>NC_045796.1:38911307-41311307 GCF_009873245.2 Balaenoptera musculus
ATAACTCTGAAGTGCCTTACTTCAAAATGGACCTCTAACTATGAGAAAGTAACAATTTATATTGGCAACTATTATTTTTGCACAATCAATGTCTTGGCCCCATGGATTTAAGATAAACTATCTAAATAATTTACTTCTTATCTTGCTAAAGATATTCCATATAATTGACTGCCTGTAAGACTATGAAACCAAGCAACCTCTTTAAAAACCACCAGTGAAGACTAAATGACTAAGACTTTCATATGCAGATAATCTCAGAATTAGTCTAAGCACAAAGTTAGTTTTTGTATACATTATTAAATCTTTTTTCTTAGCTGAACTATCCTAAAGATTTAAATTTTAGATTTATTCAAAGTAGTTGCTGATTTATCCATAAAATAAGTCCTTAATTGTAAAGAAGTATAACTAAGCTCAGTGAATTCCTAAAGTATGCTTTACAGAATATCCTACCCTGCCCCCATCCACTACCACACACATATTATTTATTCAAGTCATAGATTCCCAAGACCACTCAACCAGGAGAATCAAGATTTATACAGTAGTTATAATTCATGTATGAACAACAGTGACCTCATGTGGCTAATGTTTCATGCCTGAAACCATTAGACTAAGAACAACAAAAAACAGCCTATGCTACACATCAAAACTTATACCATAATGAATGATTCGAGCTGCCCATGTCATGCAACATAATTTCTTTCTTAAGGCCTCTGATCACAAAGCAATCCCTTCCAAGGACCAGTATGGGTTCACTCTACGTATGTTTATAAGGTTAGATTGTTCAAAGATTAATTTAATGGAATAAGGTATCTTGAGGGCCAAGGACCAAATCTTACTTCTTTGTGTCACCAGAGGATTTAGTTCTGGTCTTTGCACCTTGAAGGAATTTTCCAAACGCTTTTTAAATTTCATCTTGTCTTCCTTGTCCTGGGTATCCTAATGTTAAAAAATAAATGCCTAAATATCAGTTTAAGAACATATACCTTTGGCACTTCATTACCCAGTTGTTTCTAACTTTGGGGGAATGGCTGTATTTCTCTTCCATTTGAGCAGTTCCCTTAACCAACTTGAACCACGATAATATTCAGGACTTTCACTCATTTGCTCAAAAATATTTTAATGTATTATCTGCTAGAATAACAACAGATTCAAACATATTACATAACATTAAGAATAAAATAACTTCCAGCTCTCCTTTATAATCAAGGGTAAGGTCCTTTATCATCAATTTAAAACTGCTATAGTTAAATCATAGGTAGGTGTAACTGCATCAGTAAGATCTCTTAGCTAGGGAACACCCAAGTAAGGGTAAATTCTGAAGTAACATGATATTCAGTAGATGAGAGACTGCTGTTCCCAATACTCTGCTCAGAATTAACACATTATATCTCCTAGCAGAGTGGTAAATAACATGCTCTGGAGTAAGAAAACTTGGCTGATAATCCTGACTTCAACATTTATCTGGCTTTAGGGCCATTCACTATATTCTCTTAGAGTAGTCATCTCTGAAATGGTAAAGTATATTAGGATCTACCTCATGTAGTGATCATGAGTCTTAAATTAGAAACTGTTTGTATAACATTTGCTATGGTCTGAATGTTTGTGTCACCACCCCACCATTCAGATGTTGAAATCCTAACCCCCAATGTGATGGTATTAGAAGGTGGGGTCTTTGGAAGGTGCTTAAGTCATAAGAATAGAACCCTCATGAATGGGATTGGTACTCTTTATAAAAGAGACCCCAATCAGCTCCCTAGTCCCTTCCACCATGTGAGGACACAGAGAGAAGTCTGCAACCTGGGAGAAGGACCTCACCCACCATGCTGGCACTCTGATTTAAACTTTCAGCCTCCAGAACTATGAGAAATAAATTCTGTTGTTTACAAGCCACCCAGTCTATGGTATTTTGTCATAGCAGCTAGAGCAAACTAAAAACAGCATCTCCTAGGTTTTTGGCACATAGTAGGTGCTCAATATTTCAAGCTATAATTTTTAATTGAATTTATCTCTTATTTATTATTTTTATTTCTCATCTATATTTCTGCTTTTTAAATTAGAGTTGAGGTATAATGTACAGTTCATCATTTTCCCCTTCTTTTCTACCATTTTTAACCCAATGCTGTATTTTTCTACACTTTATGTCTTTTATCCTCTTTCTGGTCCAAGGAAGCACCAGGTAAGTAGTGTAGGTAATTTTTGCTAATATATTATATTTACCTAGTTATTCCTTGGGAAGTTAAAGTATGCTTTGAAAATATTAGTCTGAAATCTGATTATCTAGAAAGACTTCTTATTGTAATTAGATGGAATAAGTTTGATATCACATTTACTACATAAAGGGTATACAGCAAAAATAAATCTACCTGTGAAAGACAACATTTAAAACTCTCATCTAGTTATTATTGTAATCCTTAAAAATATAAAAAACAATAAAATCAAATTACGTGAAATACTCTAAAATATATATCTAACATAAAAATACACCTACATAAAATTTTACACATTTTGTTTCCATGTCTGAAAGGAAGTTTATGTGAGTTCACTGTTTCAATAATAACAGAATTATTTTCATTTATTTATTCAACAAATATGTATTAAGATCCTGCTGTGTGTTCGGTACTATTTTTGGCACAATTATTTCATATTAAACAGAATAGAGAAGATCAGTTTTTATGAATGTTATACTCTAGAAAGGTGAAATGACAATAAGTAATAAATAAGGAAGGAAGTAAATAAATGTATATCAAGTGGCAGTAAGCATGATGGAAGAAAAATAAGTGAGGACAAGGTGGATAGACAGTGATAGGGTATATTTTATGTAAGGTGGTCAGGAAAGGCATCTATTATAAAGAAGCATTTAAAGAGACTTCAGAAGTTGTAAGGAAGAACATTTCAGGCAGAGAGAACAAGAGCAAAAGCCCTGCAGTGGAAGTCGACTTGGAGTGTGCAAGAAATTCTGAGACTAAAGCAGAGTGAATGAGAAAGAAAGGGTTTGGAGATTAATTCAGAGAAATAGCAGGGCATGAAATCAAGTAAGGCTCTGTGAACTATACTGATACATTTAAATTTTGTTCTGACCCAAATATAAAAAGTCATTTAAGAATTTGATCTTAGAGGGACATAATCTGGCTTATATTGTAAAAGCCAGACTGGCTTTGGGGCACATAATAGATTGGGATGGAGTGGGGAGAAAGATGAGAGACCAATTAGGAAGTTTTCCAACAATCCAAGAGATGATGGTGGCTTGGCCAGGATATTTGTGGTAGATGTGGGAGAAAATATTCATATATCAGGTATGATTCAAAGCAGGAATTTAGAGAAAGTTTTAATGAATGGGATGTGAAATGTAAGAAAAAGGAAGATGCAAGGAGAGCCCAAAGACATTTGGCTTCAGCAGCCAGGAGAATGAATGAAAATGCCTTTTGCGAAGATAAGGTAGACTGGATAGGCAGAATTTTTTTTTCAGGAGTGGAGGGGAAACACAGAGAAGGGGAATGAAGAGTTTAATTTTGATTATTTTGAAATTGAGATGTCTTTTAAATATTCAAGTGGAGATGTTGAAAAGGCAGTTGGATATTTCAGGCTGGGATTTAGGGGGAAATTCCCCAAAAGAATTTAAAAATGTGAGAGTTATCAAATTACTGATGGTATTTAATTCCACACAGTTAGAGGAGATCATCTGGAAATTGAGTATAAAGTGTTTTGAGAGGGGAACGCTAGGGCTTTCCAATGTTTAGAGGTCAGAATGATGAGAAAGAATAGACAAAAGAGACTGATAAGAAATGAACAGTAAACTAGGAGACACTTGAGAAAGAGTGTCCTGGAGGCCAAGTGAGGAAAATTTTTCAAGAAGAAGGGAGTTGGCTGAGTGTGTCAGATGGTGCCAGTAGACTGAGTAAAATGAGAACTAAGAACTGACCGATGGATTTGGCAATATGCAGTTCATTGGTGACTGCGATACAAAGAACATAGGGACAAAAGGCTGGCAATGGCGAGTTCCATGAGGGAAAATATAGGGAGAGGAATGGGCTCAGGAGAGAAAACTTATGAAGAATCAGAAGACTTCCACATGAGTGAAGTTTTCAGTAGTCAAGTAGTCTGGAGCATTCTGAGATATCACTTTCAAAGTGAAGGACAAAGTATGGCATCTTGCAACTCCTACCCATAAGAAGGAGGTGCAATGCCTGGTAGGAAGCAGCATATTCCTCATTTGGGAATTCTTCTCTAGCCTTATTACCAAATGACAATGAAAGGCTGGCAGCTTTGAGTGGGGCCCAGACCAGGAAAATTCTTAATAGTAGATCTAAGCAATAGTATGACCAGACCTGCCATTTAAGCCCTAGGACACAGCAGCATCTATCATTTTAGAGGTAACTGTGATGGGAAAAGATGCCATGTGGAGGTTAGCTCCAGTGAAAGAATTACAATGTAAACACATAGAGTTCTGAAGCAAAGCCATGTTATCAACAGAAAAGAATTATATGACATTCAAAAAGAGCCCCTGGTTTGCTACTAGGGACTAAGATGGAGCACCTGACCATGGAATATCGAGTGACTATTCTGCACGACCTGCCCATCTTGAGCTGGAAATTGTCAGATGCATCAAGGCATGTTAGGCTAGCCGAGCAGCAATCCACTATAAAAAAGAAATGATACATCTAGGATCAGGCATGAGTAGGGCCCAAAGGCAAATTAAGTTGCAAAAATAGGTGGACCAGACTCCCATGTCACTTACCATTGTCACACTGGCACCACTCCCTTGGCTAACATCTATGGCCATATGGCAGAGGCAGGGGTCTCATAGGATCAAATGACAGGAGGAAAATGACTGAGCACTTTTAAGGATGGATAGGCTTGCTATATGTCTACGAGCTGAAAATGAACAGTAGCTATAGTCCAGTTCTGCTCAAGGGAGGGCCAGAAAGACAGCAGTGAAGGAAATGCTCCCCAGTAGGCACTTCTTTGGATGATACACTTGGTCATCCCCTTTGCAATGAAAGAGAAGTAGTCTGAGGTTAGAATATATGGAACAATGGCCATTTGAGGATAGTTTGTTGGAAAGGAGAAACATTTGGAGATCAGGGCCAAGGAGGTCTGGGGAAGGGACATGTGGATGGATGGATGGGAATGGACCTGAAGTATTTTGTATCACACATTCAAGCCCTCTAGAGAGTACCCCACTAGAAAATATATTAAATAACCAATGTGACAAAACAATTCAGCCAGGTGACATCAACTAGCCTTTGCCATCAGCCACCTCAGTGCTGGCACAATGGGCACAGGAAAGTTGTACCCATGGTGGTAGGAATGGAGGCTCTGATTGGGCCTTACAGCATGGGCTCCCTTCTTACCAAAGATGATCTAGCTTCAGCTGCTGCCAAACATCCAATTTGCCAGTGACAGAAACTAATGCTGAGCCCCCAATATGACGCCATTCTCTCAAAAGAGCCACTGTACAATTGGGGTTAATCTGGTTACTTTCAACCCTTTTCTGTCAGTAGGGCCTCAGCCAGCACCACTATTCCAGGCTTAGAGAATGTTTGACCCTCTTAAATGAAGTTCTTTATACAATCATATCAACTAAAGAACATACCTGAGTGCAAATTGGGTGAGGTTGTGGACACATGACCACAGGATCCACTGGTACTACCGCATACTGCACCTCCCAGAAGCTGTCAGTCTGACAGAGTGATGGAAAGGCCTCTGAAGTCACAGCTCAGGTGCCAGCTTGGATATTATATCCTGCAAGGATGGGGCATCACTTCTCCAGGATGTAGTATACAGTGGTCCCCCCCCTTATCCGCGGTTTTGCTTTCCTCAGTTTCAGTTACCCATGGTCAAGTGTAGCCCAAAAATATTAAATGGAAAATTTCTGAAACAAACAATTCATAACTTTTAAACTGCATGCCATTATGAGTAGTCTGGTAAAATCTCACACCAACCCACACCATCCCACTCTGTCCTGCCCGTATAGTGAATCATCCCTTCATCCAACATATCCTGCCTATTAGTCACTTAGTAGCCATCTCAGCGGTCAGATTGACTGTCACGGTACTGCAGTGCTTGTGTTCAAGAAACCCTTATTTCACTTAATTATGGCCACAACATGCAAGAGTAGTGATGCTGAAAATTCACATATGCCAAAGAGAAGCTGTAAAGTGCTTCTTTTAAGTGGAAATATGAAAGTTCTCCACTTAATAAGGAAAGAAAAAGAATCGTATGCTAACTTGCTAAGATCTATGGTAAGAACTAATCTTCTATCCATGAAATTGTAAAGAAGGAAAAAGAAATTTGTGCTAGTTTTGCTGTTGCACCTCAAACTGCAAAAGTTACAGCCACAGTGAATGATTAGGTGCTTAACTGAGATAGAAAAGGAATTAAGTTTTTACAATAAGATATTTTGAGAGGGAGAGAGAGACCACATTCACATAACTTTTATTATGGTATATTGTTATAATTGTTCTGTTTTATTATTAGTTATTGTTTTTCATTTCTTACTGTGCCTAATTTATAAATTAAACTTTATCCTAGGTAAGTATGTATGTATGTATAAGAAAAAGCATAGTATATGTAGGATTTGGTACTGTCTGCAGTTTCAGGCATCCACTGGGGTCTTATAATGTATCCCCTGTGGATAATGGGGGGCTGGTACTGTACACACTAAATTAACAACGCTTATATGGTTCTGTGACCCTAGTAGGTAGAATACTTGTGTCTGGGTCTGGGAGCCCAGGGGAGAAAGTAGGTAGGAGTAGCCCTGCTTACTGTCACTCCCAGAGAGTCACTTGGTGAATGTGTCTTCCCTCGCCTGCAAGTCTAGGTTCTGCAGGTCTAGATGTCCCACCAGGGAACACAGCAAATGTCCAGTTAAACTCTGAGCTGTGGCTGCAGCTTGGTCATTTGGGCACCATTTGCAAGGAGACTAACAGGATAGAAGGAACTGAGTCACCATTCTCATAGGTGGAATTAACCCTGACACTCAGGAGGAGGTAGGCTTCTTGTTATGTAAAGAAATCAGGAAGAAAGTGTTTAGCATTCATGTGATCCACTGGCATATCTCTTAGAACTTTTTTGCCTGATTGTGAGAGATACCTGACAAATGCAGCAGCCGTAGCCTGATAAGGGTATGGTGATCAGGAGCAAAGATACCTCAAGAAGAAGATCGGGTTACCCTACCAGGTAAGCACCTAGACCCATGGAGGTACTAGGCAGAGGAAATCCAGAATGGACAGAAGAGGAGGAAAAATATGAGTATCAGTCGTGGCCTCAAAACTAGCTGTAGTAGTAGGAATTATAGTCTATCTTACTAATCTTCTTCTTGCAAATCTCCCAGGGAAAAGAGACCAACAAGAAGCCTGAAGAAACTTTACCTAGATAGACTGAACTTACACAGAGCAAGTGGATGCAAGCAGCTCACAGATGCTACAATGTGTCACTCAGGTTTCCCCCCTCAGCCCCCAACCCCACCCCCCAGCAAGTCCACCACCCCAGATGCCTAGATCATTGCCTGCTGACAGCTCAGAGCTGAGTTCCTCCCACTAATGGCCCTAAGATGAAAGGAGTTGCCTGGCCCAAGGTTATGCCCCCCTCCACCAGTTGGCACTCACCTAATGACTGGACCATGTTGAGGGTACAAAGGCCTGGCTCTTGCCTCGATATGAGATAATCTGGCACAACTCTGAAGGTATACTATAAAAATTAATAAACAAAAACCTCAATTAAATAGAGTCAGGAGGCGGGCAGTGGGAGTTCTCACATCCTGTGACAATAACAGAGCCCAACAGGGAGAGGTAAGACTCCTCTTCTTTTTTGACAAGGACTCAGCCAATGAAAAGCCATGGACTCTTTGTTCTCTGCAGTCCTCCCAACTTCCTTTCCCCGCTATAAAAGAGTTCTCCTTCCCTCGGCATGCAGGGACTTGAATATCGCTTGCCAAGGTTACAGACCTTGTATTACAATTCTCTGCTGATGCCAAATAAACTAATTTTTTTTTTTTTTTTTTTTTGCTGAAGAAATAACTGGCAGTCTATTTGTTTTAGGTCGATAATACTCTAGATCCAGAGCTCCCTGTGGGATTGGCTAAGGCCTCTGTTGTGCCTGCATCTCAGTCAAATTCTCCCTCTGCCCAATCTTGCTGCCCTCACTCCTTTAGAAGTGTTTTTGTGGAGTGCCCTCCCCAGTAAACCTCCTTCACACAAACCTCAGTGTCAGAGTCTGTTTTCTCGGGGACACAACGTGAGACAGTAATCTTTTATGGTATTTTCTCAATTGCTTGATTTTTCATTGTAAAATAAATTAATAGTATTTTTAAAGAATTGATTTCAAATACAAAAAAATGTAGAGACATAGTTGGTAAAATAATTCCCAAACAATGCAAACAAACTCTCATAGCAAAGCATAGATTTTACTGTGTTACTTTTGGTTTTGGTTCCCCTTCTGATGCCACCAGGAAGCTCTGCTTCCCACCAGCCAATTTCCTTTCTTTCCAGGTAGAGTTCCTTGTGAGACTTAGTTCTTCTGCTTTTTTCCTTTCTAATTTATATTTTACCCCTAAATGCAAGCTACATAAAAAGGTATTAGCACAATAGAAGGAGGAAAAAAAAAAAAACTTTTGTTTATTTCTAAATACCCTATAGGAAGTTGTAAAAAGATTCATGCATAACAATAGGATGTAAATTTAGGTAATGATTTGGATCTTCTCCAACTGCAGCCTCAGCTTGGCAAACAACAGATTTCCTTAGAAATTCATTGTAGCTCAAACATAAAATTCTTGTTTCACCATGGCTAATTGACATCGCACAAGCATATGTAATGAGTTTTTCAATAAAGAAATAAATACCTTTTGTGTAGAGGGAGAAAAAAGGCCAATATGGAAGAATATTTTAAGTCTTTTCATTTATATTTGCATTTATATCACTGATCTGAAAAATTTCCAAATGAAAAAGTGGCAGCACTCCGTGACAGAGGCATTGTAGAGTAATTATGGGGGGGGGAAACCCCAAGGTCCCCACGTTTAATTATTATAAAAACATTAGCCTTGCAAATTTACATAGTTTCATTTCTTCTTTTGTTTTTTTGACCCAGGGATATGGGGAAAATAATAACTAACATATAATATACAGATAGGATGAGTTCAAAACCCCTGCTTTCTTAGCCCATGTGATTTACTCAGCTTGTTATTTTTAAACCATTTTTTGAAAATCTGCTAGCTTCTAGAAAAGATTTAACATGGCTTTAAAAACTAAAGCAAACAAAATAAGAGGGTAGGTAAGAGAGTAAATGGATATGAAGAGAGAGCAAAATGAGAGTGGCGTTAATAAACTAGGAATTAGATTAGCAAACAACAACTTCCTTATGCTGGGCAGTACATTTAATGGAGGATTGCTAATTTGGCCTAAACTTTCTAGCAGCCATCAAAAAGAGTAATGATGATAGGGATTCGATTGACAACCTCTACAATGTAAGGAAGAGCAACATTAAACATTACAATGTAAGGAAAAGCAACATTAAGATTAAAATAAGTATTATGTTCCTGGTTGCTGAGACCTTTTTCCTGAGACTTACCAAAAATGCCACCATATTGTAATTTTAAAAACTTCGATTACATTTTGTATGAAAATTGTTAAGAAGCAAAAGTTTTCAGGGGAAACCTTTTGCTTCTTTAGCAATTTGTTGTTTTCATAATGTCCCTCAATTTAAGCCAAAGACACAATACCGAAAAGCAAAGTCAGCAAATAAAATTTAAATAAAGTTTACCCCAGATATTGTTAAAGAGAAAATTATTCTGACACTTGTTAAAATGGTCAGGAAGACTTCATTCAAGACTATTGCAATGGAGTATTGTAATAGGGAAAGAGATCAGGCTGAAGTCCAAATACAATTAGGCCAAATGGGGATTTACAGGCAAGGTGCAGGGTGATGGGGATCAGTGGACGGAAACTTAGTAACAGGAAACATCAAGGGTAGGAAGATTCTTGCTAAACTGCCTTTACAGAATTCTTGCTAAAGGCAGGTCAAGGACTTATACAAGGAGGTGAGGGGATGTGGAACTTGATCAGATATTAAGAGTGGGGGAATTCTTGACAAACTGACTTAGCAGAATTCTTGCTAAGACTGGGCAATGCAGGTCTGGCAAACAAAGGATGGACACAGAAGCCCACCTGTGAGACCTAGTCAAGAAGAGAGCTCAAAGGAGACTAGAGTTTGGTCAAGGATAGAGTCTTAGTCAATATCTACCATGAGCTAACATTGAAGACTACCAAGATCTGTTCAAAAAGAAGTTTGGCAAATACTTATACTTTTGGTTAGGACATCTGCATCTAAAACAATAGCCTGCGATGAAGCAAATACCCCTGTTTAATACCTCAGGCTGAGAAAAAGGAACAAAGGATAGTTATTTCCCACTCCTCATGCTCCCAAATGGAGGATCTTCCATTAGAGCAATGGTTCTCAAATGTTTTATCTCAGGATAACTTTTTTACTTTTTTTAAAAAATTAATTTATTTTATTTAATTTATTTATTTTTGGCTGCGTTGCGTCTTCGTTGCTGCGCACAGGCTTTCTCTAGTTGCCGTGAGCGGGGGCTACTGTTCCTTGTGGTGTGCGTGGTTCTCATTGTGGTGGCTTCTCTTATTGCAGAGCACGGGCTCTAGGCGCGCAGGCTTCAATAGTTGTGGCACGGGCTCAGTAGTTGTGGCTTGCGGGCTCTAGAGTGCAGGCTCAGTAGTTGTGGTGCACGGGCTTAGTTGCTCCGTGGCATGTGGGATCTTCCAGGACCAGGGATCAAACCCGTGTCCCCTGCATTGGCAGGAGGATTCTTAACCACTGCGCCACCAGGGAAGTCCCAACTTTTTATTTTTAAATACTACTGAGGACACCAAAAAACTTTTGTTTACTTGAGTTATATTTTCTATATAAGGGACTGAGAAGTTTTTTTTAAAATTTAGTTATTAATTCATTTAAAATAGCAATAATAAACTTTTTCTATGTTAATATAAATAACATAGTTTCATAAAATAACTGTATTTTTCAAACCAAAAAAATTAGCGAGGTGAGATGCATCATTTTACATTTTTTGCAAATCTCTTTAATGTCTGAACTTAATAGAAGATAGCTGGGTCTTCAGATTTGCTTCTCATTCCCTTGGATGCAATATATTGTTTTGGTGGAAGTACATGAAGAGGATCCAGTCTCACACAGATTTGTAGTTGAAAAGGACCTAGTAGCTGCAGACCTCTAAAAGAAAGGCCTCAGGGATCTTCTGACCACACTTTGAGAACCACTCCTAGTCTTTGTATGTCCATTTATTCCCCTCCAGGGAGGAGCTGTGAATTTCCTGATAGATTACATAGAAAAGAAAGTGGGCTGCTTTCCATGTCATAACCAGGAGTGGTTTGGGATTGTCTAGTGCAACTTCTGCGTCTGCTGAATTCTGGGGTACCACTGTCCATTTTGTACAGAGTTAAAGACACATTTTTCAAATGAGCATTTATCAGAGAAATAAAAAGTTAAATATTTATCTCCATCTGTCTGACTGCTGTGCCGATCTCTCAACCAGTTTTGAACACAAGAGGAGAAGACATTAGTGTTATTTATTGATCCCCTTAAATGCCAGCAAATGGAAGGACATATGTTGGGCTGTCCAAAGCCATATTGCCTTGAAAATACAATGTCAGATATAACAAGGGAGTAAATTTTAAAGGTTCCTCATTTGGGATGTTAAGTAAGACTTTACTTTTAGGAATATGTGTAATTATGTATATCAATAATCTAGAATATGCATAAAAATTAGAAGAAACTGGAAAGAAGGCATATACACAAGCAAACAATTTTGAATAGTTTGGATTTATAAACTATAGGAATATAGTTAGTGAAAAGAACACCTGTTCCTTAAATACATAACTCTTCTACACAGATTATGTACCTAGGTAGAGCAGGAGCTCAGAATGAGAATCATAAAAGTATCAAATCTGCTGATCCAAGTTTGACTTGTAATATAGTTATTAAACACCAAAATATATTCTAGTGAAATACTTAATACAGGTAAGCAAAATGAAAATAAACAGCTCAAAATACTGTTAAAAGGACCTCAGCAAAAAAGTTTGTACTTTGAGGCTTCATGAAATGCAAAATCATGTGCTAAGGAAAAATGCATATGTACAATTACTGTGTTTTGTGCACCAAAGAAATAATCAAGCATCTACCTCTGTCGTAAGATGGAATTTTATTGACATGACTCAAAATTAATAATAAAATGACACTGAATTATAGCCTTCTACCCAAACTTAGTGTACGTGCTAATTAATTTACACTAAAAGTCAGTCCTTTTTCTGACTTGAGACTATGCTGTAACTTGAGGTTTTTCAACTCATGGAAGTATGACTTCTTACCTACAAAGTGTGGGAGCAAAACACATTTAATTAGACCACAGGATTCCTTAGAAAAAGAATTGTGTCATAAAGTAAATATGGAGGTTTTAAAATGCAAGTTAGTGTTTTGAATAATTAAAATGTTTTCTGCTTGAATGAACAAATGAATGTTCCTTTAATTTATGCTTTCCTGTTAGCTATATCATCACTGTTTACAGCTGTTTTCTAAGGACTGTCTGCACTTAACATACTCCCTAAATTGTCATGAGTAGTCCCAACCCCATTATCGCCACTATTAATAATTGTCAGACCAGATGTCCTTGCCTTTCGACTAAGATCAGTGTTAAAGTGAGGCCATAATGGCAGTCAATTCAGGTGCAAATTTTAAAGGGGTGTCAAAAACTCAGTAATCAACATAAATGATATTTTAATGTACTATTTTAAAAATCATAATAAACAAAAAATCAAAATTTTAAATAAAGATAGGCTGTTTGTTTTACGACTTTGTGTTATTGTGCAACACAAATAACAATCTTCCAACCAGCCGGAGTTTCCCAAATTCCCGTGCAGGGTGGGTTTGTGCGGATTCACAATGATGTGTAAACAGACTGGGAATTATGGAGCTTTATATGTAGTCATTATATTTTATTGTAAAGCTTCTATTAACTCTTAACCCTTGGTTCAAAATATGGGAGGATATTTTGCTAAGTGTACTAGGGATGCACATTTTTGCTTTTGTTTCGGACCAATACGGCTCTGCTGGGCACTGATGGACATCACAACTTAATGCCTTCTTTTCTTACATCAGCTGTGTTCCTTGAGAGCAAAATTTCTCTCTCTCCCCTTTTCTTCATGGTTCAACTTCTTCTATGTTGCTTTTCCTTTTTCTCCTTTTCCTCATCTCAAACTTACTCCCCAACCCACTCTTCACTTTCTACTCCATGGGAAAACTACCCACTAATGCCCTTAAATGATATTCATATTGTTAAATCCAATGGGTCCTTTTCAGTCTTCATTTTACTTCACTGCTCAGCATCTCTCAGTGTTATGGATTACTCTGTTCTTCCAGAAACAATCTTTCTGGCAGCCATCATGACACTATACTCTTTGTTTTCCTTCTTCCTTTCTAGCTACTTTTTTTTTTTTTAATACTTTTTTAAAAAAATAATTAATTAATTAATTTATTTATTTATTGGCTGTGTTAGGTCTTAGTTTTTCTGTGCGAGGGCTTTCTCTAGTTGCGGCAAGCGGGGACCACTCTTCATCGCGGTGCGCGGGCCTCTCACCATCGCGGCCTCTCTTGTTGCAGAGCACAGGCTCCAGACGCGCAGACTCAGTAGTTGTGGCTCACGGGCCCAGTTGCTCCGCGGCATGTGGGATCTTCCCAGACCAGGGCTCGAACCCGTGTCCCCTGCATTGGCAGGCAGATTCTCAACCACTGCGCCACCAGGGAAGCCCTCTAGCTACTTTTTATTGCAGATTCCTCCTCTTCTATTTACCATTAAATATTGGCACTTCTACCAATAAATTTTTTTTAATATCGGCATTTCAAATGTCATAGTCTGTTGATATTCCCATTCTATACTCACTATTTGACAATCTAATACTCATCTATAAATTCACAGGTACCTATATACTCGTGACACTACATGTATAGCTCTAACTCAGAATCAGACTAAATTGCTTTCTCTGTACATCCACTTAAATCTCTCATGGTGAAATCATCTCATGGTGAAAGTCATGTCACCATCAATTTATCCAAGACCAAACTCAACTTCCTGTCCCACTTAGTCCTTTTCCATTCAGCAGCTCAAATGAGAAATCAAGGAGTAATCTCTCACACATCTCTCCCTTCCCATATCATCCAGAACTCTCTTCCAAATCCATCCTCATTGCACACCTCTATGGCCTCCTCTCTAATCTAATGGTTTCTGAATCATCAAGCCACTTCTAGAATATTCTAGTAACCCCAACTAGTTTCCCTGGAAAAGTTTTGTCTCCCTTTACAAACTGTCCACACTAAAGCCAGAGTTCTTTAAATAAAATTGTTATCTTTCTTTATTTTTCAAGAGATTAGAGGCCAAAAATACCAGTTAAGAGCATTCTGCAGTTCAAGCAAGATGTAATAAAGGGACAGAAAGGCTAATAAGTTACAGATTCAAACTGTTTTTAAGAAATAGAAGTGAGAGCTCACAGGAACTGACTGGAAGGCATTAAGAAAGGGGATAAAGAAACCCTGGCTTGTAGGATTTAAGTATCTTGCATATGATCTTATGATTTAGAAACTGGAGTCATGATTTGAGCTTAGGTGTGCCAAATTCCATAGCAGAGTGTTTTCAGTACTTCTTGCATTTTAGCATGTAAGTATAAAAGTTATGCTCTCTTAAAATCTCTTCTTTGATCCTACATCCTCCTTCTGTTTTGGGTTTCCATCAGTTAATTCTCTAAGTCAAAATGCTTCTTCCTCCTAAGAGTTCTTGAATCTTCTCTCACTTCTCTATCCCAATTGCCAGTATCTTAGTGCAGTTGCTATTATTTTCCATGTGCATATGGTTTCTCTCTCTCAATTAATTTTCTACATTGCTGTAAAATATAGATGTTTACAAACAGCCGCTAGCATTTAACAATTCTGTAACAGGATATATGAAGCCATCTATAATGTGATCATCTTTATCTCTCTTACTCTTCCCCCTAAGAAATTTCCGTTTCCCCAGTGCTTTCTTTCTCAGGTTCATACTTTTATAACAGATATTTTTATCTCCTTGCCTAAAATGCCTTTCCAAACCTGATCTTCTTATGGTGAACTTCCATTTGCTGTTCAAGTCTCAATTCTTACTCTACTTTCTTCTTCAGGAATCCATTCTGACAAGTTCCTCTCTTAGCTAGCTTACTCCTCCCAAATGCCTCTGTAGCACCCTATGGAATATATATTTTTATAACGTACTGTCATTTTTCATTTGTCTGACTTCTCCATTAATTTGAATACCTTGAGATCAGAAACTAATAATATTATAGAATGAGGAAATATTACCTGGTCATAAAGAATGGATTCTGGATTCAGATAACCTGCACTCAAATTCCTACCCAGCCATTTTTAATGGTTGGTTAGTTTCATCATCTGAAAACAAAAGTGAGTAATAGTAATATGTACCTAAAAAGCATTTTGTGGACCTTAAATTAGATTAAGTATACAAAATTAGCACAGTGTTTAGTATATAGTTAGTGTTCAATGAAGGTCTGTGCAATAAATGAACTTACACTTTTTTATTCCTCGTATAGGTCAAGCTCTCTTATAGTGTTATAAACAACATAAAGAATTCACAGAAAAATTTTATTTTAAATGAATGCAGAATATGATTACTTTCATGATATATTTTTGATCATGTCTTTGTCATACATTAAGTTATTATTAAATCTCAAATTAAAACAGCGCTAGATAAAAAAGCTGATCCACGGCTGGATGCTGTTTCCAAGAATATGTTAGGAAGGAGTGATTACTATCTATAGATAGGAGTGATAGGAGTGGCCTCTATCTATCATGATACACAGCATTCTAAATATGATTGATTATTCTTAATAATTTTGAATTTGTTTTTTATCTTGTTTCTATTATCAATCCCTTCAGTTCTTTGGCTCATTTTGTTTTTCTAGGATACCAAGGGTTTTTGTTTGTTTGTTTGTTTTTTGTCCTTTTAAAAATACAAATTTCCCTTGTCTCACAGCCCTGCTTACTCTCATTTGTACCTAAGTGGTATGGTCCTCTTAAAAGCCACTTGAAATTCACTCATCCTTCAAAAAAACCATTGTGGTAACAAGGTCTGCTATGAAGGTTAATTTCAGCAGGTCTGAAATAGGTTGGTGCTGGTGTGCTGAAGTCAGATAAACCAACCTGACCCCTGGTAAAGAGGCATATACTGATTAATAGTGTTGCTTTGTACCATGGCTGTGAGGCAAGTTACACTCAAGCCCCATTGACCTTCTTTCCTATTCCTTAAACTCAGCAAGTTCAAAACCACCTCAGGCCATAGGATTTCTGAGGCCCTTCTGGAAGTCTACTGATTAAGCCACATATACACCCCCAATCACTGTATATACCATTGTCTTATTCTTTCTGATAGCCCTTACTGTATCTGAAATTAGATTATTTGTGTGTGCTTATTTTTTATATTCTGCACTAGAAATATAAACTCTCCATTGCAAAATTTTAAAATACACATAAACTTCCCCTCCTCTGCTTTAATGTCTGTACAGGAGCAAGTGGTGACCAGTAAAGTAGCTCTACAATGGCTGAGCTCTGTGTGGGTAGGAGGGTTGAGGAGGTTGGAAAGGGAGCAGGGCTTCCTTTCCTAAGTACTCCAAAGGTCCTTTCCTAAGTACTCCAGTGGCAAAATCACAAGAAAACTAGAATAAAATGAAGAAAAATAAAACATGAAAAAAAAAGAAGTGAAAACAAGAAAGAAGGTATTTCTAGGGGAAAGATTCTTCCATATGACTGAACTTGTGGCTCCTATTCCTGTAATCTTGGGGAACTATATACTGACCCATTTTGCCAGGAGTCAAGAAAATATTTATATCTCACACCTTAATAGACCTGAGACTTCCCTCACCCATGAGGAGACCACAGGCAGCTCTAGCTAGGGAAATCCCTTCCTAAACCACAGTCAGCACCAGCAGGAACAAGTGGTAACCCAAGGCCACAAGATAAACCAAGCAAACCAAAATAAAATGGTCAAGGCTTTGTCACTGGAACCACAGCCCACAAAAGTAGACCAAGACCTGTATGCTAAACCTAAAGAAAAGTGTTTGCCTGAAACAATAAAAGATCTAACTAGGACCCAGAGTTTCCTGAAATAATAAATACCCAGGATGCAAGTGAAATTCACCCATCATTCCAAGAACAAGGAAAATCACAACTTGAATTAGAAAAGAAAACAAAATGACAAACACTGAGATAAATCAGATGTTGGAATTATTTGACAAAGATTTTAAATCAATCAACATGACCATGCTTCAAGAATTAATTACAATATTATCGTAAAGCAAATGGAAAATCTCAGCAAAGAAACAGTGCAGAGATAAACATATAGATCAATGGAACAGAATAGAGAACCCAGAAATAGAACCACATAAGTATGCACAATCAATTTTTTGCAAAGGTGCAAAATCAATTCAGTGGAGGAAGGATATGCTTCCCCCAAAATGATGCTGGAACTACTGAACATCCACAGGCAAAAAGAAAAAAAAAAAAAATCCTTGACCTAAACCTCACTCCTTATACAAAAATTAATTCTATGTTGATCATGGACTTAAGCGTAAAACATAAACTATAAGACTTTTAGAAGAACAAGAGAGGAGAATCTTCTGCACCTAGAACTGAGCAAAGAGTTTTTAGAATTGACACCAAATGAAAAATCCATTAAAAAAAATTGAGAAATGGAACCTCATCAAAATTAAAACTTTTGTTTTCTGTAAGGCCGGGTGAAGAGGATGAAAAGATAAACTACAGGTTGGCAGAAGATACTTTCAAGATGTATCTGATACAGGACTAGTATCTAGAATATAGAAAGAATTCTTAAAACTCAACATTATAATAAATCCAATTGGAAAATGAGCAAAGGAGATTAACAAACATGCCACCAAAAAAGACATACAGTTGACAAATGTTATAGACTGAATAACTATGTCCCCCCACATTTCATATGTTGAAACCTATTCCCCAAATGTAATTGTATTCAGAAGTGGGGTCTTTGCAAGGTAATTGGCTCATGAGGGTGGAGCCCACATAAATAGGATTAATACCCTTACAGAAGAGACCCTAGAGAGCTCCCTAACCCTTCTACCATGTGACGATACACCAAGGAGAAGACAGCTGCTTATGAACAGGAAGTGGGCCCTCACTAGACACTGAATCTGCTAGTACCTTGATCTTGGACTTCCCAGCCTCTAGAACTATGAGAAATAAATGTTTGTTGCTTAAGCTACCCATTCTATGGTATTTTGTTACAGGAGCCCTGAATGGGCTAAGACAACAAAAAGCATATGAAAAGATATTCTCCTCTATTAGTTATCAGGGAAATGCAAATTAAAACCACAATATCACTATACATCTATCAGACAGGCTAATATTAAAAAATAGCAAGAACAATAAATGCTGGTGAGGATACAAAGAAACTGGACCATTCATACATTGTTGATGGGAATGTAAAATGGTACACCCACTCTGAAAAACAGTTTGGCAGTTTCACAACAAACTAAACATGCAATTATCATATGACACAATAATTATACTCTTGAACACTTGTTCCAGATAAGTTAAAACTTACCTTTGTAAAAAATCCTATATGCAGTGTTCATAGCAGCTTTATTCATAATAGCTAAAAACAGGAAACAGGTCAGATGTCCCTCAGTGGGTAGATGGTTAAACATATGGTGGTACATCCATTCTACTCAGCAATAAAATAGAATGAACTCTTGACAGATGCGGCAACTTAGATGAATCTTCAGGGAATTATGCTGAGCAAAAACAAAAATCCAATCACAAATGTATACATATTGTACAATTCCATTTATATAACACTTTTGAAGTGACAAAATTTTGGAAATGAACAGATTACTGATTACCAGGGGTTAGTGATGGTTATAAAAGGATCCTTGTGATGGAGCTATTCTTATCTTGGTTCTTGTGGTAGATATATAAACTCATAAAATTGTACAGAGCGAAATATACACAGAGAGAGAGAACAATGAGTACAACAAGTAAAACCTGGGAAATCTGAACAAAATTTGTGGATTATATCGATGTTATAATATCAATATCTTGGTTGTGATATTGTACTAGTTTTGCAAGACAACTGTCATGAGGAGAAATGGTAACAGGTACAGGATGTCTCTCTATTATTTTTTACAACTGCATTAGACTTTACAATTGTTTCAATAAAAATTTAAATAAAAAAGGAAAGGTGAAATGTTTCCTCTAAAGGGATCCTTGGATACTTTCTTGCTTTAATGTGCAAGAAACGTTCTATATACAATGTAAGTGTTGCTGATGAGGACAACTGAAGGGCAAGAGGACTGTTCCCCATTTGCATCTTCTTTCTATCCCTTCAGTATAGAGGCCCCATGACAAGGTTATCCTCTGATCTTCCTTCTCCCTTATTGATCCCTTTTTCTCCGGCTCTTCAGTGAGATCTTTTTTCTCCTCCTCTAAATGCAGGTGGTCCCTAAGGCTTTGTTCTCAGATAATTCTCATTCACATTCATCCTCTAAGATGTCTCCTACAGCTTTAAATGTCACTGATTCCCTAACGTATATCTCCAGGCCTGAACATCCCCCAGAACCCCAGACTTTTAGATATAGCTGCCTTCTTGGCATACCCATTTGGATACTTAACCATCTTCATCTCATGATGGCCATCCTCCTCTACCAAACATGCTCCTTCCCAAGTGTTCTCATATCAGGGAACTGCATTATTAATCTCAGTTTAAAAATATTATTTTGGACTTACATTTCTCTCTCTTTTCTCCTTTTTATATTTCTCTCACTTACGCTTAAGCAGCAAATCCTATTGGCTCCACCTTCAAAATTCTACACCTGACCAATTTTCACAGCCTTCCCTACTACCACCCTGGTCTAAACTGTTTTTATCCCTGACTGGTCTAACCACGAAATAGTCTCCCAACTGGTTCCTTACTTTCCATTTTTGCTCTTCTAGAGCTTATTTCAATTTTTTTTCTATTGTAACAGTTTATTCAAGGATATTGCTTAGAAAAGTCAGACTTGTGTCGTTTAGGAATATGAACTCTAGACCTACTTTGATTCCTATCTCTGTCATTTACCACCTGTCTGGTTTTGATGAAGTAACAATCTTGCTGAGCCTCAATTTCTTCATCAGTAAAACAATACTTATAAGGTTTCTGTAAGGATCTGTAAGGATCATCTGTGATTATATCTAGCACATGGTATCCCTTCAATAAATGTCAACTATAATTGTTATCATTTGTGGTTAACTCATAACTTATGTCAGAGTAAGAGCTCATTCCACATAGAGTTTAGTTAGATTTTCTCTCTGCCAATAGTATTAAAAGGAATGGATAAAACTAAGATTTAAAACAAACTTGTTTTTTATGATAAATAAAAACTTAATGTTTTCTGAATCTTTTTTTTCTTTTTGCAAAAGATTAAATTATAAAATAATTTGTTCTCAAAGATTTTGTTGTTATATGCATCATGGCACTGATCTTTCTGTTCTTTCATCTTTTTAAGCTCATTATTATTACATTTTCAGCTTATAAATCTCTTATTATCTCATAAAGTTTTCTATTTCAAAACACTGATTTTTTTTCCACTAATGTTACTCCATCATTATTGAGCTAGGCTCCAAAATGCAAAAGAAATCCATGGTTAATCTTAGTGCTTATGGAAAATTATTAACTTTTGATGGGATCCAATGGTTAAACAAGTATCAAATTCTAACCTCTATATATCAGAAAAGAAAATATTTCATACCTCCACCTCCATCCCCACAACCAGTCTTGACAAATTTTCTTGATTCTGCTGAATAAAAAATGCACAATCTTTTTAGCGGCTAACATCATCCCCGGGATCAGGAAAACCACACTCTTTATGACCTGAGCTGTTTCCATAGATATTTATGAAGGTGACTCTGGTAAACAGTAAAGATCCTGTTTCAAAATCATCTTTGGAGTTTACAGAGTTTATGAAGAGACCTATGTACTAGCTCAGCTGGGTCACTAAGAACTTGAAGAAATCATACAGAATATCAACAAATATATAAATATTTTAACTAAAATCTCATCTATATATTCTGGCTAGCTTATTTTATAATTAATTGCCATTCCCTTTCTCTGCTTCGTTTATTCTCTATAAGGTAGCCATTTTACTTATTTATCTTTATTTTGTATTACCTCCCAGGAATATAAATAAGTACAAAGATAGGAATTTTAAATGTTTTTTTCACTGCAGTTTCCTCAAGACCTAAAACAGTGCCCAGTACATAGTAGACACTTAATATATTTTTGTATATTGAATGAATTTGACATCACCCTACTTTAAATGTTATAAACATAAATAACATTTTTATCTTTAATAACTAGACAATTCACTTAGACATTGCTTCAATTAAGAAAAATTGGTTATTTTTTCTCCTCCTGCTAATTGGCCATCTAAAATACCTTGCCACTAGAACTTTGTATATATCAAACTTCTTGACCTACTGAAGCACTTATAAGACCAAACATAAAGTTACATACATATTATAAATTTTATAGTGGTACAAAATTGATTTCCCACTCCTAATTTCTATCATCCATGAAAATTATGTTGTTAGTGCATGTATTCTTTTTTTCTTATTACTACCAATCTTGAAAATGAAGTCTTTAGGAAAGTATTTCTGAAAATAACCAAATACATTTTAACCCTTTTAGAACCAGAATGTGCTCACTAGTCATTATTTCATAGCCGAGAAGAACATAAGTTGAAAATAGTTCAAAGAAAGAAATGACAGATATGCTGATTCTCATGAGGGTTTACAAGAAAAACGGCAAAAGTCTTCCTGTTTGTGTGGCATTATATCAATATTTAGTATAATTTGGTGTGACACAAATTCAGATCTTCATATTTTCCTTTTCTGAAAAGCCTCTATATTGTTTAAATATCATGTTGAATTAGACTGTATAACTCTCTAAATTAGCTAAGTGGTTCTACAATAGTGCCACTGCATCTAGGCTGCCAAGCAAGTGCCAACTCAGCAGGATTTCTGAATAGTTGGTAAATGAAGCGTCAAAATTCTGGAGTTTAAAATGAAAGCACTTTCTTAACAAAAAATCATCTCAGAATTACGTGTCTGTTACAATAAAAATTTTAGGGAAAATCCTTTGATATTTGAAAGAGGGCAAATATTTCATTAATTGATGAAAAGGTAATTATCAAATTTTTTCAATTAGTGTAACACTATGCTACTTACTATAACTATAAAAGAAAAGTATACTGAAAAGGGATCACTTGGAGCCCTTCTTCTTAATGATGCTTTAAAAATAACCAAATGGCACAGTTAATCAGCACAGGAGGACAGGAAAGATAAGGCTGAACTGCAACAGTCATGCACTCCTCTGGTGACAAGTCCTTTGAGGAAGTTCTAAGATTCCTTCAATCCAGAAAGGAAGTGATCTGATCAATTCCTGCATAGTACGAATTCCTCCCTGATGAGTAGTTTTATTTTGAAAAACTAGAAGATATCATTAAATCATGAAAATGAACCTCTAGTGATAAAGGATCTGGTGCCAGGACTTGGTAGTAGAGAGTGTGTCTAACCTGTGTGCCCCAATAGGTCCAAATCATCACTCCTTCCTAGCAATCAGAAGCTACTGGTAGAGGGGGTTGGATCATGGCGAGGGAGAATCAAAATGCTTCCTGCTATCACAACTTGACATACGGAAGTTGCAGAAGGGATAAAATGTAAATCATGACAGAAAATGAAATATAATACATAAATATACAGTGAATAATGAAATATGTCACAGTACCATGTCTTTTGTGAAAGTATAAACACACAAACCTTTCATCTAAAGAGAAACCAGAAAACAAAGATAAACTATCAGTATCTCCTCTTGAAGGGAATCTTCTACTGCCACATCAACATATACCTTTCTGATCATAATACTTCTACATGTCATCTCTCTGTGTATCTGTGTGCACGGTGTCCAGAGTATGTGATAAATCTCACATAAATGTACTTAAATGCTACCATTCATACTCTGAATACACAGACAACACCTGATTAAGTATCTTCTTGGACCAAATAGGGACAGGACAATTATTCGTGCCCAGTAACCCATGCCTAGTAGAGCTTCCAGTGAATGACTTAATCTGATAGACAGTGATATATTTCAGGCAATGTGCTAGGAAATACAAACATGAATATGACATTTCAGTGTTGTCTGACATTCTCAAGTTCTAGCTGAGGGTAGACACAATAAGAAAAAAAATATGAAACAGATACTGAGAAATGCTAAATAAACATATTCAGACTGGAAGAAGTGGTTAATTTGTTTAGAGAAGTCAGGGACACTTAACAGAGGAGGTGATTTTTAAGAAAACTCTTATAGGAGAAATAGAACCATTTAGTGTGTACTATATTTTTGTAGTAATTCAGATTCTGTTTGTTTTGAGTGCTTCATGAAATTCTTCTTTCTGCCAACTAAATTATTTATGCTCAGAAAAGATATCATTTTTCTGCTGGAACTGTCTCAATTACAAACATATATTTGGCATATGACAGTTTACCACTTAGAGTTTCTATTCCTGTGAATAGTAGGCCAGTGATACGTACTCACTTGTGATTTTGATGAGGCACAGATTTGAATCACAGTTTTGTGAGATGGGTGCATGGGAATGACTCATACAGCTAATGGGTGCGCCTGGAGACCTCCCACTATCCACAGTCTGACGTGGATTTGTAGTACTTTATTATCTGCGACATCAGCAGTAAATCTTGGGCTGTGAAAAAAAATTTTGCAACTTCATCTAGATATGCTAATAATATAATGAGGCATACAGTAGTGCTTATTTTTAGTAGTGAAATTAACCTTAATAATAACATTATAATTTCTGTCCTGTATTTATTGAATCAGTTAAACATTTGAAGTCATTCCATTAACATGTTCAATTGCATTTTAATGTGTTTTATAGGGAATATTATATATTAAAATCTCATTGGCAAATTTGAGGAGTCACAATAGTCTATATTATTTTCTCAGACAATGGTAAGTGTATCCCATACTTCCCAAATCATAAGGAATCAATATATTCTTGCTAAATGGGCAGGATAAAAGCAGAAACATTTTCATACTAATCACTCCTTTCTGAAGAATCTTCATAATTTAACTAATTGCAATACCGTATAAGGATTGTATGGGCATAAGCAACCAAAATTTTTAAAAAAACCAAAATGCTAAGTAAAGAACTAGTTGTTAAAAATGACAAATTGCTCATTTGGGAGTTTTAATACTTACATATCAGTGAGGACTAATTTGTAAAATGTTTCATAGACTTTGACACTTAGTAACTGGCTAGCCTATTACTTCACTAATGATAAGACAATCACAGCACTCTCAAAAGTAAAGTATTTACTATGTAAGTACTAAAAAGAGTTCCCATTTGCAATTATTTCACTGTGAGATTAAGGATTCTGAATCTTAGTATTTGAGTTATCAAATTCACTATTATGCATGTTGCTGTAATTAAATTTTATAAATATATTTAATATCAGTAAAAAGGCATTTATTACATTTTGTTCTAATACACTAATTTTCTTCTTAAATATGGCTAAATAATTATGCTGCTAGGATATATACTAATCTAATCATGAGCACAGAGTAAACAAATTACCCTTAAATAAATGCGGGATAAGCCATCCCTGTAAGGAAGGCCATTTTAATGGTGTTCTGTTATTTTAATGCCATGAAATATACTGCAGAATAAAAAATTATTAGTTATGTATGATTATTATTGACTTAAACCTAAAATTTAAAACAACACGAAAATGTATTTAAAGTATTTCTATTAAATATGTCTGCTAGAGTCACAAGCCAGCTGCTCAGTTCCTCTGGTTCACCTATGACCCCTATAACTGCTTTTCTTTCCCAGTCAGAACCACTGTATCTTTCTGGAGTAGACCGTTCTACTAGATTGGGATGATATATAGGCTTTTTTGGTTTGTTTGTTTTGATGTTTTAAAATTTGGACATCAATTTCAGTTGCTCCTATTTTACACATGCAGAAACACACACATACAGAAACACACACACACATACAATACCAGACTTTTGAACCACTTCATGGGTAAGGTTACTTCTGAGTTATTTATTAGAGACCAAATTAAGGTATTCTAATATTCTTCCTTCCTCCTTCTGCTAATCACATGAAAAAGTTAATTTCTCAGCCCTCTGAAGCTATGCAATGTTACACTTTCCTTTCATTTTTTCTTAATTTTTAAAGGACTATTGTAATCAGACAGAAAATTTCCTATAACATGTAAAGGCTGACTTCCATAGGTTTCTCAATAGTGAAAAGTCATTCCTTTTAGTTTCAAACAAAATTTAAAAAAAAGAAATGCTAAGTGTTGAACTAGTTGTTAATAATGGCAAGCTGCTCATTTGGGGTTTTAATCTTTATATGTCAGTGATACATAACTAATAGCGTATATAATCACTGATCTATATCAGTGATCTATAACAATATAGCAGGTAACAATGGCTCCCTTTAGCCTCCTGGCACATGAATAAAAATAATAAATGCTATATTTTGTGTATTATAATATATATTTGATATTTGGAAAGGACAAATATGATAAACGTATGACACAGGCGAGTCCAGTCTGAAGGCTATAACTGTAACAAGCAGTTAGAACTAGCCAGTTTTACTTCCCGACTAGCCAGGTAGAGGACACTAATTTTACATTCAAGTCGAAGAAGACCATGAGCTGTGATGGAGTGCTTCCTAGATTTAGAATCAGAAAACAAAGTCTTGCTCCATTTCTGCCATTTGATAACTATGTAACATTGGTGGTACTTGACTTCTTTGAGCCTTTAATTTTGGTTCCATAAATTGAGAATAAAAATACTTCAGATCAGCAGTATAGCATTATATAGTTAAGAGTGTGGATATTAGAGTCACCACCTCTGAATCTGATTCCGCCCTAACTGTGTGACATCAGCTAAATTGCTTCATTTCTCTGTGCCTTGGTTTCATCATCCATAAAATGAAGATAAGAATAATAATCTACTTCTTAGTATTACTGTGAGGACTAAATGAGTTAGTGTATGTATAATTGTGTTTGTGACATAGTAAGTCCTCAATGAACGTTATTATTTTTTTAATATTATTTTTATTCAGAGGGTTTTTGTAAGAATTAAGAAAAAACAGATATTTTAAAATAAAAACATTTCACGGACTTGAAATGGTAGCATACAACAAAGTAAATTTGACATAGCTATTCTGCAACTATTATTAAGAATCTTTGACTGGGTTTATTTATGTACTTACAATATCACATACAGATCCCTTAGCAATTTGCTACACTTTATATTTAATTTTCACTTGGCCCCAATGAGTTAAAATAGCTTTCAAAGCAGCAACTTTCTGATTTTGGCAACATTTTTCAAAACTTATTATTAATTCACAAAAGTTGGCATTAGACCACGAACTTCTTCAGAAATAATTACAAAGCAGGAGCATTCAGCTGCCTCAAAAAATAAATTCAGCTTTCTTCCTAAAGGGGTGGATTTTAAAATAAAACGCTTTCCTTTTATCTTTAAATTGACTTGGGGACATTATAAATCCTGTTTTTTAAGAATCAATCAAACATAATCTCAATTAACTATACACAGAAATCCCAATAAATAGGGATAAGCTTTTCAAAATTACCATGTTGGTCACCACAGAAAAAGAATCTCCATAGAATTAGATATGTCCCTGCACAATATTACAGGTTTAAATATACAACTCAGATTCTAGAGCTATTATTACGGTCTCAAAGTCTGTGACTGAAACTGAAAGATGCACTTCAGCTGCAAATATGTAGCAATTATCATGAAATGAACTTCATTCCACATTTTTGCTAATCACCATGGTAACCTGCATTCAATGGATTCTTTCTGGGAAATATTCCAGACTCTGTCAGACATTTTTAGTTTGGAAGGTTAGAATATTTTTACTTACTTGGTTGCTTATATTGTTTTTAGCAATATATAATGGCATTATAAAAACAATGCTCTAGAATATTGAAACTGTTTGAAATAATAATAAAATTCTTAGGTTATAAAGGCAAGAAGAATAATTGACTACTAATATTTACTAATAATACTTCATAAATGTTAATGAAGCCATGAGCTTACAATTTTATAAATTTTAAGTGACCTAAATTCAACATATATTTTGACTATTGATAAAACATACAACTTCACTTACACACTATATATTAAATATATAGGATATAACATTGAGTCCTATCAATAAAATATAAAGAATTTCCCATTCAGACACAGGAAAAATGTCCATTTTGGCAATTAAGTTGTTTGAGAAATGTATTATCCTAGGATACATATCAAAAGAATGATGAATATTGGCACTGGAACAGTATCACCATTCTCAGGCCTATGTATACGGCTTGGGAGGTAACCTATATGTCAGAATCAGAGAACAAAGATGTCAAGAGAGAAGTATAAACTGGGAATTCATGTTTCATATTTTCCATAATGCAGGTAGTAGCAGAAAATATATGCCTGTATATCAGACTGAGTAGTTCTACTTTAAGTGGCTAGTCAACAAACTGATTGTGACCAGTCCATGACAGGGCAGAGGACTTGTGCGAGAATGTGCAACAACACTCTGCCTCTACGTCAAGGAAGTCTTGCTATTAAAAAAAAAAAAAAAAAAAAAAATGTCAGCTGAGCTAAACATGTGCTTACTGATGTAGTAGATTTACATTCTGGTACAAGCTTCTTATCCCAGACTGGGAATAGTTTATACACTGGCAATGGAAGAGGAAATGATCATCTAAGGAAAGCCCCAGAGATATTAAGGAAGATGAAGACTGATAAGTGACCTCTGAATTGTAAATAAAAAGTTAATTAGGGGATTTCGTTTCTGTTTTAACATGTAAGGTGTTCAGAAATCATCAGTTCTGTCTTTATAACAAGAAAAAGCCAGACACACTGAAATTGACTTTTCTTAAACCCATCAAAGGATTGAGGTTACAGGACACTAACCCAAAATCTGGAGAGAAGGGCAAATCCAGAGAATCACAGCTGGAATCTGCTTATCTGGACAGAAGTGGCTAGAGCCATAAACATGTAGAAACTCTGAAATGGTAATGCTGACAAATTGCTTGAAGCTGAGTATGGATTAGTGTGAGAGCAAGAAACTCCTGGAGCCCCAGTCTTGGTGGCAGGGGCGGGGCCTTCATATATTCGTAGACTTTAACTCCAAAAAACCCCACCAGCTATTCACAGTGAAAGTCAGAGGAATATCCCCTCTTAGTTCCAGCAGAGGTAGAGGAAGAATAACCTTTGTGAAATAGACCCATGTTTTTTTCTGTAACAGAGTTCTGCTCTCTTGGGGGAAATGATTTTTTTGGAGCCTTCCTTTTAAGGAGCCATGGGAATGGGGTATTCCTCTCATTTCAGCCCTCTCTAGCTTTCCCATTTCATCGAAAGAGGAGGGAGCTACATAAGAAGAAATACTTGTGATGGTCACAGACCAGAGACAGAGACTCATTAAAAGACTGAGGCTTGATCAGAAGATTATAGAACACTGTTCCTCTTCCACACCTTACCACACACCAATAGGGTCTAGTCTAGTAACAGTGGATTGCAGCTGAACAAGCTGCAAGGCACAAACTGTCTCTGGTGGTATGTAGGGAAAACCAAAGTCAAGAGGGAAGTTAAAGGCTGAATTGTGTCCTCAACCAAATGTATATGTTGAAGTCCTAACCCCAGCACCGCAGGATGCGACTGATTCAAAGATAATATAAGCCTATGCATATCATATGAAAACTTCAGAAAACCAAAGATAAAGGCAATTTTTGAAGAAAGCCAAAGGAAAACATCTTACCTATAGAGGAATAACAGTAGTAATTACAGCAGACTTTGTATCAGAAACTGTTTAAACAAGAATAAAGCACAGTGGAATATTTAAAGTGCTGAGAGAAAAAAATTCACCAACCTGGAATTTCATATCCAGTGAACTTATCCTTCAAAATTGTGAAGAAATAGTCTTCTCACACAAACAAAAACTGAAGTAACTCATCACCAGCAGACCTGTCCTGTACAAAATGTTAAAGTTTTTCAAGCAGAAAGAAAATAATATAGAAGAAAGAAATCAAAAAAATATATTTATATTTCTTACTATTAATTGATCTAAAGATAACTGCTTAAATAGTAGTTGCTAAAAACAGTAGCAACTTACTTTGTGATAAAGACAGATTGATAAGTGAAATGAAAGAAAACATCATCATACAGGATGAGAGGGAGCCATTAAGTATACTCTGCAATTGAGAACCCTCTGGTATAGAGTTCTTCGAAGGTAGAATTAGATTAGTTAAACATGTATATTGTAAACTCTAGAACAACCACTATAAACTTTTTAAAAAAAAGTATAATTGATATGAAAAGAAATAAAAATAGAGTTCAGAAATAGAACCATAAAGAGATAGCCAACGGATCTTTGACAAAGGAGCAAAGGTAATTCAATGGAGAAAGGACAGTCTTTCAACAAATGGTACTGGAATAACTAGACATCTACTGCAAAAAAGAGTATCTAATTGTGATATGAATGAAGCCACTCTAAAAAAGCTACATACTGTATAATCCCAATTATATGACATTCTGGAAAAGGTAAAAATACAGAGATCGTAAAGAGACAAGTGGATGTTAGAGGTTTGGCAGAGGATAGGATGACGTCAGCAGGTAATGCCCAGAGTATTTTTAGGTGCAAAATTATTCAGCATGACACTGTAATGGTGAATACAAGACATAAGACTGTAGTATTAAAATACATAGAACTTTACAACATAAAGAGCAAACCTTATGTATCAAATTTAAAAAATCATTTAGGAGGTTGGAGGATCTCAGGATGTAATGCAGAATGTGACAAAATTAATGTAACGGTATCACAAATAAATAAACCAATCTCACTGAAGAGGGTGGGAGAATAAGGGGTTGACTTAAGCAACTTTGGAAATAAGTGGAGACTTCATGGCTAAAGGCAAAATGAACTGTGATGCGACTGTACACTACCTGATAAATTTGTTTCCCGTGGGGGGTATGAGTTAACAATTCTGAAATAATTATTTGCATATGCTGGAATTGAACAATTAAGTAAATGCGTGGCAGATAGTGGAAGCCAAGTTTCTCACTATTGGGTTGGGAGGTTACAGATAAGCAAGTGAGGAAGCTAAAATTAGCCATTTGATAATGGATTTGGGTTAGAGATATCAGTATAAACTCATGCTTAGCTTAATATAGATAGAGATGGTTATCTATATAAATATATATAGACATGTGTATGTACACAGGTTAGTATACATACATATATTTCATCTGAAAGGGCTTAGAAGCAACAACACCCTAACAAGCAATAAGAAAACCCAGTGCCCAGATTTTGGTTTCTAATACCATGCTCCAGTTGAAGAAATTATGCCTCCTTGGAGAGGTAACTGGTTCTAGGACTGGTTCAGGAAACATGAAAAATGCACCTGGGGCATCTACTGGTGTCAGAAAGTAAGGAAGTACTTGGAGAAAAAAAGCTACATTAATGGGGATATGTCTAAAAGACACAGGAGCCAACTGAAGGAGCTCCCAATGGCCACAGCTGAAAAATTGTTAGCAACAAAATAAATAAAGTAGTATTGGATTATAACCCAAAGTATGAAATAAATATCCATAATGATATAAATAAATGAATTAATAAATGAATGGGGGAGAATAGACACATCTACCCCTATAGAAGAATTCCAATTAATTTGTGTAGACTTACTGTACTTAGCACAACTGTCCACTCCTTAAGATCTGGACTGTGCATACTGACTTACTTCTAAAGGGAGAAAGAAAAAGTAACTTAGCAGTGGAGAAACCTGACAAATATTATCAGCCACGTGATCTAGGTTAACATCAACAGTGAGAAGTCATGTTGATACTCTGTGATGATAATGGCACTTTACCTCTGTGATCTTCCTCCCCAAAATCCATAATCCCAGTCTAACCATGAGAAAAACATTATACAGACATCACGTGAAGGACATTATACAATATACCTGACCAGTAACCTTTAAAACTATCAAGTTCATTAAAATCAAAGTCCGATAAACTTTCACAATCAAGAAAAGCAAGAAGAGACATGATGACTAAATGCAATGTGGAATCCTGGATGGAAACCTAAAGCAGAAAAAGGAAATTAGGGAAAAGCTGAAGAACTCTGAATAAAGGATGGGGTTTAGTTGATGGCAATGTATCAGCACTGTTTTACTATGATGAATGGACCATATTAACGTAAGATGTTTTTAATAGGCATTTGCTGATACTAAAATATTTTAGTAGACAATTCAGCAACCAGACTGGAGAAAGTCCAGATTTTTTCAATGGGACTGAACACTGACATATCATAGGGCAGAATTTTGAATTATGAAACTGCTTGCATGAAGCTTGGTGCTTTTAGGATTGTTATACTCGTGCTACAGGAGATTGTATTCTATCTATTTATCTATCTACCTTCCTATTTAAAATTAGAGACTGAAAATATACCTTAAGTAGACATTTTAATAAGTAAAGATCTTTACCCATGAAGAGGGAGAGGAAATTTTTTAAAAGTGTTTTTGTTTTGTTTTGTTTATAATTCTGTTATTATATATTTCAGTGAGTATTACTGGTACAACAGCTAAAGAAAATAATCAGGCAGGGTTTAATGTTGAACCACTCTAGATATTTAAACATGATGTATTATTATAAAATACAGAGATTTAAGTGCTTGCAAAATTGTTGGATGGGGTAAACCAGCAGTTCGTAGGCTGGGGCTCTTGGAATGGCTCCAAGAACAATACAAAACTGACCCACTAGGGAGCTACCATGTTTGACGTCACCATCAGTTGTACCAGTCTAGGTCTGAAGTTGTGGTCACCCTCACAACAGTCTCTAGACACAAGGGAATTAGAGAATAGACAACACCTGAACCTGGAAACTACGGATTAGAGGGTTAGGTCAAGTCACTGCTACTGCTACTGTTTCTTGAAAAAGAACAATGGAACAAGGGAAAGCATGGCCTTCCTAACAGGTGATGAGAGCCAGAAATCACAGGATTACCTCCGCCTCATTTGCACTTTCCAGTTTTTGTGGAAGTGCATCTATTTAGTAGTAATTGAGTTACGTGAAAGTCTGGGAAATATAACTTTTAGCTTTCCAACCTCTTCAAATAGAAGATGGGTGAAATAAAGGCTGAGAAAGCCAATCTAAGTATCTGCCATTGCAGATTAAAGACATCAGAACAAATTACAAAGACTACCACAATAAATTCTCAAATATATTTTAAATCAAAGTCAACCAAAAATCTAGAGAATTTAGTTTTGATATACAGCAACTGGAATATAGTAGGAGGTCAATACACATTTCTGGAATAATTTATTTTATAAGTTGTTAGAGAACAGAGGAGCAAGATGTCATAGATTAAAAATAGCTCATTTTTACATTCAATTTTACTTTTGATGATTTTAGAAAATTCTCATGCTCCTTGAAGCACAGAAGCGAGAGGTATTTAAAAGTTTTAAGCGAATAAAGTGCTAAAGACATCATTTCAAATGAAAATAGATAAATTGATTGTCAAAATGGCATCATAAAAATAAAGCAGAAGTTTTGATTAACTTGTGCACATCACAAATTGATGAATTTTCCTCAAGATGTTAAGGAAATGAAGACTGAAAAATAAAATTGAGAAAAATCTAAATTGAATAAAAAAGAAAATAAAAACTTTTGATAATTTCACTGCCATTTTTGGTGTATTTCCTCACAGTCACTCTTCTATATCATAAATATTTTTTAAAATTATGGAATATCCTGTATTATAGTTTTGTATCCATACTTTTTACATAGTAACATATTTAAGCATTTTATAGAATTACAATGTAAAAAATAAGCAACTTAATAGCTGCACAGCAATTTTTATATGCACAAAATGTCATTCATTTTTACTCTTTTGTCACCTATTTGGGTTTATTGCAACTTTTCACTATTATAAAAAAAGTGCTATGAACTTTAATAACTTATGTTATTATGAACATTTATTTTATCCAAATCTTTTAGTGCAATTAGTATAACATTTCTCACAAATTGCTTCTCAAAGATTTCTTCCTTTCTTATACTTTTAAAGACCATGCTTTTTTTTAAACTTTAGAACTTTATGTACGTTAATCAAATTATCCCTCATCCCATATCACTAAATATTATCCAATTAAATTAATTTTGAGAAAGAAAATGATAGACTTTATAGAGACATGCTGGTCCAAGGCCTGAAGTGAAAGAAGCCAAGGATTTTATATTTGGGAACCTGAATGTAAAAGGTATGGGTTTGAAGAACTGTTGAAGTTTTTCACAGAACTGAGGATACATTTTTCTGAGAGAAGTAAAATTTTTATGGGACTATTGGTAGATAGTTTAAAGCATTAGTCCTGTAGCCAACTGCTAAATTCTGTATTTGATTTTGACTTATGTCAGATAACAACTTTCTTACATCAGATAATGACCTCAGACTTTCAAATGATGAATTTACTCTCATTTCCACCTTTGTGCTAGCATACGCAAATCATTGCCTTTTTATGTCTTTCAAATATATCTTGGAAATATGCAAATAAAAAGCTAGCCACTGCGTGTGTGTATTATATCAGCAGTTCTATCTGCTCAGTTATTTCAAGATTAAATATGATTTTATGTTGTTTACTTAAACAGTAACTATATAATCAGAACCCTTGCATAATAATTTATGATTGAGGATTTACAGCTTTACAACCATTAACTTATTAATCTTTACAACTTGCTCTGAAGGCTTAACTTGGTAACTCTAAGCATTTGTGATTTATAGATGGAGAAAATGAAATAGGCAGGTGAGATTATTCATTTGTAATAGATATTGACTGAGCTGGGAATGAAGCCAGGATTCTGGAGTGTTCATTCTCTAGTCCTGTATATTGGCTATAGAATCTAATGATTCATTATTTTAATTGGGTTACAATAACATTGCAAATTATCCAACACCTCACAGTCTATCAAATGGAGCACATACCTACAGTCCTAAAATCAATGCTGTTAACAGTGGTATCTCTAACATACTTTAAATTGAGGGCTTTCTGAAACTAAACTTAATCTATTAAATTAAAACACTAAATGGTAGTGTTACCATTATGTATATTTTACTTCATTATAATAATTGTAAAATTGATAAACTTAGAATACCTCCTTTAAAGACTCTCAAACAGGCCTTTTTATTTATACAGTACTATGATACGTAAACACCACAAATCCATGTTGAATAAGAGTTAGTTGACAGTACCAGCATTTTATTCAATATGTAACTAATTAATTGTGACATAGTATAAGACCAAGGCATGGAAGGCTGTTAGATGGGGTCGATCAGAAAATGCCAGATCTAGTGGAGTTATCAGGCTATGTCATGGGATAAATATTGGGCTGTGGCCAGTAGGTAAGTCTTGTGTCTGAAAGGTGGATATGTGACTTGCAGTATGGAGTTAAAACAACTGATTCAAAATATAGATTGTAATTATCAATAGCTTCTGGAGGAACAGAGAAATCTAGAGATAAGTACTAAAAACAGGAGAACCAGAGACAATGTTCCAGATTTAATACAGTCAATGATATATCAGCAGGACAACATATTTGAACCACTTATCTAAAAACGAAGATTAGATTCTCTGCTGTCTTCTGGACTAATTGATGTTTGGCAGACAAGCATTTGCAGATGTGTTCTATAAATCAGTTCTCAAGGCACTGAACTAATGAGAGAGGCTATTACTATGTTAGTTGCTTCTAGACCAAATATTAATATATAAAAAATTAACTTCTGTATCAGTCAGTTTGCTCCAAGAAATAGAACCAATAATACAAAACAAGTAGAAGCAGAACCAACACACACACACACACACACACACACACACACACACATATACATATAGCGATTTATTTCAAGCATTTGGCTCATATGATTGCAGGGGCTGGAAAGTTCGAAATCTGTAAGGCCAGCTCACAGGCTGGAAACTACAGTCTCGTGACAATTTCTTCTTCCTCAGGGAGATTTCAGTTTTGCTCTTATGGTCTTTCAACTGATTGGATCAGGCCCACCCAGATTATTGAGGATAATCTTATTTAAAGTTAACTAATTGCAGATCTTACCCACATTTACAAAATGTCTTCACAGCAACACCTAATTTAGTTTTTAACTGAATAACTGGGTACTATAGCCCAGCCCAGCCAAGTTGACATGTAAACTTAACCATCACAACTTGCTACAATCAATTGTAAAATTTATAGTTCAAAAAATAGATGCATGAAAACCTGTCTGTAAACGATTTCTAAATACACGTAGTTTATTGAGGATGTGTGCGAAAGAACTGAGGGGTATATCCTTTTGTAGAGAATATACATGTGAGAGCGGGGCCTTGCATGGGTTTAATCCAGAGGTTTTAAACCAACGACTCACAGAAACTGTGAAAATCGCTAAGCAGTAGCTGGTGACCGTAAGAGATTGCTCTAAGATTTCGCAACAGCATTCTGAGGCATAAATTATTTAATATGACTAAGATATTTATATTACCTTTTTTTTTTTTTTGAGGTAAAATCTGTGAGGCTATACGTGGGGACGCGGTGTCAGGACCCCTCGTTGCTCGGGTCGTCCTCGTCGTGCCGGAAGCAGCCGTCGGCCTCGGCCTCGCCGTCCTCCCTCGTACTCGTCGTCCTGTGGAGGAGCTCTGAGCCCTGGTGGGCGCCGGGGCCTCGGTCGTCACGCGGGACTCGGCCAGTCGTGGGCACCTGCGCGCTGCGCCGCTCCGCCTCCGCCTCGGTCCCCAGGACCTGCTTGCGGGTGATGTCCGCGTGCTCCCGGTCCTGCCTTCGCTCGCTTCCCGCTTCCTGCTTCCTGCGCATCACGGAGGCGTCCACGTTGGCCGGTGAGGTGCTGCGTCGGTGGAGGAGGGAGGTGGCGCCGAGGAGGATGGTCCTGACGTTCTGGGTGGGGTCCCACCGTGCCGAGGGCAGCTCACGGCGCCGGGGTGTCACAAAACTGAGTGACGGAGCATGGAGATACACAGTCCCCAGTCTCTAGATGTTGGGGTGCCATATCTTGGTCAGGAACCGAAAGGCCGGAGGGAGTAAGGAAGTCGATGGGGCTCTTGAGGCGCGCCTGGAAGTAGCCGCCGTCGTTGTAGGTGTTGGGAGGCCCGCAGGTGGCCACCTCCCAGTTGCACAGGTCGCCCCCGTCCAGCAGGGTCACCCGGAAGCCCTCCACCGGCTCCTCTTGCAGTCCCTCGAGCTCCAGCAGCAGCGCCTTCTGTGAACTTGGGCACCAGCGGCCGGGCTAGGGCGGTGGCGGCCGGGCCCGGGGCCAGGGTGCGCGGGGCCGCGGGCCGAGGGCCAGGTCGGCGGCCCGGGTGGGGCCGCCTTCCTTCTCCGCGCCGCCTGGGGCCCCCGGGCGCTCCACCTGCCTATGTTACTTTTACAGTAGTTTGTTTCTGTGTTTATAATTCACTCATTTCTTAAGTAATTTTTGTATACTTTTGTTGTATATATGTCCAGTGGCACTGACTCTCTTTAGTGTAAACCCCTGGAAAATTGTGGAGTAGAGAAAATTCGCCTTCCGTCTGCCTGCCTTTGGTTCCTCGTTTGCTCAGACTCCTGTTATGTTAATTTTGTTCCCAAGCCTTACAGGTCAGGTTGCCTAGAAGCAAAGCTTGATACAGGGGTTCTTACACATGTGTTTATTGTGGGAACGCTCTCAGGAGAAAGTGAGGGAAGCAGGATATGGTGCGGGGAAAAGAACTGGGTCTGGAGAGTGCCTAGTGTGATATCACTGTGAAGCTTTTCGGGAAAGGTACTATCGACTTAGTCCAGCTAGAGGCGGGCAGAGCAGTCGATTGAAAGTCTGGCCAGGTTCTACCTCAGGGAGATGGATGGGGCTGGCACGTAGCCTCCCAGTCAAACTGGCTTCCGTTTGGCTGAGGGAAATTCTCCAGATAGGGGAGCAGGTGTGAGTTGATATTTGCCAACACTCACGTAAGCTAGGGAAGATGTACTCCTCACCTTAAGGGGTGTTTGGGCAGGGTACCAATAGCACCGCTAGCATACATTACAGTCTTCTCCCTGCACTACTCAGGTCCACTTGCTGATTACATTAAATTTTTTCTATCCCAGGACCAGGTGGCTTCACTGGTCAAGTCTACCCAACATTTAAAGAAAAATTAACACCAGTCCTTCTCAAACTCTTCCAAACAAATTGAAGAAGAGGGACCGCTTTCAAATTCATTTCTTGAGGCCTGCATTAGCCTGATACCAAAACCAGATAAGAACACTACCAGAAACAAAAGCTGTAGGCTAATGTCCTTGATGAACACAGATGCAAAAATTCTCAACAAAACATTAGCAGACTGAATTCGACAATAAATTAAGATACGTACACCATGATAAGTGGCATTCATCCCTTGGATGCAAGGATGGTTCAACAACCACTACATTAATAAAAGAAAAGATAAAAATCATATGATCATCTTAATACATGCAGAAAAAGCATTTGATGAGTAATGCCTGGGACACAAGCATGTGTAAATCTTTTAACTTCTTTCTTCTCACGATCTCATCCAAAGGGGAATTCTTTATTTAATCCCTGTTAGTCTGTCTGTCTCCATGTTGGTCCCATGAACAGACTGTCTTATTTATTAAGTTAGATAGGGCTGTTTAAAAAAAGAGTTAATGGGAACCAATACTCTAGTTTCAACCATTTTCTTATTTAAAGTAGTGATCTCTTGCTACCATCTTAATATTTACTACCAAAAAGGTGATTGTTGTTGCTTATTATTTATTACCACGAAGGACTCAAGCAATACTAACCGTGTCCAGTTAAAACCTGGTAACAGGCAGACATTGCTATACCTTATTTGATCCTGAAATAGGCAAATCTGAATTTATCCAAGCTGCAATATATGGAGTGAATTTGAAGGGGCCTTTTGTGAGGAGCAAGGGTCAAATTTAGCTTTGAAGATGCTCTCTTAGCTCCCAAAAGATGACAATATGTTATGAGTTTTTGGGTAGGGATTCTGTCAACTTCCCCCTTCTTCTTTACGCTGTTCAACGGCCTTCTAAAAGCCCACCCAATAAAGCTGGTTATTGTTCTTTTTATCCTTTTGTAATTCCCTCCACCTATGTAGTACCACCTTTCTTTTGGATAGCACAGATCTTCTCATTATTCAGTACCATGAATGATAACAGGTCTAGTAAATCAGGTGTGTCACCTGAATAATTTCTTGGCATCCAAGAGCTTGGCTACATAAGGTGCTTGAGATTGGAGAACTCCCCTTCACAGCTTCTGTCATGGTCAGTTACTAGCATTAAATTGGATATCTCTTTTTGATCATCATACGACAACCTAAGAATACATATTCCTGTGCTTCAAAGGGAGGGTTCTATTTCTTAGTCAAGGAAAGAGTGGGACTATAAGAGTTGTGCTCTCAGAGTAAGTCTGGCAAACTCTCACCTTTACCCACTGCATCAATTTAGTTGATTTGCCATCTTGATGAGACTGCTCACAAATGTTTGCAGATAATTGGGCATCTGTGGTCAACCCAAATAATCCCTTCCATTCATCAGTATCTAGAATTAGTGATAAGACACCCTTATTTAATCTGAGGATCTATGTAGCAGGGATCACCAGCCTCTGCAGAACTTTTCCATAAAGTGTCCTAGCTCTTTAACAAACAGACTACTCTCTGGATGTCCTGGACATCTGGTCATGGCCCTTGACTACTTCTATAGTCTTTTCAATGATCAATGGTCATAAGCAAGTTACTTTGTGAATAAATATATCTGCTCAGGTGACGACAGGAACAAGAAGAAAAGGCATTCCAGTAATTTTAAAAAGGTTTGATTTCTTTCTGTTCCAATTTTCTAGTTGGCCCTTTAGAGATTTAGTTTTCGTAAATGATGCCAATAGAAGCTTGGAATTCTCTGTCTATCCACTTAGCTACTTCCCCTAGGGATAAGTCTATTTCCTCCAAAGACAATTGGTAAGACTTGTCCCCAGAATCTTCTATAAGGATTTTACCACTTCTTACCAAAGATGTGTAGCAAGAGACCTAGGCCTCAATTTCTTACCAAGTTTTCTTCCCTCTTTCTTAACAAAAACATTCTTAACACTTACAAGTTTGAAAGATAATCTTGCCACTGGTATCAGTCTGTGCCATAAAATGTTGAATTGTCAAAGCTGACGTATAAATGAAAAATCTTACCCAGCGCCAAACTTTTCTAATATTTAACTATACAAGCAAGCCACAAGCTGCATGTGGAGAGAGTGAGTTACTCACACGTTGCTCCTTCCTTCTACCAGGTTATTGCTCTGTTCCATCTAAGTCTACTGCCCTTAGGCGTGGCACTTCAGATCCAGACCTAAGACAAAGTCTGCCTCTCCCAAATACCCTGTACTTGTAGCTGCCCTCTTACACTCCTTACTGTGTCCAGAGGATTCTCATTGTATTTCATGGGGATTGGCTACTTTCTTATTAAGTGGCACATATAAATTCCCTGGTTGAAGCAACTCTTTTGTTTAGCTAGCATTGCTACAGGTGCTTTGCATCTATTTTCCTTCTTTCTTTGTTCTTTAGTATTCCTAATTCGTGACTCCTTGGAGCTTGTTTGTCAGTGTTGATGGCAGGGAATAGAATCATTCAGTGTTTTTAAGCAGAAAGGAATTCAGTACCAGAATTAAGGTGCTTACAAAATTGTTCTGGAGTGAGAAGTTAGAGGTCAAGAAATGCTACTGCCACCTCGTGGTCAGGAAAGTGCTGCACCACTGCCAACCTCACAGAGGCATTTCACCCACATCTATTTCAATGGTGTAGACAGACAAGGAGGCTCTTGCATGTGACACATCTGCTGCATTCTGCTTATTGGCCTGCTCCACTAAATAAGGAAGAATGACCCCCCACATCCTTCATTTTCTAAACTCTAATGAGGACATCTCAATGGTGGAAGCTAATCTCATCTGGAAAACTAGTTGCAAGGGCATCTGGGAAATGTAGTTTTTAGCCATACAGCCCCTATGATTTAGGAGGTTTTAAGGAGGATTTAGGGGGGATTAAACAGGAAGAGAGTAGAACAGAGTAGAACATTCCACAGAGGTGCCAGATGACAATACCTAACACAGATTTATTTGTTACACTTTCGCAATCTCAGAAGCTATTTCAGTATCCTGAGTCCACACCTGACCTGACACATTCTTTCTGCATTTCCCTCTCATGTCTTTTCAATAAATTCATATATTTTAAGAAGTGGCAGCTAGCTATTTATAATTTTTAAAATTAATAATAGTAGATTAGTATTTTCACTGCTGGTGAAATATTTGCATTGTTATTGAGGCTTTCTGGAATCCTTAATTTTGACAGTGACTGTACTGAGAATTTCAGGTCCCATGGCCAGCCGACATGGGAAATGTATTCATTAGTAAGATTTTGGAGCCTCTTCCCTTAGGGCACCCGTAAAACCTGCCCTCTTTGCTCAGTCCCTAGAGCTGGTCCCAATCCATTATAGTGTAATACAAATTAATTTATTATTTTGTGGTCACGAAATTATAAGCACTACTTTTCTATCCTGAAAATAATAATGTACAAAATAAAAGGAAATTAATTTATTCTTTTAATATTTCTGGAAGAGGAGTGGATTATTTATAAAAATGATAATAAAACCATCCATTTCAAAAGTGACAAAAAAGTTTAAAAATTCTTTGGAGTCAGCCTCCAAAAACCTTTTGTCCTGGCCCCTTCTATGTTTTAGTCAGTAGGAACAATCTCGGAACTGCATCCCTTCCAAACTCCAAACCAATAATTGAGAAAATAGTTTAAAGTTCCATTTTTGGAACTTGCTATTTATATGCTAAGTTTGAACTATAACATGGAATAAAAGTTCTTTGAAAATGTCCCCAACATGGTATATCTCATAATAATTATGTTCTGATTTCCTATTGTTTCTTCCCTTGCCCATTCTTTTATCCTTCTTCCTCTGACTCTCCTTGTCTCACCTTTTCACTGTAAAGATTTAAGATGTTTATTTCTTTTCTTCAACTGGTATTTTTTTGTTTAGAGGAGACTTTTCATTGCTCAAATAGTCTTTTTTTTTTTCAGTAAATTAAACACTGCTACAAAGCTGATTTTTTTTAATAAGAATAGAGCTTTTACTGTAATTGTACAGAATACCATGGTAGGAATGTTATTTAAAGCAAAATATTCAAAATATTCAAGATATTGTGACAGGACCAAGAGAGAGACCAAAGAAAAAAGTATAATTTTCTTTTTTTTTTTTTGCTTCTGGGGAATGAGAATTTGGTGTTACTAATGGTACTGATTTTTCACTGAGATATACTATACACTCTTTTTTAATGAATTCTTGCTAATTAATATCAGACAGTGTAAACCACAGAGGATATAAAGTGAAAAGTTTTAATCAGCCACTGAAATTTAAAAATCCCATATTTTTAATACAGAAAGTTTCAGGAAGATGAATACTTGTTTGCTTTATTAAATATCCAAAATATGAGTAACATCTAGATGCAAATTTAAACATCCATTATGAACTAGTTGAAAACTGTGCCACTTACCAAACTACAAACAATATAATGAAATGACTCTGGGGTAATGCATTTTTTGGTAATTTCTCCTGAAAAAAACAAATGCCCTCATTTCAATAATAGTATGTTCAAATGTTCAAGGATATTTTAACTTTTTGTTAAGTGGTAAGGTCTAAGTTATTTGTGTAAGACAGGGGCCACCATGGCATGTTTATAGACTGAGTATAAAAGAGAGACACGGGCTTCCCTGGTGGTGCAGTGGTTGAGAGTCCGCCTGCCAATGCAGGGGACACGGGTTCGAGCCCTGGTCTGGGAGGATCCCACATGCCGCAGAGCGACTGGGCCCGTGAGCCACAATTGCTGAGCCTGCGCGTCTGGAGCCTGTGCTCCGCAACAGGAGAGGCTGCGATAGTGAGAGGCCTGCGCACCGCGATGAAGAGTGGCCCCCGCTCGCCGCAACTGGGGAGAGCCCTGGCACAGAAACGAAGACCCAACACAGCCAAAAATAAATAAATAAATAAATTAAAAAAAAAAAAAAAAAGAGAGACACAAGAACACAGAGTTCAACGCTAAATGTTTTAAAGGCAACCCCTTCCTTTTCATGCTCATGCCAAGCGCTGTGTGTGACACAAATTGGCTTTTTATTGTTATTATTGTGTGTTAAATGAAAAACTGATGCTACAATAGCAATATTAAATACAGTGTTCATTATAAATATAGCTTATCATCGGGAAAGATTTGGATAAACATTCAATATTTATTTAGTCCTACTTTGTGTCAAGCACTAATCTCTTTTACATGCATTATTTCATTTATTTCTTTCAACAATCTGAGTGTGCATTGGAAGGAGGGAAAATTATAGCTCATTCCAAGGTGATTTTATGGCATTAGGATTCCAATGAAAAAGAAAAAGTCCGAAAGATATCACAAAAGTAATACTTGTTATCACACCAGAACTTGTTGTCTCATCTAGCAAGAAGCAATAGATTCTGACTGGGGAGATGCTGTTCCCATGCCTCCTAATGGCAGTTATATACTGTGGGCACCATCGAGGTACAAGCTGTGTTTGCTGCCTGGGCACTTTGGATTCTTTGCTCCCAGGGCCCAGAGGAAAGAAGAGGAGTCACGAGCATGGGAAATTGACACTGATCCCAGGATGAGGTAGGGCTGCTCTTACAAATGGGAGTCAGCCCCGCTGTAACTGTGAATGGACAAGTGCAGCAACACCAGACCAAGAGGGTAATTGTCAAGAGCTCACTGCCTTCAGAAATGAAGGTTTAGGTCATACCATCATGTATACAGCACCATTAACTGGCAAGGTGATAGCCCGGGATGAGGGGATTTTGAAACAAATAATGGAGGAGGGAGAGAATGGGGAACAATGGTGGCCCCAGATCAACTGCGGAGGCTGGGGCTAGCTATTCTTCTTCTCACAAACCTCCCTATTCAAAATTCAAATTATTGACGTTATTTAAAATTTTCCTGAGGAAGAGAGGCCCGTGGGGACAATGGAGGAGATTTCCTTGAATCTGTGGGGTGGAGCACGTGTGGGCTGTGGAGGCCATGAGGGCGCACAGTTGGGCCTGGGCCGCGAGGAGCAGAGTTCACAGAGGGCCCCAGCTGCTGTGTTCTGACATCTGTTGCCCCATTTTAATGGAAGCCACACTCCCCACAGGCTGCTCCTACCAATGAGAGAGAGTGGCAGGGACTCAAAGGCAGGCCTGTTCCTTAGAGAAGCAGGAATCCTGGGACAGCAGCCTTTGGCTCCTCAACAGCCTTGTGGAAATGAACTTTCCTTTGAACTTCAATCTAAGATGTTTCCACCCAATTGCTTCCTTCCTGTCCTCTCTCCTCACTCAGGGTCAGATTTGAATCCTGATCTGATGGCTCTCCCAGCCTCCCTTGGATCCCTCCCCATTTTCTCTCATAGCTTGCTTCTCACAAGGCCCGGACAAACACAGACACTTACTGGATGAAAACTGCCCACTTTTACATTGAGCAGCTTTTGCTCACGTTGTGTAACGAGCTGACAGCACAACAACCTTATCTTATAAGGCTGACAAGCCTCATATCTCCCAGAAATTAATCAACATTTCAGGCCTGTTGATAAGACCTTTATAGTTTTTGCTGCTCCTGCAGATAATTGTCTTAAATTCTGGCTCATTTCTTTGTTCAGTTCATTGTGATGTTGAGAGGAAGAAGCAGGTAACAGCGTTTGGGGAGGAAAGAAGAGGTAATAGCATGTTGAAACTGAACACTGCTCTTTTAAATCTTTACCATTAGTTCCAGCAATAAGTTAAACTTTGTTTGATTTTAATTCTCTTCTTGACTTACCATAACCATTTTTTACACATGCTTGTTATATGTTTTCTTTTATTTCTATTACCAAATATATGTTTATTAATATAAGTACTATTCTTCCCTAAATTTGGACTCTTCTCCCCCTTTAACTTTCTGATTACCAATTATATCAGTCATTCATTTAACCACATTTATTGAAAATCAACTTCATACCAAGCAAGGAAGGGGGAAGAAGAAATGAATATCAGGTGGATTTTAATCCCAAACATTCTAGAGCTTTTTCATAGCTAGGAGAGACTTCAGGAGAATAATTCTGCCCATTTTTCAGCATGCCTCCTGTTTCTGCCTTTGTTTATCTATGCTCTGTTACCCAGGTCATGTGACCCTTCAGAGAAGGACATGCAACCACATAAGAAGCATAGAAAGCTAACAATTTTGTATATTGGATGAGAAATGAAGGACAATTTATGTAACTGCTACATAGAGCTTGCTATAGTAAGCATATTTTCCCAATCAGAACTTTTTTTTTTGTAATCATGGAAAACTGCTTATTGTGAGCACTTATTACCCAATTGAAATGATTTCTTTTAAGGATAGAGTGTGATTTTGAGTTTTATCCAATTGGAAGCTTATCATGAAGCATGATTGCCTATCTTGATGCATTATATACAATCAGAAAATATATGTTAATTAGGAAATTTTGTTCAAGTATGTTTATGAAATGCTTGGTTTAGAAGACCTTGCATTCAAAATTGAGAAAAACATGCTCTCGGGGACAAGGTCTAAGGCAAAAAGAAAAAAAAAAGTAACATCTATCCATCAGTGTTCCTGTGAACCTGTGAACTTCTGTCTTTGCTTTTTGATCAACATTTATTGGCTTCAAACCCAGATTTTTATCTTGGAATCTGATTTTCACATTCATCTTATAGATAGGATAATTCTTCTTTGCCAAAATGGTACCAGACTTAAGTCTCTTTGTTGTATTTTATTGAGCTTTATTTTATGATAGCTCCCCTTAGCTCCCACTCTTGACCTGGCTGGTCCCTTTTTTGCCTAAATTAAATTATTAAAATGTATAACGTACAGTAATATTCTCCCATTAAGATTCTACAGTTATTCTTTTACTATACTGGATTTACCACATACATGTCCCTCTACCCATCCTACAATTTATCTTATTTTGGGATGCATTTCAAAGTTAGTTGCAAACATGACACTTCAGCATGCATATCATTAACTAGAGTTCAATAATTATTGTTCTATTTAATTCTTTAGAGATAAAATTTATATACAAGGAAATGTTCAGATCATCAGTGTTTCATTCCAGGAAAATTTTGACAAATGCTTTGACCTCTTTACCTAAATCCCTGTGGGCATATTTCTTTCTTAAATTTCTAATAGCTAACAGCTCATAGCTCACAGACACATTGACATATGACTAAATTTAGCTGGGGCAAGAAAACACCTTATTGGGAGATAAACTTGGTTTAAAACCAGGGTCACCTTATGGCATCTTGACGGCTAGCCCTAACTATATATGACTATGAAATATTGTCATTTGCCCTTCAACATGGCAGTCAGCAACCTCTTACTCCAGACTGTGAGCTCAACATTTACAGAAAAAATCTCTCATGTTTAATTCCAAACATTTAAGAAGAGATAAATAAATATTTTATACTTTAATAATAAACATAAGTTGCATATTGATCTACACAAGAAATCTGTCCAAACTGATAATGTATAAAAGTATTGTTTGCTTTCCAAATATTTTTAGTTCCTGAGATCAGATAGCGAGAGTTTTTAGGCCTCAGCATTTTATATATATAAATTTCCAAAATCTGTATGCTCCTTAGTTCCTGAATACATATTCTACCTGTCCAAATGCTTAATTTTTTAACCTATTTTGACCTCTAATATAGATCAGAGAATCAAAGGCTCACCCAGATGAGAGTATCTGCAAAATACTGGTCTAGAGTGGTTTGTCAGCCTAATAACGACAGGTAAGAGAATCTTATGAGAAAATGACTATATTCTCCCACTGAAGGATAGCAGAGCTGCTGCAGGATAAAAATGCAATTCCAAATTTCTGTGGACTACAGTTTATTCAACAGGAAAGGATCAAATGATGGTAGAAAGAAATAGACTCTTAGTACGTCTGGGAGTTTCCGTGAGAGCCGCTTCCTTCATCCCAGCAAAGGCTTTTCTTGACATGTCCTTAGCAGAGGTGTCACTGGGGGTAACAAACACCTCCTGAGAGCCACTTCTGGATTTTCTTAAGCACATGAACTAAAATACACCATTTCATGTTTTCAGAATCACATATGTTGCAATTACTCAGCTCCTGAAGTGCTCTGCCTCTTCACTGTACCACATGCTCACTAGTTCACAGTTTTGCACCTGCATCGTAACATTGTATCATGCCCTCAGGTGATCCATCACTAGCCTCTACTGGCAGTAACCTCCCTAAGCCTCCTGCAACTGTTCAGAAACATAAAGCAAGGTCATACCTAGAGACTGAAATAAAGGTGAAGGCAGATCTTGGCACTCTACACATTCATGATAAGAACCAACCAAACTTTTCTAAGAGGCAAATGAGGCTGTCAAGCCTTAAGTTGACCAAGTCTAACTTAAACCAAGTTAATAAGGCTAGTAAGGCTGAGAGCCTGGGTTACTCAGCAGGCTTATGGAAACAGACTCTCGCAAAGCCTTTTTGCAGTCTGATTCTGATGTACTGGATTCTGTTTAGTTGCCTATAGTAGTCTGTTAAGGGTCTTTCCTTCTACCTGCTGTGATATCTGACACTTACATCATCACTAATCCATCACTGAAGTTCCTGGCCTCTTGCAGATTCCAGCTTCTAAGAGGAGCAGGTCCTATTGTACTGATTGACTTTACATGCTCTGATATTCCAGATAACTTCTTTCTGTGGTGCTTCTTTAGGCTTGGTATTTTAATAGTTACCAGCCAGGATTGAAGTGAACCATAATAGATTCCTATATCCATTCAGTCATTCCAATATTTATTGAGCATCTATCACATGTCATGCCCTGAACTAAGATCTGGGACATAATATTAAATACAATTTGGCTTCTATTCAATGACATAATATGAGAGGAGAAGAATATTCAAAAAATAATTACAATATTGTGTGATTAGTGCAAAAATGGAGATATGTATTAAAGAAGAGTGGGAATTAATCTCCTTCACTTGGATAGCAGTGGAAAATGGTAGAGAAGGCCTACAGAGAAGACATACAAACTCTGTCTTTAATGATGAGAAGTTTGTACTGCTGGGAATTGTGGGTAAGATGATAAAGCGCATTCCAAGAAGTTAAGTATTAAAGACATGGTATGAAATTATAGGATGGATTAGAGGAATCTTAAATAATTAGAATGTCTAGATTCATGCTACCACATGGCATTGGTGGGTGATGAGGTTGGAGAATTAATAATAATAGCAAATATTTAAGTGGTAGTTTGTTCTATGTATATTACATGTTTTGACTCTTTACAGGAACTCTGTGAGGTAGGTATCCTGTCTTCATTGTTTTCCCTATTTTGTAGATGTAGGAATGCAGGCAGAGAAAGGCTACATAAGTTGATAAGGTTGTATAGTTAATAGGTTGTAGAGTCAGATTCAAAACCAGGCAGACAGAAATTTTCCCCTGATTTTATTTTCAAGTTCAGCTTTTTTTGAGGTAAAATGTACATATTATAAAATTCAACTTTTAAGTGTTGACAGTCTAGGAATTTCGACAAATGCGTTTGATATTCATCCATATGGTGGCATATATCCGAAGTTCTTTCTTTTCTATTGCTTCAATGGCTTCCATTATGTGAGTTCCATAATCAGTTTATCTGTTCACTGGTGGGTAGACATTTTTCTTGTTGTTTTACTTTTTGATTATTATAAATAATATTATGTTAAATATTACGTCTGATAGTTCCAACATCTGGGTCATTTTAAGTCTGGTTCTTCTGATTGCTATGTCTCTTGACAATGACTATATTTTTTCCCCTTGCTTTTTTGTGTGTCTCATAATTATTTATTCCATGATGGACATAATGTGTAAACCAGTAGAGATTCAGGTAAATAACATTTAGACCTGAGAAATGTTATATGTGAAGAAGAAATGGGCACTCTTCTCTCAGGCCATTAGTGTGGGTATTGAGTCAATCCAGTAAGAAGCTGAGCCAAATTTGGATTTTGTTTTGGCTTTGATTATTGTCAGTGTACCATAGGCTTCAATTTCCTCTAGCATTGCCTTGTGCTTAGGGTGAGGGCTAGAGTACCACAAGGTTTTATTTCCTCCCTCAGTGATTTTGTTCTACCCTCATTCTCTGAATGCCTGTACAACAAAGGGAGTGCACACGCTCTCTCTCTCTGTCTCTCTCCACATGCTCTTCCCCTACTGCAGCAACAGAATTTTGTAGCCTGTTACTTGGTATAGTTTAGGCTTCCGGTAGGGATAGACATATTCTCTGTCGTTCCAGTCCAGTCTCGATCTTAAGCAGATCCTGTGTGCCTGAGCCCAGGGCAGGATTTATGCCCCTTCTCCCCACGTCAGCCAAAGTCTAACTTCTCCCCGCGTCAGCCAAAGTCTAACTTGTATCTGTTAGGAGTGTTTTCTCCCCCTTTGCTAGTGGTATTACAATAGGATGCTGGGTCTCAGACTCTTGTCTGCTGCTTTCTCTAATGTAGAGGGATTTTTTCCCTTTATCCTTCCTGTAGCATCAATGGGTGTTCACCTGTACCCTAAAGGTGACAGGATTTGCTGGCCTTCCCCAGTGGCTTTATTTATTTATTTTTTTTAAACATCTTTATTGAAGTATAATTTCTTCACAATGGTGTGTTAGTTTCTGCTTTATAACAAAGTGAATCAGCTACACATGTACACACGTTCCCATATCTCCTCCCTCCCGCATCTCCCTCCCTCCCACCCTCCCCATCCCACCCCCCCAGGCGGTCACAAACCACCGAGCTGATCTCCCTGTGCTATGTGGCTGCTTCCCACTAGCTATCTATTTTACATTTGGTAGTGTATATATGTCCATGACACTCTCTCACCCTGTCACATCTCACCCCTCCCCCTCCCCATATCCTCAAGTCCATTCTTTAGTAGGTCTGTGTCTTTATTCCCATCTTGCCACTAGGTTCTTCATGCCCAGTGGCTTTAGGCTTTTGCTCCATATGTGAGAAGGCTGAGGGTAGGGGTGTAGGGTTCCATACCTTTCCCTCAGTGATGGCCAATCTCCTTCATGTCTGCACTACCTTGGGGGGCTCTTTTTGGTCTCCCAATCTTTCTTACAAGCAATGAATGAAGGTCCATGGAAAAGAAACTATGATGTGTGCAAATTCCACTTGGGTCTAGAACTTCCAGAGATTCTATATTGTCACAGTAGTCCACACTTAATTAGAGGAACTCACTGATATTTTTTTAACCTAATTTCTTCTTATCTTCTTATATGTTAGATAATGCTTCTTCCTCCCATGCTATTCCTCATGTGATAAAGTCCTTACGTTCCATCTCTTCTTGGATTTCTTCTTGCCTCTCTTTGGGATTCAGATTACGTCATTGCCTCATAACCTCAGCAATCTGATGGAGTCAATAAAAGCTATGACTTTATAGTTAATCCAGATTTTTCTAACTGTTGGGAGAAAACAGTGCTCATTCTAGCTTTCTGCAATCTAGGCACACACCGGGCTCTGTTTTTAAACTGTTATGCAACCTATTGTTCAAAAGTAGCTGGGAATTAGATAATTTAGGGCTTACATGTATATATTATATTAAAGAGGTACAATATTATCCTGAAAGGCAGGTAGGAGACAGCAAAGGATTTTAAACAAGGGATAACATAATCAGATTTAGGATCTAGAAAATTAACCTCAACAGCAATGTTAAAAGCACTTATTGTTAGAAGCAGAAAGATGAGTTAAGCCTGAAATAGTCTAGAGATGAGATAATGAGGACCTGAATAGGAGGAAATGGGCTTGAAAAATATCAAGAAATTTTCCAGACTCAATGACCAATTAGTTTAAGTAAAGGGAGGACAATTCTAGTGTAACTGAACATCCTAACTGACCAACATATTTACTGAGTTCCCATTTCATTATCAAACATATCCTAGTTTGAATGAAAAATTAAATTATATGGTCAACTTCAGCATACAGTGACTGCAAGATTTTCACCTTGGGAAACTGGATTACAGTCATTAATATGATTGAGATATGCTTTAAGTGGAGCCAATATTGGAGGAAAGAGGATGTGCTCAAAGAAATATTACTGAATTCCACATCAGGTGCTGATGTTCAACAGAGAACTGGATATGTGGGTCTGGAGATAGAAGAGAGGCCTAGAGTAGAGATATAGATTTGATGATCATTAGTGGTAGTGGAATTTATTGATATAAATGATATTGCCCACAAAATGCAAAGTTAGAAAAATCAGGAAGGAGACTGATAGAGAATGGCCAGAGAAGAAAAATGGGTGTCAGTGTAAAGAACTGCCATGAAACACAAGAAAGTAAAGAGTTTAAGAATGGAGTGGTCAGTAGTGCCAAATAGTCATTGTGTGAAGTAGAAGGTGGACTTAAAATGACCCAGTGGTTTTTCTAAACCCAGACAAGAGAGGAAATGGAGAACAAAGTCCCAGAAGGCATATTAGACACACTAAGGAATTCAAAACAAGCACTTTCCCACATACATTTGCCCTACTCATCCCATATATTTGATATCTCAAGCAAAAATGTTATATTTGGAAGACTAAAACTGTATATGGTAATGGTATATTTCTTCATTTTTTCATTTATTTCTTTTTTCTTACATTTTTAGCTTGATGAAAAATTTTTACAAAATCACCTAACAAATGGAACTGTAACTTATGTAACACAATTTTATTCAGCTGATTTGATGCATTATTGAATTTTATTTTTTATTACATTTCATACTGTTACAAATACTATCTTTTCAAAACGTCAAACTGTGAATAAAGGGCTAAGGGTGGTGAAGAGCAGGAAAATAAAAGGTTTTAATAGATGGGCAAAGGGGTGTGTTTGTGTGTGTGTGTGTGTCTGTGTGTGCACACTACTGTTTCATTGCATTAAAGAGTGTAATTAATTTAGAATTAAAAGTTCTATTCTGGGAGAGTCATCTCAAATTGACCTGTTCATAAGAGTTGATTTTTCAGAATTGAAAAGTCAATATTTGTCCTCAGTGTCCTCTCTTATGAGTGAATTTAAAAATTAGTCGTCTCGCCTTCCTGCATAAGGCAAAATAATTTGATTTCCCTGGATTCATGGATTCTCCTAACTGCATTTTTTCCAAGAATGAGGTTGCTCTTCTGGGGTTTTTTTTGCAGATTTTAAACAATATTTGTCCTTTCTCTATCTTTTTATACTTAATAATGTCCACCAATTTAGAAATATCTCTATTGTTGAAACAAAGAATATTTGTGCAATGTCCTTTCTGCATGTCCTTCCAAAACAATAGGCACTAACCTCCCATTACTCTGGCAATGCAAACCTTTCTATTCATTTTCTCCTTTTGTTTTGTTTCTGATTATGTTTAATGTAAACCTTCTATGACCTTTTCTAGAGGCCTCTCAGGCCTAATACTATTGACAGTGATTTTTCTTACCCTTAATTGTGCTCTTGACTTTGGTTTAGTTTGTCCCTCTCTGCTCCAAGCTTCAAGGTTTATTATTGCAAAGTATTTATCCATATGCTGGTCACTTTTTTTCACACTTTGCATAGGCATTCATAAAAACATCTCTAGTTATGCTCTGACTTTTGTTCTTTTTCTCTCTGGGTCTTAGTCTGGAAGGAGAAATGGACTCTAATCTTTCCATTATTTTTGGAGTGGGAAGCAATAAATGTTCCTTTTACCTACTCTGTAATCCATCTAAAATACTTTACCCTCAATTGCACTTAAACTCTCCTTATTTTTTAGCTGGTATTAAGGAAGGACTGCTCATTTTCATTGATTTCTTTCTCTCTTTGCCCTGACAACCCTTCTTTCTCTCTATTTTCCCCTCCATCTGTTATATATAATTATATCTTTTTCTTCCTTTTCATTAAAGTCCCTTTCTCCCTCCATTGTTTTTAGATCTCAGAGGTACATCTTTCCTTGCCATTACCTTTGCATAGGCTTCCACTGAACCTAATTTGGGAGTTCTAAGCTCTTCCTGCACATTGGAATTACCTGGGAACTTAAAAGACCGTACCAATTTCTGGTACCATACCCAACCAAATAAATCTGAATCTCTGGGGGTGGATTTAAAAGCTTCTCAAATGATTTTAATGTGCAGCTAAGAATGAGAGCCTTTGATATACTATTCTTAGCCAGTTTGTTTTCACTGGTTTTCCTGTTTCAGGTAAGGAAAATCATTGAGGATATCCTTTCAATGCTTTTTATTTTGCTCGTGATAAAACCAAAGAGCATTTGCAAACAGTACTGATAATCTCCACCCAAACATATATGACATTTAGGTGTTACATCATATTTTCTGTCACTTAATTAGAACTAGATAAGGCAGGAAAAGCAGAGGAGAAAATAAGGTGAAAAAAGATAAATAAGTGGTAGGAGGAGGAGGAGTAGGCTGGGAGACACATAGAAAGTAAGAGGAAGATGCAAGTGTGCCTGAAAGTGATAACATCACCTAGGATTGCTTGTTGCATATGTAGATTCCATCTGTTCCTAACAGACAGGATCAGAGACTCTGGGGGGCCTGGGCATCTCTACTTTAATCATTTTGAGATGATTCTATGCCTCCTGAAGTTTGAGCACAATAATAATGGTTGACAAAAGAACTGAAATCTAAATTTAAATTCTAAATCCCTCTAGAAGTTATCACTCCTACTTTTTAAACACTTTATACCATTAATAAACTGCAGACATGAAAAAATTCACTGGAGGTTGGTTTCTATACAGCAGAAATGCTGTGTATAGGTATGTGACGGGCAGGTGAATAGGTTTGCTTGTGGTTGTACATAGTACCATATTTTGCAGTATTCCCCAAATTTGTAAGATCACAGGATTACCTGGACCACTTATTTAAAATTTAGATTTCTGAACTCCTCAATGGGCTCAAAATGAAGATTTTAGTAGGTCGGGAGTGGACTCCAGGAGTGTGTGTGTGTGTGTGTGTGTGTGTGTGTGTGTGTGTGTCCCTACAAGTTCCATACGTGATTACTGAGATAAGGCAAATCTAGAAAACATTGATCTTGGGCAATTTCAGAAGAATTGGGAAGATCCCTTTGAGCGTTAAATAGATTTAAACCTGTTTTTTAATGCCAGAAACTCTTCTATAAAAGGTCATTCATTCAGTAGTTAGATATAAAGTATAGATAACTGGTGTCAGATTACATACAAACACTACAAAGACATGTTATGCTTTCTTTGGACTTGTGCTTGGCTAAATGGATTAGCTTCAACAGCCAGATCGATGTTCTGGGTGAGATGAAGAACTAACTATGGGCTTTGAGTAACTGGATGGGGAATATTGACAGTCCGGCTTCATTTTCAGGGGACTGTGTGGAGGAAGCGGAAAAGCTATCTCCCCGCCGTGCTTTCAGCTTGAGTCTGTAATACGTTTCCCTCTGTGGAGGCCCAGCGTTCTGCCAGCCTCTCCTCTGCTCCTCTCTCAGCCCCCACATGCCTAAGAAGCCCTCTCCAGACGGGGAGTTCACTTCCTCTAGACTGCGGGTCTGATTGTTTAGCCTGGGGATGAACGCAACTCCTAACAGCTAGTGTTTCATATATGAGGAAGGAGAGGGAATACTGCTTGGCCTACCAGTTTTGCTGTGGATAATGCAGTTATTAATTGCTCAGATGATTGTACTCAAAAGCCAGTTCTCTTTCCACTTGTACTCTTAACTCTGAACATCTTTGAATCTGCTCTTACTGTGAACGTTTCTAATGGTTTCCTCCTGAGCATCATTTAAGCTTATGGGTTCTTCTACTCTTACCAACCCAATGCCATTTAATTTTCTCTCTTCTAAGAATATTTCCTAATTTATTTGATGTTGGTTACATCCTTTATTGATTGTAAATACTTTCTGTAATTTTAAGGGATTAGGATGAGAGGAAGGGCAGAAAAAAATAAAACCAAAATTGATCAAATACTGTATTAGTCAATAAGAGAAAGGAAACAAACCCACAGACTTCTGATTAATTTAAGCTGAAGTGAAACCTATTGAGAAGATATCAGGAAGCTTGCAGAATTGCCCTAAATCCTGCAGAACCAGTTTCAGAAATCTCCATTGCATCTTGTGCTCTAGAATCCAAAGAGGCTAAGAAAATGAAAATTGGATATTTTGAGCTTCGATAGTGGGAAGACGGCAGTAAAAGCTTTTTCAAACTCTTATAGTCTATCAGTCACCTTGTAGATTTACCTTCCTCTGTGCAAACATAGACTGACTTTCCAGGGATGCACTCGTTACCACCTTAAAAAAATCCTTGTATATTTAACCTTGCTTTGTGGCAACTGGCTGATCTTCAACAGTAAATCACTCCACTATCTGTTTTTCAGATTTTATTCCCAGGTTGCCAGACTTTGCTGGATAAACTCTCAAAATTATGCTGACTGAAAATTCATGCTAACTTAATTCTGAGTCATGAATTTGTCCATGTTTTTTCCCTTGACCTTCCTTTCTTTCTCTTCATTCTTTGTCCCCATCAGCTGTAACGTAAATGAAGGAGCAGGAAACTGGAATGGGAAGGCCTGATTTTAACTCTACGTTCTGTTAGTTATTAGTTGTGTGATTTAGGGAAGGACTCTTCATTTCATTCTGTCCCAGTTTTGTCTGTGACATGGGGATAATACTTAAATTACAGGATGCTTGTGATGATTAAAAGAGGTATTGAAATTAGCTTCCAACTTACACTATGCTCACATATGGTAGCTATGATATGCTTAATATGCAAAGCAATCCAAAAATCTTTATTAAAAATACTTACTTGCTGATTTTGTTCTGTGGATGTTCATTTCCAGCTCTTCCTGGACAAACAGTTTGAAATCTCAACTGACACCTCAAACTAAAATTATCTGTAACAAGTCACCTCATTTTCTACCAAAACTTCTCTTCTTCATGACTTAGGGTAATACTGGTTAGTTAAAAGAGATTCTTCAGTATTACATCACCTTGTTATTTCATTCCCATCAAACTTGTATCATGACATTTTTAAACATCTTTCCCTCCACTTCACTTTGACCAAGGGCATAATATTGTGTCCCGTCCGTTTGGTGCTACCAAGCAGAAGCTAGGAACCTTGTTTTGTGCACTAATTCACCACTCAAGATATGCTACAATCCCTGGAATAAGCAGAAAAATCTAAGTAATCCAAGCTACCTAATCACTTTATTCATTTATTTTTAATTTCAATAAATCCTACAATTCAACTCACAAGCCCATTTGATTATATTTGTATAACAAATATTTTTATATCTCAGAACAGATAATAGATCATTTTACTTGTGTTTTCTTTATATCATTATTGGAATATCCATCTTCTATTGCTTCATTCTAATAACTGTATCTAAAATTCTGTGATCTTTATTATTAAAGGCTCTCTGGTGCTGACATTACTGTATACTTGCAGAAGACCCCTCTACCCCTTGGGATCCTTGCTTCAGTATGCTAAATTGTATTAAATGTCTGATACTTCCTCCCTAAAATCCTCTCATTAAAATCAGAAAGAATGATTCTTATAAACCAACTATAGAAGCAGGATTTGCTTTTCTTGTGTTCATAATTGAGAGGTAAAAAATTCTGCTGCAATGTAGTGTTTAGAGTTGTCTCTTGTGAGAGTACAGATGGAAGATGCAGCTGCTTTGCTTCAGATCAGTTTCCTCCCATTGGTCCTCTGTTATTCTTTTTCCTGGAGAAATTTCTAGTTTTCTAACAGTGTATTTTTCCACGCAGTCTAAATTATTTTTGTACAATCAATTCTTGAGTTTTAATTTTAACACTTAGTTTTTATACATTTGACATAAGCATTTAGCCAAGAATGGAAGTAACTTGTTAGGTCAGGGACACAGAATCACTGAGATCCATCTGGTTTGTGTCACAGACTTCCATATAACGTTTAAGAGAACATACAGTATTTGTACTTCTCCTACTAAAAGTGAGACCACATGTATTTTAAAGTAATTATTTGGTTAAAAAATAAGTGTAAGGGCAGAAGAGATGGTAAAGGTCAGAAGGAGCCTGGGCTTCAATGATGTCATAGCAGCAGCAATGAGCAGCCATCAGTCTCAGGCTCTTGGTACCTGGGGTCGACCAGTCAGGCTACAAATATGTATTGTTTCTAGGTGTTGGAGATACAGAAATAAAACAGACTGAGCTCTCTTTCCAAGCTTCTTAACTAATTGAAGGGAACAGATAGTGAACCTGAAAATAAATAAGATGATTTCAGGTAGTGAAAAGTGTTACGAAGAAGATAAATAATAATAGGGAATGATGCTTTAGCTAGGATGATCAGGAATGGCCTCTCCGACAAGGTACAACTAAGAGTTTGAATAATGGGAAATGGGTAGCTGCGTGAAGATCTGGGAGAGAGAATTCCAGGTAGGAAGAACAGCAAATGCAAAAGCCCTGATCCAGGAAACAGCATGATGTGTTCCAAAGATGAGGGAAAGGGCCAGTGGCTGGAGAGAAGTAGGTAAGGAAGAGTGTGGAAGGGCATGAGGCCAGAAAAATGGCAATGAAAAGATTGCAGAGGACCTGGTAGGACATGACACAGAGTTCAGATTTTTATTGAATAGTAACTGGTAGCCACTTCAGTTTAAAAAAAGGTAGTGAAATGATATAATTTATACTTTAGAAAGATGATTCAGGCTGCTGTGTGGCAGACATACTCTGGGGGCAAGAATAGTCAAGAAGATCAGTTAAGTGGTGCTACTGAAATCCAGGGAGAAATGATGAAGGTGTGGGCCAGAGAAATAGTAACAAAGATAGTGGGAAACCACATATGTGGAATCTCTTCAGGGGAAGAGCTGACAGGACATACTGATGGGTAGAAAATAGAGTGTACAAGAAAAGAATCACGACTATTCACCTCTCTTTCCTCACTTTTTTTTCAGAAGTATTATATTAAATATAGAGAAGTAGCTTTTTCTTTCCTCCTCCCCACTTTTCATTTCTTCCCTAACTGGTTCCATGACCTGTTTTCTTAGCTTTGTTTTTGGACATCACAGTACAAGAATTCAAAATTTTTTTAAAAAGCAAATTAAAAAAAAAACATGCTTTTTGTACTATCAGCAAAGAAAACCATTTGTGTTTATCAACATTTTTTTCTCCTTGAAAGCTTATTTTGGCTCTCCTCTTCCACAATGAATGAATAATGAAGCTTGAGGACAGAACAGTTGCATGTTTAGCATCTCCTATCTACACTGACATTTCTAATATTAAGACTGGAGGTAGGATATTACATTCCTTTTTCAAGTGAAAGCTAATTGTTGGCTTGAGGCTAAGAAAACTACAAGAGAAATAATAACAGCGATTATATTTTGTGTGCTTGCTTTGTGTCTGGTGTGGTTATTCATGCTTTATGTATGTTAACTAATTTAACCCCAAACAATACTATGATGTATTTTAGAGATGAGAAACTGAGGCACTGAGGTGGAGAAACTTGCCCAAAGTCACAGAGTTAACACATGATAGAGCTGGTAATCAGTTCCAGGCAGCCAACTGTAGAGACTGTGTACTTTACCACTCTGTACTGATGTCCCTTCTCATCTTGGTGCAGTTTTAGAAATCATGGAAGAATGGCTGCTATTTCTACACCTCTCTAATGATAAGGAGACAAGCAACACAGCCTCTTAATCTTTGAGACAAGAGGAAAAAACCCAAATGCTCATTGACTTCTCATGATGTATAATATAGCTAACTGTACATGCTGGCCTTCCTAGAGTCTCTAAAAATAAGTTTATTCTAATTCTCTAGCATAAAAAACTCTTCAACAAATATTCTAAAAACATAAATCTGAGTTCTGGGTGTAGGAAGTGACTCTGGTAGACTTTTGGTATGTTATCACCTTAAAATTTCACAACACATCTCATAATATAAGTAGTATTATCCTGAGGTTATGAATGGGATTCAAAAAATATGAATTTGCATTGAGTCATCAAACAATGAACTTCAGAATTAAAATGACTACTTTGTATACATCTAAATCCCCATGCACTTTCCAAAACAATGTGCTACGTTAGTAGTTAATTATAAGAGACCAAACGCTTTCACCCAGTTTCAAGTATCATACTAAAATGATATTGTGCTTAACTGATGTAAAATAATACTTCAGTAATACTTTGAAGCCAATAACTTTGGTGTAAAAACATCTGTGAGAACAGGGTTATTCCTTTGGTTTTTTTTTCCCATTTATATTAAATCTTGTAATAAGAAACTTGAATGGTTCTTTCAAAACAAGACCACAGTAGCATAAAATGATATAAAAGCATGAAATCATTGTTCTGAAGACAGAAAACCACAGAAACAATACATGATCTACCATTTTTCATGATTCATCAATCTAGAGTTCTATTTTTATTTTTACCTTTTTATCCACTCTGATCTCTGATATGTATGTTTTCTTTCCACATGACTGATTTTTCTATATTTCATCCCATAATTTTGTTCTACGGAATTTTCTTTGATTGAGTGGCTTTTGTTTTGTGTATGTGTGTTTTCATTGCAAAGATAGAACCCTGCAGTAATAGTAAACTGATAAATCTAGTGTAATCCTACTGAAAATGGAATTTTCCAAAGACTTGGAAAATAACTTTAACCCAAAAGAATGAGTGTTCTGTATCTGAGGGCGAAGAAAAGTCATTCAGTGGTGAAATGTGAAGCTGAACTAGAACTAGACAGAAGTCAGCTTCAGACAGGACTCTGCAAGGTGTGCTGCTTATCTGGTCTCACCATTTTGACCATTAGATTCTTAATTTCAGTTGACCCGTTGGGTTAAGTCCATCAGATCCAGACATCAACATAACTCAGTATTTTATAAAATAAAAATAACAATTAGAAATAAAGTAATACTTTAGATTGAAAAACTATATATAGTTTACATATAATTTGTTTTATATATTAGTTTTATATAGGACCCCTTGTTCCAAGTTTGGAATGCTCTAGCCTGTCCTGGTTTGGCCCTAATATATAGGTAATTCAGGCTTTCTCTGCCAGCACCCTGATATGTGCCTGATGATTCCCACAGTATTTCTGAGCATCCTGGGATGTGATTGAAAAAATAATGACATCTTAGACCCAGAGAACCAGTCAAGTGGTTATTTACTCATACTATAGCTGAGTGAAATTTCAAGGCTCTAGTAGCTCCCTGGTTCCACTGTGTGACAGGCAGCTGGGTCAGACTAGTTGTTTCCGTGTTTGGGGACGTAAGTGGTTTCTCTGGATGCACACAGCTCCTGGGAACTTGAACACTGACTCCTCACAGAATTCTCCTGATCTATGATCTCTGGCACTTTTTCATCCACAGACTGAATTTAGGGTGGCTTTCAGAGATGGGGCCAAATTATCAGAATCCTACAATTTTTCCTGTCCTCTTTACCCAAATCTCTTCTGTATTCCTTCTCTTCCACGTCTTCCTGGAATGTGTCCCAGCCTTCTCTGCAGAAATGGAGTTCCAATGCTTTCTCAAAGAGCCACTTTAAATCACATTACTCTCTCAATTCTGCTCCGACTTTCCAGCCCCTAACCAACTTCTCCAAAAACCCTTTTTATGCCTTAAAGAAGAAAGGGGAAAACGTCTGTAAGGTTTTCTACTTCATATACATGAACTACATATTTTAGTAGTTTTAATCTTAATTTCTAATTCATCATCAGAAGGAGATAAAAGATGGGCCGAGTTTTCCTAAAGACATTTTTTAATACATTTAATCTGGTAGCTCTTGTGGAATTGTCAAATAATTGTCATATAACCTGAATTTTATGGTAGAATTGTCATATAATAAATGCACATATGTAAGTTATACAATTTGGTGAGTTTTGACAAATACAGGCACCCATGAATTCATTACCACAATCAAGTGAACATTTTGTCACCCTCCCCAAACTTTCCTCTACTTCCAATTCCGAGGGAACTACTGATCTAATTTCTGTCACTATAGGTAGTTCACATCTTCTAGTATCTTATGAAAGCTAGCCATGCACTATATACTCTTTTTTGTCTAGCTTCTTTCAATGAGCATGATGATTTTGAGGTTCGTCCACATTGTTGCATGTATCAATATAGTTAGTTCTTTTATTTCTGAGTAGTATTCCACTGAATGAATATACCACAATTTGTTTATCTACTTACCTATTGATGGATATTTGGGTCATTTCCTGTTTGGGACTCTTTCAAATAAAGCTTCTGTGAACATTAATGCACAAGTTTTTGTATGAACCTATATTTATACAGTAGGTTTATTTTTAACTTTTCAAGAAACTGACAAACTATTTTCCAAAGTGCCTGTGACAGTTTGCATTCTGACCACAAGTGCCTAAGAATTTCAGTCTTCACTGGCTGAATGTATTACAAAAACAAGACCCGTATATATGCTGTCTACAAGAGACCCACTTCAGACCTAGGGACACATACAGACTGAAAGTGAGGGGATGGAAAAAGATATTCCATGCAAATGGAAATCAAAAGAAAGCTGGAGTAGTAATTCTCATATCAGACAAAATAGACTTTAAAATCAAGACTATTACAAGAGACAAAGAAGGACACTACATAATGATCAAGGGATCAATCCAAGAAGAAGATATAACAATTGTAAATATTTATGCACCCAACATAGGAGCACCTCAATACTTAAGGCAAATGCTGACAGCCATAAAAGGGGAAATCGATAGTAACACAGTCATAGTAGGGGACTTTAACACCCCACTTTCACCAATGGACAGATCATCCAAACTGAAAATAAATAAGGAAACACAAGCTTTAAATGATACATTAAACAAGACGGACTTAATTGATATTTATAGGACATTCCATCCAAAAACAACGGAATACACTTTCTTCTCAAGTGCTTATGGAACATTCTCCAGGATAGATCATATCTTGGGTCACAAATCAAGCCTTGGTAAATTTAAGAAAATTGAAATTTTATCAAGTATCTTTTCTGACCACAACGCTATGAGACTAGACATCAATTACAGGAAAAAATCTGTAAAAAATACAAACACATGGAGGCTAAACAATACACTACTAAATAACCAAGAGATCACTGAAGAAATCAAAGAGGAAATCAAAAAATACCTAGAAGCAAATGACAATGAAAACATGACAACCCAAGACTTATGGGATGCAGCAAAAGCAGTTCTATGAAGGAAGTTTATAGCAATACAGTCCTACCTTAAGAAACAAGAAACATCTCAAATAAACAACCTAACCTTACACCTAAAACACTTAGAGAAATAAGAACAAAAAACCCCCAAAGTTAGCAGAAGGAAAGAAATCATAAAGATCAGCTCAGAAATAAATAAAAAGGAAATGAGGGAAATGATAGCTGTCAGAGTCCAGCTCCAACAGGATCCAGGATACCCCAAAAGGATGGACAGCGTCGGCGATGAACAACAGGAAGGAGACTGAGACTCGTGGACTCAGCCAAGTCAACAGGAAGGAGACTGAGACTCGTGGACTCAGCCAAGTAAAAATAGCACCATCTCGTGCTTTCTTTATTTCATATACTCATATATAGATTACAGTAGAATTACATAAATCATTAACATACATTGTAATATTATTGTTTTGAGTCGAAAGAATGAATCATTCTGAACCCACAAAGATTTCCTTAAAAGATTACATAAACCATACCTTTTAGTTTCTAGATTTTCTCATAAGATAAATTCCAAGGTTACCATTACGTACAACACATGTTCTAAGAATTATTCTTGGTGGTTAACCAACCTTAACACCTAAGTCTAAATATATCCTTATATTCTATATATCCTTAGCCCCCACATAGCTTTTCCTAGATGGACATTCCTTTTTTATAATGCCATTAAAATATCTAAAATATATTTTACAATTTCTATTTTAAATATTGCTACTCAAAGGCAATGTAATATAGCAACAAACAATATTAGGATCCCAATAATCTATTAAAGAATAACTTTCCAAATATTTTCTATTTGTCCCTAATCTAGAACATATCTGTTCACCAGTTAATTGATCAAATATCATTAAACTACCATTGATATTGAACCACAAATTATTATTACCATCATAAACACCCTCATATGGCCATATCTCTAGGGAAGATGGTGTTTTCCAAAGAAACATTTCCCTATGTCCAGATTTAGTCACTGTTTCCCAATGTCCCTCTTTAGGCACCGGGCCTTGCCAAACAGTACTCAAAGGGGAAGTCAGGAAATCTAAGATTTTTCCTCGGGGCATATCCTGCCACACTTAAATTTACATATATAGAAATTATAAGTATTGCTTTTATGAGGAGTGTAGTCCACCTTCCACGTGTAGTTCCGCCTTGCAGTTCCGCACTGGAGCGCCCCATGACCTTGTCATGGCGTTGCAGCGTCTGGATGGCTTCCAACAGATAGCAAAGATCAATAAAACTAAAAGCTGGTTCTTTGAGAAGATAAACAAAATTGATAAACCATTAGCCAGACTCATCAAGAAAAAAAGTGAGAAGACTCAAATCAATAGAATTAGAAATGAAAAAGGGGAAATAACAACTGACACTGCAGAAATACAAAGGATCATGAGAGATTACTACAAGCAACTCTATGCCAATAAAATGGACAACCTGGAAGAAATGGACAAATCCTTAGAAAAGCACAACCTTCCAAGACTGAAGCAGGAAGAAATGGAAAATATAAACAGACCAATCACAAGCACTGAAACTGAAACTGTGATTAAAAATCTTCCAACAAACAAAAGCCCAGGACCAGATGGCTTCTTCTCCTGGTTAGAGACAATGAGTACAATTGATGGACAGAGACTTGATAAGAGTTAGAACATCTTGGACATCAACTTGTGGTCTGTGCTCTGAATTCCTTAAAAAACTTTGGAGAAAAAGAAGATTGGACAAAAGTGTACAACTAGAGTTGTTGGAAGCCAAGAACAGGAGCTAAATGTGCCATCAAAGAAGATTTAAGTGGGATATAGGCCCTGGGAACCAAGAAGCAAGATTAATAAGACACCACAGAAAGAGAATAAGCAGAGAACCAATCTAAAGCAAATACCTGGAATATTGATCATGGAACTGCTTTGTGTTTTTAGGGCAGTATATGGAAGGAACAGTACATTTAAAGTAGCAAGATAGACACTGTAACTTATAGTTATTGAGTGCTCACTCTACATGCCAGATACTGCCCTAAGCACATAAAATGTGTGGTTCTGAAGTGTTTTAACTGGTAGATTTCAAGGTAAGCTTCAGGCCATCTGTTACAAGTATCACAAGCTGTGTGAAACCCTCCATGCTTTGTGAATCTCACTCTTTCCTTTCTAAGAGGTCTCATAAGTTTTATGAGCACATATTTACCTTTGGCCCTTTTGACAATATTGAAGCTTGGAAATGCAAAATTCTATATTGGATTTGACCTGGGTAAGGTGTCTTTCATTATACAATAGTCACATGTATTCTTATACTTTCTCTGCATCGCTCCTAAGCTGAAGACAACTTAAAATTTTACTATTTTAAAGATACTTTATGCCAATTTTCTAAGAAAGCTTATTTAGAACTGAAGTGATCTTCCTTAATGGAAAAATGCTGGGAAATGCTGGGAAAGAACTGCTCTGGACCTCAATGAAATTTATGAATGCATAGAGATTCAAGAAAACCTCTTCAGCAGCAGTGCAGTATCTGAATTTTCACTAAGCATGTCTACAGCCATATTTTCTTGGTATTTAAAATTGCTTTGGTTGATGAATTGAGAACGCAAATTGGCAATATCTTCTCTAGGGTTTAGTTCTTTGAAACTATTTACACAGAAACAAAGGAGAGTGCTTAAAAAACCACACTGTTTTGGTTCCTGTTTAAATTTTTAGATATTTTCAGAAGATCCACTTCCACTCTGAGTTCTGAAGAGAGGAGAGTATTGTATCATGATGAAGAGCATGGAGTTTGCAGTCAAATTTGGGACTGCATCTGCTTGAATCTTTTTTTTTTTTTTTAGTTTTGCAATTATTTTCATTGCACTAGGTTTCAAAAATTTATAAAATTTGATTTTACTTACTCTTTATAAGGATGGTGGTCAAATTTCATAATTTTCCCTGCTTGTAAGTAAAATGATAAAAACTATTAATAATCAATGATAAAAACTATTAAATAACTATTAATAATAATAGTTATGATGATTAAGCTTACTTATCAATTACTATGTATATATTACTATGTGTATAAAATGTATTTTCAACCTCACTACAGCAGAGTTACCTGGGCATCACTGTGAAAGAATGAAATTAGGCTCAAGAGGAAAAGAAAAGAAAGAAAGAAACTTGCCCAGATTGATAGAGCTCATAGATGGAACCAGGATATGGACTGAAGCTGTTTGATTTCGTATCATTTGCTATAGCGTCTTCTTCATTGACTTGGGCATATAGTAAGCAGGCAGAAGTGGATTTACCAAGAAGCTAAGAAAGCTAAGCTTCAGGACCCCTCAATTGCATGGACTGCTTTCAAAGCTCTGTCCCTAAACCTGTATTTATACCTTTGCATTTCTTTTCTTACAAATCATTCCACAAATCGTACAAGCTTTTGGCCTCACTAAACCTGGATCTGCCTCAGCTAGGCCTTCAATAAATGTTAGCTCTTATTATTGTAAGCATTCACTTACTATTATAATAATCCCACTTACTACTTATTATAATATTCATGGAGTTTGTTTGTGCTGATGTTGTAACTTCCCAGATACTCATCTCTTTTCTGCTTCTTGTTTGCCAGCCCCATGTACCTTCTGTTGATTCTCTGTTTACCCAGTATTCTCCATAAGTCTCCTAGCTATACACTAACTTAAACAGAGATATATACATAAAAGGCTTTGTGAAATGTGAGTTGCAAAACATATATGAATTTTTATTCCTGCTATCAGTAGGCACATGCTTTTGAGAAGTGAGCAGACATTCTGGAGAAATAGGTCCTCTAGTTGCCTTTCTCATTTCACCCCTCACTGCTTCTACAGTCTACCATTTGTGATACGAAATAAAATACTTAGTGTTCTATGAATTTAACATGACCTTGAAATCTATATAATTTCCATGATAAAAACATTGAACATCATTATCATGACAGTAATTATACCAGAAAAGGATTATTGCTTCAGTCATAGGCTTAGTGTATAGCCTACATTAATGATGTTATTTGATAATTATAAAACCTTGTGAGTTTGGAATTTTATTCCCAAATTACAGCTAAGGAAACAATGTCTTGGAGAGATTAAACGACTTGTCCAAAGTCACAAAGTAGATGGTAGAGTCAAGACTGGAACTCAGATCTGTGACCCCAAAGCTCTTGATCTAGCCTCTACTCTCTCTGGGTTCCCTCTACCCAACATTGCTCAGACCACTAGCACCTTGGTTCAGCTACATTAAGTATGGGTATAAGTAGTAAATTGATTCATGGGGGGGAAAAACCTCAAAAAACTGAAATCTTTATGTCTGAAGTATTCAGACAAATCATGGAGTTAATTATATATTCTAAAATTATGCAAAGGATCTTTTTAGTTGTGAATTAATCAATGTTAATCACTTGAAAAATAGTTTTTAAGTTCTTTTTTTTTTTCTTAGAGATGTGTCAGAGTAGTTGAAATTCTCTTAGTAGGCTTCCTTTTTAAAAATTCCTCTTTTTTTCCTGGAAGATGAAGACTACTTGAGTTATTTTGGTGTTGAGCAACAGTCACAGTAGGTGATTAAATTAGAGGCAGGTGTAAAGCCCTAAGAGTTACCAGGGCTCTGTTTTCTGATCCCTGGGTTATGGATCAGCAGTAAACTTCTGACACTTCAATCCCTTTCTTTTGTGTAAGGGCAAAAGGTACGAATTTGACCTGCTATTTAGAAAGAGGAGTCAATAGAGGAATAGAATGAATATTGGATGAGGAAGATATGGTTCCTCCTCTTATTTGAATTCGAAAGCAACACATTCTCAGCTGTGGGTATTTCAAGTGCACCAGTTAAGAAAAATGCAAATAGAGCAAATGAAATGGCAATCCTCTTTTCTTATCAGCAAACAGTAAACCTGGTAACTGTCTGTTCTTTTTCAAAAGACCTTAATCTAGTGATATTAAGTAAAGTTTCTGAAGGTCCTCTAGTGAATGAAGCTCGTTCCAATTTGTTATTTACCTTCTTAGTTTTCTAAAAACAATAGAACTGCAAGAATACCATTATAACGTGGGGGAAACGCTCCAAACCCATCGTGAAAGGGATATTTGACTCCTGAACTACAGGACATCTCAAGTTGTTATCATTTATTTATTTTCAGGTATGGTTAGAGATGTATTTTCAATCTGCATTTTGCTCCATGGATATATATTTTTTCCTCCTAACTAATATATCAAAGTACTATTTGTAACCTGAAAATTCTTAAAATTTATTGCTTATAGTCATCTGATGGTTTTTGACAAGTCTATGGTTTTTCCTTTTCACTTCCAAATACTGCATTAACTTTTTTTTGTAAAAAATGTTGTTAAATGTAACTCTTTGTTTCTTTTGATGGTTTTTACATTCTATGATTCTTAATTTCAGCAGCTTTATATGGTTTGAAAGGCAGATTGTTACTCAGATATGGTGTGATTTCTCCACAGAGAAAAGGATATGTGGTGGCTTATTTAAATCCCCTAGTTTCATCTTACTTTCTTAGCTTCCCAAGTGTCTCCATCCCTGAGTTCGAATAGACTGACTAGATCTGCCTCTTGCTGAACTTGGCAGATACTCTGTCTCAAGCACATTGTGATTTTTGAGGTTTCATAGAATATTTGCAAGAAACGGTAGCAGATAGATCATGTGGGCTAAAATTTTTTTTAAAATGTATGATTTTGGCTAAGGAATATGTGCAGTCAAGCATACATCTCAGTAGAAAGTTACTGCCAGTCAAAAGGAACAGGTATATTGGTTCATGATTTTAGTACTTTTCTATGTATGAGAAGATGCAAGAAATCCAGGTTCATTAAATTTTTTCCTGAAATTTATTTAACTGTCTAAGGAGCCTATTTTGCCTGTTTTCCCAAAGCACAGAGTACCTCATCCTGTTCTTCATCCTGAATTCCTTTCAGGGTATACTGTAGGTCAGGGACTGCAGGGGGTAATGACTTAATCCTTGTAGAACTAGCTAGATGGTAGGCAATATTCTTTGTCTTACAGCATTTTACAAGGTATGTTGAAGGATCCTCCAGTTGACTTCAACTTTGCTTCCTCTATCTGTTGTGGCAGGTCTCCTCCTCGTGGTTTAGATGGTTACGTAACCATTCAAAAGCCCCACTCCTAATATAGAACCCTCCTTGCTATGTAAATAATTCTAGAATTTGTAGTCAAGCTATGCACTGCAATTGATTTCCCCTAGAGACAACTTGGCATCCAGAAGGATTTTTCAAATGTCCACATTCTTCACTCATCTCCAGGGAATCCTAGTGAGTAAACTTTTCTCAATCTCTTTACAAAATAACTAACCATCGAACATGTTGTCTTAGAAAAGTCAGAGTGTTTTCCAATATTTTGAATAGACCGTTTACATTGCAGAAATCCAATGATAAAGAAACAGTGAACTAGAGACCCACAATGTGGTGTGATTTAAAATTTTAATACTTTTTCTGATTTATGTCAAAATACATTGCGTGTCAAAAGACCAGCTTCTGGATTGTGTTACTTTTATCATGATGAAAAATGCCATTAAATGAGTCATTGAAAATTAAGTAATGAAATGATTTGACATATGAAAGAAAATTTTAAAACAGTAGTTTTTCTTCTAGCTGTCACAACTCATTTAGATACCAGTTGTCTGCAATTCCAAATCTCTGAGTTGAAATGTCAGCAAATGGCTGCCTGTGGTGGGGAAAATGTCTCTAAGTTGAATATGAATATTAATTGCCAGAGCTGTATCAAGAAAGACTTATGATTGGTTTATTCTTTTATTAGAATTAAAACTATGCACAGACATTGGAGAACTTGGCAGAAATAAAGTCCCAAATTCAAATCATCCCCAAGAATATTTTAAGTGTGATACTACTCTGAAAAATTTTTCCTTGCCCAAATGTTACATGACATATGCTCCATAAAGTTTCCCAGTACACTCCTTGAGACATCAGTATGTCGGGGAGAAGGGGGAAAAGCTAGAAGAGAAATACTCATTTCTTCAAATTGCCCTGCCTTTGTCACTATGTCACAGTCTTATTATCTCAGACACAGGCTATTATGTGTTTAAAATGGCATATTTGGGGCATAGTGTTTGTAGAAGAAAACTACTGTAGTGTTTGAGAATGTGGTCTTGACACATTTTGACAAGCTCTTTTGTAACTATTATGGGCTACTAAGATACCCAAAGGATAAGCCTTTGAGACAGAGGTACTTGAATTTCTTACAATAAAAAACACTACAGCTCTATTAGTTAAATAAAGATATGGAAAGTATTACACATATACACAAAAAGGGATAAATATTCCTTCATAAGCTTTTTAAAAATAATAAAATAGGAAAAATATGAGATTATAGAAATGGAGGCTAAGCTAGTTTTAGAAGTTTTCATATTTTATGATATAAATTAATTGAATACCTAGATGAAAATAGTTTGCTATTATTTTCAAGCATAGAAAAGCATTTGAGATAATCATACTTATTTTTTATTGTGAAATGAGTGATTAATATATATAAACTACATAATGTTGGATTTTCATAGTATGCATTTAAATCTTTTATCAGATGATTACAATTCCAAGCTGGCTGTCAAGGGCATTATTTCACATTGGAAAAAATAATCCCTTTTCAGAAACAAACATTTCACATTTACAAGGGAAATAGAATATTCTTTAGTACTAACGTTTCCTCCTCCTATCTTACCCTAGCTCCAGAAAGCAGTAAATTTTATTAGCTACCAATAGTTCAAGATAAAAGAAAACTGTCTCTGTTGCTTTGTCTCTCTCTTTCTCTGTGTAGCACCCCAGGGTCTTACACCAGACCTACCCTCCAAAACATAAGACCATTAGAGAGTTTTGCCTAAATCCTTTCTTCCTTGACACAAGGATAATTGGAGGTTCGAATATACTGGAAGGTCAGTTGGGATATGGTTGTAGTGGGTTGAAAGATGGCCTCCCATGGATGTCAGATCCTAGTCACTGGAACCTGTGACTGTTTCCTTATATGGTAACGTGCTTTTGCAGATAGGATTAAATTAAGGAATTTGAGATAAGTAATTATGGATTATCCAGCTAGGCCCTAAATGCAATCACATGTTTCCTAAAAGTGACGCAGGGGGAGATTGACACATACATGGAAGGAAAGGTGAAATGCAGATGGAGGCAGTGAATGGAGTGATATAACCGTAAGTCAGAGAATGTGGGCCTCCACCAGCAGCTGGAAGAGCCTCCAGAAGGGGCCTGCCCTGCCAACATTTGTTTTGGTTTAGTGGAATTGATTTGGGACTATTATCCTCCAGAATGGTGAAAGAATAAATTTCTGTGGTTTCAGGTTACCGAGTTTGTGGCCATTTGTTACTGCAATCTCAGGAAACTAATATACTTGCCATCTATCAAAATATGATATAATAAATATATCATGAGCTCATATTTTACTAATCAAATTTCTGAAAGCAATCTACTGTTATTCAGAATTTTTTTTTTCAGAATTTTTTTTTTGAACCTCTTTGCCAGTAAGATAGAGAAATGAACAAGAAAATAGAATATTACATGATTAAAATGTACCAAAATGTGATTCCTTTAGAATGTTACATTAGCGGCTTAGGAATAGCCATCTCAAAATAAAGTCAGACTACTACTAGAGTCTACTATAAAATTACATAAATATCATATCATCCAGACCAATTTAACTTATCATTCATCATAAGTTCTTGGATTACATAGAAAAAAAAAAGCTTTATCTTTTCATAGCATAAAATATATGTATTCAAGGTTGTAATTTTAGACATAATCTTCAAAACAGTAAGAAATAGTATAATTTATCTCCTCCAATATATATTCTCAAAAAGTTATCTGAAATAAATCGGATTTCCAAATAATTTTTAAAAATAACTTTATAGTTTCTTTAAAAGAGATCTGGCAGAAAGATAATGAGAATTTTATTTATAAATGTACAAAAATTTAAAAACATATTTATAGAGTATACATCACTTTTTGAAAGATGTTACACAAAATAATATTTGGTGAGGTAAGTTGATAATAATTATTAAAATACTTAAAGAAAAAAATATCAGTTACAGTAGAATTGTGAAACTGAATAAATAACACTAGAATAAAATTCCATTCAGCTTTTATCAAACCTAATCTTAAGTAGTTTTAAGAATTTTGGATATAAATCTTTGCTTTGGCTCAGGCCATGTTTTAATATATTGAAGAAGATTTGATTGATATGAAATGATGGGGTGAGAAAAAAAATACAAAAATTCATTATCATACCAGAATATTTACTGCATTCACAAATACAGAGACTTCAAAATAAAGCACTACTAAATAGGATTAATTGGTTTATTACAAGAATAATTATACATGGACAAAATATTTTGCTAGAAATTCTCAGATGATTTCATTCTAAATGAGAAAAAAATGTTAAGAAATCAATGACAGTTAAAAACCATAAATATACAACTTGGGGGAAAAAGAAACAGTTAAAAAATGAAAGGAATAATCACTGTAATTATTCTTCAAGAAAATATCAACTAAAACAACATCTCTTCTCATTTATCCTAGCAGGTTAGCTGTAATTTTTGTCTTTTAATTGCAAAGACTCAGTGACAGCAAGTGTGTCATGAGATAAGCTCTCTCATACTCTACTTATGGGAATATCACTTAGAACAACATATTGGGAAAGTTATTTGGCAATAGTGCTTAAGAATAATAAAATATTTATATCCTTTGACCCAATAATTCTAGAAATCTCTCCTAAGAGAATAATTTAAAATGCAGATGCTTTTTGCTCAGACATTCATCACAGCATTATTTGAAATATTTGAACTTTGGAAATAGTTTTATGTGTTCTAAAACAGGGAGATAGGTATAGTATATTACATTCTTTTTTTTTTTTTTTCTTTTTTTGGTAGTTGTTGGGTGTGGTGTATGAATTAAAATTTGCATTTGGTAGAACAAAATGAATAGTTGGGGTAAAGATATGGATATTACCAAAAGAGAAATCAATGTATTAACAGCAGAAAGAGTCCATAAATGTACTATAGGAATTAGCTAAGAGAATAAGTCACTAAAATATGTGGTTGGTTAAAGAAAGGCCCCCTTCCTAATAGGTTCACTTCCTAATTCCCAGAACCTGTGGAAGTTACCTTTATGGCAAAAGGTTCTTTGCAGATGTGATTAAGGATCTTGAGGTGGGGGATTATCTTGGATTATGCAGAAGGACCAATCTAATCACAGAGGTCATTATAAGAGGGATGTGAAAGGAGTCACAGAGAAGAAGATACAGGATAACAGAAAAAATGTTTAGAATGATGTGCTTTGGAGATGGAGGAGGACCCCAAGTCCAGGAAAAAAGACAGCCATTAAAAACTGATAAAGGCAAGGAAACAAATTCTCCTCTCAAAACTTCTGGAAGAAAGCAGCTCTACTGACTTCTTGACTTTAACCCCTAAGAACTGATTTTGGAATTCTGTCTCCCAGAACTGTAGAAAAATAATTTTTGTTGTTTTAAGCCTCCAAGTTTGTAGTAATTTGTTAGAGGAATAATAGGAAACTAATACAACATATACCCAAGCATGTCAGTGAAGTCTTAAATATGAAGATTTCTACTCTTCTAACCAACTGTCCTCTCACACAGGAATATCTTGGGATAACTGAGTATGTGTAAAATTAATATTTGTGCAAGAATTCATTGGAGAGATCATCAGTATTCTGTTTACAAAATATGTGTAATAATGTCTTAGAAAGTCAGGAAGCAGTAGGAAGGGTGAGGGATATCTTGTATAGAAGTCTTTGGGGAACCTCTGAGAATGTGAATAAGCTAAGTCTAGTAGCATAAAGTACTCTTGTAGGCTCTCTGGATTAGGTACTGAATAAATAACTGCTTAAAGTGTATAAATATTTTCATTACTTTCATGAACCCTCAAATAGCCTAGAAAGCGCCTAGAAACTAAACAATTCATTAATTGGACTGTTTACAAATCCATGAAAAATATGATTATCAGGTAATTATATAAATCATTATTCTACTTTATTAAATCATTATTAACATTAAGTGAAAATGCAAGAGACAAAATTATATGTACAAATGATCTCAACGAAATTATAAACATGTATAGATGAAAGACTAAATGGAAAATGTAACAGTAATTCTCTCTGAGGATTGAGATTATCAGTGACCTGCTTTGCTCCCTAATTTTATACTATTTCTCAAATTATCTAAAATTAGTATGAGTTTTAAGAGTCAGAAATTTTGATTCAGTAAAGCATTTAATAAATAATTTAGTTTTATTTGTGCTGCAAATTTCTATATATATACTTGCTTTACAATTAATATTTATATTGAGACTGAAGATAATTACAGAATTTATTTTATTAAACAATTTCCATGAAATCAACTTTATAGCCACAAGCAATGGACATGTTAGTAGTCCATATCTAAAGAAAGTTGAGATCACAGGCATCTGAAAAGAAAGTATACAGCAAAATTTTAATAATTAAAATGTACTAAATTCCTGTGTGCCAGATGGGAGAGTCTAAGTATTTCATATAGTCAGTTGTTTAATCCTCAGGACAATCCTATGACTGTCAACTACCCTCATTTAGCAAATGAGGAAATTGAGGGGCAGAGAGGTTAAGTAATTTATTGAGGGTTTATACAGCACATTAATGATAGAGTCAGGATTCAAACTCTGGCAGTGTAACCGTAGAGACGCATTTTAACTGCCCTTACCTCTTAACTCTAAAATCTTTGCAAGTACAATTTAGAGCAAAAATTTAGAAAAATATTTTTTTTTCAATTATGAAATTTTATGATGTACATTAATTTTTGGTGCTTTTGTTTGCATATAAAGTATATAAGAATTGTACAAGAGTTGGTTTTGTTCTTGTCAATAATAAATTATATAAATCCTATATACATGTTTTATATGTACATACATACAAACATACACATAATACATTTATTGTATCTGCTTTTGGCTATTGGTCATCATTTCATAGCAGATATCATAAAAATATTCTGCATGCACAAATATTCTGCAGAGGTAGAAATATCCTGCAAGCTCCACCTGTTTTGTGAACTAATTCTGTACATGAGTGTGTCCCTGGGGCAGCCTTACCCATGCAGTGCAAATCAGTTTCTCAGCCCAAGAATTTTTTTTTTTTTTTGCATTTTAGAATAGCTTTATCTTAAAAATGTGCCTTTGGACCCAGCTGAGGTCCCATAATAGATAAGACACAGAAGGAGCTGGAAATGCACTTGAGGCTCTGCCCCTGGATCATCATAGCTGGAGGGTGGTTCTTGGTTCTGACTCCTCTGTCTTGATGGATTTTCCAGTCTGTGTGGGCTTCATTGGCCCCTAGACAACGGAGATGCTTCACTCTGTGTCTTTGATCTTGAGAATATTCTCTGCATGGCTGATTTGCTGGTTCTGAGCTAAGCTAAAGCAAAAGCAATCTTTTTTTTTTTTAATTTTATTTATTTATTTTTATACAACAGGCTCTTATTAGTTATCTCTTTTATAGATATTGGTGTATATATGTCAATCCCAGTCTCCCAGCTCATCCCACCACCCGCCCCCCTGCCTCCCCCCCTTGGTGTCCATAGGTTTGTTCTCTACATCTGTGTCTCTATTTCTGCCTTGCAAACCGGTTCATCTGTACCATTTTTCTAGATTCCACATATATGCGTTAATATACGATATTTGTTTTTCTCTTTCTGACTTACTTCACTCTGTATGACAGTCTCTAGGTCCATCCACGTCTCTACAAATGACCCAATTTCGTTCCTTTTTATGGCTGAGTAATATTCCATTGTATATACGTACCACCTCTTCTTTATCCATTCGTCTGTCAATGGACATTTAGGTTGCTTCCATGACCTTGCTATTGTAAATAGTGCTGAAGTGAGCATCGGGGTGCATGTGTCTTTTTGAATTATGGTCTTCTCTGGGTATATGCCCAGTAGTGGGATTGATGGATCATATGGTAATTCTACTGTTAGTTTTTTAAGGAACCTCCATACCGTTCTCCTTAGTGGCTGTATCAATTTACATTCCCACCAACAGTGCAAGAGGACCTAAGAATTTGAGATTGGAACTCAGTATACATGAGAATTTAAAATCTAAGAACATGTCGGGCCATTTGAGGCTACTGTACTTAGAAAAGCAGATACCGTCAATATGCTGGCAGAGAAAGAATCAAGAGGTGGGTGTGCAGAGAACCAGAGATCAGAGGCTTTTGGGAAGCAGATGGGCTGAGAGTTCTGCACTCCCAATTCCTCCAAACTTGCCCTCTCCCTCCATCTTAAACAGACCTCTGCTTTCTACTCTAGACTCTCAGAAAGTGACTTAAAATCTTTCGGATAAATACCGCTCTTTCAAGCTGTGTGGGGTTCTCGTTGCTTGCATCTAAATGATCCCAGATTGAAACAATTATATTTTGGATAAGAAATGTTTATTTTAAAGAACTATAAAAAGAATTTGAAATAATTCTGTCTTGTCAGCAATCTTGAGAATTCTACATTCTGTTTTAAACTGTTATAACAAAAAATTAAATAATATGTCTAAAGATACCTTAGAGGGGTTTTCTGTTGGCTAGTTCTTATTAAGGAAAGTCACAGGTATATGTTTTGTTTTTAGTACATTTTAACATGTATATAACAGATAATGAATGGTATTTTCACCCATTTTTTTGAGAGGGGGTGGATTTAGAAGTGCTTTCATTGATGTTATTTTTGAGTGTAATGAAAGGTTTTGTGTCATAAGGGAAAACTGATTTAAAAGATAGATTTTTTTTAGACCTAAGGTTATTTGAGAAGTAGTTTAATACATTTTTATGTACTATATATAAACCTTATTATAGAGGTATAACATTTAGGAGTTAAAATTGAAAGAATTTATTTGCTTTATAATGTCCTCTGTAGTTTTCACATCAGAAAATTACATTCATATAGAAAATTAGGAAAATATTAGAAATAAAATGAAAGTCATATACATCCCATTCACAGGGAGATGTGTTTATTTTAAATAATTATTATTTTAGTTATTTAATGTATTTCCCATCAGCCTTTATTCCTAAGTAAATGTGTAATCTATTTAATAAATACTGGTAGTGTAGAAATTGTTTTAATCATGCTTTTTTTTCACTTAATATAATTGTGAATGTTTTCTCATATTATTATTTTTTCCTGTACCACATATGTTATTAAAAGTTCTTAAAGATTCAATTCTACAAATGCATATAGTTTTGAACATTTATCTGGTCCAAAACTGGTATTAATGCTACAATTAACATCACTATATATGAAGAACCATCAACATAAGATACTTTGCTTTTAACTGCTTCCACTGTAATTTTTGTTGTTGTTGTTGTTTTGGCAAGTTTTGTTTTGCTAAAAATTGGGAATGTGTATATCAGAATCCTTTGTCTTATATCATCTAATCCTAGGAAAATTCATACCTATTTTAGACCACTGTAATGTTTAATATTTTCCTGAAAATCATGCCATAATGAACATTTGCAAAATTTGGCATGGGTTTCTATTTATTTTTATATTTAAAAATATGTTTATTCCCTTACCAGTAAGTGTCAAATGCTGTCATCTGGTACAGTTTGTGGTAGGCTTTAAGATCCTACTGACTAGATACCCTAATGTTTGCAACGTAAAAAGATAAGATTAACCATAGTCTACAATTAAAATGAATCTTTTATAAGTATCATATTACTTTAAAAATAGGCTAAAACATATGGAAAATCACAACGCATCTAATCCATTCAGTTGCATTTTATACATGAAACATTGGGACTGTGTACGATAACAAAATAAACTATTGCACGTGAAAAATTAAATTGATATTAGAACCCTAGTGCCTAAGTTTGGCTTACCTCTTCTTTTTTGTTTCTTGGAAAAGATGGTTCAATCAGATAAGTTTTATCGTGTGGCTATAAACTGAATGTCTTGAGTTTAATTGATAGTCTTATGGACTATCAAAGGGAAAGTTGCATGAGGAAAATTGGAGAGAATCTGAGAGGTCCCTAACATACCTTTATATTTTAAATAATTTAATTAGTATTTGATGATAATAGACAATCTATAGGACATTCAATACTGGGAATGAATTAAGTTACCTATACTACCATTGAGTACTTTGATCAGGAAAGTATTCAATGGCACTTGTTGGAAGTGCTATGGTATTGGCAAGTGGTACATTTACTTTTAAACCTGGAATTCAAAAATGGAAACGAATGTTCTACTAAAACAAAGATTGTTAAATGATTTACCCATACTACCAGGCATGCTAAATTATTGATCATAGGTTGCTCAGGCTAGAAAAAAAGAGCTGTAGCATCGCATATCCATTTTTGTTAAGAAATAAAGCAAGTACCTAGCAATTCATAATGGACTGGAAAGAAGAAAATCTTTTCATGCACTTCAATTCATAATGATCCAGTATTTAAATAAATTGTGGTGAAAGACTATGATCTTAGCAACTGGCCTCAGAAGAGAATGATATCCAATTGTAAAACAAAAGGGGACTCAATGTTGATAATACACTGAAAATGACCAGCAAGCAAAGGCAAAGAAAAAGGACTAGGAGTCCAAATTGAACCAGAGTAGAGAACCCTGAAGCACTTTGGTTAACAGCTATCATCTAGTTATTAGTAAAGGAGAATAAAAGTTTATATCAGAATTCCATTAAAGAATATTTATGCTGATTTATAGATGCATAATTTTGTAAAATATTTATATACAGAATTATATGTGTGCATGTGTGTATACACACACATACGCAGCTCCGTAATTTCCTTTGCTAAAAAATGTAGAATGTATAAAGCCAGAGTTTTGTTTCACTCATTATCAAGACATTTATTTGTCATTTTCATAAAAACTGCAAGTTAAGGAAATATGCCAAACCTTTTTATATCTGAGAGTTGAGCTGCTTGAAACCCACCTTAGTGAGAAAATCAAGATTCCGATGTCCAGAGAAAGCAATACTTGTTAAGCTGCAAATTGTGAAGAGTGCTATATTATGGCAATTGACTCATTAACAAGAACTGTGAGTTCCATGAGAATGGTGAACATTCATTGTTTTTGATCATGCAATGGCCTTCTCCCTTTTTTCAGGAGCTGCATCCCCATATAATTTTGGGGTCTTTATTGTGAGCAGTCTGTGCCCTGTTCTTTTCAAGCATGGCGGACAACTAACCAAAGCTTGGACAAATGGCACCTGTGTTCTGGGACTTCAACTTTTGATTCGAGAGACATAAGCATATGAAAAAAACTCAGAGCACATTCATTCTAACCACAGTCAGAGTTCAGGAAGCTGACTTTCAATAGCACTGACATAAAGATGTTAGGGAGTTACTGTCAGAATTATAGATTTTATATCACTCTAATACTAAGCGTGCATTCAATGCCTGACCGTTAATTAGATAGCCTTCAGGAAAATGAACTATTCAAAGAAGAAAATAGTAACAACACAGAAAAATGGAGACATAATTAACAAATCCCTAGTTTCAAGGCATTTAAAAATGTTAAATATTTCCTGCCAATTGACATTTTAGTTCAAGAACACTGGAAAGACCCATTATGCAAGCAGATGTTCTGAGCTGGTAACTTTGTAAAAAGTTAATAGGTAAGAAGAGGAAATTTTACTCACTCAAATTGCTTGTTAACATTAATGGACAGATTCAAATAATTTTTGTATGATTCTTATAGTTTCAAGTGTCCCTTTTCTCTTCTAAAATAATTCCCCAATTTATCTATTATGTTAGCTAGCTATTTGTGGTGTCTTTAATACTTTGAAAACAATTTTTCTGCCTATTGTGGACTGCGAACAACAAAGTGGAGTCACTTATGTCAAAGGGATCAAAAATGAAGCTAGAAGGCCATTAGAGACATGAAGCCTACACACATCCACCAGTGGATGCAATATAAACTTTTGACCTGGTCATCCTCAGGCCATCTGGAACTCATTTTCTTTACTGCCTAGAAACTGCAGCTTAGCAACCAGTCTGCTACTGACAAGTGACAGTATGCCTGCCAGCACCAACTGTTGTTCTGTAAATGTACCCTCCTATGTAATTTCTCCAGAATGTTTTTGTCTGTTAACAGTCTTTATAAACCTCTGTCATTTTCTACACCCTTCAGAGCATATTTGAGTTGGTTTTTGAATGGTCCCTCCTTAATTGCAATTCTTAAGACCCCAAATAAATTCTTTTTTCTTATTAGCAGTTTTCTGTATTTTTAGTTGACAATACATGGTGTCAGAAGTGGGATACAAAGCAACCTGTGTAGTCTCTGCCTCCCCCCCAACCCTGCCTCCAACCTCTGGCAACTCCACGGATTCAAGTAAGGTATCTACAATAATCCATTGTTCCCTATCATTTCCTTGGTGGTCCCAGATTGTGGAATGGACCCTCTGTCTTGGTAGAGGTTCTACTTTATTTGGGTGTCCTCTGTGCTGGCTTCTGTTTTTGGAACTTTGTTTCCCATTTTGGCCTGGTGATTAATTACTCTTGGAAAAAGGAAAGTTCACTCTCTAAGGGTAGGGCTGTGGAGCAGCCTCCTTCTGGAACTCCTACTGGTTTTACGTATAAGAACTATGGGCCCCTGTTCTACGAGTATTTGTCTCACTGGACTGTAGTATCCAGAATGATTTACAATTAAATTGGCCAAGTTAGGCCTCCTTGAAATTCCTTAATTAGTTTATCTGCACAGACAATTATAAAAAAGTGTAAAATGAAGCAGCCTGAATGGGAAGCTTATTTCAGTTGGCATTTTGAGCACTCAAAACAAGTTGCAATTCCAAAATTGCTTCCCTCCAGGATATTAATTCCAAATTATCTGAGGCTAATTCTGAATTGTCTCAGTGACTGACTAAACTAAAAGAAACTTCTAAATGTTCTCCTAATGCTCCCCTGCTGCTACTTTCTACTCCTGCCAGTGCTGCACCTGCCTTGCTCCTCTAAGCCCCTTCCCCCTCTGACCTACTCTTGCCAGACTTCCCTTTTATAACTCCTATCCAGATGATTCTGAAGCCAGTCTAGACCCTCCTGCCCTAACCAAGCCAGTCTACAGCCCTAACCAGAGTCACCAACTTGTTTCTTACATTGCCTGGACTAAAGCTGAACTCCAATGCAATTGCTAAGGACTTCCTAAGTCCCAAGGAAGATCCAGTGGGTTTTTGCACAGGAATTCCTTCTTATGGTTTGGGCTTATGAGCCAGGATTTTCTGATCTTTATCAATATTAGTAGGGAAGGTCTTGCTAAAAAATGGATTTTGTTAGGTGGTGGGGATGAACCAAATATTTTTACCTGTAAGGGACAAACTGCTATGCGTGAGCCTCTAAATTAACAAAACAGCTTCATGATAAAATTTCCGAGGGCTTCTCTCAAATTATTGACTGAAAAAAATCCAAAAGTTATTCACAAACCTGATGAATCCGTCTTTATTATAATACAATTGAGAAAGGCTTTAAACACTATTCTGGCATAGATAAAATTAATGATAAAACCTCAACACTTTTAAATTCTGCCCTTGAAGGTTTATAGGAAGACCTTGGACAACAAATTAGAAAATTATGCCTTAATTGGGCCACCATGCAACCTCATGATTTAGTAAACTATGTTGAACTGCTCTCCTACACTTGATCTTAGCCAAAAGGCCAAGAAGCGATTGAACTGCTCTCCTGAGCTATTCAGAAAGATACAAAAAAGAAAGCTGAAAAAGCTTGAAATGCTCAAGTTCAGGCAACCCAAATAATGCATTTACAACTACAACTTTCTGCTAAATCAAACCCTCATTGTCCCCAAAATAAATGACAAATAAAGGAGGTTTGCAATTACTGTAAAAGTCTCAGCCAATGGAAAAAAGACTGTTTTAAACTCAAACAATTACTGGAAAATCAATAGCCTAAAAATGACAGACATTCTCACAAGTTCCTACCTGGCTGTTCTCAACAATAGGGCTTCTCCCAGGACAAGGGGGAGTTTCCCCATGCTCCTAACAAATTCTTTGGGAGAAATTGACTTAACCGTTGGGAATGAGGTTACTAAGACCTTAGTAAATACAGGGGCCACCTTGTCAGTTCTTAACCCCATCAACCTGTCTGTTCCCCTTCCTTGGAATACCGAAACTGTGAAAATGGTGGCAGTATCTAACAAACCAATGACTGTTTTCAAGTCTCTTCGAGTCCCTTTTCAATTAGAGACTATTGAAGGGACTCATCCATTCCTCTTAGTCCCTTCTGTCTCCATCCACCTATTGGAGAGAGATTTCTTAGAGGCTCATAAAGCCTACATTTCCTTCTTTCAAAAGGGGGAAATATTTTTACATATTGAAGGAGACCCCGATTCTCACAATTCTCCGGGAGACTCATCTATTAAAATTCCAGTTTTCTTAGTCTCTATGGCTGATTCTAACCCTCTCTTAGATACCATCCTTGATGATCTGGTCTAAGAATGCTATTGACATTGGTTGCATTTACTCTGTAACACCCATAAAGATTCAGGTAGATGAAAGAAAGCCTCTGCTAAATATTCACCAGTATCCCATGAATGCAGAAGCTATTCAAGGATTCAAACCCATAATTAAAGAATATATTAAACAAGGTTTGATTGTTCCACGTACAAGCTGTTTTACCACTCTCATCCTCTCTTAAGTTTGTTCAGGACTTAAGAGCCATTAACACAGTTATACCCTGATGCTCAGTTGTGTCAAATCCTCATATCCTACTTTCAGCCATACCTCCAAAGAGCACAACCTTTACAGTGATAGACCTCCATAGTGCCTTCTTTAGCATCCCTGTTGACCCTGAGAGTCAATACTTGTTTGCCTTTACCTGGGAAAACCAACAATTCACTTGGACTGTTATATCTCAAGGCTACACTGAAAGCCCAACTTATTTTTTGCAAGTTTTAAAGGCTGATACTGCTGATGTCACCATCCCTCAAAAATCTTCTCTTTTATAATATGTGGATGATCTTCTTCTCTGCTCTCCTTCAGAGGAAGCATCCTTGGAGGATAGCCTCCATTACCTCTGAGAACTAGCAAAAAAGGACAGAAGTTGTCAAAGAAAAACTCCACTTTTGTAAACGTAAAGTCAGATATTTAGGCCATTCAATTACTGAGCAAGATCTCCTTTTAGATCCAGATATGATTCAAAGTATTTGAACTTTTCCTTGCCCCAAAACCAAAAGATAACTCAGAGGTTTTTTAGGACTGGCAGGACACTGTAGAAACTGCATCTCCAATTTTTCTGCCATGGCTCAGTCCTTATACTCCCTCCTTATGGCTGATCAGACCAAACCTCTTATTTGGACAAAAGAAATCTAAGGAGCTTTTACCTTATTAAAGGCAGCCTTCATTACCCATCTGCCTTAGGTCACCCTAATAACTGCCCTTTTTTCTTGTTTGTCCATGAAAGAAAAGGAAATACCCTCAGTGTACTTACTCAGTGCCATGGGGGCCACCATAAACCTATAGGATATTACAGTCAACAAATAAACCCAGTAGCTAAAGGTCTTCTGTCTTGCATGAGAGCCATTGTGGCCACTGCCAATTTATTACAACATGTAGAAGAAATTGTAATGGGGTCTCCACTGACTATTTATGTACCTTATTGCATGGAAGTCTTGCTTAATTCTCACCATACTCAGCATCTTTCCACTAGCAGACTAACCTCCTGTGAATTCTTCTACTGTTTCCTTTTAATGTGACTATGCCCCACTGCAATACCCTGAATCCCACTACCCTTCTACACTCTCCAGCGGATGAAGCCCCTCATGGCTGATGCTGACTGACCAGCTCCTGATGATATGCAGGAGAAGCCTCTTGAAAACACTGAACTGATCTAGTTTACTGATGGTTCCTATTTAAAAGATAGTAGTCAAGACTATGGTACTGGAACAAAAACAGAAATATAGATCAATGGAACAAGATAGAAAGCCCAGAGATAAACCCACCCACATCTGGTCACCTTATATTTGACAAAGGAGGCAAGAATATACAATGGAGAAAAGACAGCCTCTTCAATAAGTGGTGCTGGGAACACTGGACAGCTACATGTAAAAGAATGAAATTAGAACACTTCCTAACACCATACACAAAAATAAACTCAAAATGGATTAAAAACCTAAATGTAAGGCCAGACACTGTAAAACTCTTAGAGGAAAACATAGGAAGAACACTCTTTGACATAAATCACAGCAAGATCTTTTTTGACCCACTTCCTAGAGTAATGGAAATAAAAATAAACAAATGGGACCTAATGAAACTTAAAAGTTTTGCACAGCAAAGGAAACCATAAACAAGATGAAAAGACAACCCTCAGAATGGGAGAAAATATTTTCAAATGAAACAATGGACAAAAGACTAATCTCCAATATATAGAAACAGCTTATGCAGCTCAATAAAAAAAAAAAAAAAACCCAATCAAAAAATGGACAGAAGACCTAAATAGCTATTTCTCCAAAGAAGGCATACAGATGGCCAAAAGTACATGAAAAGCTGCTCAACATCACTAATCATTAGAGAAATGCAAATCAAAACTACAATGAGGTATCACCTCACACTGATTAGAATGGGCATCATCAGAAAATCTACAAACAATAAATGCTGGAGAGGGTGTGGAGAAAAGGGAACCCTCTTGCACTGTTGGTAGGAATGTAAATTGATACAGCCACTATGGAGAACAGTATGGAGATTCCTCAAAAAACTAAAAATAGAATTACCATATTATCCAGCAATCCCACTCCTAGGTATATATCTGGGGAAAAACATGGTTCAAAAGGATACATGCATCCCAATGTTCACTGTAGCTCTGTTTAAAATAGCCAAGACATGGAAGCAACCTAAATGCCCATCAACAGACGAATGGATAAAGAAGATGTGGCACATATATACAAGGGAATATTACTCAGCCATAAAAAGGAACAAAATTGGGTCATTTGTAGAGATGTGAATGGACTTAGAGACTGTCATACAGAGTGAAGTAAGTCAGAAAGAGAAAAACAAATATCATATATTAACGCATATATGTGGAATCTAGAAAAATGGTATAGATGAACTGGTTTGCAAGGCAGTAATAAAGACACAGATATACAGAACAAATGTATGGACACCAAGCGGGGGAAGGGGAGGAAGGATGAATTAGGAGATTGGGATTGACATATATACACTAATATGTATAAAATAGATGACCAATGAGAACCTGCTGTATAGCACACAGGGAACTCTACTTCACTTCGCTGTACAATAGAAACTAACACAACATTGTGAAACAACTATAACCCAATTTAAAAAAAAGAAATAAATGAGAAAAAATGTGCATAAATGATTTACCAATTTGACTCCTATGAATTAAATTTCCAGTTTATTTCTTATTACTCACATCCTTTATAGGACTATCAATTCCTTTCTTCTTTGACACGACTTTGTTGAAGTTTCTTGTGCCTGTGTAACTTTTTATATAAATCAGAAAAACAGAGTTGAATGGAGAGAGACTTATCAGGAGTCAGAGATTCTCTACGACAAATAGTGGCATGGCCTTGTGCAAATGACTTCTTATATCTGGGCCTCTGAAATGACATCAAATAACAGTGCTACCTGCCTCTTTAAGACTATTTTGAAGGCCAACCTAAAGAATGTGTAGAAAAGCTTTGAAAAGAATAACGTACACAAATAAAATATTTTAAAAAATAAAAAATAAAAGATGAGTCTGGTTGCTGCTGAGCCAGCTATTCTATAGTATTTTTAACTGAAGTCACTGAGGCTGACACCACACCAGAAGCTACTTCTGCACAACATGTAGAACTTTATGCATTAATTTGAGTTTGATTTTTAGCAAAAGATAAAACTATTAATATATATACTGACAGCAGGTACAATTTTGGTGTTGCCCATGATTTTGGCATACTTTGGAAACAAAGAGGTTTTTACCTCCTGAGGACAGAAACTCACAACAGTTCTTATGTGGTAAGACTCTTAGATGCCATGCAACTGCCTAAATCCTTGGCAGTAATTAAAACTCATGGACAGTTTTAAAAATTAAAACTCAACAAACACGGAGGAAAGTAAAGGAAACCATTTGGCTGACACTGCTGCCAAAATAGCAGCCCTCCAAAAGTCCAAAACCATAACCTGTTTACCTGTAAATTCAGAACATGAATTAATTACTAAAATATTAGAAGCAAAAAACTCTCCATTTGGAAAGATTGAAAAAATTGGATCAAACAGAATTTTACACATGACTCCAAGAGAAACCTTTGGTTAGGACCAAATGGTAGACCTCTTCTCCCTAAATGTTTGTAAAAATTTATCCTAGAATATATTCATAATCTGATTCACTAGAACACTAATATGATCGTTCAATGGGGAAAACAATTTTTTTTCCAGTCAAAAGAACATAGTTTTATATTTTCACAAAAAATAAAACACCTCAACTTGGTTCCCAGTACAGAGAGAGCAACCATTGGAAACCATCTCTTAAAAGGGCTTGCCACATATACCAAAGTTGTCAAGTTTGTCCGAAACGTAACCCAGGAAAACCCATCCAACTTCCATGGGTTATTTTTCCTTACCCTCCAGACCTTTTGAGGTGTGACAAATGGGTTTTATCCAGTTGCCACCATCTCAGGGTTATAAATATGTATTGGTAATGATTTGTATGTTTTCTCATTGGATGGAAGATTTTCCTTGTCACAAAGCCATGGCCACAGCAGTAATTAAAGTCTTACTGGGAAAAGTTATTCCCACTTGAGGAATACCCTCTGAACTCCACAGTGAAAGAGGTTCCCATTTTACTGGACAAGTGATTCAATCAGTTTGTAAAATTTGGCCTTCTTTACAACATTTCCATGTGCCTACCATCTCCAGTCGTCAGGACTGGTGGAACACCCTAATGGAATTATAAAAGTTCAGTTAGCTAAATTTGTTGAGTCATTTAAGCAGTCTCGGCCTAGAGCACTGCCTTTAGTTTTACTTAACCTGAGATATATTCCCTTTGGGAAAATTAGGTTAACACCATTTGAAATCTTTACTGGCAGACCCATGAGATTAGATGAAGGTGTGTATGAACTTGTTAAAAGGAAACCTCTTACCCTACTATATGGAACTTATCAAGGCCTTAAAGTTAACTCACAGCTTATAGAGCAATCTTTCCACACTGTGCTCCTGGGAGATAAAGACATACAGCATCATGGTCTCCAACCTGGAGGCTATGTCTGTTGGAAATGACACCTTCATAAAGATGCCCTCCAACCTTGTTGGAAGGGACTTTACCAGGTATTGTTACCTAACTCTTGCACCACTAAATCAAGGGACCTTGACTCATAGATTCACGTTTTTCATTTAAAGAAGGTGCCACCTCCTACTTGGACTTCACAATCATCTAGAGACCTGAAACTAAAATTAACCAGACAAAAGCCAGGATAATGAAGCAGATGATATCTGTTGTGGGTAGCTTTCCCAAGATTTGGGACTAGGACTGTATAATCCTTCTTTTTATTTCCCTCTTTCCACATACCAATGCTTTTGATTCAAATGTTTTTCTCCTATGGGCACAGTCATATTCTAATTTTAAAAATGAATCCAACTGTTGAATTTGTGGACAATTGCTCTTGTTCAGTACTTCTGGGCTACCTTGGTTAATATCTCCGCTATAAGGATCCAACTGATGAGCTTTAGGATATTTCATTTTAGAGGAAAGAAATGCCAGTGGAACTTCAGAAACTGCAGCTATCACTTTGGAACCCACATGAATGGCCCATCAACCAAACCTTAAATGACTCTGGACATCGGTATTTGTTTTCTCTTAGGGTTACCAAGGTCCAATCTCAGGGAAGAACTAAACCAGAATTGAAAAATGTCACGTTTTATATTTTAGGGGGTACCATTCCCCAATATAAGGCAAGTTCACATGGTTAACTCTGGGTTATGGACATCTAAATACCAAAGCCCCTTTATGTTGGGAACAGTTTAACCATATAAAAATGAACTCATTGAATAATGCCTGACACCTTGGATGGGCACCACATGTTTCTTAATACATATTGCTGGAAAGACCAATATTATATGATGATGGTTTGGATATGAGATGTGGGAGAAAGAGAAGATTCAAAGATGACATGCTAAGTTTTTAGTGTGAGCAACTTGGTAATTGGTGTGCTATTTATTAAATTGGAAAAACTGAAGGAGGAATGGGGTTGGTGGTAAGGATTGAGAATTTGTTTTACATAGCTTAAGTTTGAGATGCTTTCTAAACATCTAAATAGGTTCAAGTGTTGGGAGAGTGAGAATAAAATAAATTGGTGCTAAAGATGTAAATTTGGGAGCTATCAGAAAATAGGTGGTATCTAAACCCTTAAGATTTGTTGACATCACGTAAGGAATAAGAAAAGAGAAGTTTAATCATTCAGCTCTGGATGCTTCCAAAATTCTCATTCAGATAGAGGTGATAGAGTGGGAAATTGATGCTAATAAGGTAGGAGCAAATCTAAAGATGTGTGGAGTTCTGGAATGCAAGTAAAAAAAGAATTTTGAGAAAGAATGATCAACATGTGTCAAACGCTGCAGAGGGATCAAGGAAAATGACTGAGAATTATTCATTGATACTTGGCAAGATGTAAATCATGAGTGTTTTCACAGGGAAAATTTTTATGGAGTGATGAGGATGAAACCTTATTGGAAGGAATTGAAAAAAGAGAATGAGAAGATAAGTCAGAATATTCAGCTCTTTGGAATTTTGCCAGCCTGTTAACTGCCTTCAACTTTACATTAACATTTACTTTATTCCTTACTTTACTTTCAGTCACCATATGATCACAGTTTCCAACCAGTTTTAATTAGCTTGCTATCTTGCTTTTTCATTTGAATACTCAAAAACCCCCAAATCTTGTCCAATATAACTACCATTTTTTATTTCTATATTCAGGCAGATGAGCCCTACTGAAGGAAGCCACAGACTTACATAGGCTGGTGCCTTGAAAAATTCATATCATCAATACCATCATTCTCCCTGTGTTCTTCTGGTTATTTTTCTCTCCTATTCCACACATGTATAATTTACTTGGTCTACACATATTCTTTCCTTTTATAATCCTCTCATGAGAAACAAGTGTCCCTTATAATTTATCTGTCTCAGTCTTACATAGCCATTCCTTCCACCTCAGTCATCTTGCCCCATTAATTATCTTTTGCCTATATCTTCAAAACCACTCTCCTCACTGGTTCTCTTCTATCAGCATTTAAATATTCTAAGTTACTTTCCAACATAAACGAAATATTTCACCATCTCTCTTTCTACTCCAATCTTTCACTTGCCTCACAACAATGGCTAAATTTCTTTAAAGTATTTTCTCCACTCATTATGGCCGTGTTCTGCCTCCCATTTCCTAGTCAGGTTTCTGGAATCACTTCCTGGAACCCACTTTCATTTTCACCACTCCATTAAAACGTTCTTGTGATTGTAACCAGCAACTTTACTAAATACCATGGGCACTTTGGAAACCTAATCTAATTTGAGATTTTCCCTACCACTTGACACTGTTGAATAGTTACTCTTAGTGAAATGTTCTCCTTCACTGGCTCTTGTAATTCACGCAGTTTGTTTTCCACCTATCTTTCTGGCTGCTCTAACTAGACATCATAACTGGCCCTTTCTCCTTCTAAAAAAAATATATATTACATATTGGTGTTTTTATAGGGTTCCACCTGAGTCTGCCTTCTTTTATCCCTTTGTTTACTATTGCTATATGACCTCATCAACTCCCATGACTTTTATTATCATTTCTACGCCAACTCACAAATGCATCTTCCCAGACATGTACGTCCAATAGCCCCCTTGGCTCCACTTGGCTGTTCCTCTGACAAATTAAGCTCAACAAGAACATTATCTTGTCCATTGAAACCTGCCTCTCCTCCAAGGTCCTCTGTCAGTTACTGAAGCCACGATGCGTCCAAATGCTTAGTAAGGAAAATTGGGTAAAAAATATTCCCATTGTTCATTCTCATGCCTATTCAACCAAGTCCTATTGATTCTATAACACCTTTAAATCTCCTGGTTTATCCAATTTCACCCATCCCCTGTGGATCTACCCCAGTTGAAGAATGCTGTTATCTCTCCCCTGGATTTCTTCAACAGCTCTCTAACTCAATTCCCGGCTTTCAGTCTCAACCCTTCCATTTATTTGTCATGCAAATATGATGCCATTACTCTGTGGTTCACTGTCTCATTTTTTTCTTTTTAAATGTCAAACCTCTTTGAGCTTTATATATTCAGTTTAATTGGGGGGAGGGGCTGGGATTGGCTTTTCCCCTTCATCTCTTATTCTTCCAGAATCTGGCTATATCTTACTTATCTTTGAAATATCAGCTAAGATGTCATGATTTCCTGGGTATTTCTCACTTCTCAAAATTTGAATTTATTCCCTTTGTAGCACGTATCATAGTGAGTTGCATGAGTTTCTTTAGGCTGTTTACAATGAAGTTATAGTGACATTAATATACATTTCTTGTTTCTGCCCAACACTTGTACCCATAGAAACTCTCCTGCTCATTCTTCTCTCATAAACGAGTCAGCGCATCAATCAGCAAATATTTTTTGGAAAACCCACTATGAGAACAGGCAATACTTGAAGCTCTAGGAGTAGAGAAGTGAAGAAGATGGAATGCCTACAGGATTATGAGACACTCAATAAGCACACAAACATGTGCATAATTTCAGGTACAGCTGAATGCTAAGAGCAGTCAAACAAGAAAATGAGAGGGTGTTATTTTAGTTTGGGGTATTGTGAATTGAGGCCTGAATGGTGAGGAGAGGGCAACCATACAATGATTTGGAGGAAGAGAATTCCAAGCCAAAAGAACACACTAGTATCTTGGCATGAGAACAAGGCAGGCATATTTGAAGGCAGAAAGGAAACTCTCGTGACAGCAGCATTAGTCATAGGGATAAAAAAGAGGAGTACAGAGAGGTATTCAGGCCATGTCATGCAGAGCCTTATAGTCAGGGAAAGAATTTGGACTTTATTCTGGTTGCAGTGAGAAACCATCGAAGGCTTTGGGCTGGACAGTGATCTAGTTTGATCCAGTTCATTAGTTTCTGTGGGGTAAGGGGACCCCCATGTTCTCACACACTAACCTCTCCCATGTAGTCAATGTGTGGGTAAAACTCTAAGTCTTTCTGAGCCTTCAAAATGAAACAGCTGCAAGACTTTGAATTTCTAATTGCCTCTCAAAAACGGACTCTTTTTTTTGTTATATGTTAATGGACTCCTGCCCTCTAGGAGTGAATGTGGGGTAATGGCACAGGGAACCTCACAGGTTTCACCAGTGTTAGTCTAGTGCTTCTTCACAGGCCCTCATCTCTTTGAAGCTGGAACTGTGACTTGTTCACCGTTTTATCCCCAGGCCTAGCACAATACCTGAATAGGACTCAACTACTCTTTGCTGAAGGAAGGAGAATCTGTGGAAGTAGAACGGTGGGAAATTTTAATGTCTCTCCATAGGACTCTTGGATCTTCATGGTGGTTCATATTTGTATGCCCCAGTGACCATCACCCATTTCCTGGAAAGAGAGGTCACAGCTCATTACAGTCTCCCAACATTCAGGACAAATTACCATATCTCCTTGGAAGATTTGAGCTTTCATTTTCTGAACCAGAACTAGGTAACTACTTGCTTTTGTTTGTATGTACTTAGATCTCAATGCGGGGATGAAAAACAAAAACCAAACCTAGAACTAATTAAAATGAACTTGAAGATTGGACGTTTTTTCATTTGCATTTGGAAAAGCGAGTGACAGAATCTAGCGTTCTAGGATAGGATGGTGATTGACAGTAATGAGTAACAATTCGGAAAAGAGAAACATATTGCTAGAGTCACAAAACCTCTTATGCCCCAAACATTTTCCCTCTTTTAAAAATTGGCCCTTTTTGCATTATCTTTTTTTGTCAGAAGAGTTGTAGCTGCCATTCTTAGCTCAGTTTCTTTTGCATTCATGCTCATGAAAAATCAGAACTGCAAAGCACAAAAGGTCTACATTTATATGTTCAGATGGATGAAAGGCTGAAATCCCAAACACAGAAAGATATTGACAGCTCTGACAGACCCATCTCTGCTTTAACAGTCAAAGATGGTTGCGTGGAAACACTAACAGTCAAAGATAACTCCTTTTGTTAACAGAAAAATAATGAGGAGGAGATGAATTGAAAGGCTTTGGGGCCCAACTGAGTATCACCAAGATTTTTCTAAAGTTTTGGACCTGACATTTTGTCTACTAATTTTCATTCTAAAATTTTTCAAAATGAGCCTCAGAGAAATTTGCTTCACAGGTTGCTAATTTAAGTTTAGAATAGAAAACTGTGACTTTTTCACAATGGTACTTTAAAACATTTAATTATAATTTTTCCTGCTGTGATTGATACCCTGAGTCTTACCTTAACTCTGTCACCACCTTTCTAGATGGAGTGCAGAGAGTTTCAAATCAGCTTTTCAGTTCACTTTCTCAACTCTACTCCCATCATTGTCATAGAGAGAGTATTTCTGCAACAGAACTCTCATTTTTTTGCAGTGATACTTTATGCCATAGTTTGATTAAAACAGAAAGCAGGATGGCTAAAGACTTAATGGCAATTTTTAAGTTTCTGGATGTAGGCTCAGAGTTATGGTTCTGTGAAACCATCAAACTGACTATTTAGAAAAGATTTTTAAAAGTGGTTGTTTAATGGAATTTTTTATGTTCTAGTGAGATATATTGGTAGCCTATAGCAAGCTTTATTTCTCAAAAAGTTTGACTTGTTTGAAAAAAATGGACATTGTCACAGCTTAAGAAGGATTGAAATTCAGCAGAACTCATTTCCCCATATCTATAAATAACTGTTTACTGAAATGTACTCTCTTACAAATTCTATTTCCTTTCTACCTACAAAGCTCTGCCTGAAAAGTGCCCATCTTTCATTAATATTCATTGGAATTATTTAGTTCCCTAATTTTTTTTTTTCTGTTTCTTTCTCTGTTCTCAAAGCATACTGTTGCACCTTGAGGGAACTAAGAGTCATTAATTTTTGAGCTACCTTTGAAATTTAAGCTGCTTTGTGCACTTTCACCAAACTGATTCTGTGACTTGTTTTTCTCTGGCTCAAACTGAGCTTACTTCAACAGAAAACAACAGTCTAAATGATGACATTTGTTTAATGAGTTAGCATTTCAGAAGGTAAATAAAACCTGACACCACGTACTCCCCACGCTGGCCCTCATGCTTATTTTAAAAGGCCTGAAAAATTGTACAGTTCTAAGCTGCTTTTAAAGTGTAGCAACGTACTGTGGTATAATTTTCAAATTAATTGATACAAATCTGTATTTTTTATTCAACTATGTTTATCAGATACTAAGTTTACTCGATCTAACCCTCACAGGAGTCCTAGAGTAGCGTGAATTACAGTAGTGCGACGGAATCATTTGAGTGCGAGAACTCTAGGAGGTTTTATTGGCTGCTTGGCATATCCCACACCATAGGAATCACACTTAAGAAAAGAGAGGTTTCATGACAATTTTGTAAGGTCCCCAATTATACTGATTTCCCTAATCATCTTCCTTTAATTATATCTGTCCTCTGAACACAATAATCACAATTATGTGGAGGGCATATGCTCAGTAGAAGGAGTCAGAGCTAATATCACCCATGGGAGATCACCAGCTGTCACGATCTGACTACCTTCACTTACTCTCGCAAACGGGCAGGTGGAGTGTAGTTCTGTCTCTAAGAGCATGGCTTCTGAGTTTGAACTGGGTTTGAACTCAGGCTTTACCATGGGTTGGCTGGATGACCTTGGGAAAATACTTTCCTCTGTGCCACAGGTTCCTTCTTAGTAAAATAAGGGATAATTATAGAGTCTACCTCATAGAGTTTGTTTTTTTAAAAAATTATTTTATTTATTTATTTTTGACAGCGTTGGGTCTTTGTTGCTGCACGCGGGCAGCGAGCGGGGGCTACTCTTGTTGCGGTGTGCGGGCTTCTCATTGCGGGGGCTTCTCTTGTTGCGGTGCGCGGGCTCTAGGCACGCAGGCTTCAGTAGTCGTGGCACACGGGCTCAGTAGTTGTGGCTTGCGGGCTCTAGAGCGCAGGCTCAGTAGTTGTGGCGCACGGGCTTAGTTGCTCCATGGCATGTGGGATCTTCCCGGAATAGGGCTCGAACCCGTGTTCCCTACATGAGCAGGCGGATTCTTAACCACTGCGCCACCAGGGAAGCCCCCTCATAGAGTTCTATGTGGATTAGATCAGTTAATATAGGTCAAAGCACAAAACAGTGCCTGGTCTGTATTGATCCTGTCTTCATATTTGTTCTTTGTTATCAATCCTTTTGATATTTCATTCATCCTGAATTTTTTGCATTGATATTAATTCTTTAATACATTAAAAGATTATTTACTTACAGTTAGTGAGTTTTTTGCCCTCTCTTAAAGTTTGCACCCAAGGTGAGTGCCTTGCTCATCTCATCCTAATCCTGGTCCTGTCCTTAAATCATTACCATTACTAGCTTTCTTGATGCCCCTGGTCCAGTTTGAAAAATTCTCATTTATTTTGTTTTAAATATTATAATTATTATACAACCACTATGGAAAACATTATGGAGTTTCCTTAAGAAACTAAAAATAGAACTGCCATATGACCCAGCAATCCCACTAGTGGGCATATACCCTGAGAAAAACATAATTCAAAAAGACACATGCACTCCAATGTTCATTGCAGCACTATTTACAATAGCCAGGACACGGAAGCAACCTAAATGTCCATCGACAGAGGAATGGATAAAGAAGATGTGGTACATATATACAAAGGAATATTACTCAGCCCTAAAAAGGAATGAAATTGGGTCATTTGTAGAGACATGGATGGATCTAGAGAGTGTCATACAGAGTGAATTAAGTCAGAAAGGAAAACAAACATCGTATATTAATGCATATATGTGGAATCTAGAAAAATGGTATAGATGATGATGTTATTTGCAATGCAGAAATAGAGACACAGACGTAGAGAACAAATGTATGGATACCAAGGGGGAAGGAGGGGGTGGGAGGACTTGGGAGATGGGCTTGACATATATACTCTATTGATACTATGTATAAAATTGACAACTAATGAGAATATACTGTATAGCACAGGGAACTCTACTTAATGCACCATGGAGACCTAAATGGGAAGGAAATCCAAAAAAGAGGGATATATGTATATGTATAGCTGATTCATTTTGCTATACAGTAGAAACTAACACAACATTGTAAAGCAACTATACTCCAATAAAAATTAATAAAAATATTATAATTATAAAATACATAGTACATGTAGAAAATATATATATGTGATTTAACACAAAGCAAATAAATGCTCATGCAAAGATCACCCAGATCAAAAAACAGAACATTGCCAGCATCTCATACCCCACCCCCCATTGTCCATAGTAATCCTTTTCTCTTTCTAAAAGATAGACTCCTTCTAAATGGCAATTGCTTCCTTGATTTATTTGATAGTTGTCCATCTAAGCATGCATTCTCAAGTGTTATAATTTACACTTGCCCAGTTTTAAAATTTATACAAATAGAATGATGCCCATATGCTATGTAGTCTTTTCTGTCTGGCTTCTTTTACTCAGTGTTAGGCTATGAAATTTATTCATGTTGTTGCACATAGTTGTAGTTTGTTCAGTTTCCTTACTGAACAGTAATCCATTGTATAAATATACCACAGTTTTTCCATTCTACTGTTCGTGAGTATTGGGTTTGTTTTGTGTTTGGCTATTACTAACAATACTGCTAGGACCACTTTTATAGAAATCTCTTGTGGCACATATGGTACATGTGCTTGCATTTATATTGGGTATGTGCTTCAGAGTAGAATTAGTAATAATATTGGTTTGCCAAAGTGATTTTATACGTTTTTACCTATTAAACTCACTTGTTTATTCTAATAGTTTATCTGCAGATTATTGTATATTTTCTATGTGCACAATCATGTCAGTGATGATTAATGACAGCTATATTTCTTCCTTTCAAATCTTTTAACATTTTGTTATTTATTTCCTTATTATTTATGATACGCTCCAGTACAATATTAAATAGAAATGTATGTGTTTTATTCCCACTTTTGCAAGGAAAACTTTCAACATTTCACAGTTAGATGAGTTGGTTGCTGTAGGTTTTGTGTAATGGTCATTTGTTAGATTAAAGAAGATTCTTAATATTATAAACTCCCACACATACATCAAAGAATATTGTATTACATAAAATAATTTTTCTATATTTATTGAGATGGTCATATACTTTTTCTCCTTTATTTGGTTATAAATTATATCAATGATTTTCAAATGTTAAACCAAATTTATATTCCTGGAGTCAATCCAAATGGGATATGGATGTATTATCCTTTTATATATTGTGGGATTGTTTATTAATTTTTGTTTAGAATTTTCGCATCTATATTTATAAAGAAATTGACTAACTTGTAATTTTTCTTTCTTGTAATGTTCATGTCTGGTTTGATATCATGGTTATCATGAAATTTTTTATACATAAAAGTCACCTGTTAGTCTCAGCTGATGCATCTTTTAAGGTAAACTTTCTAGTCTTCTCTTGCTATATTTAAAACTATTTTTCCATTTTTATCTCTGGTTTTACTGATGTGCCTGAGAGTGGTTTATTTACTTTTTTTTCAGGAAATAACTTTTTATTTTATATTGAAGTATAGTTGATTAACAATGTTGTGTTAGTTTCAGGTGTACAGCAAAGTGATTCAGTTACATATACATGTAACTATTCTTTTTCAAATTCTTTTCCCATTTAGGTAGTTACATAATATTGAGCAGAGTTCCCTGTGCTATACAGTAGGTCCTATTACTCAGCCATTAAAGAGAGTGGTTTATTTGCATTCATTCTGCCTGAGGTTCTTCAAGCTTCTTGAATTTATGGCTTGATGACATTCTTCAAGTTTGGAAAGTTATCATTCATTATCTCTTATATTATTATCTGTCTTTTGAGAATTCCATTTGTACACCTGATAGACATTCTCTCAATCATCATAGTCTTATACACCATCATTTATGTTTTCCAGTCTTTTCTCCAGACTTCAGCCTTTGGCTGTGCCTAATCTGCTCTAAAACCTATCAAATGAGTCCTTAGTTTCAGTTACTGTGTTTTTTCAGTTCTCTGACTTCCATTTTTATAGTTATTTGTTCTCTTTCAGAATTCTCCATCTTGTTTTTTATCTCCTTGAACATAGTAATCACAATTATCTTAAAGTCAATATCTGATATCTCTAATATCAGAGGTTTTGTAGACTTTTACTGATGCCTGTTGTTTCTGCTTCTGCTGGTTTGTGCTGTGTTCTTTTTACCTGGATATTTTTAACTGTGTCTTCCAACTATCTTTGCAAACACTTGGTAGAAATAATCTATGCCCTAGGATATTACTTTCTTCCAGAAAGGATTTATTACTTATTATTACTTTCGCCAGGTATCTTGGGGAAATAGCTTTTCAGAATTATCTTAATGTAATTTTTAGATTTAATATTATGTGAGGCTGAGCTGCAGTCCCTGTGGAAGACTATTTTGGATTCACCCTTTGGTGAATTTTGGATTCACAGGTACTGCCTTTCAGTGAGGGGTGTTCATCAAGTCTATTTTCTTTCATGAGAGCCTGTGCTCCAAATCTCCATTTTCCTAGTGCCTGAAGACTGTCAAAAGTGGAGCTCAGCCTAAGCTTCAGTTACCCCTTCTGAAATAACAAATAACCTCAAGGAAAGAGAAGCTCATACGCTGAGCCTCTATCCTCACTGTATTATACCAATCTTCATTGTTTTATTAGTTCTAAAATATAAGCTTTTAAAAATACTTTGTCCAGCTTTTCTTGTTGTCTTGGTGGGAGAATTGGTACAAATTACCTCATCTGACATTACTAGAAGTGGAATTACTTTTCATATATAAACCCATTATACCAGATAAGGAAGAAAACCACTGAAACTGAATGCAATTTCTTGAGGCATATTTGTTTAACAGTAATATTCTAATTCAATTAAGGAAGCCTTTTGACAAACATAAAACCATTCAAAATAATCCAAGCTTAAAAGGTTCAAGTAAATATTGGGAAAGAGATGTCATTTTATATTTTTAACCCAAGTTCATTTTCAGTTATATTTCAATCCTTATGTTATTTCCATTATTACTCATATCAAGGCCCTGGCACTATGATAGGTATTAGAGATACGATATGACTATGTGAGCAAGATAGACAGAGCCCTTGCTCTAATGAACCTTAGAGCAAAGTGGAGAAGACACCTAGGATAAAATGAGGTAATCTCTGAAAAGCGCTCAGCACAGTTCTTGCTGTATAATACATGTTCAAATACTATTTCTATTAATACACACAGTCTTTTCCCAACAGCCTGCATTTCCTAGGCCTCTGTGGGCATCTCCTACTGGGTGGAATTTTTGGGGTAAGCAATGGTGTGCAAATAGATGAGGCAGTGGGGGCTTTATAGATAGTCCTGTTTTCTTGAGGAAGCTTACTGGGACATAAAATGATGGTAATGACAAGAAAAGGGATAGTAAAAGCATGCATTTTGGAGTAAGGAGGAGAAAACTTTTGGAAAAAATAATGAGAAGTAAGAAGGACACCCAAAACTCCTCCAGGCCTTGAGGTCCAAGAGAAAATCCTGCCCCTACTTGACAGACTGTGTGAGAAGAGGTGTCTTCAAAGGAAAACCAATCCTTGGGAAAGCACAAAGGTAAAGGGAATACAAAGAAGAGGCTGAGGGTTTTGCTAAGGAGAGACTACAATTTTAAGATGGTATGATGGCACCATTAGTGTGTTATTTTCAAGGAAAATGGAAACAACAAATGAGTCCTTCTTCCCTTCCAAAGTATGCAAGATATTCTGGACCAGGGACAAACTACGTTACTTATTTTCATTTTAAGGAGATTATTCTCTTCCCATCATTATACATTGAGTATAGATTATTTAAATTTATTATTTAACTTTAGACTCATAATTATTAAAAACATATATAGACCAGGTTAAGATATTTCTCATCACCCGGAGATGAATCAAGTGACATGCTTTTTTTTTAAAGGTGATGATCCATTTATTTATGTATTTATGTATTTATTTATTTATGGCTGTGTTGGGTCTTCGTTTCTGTGCGAGGGCTTTCTCTAGTTACGGCAAGTGGGGCCACTCTTCATCACGGTACGCAGTCTGAGGAGGATTCCCGGATGTGACATTCTGGGAAGGCTCACGTCTTCTGAAGTCAGTAATGCAGCCAAGAGCCAGAGGACCCACTTCACTTCAGCAACTGCTGAGACAGTCCTAAATAACCCTCCACACCCAGGCTGCTGAGGACTTTTAGAACTTTTCGATCATTTTCATCAGCAAAAGGAAAAACAGCAGAGCTAACAGTAGGAATATCCAGGGGATCCTCTATCATCCTTAAGAACTTGGCTTGAGTTTTCTTAGGTCAGTTATTGCGTAACCTTGTCAGTCATGCATTTTTGGAAGCAGCTATAGCATGACTTTTACAGAATGACAGATGCAGAATGGGTTCAGAAAGCATCATTGAGAGCTCAGTTTTGTTGGCCGAGAAACTGTTGGATATTCCTAGCAGATAGTGGGCAAATTCCATAGTAGATGAGGTGGGAGTGTCAATTAGCCTGCTGTGATTTTAGGAGTATTTATCTACTAACATCTGGATCTGTAGCTATCCAGTTTTGCTCTGTTTCCCTACCTCCAAAGTGGTAAAATAATGCTGACAAGACAAACTTTATTCGACTTATTTTGAGATGTTATACAAAAAAATTAATTTTGGTATATGTATTAGTCTGTGTGGGCTGCCATAACAAAACCCAGAAGGTGTGGCTTAAACAACAGAATTTATTTCTCACCATTCTAGAGGCTGGAAAGTCCAGGATCAATGTGCCAACTGACCTGGTTCCTGGTGAGTGTTCTCTTCCTGATTTGCAAATACCTCATCACACTGTGTCCTCAGTGGTGGAGAGAGAGCTCTGGTGTATCTTTCTCTTCCTATAAGGGCACTAACCCTTTCAGACTAGGGTCCCACCCCTATGATCTCATTTAACTTGTATCACCTCCTCAGGGGCCCTACTGTTACCGAACCAGATTTGTTTGCCTGACACACAGCAAGCCAAATGCTGAGACACTGAGGTTTACAGCAGAGAAAGGGTTTATTCATGAGGTTGGCAAGTGAGGAGAGGGGAGAACTAATATCAGATCTGCTTCCCTGATTGTGAGGGGCTTGAGATATTTATGGGATAAAGAAGCAGGGTGGGCTTAGGTGTGGGGAAAGTTGAATGGAAGTAGGGAAAAGGTGAAGTCATTGGTGTTCTGTGCAGGCATATCTGAGTTAAATGCTTCTTCACGGGATGCATGTTCAAAAATGGAGGCTCTTTTGCATGATCTGCGAGGGTAAGATTTTTGGCCCTCTGGCATCTAAAAGGTCATTTATCAGACACAGGCCCCGTTTTAGGGTTGGTGGTCCCAAACAGTCTTAGCTGGCTTGAACTGGACAGGGATCAACTCCAAATTCCTGGAAAACAACATAAGCCTCCCATTACAATAGTGACTCTTTTGTCAGAGACATTATCTATAGGGGTTGTTAAGGAGTCAAAAAAATAAGGTGAACTTGGTCAGTGAAGGCAAGTTACAAGTGGAGGGTTTTTTTTGTTTGTTTGTTTTGCTTTTTTAAATTTTTTATTATTATTTTAATTAATTAATTAATTTATTTAATTTTGGCTGTGTTGGGTCTTCGTTTCTGTGCAAGGGCTTTCTCTAGTTGCGGCAAGCAGGGGCCACTCTTCATCGTGGTGCTCAGGCCTCTCACTATCGCGGCCTCTCTTGTTGCGGAGCACAGGCTCCAGACGCGCAGGCTCAGTAGTTGTGGCTCACGGACCCAGTTGCTTCGCGGCATGTGGGATCTTCCCGGACCAGGGCTCGAACCCGTGCCCCCTGCATTGGCAGGCGGATTCTCAACCACTGCACCACCAGGGAAGCCCCACATGCTTTTTTTTGTTTAGAGAAAGAGGTGGGTGTATTTTTACTTGTACATGGGATAGTTGTATTGGTATACATATCTGGGAAGAAGTATGTATGACTGTGTGTGTGTGTGTGTGTGTGTGTGTGCGTGTATTTGCAGTCAGAGTCACGATCAAGAGGAGACATTTATTTTGGTTAGCTTAGTATTCCTCGCTGTCTTCTGGCATAGCCTCCTCCTCCTTGGGCAGCTGCTCCTCTCTGTCCCCTCCCCTCCCATATCCTGGAGGTTTCTGATGAGGCTGCCAATTAGTGTACTGAGCCACTCCAACCACAAAAGATTGCTTTGGGGCAATCAAAGTGTCTCATTCTCCTGGTCACAAAGATTAATTGAGGATGTGATTAAACCAGACCAATAAGAGCCTTTCCCTATAATATTTATATGCACACATTGGGAAAAGACAACTATCTGTCTTCTGGGGTCATAATCTTGATTGACCTGAGTGAAGTGGGGACTATTTGCAGCCATGCCCATGTGGAAAATGCCCATTTGATCACATGGGAATGAAGTAAATATGTATTTAAGAACAGAACTGAAAACTGGAGAAAGTATTGGTGATACTGTTACATTCCTGGATTCAAAGATATGTAAGACCATCCACCTCTTTTTTAGGATTCAGAATAGACAGAGGAAATTAGGATTTATGGTAAATGGGGTTCTAGTTCAAATCCCAAAAGACTAGATATGGAAAAAAACCTGGATAAGGAATAATGTAGGTAGCTCTGGGCTGAGAGGGCAACTGGATCCTAGTTCAGGTTTTCAGTAATAAAATATGTGAATGTAAACAAGTTATTTAGTCTTTCCAACACTCAGTTCTCTCCTCTGTAAAATGATAAAATTAGCTTCAACTATTTCTAAGATCCTTAAAACTACAAACTTGCATGTCCTAGACACCACTAAACTAATCACACTTTGAAATAAGTGCCCTGCCTGTGAATAGCTGCTTAATAATTTTTTTCTTACAATAACATTTTTTTCTTTTCCATTCCTTTGCTTTTAAGCTTTCTGTTAAAAATAAAAAGTATGATGCTACTAGATTAATCCAGTGGAATGTAAATGCAATCAGTGACTAAATCAAACGTGTCTGTAGTCCACAACATTTCCAAAGCAAAAACAAAATTATATATCCTTCTAATTTGAACCAGCTGAAGTAACTGCTGATTTTTATAGTTCCAATGAAATAGTGAATTGTCAGAATTGATTGTCTCTGCAGATTATAATGCTGAACACTTATGTACAGCAGCTCCTAAACCAAATTTAGAGGTTCTTGAAGTTTGGCATTGGAAATGCCCCTGTTTGTCCTTCCAGTGGGGTCTCAACCCTCTCAGTCCATCCCTCTGAATCACTTGCCAAGCTCATGGCATGGCTATTAAGTTCATAAGCGGGGCCAACTAGGATAAACTCTAGTGGCTACATGGAATGCTGTATTGGAGAGGGTTACAAGACTGTATCCAGGCTTGTGGGAAAAGATGCTCTGATAAATAAGCAGTGCTGCAAAATGGCACAATTGTCAAAAAATGTGGCTTTTCTGACCATGATGGATATGTGTCTTCCAATTGCTAACTCAATTTTGTATTCCAAATGTTATTTGCCTTTTAATAGAAAACTTTAAATTCAATTTTAAATGATAGGACTGAACCTTTGATTTGTATATAACAGGCTTCCCTACCGGGTGATACATTTTGGGACCAGGATACTTTCTATGTTATTCTTTATATCCAGCCATATATTCAACTTACTGACTATGCCAAGACAGCATGAATTTATACCCCCGGTGTCTTTCACAACTCCAATTTGTTCCCAGCATGAAATACCACTTACATTGGTTTGAAATTCTATTCTAAACTTAGAGCCCACGATTTCTGTGTGGGATGTAAAGTTGACAAAACACATACTTTTTTCCTAATGCAAATCCTACATGCGTTGGTTTTCAGGTAGTCAGGCTGACACTGGTGGGGGTGTGTAAGACAGAAAATAACTCCCGTTAAATAAAAGGGTATGGAGTGAAGAAAGAGGAACGGATCTATTTTGTTAAATGGAATTTTTAGAGACACAGAGCAAATGTGTTCTGTTTTGTTTTGAAGGAGATTAAGAATAAAAATAAAATATTTAAAATGAGAGTGAATGCACGTTAGGAGGTCAAGGAAAGCTGACAATCTGCTATTTGTGACAACATTTAATAATATTCAGATTAATTATAATATTGGAAATGGAAAACTCTGTGACTTCAAATGAATAATGAATAGCAAAACCAGACACGGCTCTGAGGTGAAATGTGATTTTCATGAGGATGGGAACATTTAACATTTATACAGCAGTTCATATTCTCAAAGTCATATATCAGTGACAACTGTAAAATACATCTTTAATTTGAATTGATGAAATACTCTTCAGGGGCACATTTGGATGGTAGTACTCTCCCTTCCCCAAATAAAAAGAGAAGAGATTTGGATAAACAAATGCTTAAAAACTGCTTATCAAAATGGAAGTCAAATGCCCTGATATACAATCTTTTGAAATGATTTAATTCTTGGTAGGTATGTCTTTGTAATTCATTCACATGAATATTCATAGTATGTCACAACTCTTCATGTATTTAGCAGTTAAGGGTAATACACATTCTGAATGCAAAAAGATTGATTTATAAACATGTACTGTAATCCTTAGACACTACTTAAAATAAAAGCCTTTTCAATCATGTATTTTCTCCCAAACTGTCATCTCTGTACTGCTCTTCCCATATCCTTGCTTTGGCTTAACTGTAGCTAAAATTTTCCTTAAAGGCCACACTTGCCCAGAGATTTCAGTCCAACTACCTACCTCTCTGCTCCAATGCTCAACTATTAACATGGCTCTGGAGAACTCAAAAATAGTCCTGTGGTGGAGATCCAATCCTAGGAATAGGGTTTTAGAAGGATGTCATGGCCAGCCCCAGTTCTACCCCCTTGCAGTTAGGTGTGACCAAGAATTAAGTTCTCACCATGGAGTAGAAGCAGCAGTGCCCCATGCTACTTCCAGCCTTGACCCATATAGCCTTGCAGGCCTTTTCTCTCTTTGCCAGCTGGAGTACCAAGAACCAGAACAATTATGGAAGCCACATAAAAGTGACAGAGCTGCCATTACAGATGCCCACTAACCTGGAACTGTTAACCTGAGAGGGATACGTTTTTATTTTTATTTTAGAGGAGGTGTATTTGGAACTCTTTTTGCTTTTCCCTCTTTGATTACACTAACTAATATAAATGGATTTGTTACTACAAACTTATGGTCTATAGACCTCGCTGGCCTCTCAGTAGAACGCTGCACTTCTTTTTTTTTTTTTTTTTAACATCTTTATTGGAGTATAATTGCTTTACAGTGGTGTGTTAGCTTCTGCTTTATAACAAAGTGAATCAGTTATACATATACATATGTTCCCATATCTCTTCCCTCTTGCATCTCCCTCCCTCCCACCCTCCCTATCCCACCCCTCTAGGTGGTCACAAAGCACCGAGCTGATCTCCCTGTGCTATGCAGCTGCTTCCCACTAGCTAGCTATTTTACGTTTGGTAGTGTAAATGTGTCCATGCCACTCTGCACTTCTTAAGAAGCTGCCTCTCTCTTTACTTCTGCAGCTTTCTGAAACCTTTAGAACTTTCTTCAAGATGTCATTCTAACCTCTAACCCTTTGTTTCTCAGCAGATGACATTGGCTCACAGAGAAAATAATGCCATCAGGCATGAATTCCTTTCATTTTTCCCCTTTCATAAGTCAAAAATTATCCGTATTTGTCCCATTTTAATTATTTTTACTTTACCAAGAATTTTATTTCTTTTCAAAAGTACTGTACACATGAGCTCTAACTTTACCCTTCCATTTGCTTGAAGATTTTTCTGTATTCCTTATCTTTCCTCTCTCCTAGATCATTAATCACTCCTCCCTCATTCTTGTATTCCTTCCTTTAAAGGAAAATATGATTGAAGCTTTTTGATCTTAAAATAAATCTCCTACTGTACCTAGTGTCCCCCTCTAATTCCTAATCCATCTCACTCCTTTACTTTTTATATAAGCTTCTGTGAAGTATATTCCAGATTCTCTCTTCATTTTATGATCTCTCATTTGCCCCACATTCTGTAATCTGGCTTCTATTTCTAAGGCTCGTTTGAAGTTGTCTTAAGGAAGCTGTAATCATCACTGTTGTTGACCAGTATTTCTAAAAGGTAAATTTGATTATTTCATGTTCTTGCTTAAATACTTCAGTGTCATACTAAATTAGAGTTAAGTCCAAAAATCTTAGTATGGCTTATAAGACACTTAAGTATCTGGCTCTTTTTTATTCTCTTGTTTTTTCTTGTGGAGCTCCCTCCTAAGTACCCTGTGAAGGGATTACTTAAGTATTTAAAGTTCATTATGTTTAAACCTTTATAATATTTTTGGAGTTGTTCCCTCTTCTTGGAAAGTATTGATATGTCCTCAACTGATCATTTATTTAAATAATTTCTTACACTTTAAGACCCAATTCTAGTATTTCTTACTCTTAAAGCCTTTCCTGTTGCATTAAAAATCCTTTTGTGTCATCCAATGCATAGTGTTTACTGTACTTAGAACTTACCAGGCTGCATTATAATTTTTGGTATACCTTTTTTACTCTCCTACTAGACTGTGAGTTCCTTGAGGACAAAACCTTGTCTTGCTTATCTTGATATCACTAGAACCTAGCCTAGTGCTGAGGACAGAGTAAAGAGTGTGTGTGTGTGTGTGTGTGTGTGTGTGTGTGTGTGTGTGTGTAGAGAGAGAGTGCACAATGGAATTAATGAGTATGTTATTTCCTTACTTATAAGTAAGCTCACAAAGTTAGTGACTCTAGTTGGTATTCAGTTGTGATATACTGGTATAACAGATTATATCATTGATAATGCAAAACATCAAAATGTAAAGAACAAGATGATGATATTGTGAATTTTTTCAAAATTAGCAAATAGAAATATGCATTTATATTATTTTTAGAGAAAAATTTGTATCTAAGAACTGATCAGCAAATAATTTACCTTTTATAAGAAAAGTATTGATGCTTTTATAAGAAAACAAAAAAAACGTAAATCACAAATTGCTTTTGAATAGCAACCAGGACCACAGAGTGAAGGTCATGTGTGATAGACAGACTACAGAGCAGAGAGCAGGAATCTGAGTTATGGACTCCACAGGGGCCACCTACTACAGGATGTTGTCAGTCCTCATAAAGAGGACAGTGGTAGTGGACAGAAGCCAGCTCTTCAGAGAAAGGAGTCTTTAAGAATAAAGGAGCATCCATTGCCTTTCCTAATTGAAGACTGGATTGACGTAGGCAAATTTCTGAGAGAAATGTTTGACAAAGTCAAATGTGTGTGAAGCCTGATATTGGAGACTCAGCTATTCGTGAGTCAGAGTTAAAGACGGGAAAGTTTTTAATTGCACTGGAAGGCCTTCTGTCATTTGAAACGAGCTGGATTACACAGTTTCTAAATAATCAGTTGGTAAAGCCAAACCTATGGAATGACTTTCAGCCTTTGGTTAAAGAAACGAACACAGGCGAGTTAGAGAAAGTAATGAGGACAGAATGAGATTTTCCATGACACAAATGGAACACAAAACAATTTAAAATAAAGTGAACAGCAACGCTGAGATGAAGTAAGATTAATGAACTAATAGTTCAATTGAGGCTTTTCTTGTGATTCTGAAGACTGTTTATCAAGTGAGCTTCAGAGGAATTTCTAGGTCATGTGATGGGATTTCAAGGTCAGATGAAAGTAAATACAATCCAATGGTCCCTAAGTTCATTTTCAATGTTCCTAGTTTCTTCTATATTTGTTCATTCTAAAGTTTAATAAGCCAGTATTTATTCTTTCCATACGTAGTTTGTTTTTGCTGTGTTTCTTCACCTACAAAGCTAAAAGAAAGGATTTCTCTTTTCTGTATTTCCCCTGTAAGCTACTTCAACCAAGGCAGTGTAACAGTAGCTTACATTTGTTAGCTCATGTATAAAACTTTCTTATATTATGACACTCTGTCCCCTACTCCCCCCTTTTTTTCCCAAAAGCATTCTAGTTGCTTATTTATTTTTGTCTTCTGTTAAAATGAACCTGAAAACTTAGGCACACATAAAAGTTACACCTGTCATTATTTTAAGATCCAAGGAATGAGCACTTTCTATCCTAATTAAATACCCATAAATTTACTCTCACTCAGTTTAAACATAAAATATTATACACATTTCCTACTGTTTTATTTCTATTTAACACCAGTTTAGGTATAGGCTTTTCAAGTATAAGCTGTTCATGTCTGTAAATTAATAAACAGAAGATCTTGAGAAGTAACCCTAAAACTTCGCTTTCTTTCAAAAATCCCTAGTCCTTGAGAAATAGGTGACTGATGATAAATAGCTATTTACCTCTATTTATATCTCTCTTCACTGCTCTATAAAACACACAAATTGGCACTGAACAAAGCAATGTAGTATGGTCTTAAAATAATTAAATTTTTTTTAAATTTTGTTTTATTTTATGATTTTTTTTGGTGGAAACCAAAAATCATCAAAAAACTTCTCTCCTTGCCTCCTGAATCATTTTACATTCTGAAATTCAGTTTGGATGAAAATATCTTGTTCATAGTCAAATACAGAATATGTCTTACTGTTTGTTAGTTTATGATTATAGTTGACAGAGCAGCCAGATTTTTTTTTTAAATGCTCTAAGAATGACTGTTTTTGGCTGCTAACTTGAATATTTAGAATATCTAGTGAAAATCACAAGGCGTAATGATCAGTATCATCAGGTTGGAGAAGCGGCTTGGACAAAATGAAACATTTTCTAGGAGAACAATCTTTCATGGTTTGCCATTGACTTATAAAGACCAGGCCAGTTAATAATGCATACAGGAACAAGTGTCCCTATATGCAAAACCAGGATAAGCCTATCTGTGCTGATCCTACAGCAATGGAAAATGTGAAAATACATCAGAAGCTATCACTGAGAAGAGAAAACCACCACTTTTAGGTCATGTTGAAAGATTCCAGTGAACTGGTGTCCCTTTAAAGTGAATACCTGTTTAAAATGAAGAAGACCAAAAAAAATGAAGAAAGGCAAATGTATTATTTGTACTATTTTGTTCTTTGTCCTGAAGAATGAGATGTGTAGCCTTAGAAGAATGTCAGTTGCTTCGCTTTGGAAAGCTTCTCAGAGTTCCCTTTGAAACGCAAAGACATTTTATGAATTGGGTTTCAAATAATTTGAAAGAGTTCTAGTAACTTTTCAAAATGAGAAATATACTGATTTCTTAATGTCTAAGAAAATTCATAAACTCATCCAATAAATGGGTTAAAAAGCTTGTTATCCTATAAACATGTTTAGCTAGAATATTTTTACTCTTCGTTTTTCTTCTAGTACGTATGACATGAAATTAGTGATTGGGAATTTAAGAGTAACATCAATCACTGGTCTTGCTCTCTAGTCTTGTTTCAACTTTTTCGTGTGAGTTCTTAATGAGTTACATAAGGAATTACTATTTCATCAGTTAACTACAGTGAAAGACTATGAAAGTGACTGCCAAATGGAGATTCAAAGCACAATGTTTTCTTCAAATTGGAAGCACTGTGGTGATATTGAATGGAGACGCCTTCGGGGGCAAAGTGAGGAGAGCTCTGCTTTTGGGGGCTCCTCTTCCCCACCTTAAAAAGTAGGCACCAACCCAGGGCTCCAGGGGGATGCTACTAGGAGTTTGCATCTTTCCATCCATTGGTGGACCTAATTTGTTGTGGTCCTCCCTTTGCCTACAAATGGCATTGTCTGCAACAAAGTCTCACTTCTCTGGAAAGTTATCAGATTTGTAGTCAAAAGCCCCAAGCCCAGCCCTAGGTGTAGAATCTTGTATAAATCATGAGAGTTACCTGGAATTATTTCCTCTTTTGAGAATTAAGATTGCTTACTTCCTAACCCATTTATTCAGCTGGTATATGAGCACTTCCTGTTGTAGGAATTGGGGCAGTGAATACAGAGCTGCCAACACGGAGGCAAAGGAAATAGCTGTTGTAGCACTCTTCTGAGTCTCAAATATTAAAACAACATGTGTGACTTTGTTTTCTGATCTCTGAAGTACCATGCAAATTCAAGAGGTTCTGACAATAAAAGCCAGCGCGTTAAGGCTAAAAGTTTAAACCACAAACATTTGTTAGGTTGAATATGAGAATAAAATAAAAGGTAAGTGTAGTCAACCCCTGATTATTCACAGATTGGCTAGAGTGTGTGATTATCAATGCCCTTTGATTCTCCTCCTTCTAACTGCCAGCTATTGAATATTTCTCTGCTCATTAACACCTGTCTAGTAGTGGGAAGGTGAAATGCTAATCAGCCAATTTGGCTAATTGTTATCTGCTATGATCCTTTTTATTTTATTTTTTTGAAGTTGAAATAGAGAAAAGTTGAAATCTTTTACTAAAATATGAGCTGTAGGCTTCTAAACTTTATGTCACCTTCCCTTTCTTTTACTTCATAGATAAATTCAGGTACTTCGTTTTCATGAAAGTATTAAAAAGAATGAAGAATCTAGTAATTCATCAGTTCTCAAGTGTCAATATAACTTCACATTACATATTTCTTATTAGCCAGTGTGTGGACAATCTTAATCTCCTACAGGAAAGCCTTAGGATTTAATAGTTGGAACTTTAAGTGTAGCCCAATATAAATAACTGCACTTGCCAAACGGATTTAGACCAATAGGGAATCAACTTGGAGAAAATGACAAGACTACCCTCCCCTTTGCCTTGGGTAGACATTACAGGATCCTCCCCACACCAAATAAGGGGATGAGGAATGTTCTGAGCTTTAAGGGCACTAAGAATAAATCTGAGCTATCACGGATAAGATTACTTTCAACTCTTTATTTCATGTTTTCTGACATAGACCCCCAAATCTGTAATTATCTTAGGGAAACCGTAGGGGCTTAGACGGTACTTTCTGGTTCCTTTGCCTTTTCTTGGCCTATCTGTCTTTGGGGCTGGAGAGCTGGTGTGTGTGTGTTTCCCTTAGAGTGCCAAAAAAAAAAAAAAGTGCTGAAGAGTCCTAGGGAGATGAAGCTATTTTTGTTCGAAGCTGATACTTCTGCCTGAGCCACAAGTGCTGCTTGGAAAGGGCTCAGGTTGTTTCCAGGGGGTAGGACTCTGCAGAGAAGAGACAAAGTTCAACAGGACAACAAAGGAGCAGCAGAAACAGCCAGGAAAAGGAAGAGCCCTCACGCTTTCACACAGAGCCCCCTATCAGAGTTCTCCAAACCTAAGTTATTCTGCAAAGGGCCACTTGACCGGAATTTTTGCCTGCCTTTTCCTTTCTCCAACCACCATGACTGAGATCACGGCTGAAGGTATTGCTAGCATTTTCCAATAGTATCAACTAGGAAAACAAAAAAGAAAAAGGTGGAAATTGACAGTCCCATTGATGGTCAATGTGTCCTCTTAAAATGTTGCTTTTAGATAGTTATCTTGATGGATGGTTCTATATGGGATGAGAGAAGTGGGTTTGGGAGCTGAGAGGCTGGCAGATGTGTGTGTTGGGGAGTGAAAAGAAGTTTCTCCGAAATTTTGCATGTGGAAACTGCTACTTGCGATGCCAAAGGCCCCACTAGTTAACAGTTGTCACCCACACCTCTATAAATAGCTATGGTCATGCAACGTTAGGGCTGATATCTTACCTAGCAAAAATTACAAGGTTTGCATGCAAGGCTGGAGACCACGATGAACTTAAAATGTTGCATTTAATGTTTAAACTTAGAGAACTGATTTTGAGCATTTTGCTTTATGACATATCAAATTGGAGATCTTAAATTTGTTTTCCTTTCTAACTCGAGTGTATAAATATGCACACATACACATATAAGATTTATATACCTCCAAATTTTGTATGTATGTTGGTGGGTATTCAGAGACAAGGTTTGGAATTGCACAAAATCACTTTAAATCAGTATGGTTTTAAGAATAGAGTAATTAAGCTTTTGATTCTGATTCTTTTCATGCCCTCATGTCTTTTACCTCTACATGATGAATCTATATTAAATATTTTTTCTGTTTTCATGCTTATTCTGAAAAGGTATATGCTTTTCTGTTTTAAAGCTTATTCTGAAAAGGTATGTGCCACACCTTAAAACATTTTTATTATTCGACCATGATAGCAATCATTTCGCCCAAATATAATATATGCAAAATATATGTACATATGTAATTATATATATATTTTTTGCTATCTTTAAGACAACTAAAGCATTTTGAATACAGGCACAGTCCGGTTCTAGCTGGGGTAAAAATTTGGGAGGTGGATCTAAAATTTGCTTCTGACAGCTGTAAGCAAATCAGACAGGTGGTGCTCTCCACAGCTTCCAAGTCTAATGCCGAGCTGGCTTGTTTTTAACCAGACAACTGAAAAAAGAGAATGTGTGGTTTTGGCTCTTTGGGTAGACATTAGTATGGGCACATGGTCATTTCAGAGTTTAAGATTTTCCGTCACTACTTACAAGGAGAATTGTCTTACTTGCATCTTCCACTAAGAAATTTAGTCTAGTACCCCAAATTAATAGAAATAATTACTGAGAGATTTCTATGTATCAGGTATTTTGCTCAGGACTTTATGTGTATGTACTTATTTAAACCTCACAGAATTCAATTAAGTTAGCATTATTATCTCCATTTTGCAAAAATAGAAACTGTAACTCTGATATTTGGAGACTTGCTCAAAACCACAGCATTGCCAAGATTAGAAGCCAGCTCCCTTAAATCTAGTTTGTGTTTTTTCATTTCTCTAAGAGGATATCAGGTTTCCTCTTTACCAATTTTAGTTCAGAATTTGCTAACTAAATATAAATAACATTTTTTCTTATTCCTTAGATATTCTGCATCATGTGACCTTTAGATGGTCTTAAAGACAGCTATCTATAAAAATGTCTGACTTAGCCCTGCACAAGTTATTAAGATACCTGTGAATATGTTCCCTACCTCTGCATGGGGCGTGAACTGCCAGCTGATTCGGGTCACTTGGCCAAAACATTTTTCACTTGCCTGTGGGTTATGCTCTGTAGACCTTCGCACTTGATTCATAAATGTTTTTACAGGAAAATTCCAGATTATGGAATAGAACTTATGTTTCTTTCTTCTCCCCATGGAGAGTTTAAAGGGTGCTTGGAAGACCTCTTGTTGTCACTTCTAAAAAAAAATCATTGAATTAGTAATGAATTAAAAATGTAAAAATGCCATCTAGTTCCTAGGTGATGGGCATTTCCTACTCCCTGGCCTTAACAGTTCATAGGATCTATGTCATCTGAACATCGCATTAGTTATGTACTTTTTTCCTTTTCTGGAATGATTTATTAATCATATTTCTCAAATGATAATTAGACTGACAACTCAGATGAGCTTACCTTTTAAGGTTAGTACCACAGCCATTCTCTGTGTTCATCCAAAGTTTCTTGCATGCTGCTCTACTGCACACCTTTCATTTTGTCTTCATGATTCTCACTTTTTGTGCCCCAGCTACAATAGCCTTCTTTCAGTCTTTTATAAGAGGTGTACTTTTGTGCAGAGCCTTGGTACAAGTTGTTCCGTCAGCCTGGAATATTCTTTCTTCTCATCTGTTATATTTCTTTTGCTGCCACTTCTGGACACATTATTGAAATGTAAGCACTGCATCAGTAGCCTGAGACATATACTGATTATTCTTCTCATCCATTGATCACAAAGCAAGCAGACACCTTGTAGTACTCAAGACAGAGCTGGAGTAGCCCCTTAGAAAGCTTAAGTCCACCATCCTCACCTCAATTTTTATAAAACTGAAGGTCATGGAGATTATACAACTCTCTCATGGTCACTGATAATTGGGGGAGGTCTGAGGATAGAGTTCATGTTTCTTGTGGTGCTTACTCAACTATAATGCACGGCATATCTGTAAACCTTACTGAATTCCTCACATAGATTTTCAGTGCATATTCCAAGCTGGCTTACTTCATCTGACAGAAGAAAGGAAGTAATGTTAGATATGGAATTGTGTTTCAGGTACAGAGCAACAGATGAACTAAAATTAGAACAAAGTTGAACCCCAGAGGACTTTAGGGAAACAATATCTTTGATTCTAGCTATGATAAATTAATAATTATAATTATAATGATAATAACCACTGATATTTATTCAGAAGACATTATATGTCAAATGTAACATGACCATTTAATCCTCAGGACAGTAAAATGAGATAGATACTTTTATTATTGCTATTTATGGAATAGGAAGCTGAGGGCTGAGGTTTAGAGAGGTTAGAAATTTGCCTGAATTCACACAGCTATTTATGGTGTAGCTAGGATTCACACTCAGATCTCTGACTCCAGAGGCATGTTAAATACTTCCTTTTGCTGTGTGAGACTAATAGTCAGCCTGGTGTTAATTCAGAGGTTGGGAGGGACCTGTACTAGAACCCTGTTCTGGTTTGGCCCCAGCTACATTGGGTAGGTTAGTTAGATCAGGCCCCAGACTGGGTCTGACTCAAACAGGGCTAAGCTTTAGAGTTATAAATAGCCTTCTGCCTTCTCTCCAGAGGCCCAGTTATTCCTAGACAAATGCCAAAGTTAGCTTCCCCTTCTGAGGTTCATATGAACTTTCAACTACCAATTTCATCATCTATTTGACAGAATATATCACTATGTAAAAATACTTTTTGAGTAATTTGGATGACCGTAAAGTTTAGTTAATTCTTAATAGCTTTGTTAAAAACATGGAGACTTTTTAAAAGTTGGTAAAATAGATAATGTTTTCAAATTGCCAATTGACTAACACACAGTCAAATTATGTTTTACAATAACATTCATATAATTGTGTTCTCTGGGTCCAACTCCCTCCAGAATATAGGAAAATACAAATTTTTCTGCAATAGATTAAAGTTGGTAGAGAGCCTATATACAATTAAATTAGCGTTTACTAGAATACGTAGTTAAAGGAAACTCTTTTTTTTTCAAGTTAGAGAAGGGATGTCAAACTCTCAACTTCTAAACTGTTATACAACCTCAGGGTTCAGAAGGGTTATTGTACTATGTAAGGAATTCTTTCCTATTAATTTAGCCACATTTTACTGCTTCTGTCACAAACATTTGAGAGGGTTTGACGTTCAAAATTTAGAGCAAAAATGGTCATTTATTTTATGCACTGCTCTGCTTTGCGTAAGAGTACCCATTGTTGCTCTCAAGAAAAAAAAATTTTAAAATTCACAGCCAGAATGTTTAATAACTATGCACACGAGTTAGATAACCCAGAGCAACAGATGATGAAATTAAGACAAGGAGAAGATGCAACCTCCATATCTGTGTTTATCTTGCCAAAACCAGAAGTGGCTACTCTGGCCTAAGTGGAGATGACTTGGGGGTGGGGGAGGAGGAAGAGGATGAAGCACTAGGTTCAAAGCTTCATCACTTCTGGGTTACATTCTCCTGATCAAGAGAAGCAATGACCACATACAGAATATCATTTTTAGCTCCAGGAACACATTTTAAAATTGACATTGACAAACCAGTACATTCAGAGGAGGAGGACCATGATGGTAAGAGGCACAGTGAAATGAAAAGACTTGTGCTCAGGTCCTTGAAGGTTGGATTTTCTCATTATGTAGCACTAGAGGACAATGCAGAGACCCACGGATAAAAGTCTGGAAGCCACAAAAAGGCAAAATGTTGGTGAAATATAAGGCAAAACATAACCAACCATTGAAATGATATCTAGAACTGACTCTTCTGACTCAAAACAAAGCAGGGGAAAAAAAGAAAAATAGGAAAGAAAACCAATGAAAGAAAAATAACATGGCCTTGGATTTTCAAGCAATAGAAGGATGGGGACTATGTTACACACTACACCATATTATGCAGTCAGCAAAATCTGGGCTGTGGTGACCTCTACGGCACAAACAACCCAGTTCCTTCAGATAAGTTACTAGGAGCATAAGGAGATGCCAAGGAATCCTGTAGATGAAAAGAAACATAAGAACAGAGCAACCCATTACAAGGTATAGAATTGTTAGATCATGATTCAAACAAACTTTAAAAAGATCTATGAAATAATTGGAAATTTAATAGGCTCTGGATGTTAGGTGATATTAATAAATTATCATATTTATGGTGGGATAATAATATTGTGGTTATATTTTATTTTATTTTTTTAATAGAATGATTTATTATCTTTTTGAAAAATACCAATGTGTTCCAAAATGAGCATATATGTTTCTAACAAGCAAACACATTTTCAATTTATTCATATTTTGTCAGGTTTTGACAAGACTTCTTATTTGGCAGAGTAAGTTCAAATAATGTCAAAAGAAGGATTTTAGCCAGATTCTTATATTCCTTTTTTTTTGAATTTTTAAATTTTATTCTATTTATTTTTTTATACAGCAGGTTCTTATTAGTTATCCATTTTATACATACTAGTGTATATATGTGGTTATATTTTAAAACTGCTTATTATTTGGACATACACATACTCAAATATGGATGAGATGATATGATGCTTGAAATCTGCTTCTACAGAGTATGCCAGAGAATAATGAGGTGTGGGTGGGGTAGGATTGGCCAGGAATTGATTACATTGGGACTGATGATGGGTACATGGAGTTTCATTATAATTTTCTGTCTACTTCTGCAAATATTCAAGCTTCTCCATAATAGTTAGAAGGGAAAAGAACAGAGCTGACGTTTTTAGTGAAGTAAATAATTTTAAGAAAAAAAATTTTTGTAATGCATATAAGGTCAGTGACTCTACTGGCCACCAAATTTATTCATAAGTGCAAATTACCCCCTAATTGAACAGTCTGTAGTTATTGAAATGGAAACCAAAAAATGCTCATATTAGACAGAGGGGTCCAGATATCTACATTTGTAACAACAGACCAGGAAATAATGATTTTCAAATATGTTCATTATAATGTGGGAATCTGTTGCTTAGTTTCATAACATCTCTCAACATTATTAGTGACATGAATTAGAGAAATTAGTGAGCAACAGATCATTTCCGAGATGGTCCATGTGAAAACCTGAGGAAAAGTTAAAAACCTAAGGAGTCAATATGATGCAAGAAAAATAGTCCTAAAAATTGCTATGGTCAGGAACATCATGTTTATTATCAGGGTCTTAAGTGCCAAAGTCTTGCAAGAATATGTCTTTTAAATATCACAGAAATTCTGAAAGGCTGAAAGGCAGATATTACATAAACCTGATCAGTCCGACTCTAAACATCATCTTCTTTACTGCTCAAGTTGAATTTAGAAAAGAGAAGAAAGAGTGTGAAAACCAGTGGCTTATATAGTTAATTAAAAATCAGAGAGAAAAAGTAGTGCAGAACTGAGGGAAGTCAGCATTAAAATAATTAAAGGCAGTGTGATAAAGTAGGAAGTGTGTGGAGTTTCAAGTCAGAAATCCTGTTTAAGCACTAGCTTCACTACTTAACCATAGGTGGTCTGGGAGGGGCCATACACTAGTTGGCTAACCTCGGTTAATAGTGAACAATATGACCAGAGGAAACTTTCCAACTTTTACACGGTCGTGCTAATTGGCAAATTACATATATATTTTTAGCTGTTCAAAGCATCCATGATGCAAAATAGGTAGTGAAAATGGACAGAAAATATATCTTTGTAGTGTTATCTCTAGTTGGGTTTCATTACGAAGCTTTTCCTTATAGCTTTTGTTATTATTTGTAATATTGACTCTTTCCCCCTCCTCCCGGCCCATCCCTAAGCACACAGTACCCATGGAAAATGTTCTGTTTGTTAGCTTAAATACTTCTTAATTTTTTTCCTATTTATTTTTGGTCATCACTGGGACTGTAATTTAAAAATCATTCTACTTTTACAATACAAAAATGAATTGAGGCTATTCCAGCTATTATTCTAAAGGCTTAGGAATCCTTAGAGTTAAAGCCTCCAATGCTGTTTGCATTAATTTTTAATCAGTTAACAATGTTAAAGATGAGAGAAACCTAAAATGGTACAACTAAGCAATTTTAAAATCATCTACATTGACCTTTGGGTTGAATATATCAGTTTGAAAGAAAATGCATAGATAGTTTAGATTTTCCAGCTAAGTTTCTGGTTTTATATTTGCAGAGTTTAAAGCATTATTATTTTCTTTTCTTCCTTCAAATAAAAAGAAACCCTTTGGGGACATGCTTGATGTATTTTAAAAATGTATGTTATCTAAAGTAACACATTTTAGAAAGAGCAAATTAGGGGAAAAATTTCATCTGGTAACTATGCATTATCATCATACAATAATTCCAAGTTTATGGAGTTTAGGTTCTATTCAACTTAAAAGTTCTAGGAAGATCCATCAAAGTTAAGTTTTTTGCTCTCCCCAGTTCCTATTTTCTCTGGATAATATGAGTACCATGCATAATTTCTGATAGGAAGCACTTATTTGAATGTCACATAATAATGTATTGCCCCAAGTGAGGGTTATGCAGAGATAGATGAACTTCCTAGTCCAAAATGATAGTATTTTCCATCTTCAAAGGAAGTTGAAAAGAATATCCTTGGCAAATGTGTAATGAATAAAGTCCTGCTTCTTTCTCTACAAGTTATGCTCTCTAAAGATCTAAAGATCTCCACATCTCCATGCCCGAAGTCAAGCTGTCAAAGGCTCGTGGAATTTATGATTTTGAGAGATCCTTTGGGATGTAAATGAGCTGTTTCCTCATAAACCACAGAATCTGTCTCTCTTATAAAGTAGTTGAATATTACATTTAAATATATATCGTTTAGATAGTTTCTAACTTAGTTTCTGTGACAGGGGCTGGGGCATGTGGTCTTTCCTTAAACAAGTTAAAGATACAATCTTTTGGACTTCCCTGGTGGTGCAGTGGTTGAGAATCCGCCTGCTAATGCAGGGGACAGGGGTTCGTAGCCCTGGTCTGGGAGGATCCCACATGCCGCGGAGCAACTAGGCCCGTGAGCCACAACTACTGAGCCTGCGCGTCTGGAGCTTGTGCTCCACAAGAGAGGCCACGAGAGTGAGAGGCCCGCGCACCGCGATGAAGAGTGGGCCCCACTTGCCGCAACTAGAGAAAGCCCTCGCGCAGAAACGAAGACCCAACACAGCCAAAAATAAATAAATTAATGAATAAAAAAAAATACAATCTTTTAACCTAGAAGAGCAAAGATAATTATTGTTTGGCAACCTGCTTTGTACAGGGGAAACTTGGTTTGTTTTTCACACAGCATGAGGCTAGAGCTCACTGTGATAGACCTGTTTTATCCTTGCTACTCATTTGTTGCATCATTTCCTCTCTGTGACACAGGTTACTGAAACGTTGAGAAAAATTAAAGAAAGAAAGAGCTCTTAATATTTAAAATTTTGTTTTAAAAATGTTTGAGGGCATTAGTGAGCTTGCGGATGTGAAAGAATCAGTTTCCACTTATTTATACTACTTTCAAAATACATTTTTAGCAAGGTTTCCTTGGAAAATTTATTGTTGCCTTTTAAAATAAAATCATCATGTGATTAAGAGAATTTTCTGTTTGTGGTAGACATTTGATACAATGTCACGACAAAAATGGCAAATATTAAGTGACACTCTTTGACATTCAGTGCTAGAGCTATTATTTTTGTCTGTGGTTATTCTTATTTAACTTATGTATAATTGGCTGGGGGAAAAAGAGTGTACTATAAAATCTATAAGTTGCCATAGGATGGTAAAACTCCATGCTTATGAATTTAAATCTGGAGAAGTATTAGGGGTTGCATTTAGAGAAAAGCAAACAAAGTACATTCATTTGAAATATGACAAAATTTTAGACTCTATGGTATTAACTATCAACCTATAACTAGATGTATAAAGCAGTAGGTCATATAGAAAGCTCAGTTGTAGTTGATATTTTAGCACATGTTACATACCAGGCTGAATGCCAGACAATGGGAACATGAAGAAGAATAACACAAGGTCGCTGACTCTAATATAGTAGATTAAAAAACAAGCAGGAAAGAGGAAAACTAAGAGTAGACAGATTTAAAAACGTATGACTTCAGTAAGGATTTATGAATGATGAGTGTTTAATTTGGTTTAACAAAGTCATGCTGTTGTTCATATATCTTATGATTAGTGAGCACACCTTGAAACTTGCTGAAAATAACTTTAGAATGATAGCGTCCTGTTCTTGACTCTGATCATTTACAGCGCACATGCCGTTGTTGGGAAGGTGAAATGGCTGGCCAAGGGGTAAGGAGATCAAGAGTAGGTTTGCTCAATGTAGAGATGAAGAAAAAAAGAAATGGCTGGTAGGTGAGAATTGGTGGTTTGCAGGATGAAACCCTAGGATGACCAAGGTGTGGAGTTACCTGGCTAAGAAATTTGGTAAAAATCCTCTATTTTTGTTAAGGGACCCTATTGCTAAAGTATTGAAAAAGTTGGATGTCTCTCGTGCCTGATTTATTCTAAACTAGTTGTTTGTTTTGATCCCTGTTTTTTGGTTTTTTTCTCTACTATTTAAGTGTTCTCCCACTGTTTGTATTTCCATTGTTGCTTTTGATCCTCAAACACTCCACTACGAGCTTAGTTTGTATTTATGGAGCCCTATTTCCAGTTCATGAAGAAATAATGAGATAATGCTAACTGTGAGACAGGTATTCACTAAATAAGTTTCTTCAGGTTAATAATGAGAAATCAGCTGTAAAGAATTAATTCTATGATCAGTGTTGTTCTAAGTACTATAAGAACTAGTGTTAATAGGCCGGTGGTCTTGTCAAGGTATCTTATAAGGCCAATGAATTAAACACTGAAGCGAGGCAAGAGGGTTTTAAAGAGGCTAGGGAAAAGCTTTTTTCAACGAAAAGATAAAGAGACATGATCCTTAGTCTGAGGTTCAGAAGATGTGACCAGGAATCTTTAATCTAGATATAACTAGATTGAAGCAATAAGTTCACAGAACCCTCTAGAGACTTTGTTGTTAGTGACTGGAAGAGTTGTATTAGAAATAATATTATAGTTTTGAAAGTTGCCAGATCATTTCGGCTATCTCTTGAATTAGGTAGACAGGTTTAACTACTAAGTTTCTTCCCAGTCTCTCTAGATTTGAAATGTTTTGTAGATCTTGGCTAGAATGATTCTAGCATGGGTCCCTATCTTTGAGTGACACAGGCTCTCAGTACCCAGGTGTTTTGGAACAGGATATTTTATCTTTGTCCCATCACTCTGTTATTCACCTGTGGATGCAGAGGGGCAAAACTTCTGATATCTTGAAGGATATTCATTCATTTAAGAAGTACTTACTTGTATATATTTGGGGTATCTTTGTTAGGTCTGAGGGTGAAATGTGAAATATATATAAATCTAGTGCTCAAGGAAAGATGAAATAATTGTATAAGTAACTATATGATACAAGTTCGGAAGTTCTAAGTTGCCTAAAGGAAGTACAGATAAAATTATAAATATAAAAATTGTGAGATAGATTTTTTGGTTTCTTATCATTCAAATTTAAAGTAGACAATATTTACACATATGAAGCAACTAGAGAATAAATTAATAGATAACAAATAAACAAATTAGGGTTATGAGATATGATTATCAGGGAAATCTGAGAAGCAGGAGAATAGATGGACTTGGTTGACCAGGGACTGTTAAAAAGGAGTAGAGTTTAACTTAAAACTCGAAAGATCTTTCTAAATGAAAGGACAGGAACATAAAAGAAAAGCAAATAATTAAGTTTTTCACCAAAAATCCCTAGATGCTAATAGTCCCAGGTTAATTTATTTAACAAACAATTATTTGATATATGTTCATTAAATTAACATCTTGCCCTCATGATCTATGCTGGGGAATCAAAGCTGGAGAAGACACACTCTACTGACATTTGGGGCAGGAAAATTCTCTCCCAGACACTGCAGGACAATTACCATACAGTAGCACCCCTCACCATGATTTTGACTGAACAAACAATCCCAAACGTTTTCCAATAGAGATGCTAAACCACACCCCAGTTAACAACAAACAAGAATCTAAGACAAAAGTGAGCAAAGGTGCTAATAGTTGTGAAGGAGCTAGCATCAAAGTACTCAATTATGAGAAATTCCTGGCTTAGTTATCTTCCAATTTTATACAGAAGATTCTTTTTAGGTCAATATAAAGGATTTGCATTGCTAGGAAGGTTTTCTTAATAGTCTTTAATCAGTTACCAACTAAGAGTTATTATACCAATATTAAAGATAGCCATCTTGTTCAATGATTAGAAAGTTATTTGGAATAGAATGAAATCCTTTCTGAAAAGGAATTATGTTTGGTTGCCTAGATTTGCTATTTGTAATTCCATAGTAGAAAGATAAAAACAAGATAATTTTAAGGAAGTGTGGGGCAAAGAGATTCACAAACTAAATGCAATAACACAATTTCCCCTTGAGAAAAATCAGTGAAAGGTGATGGCTTATTTTCTGTGTCCTTGAGCTAATGAGTTGAGAAATGACAGCATAATTTGAGGAGAGGCACAGGTGGAAGCAGCTCTGATGGGTAAACTGAAAGTCAGTACTTTGCAAATTGCCTCATATAGCTTAACAGAAGCTAAATTATAAACTTGAGGGTGGATTGCATTTTTTTACCTGATAGTCACCCTACATTGTGGCATATTGAATTCTGAGTCTGCTCAGGGACCTCCAATGTTTTTTTAATCCTTTGCTACACTACCAAAAGGGCAAATGTGTTTTCTAATCATGTAGGAACTCACTTAAAGTTATGTTGTTACATAACACTGATCTAGAAGCCAAAATGCACAAGAACACTATCTACAGGTGAATAAATAATTAGGTAATTGTGGCAATTTTTTTTAAACACCTTTATTAGAGTATAATTGCTTTACAATGGTGTGTTAGTTTCTGCTTTATAACAAAGTGAATCAGCTATACATATACATATATCCCCATATCTCCTCCCTCTTGTGTCTCCCTCCCACCCTCCCTATCCCACCCCTCTAGGTGGTCACAAAGCACCGAGCTGATCTCCCTGTGCTATGCGGCTGCTTCCCACTAGCTAGCTATTTTACATTTGGTACTGTATATATGTCCATGCCACTCTCTCACTTCATCCCAGCTTACCCTTCCCCCTCCCCGTGTCTTCAAGTCCATTCTGTATGTCTGTGTCTTTATTCCTGTCCTGCCCCTGCATTCTTCAGAACCATTTTTTTTTCTTTACATTCCATATATATGTGTTAGCATACGGTATTTGTTTTTCTCTTTCTGATTTAATTTTTTGAATAATATTGTTCCACTTGGTTTTCAAAAGACACGCCATCTCATCCATTCAGTGTGACAAGAAATAACATGAGTCATCACAGTTTTTTAAATGTTTTTAATTTTTTCTTTAAAATTCTTTTGTAAAATATAGACATGGAAAGCTGCATAAATCATATATGTTTATATAACATTTACTAAACATTAATGGAGTTGACAAACACAAAACCAACACCCAGATCAGAAAACAATACTTCCATCACCTCTGAAGCATAGTCCCATCTGCCCACCAATAGACTGACTCTCACTGACTTTGCTTGCCAGTCAAGACATCTATTTCTCCAGCCCTTCTCCCATAAGGAAAAACTATTCTTACTCTTTCAATAAAAATCTTCTTGCTTTGCTTTATAGTTTTATAACCTCCACATCTATAAACAATATAATTTAGTTCTGCCATGTTTGTTATTTGCATAAATGAAACCACACAGCATGTGTTATTCTGTGTCTTGCTGCCTTAACTCAACACTGTTTGTATGACTCATCTGTTTTGTTGTATGTAGCTGTACTTTATGTTATTCTTCTTGCTGCACAGTATTCCACTGTATGAATGTCATTATTTATCCCCTGGAATTTTTTTAATTTGGTGCTTTTATGAGCAATACTGCTATGATCATTTCTCTTTTTTTTAGTTTTATGATGCTATGGTTCTACTAACAATGTATATTTATTTCATGGCACTATGCTCTGTGATGAAAAGGTGAATTAGGCATGAAGAAGATACCTTGTTCACTCAAATTGGGTAGCATGTGTATTATCATTTAGCTTATCAAATTCTATTATTATCTAATTGAAAAACATGGAGAAAGGATGACCTCAATGGACATCTACTAGAAATGCTCCAGCTTGTTTTTCAGAAGAAATTGACCTAGTCCTATGAGATATATATGATGGGTATTTGGAGGAGCAGGGAGAGAATAAATAGAATATAAGGACTTCTCAGAGATAAAGAAGTAATCCCCTAAAGATGATGTGGTACATATATACAATGGAATACTACTCAGCCATAAAAAAGAATGAAATAATCCCATCTGCAGCAACATGAATGCAACTAGAGATTATCATACAAAGTGAAGTAAGTCAGAAAGAGAAAGACAAATACCATATGATATCATTTATATGTGGAGTCTAAAAGATGACACAAATGAACCTATCTATGAAACAGAAATAGAATCTGAGACGTAGAGAATAGACCGGTGGTTGCCAAGGGGGAGGGGGGTGGGAGAGGGTAGGAGTGGGAGTTTGGGATTAGCAAATGCAAGGTGGTATATATAGAATGGATAAACAACAAGGTCCTACTGTATAGCACAGGGAACTATATTCAACATCCTGTGATAAGCTGTAATGGAAAAGAATATGAAAAAGAATGTATATATATGTATAACTGAGTCACTTTGCTGTACAGCAGTAATTAACACAACATTGTGATTCAACTATACTTCAATAAAAAATAAATTAAAATTTAAAAAAGAACTAATCCCCAATGTATCTGAGACTGTATAAGCAGCAACTCAAGAATTGTCATTTAGACCTGTCATAACCTGGCATAAAAAATATTCAAAAATATTTATTGACTATTATGTCTCCTCATTGCCAATCGTTGTGCTTGGAGCTGGGCCAGTAACAACAAAAAATAGTCCCTGTTTTCCCAGAGTTTATGCTGACATAGAAAACTTATGTCTGATGACTAGAATACTCATCCTCACCAGGTTCTGCATGTTGATCTCCTTGCTGGCACTGGTGAGGATGATGAAATTCTTCCTGGTTGGGCTCCCTTTTTCTAGGATTCCTAGTACATTCCTATTCATGGACACAAGCATTAGTTAGTCTTGAATGACATTTATTCGGATATTGCTATTTTTCACATTCAGGCAAGACTTAAGTTTCCAGTTCTACTCTTCCTCCTTTTAGATCAGGACCTCCTGTCTTTAAAGGTAGTCTGCTTCAGAAATTTAATTTTATCCATTTCATGTTCATTTTGTCAGCTGAAACTCTCAAAAATGCTTAGAAAGTGTACTGGTTGTGGCCAGGGAATTTAAGCAACTTTCAATGTTTAAGATCCCCACACAATACTTTGCTCTACTAAGCAGGCCTAAGCAACACTTTGTATTGAGAAATGCTCACAAAATGTCTACTGATAAAGAGTAGAGAGAATATTCGTTATGGTATGCAAAGTAATGGCCCTCAAAGATATCCATGCCCTAATCCCCAGAACTTGTGAACATGTTATTTAACCTGGCAGAAGGGAATTTGCAGGTGTGATTAAATTAGGGACCTGGAGATAAAGAGATTATCTTGTATTATCTGGGTGGGTCTAATCGAATCATATGAGTCCTTGAAAGTGGAGAATCTTTCCTGGTTGTGGTCAGAGGGATATGTGATGTTAAGACTTGACCAGCCACTGTTGGCTTTCAAGATGGAGGAAGAGGCCATGAGCCAAGGAATGTGGTAGCCTGTAGAAGTCAGAAAGCGTAAGGAGATGAATTCTTCCCTAGAGCCTCCAGAAAGGAATGTAGCCCTGCAAACACCTGGATTTTAGCCCCTGGAGACTCATGATGGACTTCTGTGACACAAAACCCTAAGATAATAAAGTTGTGTTATTTTAAGCCACTGAGTTTATGGTAATTTATTATGGCAGCAGTAGAAACCTAATATACCGTGTTTATCTGATTACTGCCACTCTCTCTTATGCACTAAGAGACAAATTTTCAGAAGGCTTATAAAAAACTGACATAGAATAACTGCAAATTTTTTCCACGAAAATTTTTTATAAAAGTCACTTTTTAAATTAAAAAAATAGGTTTCCATTTTGTATAAGAAACCCGAGGCTAAAAAGGAGCCCTCTTTCCAAGGTTACAGAGCTCATTATTGGGACAATCAATGTTAATGACTAACTGGCTTATTCCTTCTGTAGAAACGTATGCTGACTTTCCTTCCAATAAATGGAGTTTTCTAGTAAGTAATATTTTCCCTCTAATAATCAGCAAATTTAGAGAGGCACTTCATTTTGGTTCATATTTTTCAGAAATGGATAATTGAAAATCTTAGGAAAGAGGGTTATAGTTTGTGCAATATTTATTTCTTCTTAAAATCTCTACAATTAGTCTGCTTCCATTAAATTCTATGCCATTTATGAAACACAAACTATGACTTTTTCTATAATCAGTAGCATATGCATGTATGTATATTTAATTACCTACATACACACAATATGTAATACATATTGTCCACACTGCCTTGAAAATTATAAAGTAAACTTCTTTAAAAAGTTCTCTTGGTAAAAAAATAAAAAGTAGAAAAAAAAAAAAAGTTCTCTTGGTTCTTAAATCAGGACACTTTGCCCTTTTTGGAATGGGTATCCTTCACCTTTCCAGGTTTGCACACACTAGGAAGCTACTTTTTCCGCTGGATAGAAAGCTGACACTGCTGCAGTAAAAAAAGAATCGGGTCAGAGATTAATTTCATGGAACCCACAGTCATGTCAGCTAAACATGATCTGTTTGAGGTAGATGAAAGATGTGAGATTACTCCGCTTGCTGTCCAAACTAAAATAAACAGGTCTTCCTTTTATATTCGGATTTTAAAACTTTCCTTCTTTCGTTTGAGACTTCTAATGTATCCTTGCATAAAGTTTCTGCAGATTTTAAACTACTGACACAATCTTTGTGCTGGAACATCTTCCAAATAAAACCCATTAAAGAAAAAAAGGTGATCACATGGTGGGATTCAAGCAGATATTTAAAATGATGTAATTTAAATTGTTGAAGTTGTAAAAGTTAGAAAACTAAAACTTGGAACTAAGTAAACAAAAGTTAGGTTTGCAGGAAAACAAAGTTTTCCTTAGTTTGACCTGAAGACACTGAATGTCCATTAAAGGGCAGAATGCTGGTGGATGTATCTTTGTTGATAAATATTAAAGGACGAATTTTAGAAAGGAAAGAAAGCAACAGCAAAGCAAAATTGTAAGTTGTGAGAAACCATAAATACATAATATTTATACAGAATTTATACAGTATAAATTCATATGAATAAATACAGAGTGTACATGTATTTATCTTATGATGCAGAGAATAAAATGTGAATTTAAAGTTTTAATTTTAATTAATATTGAGTTCCTAGTGTCTCATGAGACACTGTGCATGAAGCACTAAGAGAAAGTATTTGGTAACTGTGTCATAAAAAATTATAGTTTCATGGTAGAGAGATATTCTTTGATCAATGTATTTAAAACATTTATTTTAAATATAATAGTAGCTTAAGTTTAGAAGCAAGTTATAATATTTTTATTTTAGAATAATTTTGTAAATACACCTCATTTTTCTAAATTTTTCATTTATCTTTGAATTAATATTAAAAGGGTCAACTTGAGGTTATTTAAAAAAATAGTTAGGCATTGTCCCATGGTAACGTTCGTATGTTCTTTGAATGGTGGAGAGTTTGAAGTGATTTATACACACTTAAGCCAGTGCCTCCCAAACTTCTATGTGTGTATGAGTCACTTGAGGATCTTATTAAAAGGCTAATTCTGACTCAGTAGGGCTGGGGTGAGGCCTAAGAATCTGCATTTCTAACATGCTCCAGATGATGAGGATGCTGCTTGTACGTGGACCTCACTTTGCATAAGAAGATCTAGAGTATTTTAAGGGATGATTAGAGAAAAACTATGCTTTTGGTTTTAGCATCTAATTTTCAGCTGAAGTGGAATAAACCAATGGATATCCTGTGAGAGAAGACCAGAAGGAGGAAGAATTTTTTTAAATTTATTTTTTATTTGACTCTTTAAAGAGTGCATATGAATCTTTATAAGAAGAAAAGTTCATAATGCTGGGTTACTTGTGTGCCATACAACTCGTAATTATTATCTGTATGTAGTGCCAAATAGTTTCAAACCTGACAAATCCTAAAAAGAATTTTTTCACCCTTTAATGATATTTCTTTGTTGTTTATGGTGACTTAGATTTTACAAAGGGATGCAAATTGCATGAACATTTATTTAGATGCTTTTTAACACTTAAAAATTAATAATTATTACCAATTTATATTTATTGAATATCACTGGGTGTTTGGCTTTAAGTTTCACACTTTTAAAAAGATTAGACATGTATCTCTTTATAATGCACTGTAAGCTGTCTCTATGATTACCTTTTTTAAAAGAGTTTCAATCAAACTGAATAAATGAGGTTATTAAGCAGATAAAATAGTTGATTAATAATGTTGATGACATTAATTGATTAGTGCTGAAAGAGATTATGTTTTCTCCTTAAGATGATAGGTTTTGAATTCCTTATAATAATTAGGAAACATAAAACTTGCAAATATATATTTAAATACATTTATTTAAATGAATGCTAGGAAATCTCTAAGTTTATTTCAATTGGAACTAAAAATGTGCCTGATATAAATGTAGATTGGGACTTTCTTCATGTAAATTCTGGTATCACTTGCCCATCCCCAAATCATGCGTCTTTTTTTCTAGCACATATGTGTTGGCACCGTATGAGCCTTAGATTTGTTCAGTGTCTGACATTTTCTAATACCTCCGTAAGTGAAGGATGATGCGGTTGCCTTTCATACTTGTTTTAGGTCATTATTCACCAAATGTACCACTTTTCCTTGTTATTCAGTGCATCTAATTTTACCCTTATCCTGGATTCAGTTATTGATTTTATTTCTATGATGGGAAAGAAATATCATTATGATAAAATAGAATTGTAAGAAAGTAGAATTGAAACAGTTTTCAAGGTCATTTCAAGCAATTTCATGTTAAAATACAAGAGTTATTCTTGTTATAAAATTATGAGCCTGGAAACTACTTCAAGTCTTTCTCCCGTCCCTAAGCAGAAATATACTATAAGAAATGTCAAAGAAAATGAGTATCTATCTTATAGTTAAATATTTTCATGCAAGGGTACTCAACATTTTCCTTAACTATTTTTATAATAATACTTGTGTCAAGATGTCCTCACCTAAATCTCTCCTATTAAGATTTAACACAATTGCCTCTTCTATTTTTGAACTTGAAAATAGCAGGTCACCATTCTCTTTATAGTGACCCTTTGTCTTTTAGAACACTAATTTTACATTGTTCTTGGCTTTTTACTTAAGTTGGAAGAGCCAAGAAGAGAAAAAGATGTTTCTCCATATGCTGTACATTATTTTTCAGCCTTTTAGTCGTATTAATTTCTAACCTGTAAATTTCAAATAAAACTATTTTTTGAGAAGGTGTAGATGTGATATTTCAAACATTTATTTACAGACAAAGCAAAGGCACTGACATAAAAATGAACACCCCAAGCCAGTCAGAAGGAATGTCAGCCTTGATGCTGTGTTTGTGCTTACTAACTACCAACTCTGTGTATTGAGAATGTTTGGTGAAAAAACTGTATAAGATCAGACAGTCATAGATTTAAACTCTTACTCTCCCTTGTACTCACAATGTGACTCATCTTTCTGAAGTGCAGTTTTCTTATCTACAACAGAAAGATTATAATGACAGTTTATAGGGTGTATACAAGCATACCTCATTTTATTGAGCTTCACTTTATTGCCCTTTACAAATTTGCATTTTTTACAAATTGAGGGTTTCTGGCATCCCTGAATCAAGCAAGTCTATCAGCACCATTTTACCAACAGTCTTTTCTCATGTCTTGTCTCTGTGTCACATTTTGGTAACTTTCACAATATTTCAAATTTTTTCATTATTATTATATTTGTTATGGTGATCTGTGATCAATAATCTTTGATGTTACTATTATAATTATTGTGGGGCACCACAAACAGCACCTGTTGAAGATGGCAAACTTAATTGATAAATATGTGTGTTCTGCCTGCTCCACTGATCAGCTGTTCCCCAGTCTCTGAGACATAACAATATTGAAATTATGCCAATTAATAATGCTACAACGGCCTCTAAGTGTTCAAGTGAAAGGAAGAGTTGCATGTCTCTCACATTAAAACAAAAACTAGAAATGATTAAGCTTAGTGAGGAAGGCATATTAAATTCCAAGACAGGTGGAAATCTAGGCCTCTTGCACCAAACAGTTAGCCAAGTTGTAAATGCAAAGGAAAAGTTCTGGAAGGAAATTAAAAGTGCTACTCCAGTGAACACATGAATGATTGGAAAGCAAAACAGCCTTACTGCTGATATGGAGAAAGTTTTAGTGGTCTGGATAGAAAATCAAACTAGCCACAACATTCCATTAAGCCAAAGCCGAGTCCAGACCAAGGCGCTAACTTTCTTCAATTCTATGAAGGTTGAGAGAGGTAAGGAAGCTGCAGAAGAAGTCTGAAACTAGCAGAGGTTATTCATGAGGTTTAAGGGAAGAAGCCATCTCCATAACACAGAAGTGCAAGGTGAAGCAGCAAGTGTAGAAGTGCTGCTGCTGTTGTCCAGAAGATCTAGTTAAGATACATACATGAAGGTGGCTACACTAAACAACAGATTCTCAGTGTAGTCTAAACAGCCTTCTATTGGAAAAAGATGCCATCTAGAACTTTCATAGCTAGAGAGGATTAAGTTAATGCCTGGCTTCAAATCTTCAAAGGACTGGCTGACTCTCTTATTAGGGGCTAATGCAGCTGGTAACTTTAAGTTGAACCCAATGGTCATTTACCATTTCGAAAACCCTAGGTCCCTTAATAATTATGCTACCTCTACTCTACCTGTGCTCTATAAATGGAACAACAAAGCCTGGAAGACAGCACATCTGTTACAACATGGTTTACTGGATATTTTAAGCCCACTGTTGAGAACTACTGCTCAGAAAAAAAAAAAAAAAAAAAATCCTTTCAAAATATTACTGTTCATTGACAATGCACCTGTTCACCCAAGTGCAGAGAGATGGAGAAGGAGATTAATGTTGTTTTCATGCCTGCTGACACAACATCCATTCTGAAGCCCATGGATCAAGGAGTCATTTTGACTTTCAAATCTTATGATTTAAGAAATACATTTTGTAAGGCTATAGGTACCACAGATATTCCTCTGATGGATCTGGGCAAACTAAACTGAAAACCTTCTGGAAAGGATGCACCATTCTAAATGCCATTAAGAATATTTGTGATTCATGGAAAGAGGTCAAAATATTAACATTAACAGGAGTTTGGAAGAATTGATTCCAACCTTCATGGATGACTTTGAGGGGGTCAGGACTTGAGTGGAGAAAGTAACTACAGATGTGGTGAAAATAGCAAGAGAACTGGAATTAGAAGTGGAGCCTGAAGATGGGACTGAGTTGCTGCCATCTCATGATAAAAGTTGAATGAAAGGAGTTTCTTCTTATGGATGAGCAAAGAAAGTGGTCTTTTGAGATAGAATCTGCTCCTGGTGAAGATGCTGTGAAGATTCTTGAAATGACAACACAGGATTTAGAATGTTACACAAACTTAGTTGATAGAGCAGTGGCAGGGTTTGAGAGAATTAACTCCAATTTTGAAAGAAGTTCTGTGGGTAAATTTATCAAATAGCACTGCATGCTACAGAGAAATTGTTTGTGAAAGATAGCACTAATAGATTGGCCAAATTTCATTGTTGTGTATTTTGAGAAATTGCCACAGCCATTCCAATCTTCAGCAACTACCACCCTGATCAATCAACAGCTATCAACACTGAGCCAGGACCTTCCACCATCAAAAATATTATGACTCGCTGAAGGCTCAGATGATGGTTAATATTTTTTAGCAATAAAGTCTTTTTAAATTAAGGTATGTATGTTGTTTTTTCAGACATAATGCTGTTGCACATTTAATAGACTTAGTGTAAACATAACTTTTATATACACTGGGAAACCAAAAACTTCGTGTGACTTGCTTTATTGCAGTGGTCTGGAACTGAACCTTCAATATCTCTGAGGTATGCCTGTATATGAAAGTGCCCAACACTGCCTGACACATACTAGGACAATATAAACATTAATTTATTTATTTTCTCTTGTATCGATCAAACAACTTTACGGGAGCTCCAAAGAGTCATACATCTGTGTTGGTATATGTATGAATCATACACACATGCAATCAATAATATATAAAAATTACTTTGTTTCTATTTTCTCAGATAATAAAGATTATAATATTCCTCTAACTTACACAGATTACAGTAGGGACAGTTGTTTCATTGTTCTTTTCTTCCCCCTCTCACATCTTGTGAATATAGTGTAACTTTTGTTCTTCTCAGTCTGGTTTTCTTGACAATTTTAAAATTATTGGCATTTTTTTCAGACTTAAAATTTACAGTAAAACCTATAATTATACATAAAGTTTTGACATTTCAATTTTTTTTCACATGCTAATCTCATTTTCATATTTCACAAGAATTATGAAATTCCTAAAATAATTTAATTCTTCCAGCTCTAAGAACTTGTACAAATAACTAAGGTAAATTGCATCTTTCTAGGTTTAATTCAGCTTAGCAGGGCCTTGTTTTACTTTTCTGCTGCTGTGTAACAATATTACCACAATCAAAGTGGCTTAAATTATCATATGTTTATTATCTTATAGTTTCTGTGTTAGGAGCCGGGGCATGATTTAGGTGGATCTTCTACTTCAAGGTCTCTCAAACATGCAGTAAAAGTGTCAACAATAGCTGAGGTCTCATTTGAGGGTTAAATGGGGGAAGGATCTATTTCTAAACTCACAAGGTTATTGGCAGAATTCATTCCTTATGACTGCAGGACTGGCCTCAGTTTCTTGCTGGTTCCTGGAAGAACCTGTTGTCTGGAAGTTTCTGTCAATTCCTCAGTGCTGTTTTTAAATCCTTGCTACATAGGACTCACAACATGACCACCAGCAAGAAAGACAGTCTCCTAGGCAAGTCAGGTGTCACAATCTTATGTAAAGTAGTAATGTACACATCCCTTCACTTTGCTGCATCCTGTTGGTTAGAAGTTAGTCCCAGGTCATGTCTACACTCCACAGGAGAAGATTATGCAAGGGCATGACTATCTGGAGATGGATATTACAGAGGCCATCTTAGAATCTGTCTGCCACAGCCTCTGCAGTTCAAGATCTGCTCTTCAGTTGAACAAGTCAGAAACCTGTTTATTAATCAGGCTTAGTTGAAAGACTTAAATCTTATGAGGCTGAGTTAAGACATGAAATATGCTTTTATTTAATTAACTATAAATGGTTTTGCTTTTCCAGGGACCATAATATTTGGATTCAGTTCATTTCAGTCCCTTCCAACATTTAGGTACATGGAAAATTTAATTAAAAGAAACTTTAGTGCTAGAAATAGGACAAAGGAATTTTCACACTTCCGAGGGATGTTTCACTCTGAAAATGTGAGATTCTCACGGATTAGGACTTGTACCACTAAAATACAGTTTCTACAGTGACCTAATTGTGAGGATTGGCCAGTTCTGTACAATTATGTAGTGCTGAATTAACTAGGAAAAATTTTTTTCTTGCTCTACTTTTTCTGGTTACCACATCAAATGTTTCATGGATCATTTCATCAACATTTTTATTTCAACACATTTTCAAGTTGAAATCTGATTTCCTAGGTGTATTTGGACTCCAGGAGTCCCACCTGGATGGTCAGGGGAGCTTAACAGAGTTTTCCTTTTGTCATATACTATGAAAAGCCTTAGGGACTAGACTTTTAACCTTGTTCCCAGAAAGTCCCCATACTTGGATAAAAAGAAAAAGTAGGATTTTGTGTCCTTGTTATGAATTAAGTTCTACTGATCCCTCAGATTTTATCTCAGTTGTCCCTGTCTGTGATTATGTCTACATTATAGGGTCTTACAGCATTCATATGTCTCCTCTGTAGCATTTATCACAGTTGCAATTTTCCATTTGTATGGTTATTTAATAGATGTCTCTGTTACTTACTAGTCTTGGCCCAGTGAAGGCAGAGACCGTAAGGAAATTTGCTCACTTTCTGATCCCAAGTACCTAGCAAAATGCTTGGCACATAGTAGCCACTCAATAAATCACTGCAGAGTGAATGCATATGTGGGCATCTGGAGCGACAGTTATCAGACTGAAAGCTCTCCCTGTGCCACGTGAGTGATGTTATCAAGCTTCAGGAAGCAACAGAGGGGCCCTGATTTGAAGCTGAAACCTCTGGTAAGGAAAAAGAATTCACAGTGACAATGGGCTCCTAGCTATGACTTAGCTATGGGGGTCTTTGAGGTGCTCATTTTCAACTCTTTCTTATTTAACATTTTAAACACCTTGGCATTTACCAAGGTGTTGTTAGAAATGGCACTTGTTAAACTTTAGTATATTTTTGGATACCTTTAATAACTATTACATGTAAGGAATCATTCTGTTAATAGACAAAATCAACTAGACAAATAAAAATTAAAGCTGTGTGTAAGAGCATTTACAGTTATCACTTAACACTTTATTCTCTGGTTTGCAACATTAATTAATTGACTGATTTTGCGACTTTAACTTATTGAAAGAAGTTATTTTCATGATTTCTAGTATGAATTTTGCTCTTTTTTTTTCCAAGTTTCTTATATTTCATCTATCCTTTGAACAATCATGTATTGAGCACCTCTTTTAAAACTAGATATTGTAGGGGCTTCCCTGGTGGCGCAGTGGTTGAGAATCTGCCTGCCAATGCAGGGGACACAGGTTCGAGCCCTGGTCTAGGAAGATCCCACATGCCGCGGAGCAACTAGGCCCGTGAGCCACAACTACTGAGCCTGCGCGTCTGGAGCCTGTGCTCCGCAACAAGAGAGGCCGTGATAGTGAGAGGCCCGCGCACCGCGATGAAGAGTGGCCCCACTCGCCGCAACTAGAGAAAGCCCTCGCACAGAAACGAAGACCCAACACACCCAAAAATAAATAAATAAATAAATAAATTTATTTTAAAAAAAAACTAGATATTGTAGAATGTGATAGTGATAGAGATTAATGGGGAGAACGGGAATTTTAATGTAGTATAATGAGAAATATGAACTTTATATAAGAATAATTAAGGTTTCTGCATATAATACCATGATAGCATATAAATGAGATACCAGCCCATAGTATAGCCAGAGACCAAAGTGGGAACATTCCCAGGAAAGGATTCCATTTAGAGGAGATGCTTGAGGAAAATCTTAAAGAACCAATTACAAGTCAGCTGGGAGAAGAACAAAGGGGGAAGTGATTGATTTCCCAATTTTGCCGCATCTGTGTCTTATCAATTTTTTAATCCTCTAATGTAATTAATAATTAAAGTGTCAATCAAACACTTTAATTGTTTTGAAATAATACTTTGAAATTGGCAGGGTAAATTTCTTCTTTTTTAAATATACAAGTAATATATTTTTAGGTATAAAAGTAAGGAAATAAAGGTAATATTTTGAGTAATGTTTTGTAATTTGATTTCTTTCATAAAAATGTATCGAACATCTTTTTCCTTCAGTAAATATTTTCATCAGCATTTGCTTGGCTGTATTGTGTTTCATTACATTGTTTATTTAGCGAATCCTTTTATGTTGGGTATTTAAATTGCTTACATTTTTCATTATTATAAACAATATGGAAATAGTCATATCTTTGCTCAGCATAATTCGTAATTAATCCCTTTGCTAATATTTAAATTACTGGTTCAAAGGTATGTGATTTTAAGCTTTTGATGTATATTGACACATTTTCCTCACTTAACCCAACTTTATTTTATTTTAATTTTTTGAGGGAAACTATTGTATTATAGATTTATTTCTTATCCCATTTTATTAGTTCTAATATTTTCCAGTTTTTTAATTGAAGTATAGTTGATTTACAATATTCTATTAGTTTCAGGTATACAGCACAGTGATTTAGTATTTTTACAGCTCATACTCCATTAAAAGTTATTGCCAGATTATGGCTATAATTCCCTGTGCTATAAAATATATTCTTGTTGCTTATGTATTTTAAACATAGTAGTTTGTATCTCTTAATTCCATACCCCTAAGTTGCACCTCCTTCCCTCTCCCCTCTGGTAACCACTAGCTTGTTTTCTATATATGTGAGTCCATTTCTGTTTTGTTATAATCATTTGTTTGTTTTATTTTTTAGATTTCACATATGAGTGATAACATACAGTATCTGTCTTTCTCTGTCTCACTTATTTCACTAAGCATAATGCACTCTAGGTCCATCCTTGTTGTTGCACATGGCAGAATTTCATTTTTTATGGCTGAGTAATATTCCATTGTGTGTGAGTGTGTGTGTGTGTGTGTACAACATCTTCTTTATCCATTCATTTGTTGATGGGCACTTGGATTGCTTCCGTGTCTTGGCTATTATAAATAGTGCTGCTGTGAACATTTGGGTGCATGTATCTTTTCCAATTAGTGTTTTCATTTTTTCCAGATATAGACCTAGGAGTGGAATTGCTAGATCATGTGGTAGCTTTATTTTTAGTTTTTTGAGGGACCACCATATTGTTTTCCATAGTGGCTGTACCAGTTTACATTCCCACCAACAGTGTACAAGTGTTCCCTTTTCTCCACACCCTCTCCAACATTTGTTATTTTTAGACTTTTTGATGATATCCATTCTGACAAGTGTGAGGTGATAACTCGATTTGATTTCCATCTTTTCATGTGCCTGTTAGCCATCTGTATGTCTTCTCTGAAAAAATGTCTATCCAGGTCTTCTGCCAATTTTTTTATTGAGTTGTATGTTTATTTGATATTGAGTTATATGAGCTGTTTATATATTTTGGATATTAACTCCTTGTTGGTCATATCATTTGCAAATATTTTCTCCCATTCCATAAGTTGTCTTTTTGTTTTGTCAATGGTTTTCTTTGCCATGAAAGATTTTAAGTTTAATTATGCCCCATTTGTTTATTTTTGCTTATATTTCTTTTGTCTTAGGAGATAGAGCCAAGAAAATACTGCTACAATTTATGTCAAAGAGTTCTGCCTATGTTCTCTTCTGGGAATTTTATGGTTTCAGGTCTTGTATTTAGGTCTTTAAAAGAACAATTTTTTTTTTTTTAATTAATTTATTTATTTATTTTTCGCTGTGTTGGGTCTTCGTTTCTGTGTGAGGGCTTTCTCCAGTTGCGGCGAGCAGGGGCCACTCTTCATCGCGGTGCACCGGCCTCTCACTGTCGCGGCCTGTCCCGTTGCGGAGCACAGGCTCCAAACGCGCAGGCTCAGTAGTTGTGGCTCACGGGCTTAGTTGCTCCGCGGTACATGGGATCTTCCCAGACCAGGGCTCGAACCCGTGTCCCCTGCATTGGCAGGCAGATTCTCAACCACTGCGCCACCAGGGAAGCCCAAAAGAACAATTTTTAAAATATAATTTTTTCTCTAAGCTTTCTACCCTGGAACTTTTTCTGAGAAGTTTTCTAAAGCTTTTCAAATTTGCATGTTTTGAAGTGTTTTTTTTAATATAAATTTATTTATTTTATTTATTTTATTTTTGGCTGTGTTGGGTCTTCGTTGCTGCACATGGTCTTTCTTTAGTTGCAGCGAGTGGGGGCTACTCTTCCTTGGGTGCGCTGGCTTCTCATTGTGGTTGCTTCTCTTGCTGCGGTGTGCAGGCTCTAGGCATGCAGGCTTCAGTAGTTGTGGCTCACTGGCTCTAGAGGACAGGCTCAGTAGTTGTGGCACACAGGCTTAGTTGCTCCACGACATGTGGGATCTTCCTGGACCAGAGCTCAAACCTGTGTCCCCTGCATTGGCAGGCGGATTCCCAACCACTGCGCCACCAGGGAAGCCCTTGAATTTGCATGTTTTAAAACACATACTTTGATTCTTCATTATTTTGTGATAATCAAGTACACTAAATATAAGTTGTGTTAAGGAAGACAGAATATAAGAAATAACTCTTCATGTATTTCTGAACACCAGTCCATAGATAATGTTTACGCTAGTTAGAATTGGAAAAATATAAGTATAGGGAAATCACCATTTACTAAATGCTTGAAACATGAAAGCAATGAAGTCTTGAAGGCCTGACCTAGTGACTCACCACTGGACGATACTCTCCCATGGATTCACTGGTATTTAGTGACAATAACCTAATGGTGAAAGTATTTATATGTCACTTAAGGGCTTTCCCTGACATTTTCATTTAAGGCCCTTTTTGATAGTACTTGCAATGAACTAGTAAGATAGAATGGGTATTTTTATGTTGACATTTTTTACAGACAAGAAAACTGAAGCTCAGATTAGTTAAATGTCTGATTCAGTAAATACTGATGATAATGATAATAATCCTATTTTGAGCCTTTATGATGTACCTGATGCTGTGCTAACAACTTGCTAGCTATTGTCTCATTTAATCCTTGTAACAGCTCCATAAGATAGCTACTATTATTGTCATGATCTACACACCAGAAGCATGAATATTGAAGAGGTGTAATGACTTGCCTAAATGGTAAAAGCTTGTGCTCTTAAATACTACATTTATCTCAGGCTTCTAAGTTCAACATCATTATTTTCACTTGCAGTCAGTAAATTTGGGGGTATATTTTGGCAACTTATTGGCACTTACCTCTTTATAGTAAAAGCTATTTTGAAAGCATGGACCTGAATATGTCCCTAATGAAGTTAGATGTTTAGAATATATTGGGTTGGCCAAAAAGTTCCTCCGGGCTTTTCTGTAACATCTTACAGAAAAACCTGGGCTAACATTTTGGCCAACCCAATAATAGGCTGTGAAGTTGTCGAGCAACTTATCAGTAAACAAGAAATAGGATTCAATATTTTCTTAAAAATTAAAAATATTTTCAGGTTGTAAATCAGAACTTACAATATTGGTGTATAAACATCGTTCATAAGATGTCATATCTATCTATATGGGAAGCATGTGATATTTTTGAGAATCTTGCTGAAACAAGACAAATATAATAGGATATTTGTGAATTCAAACACAATTCATGTAAAGAGAGATTGCAGGCTCTGTGGGAGACCACTGATGCTTGCTTGACATAGCAGGTGGCCTTATCCTGAAACTACATTCCGTATATGTTGAAGTAATATTTTTATAAATTAACATAATTTGTGTGTGGAGAGCAAGAATATGATAGCAGTTCTGAGTCTTTTTTGAGGTCCTTCTGAGTTTCTCCATAGGCATATATCAACGTTGACAACCTAATTTATCTTTTACCAACAATAGGGAGTTTATATCCATCTAGCATGGATGCTCCTTTTATAAGTTCAGCTGAGTTAGTCTGTCAACCATATTTACTTTCTGATTTCCAAATTAGCAGGATTTGGAACCACATGCCTTACAATAGAAGCAGAAATACATTAAAAAATAATTCATGAAAATGAATCAGTTAAGTAATCTCTAATTAATATAATAATCCAATAGTACTATAACTGAAATAGTTTGTTTTTAAGAAACCACTGGTGACTGTTTCTAAAAACTTTGTGATGTTTGAAATTATTTTATAAGAAGAGAATTCTCCAGACCCTTTCAGTGGAGGCAGAGGCAGAGCACAAGCTTATCCAGTGCTGCCTGGGGCACTCCCAGAGACCCCAGGGTTCTAGTGCATCTTAGTGTCTGGTCTAGTATTTCACAGTAAGTGGCACATGTACCACTAATAGTACACAAGATGATTTTACATTACATAAAGATTAACATGTCTATTTTAATAGTCATACATTTATTACAATACTTATTAGAACCAATGTGGCTAGTACATCTAACTCATATTTTATAGACTTGATTAGCTAGATGAAGCTATATTTTTTGAAAAATTGGGTTATACATGTAAAAATATTTGTAAATAATATTATAGATTATACATATTACAAAGATAATATTTCAACTAAGATAAAAATATATTATTTAATACATAGTACATGGAGATGGTTATATATCCAGCAGAACATCAGTAAACCCCCTGTTTATATTATATGCAAGAGTAAATTTCAGAATAACTAAAGACTTAAATGTAAAAAATAAAACAAAAAAGTCTTGATCGAAAACCTAGAAAACTATATGTAAAGCCTAGTGGTGAGGAACTTCCTAAGACTGAAAATCTAAAATTTATTTTTTAAAAAGATGGACACAGTCATATTCATATATATATAAATCTATGAGACAATAAATAATACCACAAAGTAAAAATGAAAACAAAAGCAAAGAGAAAAACATACTGTATTTAATAAAAGTCTAGATTTGGTCAGATGTGTGTATGCATTTGTGTAAAACTCATGTTTATGTGTGGATGGGTTATACAATTAAATTAAAATATTTTTCAGATATATAATAAGTAGTATTTGATTATGTTTAAAATAATAAAGCTTAAATTATTAAAATATTTCTTTTTCTGTTACACTAAATGATTTCTTTTTTAAATGTCCCCTTTTTATCTTGCTTGCATTATAAATACATTCAGCAAATTGCTTATTCATGGAAAACTTGAACATAAACTTCAGTTTGGTCACATTGACCAATGACCATGACCTTTGAAAGGATCTATTTTCCATTAATGAGCTTTTACTGGGCTTGTCTTTCACAGTGATAATTAGCCCATTCTCCCTGTGTCACCGAAAGTTAAAATTGAAAGTTTTACTCAATGACATTAACCATCAAAAATAAAATAGGAGGCTTAGAACATATTGTGGCATAAAAGTTTATTTAAACTGAGGTCAGAATTTATAATTAATTATTTCTTTAGAATGCAATCGTTTTTTTATTAAGTAGGTTTTATTTTTACTGTCATCATTAAATGGTTTTGAAGCATATTAATAGCCTAAAGTATTACGTCAATCATTTCATGCTCTTTTCTAAAATAGCAGCTTATTCCTCTCCAGTATGTTCAAAGGAGTTTTGTACAGGCTTGAAAAGAGTTTATATATGCATACATATTTTTTGCATGACTTTAATAGAAATAGTGATTAAAATCTTTATTTTGATAAAGGGTCATTTAGAATGAAACTGGAATAGAAAGCAGCATACTATCTGGCTACTTGGTTACGAGTCACAGTGATGGCATCTTACTGCTCAAATTTAAAACTTTGTAAACCAGCGGTCCCCAGCCTTTCTGGCGCCAGGCACCAGTTTCGTGGAAGACAGTTTTTCCACGGATGGGGTGTTGGGGGGTGGGGGGGATGGTTGGTTCAGGCGGTAACGCGAGCGATGGGGGGGATGGTTCAGGCAGTAATGCGAGCGATGGGTTCAGGTGGTAACGCGAGGGCTGGGGAGCGCTGGGGAGCGCTGGGGAGCGCTGGGGAGCGATGGGGGAGCGCTGGGGAGCGCTGGGGAGCAGCAGATGAAGCTTCGCTCGCTCGCCCGCCGCTCACCTCCTGCTGTGCGGCCCGGTTCCTAACACGCCGCAGACTCGTAGCAGTCCGTGGACCGGGGATCGGAGACCCCTGTTGTAAACAAATCTTCATAAAGCTAGTCAACAATGGTATATACATTGCATCCCCTTATACGAGCTCTGAAATATATGTGTATGTGTGTAAATGTTTGGCATATTCATTAATAATTATAAAACGCTAAAAGCTAAGATGTGACCATTATTTTCTCCAAATAGTTATCAAGCTATTCTTGTGACTGTTAATGCATCATTTCCCCCCAGTAAACCTGCTTCTTTTCCTCAATATTCTGTCTTGGTGACTGACACCATCTACCTACTTTCTAGAGCTAGAACTCTAATAATCAAATCATTGGCCTTCCCTTCCCTCTAATCCTCCCCTCCCCACGACTCTAACCACCAAAGCAGTCAAATCATGCAGATACTATTTCCTGAATATTTCTGAATTCCTTCCCTTTCTCTCCATTCCTCATACCATCCCCAGAGTTCAGCCTCTTTTCAAAGAAACCTGGATTTCTACAAAATTTTTCATTCAGTTTCTGGGGCTTGCCTCAAATCCTGTGCCCTGCTAACATAAACTTTGCAAAATGCCAATATGATCAAGAGCCTTTTGTGTAAAATTCAGCTCTGACCTACAGTGTTATTTGTTATAAAGTACAGCTTCCTTATTTGGGCAGTCAGACATTGTAAATGTATTTTTTGCCTTCCTATCTCTGTCTTCTTCTCTCTTCATTTTGCTATGAGTGCCTTTGCCTCCAGCTACACGAATAGAGCTGCAGTTTCTTAAGTATAGCCTCCTTTCATCCTCTAAGCTTTACACATGCTGTCCCTTTGCCTGGCTTAGGTGTCCTTCTCACACTAAGTTCTCACAGTGGCTTGTGTACAACACCTTCCCACAATTAGAAAGCAGAGCTGTGATTGTGGTTCCTTGTTTGTTTTCCTCAACACTCTCTAAGCAACTGGAGGACAGGACTGGGTCTTGTCTGATTTTATCTCTAACACTTGATTCTCATGGTAAATGCCCAATATACATTTATCAAAAAAATGAAAGGGGAGGAAATTATGATAACCACTCAACAGTTAACTTTGTTTAGCAATGTTCTGAGAACTCAGCAATTTATTTCAGATAGATGCAGTGTTTACTCTTTTGATAAAAGCATTAACTCTAGTCTCATTTTCTTTAATAAGATATAGAAGAATATCAGTAGGGTGGATACATTATTGCAGTTGATGAATTTAAGAAAATTAATACCAGATACATTTGAATTGATAACTTCAGTTCATTCCCAATGTTACTTTCAGAAATGTGTGCTTCAAGGTAAATATTTCTGAAAAGATCCAAATTTTTAAACAAAGTTGCAAAGTAGATATACAAGGGAGTTTCCATTTACCATCTCAGCAAGGAGTTCAGAATCTGTGGAAGATGGACAATGGCAATAAGAAAAGTGTAAAAAATGTCAAATCTTTACAAATCAGGGAGAGCAGAGTCTAGAGCCATCTTTTTTATTCTCATAACATAGAACAATGCCTGGAACAAAGTTAAGTGCTAAACAGACATTTGATGGATGAATGTACAAATGAATAAACACAGAATATTGGGGGAATAATTGAATGAATGAGTGAACTAAGCTCAATGAGGTAAAATAAACCAAATATAATATCAAAGTAAGACAGCTTGACAAATCATGACAGACCTTAATACAGAAAGAAACAAGTATAAAAACAAAGAAAGAAATTTTGGAAGGAAGGGAAATAGCTTTAAACATAGTTTATTGTACTAAAATTTTAGTAGAAGATAAGATGTGGATTGAATTTGGTCGGAAAGACAAAATCAAGTGGTTACATTTTTCCTAACGGCCTCACAGATAAGACTAAATAAGGCTGTTCATTCCTAGTTCCAGTTGTGTGTCTGTGATCTTAGTTTAGATTATGTTTACAATTCATGAAAAATCAAATTTGGACAGAAACACAAGCATGCTTCTTTTCTATAATACCTTTCTAATTCCTTTTGTGCTGATTCACCATACAAGAAAAAAAAAGTCAGAATGCATAGGATTATGGTTGTGACTGGATTACAACAGCCCCATGAGCTATCCATTTTGTTATGCATTAGCCTTTCGAATAACAAAGATCTGAGTTCTAGATATCTGAAATTTAAATAACTGATGCTAAATTGAATAATACATCCTAAAGCCAAATTTTAATTTTGTATTGCTGTATAATTTTATAAATTTAAATTGCATGCTTATTTTAAATATAATCACTGTCTTTTGGCTAAAGTAATAGTCTGAAGTCATTGTTATGGGAGAAATATATAATGACTAAGTTTTGCCTTTGTTGCTGTTTTGAGACTTTTACCCTGGACTGTGGTCGCCAGTCCATAGGGCATATGGAAATCACGAGAGTCTTGTTTTTTGTTGTTGTTGTTGTTTTGTTTTGTTTTGTTTTTTTATTTATTTTATTTATTTTTGGCTGTGTTGGGTCTTCGTTTCTGTGCGAGGGCTTTCTCTAGTTGCGGCAAGCGGGGGCCACTCTTCATCGCGGTGCGCGGGCTTCTCACTATCGCGGCCTCTCTTGTTGCGGAGCACAGGCTCCAGACGTGCAGGCTCAGTAGTTGTGGCTCACGGGCCCAGTTGCTCCGCGGCATGTGGGATCTTCCCAGACCAGGGCTCAAACCCGTGTCCCCTGCATTGGCAGGCAGATTCTCAACCACTGCACCACCAGGGAAGCCCAAGAGTCTTGTTTTGAAAGCTGCCCTTTCCAAAGTCTACCTTCATAAGTGCTGGGTGGGGGAAGTTTATGAAGTATTACGACTTTATGGAGCTCAGTTTCTCTTTGTTGCCAACAGCATCTTCATTCCTTTTCCTTCATTTGGCAATAGATTGACACAGGGTAACTCCTGGAGTTAGTTGTGTTGGGGAAGGGCAGTAGGTTTAGTTAAACTTGAACCTCTTCTTTTTATTCATACTGACCTTGAAAACATATTCAAATATACTTTCACTTCACTAGAATATGGACAGCATGAGAGCAGGGACTGTATTCCCAGCCCTTAGAACCAGTGCCTGACATATAGTTACCTCAGTAGATATTTGCTATTATTCTTGATACTCTAGTTCAAGCTGATAGGACTAAGTCTAACTATCTGGGTTCTAGTCTTGACACCACTGTTTTGCAGTACTTACCACATAATCTCTCTGAGCAACAGTTTTCTCTTCTCTCAAGTGAGAATGGGATTAGCTTCCTAGTCTCCCTCAGGAAGATCAGTTGATAATAATACATGTGAATTTGGCATTACAAATTCTGAAGTGTTGCACAAATATGATATTGTTAGCCCAACAAACAAATAAAAACTTTTTGAATGGTTATTTATTACCTTCTGACCTACAATTCCCCTGTCCATATTGACCAAGACTGGGACTGCCACAAGTTATGCCCTGCAGAAGAATACCAGGTCGAAGAAGCAAGAAAGGGTGTTATCAACCAAGGAACGCATAAGGCTGCAAATAAGAAAAGAGTTATTTGATAGTCTTAGGGATTGCAATTTGGGAAATACAGATCAGGTAAAACCAAGAGTGTTCTGGGGAAGAAAGAGTGAGGGGCTTATAAAGGCAAAAGCCACAAGGTTGTGAAAGTTGTCTGACAAGAATTACGATTGACTCTGATGCAAGAAAGGACATATTTGTCCTTAAGGGGTAGATTGTGATGAGTGATTTAGGGTAAGTGTCCATAAGTATCTGGAACACTGGGCAGATGTTCTAGATGCTTGCTTTAAGACCATAAGTGGACAAAGTTCAGATTCCATCCAGGCTGAGAAGTGCATAAGTCATACACTTCCTCAGCGGCCTCCTGGCTCCTTTTTAAAGAGCTCTCTTACCAATACCAACTCCATTTTGATTTTCCTTTCACAGTATAAATCTAACATGTTCTCTATTCAGTATGCCCTGAGCTCTGGTGTAGCAGTTGTGAATGCTTAGAAGGGACACTTCTATTGATTAGCACAAATGTGTCATTTAGAGTAGCTGGGGCCCTGGCCAAGACCACCATTCTTTGGTTCTGTTACACTTGATTTAATGTTGAAGAAACGTAGTCCCTGTCATGATGAAACCTGCTTTCGAAGGTACAGAAAGGGCTGCAACTTTATTCTTAAATCCTTGTGGCTAGGCATGCAGCAAGGGTGAGCAGAAGTGTCAACGATGGTGTAACAAAGCATTATGTTGTTCTTAAAGAGCTGATCAGTTTTGGCCCTTAGAAGTCAGAATTACCAATGGCAATGCATTTTGTTACTTACAAAATGAAAATTCTGTCTCCATTGTACATCCAGGAAATGTATAATTTTAGTCCTAAGATCTTTATTAAAACTCTATATGCAAATATTTAATATTCATCATCTCAAATTTGATTATGCTATACTTCAAATAGCCTTTCATAGCCAGCCTTGTATACTAATGCAAATAAACTTTTCAAGTATGGTTAACAAAGAGAGTGAGGAAAGGATAAGGAATCAAGTGGAAGTAGCACAGTTTTAAAAAAATATTTTCATATTTGGAACTTTTCAGTTGTGTTTGTTTATTCAACTGGTAAGTGCAGTACAAATAATAAATTATTTTAGTCTTTTAAAAAATTTATAAAGAGCCATAAATGCATATAATAATATTCAGTAGACACAATTGTGCTGAACTGAAAATTCTGCTCTCCAGAGTTTATATTTATTTAGAAAGCAAAAAAGGGGCACTAGAGTTAGTTCTGTACTTATGAACACCTCCCAACAATACTTACAATTATCTGTGAACATGATGGTAGTTGCTCTCTTTCCTCAGCCACCTTCTTCACCACCAGACTTGTTAATATTTTTTACACAAAACTCTGAATTTTCTTCCCATCCCCATATGTATGTCTCCACCTAAACAAGACTCAGGATGCAAAAGCGCTGAGAACAGCTACCACCCTCCTGTCCCCCCAAACTTTGTTTCCACCCCTCCCTCATTTTCCCATAACAAAGCCTCCTTGCCCTCTCCTTAGCCCCCACTGCTAGGACTCTCCACCCATTCACTCCATTGTTGACCCATTGTTGGCCGTCTTTGTCTGATCCTAAATCCCTTCCCTGCCCCACTCCTCACCCCCACTGGTGCCCTTTCCAGTAAAACACTCCACCGTTCTGGGGGCCCTCCTCCTGGAGAGCTGCAAGCAGTGGCTGAGATTCATCTGTGTTCATCCTGCAGACCCGCTGTGGGTTCAGGGGGAAGGGAAGGCATTGTTTCTTGATGTGGCAACAAGGCTTCAGACACTGTGATAATCTGGTGATAAAGGAGCAGATGCAAAATGTGCCCTTGGAACAACGGCCTGGGACTGAGAACACAAAGGGCACAGAGGGGTTCATTCTCGCACACAGCACACGAGTTTGGAGCATCTCCTACGTAAAAGGCACCGTGAGGCATTTGATATTCAGGTCGGCACATCAATTCACTAATACTTAACCAGGGCTGCTCATTGCTCTGGGCACTAGAAGTAGACAAATAAATATGAGAAGCTTCAAGGAGCTTACATTCTAGTTGGAGACTCAGAAACATTAACAGGCAACTGCAATATAACATAGGTAGGTCTTAGATAAATGTACAAAGAGGGTGGTCTGAAAGCATCCAGGAGGGACATTTAAGTCACCCTGGAAGTTGATATCTAAGGCTTTCTGAAAGATCTGAGGCTTAAACTGACTAGGACTTGTTCCCATCCCTCATGTAGATAATATACAAACACATTAAAAAGCATGAGGATGTCTACGGTTTTATTTGTATAACAATTCAGCTGCATAATATTAAAAAGGTTTTGATTGGCATACTGAGACCATAACCAACCTTCATAATATTCTTTAATTAAAATGGGGAAACACATTTGTGCTCCAAATAACCACCTTATGAAAAAATCCTCTGGGACCTAATGCCTGTTTAGAATAAAGAATAGCACCAAATTATGGCAGAGATAAACAAAAACTGCAATACTGTGCTTTTTGTAATTGGTGGTGAATGCATTAAAAACATTATGGGTTTTTCATATGAATGAAAATGCATGATTTTATCCATTATGCATTCTGAACATTCATTGGAGAAATACTTTTCTGAATTGTTTACATCTCTTGGCTTTATTATAATGGTAGCTATGAATGAGTTGAACATCAGTTGTATACTTTGCAATGCAAAGTCTCTTCAAAGAAATGAACCTGTAAGCCTCCAGGGCTTACATTCTCAGTTATATAACCCCAATTATCATATACATGAAAAAGCGGTTTAATCTCAGTACTTCAGAATGCCATGTACAGAGCTAAAAGAATGATGGAGCTGAAGTAATTTTCCTCCTACGAGAGACATTTTAAGAAGCCATATTTTTATGGAAACATATTTATCACTATTATCAACAATACATTAAAGTAAGGAAGGTTAGTTATAGAGGGAAAAGAGTAAGCTATTGTGCCTGACACTGTGCTGAAAACTCTATTCTTCATGACAGTCCTGTGAGGTAGTTTTAATGATTTCGGTTTTATAGGTGAACACTAAAGTACAGTTGCCAGTAAAGACTAAAGCCAGGATTCAGAGCCAGTACTGTTCCATCTACACCCTACTTTTATGTCACTATGTCATATGCCTCCCCTATGCCTGATTAGTATTTTTTAAATGCTAGCTTAAATTGCTTCCTGATCTTAAAACCACTTAGCATATATTTTTAAGTTCTTACTTTGTCAGTTACTCTCCTCAAAGAGAAGGGATTGGCGAACTTTTCGTATAAAGGGCCAGATAATAAATATTTTAGATTTTGTGGGCCAAGTGGTCTAGGTTACAACTACTCCACTCTGCTACCTTAGCAGGAAATCATAGAAATGGACAAAAGACAACACATAAACAAATGGGTGTGGTTGTGTTCCAATAAAATTGAGTCCTGCAGAGGGAGTAGGGGGAAAGGTGGACAACTGGATAAAGTCATTTCTGTCTTAGGCTGCAGACTACGCACATTCACAGAGGAAAGAACAGACACAGTGTGTCCCAGGAATCACAGAAATTTTGGGTTGGCCATAGTATATAATGGAAGGGATGACTGATGGGAGACAGAGTTGCCTGAGACTTGGTGTGTGCGATTCTTTGTACTCATGCTTTTTGTCATTATTAGGGTTAGGATAGATAACAGAGCCTCAAAGGTAGAGGTGACAGTGATATGATCTGTTGGTTTTGTGTCACCTGCATAAAAGCCCTTTTATTGCACCTAGGACTTCGCTATAGGTCACATTCCCTTCGTGGCACTTACTGAGCACTACGGTTTTCCTTGAAGAGCATCACTTTTTCGCTCTCAGCTGGTCTTGTTCATTGTAGGAAGGGAAGGGCAGTCCCTGATTTACATTTGCAGAGACCGACTGCCTTGTAGGCAGGTGAAGTGACACCCAAGAGGTCCCTCAGTCACCTCTGCTCCAGCGCCCAGTTCATGCTCCATCCCCAACCTTTTGCTATTGACCTGTGGTATATTCTTTATGTCTTTAAAAAGATAATAATCTGACAAGTCCTTTTCTGATTACTCTCTCCTTTCAGAAGAACAAACGCCATCTTTAAAAATAGACAAAAAGAATACTTGAGTGCTTTTTAATTTCTCATTTAGGTTTGCAAATCTATTTATGGAAAGTCTCCTTAGCAGCTATTCAGTCTTTCATCAGGATCCATTGCAGGGCAAATTGATTTTGTCCCATTCACTAATGGCTTGCTTTACAGGTCATAGAATCTGAGGATTATGTGACTATAGAAAGGGCCATATGAAAAATAATAAAATACTATTTCATAAGAGGCACCAGAATAATGAGTTTAAAAAAAGACTTTTATTCATAAGGTCTATGAGAAGTACAAATGAACAATTGAATAAATTAATAAGTGATTTCATTAAAATGTTCTGCTTCACATAATTAAGACAAACTTTATAGATTATTTTCAATTTCATGAGAAATAATTTGTAGGACACCAGGAAATGTTGCTATTTTGCTATAAACATTTTGGTAGTACTATGGAGTCTATGGGTTCAAAAATTGTCATTTTTATGAATAAGGAATTGTAGTTCTCACAGACTGTGTACCTTAACACTTTCTGTATTACAGAGGCATATTCTGGGCTGGGATCATATTCTAGACTTTTTTACTTGTTTGTTTGTTTGGGGTTTTGCAATTTTTAGGCCTTCTTGTTAGAGAATGTGATCTGATCATTTGGCAACTAGAATTCTTCACGATTGAGTGATAAATTGAAAAGCTTGTTTTTTTAATACTAAAGATATGTTATCTAAATAATACTAAAAAAAGTTCAAATCTATTTTTTGACCTTTCACTGTATGACTTTTAAGCTGTTTATTAACCTGAAAGGATTCCCCACATTGTGAGTACTGAGGGTGGTAGATTTTGTTGAGTAAATTTTCTTAGGATCAATCAGCAAATATTACAGCCAGGATTTTATTCTGCTTAATTGCATTTATGCTTCCGGCATTTTTTAATTATTGGAGCGAATTTTTTCTTTCTCTCGGATTGGTGAAGGAAGGGGTTATTCTTTGAAGAAACATTTTTACTGTAAATATTTTAATTTAGCAATCATTAAGTTTTTTATGACATGTTATAATTAAATCATACAAAGCCTATAATCTATAAGAAAATTTTCTGTGAAAGCGTAACATTCATACATGTTGATTCTTTTGGCAAAAAATAAAATGTGTAGTCTTTATTTACATTATAGTTTATGGATTAAGGCATAAAGGATAGAATTATTTAACTGTTAAATATCTGATTAAAAGGATCTAATATTTCAAGTTAGTGAAAAATGAATAATTTGGACAAGTAATTAAGTATCTGACCTAATTGCAATTACTTTGGGTTTTGATGGTCTGTCATTTCATTGAAATATGTAGATGGCATATGCTTACCTAACCTACCATGTCTGTGTATGTGTGTGTGTGTGTGTGTGTGTGTTTAGCTGTGCATACAAATTTCAAAATACATACACATACATATATTTTTTTAATTTAACATTTCTATAACAGAAGAAAAACAATCAAGAGCATTACTACCAGAAGCCATCACTTGAATAACTTCACAGTTACCTTTGGAACTTTGGAACATAAGTGCTCTTTATGAGTCACTGTGGCTTCTGAAATGACTGAGTTTTCCACAGGAAATTTTATATATAAATAAAATTTTATATATATATACACACACATACATATATATATCCAGAAAATCTGGCTTGTGTGAGTATCTTTAATTTTATCTTTATTATTCTAGACTTATTTTGATCTAGAATATCTTTAATTTCCCTGGAGCAGAGATGCTATATATGCCTAAAGCAACATAATTATGATCAGTTTTAGGACTAGGGTATTAACCATTATGATTTTCTCCTGAAAATTGCCTTAGCAAATTTTTTTATGATCTGATTCTTTTTACAATCTGTGGAGTCTTTTTAGGAGGCACATTTCCTCAGAAGTAAGATGCAGAATAGAATTGATACCATCTTTGAAGAACCTCCTTTAATACTGAATCAAAGGCTTTAATATTCATATTTGAATATTTAATGCATTTCCTTTTTGTTATAAAATTAAAGAGGAAAGTGATTTTTTTATGCAAGAAAAATGATCCCTAAATTTTTTCTCACTTCTCTTCTCTTCTACGACGGAGGGAGACATTGGATGGCAAGCATCTTGTAGAGCATAACTGTAGAGCTATGTTACTCAAGAGAAAGCTGCTTAGTAGTTTCTAAAAACGCATGCTATAGGGCAAACACAATTTTATAAAACTTATTTTACCAAATTTGCTATGACTTGGTAATACTAATGCAGCTGTAATGCTTGAATAAGCTTAGTCAAATAAAGCCTATAAAAATGTTCACTCCACAGAAATAACTGCTCTGGGTGATCTAAGGTCAGAAATATGTGTCTGTCAATAGTAAAATCCTATTCAGATAAGCTTTCCAAATGATAGGTTAGGGAATTTCACTGTTTCATGTAATACTGACAGTTCCAACACCTAGAGTTGACCCTGGATTGACTCTGAGGGAAGTGGCTCCTCTCTCCGAGTCGTTAGCACCAAAACCAAAGTCAAGTCCACCTGACAGTAAATACCAAGTAGGTTCTTAGAGGACAATGACCTAATTTTCCATTTATTTCTTACTCCTTGAGGTGCTGAGGATATAATTTTATCTCCAGAATACTCAACAAAGTGACTGCTCTTCTGCTCAATAAAAACTGAAATGTTGATGGGTGTGAAGGGGCTAGAAGGAAAAAGTTCAACCATTCATCCTTTTGTTTATCTGTTTTCTTTTTCAAATTGTTTTGTATCAGAACTTTAATTTCCCAGAGAAAAAGTCTTTTATAGTTGCCAATGAGTGGCATCTTCTTCACATACAATTTAAGATCAATTTTAGGTCTATTTGGACAAACAATTCAGAGGATGAAAATGTTAGAGACTAAGCAATACATAATACTTTGAAAACTCCAATAATGAGTAGACTTCAGAAAACTGGTTCTCTTTAACTACTCTGTTTCAGTTTCCTTTCATATCATGTGTGCAGCTTTATCAGCTGTTTCAAAAACCCTATGAGCTCCTTAGAAGAAAGATTTGTATAAAGTATTATTTGTGTTTACCTAATTGCTTGCATTTTTGAAATATGGGCATGGATACCTTAATGTTCTTTTCAGAAATACATAAAAGAGCTTCAAGCTCATTTGGAAGTCTTTTGAAAGGCACAGGAAGCTGCTTTTTTTTCCCTATAGATTAGATGATTAAAAAAAAAACAAACCACACAGCAAATCTTCTCTCTCTCTAAATTTTCAGGCTGCATTTTCTTCATGCAATATGTGTACTTTCTTCATGAGATATACAGACTCTGTTCAGAAAGATGAGGGTTTGGGCTAGATTATTCTGATCTGTCTAAACCTTTCAAATAGCTTAATGAAGATTTGGGTTCAAGTTAAACAAAATATAGTAATATCCTATTATAATGGTGTCCAATTCTAAACATATATTTTTTCTCACAAAAATTCTTAAACATTTTACTTTATTAGATATTTAAAAATTCTAGACAGAGGAATGGATAAAGAAGATGTGGTACATATATATAATAGAATATTACTCAGTGATAAAAAAGAACAAAATAATGTCATTTGCAGCAACATGGATGGACCTAGAGATTGTCATACTGAGTGAAGTAAGTCAGACAGAGAAAGACAAATATCATATGATATCACTTATATCTAAAAAATGGTACAAATGAACTTATTTACAAAACAGAAATAGAGTCACAGATGTAGAAAACAGACTTATGGTTACCAGGGGGGAAAGGGCAGGGGGGGAGGGATAAGTTGGGAGATTGGGATTGACATATACACACTACTATATATAAAATAGATAACTAATAAGGACCTACTGTATAGCACAGGGAACACTTCTCAATACTCTGTAATGACCTATATGGGAAAAGAATCTAAAAAAAGAGTGGATATATGTATATATATATAACTGATTCACTTTGCTGTACAGCAGAAACTAACATTTTAAATCAACTATACTGCAATAAAATTTTTTTAAAAATCTATGTGTCTGCTTTTAATCCAATTGTGGCAATAGCATTTATTCTGGAGCGACTATAGAAAGTGTCAATTTATACTACTAATGAAAATAAAGGTATTTCATTATGTTTTATTTATTTTAAAAGCCCCTGGGGTACTCAATGAAATCAGTTATATCCCTACTTAATGGTTATATACTCTAAAATATCCTTGTTCATATACATGTACATATGAAAATATTACTGAATATTATGAAAATATTATTGAATTATCACTACTTTTCCATCCAATGGATACAAATTTCCTTATAACTAGAAAACACAAATCTAGTTTTATTTATATTTAAGTATATCAAAAATAAAGCAGGTTGATTCATGAAACAAATGCCTAAAAACTCACCCAGAGAAGTAAACTTGAAAGAAATTTAGGTCTTAGTTCTTACATTTCCTTAAATTTCTGGAAAGTAGCTGATGCAACATGAGAAACCAATCATTTTTTATGACTATAGTTTTAAGCAGAAACAATACATGAAGTCCTTATTATTATTACCGAGTACATTTATATGAAAAGAGTATGAATATGCAGTGTGCTCTTTTTGGGTTGGGGGGACTGTCACACTCTCTTAATGGAAATAAAGTAGAAGCTACTGTGACACCACAATGACAGGATTACTACTCATTGTGGGGTAAAAGCAGCAGGAGATGATTAATTTTCAAGGAAGAGTTGATTTCCATGAAAATGTCTGTAAGGAAAAGAAAGTAAAAAAAAACATTAGAGCCAACAAATCATGGAAAGCTAATGATTTTGAAGCACTGAATTTAGAATTTTTTTCCAAATTGAAATAGCAGGTCATTACTCAGTCCTTTTCTATTTCACTGGGTTTGTAATTCAATGACAATGGGGCAATTTAGCAGGAAGACTGCTGGGGCTAGGTAAAGCATTTCAATTATGTATATTTAGCGCAAGAAGAAAATGTGTCAACCCAAATGTAAAATACTAGAAAGTTAATTTCTCAAAAGAACTGAATATAGTTCATGGATCTTATGTTTGTCCTATTCAAATCGTATTTGCTAGGAACCAGTGTCTAACTTTTCTTTGCCTAAAACTGAATCCACAGAATTTGGGAGATTTTCTGTCAATTCCATCCCCAAACTTCAAACTCAGAAAATCAGGCCCTGAAATGATTTATCTTCTTGGATGAGACTTTCTGGGTTCATGACGTCAGGATGGATTATTTTCCTAAAATGAATCTGATTGAATATGTCAAAATCATTGTCATAAAAAAGTCACATCATGGGTCTTATTAATTAATTTCCATCCCTAAACTATCCTACTATGTGTAGTACACACTGACATTTTGATTTGGGCTACTTGGGCATGTACTGGTAGTACGGCTCCATGACCATGATTTCCTTTAATTTAGTATGAAAGATATAGCTCTATTAAAATAACTATGGTTATTACGCTTAAATATATTAATATTCTTTTGAGTAATTTTTAAATAAACAGAAACATGCACGCTATGGACTGAATTGTGTCCCCCCCCCCCCCAAATTCACATGTCAAAGCCCTGTTCCTCAGTGTGATGGTATTTGGAGATGAGGTCTTTGGGAGGTAGTTAGGTTTAGGTTAGGTCATGGGGGTAGAGCCCTCATTACAGAATTAGTTCCCTTATACCATGAGACAGTAGAGAGCTTGCTGTGCTCTCTGTGCTGTATGAAGACACAGTGAGAAGACAGCCATCTGCAAGCCATGAAGAGAGTCCTCACTAGAATCTGACCATGCTGGCACCCTGATCTAAGACTTCCAGCCTCCAAAACTGTGAGAAAATAAATTTCTGTTGTTTAAGACACTCCATCTGTGGTCTGTGGTAGTTTTTGACGGCAGCCCCAGCTGACTAAGAAAATGCACCATCACATGTGTAAATTGATCCTCAGCACTTTTATTCATCTGCACATTTATTCTGCCTAATCTGGCTGTAGAAACCTCTCCCAGATGTTGCACCTTTTGAAGATTTATCAACCTTAATATGTTCGAGATGCTAGTTTTAATTGCCTCATTAGAAAGGAACGTCTGTGCTTAATTATTGACATTATTTAGTAAGTACATGCTTTTTTTAGTCAAAGAGATTGCACATCTTTTTCTGTGCCCCACTAGTCTTTCCTCCTCTGTGGAAGACTTAATTTTGTTGACCAGCTAAACTTCCCACTTCTTATGAGATGTACCTGAACAGATGTGTTTTTTTAACTTTAATTTTTTAATTTTTATACAATTTTTAAAGGTTATACTCCATTTATAGTTATTACAAAATATTGGCTATATTCCCTGTGTTGCACAAAACAACCTTGAGCCTATCTTACACCCAATAGTCTATGCCTTCCACTCCCCTATCCCTACATTGCCCCTCTCCCCCTTCTTCCCACTGATAACCACTAGTTTCTTCTCTATATCTGTAAGTCTTCTTCTTTTATGCTATATTCACTAGTTTGTTGTATTTTTTAGATTCCACATATAAGTTATATCATACAGTATTTATCTTTCTCTGTCTGACTTATTTCACTTAGCATAATGCCCTCCAAGTCCATCCATGTTGCTGCAAATGGCAAAATTTCTGAACAGATATGCTTTTACTTCTATCAGTAAACATACATCTCAATTCAACATTTTATCATGTCTTAAAAATATATTTTCATTTGTATTTATTTTTCTGGATAGAAATCACTGCGTACCACACATCCTTCTATATGTAGAAATAGATGTTATTTAACATGACACTTTCTTGAGCTGATTCCCTTAGCAAAACTTAGGAACTTTTTCACATTTAATAAGTGTTTGTTGGGGCCTCGCTGTGTAAAAAAGTGCTGTGCTAAGTTCTATGAAAGGGTAAATGACTTGCTTCCAACCTGGAGCTTTGTTGAAAACAAAAGAAGAACTATACAAGAGTTGGGATAATTTCACCCATATCATTGTATTAATCAAAAAATGTTACAGAATCATAGGTAAGAACAGTAGTGTTCACTTCAAAAGAAGTCAGGCATTTGAGGCAATTCTTGAAAGAAAAGTTGGCTTTTAAAAGTGGAGTTTCACTGTGATTAAAAATCTTCCAACAAACAAAAGCCCAGGACCAGATGGCTTCACAGGCGAATTCTATCAAACATTTAGAGAAGAGCTAACACCTATCCTTCTCAAACTCTTCCAAAATATTGAAGAGGGAGGAACACTCCCAAACTCATTCTACAAGGCCACCATCACCCTGATACAAAAACCAGACAAAGATGTCACAAAGAAAGAAAACTACAGGCCAGTATCACTGATGAATATAGATGCAAAAATCCTCAACAAAATACTAGCAAACAGAATCCAACAGCACATTAAAAGGATCATACACCATGATCAAGTGGGGTTTATTCCAGGAATGCAAGGATTCTTCAATATATGCAAATCAATCAACGTGATACACCATATTAACAAATTGAAGGAGAAAAACCATATGATCATCTCAATAGATGCAGAGAAAGCTTTCGACAAAATTCAACACCCATTTATGATAAAAGCCCTGCAGAAAGTAGGCATAGAGGGAACTTTCCTCAACATAGTAAAGGCCATATATGACAAACCCACAGCCAACATTGTCCTCAATGGTGAAAAACTGAAACCATTTCCACTAAGATCAGGAACAAGACAAGGTTGCCCACTCTCACCACTATTACTCAACATAGTTTTGGAAATTTTAGCCACAGCAATCAGAGAAGAAAAAGAAATAAAAGGAATCCAAATTGGAAAAGAAGAAGTAAAGCTGTCACTGTTTGCAGATGACATGATACTCTAATAGAGAATCCTAAAGATGCTACCAGAAAACTCCTAGAGCTAATCGATGAATTTGGTAAAGTAGCAGGATACAAAATTAATGCACAGAAATCTCTGGCATTCCTATATACTAATGATGAAAAATCTGAAAGTGAAATTAAGAAAACACTCCCATTTACCATTGCAACAAAAAGAATAAAATATCTAGGAATAAACCTACCTAAGGAGACAAAAGACCTGTATGCAGAAAATTGTAAGACATTGATGAAAGAAATTAAAGATGATACAAATAGATGGAGAGATATACCATGTTCTTGGATTGGAAGAATCAACATTGTGAAAATGACTCTACTACCCAAAGCAATCTACAGATTCAATGTAATCCCTATCAAACTACCACTGGCATTTTTCACAGAACTAGAACAAAAAATTTCACAATTTGTATGGAAACACAAAAGACCCCAAATAGCCAAAGCAATCTTGAGAACGAAAAATGGAGCTGGAGGAATCAGGCTCCCTGACTTCAGACTATATTACAAAGCTACGGTAATCAAGACAGTATGGCACTGGCACAAAAACAGAAATATAGATCAATGGAACAGGATAGAAAGCCCAGAGATAAACCCATGCACATATGGTCACCTTATCTTTGATAAAGGAGGTGAGCATATACAGTGGAGAAAAGACAGCCTCTTCAATAAGTGGTGCTGGGAAAACTGGACAGGTACATGTAAAAGTATGAAATTAGAACACTCCCTAACACCATACACGAAAATAAACTCAAAATGGATTAAAGACGTAAATGTAAGGCCAGACAGTATCAAACTCTTAGAGGAAAACATAGGCAGAACACTCTATGACATAAATCACAGCAAGATCCTTTTTGACCCAGCTCCTAGAGAAATGGAAATAAAAACACAAATAAACAAATGGGACCTAATGAAAGTTAAAAGCTTTTGCACAGCAAAGGAAACCATAAACAAGACCAAAAGACAACCCTCAGAATGGGAGAAAATATTTGCAAATGAAGCAGCTGACAAAGGATTAATCTCCAAAATTTACAAGCAGCTCATGCAGCTCAATAACAAAAAAACAAACAACCCAATCCAAAAATGGGCAGAAGACCTAAATAGACATTTCTGCAAAGAAGATATACAGATTGCCAACAAACACATGAAAGAATGCTCAACATCATTAATCATTAGAGAAATGCAAATCAAAACTGCAATGAGATATCATCTCACACCGGTCAGAATGGCCATCATCAAAAAATCTAGAAACAATAAATGCTGGAGAGGGTGTGGAGAAAAGGGAACCCTCTTACACTGTTGGTGGGAAGTAAATTGACACAGCCACTATGGAGAACAGTATGGAGGTTCCTTAAAAAACTACAAATAGAACTACCATATGACCCAGCAATCCCACTACTGGGCATATACCCTGAGAAAACCATAATTCAAAAAGAGTCATGTACCAAAATGTTCATTGCAGCTCTATTTACAATAGCCAGGACATGGAAGCAACCTAAGTGTACATCATCAGATGAAAGGATAAAGAAGATGTGGCACATATATACAATGGAATATTACTCAGCCATAAAAAGAAACGAAATGGAGTTATTTGTAGTGAGGTGGATGGAGTTAGAGTCTGTCATACAGAGTGAAGTAAGTCAGAAAGAGAAAAGCAAACACAGTATGCTAACACATATATATGGAATCTAAGGGGGAAAATAAAGGTCATGAAGAACCTAGTGGCAAGACGGGAATAAAGACACAGATCTACTAGAGAATAGACTTGAGGATACAGGGAGGGGGAAGGGTACGCTGAGACAAAGTGAGAGAGTGGCATGGACATATATATACTACCAAACGTAAAATAGATAGCTAGTGGGAAGCAACCGCATAGCACAGGGAGATCAGCTCGGTGCTTTGTGACCACCTAGAGGGGTGGGATAAGGAGGGTGGGAGGGAGGGAGATGCAAGAGAGAATAGATATGGGAACATATGTACATGTATAGCTGATTCACTTTGTTATAAAGCAGAAACTAACACACCATTGTAAAGCAATTATACTCCAATAAAGGTGTTAAAAAAAAAAAAGTGGAGTTTCAGTAAGACCTTTTTTTTTTTAAATTTTTTTATTATTTATTTATTTATTTATGGCTGTGTTGGGTCTTCGTTTCTGTGCGAGGGCTTTCTCTAGTTGCGGCAAGTGGGGGCCACTCTTCATCGCGGTGCGCAGGTCTCTCACTATCGCGGCCTCTCTTGTTGCGGAGCACAGGCTCCAGACGCGCAGGCTCAGTAATTGTGGCTCACGGGCCTAGTTGCTCCGCGGCATGTGGGGTCTTCCCAGACCAGGGCTCGAACCCATGTCCCCTGCATTGGCAGGCAGATTCTCAACCACTGCGCCACCAGGAAACCCCCAAGACCATTTTTTTTAAAAAAGAAATAAAAGGAATTCATCAGAAATCCTTGCCCAAGTTAGATTAGTAAAAACCAATGTATTTTACCTGTAATGTGTTAAGAGTTCAATACATTTTGTTTCAGAAAGTGAATTCTAGTTATGCACTTATCATTGCTTTTCACCTTTAAATTCAGTTTACTATTTGTAGGAAAACAATTATCCTGAATGGGGAGTAACTGCTAAGTTGAAAATGAAAAGTTCAAAAGGTAGGGGAAAACTAAGCTTACCGGAACTAATACAAGAAGAGACATCTATTACTTGGCAGTAAGGAGTACTGGGAAGTGGCTAGCAGGTCACAGCGAGGGCCCACTGCCCAGGGAGGGAGATATCTTGCCTCTCACTCAACCAGAACACAAGCGAGCTCTTCCTAGAAGGAGCACTTCAATATTAGAATCTGACCTTGAATACCCCAAAAAACCTCATTTCGTTTACGACCAAGACAACACAGCCACTCAAAAAATAAGAGTGGGATTTGAGATTTTCTTTCAAAAATGAAAATAATTTTTTTTTAAAAAAAGAATCTGCATATTTAGATCATTCTGACTGATCACCCCTCATGACAGAGATGAAGGAAAATAATTATTTACATTCCTAGCAGAAGCAAGAGCATCAGTCAGAACTTCTGATGGCTGGTAATGCAAACACAACCAAATTAAAGGAGTTTTTATATTCTCATATAACTGGAAGTCCAGAGATAAATCTGACTCTAAACACAGCTGGCTCCCTGAACCCACAGAGTGGTATCTGGACTCTACCTCTTTCTATCTTGCAGCAGATTCTTCAACTGGTGGGCTAGAGGGCTACTGGTAGACCCCACCAGCTTGGTAAACCCAGCAGAAAGAGAGTATAACTCCAATAGTTCCATGAAAAATGAGGAGGACTCTGATTGCCCCATCCCTTCACAGTCTTAGGCAAGAGGGAATGTTCTAAATGGTCAGGCTTGTCTTAAAGACCCATTCCTATGGCTGGGGGTTAGGGGAGTGTTCACTTTCTAATCCCACTACTGGAAAAAGAAATTCACTTCCTGGAAGGGTAGAGGGAGCGAGTGGGTAGCAAGGAGTGCTAGATAACGCAAAATATAGGTGTATATCTCTTCATCTTTGCAGGTAGATTAGGTGGCCAAATCATCCTCTGAAATATTACAATAATCACATACCCCAAATCTGGGGAAAGAGATGGCAATTTAGGGCTTTCATTGAAATTGGCAGGGGGTCCGTTTCCGGTTTAAGACAAAAGCAATTTTTACCTTGAAAGAGAGTGAATAGCTTTTTTTTAAGTGCTTAGAATCTGGATTCTTCTAAAAATTTCTCTAGGTTACTTCTTATGGTTTACCAATATTAGATATATATCAATTAGAATGTCTAGGATTATTTTGATAAAGATTGTTTTTGTGAATTGTCATGATTTAACTTGCCTCTCAAAATCTATTTTCATTCAGTTTATACTAGAAAAGCATAATTTAGTTGTCACAGATTTCTATGTATATGATACATAGACATTCTTTTTTTTTTATTGTAGTGTAGTTGATTTACAATGTTGTGTTAGTTTCAGGTGTACAGCAAAGTGATTCAGTTATACATATACATATATTATCTTTTTAGATTCTTTTCTCATATAGGTTATCACATAATATTGAGTAGATTTCCCTGTGCTATACAGTAGATCCTTGTTGGTTATCTTTCTTTTTTTTATCATTTATTTTCATAAAGTTTATTTGTTCTTACAGAGGTTGGCTTCCTAAAATCAATAGTTTAGTCGTTTAGATTTTCTCGTACAACAAGAAAAGAGCACTTGAAAAATTCTCAAAATGAAGCTAATTTTTTTAAGTCCGTAAACTACTGTTTTGCCAGCATGGATTCGTCACATCTGTCAGGGGAAATACAACAATGGCAAAAGAGTATATGATCCTAAAATGTAGCAGAAGCATCCTATTATCTGTTTATTCCGCTAAGTTCACTGCAGGTAAGGATTGCATCATATCAATAGGTTCATGTCTTTCGTGCAAAATAAAAATATTATAGTGGCTGAGCTAAAAAACTGTATAAAGAAAATTTCATTCCTCACTGATACTCTTATAACTTGCTACCTATAATTTATCTGATAAAAATGGTGTAGGTAATCTAAGCAAACAGCTATTGTAACAGCTGTGCTATCTTCTCACTATCTATCTTAAATATAGTAGTGTGTGTGTGTTCATCCCAAGCTTCTGATTTATCCCTCCCTGCCACGTTTCCCCTTTGGTAACTATAAGTTTGTTTTTGCTATTGATACACAGACATTCTTCAAACACTAGGATTAATAAAATATGCAAGTTAAAAGATGGATTCTTCACTTTTCAACTTTATTTGCTTAAAGATCAATCTTTTCAGTAGAGTTTCTCCAAAATTCTTACTTATATGCATGTTTTCTGGAACACTTAAAAATATAGCAAAGGTCATTCTTGTGACTGGGGATTACATTCTTAATATAATTTTGAAATAACTTTTTTTTTTCATTGATAGTATATACTGCCCCGCTCTCCTTTGCTCTCTAATTTTTGAAGAAAAAATTTAGTGTTAGAGTATTCCACAAACCACATCGCACAGTTAAATGTGAAATTCAAATTAATGCTTTTATGAAATGAATATGCAATATTTTATTTATACCATTCTAGAATATAAGTGTCTTCCTTGAGCATCCTAGAAGAGACTGTATTGTATTATTCCCATAGGAATAATAATGGGCAAGTGGGCATGGCACTTTCCTCATCTGATTAATAAGGCATGATGAGGTTAAGTGAATTCTTTCAGGAGACTTATGATTTATTCTCCAATGCATAACCTGGCTGTGGTTTTTGGAGCTACTACATAAGAAGCCCTAATTTCACTTTATGGAGCAGAGTCTCTTGGCCCTTCAGCCAGATCCCCACTTCTTTTTTGTTTGTTTTTTTGCTTTTGTTTGTTTTGTTTTGAACTGTGTCTCTTTATTTGTTTTTAACTTTTTATTTTATATTGGAGTATAGCTGATTAACAATGTTGTGATAGTTTCAGCTGCACAGCAAAGCGACTCAACCATATATATGCAGGTATCCATTCTCCCCCAAACTCCCCTCTCATCCAGGCTGCCACATAACATTAAGCAGAGTTCGCTGTGCTATACAGTAGGTCCTTGTTGGTTATCCATGTTAAATATAGCAGTGCAGATCCCCATTTCTTTTGAAGCTGATTCTGGCTACCTGGCAATCAAAATAATTTGTATGAAATCAAAACGAATGGAATGAAAAAGTAGGCATGGAAAGTACTGTCACATATCCTCGCTGCTCTGCTCCAATTGTGAGACACCAACTTTCAAGAAACATCACCCATATCAAATTTCTCAGTAATATTTACCTCTCATTTTTTCCAACATATCAATAACTAGCTGTTTTCATCTCCAAAGTGCTTCTCAAACATTAAACAATCTCAGATTACACACTCTGTTCTTTGCATATATCTTGACCAGCTGTCAGAGACGGCAATTTATTTCCCCTCAATTTTATTCTTCTTGGCACTGTGTGGCTTCTATAAGTAAATCTGAATGGAAATTGAAAGTTACAACCTAGTGTGTTTCCATAACAAAGGCAACACATAATTTTCCTTAAGCAGGATAACCTTCAGATTACTTTCAAATTGCTTATGGTTTTACTGTTGGATACTCAGAATGTTTTCATCACCTTGGAATCTTGATTAATTCTTAAATGGAATTTGTGAGGATGTGAGGATGAAAAAAACAATAGAAAAGATTAAAAAATTGTTGAGTGTTAACTTTGTCATTTTTATTTGTTTAAAATATTGTACCATAATTGTTTTGGCAGGACTGTATGGTGAAATAAAATTTGGAATTTATATTAAAATCAGTTCTTTAAAAAATTAAAAGTCAGATTTTAACTCTGAACTTGCATTACTTGCTGAATTTATATAGTCTCTCATTTTTCTGATAAAAAAGGGAAAAAATATAGAAATTCTTATCCCATAGAAATTTTTCTGTCTTTTAAAAATGGGACCAGGATTCAACTAATTTGTATCAAATCTCAGTAAGTTTATTTGTTCAGTTTCAAGACACCAAGCAGGTGTGTATGTTATTGTCTGCAGAAGTACTCTCTTACACACAGTTCACTGAAGTAAATCTAAAGAGCAAAAGCAATTCTTCCCATGTGCTCTATATGGTGATAGTAGGAAGCCTTCCAGAAGTTAAAAAACTGGAGTTTAGCAACATATCAGCTTTCAGGTGGGCCTCTCCTAAACACTTATAATTCATTTACTCTCTTGCGAATCATTTGATTCACTTGTAGCCCCACTTGAGTCTTAAATTGCATTTCAAAGTATTTCTATCATTCATGCATTTTCAGAACTGCCATTAGAAGTGATGGGAATTTGACACCAAATTCAGTGAGAGGATATGATATGAGTTCTTTCTAATTTTTCCTTCTTTGAGCACCACCTCAGGTACAAACTGTGAAATCTGTTTTTTAAAGTTATTTTTCCATCTTGGTATCATTTCAACTAAATTGAATTCTTGAGCTTGGGATATGTATTCACATAGATTTTCAGAGAAGAAAGGAGATTCATTGTTACTATTATTAATTTATACCTAAAGTTGTTTTAAAATTTTAATTAAATGATTTTACCACTGATGTTTCTCATTAGCTTTTTACTCTTAAAAATATATGCCTAGATTTACCATTGTCATCTAAAAATAGTGGTATTAGTTATGTTTGGTTATTATTAATACCTACTAATATATACACTAGAATGTATTTGATTTTCTTTTCCCTAGTCAGTCTAGAATTTTATGTCATTTATTTTATTTCTATATAGGGGAGGAAAGTACCATTTTTTGGGCAAAGAAACAAAAGAGGAAAACTTTATTAACTAGAGTACTTAATTTTGCATGTGGTATTTTCATTTCTTCTGTCAACAACTAAAAATTGTCTTATGAACTGAATTTATACTTTAAGTACCCAGTGCACACATCTGTTTGAGGGTTCAAACTTTATTTTTGTACTTTAAAGAATTCAGTTACACTGATAACATTTGAATAATAACAAAATAAGTTTATTTGTTATCAATCATCTCTCTTAATTTTGTTAATGGGGCAAAACAGGATCCATTAATATGAATAAATTACAGTATGTGTCCCTGTTTTCCTGTATTACAAGAAATAAAGTGATTAGGAAAGACATTGAGGAAGTCATAGCATTCTTTTTTTGTTTCCCTGAAAATGTCTTAGCCTAATGTATATGCTTATTAAGTGGAAATAAATGTCTGCATTTATCAAGGAGTTAGTCCCTTAGCCTTTGTTTCTAAGGTTAATCTTTCACTTCTAGCCCTTCCTTATAATGATAGTAGTGGTTGTAGTCCTACCTGTAGAAGTAGTGGCCAAAGTAATGATGATAGTGATGATGATAATGGCGAAGATTATTCTAAGAGTAACTCCATTTAGGTGAAATTCATTTTGTAAAAAATGTCAAAGACGTTTCCGGTTGGGAGTGGAAAAAATTTTTTTTAATTTTTAATGTCAAAGAAGTTTGAAAATTTGCTTTTTAAAAAATATTTGGGAATGTAATTTAGAGATAAAATTGAAAGTATTTACTTACGTATATTAGAATGTGATTAATCAAAATTTTCTCTTCCCTGATATGTAATTCTTTAATTGTTGTAGACAAAGTCGCTCATATTTAAAGTATATGAAATATATTGTTAAGCTGTAATTTTGGCAAAAATATTTGGATTGTTAGGGGTATTTTTTCTCTTTAGTACTCAGTTATTTACTCCACATCTGTGTAATTTCTGGTTGGTCTTCAATTGTTCTTAAGTGAAACATGATATATTTGTTCCAAATAATCTCTAAGTTTCCTCTAGAGATAACTTTCTATGAGTCAAGGCTTGTCAATATAGTCATATATGCCTGCTCTCCATTGAGGGGGTGCTTTCTAGTCATGCAAAGGCAGCAACTTTACAGAAGAAAAATGAGTTACAAAATTTTTAAATGTTTACTCTATACATAAAAATATAAAAAGAAAAAGTAAACAGTTGAAGGAAAAAGGTACAAAATAAGGTTAGATAAAGTGGTACTATCCTATATGTGTGTGTTTATTTATAAACATACATGTATACACACATGCATACACGTAAGTACATTTACACGTAGACACATGCATATATGTATATGCAAATATACATATACAAAATATATACATATACATTATGTATATATGTATATCTGTACACAATTTTATAAACCACCAGAAGGAGGTTTATAGAAAAATGAACAAAAAACTTCACAGGATAAGAAATATAAATGAAAAATAAACATATAAAAGAGCTTATCTCTAGCAATCAAAGAATTGCAAATGAAGTAGAATTTTCCTCCTGTGTGATTGCACATATTTTGAATACCGGTAATACCCAGGGTTGTCAAGGATAAGGAAACAGAGACTGCTGGCATACACAATTTCCAAAAATAAACTAATTTTCAAATATATACATATACTCTCAAAAGATATAAAAGTGATTATATTATTTGCCCAGAAATTCTATATTTAGGAAATTCTCCTTATACAAAAATCATTAATATGTGCTGAGAAAACTTCTGCCATGTCCCTGGGTAGAAAGCTGTTCGACTAAATTATGCATAGCCACGGAATGACATGCCATGCAGCCACTTAAGTGGTATTTTATGGAATATGTACAGCAAGAAATCATGTTTATTATATATTGCCTAGTAAAAAAAACTAACAGAGAGTGTGTTGATGACTTGTCAGAAACAAATAAAACATATTTATGTATTTACTTGCATGTACAGAAAAGTAGGTATAAATAGAACAATATGTCAACAGTTGTTTTTACGTGGTGAGAATACAAATAATTATCTATGGTAAATCTATTGTTTAATAAAAAACCCAAATAATTATCTATTTATTTATTTTGCAATTTTTTATATTTTTTGAATATTCAGTCATGAACTGAAAGTGTAGACTTTTATAAGCAGGAATAAAAAGTTTCTGGATATAATAAGATTTTCCAACATTAATCTCTTAAATCTTCTATGCCCCTTTCACAAATAAAAATTAATGGCTTTAATAGAGGGTCAATTATGCTGTTAAACCAGAATATCCAAAAGAAATGTCATCCATTTGAACTATTTTATCACTGATTTTGTTTCTCTCCCAGAGGGGATATTTTTGCTTGCATTTAGACCTGACATATGAACCCAAATAAAAGAAAAAGGTGTTAAAAAGCAACTTGACCAAAAAAGCCATTGCCCTTGATGGTATTGGGTATATGAGGTGGTAAGGGAGATGCAAAAATGATTGAAGATTATGACATAGTTTGTGGCCTGGATGGCAGTACTTATGGAACTTGGGAGACGAGGAATGCTGATTATGAGGGCCTATGGGTATCAGGGTGGAGGGTAAATGCTGAGAAAGTGAAATGTGGTAGCGGGCAGGGAGGTTGGCTCTACCACTAAAGAGGTGTATTCTGCCATAGAAGATGCTATAAAAGAGCTATATATACTTATACCGTCTGTGTTTTGTGGGGAAGGGGTTTTTGTCATCAATATTTGACGTGAAATTCCAAATTGTAATTCTCCTTTTCCAATGTTCGATTAGGAAATACATCTACGACCACAACTGTGGTAGACAGCAAGAATGGATCTGTGCCCAAATCCCCTGGGAAAGTGGTGAAGAGGACAGTCACAGAAGATATAGTGACGACATTCAGTTCCCCAGCAGCCTGGCTTCTGGTCATTGCTCTGATCATCACGTGGTCAGCTGTGGCCATTGTTATGTTTGACTTAGTGGATTACAGAAACTTTTCAGGTAAGATCCATGAAGTTTGGCTTTTCTTTTCTTTTTTTTAATTAATTTTTATTGGAGTGTAACTACTTTGCAATGTTGTGTTAGTGTCTGCTGTACCGCAGAAGTTTGGCTTTTAAATGGAAAGAAACAGAGTTCTCTCCAGCTCTGGCTTTGTTTCTCTTCACCCTGCACATAAGCAAAGCATCCCACAAACATGCTTGAGGGCCGCTAAGGGCTAGTTCCCATCTTCACCTTTCCTTCTAATCTTTGCCTGTTGTTCTCATAGACTTCAAATGCAACCTGATTTGAAGAGCTGAACAAAAGCTCAATGTTATAGTTTCATGAGGAAAACAATTCCAAAGCTTGGTGGATATTTGGTTTGGGAAGAGGGACTTTATCAATCATTAATAAAGGATAATTTGTAGATTTTACACTCGGCTATATAAAACCAAACCAAACCCAAATAAAACACTTCTGGACAAATGGAAAATCCTGTATTTTTAAGTCCCCCACTATCTGGCTCCAAGTTTCCTTCCCAGACATTCTCTTTGCTCCTCCCATTAAAACGTCCTATTTTGATTTCCTAAAAATAAAGAATGTTAAAAGGAATTTCCAGGAATTACTTGTAATGCGATACTACGGCCAGCCATGTGTTCTTATAGATTTGGAGTGAAATAGGAATATCACAAGTGAGGAAATTTAGATTTTCATTATGGCCTATCCAATCTCTGAGTATATTGTTCATCTCTTCGTTCAAGGTCTTTCTGTTTTTTTAAAATTATATTTGTCTATTTCCACATCTGACATGCTCTATTGAGCATGTGAGTTCCTTCAGGGAAGGAACCGGTCAGGTGCTCAATAAGTATAAATGAATAGATGAATGAGTTTATGCTTATGCCTTTGTATCATAAGCAAAAACATTTTATTAGCCTCTTAATGTGCTCGTTCATATTTGCACTGTGCACCCTCCAACCTACCTGTTCTTTCTTCAGTAAGAGTGGAATCGGTAGAACCCAGAAACTATAAATACTGTAAGTTGCATTCTATATACTGAGAGATCCTCTACTTCTCATTATGGTATTTTACTTATTCAACAATTATTATCAAGTATCTACTACATATGCCAGGAAATGGCTATGTTAAAAGAAATGCAAGTATGAATAACATAAAGTCAAAAAACTGTATAGTTTGGGTTTATTGATATGGAGGTGTGACTGAGATGACTCTGCCCCCTGTACCGTTGGTAGCTGGGTTAAAGTGAGCATCATCTAACAGGTAGAGCTAAGTCTCATGATGTCAACCAAAGCAAAAGGGCTATTTATCCAGAGCCATAAACCTCTGCTTTAAGTAGGCAATAGTTTTGGTATACTGTGTAATGCAGACTCTTAAAAGAATATATGGTTGAAATGCCTATAATATAAAATATGACCTAGAATTTTAAGTGAAAAACAGTTGGTTACATTACTCTAGGAAATTTCATTTCCCTTGAGCCTATATTGACTGATATTTTTCATCTGTTCTTTTTTAGAATTTCATTCATTCAAATTTTAGAACCAAATATGGTCATATAATGTAGTTCTTCAACTTTTACAGTAGATGTATTTTAAGAATTGTGTGTAAATCTAATATTTGTAAAGATAATATTTTAATAAGTATACTGAATAAATTACTGTTGAATTTGTTCTTAATTATTTGATAAAATGAGCAGCTACCTATAATTAAATTTTCAGATTAGATTACTTAAATGTAAGGCACACAGTCCACAGTAGAGCTTCCTTGGACCATTGTAATTAGGTACTATGGATAATGCCTATGTTCCTGGCATTTCATTTGATAGGGGAAAAATAACCTCTGTATTATTACTACTTCATTTCTTCTTTCAAGAAATGTTTGCTAAGTACATCTTCTTTGTGAAGACTCCTCCTCCAGTTCTATATATTTGTTAATGACCTAACCATATATCCATTCCGTGCAAAAAGAAACCTGCAAGTCATCTGTTAAATCTGCTGGGCACCTGGTCAGTTACCACACTGTATGCCAGCCAACCCTCTTATGCCTCATAAATTTGCTCCCTCCTCTTATTACCACAGTCTCCATTACTACACTTCAGACCTTGATTCTCTTTTGAGGGGGCTAATGCAGTTTCTTCTTGTCTGCCTCATCCAGGTCTCTCCCCTTTAACATTGCCCCCAAGGTATCTTCATAAAACGTAAATTTCATTGAGTATCTCTGCCAAGTACAAATTCCTTGGCATGAAATTCAGGTCCTTGGCTTAGCCCTTTATTTTCATCTTGTAATTCCGCTCATGCACCCTGTTTTCCAGCCATACTTCCTATTGCTCTCACCTGTTTTCTTTCCCTAGGAAAACATACAGTCTCACTCCTCCCTGCCTCTGCTCATGCCATCCTTCCCTCATTCCCTGATACAGTATAGCAGAAAGTGTAAGAAAGTAGTTAAGAATGTGAACTCTGGTGCTGCATTTCCTTGCTATTAAATCCAGATCTTGCAACTTTCTAGCCGTTGTGATATCAGAAAAGTCACTTAGTCTCTCTTTGCTTCAGTTTCATCATCTATACCATAGTACCTATGTAATAAGATTAAGAGAATTATACAAATGAATATATTTGGAGTGTTTAGAACAGAACCTGGTTTATCACAAGTACTATATACATTTTATTTTTTTATTTTTAAGATTTTATTTATTTATTAATTTTTTAAACATCTTTATTGGACTATAATTGCTTTACAATGGAGTATTAGTTTCTGCTTTATAACAAAGTGAATCAGCCATACATATACATATATCCCCATATCTCCTCCCTCTTGTGTCTCCCTCCCACCCTCCCTATCCCACCTTTCTAAGTGGTCATAAAGCACCGAGGTGATCTCCCTGTGCTATGCAGCTTCTTCCCACTAGCTATTTTACATTTGGTAGTGTATATATGTCAATGCCACTCTCTCACTTCATCCCAGTTTACCCTTCCCCCTTCCCGTGTCTTCAAGTGCGTTCTCTACATCTGTGTCTTTATTCCTGTCCTGCCCCTAGGTTCTTCAGAACCTTTTTTTTTTTTTTTTTAGATACCATATATATGTGTTAGCATACGGTATTTGTTTTTCTCTTTCTGACTTACTTCACTCTGTATGACAGACTCTAGGTCCATCCACCTCACTACAAATAACTCAATTTCGTTTCTTTTTATGGCTGAGTAGTATTCCATTGTATATATGTGCCACATCTTCTTTATCCATTCATCTGTCGATGGACACTTAGGTTGCTTCCATGTCCTGGCTATTGTAAATAGTGCTGCAATGAACATTGTGATACATGACTCTTTTTGAATTATGGTTTTCTCAAGGTATATGCCCAGTAGTGGGATTGCTGGGTCGTATGGTAGTTCTATTTGTAGTTTTTTAAGGAACCTCCATACTGTTCTCCATAGTGGCTGTGTCAATTTACATTCCCACCAACAGTGCAAGAGGGTTCCCTTTTCTCCACACCCTCTCCAGCATTTACTGTTTGTTTGTTTTGCTGTGCAAAAGCTTTTAAGTTTCATTAGGTCCCATTTGTTTATCTTGTTTTTTATTTCCATTTCTCTAGGAGGTGGGTCAAAAAGGATCTTGCTGTTATTTATGTCATAGAGTGTTTTACCTATGTTTTCCTCTAAGACTTTTATAGTGTCTGGCCTTACATTTAGGTCTTTAATCCATTGTGAGTATATTTTTGTGTATTGTGTTAGAGAGTGTTCTAATTTCATTCTTTTACATGTAGCTGTCCAGTTTTCCCAGCACCACTTATTGAAGAGGCTGTCTTTTCTCCATTGTATATTCTTGCTTCCTTTATCAAAGATAAGGTGACCATATGTGCGTGGGTTAATCTCTGGGCTTTCTATTCTGTTCCATTGATCTATATTTCTGTTTTGGTGCCAGTACCATACTGTCTTGATTACTGTAGCTTTATAGTATAGTCTGAAATCCGGGAGCCTGATTCCTCCAGCTCCGTTTTTCTTTCTCAAGATTGCTTTGGCTATTCGGGGTCTTTTGTGTTTCCATACAAATTGTGAAATTTTTTGTTCTAGTTCTGTGAAAAATGCCATTGGTAGTTTGATAGCGATTGCATTGAATCTGTAGATTGCTTTGGGTAGTATAGTCATTTTCACAATGTTGATTCTTCCAATCCAAGAACATGGTATATCTCTCCATCTGTTTGTATCATCTTTAATTTCTTTCATCAGTGTCTTACAGTTTTCTGCATACAGGTCTTTTGTCTCCTTAGGTAGGTTTATTCCTAGGTATTTTATTCTTTGTGTTGCAATGGTAAATGGGAGTGTTTCCTTAATTTCTCTTTAAGATTTTCCATCATTAGTGTATAAGAATGCAAGAGATTTCTGTGCATTAATTTTGTATCATGCTCCTTTACCAAATTCATTGATTAGCTCTAGTAGTATTCCGTAGCATCTTTAGGATTCACTATGTATAAGTATCATGTCATCTGCAAACAGTACCATCTTTACTTCTTCTTTTCCGATTTGGATTCGTTTTATTTCTTTTTCTTCTCTGATTGCTGTGGCTAAAGCTTCCAAAACTATGTTGAATAATAGTGGTGAGAGTGGGCAACCTTGTCTTGTTCCTGATCTTAGTGGAAATGGTTTCAGTTTTTCACCACTGAGGACGATGTTGGCTGTGGGTTTGTCATATATGGCCTTTATTATGTTGAGGAAAGTTCCCTCCCTGCCTACTTTTTGGAAGGATTTTATCATAAATGGGTGTTGAATTTTGTAAAAAGCTTTTTCTGCATCTATTGAGATGATCATGTGGTTTTTATCCTTCAGTTTGTTAATATGGTTTATCACATTGATTGATTTGCGTATACTGAAGAATCCTTGCATTCCTGGGATACACCCCACTTGATCATGGTGTATGATCCTTTTAATGTGCTGTTGGATTCTGTTTGCTAGTATTTTGTTGAGGATTTTTGCATCTATGTTCATCAGTGATATTGGCCTGTAGTTTTCTTTCCTTGTGACATCTTTGTCTGGTTTTGGTATCAGGGTGATGTGGCCTCATAGTAAGAGTTGGGGAGTGTTCCTCCCTCTGCTATATTTTGGAAGAGTTTGAGAAGGATAGATGTTAGCTCTTCTCTCAATGTTTGATAGAATTCGCCTGTGAAGCCATCTGGTGGTGGGCTTTTGTTTGTTGGAAGATTTTTAATCACAGTCTGAATTTCAGTGCTTGTGATTGGTCTGTTTATATTTTCTGTTTCTTCCTGGTTCAGTCTTGGAAGGTTGTGCTTTTGTAAGAATTGGTCCATTTCTTCCAGGTTGTCCATTTTCTTGGCATATAGTTGCTTGTAGTAATCTCTCATGATCCTTTGTATTTCTGCAGTGTCAGTTGTTACTTCACCTTTTTCTTTTTTTTTTTTTTTAATAAATATATTTATTTATTTATATTTATTTTTTGGATGTTTTGGTCTTCGTTTCTGTGCGAGGACTTTCTCTAGTTGCGGTGAGCAGGGACCACTCTTCATCGCGGTGCGCGGGCCTCTCACTGTCACGGCCTCTCTTGTTGCGGAGCACAGGCTCCAGACGCACAGGCTCAGTGGTTGTGGCTCACGGGCCCAGTCGCTCCGCGCATGTGGGATCTTCCCAGACCAGGGCACGAACCCGTGTCCCCTGCATTGGCAGGCAGACTCCTAACCACTGCGCCACCAGGGAAGCCCCACTTCTCCTTTTTCTAATTCTACTGATATGAGTCTTCTCCCTTTTTTTCTTGATGAGTCTGGCTACAGGTTTATGAATTTTGTTTATCTTCTCAAATAACCAGCTTTTAGTTTTATTGAACTTTGCTATCGTTTCCTTCATTTCTTTTTCATTTATTTCTGATCTGATCTTTATGATTTCTTTCCTTCTGCTAACTTTGGGGTTTTTTGTTCTTCTTTGTCTAATTGCTCTAGGTGTAAGTTTAGGTTGTTTCTTTGAGATGTTAGTTGTTTGTTGAGGTAGGATTGTATTGCTATAAAGTTCCCTCTTAGAACTGCTTTTGCTGCATCCCATAGGTTTTGGGTCGTCGTGTCTCCATTGTCATTTGTTTCTAGGTATTTTTTGATTTCCCCTTTGATTTCTTCAGTGATCACTTTGTTATTAAGTAGTGTATTGTGTAGCCTCCATGTGTTTGTATTTTTTACAGATCTTTTCCTGTAATTGATATCTAGTCTCATAGCGTCGTGGTCAGAAAAGATACTTGATACGATTTCAATTTTCTTAAATTTACCAAGGCTTGATTTGTGACCCAAGATATGATCTATCCTGGAGAATGTTCCATGCGCACTTGAGAAAAATGTGTATTCTGTTGTTTTTGGGTGGAATGTCCTATAAATATCAATTAAGTCCATCTTGTTTAATGTATCATTTAAAGCTTGTGTTTCCTTATTTATTTTCATTTTGGATGATCTGTCCATTGTTGAAAGTGGGGTGTTAAAGTCCCCTACTATGATTGTGTTACTGTCGATTTCCCCTTTTATGGCTGTTAGCATTTGCCTTATTTATTGAGTTGCTGCTATGTTGGGTGCATAAATATTTACAATTGTTTTATCTTCTTCTTGGATTGATCCCTTGATCATTATGTAGTGTCCTTCTTTGTCTGTTGTAATAGTCTTTTTGTAAAGTCTATTTTTTCTGGTATGAGAATTACTACTCCAGCTTTCTTTTGATTTCCATTTTCATAGAATAACATTTTCCACCCCCTCACTTTCAGTCTGTATGTGTCCCTAGGTCTGAAGTGGGTCTCTTGTAGACAGCATATATACTGGTCTTGTTTTTGTATCCATTCAGCCAATCTATGTCTTTCGGTTAGAGCATTTATCCATTGAAATTTAAGGTAGTTATCGATATGTATGTTCCTATTACCATTTTCTTAATTGTTTTGGGTTTGTTATTGTAGACCTTTTCCTTCTCTTGTGTTTCCTGCATAGAGAAGTTCCTTTAGCATTTGTTATAAAGCTGGTTTGGTAGTGCTGAATTCTCTTGGCTCTTGCTTGTCTGTAAAGGTTTCAGTTTCTCCGTCGAATCTGAATGAGATCCTTGCTGGTTAGAGTAATCTTGTTTGTAGGTTTTTCCCTTTCATCACTTTAAATATGTCCTGCCACTCCCTTCTGGCTTGCAGAGTTTCTGCTGAAAGATCAGCTGTTAACCTTATGGGGATTCCCTTGTATATTATTTGTTGTTTTTCCCTTGCTGCTTTTAATATTTTTTCTTTGTATTTAATTTTTGATATTTGATTAATATGTGTCTTGGAGTGTTTCTCCTTGGATTTATCCTATACGGGACTCTCTGTACTTCCTGAACTTGACTGACTCTTTCCTTTCCCATGTTAGGGAAGTTTTCAACTATAATCTCTTCAAATATTTTCTCAGTCCCTTTCTTTTTCTCTTCGTCTTCTAGGGCCCCTATAATTCGAATGTTGGTGTGTTTAATGTTGTCCCAGAAGTCTCCGAGACTGTCCTCATTTCTTTTCATTCTTTTTTCTTTATTCTGCTCTGCGGTAGTTATTTTCACTATTTTATCTTCCAGGTCACTTATCCATTCTTCTGTCTCATTTATTCTGCTGTTGATTCCTTCTAGAGAACTTTTAATTTCATTTATTGTGTTGTTCATCATTGTTTGTTTGCTCTTTAGTTCTTCTAGGTCCTTGTTAAAGTTTCTTGTATTGTCTCCATTCTATTTCCAAGATTTTGGATCATCTTTACTATCATTACACTGAATTCTTTTTCAGGTAGACTGCCTGTTTCCTCTTCATTTGTTTGGTCTGGTGGGTTTTTACCTTGCTCCTTCATCTACTGTGTTTTTCTCTGTCTTCTCATTTTGTTTAACTTACTGTGTTTTGGTTCTCCTTTTCGCAGGCTGCAGGTTCGTAGTTCCCATTGTTTTTGGTGTCTGCCCTCAGTGGGTAAGGTTGGTTCAGTGGGTTGTGTAGGCTTCCTGGTGGAGGGGACTGGTGCCTGTGTTCTGGTGGATGAGGCTGGATCTTGTCTTTCTGGTGGGCAGGACTGCGTCCTGTGGTGTGTTTTTGGGTGTCTGTGACCATATTATGATATTAGGCAGCCTCTCTGCTAATGGGTGGGGCTGTGTTCCTGTCTTGCTAGTTGTTTGACATAGGGTGTCCAGCACTGTAGCTTGCTGGTAATTGAGTGGAGCTGGGTCTTAGCATTGAGACAGAGATCTCTGGGAGAGCTTTTGCTGTTTGATATTATGTGTGTCTGGGAGGTCTCTGGTGGTCCAATGTCCTGAACTTTGCTCTCCCAGCTCAGAAGCACAGGCCTGACACCCGGCTGGAGCACCAAGAACCTGTCAGCCACACAGCTCAGAAAAAAATGGAGAAAAAAAAGAAAGAAAGAAAAAATAAATAAAATTAAGTTATTAAAATAAAAAATTAAAAAATTATTAAAAATTAAAAAATTCAAAAGTAATAAAAGAAAAGAAAGTAAGAAAGAAGAGAGCAGCCAAACCAAAAGACAAATCCACTAGTGATAACAAGCGCTAAGAAGTATACTAAAAAAAAAAAGAAAGGAAAAAAAAAAAAACAGACAGAACCCTAGGGCAAATGGTAAAAGCAAAGCTATACAGACAAAATCACACAGAAGCATGCACATACACACTCAGAAAAAAAAGGAAAAATAAAAATATATCTATATTGGGGCTTCCCTGGTGGCGCAGGGGTTGAGAATCTGCCTGCTAATGCAGGGGACACGGGTTTGAGCCCTGGTCTGGGAAGATCCCACATGCCACGGAGCGACTAGGCCCGTGAGCCACAATTACTGAGCCTGCGCGTCTGGAGCCTGTGCTCTGCAACAAGAGAGGCCACAATAGTGAGAGGCCCGCGCACCGCGATGAAGAGTGGCCCCCGCTTGCCACAACTAGAGAAAGCCCTCGCACAGAAACGAAGACCAAACACAGCCATAAATAAACAAACAAATAAATAAATAAATAAAATTTAAAAAAAATATATATATATATATCTATATATAAAAAGAAAAAGGAAGAGAGCAACCAAATCAATAAACAAATTTACCAATGATAGTAAACTCTAAATATTAAACTAAGATAAACATAAAACCAGAAAAAAATTAGATGCAGAAAGCAAACCCCAAGTCTACAATTGCTCCCAAAGTCCACTGCCTCAATTTTGGGATGATTCGTTGTCTCTTCAGGTATTCCACAGATGCAGCGTACATCAAGTTGAGTGTGGAGATTTAATCTGCTGCTCGTGAGGCTGCTGGGAGAGATTTCCCTTTCTCTTTTTTGTTCACACAGCTCCTGGGGTTCAGCTTTGGATTTGGCCCCGCCTCTGCGTGTAGGTCACCTGAGGACATCTGTTCCCTCCAAGACAGGACAGGGTTAAAGTAGCAGCTGATTCGGGGGCTCTGGCTCACTCAGGCCGGGGGGAGGGAAGGGTATGGAATGCGGGGTGAGCCTGCAGCGGCAGAGGCCAGCATGATGTTGCACCAGCCTGAGGTGCGCCGTGTCTTCTCCCGGGGAAGTTGTCCCTGGATCACGGGACCCTGGCAGTGGTGGGCTGCACAGGCTCGAGGGAGGGGAGGTGTGGATAGTGACATGTGTTTGCACACAGGCTTCTTGGTGGCTGCAGCAGCAGCCTTAGTGTTTCATGCCCATCTCTGGGGTCCGCGCTGATAGCTGCGGCTCACGTCCGTCTCTGGAGCTCCTTTAGGCAGCGCTCTGAATCCCCTCTCCTCGTGCACCCCGAAACAATGGTCTCTTGCCTCTTCGGCAGCTCCAGACTTTTTCCTGGACTCCCTCCCGGCTAGCTGTGGCGCACTAGTCCCCTTCAGGCTGTGTTCACGCAACCAACCCCAGTCCTTTCCCTGGGATCCCACTGAAGCCCGAGCCTCAGCTCCCAGCCCCCGCCCGTCCCAGCGGGTGAACAGACAAGCCTCTCGGGCTGGTGAATGCTGGTCGGCTCTGATGCTCTGTGCGGGAATCTCTCCGCTTTGCCCTCCGCACCCCTGTTGCTGCGCTCTCCTCCGTGGCTCTGAAGCTTCCCCCCTGCCACCTGCCCACCGTCTCTGCCAGTGAAGGGGCTTCCTAGTGTGTGGGAACTTTTCCTCCTTCACAGCTCCCTCCCAGAGCTGCAGGTCCCGTCCCTATTCTTTTGTGTCTGTTTTTTCTTTTTTCTTTTGCCCTAGCCAGGTACGTGGGTAGTTTCTTGCCTTTTGGGAAGTCTGAGGTCTTCTGCCAGCGTTCAGTAGGTGTTCTGTAGGTGTTGTTCCACATGTAGATGTATTTCTGATGTATTGTGGGGAGGAAGATGATCTCCACGTCTTACTCCTCCGCCATTTTGAAGGTCTCCCCTGTATACATTTTAATATCACTAGTAAGAGATTCATTCCTCAGTTTTCTTGAAGGATGAATTCATCCCTTTTTTCTGAAAGAATTCCAGATTTCCTAAGAAAAATTCACTGTACCATGCTTTCATTTTCTTAGTCCCTTACAGGCACCTGTATTATCAGCAGTTAACACATTGTATTGTTACTATCTGTTTACTTGTCCACCTCACTCAAAAACTTAACCTTATTCAAGGAGGAAATTCTCTTATTCATCTCTGTACATGAGTGTCTGTCACATAGCAAGTTTTCTGCTATATATTGCTTAAAGGAATGAATAATGCTGATAGTTTGATTTTGAAACAATTCCTTACCTTAGGAAGAAAGAAATATTTATCATAAAATTTTTATTTCATCCAGTCAAACAGGTTTTGACCCACTTTAAAAACTAATAAGTACATTTAATAAAATTAGAATGAAAAATAAAATATGTTTATGAAATGATATTTGTCATATTTTGTAATGATCATCTATTGCTGCATAATAGATTACCGGAAAAGTAAGAGGTTTAAAAAAATAATAAACATCTATCACTCCACACAGTTTCTGTGGCTTAGGAATTTGGGAATGGCTTAGGTGGGTGGTTCTGGCTTAGGGTATATCTTGATGATGCAGTGAAGACCTTGGCTGGGGCTGCAGACATCTGAAATTTTTTTTCTGGGGTTGGGGACCAATTGGCAAGATGTCTCACTCATTCGGCTTTTAAGTTAACGCTGGTGTGTCCTCACAACATGGCAACTGGCATTGCCCAGACTGAGTGATTCGAGAAAGAGCAAGGCAGAAGCCACAATGCCCCTTATGACCTACACTTAGAAATCCCACGCTGCCATTTCTGCAAAATCCTTTAGGTCATAACAGCTCAACCCTATTCAGTGTTGGATGAGACTATACAATGGTAGGAATGCCCACAGGCAAGAATCATTGGGGGCCACTGTGGTGGCTGGTTACCACATATTTTACTCTCAGAAAGTTATATTGCCAAGTTATGTATCTTAAGGTAAATACTTAGATCTAAGGATGTACCATTCAGTACTCTAGTTGACAAAGAGAGATTGTAATTACAACAGGTGCAAAGAGAAAGATGGTGTGTTGGGATGGCTGGCAACCTGAAGCCATATTTCAGAAGACAAACATTCTCCAATGGATTTGAAATTTTAAAAAGTCTCAAAGCTAAAATTCTCCTGGACATATATATTAATTCTTCAAATAAGAAATTCAAATACTTTTTGCTAATTAAAATTTGAATGATCAACTTCTAGAACCAAAAGAGTATAAATTCAAGGACATTGTATAATTATAGCATAAAACCTGTATTAACCACTGGTTGGATGGGATACATCCACTTGTATTAAAATTCTGATTTCTTTTCTCCATTTATTAAGTTTTAACTTGCCTTTTTAATGTTTTTTTCACAGAAAAAAAATCATTTGCTTCATTAAGAGTTTCAAAATGTAAATGATCCTCTTGTGTTTCTAATGCTATTTTTAATTGATACATTTCAAACATTTACCAGGGATTAATATTATTACCATGATGAGCCTTTTGTACCACATAATAGTCTTCAAAATATATATTGTTAATGTTTAAGGTTGGTGGTACAAGAAAGCATACTAGAAATAGTCGCTCTGAAAGCCAGAGAGAGCACCTGTCCTTGGGCTCTGACACTTGAGAAAAGTAGGTGAATGCTTCCAAGATATTAAAAACTGTTTACAGAGAAATGAAAACCTGTTTTCATAAGCAAATACCATACTGGATTGAGAAGAATGTTTCTCCTCTGGCCAATCTTCACAATTCCCTATTTTCTGAATTTGATCTGGTTGATCTGTGTACAATCTACTTGTGAAGCACTAATAGAATTGGCTTATTTCAAAAGACTTGGGTTCACTCATATGCTTATTTCAGAAGACTTGGGTTCACTCATATCTCTATAACCTACAAGTTAACATGACTAAGAAATTATATTTTCTTGTCTGTAAAATGGCACCTTGGTTCCTGGTCTGCAAAATTTGTGACTTTACTTCATCTTTTCAAATAAGACAAATTTTAGGACACAAAAATCAGATACTAGAAAAAGATTTCACCTACCCTTCATTTCTTACTAAACATAATGTCAAAATACTATTCGAACAATGCTATGGTCTATCTGTCAGAATTTGATGAGAGTAGAGTCACTGTAAGTGATGTAAAATAGGGAATTTATTTTGTATGGCTTATGCATTCATGGGAGCTGATTAAGCAGTCTAGGTGAGGCTGTTGCAGTTTCTCTGGTACAGGGTCAGAAGTCAGCAGAGTGGAAGATAGTATAGAGGAGAAAAAATATCTTTGTCCTCTCCCTTTCTAAATTCTTGGCTGGGCCCCCTCTAACAAAAGACAAATTAATGAGAGAAAAGCACTCAGATTTATTTAATATAAGCTTTGTGGGACATAGGAGCCTTCCTTCATAAGGAAATGAAGCCCTTAAGAGGCAGTTCAACCTGAGCATTTTTATGCTAGGTTTGGTGATAAGTGAAAAGTGGTGAAAAAATGTGACACGACAAAAAAGGTCTGAGCTAAGTGTAGCAGATTGGGGGATGCAGTAAGGCCTGTTCATTCAGATTCCTCTGTGCATTTGAGGATAAGGACATTCCTTTCCTCTGGGTGTAGGGAGGGCCTCTCTCACAGGAGGGTTTTATGACCTGCTTTAGGGGAAGGTCAGAAAGTTCTTCTTGCACATGCTATTTCTTCCATTCCTTCAGCTGAAAATATTCAGTATGCTAAGGTGCCACATTTTGGGGTAGCGTGTCTTGAACCCCATCACTGAAAAAGGCAGATGGAAATAGAATAGGGGAGACAAAGGACAACCTGGAACCCTCATTTGACTCTCACCACCTCACATTACGATGACGTGGGTGAGCTGCAATACAAGCTGGTGCCTTCCAGCTGCTGAAGGAGATGCTGAAGGAGGAGGGCCAGTCAGTGGGAACTGGAAGAGATGCAGCCTGCTGCTGTCACACGTCAAGACCAGCCAGCATACCTGCCATAATGGGCCTGAGAGGTGACAGCGCCTGCCCTATACCAACCTTCAGAGAATAAACAATGCCTATTACTTCTATTTTGCCTTCCAGAGCTTGTGCAAATTTCTCTTGTACCCAACTGTTACCTGGAACATTCATGTAAGGGAATTCTGGGAAATGTAGTTCAAGTTTAGTGACTTGACAGCACACAAAACCACCCCATAGGATGACTATATAATTTATCATCCAAAACGGGACATTTGTGAGAGTGAAATGGAAAGCTATGAATATTTACCTCAGGACAATAGGCACAAACCAAGGTGTCTGGTCACCTGGATATTATGTCTTCCGAAACCCCAAGTTGGGGTGGAGGGGCAGAGTAATGTTCATTCCTTAATAACTAAGCCTAGGGGGTCACAAAGGCAGCTAGAGGCCTCACCCCCAAGCTTCTGTAGACTCAGCCAGGAAGTCCTTCCAGAAAACGGTGGAGTGCCGTGATAATTTAATGATTCTTTCAGGGTCAGAATTCGTGGTCTTTTGTTGAGATTCCTTACAGACTTCTTTGCCTTATTTACAAAGAGACAACTTTCTCTTTAAACAATAAATGCAAACAGGTAGGATTTCTAAAGAAATGACTATAAACTTAGTTATTAGTGCATGTTAATGATTTTCCTCTAGGTCAGAACGTATGGGAATAAGTTGTAGTAATTCGTGGCTTTTCTTACCTAAAAACAAGGGTCATAATTTATTAGCATCTTCATCCATAAGAAAGGAAAATCATTATATGGCTGTACCAGGGGGTCTCAAAGCACATATAGTAATTCTTGCAGGCATTCCACAAAATATACTTATTTCAAAACAATTCTGAAAGAGTTAGATAAGATAATCTATGTAAAACATACCCGCTTGGCACATAGGAGGCACTCATTAAATGCAACTTGAATTTGCGTCTTATTACCAGGAAGTAAGATCAGTAATCTGAGAAGAGAGCCAGCAAGAATATGATGGTAGGAAGCATCAATTTCTTATGAAAGTCTTGCAGACATCTCCTGATGTGCCTTTTAAATAGACTTTCTAATGAGGTGTGCCATTTATCTACTGCTCTTAAAAATTAATTTCCCTGATATTTTTTTTCCCCTGGCACTTAGCCCAGTAAAACAGGTGCACTGTTTGTCAGGCTATGAGTTTAGAGGAGCAAAATGATTCAGGGAAGACCCAAAGTCAATCACAATGTTTAAATTTAACATTTAATAGTTATGTATATATGTATATGTGTCTGTGTGTCTGTGTGTGTGTATATATATAGAAATGCCTGTGTGACTGCATATGTATGAATATGTTATTACATTTTAAGAGACTTGGAAAACTGGGACACTAAATGCAACATTTTAGACTTTATCAGTTCTCATGTGTACTGAGTTTTCAAGAATAGCTGACATTTTTGTGCTTCTTATTCTGATTCAAGTCTTATCTCAAATCCCACATTTTCTGTTCAATGACCCAGGCCTGTTTGGTCTTCTTGGTCACTACATCTGTAAGGATGCATTTCATTACCTAATTCCAATCTGCTTATAAACACCTCAAGGAAACAGAAGTTTTTATAGTCCAATGGTTCCCAGATCCTAATCAGAGTTTGTTGATTCTTCATGAAATGAAGAAAAAGATAAAGAAAAATATATCCACTTTAAAGATGTGTCCTTAATTCTATTGTTCCTACGTTTTTGGTCTTAAAATTCTCTTTTGAAATGATGATAATGGCAGATATTGTTCCTGTTACAGTTTTTAAATGACATTTTCTTACAAAATAGAAAGTTGGCAATTCGATGTTGGGCTCCAGGTTTTTGCTGGTGGCAGATTTCAAGGTCAAGAAATCCAAGTTTGATACCAATGCTCTATACTGCTCATTTGAACCTTAGCAAATGAGACTTTATATTTATAGATGTATCTAGATGGATACAATTATAAATCATACCATAATACCCCACTTTTTGATGGTCCAGCTATTAAACATCTTTTAGTGCTGTGCTTGGATTCACTTCCTTAGAGAAACCTTCCCTGAACTTTCAGTATAAATCAAGTCACTCTATCCTAATTCCCCATTATATCATTTACTCTTTACTCACAGCACTTATTACAAGTTACATACATTTGATTGTGTGTGGTTACTTATTTAATATCTTTCTTCTCTACTGATCTGTTAGGTTTGCAAGGAAAATGACTGTCTATTTTATTTGCTTGATTTTTCTAGTGCTTAGAAGTGTTTAGCACTGTGAGCTCAATAAACATTTGAATGAATGTTGAGATGAAAGAATGAATAAATAAGTAAATAAATAAAGGAAAAGGTGGTAGTGTTTTTTACACTCTGAATGCTAAGTAATAAGCAGTCATTCTTTATAGTTTATGATGATTTTGATAGTGTTAAGATTCACTTTTTTTTTTTTTTTGAAGAAAGAACTCTCCCATTCTTTTTTTTTTTTTTTAATTATTTATTTTTATTTATTTATTTTTGGCTGTGTTGGGTCTTCGTTTTCTTTGCGAGGGCTTTCTCCAGTTGCGGCAAGCGGGGGCCACTCTTCATCGCGGTGCGCGGGCCTCTCACTATCGCGGCCTCTCTTGTTGTGGAGCACAGGCTCCAGACGCACAGGCTCAGTAGTTGTGGCTCACGGGTCTAGCTGCTCCGTGGCATGTGGGATCTTCCCAGACCAGGGCTCGAACCCGTGTCCCCTATATTAGCAGGCAGATTCTCAACCACTGCGCCACCAGGGAAGCCCCAAGATTCACTTTTTAAACCTCTATTTCTCTGATTGAACCTTAAGCATCTCAAAGGTAAGGATTGTCTCATTTATCTTAATATTCCTGTTAACCTGCTTATTGCCTGGCACACATTGTTTAGTAAAATTTGTATGAGCTTAACAGGAGTTATTTGCTAAGCATATATAGCAAGCAAACAAGCAAAACTACACAACAGTAATAATAAAAGAACACATGGACTTCAAGACCCAAGTGAAGTAGTTGAATGCAGGCTCTGGGGGCTAAAGCACTGGGTTGAAGTCCTGACTCCAATTAGTAGCTGTGTAACCTTGGGAACATGACTTCCCTGTGCCTCAGTTTCATTCTCTGTAGGCAATAATAGTATCTGCTTCATATGCTTCTGTGAGCATTGAATGAGTTAATATATACAAAACATTTGGAATTTTGAATGGCACATAGTAATTGTTAGATAAATTGTAGTTAGTATTATTTTAATTTATTCTTCATGACTTTAAGCTTATTCAATGTTTCAGAAAGATGAATAGGCATATTTCAAAAAGATGAATTGACTACATGATTTCCAGTTTTAAATATCATTTGAATATACATAGATTCTACCAGTTACACAATAGTAATCCAATGATTAAAGTATTCTATTTTATTTTCACATTGAGGGAATGTTCTAGCCATTCTGAAATGGTTTATTATTTTTATATGACATAGTAAGAACATAATTCATGGCCCTACATGCTCCACTTTAATGTGGTTAAAAAAACTTTAAAATTATTTCTTTGGGGACTTCCCTGGTGGCACAGTGGTTAAAATTCCGCCTGCCAATGCAGGGCACAAGGGTTCGATCCCTGGTCCAGGAAGATCCCCCATGCCGCGGAGCAACTAAGCCTGTGCGCCACAACTGCTGAGCCCGCGTGCCACAACTACTGAAGCCTGCGCCTGGAGCCCATGCTGTGCAACAAGAGAAACCACTGCAATGAGAAGCCCTCACACCACAATGAAGATTAGCCCCTGCTCTCCGCAACTAGAGAAAGCGCGTGCGCAGCAACGAAGACCCAACACAGCCAAAAATAAATAAATTTATTTTTTTTAATTTATTTTTTTGGCTAACACTGAGCAATAGAATAGCTAAAGAGAATATATAATATAGTCAAGAGTTTCCAAAACCAAACCTTGACTTGATGAAATACATGTTTATTCAATACGTAGTCAGGACATGCTAACTGCTGTATAAATCCCAAATCTAGTATCTTTCTTTTTCACTGGTCTGCTAAATTTATAACATAATGATCCAAGTAAGTCATCTAACTGGAGTACTATGATGTTTTGACTGTTCTTGTGCTACCAGGAAATTAATTCTATTAGCTTGGAAACAAATCTATAGGAATCTATAAATCGACAGAAAACTTGCTTTCTCATTCCTTGTTAATACATGTAACATTAGGATTGTATTTATACTTAAGATATACATCTTTAAGAGGAGGAAGGAAAGTTAATTGTTCAATTAGTATAATAACATCCATACCATGATTATTAATAAAATTATAGTAAGACTCTTCAATTTTTATATAGATGCTTGACATGAATAAAAGAAGCCAAAAGTTGTTTGTGATTTTTGTTTCAGAATGTAAAATGCCCTTTATTTGACATGGGTCTAGCTCCAGCTAGCTGGAAATATTCAAGGCTTAAACACCTGCAACACAATTTTGCCAGCAAAAAATTGGTTGATTGGGGTCGTATTGAGAAAGAGAGGTGAAATGTACATTTATTTGCATTAATGCTTCTTATTGCCTCAAAAACTAGCAGTTGAGGAACAGCAAAGGACAACTTAGAAGCATATTTTGAAACTGTTAAATATTGAAATAATCACACAATTAAAACTAAAGATGCTTGTGTTTAATTTCATTAGGGTTCCACACAAGTGCACATTTCTAAAATACTGAAGTTAGTTAATAGTAAAGATGAGTATGGGAAAATTTCAATTGAGAAAATGTTAAAAGTCAGAAGGAAAATGCTCATGCCTCAGATGTTGAATGGCAAGGATTGGAGCTACACTATGACTATTCAAATGTAGATTAGAAAAGTGACAGTCATTTCCTTGTGCAGTCAATAAAACAATTAGCTCACCAAAACTGCTTTTAAATCAGGATCCTAGTTTTCTTTTGCTTTAAATTCATCTAAATATCTAACATCTGCAAGTATTTTATTTTTTTCAAAATTGTAATTCAAATGGGTTTTATCTTTTAGAATCTGATGCATTTCAAGAGCTTTGTGTTCACCCTTCATTTTATTTTATTTTTTGCATGATTCTCACTAATGGATGGAGAAGCATGATCATTGCAATCTAATATGGGCAGTATCCAGAGATCAGAGGTAGGAGAGAGAGGGGAAGAAGATGATAAGAGAGATGGAGAGAGAAAGGGAGAGAAAGAGAAAATGACAATGTTTTGGGCATCTATGTTTATCTGGGATGTTAAAAGATAAACGGAGGCATATTCAAAATTTTAAGAATATAAGCAAAAATTGATTTGTATCGGGCAGCACCAAACCCAAAATGGTTAGGAGCACTCTGCTGACAGGAGTTCAGGAAAAACTTTTACAGAGGAGAGGCGGAAGCAAAGCAAGGAAATCATGTGATTGGCTACAGCTTAAGTGTTTGCCTTATTTGGGAAAGGCTAGCTGGCTCTTTGTGACTTGTTGTCCATAGGTTTGATTTCTTAACCTTGAGGAGCTTAAAGGCTTAGGTGTTTTGTTTTGTTTTTTTAATTTATTTATTTATTTATTTTATTTTTGGCTGTGTTGGGTCTTCGTTTCTGTGCGAGGGCTTTCTCTAATTGTGGCAAGTGGAGGCCACTCTTCATCGCGGTGCGCGGGCCTCTCACCATCGTGGCCTCTCTCGTTGCGGAGCACAGGCTCCAGGTGCGCAGGCTCAGTAGTTGTGGCTCACGGGCCTAGTTGCTCCGTGGCATGTGGGATCTTCCCAGACCAGGGCTCGAACCCGTGTCCCCTGCATTAGCAGGCAGATTCTCAACCACTGCGCCACCAGGGAAGCCCAAGGCTTAGGTGTTGTTTGCTGTCAAAGGCTGCTAAGGTATTAGAGTCACCTCAGTCTAATGGCCTCCTTGTTTAGTTAATTTAACAGAGAAGTACAGGTTATTGGTTCAGAAAGATCTTGTTTTATAAAAGGGCTTATCACTGTTAAAGAAATATGTGTGTCTGGGTGTGTATGAGAGGAAAGGGCCTCGTGAAGGTATGCTTTCAATGTGACTCCTTCCTGTATCTTCACAATCTCCCCTCTATTCCCTCCTTCCTTTCTACATGTTTATGTGTTTTCTAACTTGGAAAAAACAGCAAATTTCCCTCACCTCCCTATATCTCTATTTAGCTACAAACCTTTTTGTTTCTATCCCTCTAGCCAAGCCCCTCTAAGAGACAATCTGACACTATTCTATCACTCTGCTGAAGTGTCTCAAATACACACTTGACTTCTTAATGAAAAAACTTGAACAAATGAACAAAAGAACAAATTGCATACTTAACATCTTCGTCTTGGTTAAACTTTTCAGCACTAGAACTGTTGACTGGCACTTGCTTATTAAAATCCTGTCCTCTTATGACTTTTATAACTCTTCTTTTTTTTTTAAATTTATTTATTTATTTATTTATTTATGGCTGTGTTGGGTCTTAGTTTCTGTGCGAGGGCTTTCTCCAGTTGCGGCAAGCGGGGGCCAGTCTTCATCGCGGTGCGCGGGCCTCTCACTATCGCGGCCTCTTGTTGCGGAGCACAAGCTCCAGACGCGCAGGCTCAGTAATTATGGCTCACGGGCCTAGTTGCTCCGCGGCATGTGGGATCTTCCCAGACCAGGGCTCGAACCCGTGTCCCCCGCATTGGCAGGCAGACTCTCAACCACTGCGCCACCAGGGAAGCCCCCTATAACTCTTCTTTGACACTATGAGCTTCTTGCCCATGTTAGACAATATCACCTTGTTCCATTGCTTTAGCTGCGATGACTTTGTGTTGCCCATGCAAGTGATGAGTAAGCTGCCATCATATTTAGCCTGTTTATCTTTAATATATGCCTCTCAGTCTAATAACAGGATCAACCCTTCTCTAAAATGGCCAGATAGTTAGATTTAGAGGCTAAAAACAGTGACACAGTTCGAAACAGTTAAAGCATGCAAGGTAAGTTTTAGGAAAATGCATTTTTCCCACCATGGGAGTCAGGAAGCTATTTTATTTTGAAAAAAAATCAGCTCATCAGCATTTTTATTTTCCCCTTAATTGACCTACTCGCCTAGAACTTTGCTTATAACTGACTTTCACACATAATGACTTCCCAGTCCACATCTTTAACCCTAATCTCTCTCCATTTTCCTAACTGCGTTAAGACATTCAGTTGGAACATCAAACTCAAAATTCCTAACTGAGCTGGTTATATTGGGTTGGCCAAAAAGTTCGTTCGGGTTTTTCCACTTGTATGAAAACCCAAACGAACTTTTTGGCCAACCCAATATTTCTTTCCAGGTCGGCCTCCTAGATTACCAATCTAATTTCCAGTTTCTTAAGTCAGAAAAGTAGGACTCCTCACATACTTTCCTCTTTCCCCACTACCCATGAACGTTCAGTGATCAAAAAGAACTCATTCTACTTTCCAAACATCTGTTGATTCTGTTCTATACTCTGTACCTTGTCTCTAGAACTCTTGCCTTGGTTTCCCCAAAACTGTTACACTAGCCATATATTTTCTCTTTGCCTCTAGTCTTGCCTCTGCCTCCTTTCTCATTCTGTGGCCAGATTACTGTAAATGGCAAATCTCATTTTATTATTCCCCTATTTAAAATTTTAGATGTCTTCCTTTAAATATAAATATGTATATGAAATAAATATATGAAATAATGAAAGTATAAGCCAAAATTAACAAAATTAGGTAGCTGTCAAAAGAAGAGGACAGTATAGCAAGGGATTAGGATGGCAACAAAACTTTTCTTTCTTTTTTTTAATTTTATATTGCCCTTTTTTTTCATATATTTATTTTATTTATTTATTTTTGGCTGCGTTGGGACTTCGTTGCTGCACGTGGGCTTTCTCTAGTTGCGGCGAGCGGGGGCTACTCTTCATTGCCGTGCGCGAGCTTCTCGTTGCAGTGGCTTCTCTTGTTGCAGAGCACAGGCTCTAGGTGTGTGGGCTTCAGGAGTTATGGCTCGCCGGCTCTGGAGTGCAGGCTCAGTAGTTGTGGCGCACGGGCTTAGCTGCTCCGCGGCATGTGGGATCTTCCTGGACTAGGGCTCGAACCCGTGTCTCCTGCATTGGCAGGCGGATTCTTAACCACAGCGCCACCAGGGAAACCCAAAACTTTTCTTAATATGTGCTCTTAAATGGTTTTGACTTAGGGAACTTGTAAATGTCATTTTATAATTTTAAAAATTTTAAATAATCACTAAAATTTGAAAACGCACTGAAGCAAATGAAGCTAAATCTATATCACGTTATTTGCATAACCAGAGAAAATAATTACTTTAAATAACTTTAAAACATACAATTCTGAGTCTCTGTCCTTAGTATGATATAGTTCAAGGAGGAAAAGGCATGAAAAGAGAGCTAAAACTGCATTCACTGCTTTTATTGTTATTAGTAGTATTGCTGTCATTTTATTCAAAATTGTTATTGGTATACTGTAGAAAAAAATGAAGTAATTAATTAAGTTGATATCATTAAGAAATCAGATTTTCAACAGAAGAGAAGAAATGTGAGTTTAATAGCAAAAATGGTGTGTGAAAATTCCAGATTTTATTTGGAAATATCAGTGTAAACACATGACTTTGACATTTCATATTTCTTGGCCAAATCCAACTCAATGAGCACACCTGATGATCAAATTTTAGTCTCAAAATACCATTTCCCAATAAAAGGAGCTGTGATTCCTTCAAGAAGTGGCTGATTCCATACTTGGCAAAAGATACAAAACTTACTTTGGACATTTTTTTGTGCCTCAAACAAGAAACTATCAAATTATGGAACAGACATGCATGTTGAAGTATTTATGGATCTGGGATTAAGAATTTAAGTATCTAGGATTTGCTTTAAAATATTTACTAAACTAGAAAAAAGAAAAGATAAATGTGGGAGAGAAGAAATATAAATAAAACTGGTAAAATGATAACTATTGAAGCTAGGTGTGGTGGATTTGTATTGTGTCATTTTGGCTAGGATAAAACCATGTTTTCTAGAATTCCCTCCCCTGCATAGTTGTGGGTTTGTGTGAGCCAGAAGGATCATTGTGTGAGAGATTTGAGAGGCAGAGGCAAGCAGGACCAGGGAGGTCATTGCAGGGGACCAGGTGCAGTTGCACACGCCTGGTGTCACTGATCCCTTAACTCACCTTGTTGACATGGGACAGCAGCTGCTCCTGCAGCGACCCCAGCACCTGCCAAAGCTTCCTTTGGCTTCTTCACTCCTGGCCTAGGTACATATTTAGCTCCATGAGAAGGGTGACAGATTCTCCTCTTTGAAGAGGGAAGTTTGGAGGTCGTAGGACTGATGCAGTTTCCAGTGTGTTCTCTCAGCCCTCACAGGCTCCAGATTCCACTGCTTCCTCTACTTTTTGCCCATGTTTTCTTCCTGAGTGCCTCTTCTTTTGTCTTCAGGCCCCAACACCACAGACATAAGTAAAAATCTTTCATAGTGTGATGAATATTAGAGGTACCATGGGAATTTTATGAATCCAGCTTTTTATTTTGCCATATTCTGAGGAGTGTTCACTGAGGGTAAGGATAAAAGGTTACAGGGAATTTCAACCTCTGTATATGGTCTATGTTAAAAATCTAGTGGAAGGAAAATCTATGCAGAGACACTTGATTTTGAAGTTAAATCATTTATGTAATTCAGGGCAGGTGATTACATACAACTTTTTTAAAGTTTTTATACTTTTAAAATATAACATCTGTTATTGAGTATGGCAATATCCTGGTACTCACTCATTTGTAAAAGAAGGCATTTAAACATAGCAAAATGAGATTTCATCATACTGTTTTCTCTACAGAAGCATCTGAAAGATGCCCTATAGAAGTATCTCACAAATTACTCATGACTGAATTATCTGGTCTGAAATGAACTGACCTAATATTTATATTTCTTGCTAAATCACACAATGTAAATTAAATAAATATAAAAATCATTTTAACCTATATATTCAATTTCAAAGAAATTTTGCAGCATAGATTAAATTTCATATTTTTGTCCATGCGAGAATCCTTGAAATAACATTACACACTGCATATAAAGTTATTTAATGGAAAGCATGTACTACAGCAGTTGAATTTAATTTTCACTGGCCTCCACTCCATTTCATTATTATTTTTACTTTTGCTTCTCCCAAATCTCTATCAGTTAGCCAGGTCCACTCCTATTAACTCTTTACTGTAAATTATTTTAAATGGCTACTGTAAGTGGTTTTAAAGAGAGGCTATTAAAAAATAAGCCTCTCAAAATATTTCTCGGGTGGAAAAGTTTTTTAGAAAAGCTGTTTTAGGGCCACAATTTTTCACTATTCTGGTTACAACGAAAGTGGCTTATCAGATACCAAAATAGCAGGTGTTGTCTCTGGAACTGAAGCAATCTTACAAACATACAGCTATCTTCTGAATTTTTCAAGAGAAAATAATGGGAAGATTTTGTAATTCCAATTAGTGTGCCTTTTACGAACTTCAATTGGAAGGATGTAAATACAGCTTAGAGGTCAAATATGGAGGAATAATGTTGCTGCATCAAACATTTCTTGAATTCTTGACTTCCTTGGATGTGTTACTTCCTATTTCTCTTGTACTGGCATTACCTTCAATTTGAAATGAAATAGAGAGTATGAAAACAATAAAGCTTTCTCTTGTGGGAGAAAAAAAGGCATAGAAGAGACTCTAAGAGATTGAAAGGCTCTCCACTGGGATGATAACAATTAAAGATGACAGTTCTGACATCACTGAGTTCAGACAAGTATGTTCAAGGCAATTGGTCTAACCTATGAGAAATTGGAAGTGACTTCAGACTGGACCTAAAACACTTTACAGTACAATGTCTTGAGTAAACGTCACTTTGATGAAGACATTGACCTTTATAGTAGATGTAAAAGTACATATTTTTGTTTGTTATTTCTTAAATATCTGTGCCTAGCATTATCAATGCTTGAGACTCCAGGGCACAAAGATTCAGAGGGCTATTAAATTCACTGTGAGTGCTTTTTGTTTTAAATGTGTCCTCGTTAAAAATAAACTAAATTAAATCAGTATTTCAACCTTATATCCTTAGGAAATAGTTGACTGTTATGAATGATGCCAAATCTCAAGTCTAAACTGTTTAATAAGAATTTGTATTCTCTCAGCTACATTGCTGCATACAAGAAACTTACTAACATAATGGAGACAGACATAGTGGAGACAACCATTGTTTTCAAATCATTTGATTTTTTGTGTCTTTTGTCTCATTTTTCTTACCTGCATATTCCTTCCTCCCCTCATTGTGGATGGCATGGGGATGGGAAAACATATCTGTAGCTCTGTTTAGCACTGGTAAAGTTCTAAGGAGTTCTGTTTACCCTGAACAAAGACTAAGTAATATCACAGTACTTCAAGCAAGAATTGTCGTGTAACTCAGAGCATATTAAATGATGCATAATTTGCTAATATTTTTCTTAACTTGATCAAAATTTCACCAACAGAAACCAAAGTATTCAAACACTTACGTGCAACAGGAAGGAGAAGCTAGTCACTTAAAATAGTAATTTAGGTCTGGAAAATCACTACTATACATTCTGAAACAGCATCCCTCACATATCAAAATTAGAAACATCTAGATAGCAAGCCCAAAAATGGCAGCATTATGTTAATTATATTACACTTAAGATAGGATATTGCATACAATAGATGCAAAATAATTGTCTTGAAAGAAGAGTTTTATATTTTTAGTCAACTCCATATTGAGCACCACCGTGTAAGATACACACATCAACATATATACAAGTCGAATTTTTTCTAACTTAGGTAGCATTTATGACACTTAAAAAAAATCCTTAGCTCAGTTTAGATCCAAATATTTAGATGTGAATATTTTCTGCGAGGTAAGGGGCAAGCACTAGTTGTTTCATGAGGCCTTATGAAAGCAGTGTTTGGATTTCACAGACCCTGCCAATGTTGCCTGTGAGGACGCAGTGACTAAGGGTAATATTTATCGCAGCCTACATTGATAGAGCACTACCATAAGTTTGAATTAAATGATTCTGAAGACTGAATTAATAATTACCTAACATTTACCATATCCTTTACTCTGCTTTAGGTGCTTTACACCAAGAAATTTATGTACAATGAGGTTGAGTGAAGCTCAATAAGTACCATTTGGCAGAGGCTCGTGGGCAGAAGGGTCAGAAGATGCCTGGGACCCCTATTCTCTGGCTGTCCTGTGGAGTGGCTCAGATAGATACATATGGGGCAGTCTAGAGTTTCACCTCTGAGTTGCTCTTTCCTTTGTTAAGGAATGCAAGAGGGCAGCCTTATAGTTGGGAGGTAACTCCTTTGGGAATGGATACCATGCAGTAAGAACTAAGGTCCCAAACACCCAAGGGGATACTGGAAATGACAGTTGTGCAGCATTTGGAGACCTTGAGAAAAGGTGAGCTCATACACAGAGCCTGCTGCTGAGGGGTGGGGTAGCCTCCGGCCCCAGCTAGCAAACTGGAAAGAGCCTCTGGGTCATTCAAGATTCAAAGTGGGGCTTCCCTGCTGGCACAGTGGTTGAGAATCCGCCTGTCAATGCAGGGGACACGGGTTCGATCCCTGGTCCGGTAGGATCCCACATGCCGTGGAGCAACTAAGCCCGTGTGCCACATCTACTGAGCCTGTGCTCTAGAGCCCACGTGCCCCAACTGCTGAAGCCCGTGCACCTAGAGCTCGTTCTCTGCAACAAGAGAGGCCACCGCAGTGAGAGGCCCGTGCACCACAATGAAGAGTGGCCCCCGCTCATCACAACTAGGGAAAGGCCACGCACAACAACGAAGACCCAACGCAGCCATAAATAAATAAATACATACATACATAAAAAAAAAAAAGATTCAAAGCCAATCTTGCGTGTTTCTCCACATTGACGTTTATTAATTACCAGACACTGTACTATGTGACTTGAATGTATTATCTCATTAATACTGATGACAACCTTGTAAGTATTGTTACTCTTACTGTTGTTTTACAGTCCAGCAAACTGAAGCACAGAGTACTTTGGTTTTGTATCACAGTGTATAATACTGTTTGCCAGAACTGGGCATATTATAAATTGAGGTCTGAGAAGGCTGAATATAGAGATAACAGGCATAAGGGGTTGAAGTCTTAGTTTAGAATAGTGACTTTGGAAAAGCAGGGATGTCAAAGAAATTTACAGACATGGCGAAAGTTAATCTTCTCAACATCACACAGCATTTAGGTGGGGTGAGCACTAAGACTCAGTGAGGTGAATAAAGCACTCACCCTGAGTGCCAAATTTAAGAGGCTCCAAAAAACTCAGTAGTTAAGATACATAATATTTTAATACAATCCCTAACATTTAAAAACTAATGCAACAATCTGGGATGAACAAAATATCAAAGTTTTAAATAAAGACAAAAGTATTGTTACTGATTTTTCCTTTTGTCTCTGGCTTCAATATGGCGCGGTTCAGCACTAGGTAGGAGAGCTGCACTTGACTCAAGTTCTTTCATTTTTAGCCTTTGCCTTCCTCGGTGAGTCAGTCCTCATGGTTATAAGATGCTATAGCAGTTCCAGGCTTTATATTCTCATGCAGCAAAGTCCTTGTTCCCTCTTTTAACAGCAAGAAAAGCCCTCCCAGAATATCTCATCCAACATCTTACTACAGAACCAATTGTGAATTCATGGTTTTGTTTGTTTGTTTGTTTGTTTTAAGTTTTAGTGTTTTTTTGTTTGTTTTTAATTAATTTATTTATTTTTGGCTGTGTTGGATCTTCGTTTCTGTGCGAGGGCTTTCTCTAGTTGTGTCAAGCGGGGGCCACTCTTCATCGCGGTACGCGGGCCTTTCACTGTCGTGGCCTCTCTTGTTGCGGGGCACAGGCTCCAGACGCGCAGGCTCAGTAGTTGTGGCTCACGGACCCAGTTGCTCCGCAGCATGTGGGATCTTCCCAGACCAGGGCTCGAACCCGTGTCCCCTGCATTGGCAGGCAGATTCTCAACCACTGCGCCACCAGGGAAGCCTTGTTTGTTTGTTTTTTGATTGCAGATTGCATAGTAGTTGAGTCATACTCTGGATGGTGCAAAATCTGGCTCCATTACTTACTAGCTATGCAGCCTTAGGTATTTTATTTAAATTCCCTCTGTCTCAGTTTTCTTATATTTAAAATAGAGATGTCTACCTCATTGGGTTTTTGAAAGGAAAAAGTGAGTTAGTATACATAAAGTTCTTAGGATGGTACCTGGCAGGTAATATACACCCTAAAAGTGTTAGCTACTACCATTTTTATGATGATCCTCATTTTAATGTATGTAATTTAACTCATGGAAACGTGAAAGGTAGAAAAGTACGATTAAAAAAGAAAACATCTATGAAAGGTTTAGTTGCATTGTATAATATTATCCCCACTGTTATAATTTGGATGTGATGTCTGAGAGAAGGAATAAGAATTAACTTGAGGACTACTATCTTTTTAAAGATATATCTATATCCATATGTATATATGTTTTTAAAGTTGTTTTCCATGTGACTGAAAATCAGAAGCTGGTCTCAAGATAGCAAAATATTTTTTTCATGAAAATAACCTGGTTTGACTATTTTAGAACCAGGCAATATACATGTCTGCAAAGTGTATATATAGTGCATTTAAGCATAAGGATAATTAAGCTGATATCTATTTTGTTGGATTTTATTGTTAAGTTTCTCAGTGAACACTTAGAAAGAAGAGGAATGGGGAAATGGTCTCAATCTATTCAGATCATAAAAATCCCATTTGCAATATTCTTCCATTAGATATAAAATATACTAGTGCTAAAAATGCCTTTAATGGTACCAGTACAGTCCAGTTCCTTACATATAATTCTTTTAAAATCCTCAAATGCAATTATAAAATTCCACTTCATTTCCTTTCTCTAAGGTTTAATCTCACCTTTCAGACTACCATATCTTGCTCACATGACACTCTCCAGAATGCAGTGAAGTAAGTTCCAAAGAGTAAAGTTATGTTGTCACTGAATCATGGAGGTAGGTTTCCCTGAGACCAGTTGTAACTTGGCATCCTTGTGATGGGTTGTGAATCCTCCGAAATTAAAAATTTCCCCAGAAATCTCATCTCTAATATTATTTGTCCCTCTCTATGGCATCTTACCCATCAGCATAAAAATGGAACATTCTTCCCACTTGAACAACATAAGCAATGGAAACCCCACTATGATTCTAGTCCTTCAACTATTGCCCAATCTCTGTCAGTTACTTTACAGTAAAATATACTTACTACCTCTAAATTCTTCCCATTTAGTCTTGAATGTATTTCACTGAAATTGCCCTTTGAAGGTCACCAGTGACATCCTCATCATTAAATCTAAAGCTCTATTCTCAGTCTTCATCTTTCTTGACCTATCAGCAACATTTGCCAACTGCTCACTTTATCCTCACAGAAACAATTTCTTGACTTGATATCTAGTACATTATACTCTTTTTTTTTTTCTGCCTCTCAGTTAATATCCCTCTGTGTCTCTTTGTCTCTGTCTGTCTCTCTTCTCTCCTCAGAATCCATTGCTGGTTCTTCCTCATCTCTCTGACTTATCTCACTGTCTTGTAAATGTTGGAGTGTTCCTAGGTCCACTCCCTGAGTGATCACATTCAGTGTCATAGCTTTGAATGCTTCCTATTCTTTATTGAATTTCCAAGTTTCCGTCTTCAGCTAGAACTTCATTTCTGTAGAACATATTGAGCTATACAGATGTCTACATCTCCACATAGAGGTCTAATAGACAACTCAAGTTTAACAAGTTTAAAACTCAGCTACTTAAATATTCTGCGCAACAAACCCTGTTTCTCTCCAGTTCTCCCCATTTCAGTAAATGGTATTTTCATCCTTCCAGTTTCTCAAACCAAAAACCTTGAAGTTATTCCATACCCCTCTGTTTCTCTCACATCCAACAGCCACACTGTCAGTCTATACATTAATTCTATCTTTTAGATACACTCAGAATCTGATCACACCTCACCACACAAACTGGTACCACCCATATAGAAATCACCATCTTCTTTCCCTTGGACTATGGATTATTTCATTTGGCTCCTTACTGATCTCCCTGTTTCCAACCAGGCATTCTTTCAATCCTCAACGTGGCGAATGAAGTTACATAAATCAAATCACTTTTTCCTCTGCTCAGACCTTCCAATGACTTCCTATCTCAGTCAGAGTAAAAACCTAATTTTGGCATACTTAACCCTTAGAAAGTATAATATGTTGATATAATTCTAGTCCCTTAAGATGTCAAAGGGAGAAGAATCCCTGAAAAGCTTAGTTTTTAAAATTAAGGAAAACATAAATCTAAAAATTTAATTACAGATTGATGAAAAATCAGGTGCAACTTAGACCATATTTCTAGATATATCACCTCTTCAATCAGATCTTAAAGGCTACCCTTAACCCTTCAGAGCAACTTTCATGTAACTTGAATGAGAATAACAACATGTTGGAAATCTCTAATATGTCTTTTTTCTTGCTTGCATTTTTATTATTTAATCTTTTATTTCACAAACAGTTTATATCTCCTAGGATATAAGAAAGGTAAGATTTACAGACTTCAGTTTTTCCTAATTCTATCCATTGAAGTTACTAGAAGTAACTCAAATGTGTTAAAAGAAGAAATCAGGAAAAGCAGCTTTTCTTAGTTTCTTTGGGAATAATTACAAAACTTCTCTTTGTTTTTAATTACTTTTAGCAAGCTCTATTTCCAAGATGGGCTCAGATCCTCTAAAACTTGTACATGACGCTGTGGAGGAAACCACGGACTGGGTCTATGGCTTCTTTTCTTTGTTGTCTGACATCATCTCGTCTGAGGGTGATGAAGAAGATAATGATGATGGAGACAAGGACACTGATAAAGGTACAAAGAGCATAGAGATATATCTAACTGCTAGGACCGATGATTGATACGCATTACAATAGTTTGCTTAAGTTTAAGCACAAATGAGCACTTGGGTCAGGCTAAACCAAAATGAATACACTTCAGAGTGCAAATAGCCTATCAACAGGCTGCCAGACTCAGTAAGTTGGTCTCTATATGGCTTTCATCTTATAGCTTATCTGCCATTATGGCAAAGATGTCAAAATTAAATGCTACATTAGAGTAGCAATATAGTAGAGAGGGACTTATTATACAATCCTACAGAACCACAATAGAAACTCACATTTATATGCTTCTTTGGGAACAAAAAATGGCTGCTATTTCCCAAGTTTGAAAACTAAATATACGTATAAATATGTTATACATATAATTCATATTTACAGTCAAATAGAGAAAGCAATCCTACTAAAATCACAATGAAAGTTATTTAATTGAATCAAATGGAGGTGTAGAATGCAGGGACACATTCTAAATGCCACAACCATTATGCAACTAACCTATTTACTCTCTAGAATGTATTGATGATCAAAAGGAAATAACAAACTTAAACCACATGTAAACTGCTATTGAGTGGATGTGAAAAGAACAAAGCGTTGTGATTCTGCTTTTTTAGATGGCATTTTTAAGATCAGCCTTACTCATCAGAAATTACATATTCAGCCTTGACTACCAGGAAAGCTCTTATTATTTTAGTCCTTTCTATGACTTTGTCTGAATTTGTATTTTTTGGCTCCTGTGAGAGGTCGAGATGAACAATAGAGGACTGAAATGAACATGATATACGAACTGTAATGTATAATTTGGATCACTGCCACAATTTTATTGAACTCATAAAAGTGAAACTATCTCAAATAAATGTACATAGGCAAAGTGTATACTTAAAAATTGGAATTTGGAAGGCAAAGTAAGATATGGACTACTATTATCAAAACTAATAGATGGTTTTTTAAAAATGAATGAAAGAAAATGGGAAAATAGAGAGGCAATATTATGCTCTGCTGAAAGTTTTTCTAATTTACTGTTTTTGCCTTGGTTTAGGAGAAGTAGAGGAGCCTCCCTTGAAAAAAAAAGGTTAGTTGTGTTGACCTTTGAAAAAAAGTATTTTTCTTTTATGGTAATATTGATTTTCACCATAACTTAAATAGATTTTACTTTGTTATAGACAATTTATTTTTAATGTAGAGTTTTTGTTTAATGGTTAGATTAAGATTTATAGTTAGGAGAAGAAATACTCGATTCTTTCCGATGAAGCTAATCCCATCATTTTTAAGTTGATTATTTAATTAATGCCTTCTTCAGTAGATGTGCAAATCAATCTACACACTGATCAATGTGAATTTGAATTGCAGGAATGAGGGGTGAATTCTATAGTTTTCTAAATGGCCTAGAAGATGAGGATGCCCGTGATCTTTATTATTCTCACTGTGGCCAGATATATCGATTTTAAATTTTAATTCTTTTTCTTATGTTATTGTCAGTATTATTTTTCAATTTTAGGTGATATCTATTGGACAGGGTAGCTGAGATAGTGTGGAGGATAATAATCTTGAAGGCACAGGTATATGCAGTCAGTATGTATTATGTGTCATCCCAAAGCAGCAGAGTCATCTGGGTGAGCTTGGCTGTGGTTTACAGGGATTCCTTGAAGGAATAAGCAACGTCGTCAGTCACTGAATGGAATGATCATAAATCCAAAAGATGGGAGCAATACGACTGGGAAAAAGGGGTTATAACTGTGGGGCAAAAGCCTCAGAGATTTTTACAGGAAGGGGTAGGAATTATGTCTAGAAGGAATAATAGGGAGCAATGGATACCATCCTGAGGTATATTTGGTATGAGATAGAAACATAAAAGCCAGACTTAATACAGTTAGTTATTGCTGCACATGTTGGGCATTAGCTCTTGGGAATATTTATTACAGAGGAGAACTTGCTGGCCTCTGTTGCTATCTCCCTAGACCTACTGTGAATGCAAACAGTAGGATCCAAATTTGGAGCTTCGGCCTTGCCTGACAGATGATGATAACCTCACTGCTTGGGATAAAATCTACACAGTGTGTGTTAATTTGGAAAATTTGAATCTTTAACTTGCCTAGTAAAAGGTAAAGTAGTGAAACTCAAGTGTGGAACTGCCATTCAGAAATGAAAGTGTTTATGAAGCTATTGAGAGCAGAAAGGATGGGTTGCCCTACTCACAAATCCATGATGAGAACCCAAGAACTCAAGACATTCTTAAGTCATCAAATCCAGGTATAGAGAATCTAGATTAGTTTATAAACTTCTTGAGGTAAAAAGCAGAGTCTTTTTATAGCTGATCTCCAATGGATACTGCCCAGAACATAGTCAAAGTTTAAGCTAATGAGTTACCAGTCATGGTCTGGAAATTACAGCTTGTATATATATTTATTCCATTTGGATATGGAAGAGTGAAAAACAAATATTTTCTTATTTATAAATTAAATTCTACAAGAATATCATATAAGATCATATTCTCCATAAATCAATATCTAGTATTTCATATAGAATCTGTTCATTGCTCTTTATTTGAATTTCCTGGTGGGATTATTTTAAAATTTAAGTTTTATGAAATGATTAGCATAAGTTGCAAATGCACGCAAAACTGTTTAATTATTGTTTTTAAATTATTGTATTGCTTTATCAAATCAACAGAAAAACTATTAAATAGTTGTTTAAGATACTTTTTAAAAATGTCAGTAATGATCATTAGTTAAAGCAGTCTAAGGGATATATATATTTAAAACCATGTACACTAATGTCTAAAAGGAGAATTGACTAAAGTCACCTGAATATATTTTCTTAATATTATTATTTACAGAGTTACATGAGAAAATGGACATTTAAAGCAACATCTTATACATCCTACCTTGGGTACAAAGGCTGTAATAAACATTAGTTATAAAAGAAATATATTTAATTACAATTATTTTTTATTTAAAACCTTTTCTTTTGTAGAGTCATAGAAACAATGAGTTTTAAATCAGTATGTGATATTTTACAAAGCATTTCTAATACATATTCTGCTTTTAAAAGCATATTTTTAATGTTATTATTAGGGAAGAGATTCCATGAGCTTATCTCTATCTTATGAGGAATTATTTTGTAAATTCTACATTTTAAAGTAGTGGTTTAAGAAGTTTTTTAGGTTTTTTTGATAATCTAGAATTATATCCTCTTAAAATATTTGATTTTCACCTGTCTAAATGAGTCTTTATTAGTCTCTTCATTAGTACTCTTTCCCATTCAGACACATTCAATAATATTTAGCCATTTTATATTACCTAATTATCAGGCTGTGGCATTGTTTATTCGACTGTCCTGTGTCTATATGAAGCATTTTATTTAAATGTGCTTAAAATGTTGGTTTCATTTGTTCAGTTATTGCTATTTTTACCAAAATAAAAATTTAGCTACCTTGTTATTTATGGGTGGAGTTTGCAGTTCTAATTTGATATGGAATAACAGTACAGTCAAATAATCTCAGGGTTGCTGGGTTGATTATTAAACAGATTATTAATATGGATGAAATTTTTGAATCTGCTCTTCTGTGGCTTATGTTGTTATATATAAATATAGCTTTAGGGTATTAAGTGTAGTACCTAGTGTCTTTACATTCTTCATGCATACTTACTTTTCAACTTGTCAAAATTTTTAAATATTAAATTCTATTTCAAATACTCCGTGATGCAGGCTGAAGGCACTGAATCATTGTAAAATATTACATTTTTATTGTATAATTATTTAAAACATAACTATGAAAACCAATACCATTGTAAATTATATATTCTGGAACAATTCTGTGCTATGTAGGGTGGGTGTGCTTTGTTTACCTAGAATCAGCCTGTTGAGTAGCATTCTTCACACCAGGGTACATATCAGGGACATGTTAACACCACATTTTCCAAGGGATAAACGAGTGGGGATAGCATCAAAGGAATCAAATTACATTTGTATGCTTTCCTACAATTGATCTGCCTGAGAACATATCCAAGGTTATCATAGTAATTCTTCTATGTTATGAGATAAAGAAGTGTCTTTCACACATCTTCAAATTGCTAGAATGCCAACCAAAGAGACCAATAGGCCTTCCGGTCCTATCTTGCATATGTCTGCTAAAGGAGAGGCATGGTGCTGATACTCAGGTGTTCTGTGTCATGATGGGATGTTCTGAAGTCAGAGATAAGGTAGAGTGGGGAGATGGGAACAATGGCAAGTTTCATTTAATGATTTTGCCTTTTATTTAGCTGAATAATGTGAAAGAGTGCATTGCTCTTGAGGGACACTCCCTTGAGAGCAAAACAGAAAGAACATCCATAGGAAATACTGAAAGCTAAAAATGGCTTTTAAAAATTTAAATGTAAGCAGTTCTTTTCAGTTATTCTCAATATTTGTTCCTAGGAAGTGTCACTGGTTTGAAACTACTTTGAAACAATCAAAGCAGTGTAGGTTAGTGACACTAATTCTTTTAAATATAACTGGGATATTTCTAAGGCAACCAGACTGTTAAAGATGCATTGAATAAACCCATGGATGTCACATTTCTGTGATTCATTTCAGACTAATTCTGTATTGTTCAAAAAGAAATTTAAAACCTACCTTATGTAATTAATTATATTATGAAATATTTAATCTAACTGATGTCAAACCTTATCATATTTCATTTAATATAAAATGTTTAATATTTTGTACCTCCTATTGACAAAAAATTAAATTATATACTATTTGCAGAACCAATTCACTCTGTGCATGTGTATATATATATATATATATAGATATAGATATATATAGATGTGTGTATGTATATATATACATAATATATTATGTACCATTTATTCATTATATGTTTTTTATTGTATGTATTTTCTACCTCTTACTAACAAAAAAAACCCACTATATGCTAGCTGGCTGCTCAATAAATATATATATGTAAATGTATAGATTTAATATATATTCTACTTTGCCTATAAATTATAAAATTTTATCATGATATCTAACAAAATTATTGGAGTTATTTCTTTTATATTTGCAACTTTAAAAATTATTCCCAAAGTAAAACATCAAAATGTGGTATCCCCCTAACATGCATATTTCAGGAATATCAAACTTTTAAAAATACTCCTAGCTCCATAAACAACTAAAAATTTTACTTATATGGTACCTGACATTAGTTCAAGTAAAATAATGTGCAGTGGAATATTGGTTTGTCTTGTTTTCTAACTTATTGTAAAATAAACGTATTACATTAAATCCAAATAATTTAAATATTTTCATCTACTTTTAATAACATATCTTCCAAATATGTTGCAAAATTTATTACTTTCATAATAATTTCCTCAAAATACACACTAAAATTTTTTTTGAACTGAAAAGCAAAATTATATTTTTTTGAAAAAGAGTAAGTTTGATTTACGTGAGAAATTTGAAAACAAAGGCTGGCTTTGCCCATTAGTTAACATGGCAAACATTTTCCATAAGTTAAGTGAGCGGCAGCACCAAAGTTTAGATGAAATATACCTAAAGCAAGAACTACAATTGAAGCATAAAGCAATATCATTTTATCCTAAATTATTACATTATACAATTTTTATTGAGTTATAATTAACATACAATATTATATTAGTTTCAGGTGTACAAAATAGTGATTCAGTATTTTTATGCATTATGAAATGTTCACTGCAGTAAAACCAATTACTATCCATCACTATACAAAGTTGCTACAAAATTATGGACTATATTCCCTATGTGTACATTACATTCCTGTGATTTTTTTGTTTTATGGCTGGAAGTTTATACTTCTTAATCCCTTTCATCTATTTCATCTGGCCCTCTCCCCCCACCCCCCCCAGCAATCACCAGTTTGTTCTCTGTGTCTATTGGAATATAAAAAATAAAATAAACAAACAAAACAAAGCAGAAACAACAAAAAACAAGCAACCAAATTAAAAAATGGGCAGAAGAGCTAAATAAACAGTATATTTTAAAACGAAGTTAAAAATAGATGTCTATTCAGCATAGGCAGCTTAGCATTTTTCTATTTCTTTTTCAAAAAAAAGATGCTGGTTTCTCACAAACCTAATATGATTTTTCTTTCATATTTCTATATTAACATTCATGTGATGCGGACTTTTCAGATTATGTAAACATTCATAAAAGTATAATTTTTACTGGGGATAGAGCTTTTTAATTTTTTGTACTAACATTTCTAAGTGCAGAGTAATGGATATACTTATCTCTTTTTACAGTTTATTCTTACTTAAACCTTAGTCTATAATAAGTCTGTATATAAGAATAATCATTACAGCATTTATGTTCTTTGAAATATGTAATTTTAGGAGACAATAATAGTCTCTTAACAAGAAATTACATTTTATAATGTCACTTTCTGACATCTAGCTTTAAAGTTAAGAAAGAATACTTTTAGTCCTTCGGACCCATACATACACATTTTTTGGGGAAGGAAAAATTGATCTTCAATTTTAGGGACATGGTGGCCTTATGAGATATATACTTAATATATATATGGTGGCCTTATGAGATATATACTTAATATACTTGCCTTTGTGGAAAGAGCCAAAATCCCCTGTACATTATGTTGAATTCACTTGCTTTCCAACTACTTGCTCTTTGAACTAAGGAACCATCTTGAAGTTTGAACAGGACCCAAATATGAAGGCTGATAGTCTGTGAAATTGTTCCTGATGCATGCCAATGGCAGAGGAAGAAGCTCTTCTTTACTTAGAGCAAAACAAATTACATTCTCCTTATAATCGCGTTTTAAGATTTCCCTAAAGCTCCTGGGGTTGAAAAGAGCCCAGTAAATTTAAACTCAGTTCTTCTTTGTGTATTGTTCTCACTTTATTGAAACCCACCTTAGCTCTTTGCAGTCAGGGTGAGTAAGGAAGAACCAGGGAATCTGAGCATCATAAATATTCAAGACTTTAGGATTAGGCCATTCAGAAGGTTGTATCACGTCACTGGGAGTAAGATAGATGGACATGTTTCTGTGCCAGAGATTTCATTACATCCATCTTTGCTGGCAGCTTCGGTGCCTTACCCCAGGCAGAACTTTAAGTGTCTGAAAAATACTGCGAGTGAAAAAAAGAGGGAGAATGGAAAGGTGACTAAACTTGTTAAAATTCGTAGCCTCAGAATACTGGTTACCAGGTTGGCCCTAGTAACACTGTTAAGTAGATACATTAATCTTTGGAATACTCCTCTAAATAAGTCTAGATTAAAACTCAGCTCCATAACTGCACTGCTGCATATTGCCCTCAGGCTGCTCAAGGAACTCACCGCTTTATCTTCTGGTTGTCTTTCCCAATATTAATCAGACCTGTGAGGACAAGGGGCAAAACGCAGAGAGAGCAGACAGTGGGGCTTGGTGATGGGATCAGAATGAAAAAGGCTGAGGAGAGATCTGATGAATGATCCAGAGACTTACTTCTCTAAGGAGTTGCAGCTGTAGTGAACCCTGGGTCCAAAAGAGCTCATTTCTATCAAGGCAAGCAAACTGGAACCAGAGTGATGGAAATAATACTGGTAACACTGGAGCCTGAAGGAGCAAGCCGATGAAAGCAAGGGATTAAATTTTGGTGCCAACATCATGGAGAATAAAAAGGCTGAGACAGGACTTCCCTGGTGGCACAGTGGTTAAGAATCCGCCTGCTAACGTAGGGGACGTGGGTTGGAGCCCTCGTCCAGGAAGATCCCACATGCCGCGGAGCAACTAAGCCTGTGTGCCACAACTATTGAGCCCGCGTGCCACAACTACTGAAGCCCGGCATGCCTAGAGCCCGTGCTCCGCAATAAGAGAAGCCGCCACGATGAGAAGCACGCGCACCACAACAAAGAGTAGCCCCCCGCTCTCCGCAACTAGAGAAAGCCCACGTGTGCAGCAACAAAGACCCAGCGCAGCCAAAAATAAAATAAATTAAAAAAAAAAAAAAAGGCTGAGACAGCTCGACTCAGGCCCAACCATTTTAAGTAGCTCCTGTTGGAGCAAGAATAATCTCAAGGTTGCTGCATTCCTATCTGGAAATAAGATTGGGTGTGTAATTGAGAAGCCTGTGAATGAGAAGCTGTTAGGTTTATATGTATTCCAGATTCTTTTCAACTCTGTACGTTCCGTTTTTCAAAATCACGAGATTTTGGTCTCTTGTGGAAAAAAGTAAGTCCAGTTAAGACATCATTTGAATCTGATGCACGGAGTTGGGAATCACTGGTAATTTTTCTGTTTTTCTTTTTTTTTTTTTTTTTTTACTACCTAACATGTAGAACAAAAGAAATAGAAATTTTGAACCCTTTCAAGTTAGGTGGAATAGCATATCCCACTTTTAAATCCTGTCCCAATATTTTTCTGTTGAAATGAACATGATATTTGACTGTCAATATTTTATTATAGGCATAATTGTCAATTATATATGTCAATTTATAGTTGACATATTTTATATAAACATCTGTGGATAAGTTAAGGCAAAGTATTAAAAATGTGCAGTGTTTTAAATTTTATTATTATTTAGCTTTGCAGTGTTCCAGAAAAACAATATTTAAAAACCCTAACTTATTGGCACCCATATTGATCACTGTGGAAAGAAATGCTTTAAAAATGCATTGGTAACATGCTTTTAAGTTTCCTCCATGTCTTTTCATGGCTTGATAGTGTATTTCTTTTTAGTGCTGAGTAATATTCCATTGTCTGGAGGTACCACAGTGTATTTCTTCATTCACCTACTGAAGGACACCTCGGTTACTTCCAAGTTTTAGCAATTATGAATAAAGTTCCTTTAAACAAACAAAAAAACAAAAAAAAAACCCCTACTACCTTTTGTACAAGTGTTGCAGTTTACAATACCTTTCACATACATTTTTTTTCCACATACATTTTTAAATTTCCACAAATAGTAAAATTCTGCAACTTTCTCCAGCATTTCTAATAGAAAGTAAAAAGGTTGAGAAATGCAACATTTTACTGTCCCAAATTTTCAACCACACTCTTTTTAGTGTTTAAATCATTTGTACGTCGTGTCTTAAAGAACAGATGAGATACTATCCACCACAACTTTCTATATTGTGCAAGAGTTGATAGCTTATAATCTTGCTTAAACATTTATTTTTTAACTCAGTATATATTTATCGAGTGGTTAGTATATGCCAATTATTATTGAAAATTTACTGTGGAACAAAATAGACATAGTTTTTGCCCTCATCAAATTTAGAATTTAGTGAGGGAGACAAGTAATAATAATAATAGCCAATATTTTACATGATGCTTATTAGATATCAGGTGCTGCTCTAAATCCTTTACATTTTAACTTATTTTAATCCTCATGTAAATCTATGTGGTAGGTACTATTATTAACCTCATTTTACAAATGAGGAAGTGAAGTTCACACAACTAGTAGGTGTGAGAATTAGATTTGAATGAAGCAGATTGACTCAAGCATTAGTTATCTTAAACTCTAAGCCACATTTTAATACATGCCAGCGATGACAATATTTTTGTATAGATCTTTTAATAGCTTATGTATGTCTAGATTTTCCTAACAAAATGCATTTTTAATTACACTAGAATACTGTTGATTTATGCCATCTTTTGTATGACAATTATTCAAATAATCATTTAATGACCATTGCAATCCAGAAATAATGAATACTATAAATAATACTAATTTTTAATTTTTTCTCAGCAAAATAATACATTATTATATCTGCTTCTCTTGTTTCCCAGCACTTCACAAGTCTGGTGCTGAGACTAATACCTCTCAGAGACATTGGACTCTAGCCCAATTGCTTATTTGGCATTGGACTTGAGGAAAACAGCCTGATTTAGGAGGGTGTATTTTTTGGTTATCACCGTTGAGTTATAAAGGATGAAAACCAGAGTTTAAATTCTTTGAGTTCCTTTAATTTAAAAAATGCATTAAATTGAGTTATTTGTAGTGAGGTGGATGGACCTAGAGTCTGTCATACAGAGTGAAGTAAGTCAGAAAGAGAAAAATAAATACGGTATACTAACACATATATATATATGGAATCTAAAAAAAAAAAAAAATGGTTCTGAAGGACCTAGGGGCAGGACAGGAATAAAGACTCAGACGTAGAGAATGGACTTGAGGACATGGGGAGGGGGAAGGGTAAGCTGGGATGAAGTGAGAGAGTGGCACTGACATGTATACACTACCAAATGTAAAATAGATAGCTAGTGGGAAGCAGCCGCATAGCACAGGGAGATCAGCTCGGTGCTTTGTGACCACCTAGAGGGGTGGGGTAGGGAGGGTGGGAGGGAGACGCAAGAGGGAGAGGATATGGGGATATAAGTATACGTATAGCTGATTCACTTTGTTATACAGCAGAAACTAGCACAACAATGTAAAGCAATTATACTCTAATAAAGATGTTTAAAAAAATAATAAAATAAAATAAAGCCTAGCATGATGAAATAATTGGTTTTAGAATGGGAGATGAATAACAATAAGAATCTAAAAGGAGACTTCTACTCTTTTCTCCACTTCTCATATTCACACATACTTCCCTACAGATAGTGAGAAAGGGGATAGGGGAAAATCAGGACTAGTGAAAGAAGTCAGAATACACTTCCCATGTTCTATGGAAGTAACCTGCCCCTTCTCTTGAGTGCCCCTCATATCATAATGGACAGAGTAAACACTAGTGGAGAACTGATACATTAGGTAAGGTTACCAAAAACTCAGGAAAACAAAGGGATCCTTTTCATTGCTTCCTGACACATTGAGCTAACTGTCACTCTTTCTCCATTTATTTTTCCCTTCTCCAGTTATCAAAATTCAAATTGACAATTGTACCTTTAAGGACCTTGGACAGTCTCACACTTGGATTGAGATACTTTGACCTCTGTGCTTTCTAAGCCACAAAACAATCTTTGAGGTTTACTGTTACCAAAATGGCTTATCGTTCCAACTAGAATCTGTTGCTGAGACTTATCATGTTCTCAGGTTGGACTCTCTAACCTATTGGCAAAGCACATACATTTGGAGGTAAATAATGACTACTTTGACCTTCTTTGTCCCTTGTATCCAGAATTGGTTCAGTTTAAGTGAACTGTTCTTAAAGAGTGCAAAAGGTTAAATGAAATTTTTTGCTACTGTACATTACTGTTATATTGCATAAGGTAGAGGCATTTACCTGTCTATAAAATTATTGAATAACTAGAAGATAGTATTAATATAAGAAATGTTATTTTTCTTTGAAGTTTGCCGTAAACCATAGGGCAATAAATTTCTATTTACTGACTTGACTCTTTTACATTTAATTTTCCATTCTTACACAAATAGTTCTCTGCTGGCAAGAGTAATTGAGAGTAAAAAATTAGGCATCATCTGCTTATGAGAAAAATATCCTTCTGAAGTCTAAATTGGTATCATGCTGTTACTCAGTTGGGCAGGAGCCTGAGTGGTCATCATTTCCTGGCTAAAGTGTAAGGAGACAGAACTAGCACACTGTGTAGAGGCTACATTGGATTCTTTGGACATCTGATAGCCAGAGACAGTGACAATAGTGATGTAGTACAATCCCCAAAGAAAATGTAATGTTGCAATAAAACATGCAGAGACATTTAATTTATCCTTAAGTTTGAATTGTAGGGGCAGAAAAATTTTCCTTCTTCCTGTCTAGGTTCTTTGGCTGGTCTAATAATTAAATTGATATAAGACAGATTAACAGGAGAAAAATAAACATTGTTCATACATACGGGAGCCCCATAAAAATATGAGACTCAAAGGGCAGCCAGGTAATTGAGACTTATATATAACAGCCTGAGCTAAGGAAAAGAGGAGGGGTCTGAGTATACAAAAGGAAGGAAGGCTCTTCACAGGAAGGGAGAGTAGACGTTTGGAAAACAAAGAGTGTCCTGTTATGCAGATAAGTTTCTTGGTATCTCTGGTAATAGCTCTCTCCTTGGTACAGGCCCCCTTTCCAATGTAAATTTAGGCAGTTGAGGGGAAGGTAAAGAGCTTTTCCTGCTGGGCTTTGATTGCATTTAGCTGAAAAATAACCCTTATGCCAAAGAGACATATTTTGAGGTAGTGAAATCTGCTCCCCTTCAGAATCATCAGAAACAAATTTCTTTTGTCTTCTACAAGCAAAGAAATGTATGTGTGTATGCCTTTACAAGGTTAACTGTGCTTGTCTGCACTTACCTGTACAGAGATATTAACAGTCTCCAAGTGATCATCAGTTAAAAAATAGTTGATGATGTTCCTGCAAAACAACGTCTATGTTAAGTCATTATATTTCATTGTGAGCTGTAGAGATTTGTCTGTGTGTGCGCATGCGCGCGCGCCTGTGTGTAGGTGTGTGATTTAATCCACAACTCCCACTTATAAGAGATCTGAGTGGATCTGCCCAGAGCAGTTGGGCTGTCTTAGTTTATATAAAGCTGAAGTGCAGAATCAGGAAAATAAAAAGTTGGGACTATATTCTTGAGACTGTGAAATTGAGCAGGACCCTGGGGGAACTTTCGAGGTACAAAAGCCCCAGCCCCGAAAATTCTGAAAGAGCAGAGGAATCTCAACACGTGTTTCCTGCCAGGATCCTTGTACTGTAGTTTGTACCCAAAGCACAGAATCCCCAGTGCCTGCTTTTGTTGATGTCTATAGAAAATGCTGGCTGGTCTGGACACATTTGACCCAAATTCCAACTGTGCACGAAAACTTCAGAATATTTTAAAAATCCAAATTTTTTTTCTCTTAGGAGCAGGAAGAAAACACTCCTTGAAAGGGTGTTAGCGAAGGGAGGTGAGGGTAGGGAGAACCTTAATTTGGATCCTCTTTTAGTTGAAATGCAACCTTTAAGAGACTTTTGACAACCATAGACCAGAACTTTATGTAAATTGCTTCCCTATCTATCAGCTGTTTTTGGAAGAAAAACCCATCCCTGCAACCACTTCTTAAAACTGTCTTGATTTTTCAGCAATTTAAACTCTAATGTAGTTCTGTGTAGAGAATGTCACTGTAGTTTTGGGTGTATAAGTGTGTGGGTGCTGATAATTTTGTATTTTCATTGGGAGTGGAAAAGGAAAACAATTCAAGGTGAAAAAATTATTCTTAAATATGCATTTTTATAAATTTTATTAAAGAATTTTGTTACAACAAAAAAATAAAATAAACACTCTGAAATATAGTCGTCATTTTTAATTTATTTTTATTGAAGTATAATTGATTTACAATGTTGTGTTAGTTTCAGGTATACAGCAGTGATTCAGTTTTATATATATATATATACATGTTCCTTTTCAGATTCTTTTTCCTTACAGGTTTTATGAACTATTGAGTATAGTTCCCTATGCTATACAGTAGTAGGTCCTTGTTGGTTATCTATTTTATGTATAGTAGTGTGTATCTTGTTAATCCGACAAGAAAAATCTCTAATAAACAACCTAACCTTACACCTGAAACAACTAGAGAAAGAAGAACAAACAAAACCTAAAGTTAGTAGTAGGAAAGAAATCATAAATATCAGAGCAGAAATAAATTAGAGATGAAGACAACAATAGAAAAGATCAATTAAACTAAAAGCTGGTTCTTTGAAAAGACAAACAAAATTGATAAACCTTTAGCCAAACTCATCAAGAAAAAAAGGGATAGGGCCCAAATCAGTAAAATCAGAAATGAGAAAGAAGTTACAACCGACACCACAGAAATACAGCGGACCATAAGACACTACTATAAACAACTATATAACAATAAAATGGACAACCTAGAAGAAATGGACAAATTCTTAGAATTGTGCAATCTCCCAAGACTGAACCAGGAAGAAATAGAAAATATGAACAGACCAAGTACTGAAATTGAATCTGTGATTTAAAAACTCCCAACAAAAAAAAGCCCAGGACCAGATGGCTTCACAGGCGAATTCTATCAAACATTTAGAGAAGAGTTAACACCTTCCCTTCTGAAACTATTCCAAAAAATTATAGAGGAAGGAATACTTCCAAACTCATTCTATGAGGCCACCATCACCCTGATATCAAAACCAGACAAAGATACCACAAAAAAGAAAATTACCAGGCCAATGTCACCAATGAACATAAAAATTATCATCATTTTTTAAAGTCTAATTCTCCTTTACTTTCATCTATTTTTATTTTTGCTTAAGTGAAACTTATTATGAAGTGTAACCAGCATTCCTGGACTTACCTCCCACTTTAAGGTTACCTCCCTTTCTTGTATTTGGGGAAAAGTGGAGGGAATATGTTTCCCTCCTGCCTTTTCCTGAGTGGTGATCTGCATCCCAGTCTTCTTGAGATTTGTCTTCTTTCACTCTATTTTTTTCCCCTCCAGGACGGATCCCTGCTCATTACAATTCTGGTTATAATCTAGAGCTCATTCCCTTTTGGTCAGCTGCTGCTGGGTACACAAGAGCTAAGGCTAAGGGGAACCAAGGTTTCTTCTACTACTGTTATTTTTTCTGTTCTGTGATGTGCAAGCTTTCACCTACCTACCTTGCAGGAAACCCCATCATGAACCAACGTGGATTGTCTAATTCAATAAACCACCACCTTGTCTAAACAGTGTATTTCCCCATTTAAGTTAGGCTAGGAGGCTCTGACAGGATTACCCAGGCAGAATGGCCTTTTGAACCTAATCCTGAAGAAGATTCTAACTCGTGTCTGATCCTCCTGTATGAGTTCTAGAATCTCTCTTTTATTCCTCTGAGTAGCCAGTGGATATCTGTGTAATATAAACACACACACACATACACACATACACACACACACACATACACACACACCTCTAAAGGAAAAATATTATTCTCAATGACAGATTTAAGGCCTTTTTCAATCACAATAGATGTAACATTTCATATAAAATTTTAATTTAGAAAATTTCATCCCCCTTCTATATTCAAATTAATCCCTATCAGGAGTAAGAAATTATTTCTTAAGGATGATTCCCTTAGCAGATGCAAAGACTACTCTAAATCTTTGGCATTTTACTTACTTTATCAGGCTGAATTATACAAGGCCCCAATCTTCTCCATCGCTTGTGTTTGTTTAAATAGGAGGGAGGAAGCAGAATGGTATTGGCAGGGGAGAATTTTGAGGGTTTCTTTTAATTAACTTGTAGAAGATTTAACCCTGTAGATGACCTGAAAAGGTCATTTGCCCACCCCTAGGACCAGACAAGTACTGTCTAAAACTAGTATAATGTGAGCCACATATGTATTTAAAATTTTTTGAGTAGCCACATTAAAAAAATGTAAAAAGAAAAATATGAAATTAATTTTAATAACATGTCTTATTTAACCCCAAATATCAGTCAGGGCTCAACCAAAGAAGCAAAAGTAGGAAATTATGCAGACATATTTATATATTAAGACATTTATTACAAGGAATTGGCCTGTGTGATTGTGGGGACTGGCTGAACAAATGAGAACCCATAGGACAGGCAGTCAAGAAGTGAAGATCATGGGCAAGCTGGAGCCCACGGGCATGGACCAACAGTGTCATCCACCCAAAGAATTTCTTCCTTCTCCCAGGAAACCTCAAACTTGTTTCTGAGACCTTCCAGTGGAATCAGACAAGCCCACGCAGATGCTCCAGAACCACCTTATTTAAAGCTAATAAACTAGGCATTTTAAGTACATATGCAAAATACCTTCACAGCAACTTCTAGATTACTGTTCATTTGAATGATTTGGGGTAGTAGCCTAGCCAAGTTGACACATAAATAAAACCATCACACTCAATATGTCCAAAATAATATCATTCTGATATGTAATTAATATAAAAATTATTAGAGATATTTTACCTTCTTTTTAATATTAAGTCATCATAATTCATTAGGTACTTACACTTATAGCACATCTCAATTTGGACTAACCATATATCATGTCTTTAATATGTACACATGTCTAATGGACACTGCATTGGACAGTGTAGGTCTAGACAGTGACAAAGAGTGATTGGACTGGCGCTCTAAAGATACAAGTTCCCAACAGGAGTCATTTCAAAATATCTAAAGACATTTTTTATGGTCATGACTGGGGGTGGGGATGGGGGCTAGAAGCATCTAGTAAGTAGGGATGCTGCTAAATACTCTACAGGGCACAGAGCAGCCCCACTCCACCTCCAAGTAACAGTTTCCCCGATCTAAAAAGTCAATAATGCTAAGATGAAGAACCATGCTTTGGAGTAGGATTTGGAGACATAGGGAGGAGATTAGTAATAATAATAATGAGGAGGAGGAGGAGAGAAGCAGGAAGATGGATGTTTCCTAAGCCCTTGGGATATCTTTCCTTGTACCTTGAAGCCTTTTTTTCACAAATGTAATTGAATATCTTAACTCTTTTGTATCTCCATTGCCATTTTCAAGGTCAAGGATGGGATAAGGGTAGAGGAGTGGCCTTATAAATAGTATGACTGATTAATGGGGAAAATGAGGGAAGGAAATCTTCACAGTGGTGATTATCTCTTTAACTGGTGAATGAAAGTCAGTAACTATCTTTTCTGAAGATATTTAGGATTTTCCTATAGTTGGTCTTGAATTTAGACTTCTAGAAAAATTATAAAAATGCAAATTCAAATCTACAAATGGAGAATTTAGAATATGTACAGTAATTAGCACCATCTCAGACCATCTGTGGAATAAAGTTGTGATAAATAAATAAGTAAAACTCATTAGCATTTTTCTAAGAAAAACCATGATAAAAGTGATTTAAGTCACTTTTCAGAAGTAGTAATCATATTTGTAAACTCTAATCTCAAATTTAGTTCTATCCAAATTAACTGCAAATTCAGAATTAACTTTATTTTCTAAGCCTTGGCAATGTATGTTTACTGAAACTAGCAGCAAACTGAATATATTTGTTAAAACCTGATATTTAGAAAAAATGTAACAACTAACATTCTATAAAATGTGTCATATCTACATGCAGTAATTATTGGTTAAATGCAATGCCAAATTCTGATTATAAACATAGCTTAGAGTCGATACTTCTGAGATATATTTCCTATTAGATAGTTGTTACAGTTCAATTCACAAATTCTTAATTTAATATGTAAAAACTAAATCTTCCTAAATCTAAATGACATTTTTTACTAAGGAGTCTTAATATGCATTGAGAGTAATTGAAATAAAACATAATTATAATTTGTAATCAGATTTAGCACTGAAAACAGTGGCAACATTTATTGATTTAAGTTGTTAAGCTTTTTCAATAACTAAAATTTAGGTAACTCCAATTTTTTCCTTATTTCAATAAATGAGGGATTTATGTGGCAGTATGTTACAATGACTCTTTCCTTTTAGATACCTTTAAATTTGTTGGCTAAAATAATTTAGACTTCATGCTGGAATTATAATGTTTCGGTCATAGCTATGATTTATATTTTGCACATTTTCAAAAAGAGTTTTTAAAAGTATATCCTATTTTTTCCTAGAAATACACAAAGAAAAGACTGAAAAGCAGGAGAAAACTGAAAGGAAAATACAAACTAAAGGTAAGTGTTAAATTTTGTGTTTATTCTTATTTTTGTTCAGGATATATATTTTGTATATTTACATGAGAAAACGGAAAGTTTTCATCTTTAGTGCTCTTTTGCTTTAATTGTTGATAGTGTTTAAGTAAGTTTACCTATAAGTAAACCCCAGGTATAAATATATAATATTTAACTACTGGAATCAAAATAACTTCAAAATGTGTTACAATCTTTCAGTTATTTATTGATGCAGTTGGCTTTTGCTTACTGAGATAGTACCACAAACGTATTTTTTGACTTATTAGCAAACATTTTTCCTTCTTTAATCTGTTAATATAATAGATCAGAGTTCAATTTTTTTTAACTTGAATTTTTTTTATGCCATGCTATACCTTTAAAATCTTTGTCATAGAAATGCAGTCATTATACTATCTCACTGAAGACTGCTATGGCCCCAGAGCTTGCTTACACAGCCTCAAGGGGTAGATGGGCAATGACAACATGATGATTAATAGCCTTTTCAACTCAACTAAATCTAGTAACTGAAATCTTGCATTAGAGGGATATTACTAATGGCCAGCAGTGTCTTGCTCATCTTACAAGCGTCACTTTTCTAGGAGTGACCCATGTAGTCACAAAACTTAAAAAGAAAACTTACAGGAAGCACAAACATTCAATAGGACATGTTTCTAAATATGCCCAAGTTTCCCCAGTGGTCAGTCTCACATGATACTGGGTGAGTTAAGGCAAAAATAAAAACCTCATTATTCCTGTATTTGTGTGATACAGCTGAAAATGAAAGAATTTTCCTAGGATAAAAATTGAATGTTGTCTAATATTTATTATGTCAAAAACTGACTAGTACAAAATTACCTGCACAGACATCAAAGTTGCAAGTAATAGTTTCAAATAATAGAAGTTCTAATTAACCTGAAATTATACCAATATGTGAATCTACATTAAAATACCATGTTTTCTTTTTTAATATACTTCATGAACTTCCTTTTTGTGAAGAGCTCAAATCATTCTGCAAATATTATGTCTTCAATCCTAATGTTTGAATTAGTTCCAGATTGGTCAGCCAATCCTTATACAACCAGGGACAATGAAGTTTACTCAACTGAAACCTATTTATATTTGTACTTAGGGAACTAATGTCTTATTTCTGTTCCCTTTCCCTTTTTTCGTTCTTAATTCCTTTGGTCAGGGAAAGTGGACACAGCTCTTGGGTACGGATTGACTAAGCTAGCCATCACTGAACTGGTTATGTGTTTCTATCTGCTGGAGGTTAAACAGAAATTCAACTGGTTGCACATGATTGGGGAGTCTGCTGTTTTATCTTGCAGACTGTACTACTAATTTAATAGCAATGCTGCTGGAGTGGATGTTGTGATGCAGATGGTACCATTTGCGTTTTGGACTTGGCTCTATTAGAATCCTGCTGTTAAAGACTGAGCAGTGGGCTGTAGAGTGGATTTATTAAACTAGTGAGTCTTGCATAATTAAAACAGTGAATTTGGCTGAAGTTTAAAATAAATTCCTCAAAGGCTGAGCTAGAGATTAGTACCTGAATATATTTCCTGAATAGATCAAATATAGTTTGGGAAAGTGAATGTTTCTCAAGAAAGAGAAAATGGAGCTTCAGCTGTTCAACAGTGAAATGGGCTTCAGAGATACTTTTTTCCACAATTTTTTGTGTGAATATGAACAAAAGAGTTCATTTTACTGCTTTGTTTCCTCATCCAGGTAGAATAGAATAATGCCTGCTTTCTATTCCCAAGTAGTTCAGTGAAAATAAATGTGGTTTTATAGCTGTTCCTATGTCTAGATAAATACATGTTTTCTCTATGCCACATTCTGTCAGTTATGGTTATATATGATGGATAGTTAGGAATTTAAATTGTTATCAAAGCATTTTGAACTCTTATAAGAAAAGATACACTATACCCAAGGTAATAGTAGCCCGAAATGATTATAGACAAGCCAGCAAATATCAGAGTATAAAGAGATCTATTATGCAGAAGCTGATGTATTAACTTCTATTGCACAAAATGTCTTCATCCTTCCGTATTCTTTGTCCTGAAAATTAACATCACGATTCACCCAAGTTATTCAAGCTAAAAAGCTAGGAGTCATTTTGGCCAGTAGTGGTACTCAATCCTGACTGGACTTTAGAATCATCTGGATAGGTTTAAAAATATATATTCATGTGCAGGCTGCATCCTGGTTCCATTAATGTTTGGAAGGTGAGGCTAGAATTCAAGTCAACCTCTTCAGATGAGTAGCCATCTCATTAATATTCTCAGTTAAACACCTAGCCTAGAGTTCAAGTATATCCCACAGAGGTTCTCTTTGACCAACCAGTATGTTAACATAACTTATACCTGGATGTCTTTAGGTGGGACCTGCACCAATCTCCTCCACTCTCATCACTACTGGAGTAGACCTTGATTTATCTGCTTTATCTCTGAAGGCATTTGAGTTACAATCCCTGCCACAGACTTGTTGGTCTCTTTCAATACCAAAGTCCAATCCTGCATGGCCCTTTGTCATCCTCTCTCTTAATTATAATTTAGTCTATTTTCACCTCTCCTCTCCCATTACTATCCCCTCTACAGTCATCTCCCAATTAGGTTACGACAGTTACTTCTTAACTGATTTCCCTGCATTGACCCCTGAAAGCCATGCTAATCATGCTCAGGGCTTAAATCCATTTGTTGTCGTCACAGTGCTTTAGAGATAAAAGCCACACTGTCATGACATAAAAGACCCTCATCATATGATCACTGATAGATAGCCAGTGATCAGCTTTGTCCACTTTACCACTTACCTTCCCTACTCTGCAACCTCCTTATCAACCCCCTCCATTCCCAACTCCCCCCCTGCTCCCCTCACCACCTCACTCCACATCCCACCAACACCTCCCATGCCATAGGCAGGCTGAACTTTTGGGCAGTTCCTAAGCCAGCACTGCTGCTGTCTCATAACTCTGTGCTTTTATTTACCTGTTCTCTCTGACTATTGGCCACTTGGCAGGCTTCTGCTCATTTCTTTGATTCTCAGATGGAACATCAGTTCTTTCAATAGGCCTCCTTTGCCATCCCTCACTCTGTGGGCATTCAGGTACTCCCTCCATGCTACAGTTACATCCTTGCTTTCAGCCTTTAAAGCATTTTGACACCAAATTTTAATTGCGAATATATTGATCTAGCTCACTGAGGGCAGGAACTGTGTTTGTCTTTTTATATGTTCTAGGTTGGTGTTGACATTTACGATTGTGTGTTTCCTTATTCGTGAATAAAGAGATTCAGGCTCAGTGGTCTCTCAGCTTCCTATCAGCTCTGAATTTGTGTCCTTATATTAAATTAAAAATTCTTCTAATATCTAGCAAAGTGCCAAACAGAAGAAACACACTCAATGCATGTTGAAATAATTAATGAATTAATTAATAAAGCATTTGTTTTCTCTATTTTGTTAATATTTACTTGATTTCTATGGAGAACTTTTCCTTGACAATCTGTGTTTATTTTCAAGTGTATATAATTATGCGGCTTTAATTGAGCCATTGTAATGTCAAATTTATTTGGTCAGAGGCAATTGAAGAATTTGACAGTGAGCTCCATATTAAAACAAAAACTATCTGTAACATGTAATCAGAAACACCCACAATAAATGTATAATAGTAGAGGTTAAAGTAATACAGATTAATTTGGACAATTTGGAAAGTGCAAAAAAAGAAAGATACAAGCAAAACTCAGTTCTCCAGAGAAAAATAGTAATTTATTTTTTTACTTTCCTCTGCTTTTTCCCTCCCTTTGGTTACTCTTTTATTGCATATTGTCTTTTCTTTTTCAATTGCAAATTTTATTGTTGGTTTCAGACACCGTTTAGGCTTCTATTTAACAATTAAACATGTCAGTATACTCATAGAACAGAGTAAACCAGAAAAGACTAGAACCTGGTGATAAACATATAACTAGATGAGAGAATTTTGTCTCTCTAGGACGACTCCTAGACAAAAGGAGGGCCTTTTAGGCATTCAGAGCAATAGGTGTCTGCTACATCCACCTGGGTTATCAGGTGTTTCACTGAAGAACTGACCTCAGGCATAGTGAGGAAGTTTACACGGCAGAGCGTGTGCTGATGAATGGCATGTAGTTAACATCTGAGCGGGCCAGTTGGTGGGAATGGGGGAGTGTCCTGGCAGACAGATGGTGTAAATAGAAAAACTTTCTATAGCTGTTAGGCAATAATACACGTTAATTTATTTATTGCACTTACTTTGTGCCAAACACCATACTGGGAACTAAGAATGCAAAGAACAGTAAGACGCAGTCCAATGAGAGATCTAAAAACGAAGTACACAGTCACGTCATCACGTGGTGGATACTCCACAAAGAGATGTCCTGGACGAGAGATGCTGTTTGAGGAGACATCTGGCTGCCCTAGTCGCTGAGTAGGTCTGACCTCAGTTTTCCGGAAGGGCCTTAGTTTGGGATTTAGGTGTGCACTCTGGAACTTAAAATGGAAGATATGATAGCTAGGTCAGGGGTCAGTCCTCAAGGAACCAGGTGGGAACTTGGTTAAAGGAGCACGAGAAAAGCCCGGTGACTAGTGTTAGTGTTCGTTTCCTAGGGCTCTTGTAACAAAGTACCAAAAGCTGGGAGGCTTAAAATAACAGAAATGTATTGTCTCACAGTTAGAGAGGCTAGAAGTCTAGAGTCAAGGTTTTAGCAGGGTTGGTTCCTTCAGAGGGCTGTGAGGGAGAATCTGCAGGCTTTTCCCAGCTTCAGGGGCGTTTGTTGGCATTCACTGGCTTGTAGATGAATCACTCCAGTCTCTGCCTTTACCTTCAGATGGTGTTCTCCCTGCATCTCTGTCCCTTCTTGCTGTGCATATTTGTCTCTGTGTCCAAATTTCCCCTTTTCATAAGGACACCAGTCATATTGGATTAGGAGCCACCCTACTGACCTGATTGTAACTTGATTACCTCTTGTAAAGACCCTATTTCCAAATAAGATCACATTCTGAGGTACAGGAGGTTAGGACGTCGGCATATCTTTTCTCGCTAACGTAATTAAACCCATAACAGTATCACATGCACAAAGTCAGCGGAACATTTTTAAAAAGGGTTAATAGAGAACAATCATCCTGATTGACTGGTTTAGGATCCTTTCTGAGAAACAATTATAGGACCGGAATCATAGGCTGGCAAGGCATAGGACTGAAGATGAGACTCAAAAGCCAAAGAGGGCAGGATGTTAAAATGTATCTAAATATCCTGGAGCCTCTGTGAAAATGCTCTCAAAGCCCACAGGTTAATTTAGTCAGCCTATGTTGTATAAATTTACTTTTGCCTTCTCTCAGCTGTACTTAATTGTCTCCTTAAAGTACAAAATGTATTTTATTCTCTTCTTTGGCTGCTGTGAATGATAAACCTGGAAAATGAGAACAGAAGGCCCTATACAAAGCTATGTATCTCCTCCTGCATAGCGATTGTTCACTTATGAGGAAATCATTATGGTTCTGACTATGGCCATGTAGCCCCAGGTGAAGGGGAAATTACCCATACAATTAAATCAGACTTGAAAGTAAAACTAATCCTTCAGAATTAAAAAAATCTATTTTGTGATTGAAAGCATAGGTATCAGATGAGCTTTGTAACTTTAGGTAATTTGCCTAATCTTCACATTAATACATAAATAAATGTATTTTTATTATGAAAAAGAAGTGTGTGCATTATTGTAGGATAGATTGTAGATAACATGCTTGGAGAATCTAGTCAGTACACTTCGGCTCATAAGAACAAGTCTGCACAGGATGTGGGATGGACAAGGCAGCATAATCTTGTGGGGAGAGTACTAGTTTAGCAACAGAATAACTGTATTCTTCTTCTACTCTGCCATGGACACTTATGCGGCTGTATTTTCTTATCAATGGACAAAGAACTTAAGGTTAATTGATCTCTTAGGTTCCTATCATCTCTAAAATTGTGTACTTATATTAAAGTAAAACTGATAAATTCTTCCTTTAAGAAGAATGAATAATACAATCTTTGAGAAGTTTCTCTACTCAAGAATGCTTTTCTACTGAGTTCATCATTATCATATAAAGTGTGTAGATCATTTTGTCTTAGCACAGAATGGAAATTCGACAAATTGAAATTACAAAAAAAGAAAAAAGAAACACAGAGATATACACTAACCAAGAGTACATCTGGCATTCTTGTTTAGTGGTGGCTAAAGGAGAATTTTTTTTAATGGTTTAAAATGAATATGTATCTTGCTCTTTCATAAAAAATGATGAATTGAAACATGGGTGTATATGAATTTTATGAAACTGTTTAGAATGTTGACCTGTTTAAAATTTATAGACCACTTCAGGGCTAATACCTCTCTCAACAGCAGTGCCAGAAATCTGAGAAATAGAGAAATTAATTAAAAGAAAAATCAGCAAAATCTATTACAGGTAGCTGTGCTCCCCAAAGTCTTTTCTAATGCAAAGGTGTAGTTGTTACATGCTTATCTATCCAATTCCTTTTGCTTCAGACACTCAAGCTTAGTCCAGTCCAATAGCTGTGACGTCAAGTGTGAGGTTCCAGAGTTTCACTTAATTAAATTTTCTTGCTAACCATCAATTGAAGAATAGAGTAGCCTATCCAAATCAGTACTTTAAAACTTTTGATGCCAAAACTTTTGAGTTTTGAACTCAGAGCAGAGAGATCTGCAAAGGATTCTGACAACCTGGCCCCTAATGCCTGCTGCTTGGCCCCTTGCGCGTGTTTTGCCTGTTCAGGGTCAGGCGCACTCTGAGCTCTGATACACTTCAGAAAAGGACACAGAGCCCGCCTGGGGGGTTGCCAGGGCCAAGAGCTGTGAAAGCACAGAGCGCAGCTGGCGGAGTACTGGAGAGAGAACATATGGGGAGGGCGAGAGATGCGCTTCGGAGTTGAGCTGAGCTTAGTGTTCTGGCAAGGGGGAGGTCAGAGTCTGGGCAAGTGCGGGAGCAGCAGGGCCACGCCAGCTCAGATGCCAAACATCAGGGCCGTTCCAACTTGTGTATTCCATTTGTTTTTAATTATCCGCATGCCGAAGGGAATTTTGTTTTTTGTAAATAAGGATGACAAACAAATGAAGCTCTAGCAGGTGCAACAAGCTTATTTTGTCCTGAGCTAAAACTATCCTAGCTAAGATGTAACTTACCAAACAGAGCTGGTGACGAGGAAGGTACTTTTTTCTTCTTTCATATGAAAACTTCTGTGAGTTCTAAGCAAAGAGATGCATGAGCAAATGTAATTGTTGCAGCAAATTATTTTTGTTTTAGAGGGATTATTAAGGCAGTTATTGATGGTGGCACTATTTTGATAAAAGCAATTTCAAAGCTTAGTGTTTGAGCTCAGTCTTGCCAAAGTTTGAAGTTTCCATCCAAGAAGCTTCAGTGGCTCCCTGCCATGTTGAACAGCTCCCTAGAGCATGTGGTTCCAGCTGCTTCACTAAGCAGTATTATGGTACCATTTCTGAGGAGGATAATGAAATTCCAGCATACAGCACTGTGTCTGTGAATCAAAACTTAGACTGCGAGGAACCGGATTTTTCCCCAGGGTAACAGGAATAAGGCATTAATATGCTAATTTGAGCCTGAATTCGGACCCCTTGCTCTTTTGATTTTGTATTAATTCTCCCATTTATACCCATGCACACGTCAATCGGAAAATCCTTTAGTGGAATGGACAACCAGCTGTCGGAGGTGGCTGAGGTCTGGTCCTTCACAGAGGCAGAGGCACAGATTAGGTTTTCTCCTGGGGGTCTTGCCAATCAGGGTTTCGAAAGCACAGCTTTATCTCATGCAAACTTCCTTTCCCCTAGAGAAACTTTAAAAGAGGCTTTGTTTTTGCCAAGATTTTCTTTTGCTTTTCAGCTTAATTAATAGTGATCCAAAGGAACCAAAATAAGCTATCTGTGGTCATGTGTGAGTGCTGATGTCCTACTCTTATTTTGTGAGATTTTTATATTGAACTTAGAAACTTAGAAAACCCAGAAGAACCATTGAATGTGGAAAGGAAAAATAATGTCTAGATGATCTATGATTGTTTTTTCTCTTCTGTTTTTCACTGGGTTTTAATTATTTAAGAAATCTTAGCAAATTGTAAAATATTTAAATGATTGGAAGCAAGCAGTGCGTATTATATCCATACAAATCATCAGTAAATAGAATTGTACTAGAAGATGAAAATAGCTCTTCTTATAATATTTTAGAATTTCCCTTGTTCAAGAATATCTATTAAGAGTCCACTGGGAGTCAGACACCATGTGATGAGCCAGGATACAAAAATAAAATAATACGGCATAGCCCCTAAAGAGAGTTCACCTTCTTGGGAGTCAGATTTATGAACAATTGCTGTATTATTACTTAATTGATGAGATAGAATTATGCACATGGTGCAGTTGGCATATGGAATAAGTAGAGATCAACCAACCCTCTGCAGAGGAAGAGGCATTTGAGCCAGGACTGAAAGGGTACATGGAACAGAGGAAATGTGGGTGTGGGAAATCTAAGTGAAGGCACAAGCAGACAGAGATGCAAAGGCATTAGGAGGGCATGTGGCATGTTTATGGAACTCCAAACATTTTGTTATAACTGGAATGTAAAGTTCAAGGGGAAATTCCTGGTAGGTAAGATTGGATTGATAAACAAATGTCAGATCAGTAAAACAATGAAGTATTTTTATATTTGATATAGCACCTACCATGTGACAGATTACCATGCTAAGCAATGAGGGAGATACTAACACTTGTATCAGATCAATGGTACGATCAGATTTTCATGTTAGAAAGGCTACTCTGAGACTCAGAAAAATCAAAATCTAAGTGTTCAAGACACTATTCAGGATATTAGTGTAATAATATTTATAATAATAATATGCCCAAGAAGGACATCTTAGTCCCGCTTTTGAAATTGTCTCTTTCCCCTTTCTCCTTCCTACTCCCCTACTAGGTTAATTTCTTCTCATCTTTCACATTCTTAAATATCATTTCTACCAATGGACCTTCCGCAAGCACACAGACTAGATTAGGTCTCATTTTATTCATTGATATGCTACCCTGAATATTTTCTTCACAGCAATTACTCTAACTGCAATTAACAACCTTTGGGATTATTTGTTTAGTATCCATCATCCATTAGCTTGTTGACACCATAATGATAGGGATGAAGTCTGTCTTGCCTAGCCAAGTCTTTAGCACATAGCTGGTGCTCTTTCTATATTTTCATGTAAATAAATGATAAGTAGGGAATGTAATATTGGATAGAAGAAAACGGGTAAAAGGAATATTTAATAGGTAGGATCGCAAAAGCTTGGCAAGTGGACAAAAATGAAAAATAAAAGGTGAATCCTGGATGAGTCCCAAGTTTCTAGTTCGGATAATTGGAGGTGCCATTAATAAGAGTTATGACTGAATTATGGGGGAAGATTATAACTTAAATTTGAACCCTACTATATTAATTAATTGAATCATAGCTCATATTGAATTAAATTTTGTTTTCTTTGAAAGGGTTTGGTGTCATCCTAGTCTCATTCCGGTATATTTTCAAAACCTATTTGCATGGAAATTTCCTGTAGAAGATTAACATATACTATCTAGATTGAGTGTTCTTTGCCTCAGGTTCAGAAGATTATCTCTGTATTTTTGTCTTCACAGTTTTGGTGTTCCTCCAGTATTAAGCTGGGCTTCTTTGGCAGATAGCATAATACATTTTTAAAATTTTCCAATTCATTAAGTTGAAGTTAAAAATTTGGAAAAGTTGAGGGGTAGTCTTTGCAATCAGACCTGGTTTTGGTATGAGTTGTCCTTGGTTACAAAATAAAAATAGAAATTTAAAATATCTATAATTATTTTAACATTTAAACCTGTGTAAAACCTCATGCTACTTAAAGATTCCCAAAGGCAGTAGATAAGTTTTTGACATCAAAGACTGCCATGCAATCATCTCATCTTTTATTCTTTTTATTTAAATAAAAAATATTGTCTGTTCCTTTCCAGTTACACACAAAGAGAAAGAAAAAGACAAAGAAAAAGGAAAACCTGAAAAGAAAGGTATGGAGTTATTCTTATTGCGGTTTTTACTCATTGGTCTGTCACCGTTTGACCGTTTCTTCTTTATGTCCGAATTTAGATGACCATGAATTAATTTTTTAAAATTATATTATGATAATTTTCCTTAGAATTGAATGTGAAAAGAACAATTTCTTGGTTGAAGGAAATAAAATACTTAAGACTCTCAAACTGTTACCAATTTACTTTCTGGAAATGTATCAATTTTTCCCCTGGCATTTCTGAGATTGCTTTAGCCAACAATGAGGATATTATTTCAGAAAATAATTGCCAATTTGATAGGTAAGGAAGTGTACTTCATTACTTTAACTTGCATTCTGTGATTATATATTAGACTGGACTTAAAACTTTTTTAGTTTTTATTTGTTTAGAATAAGCAATGCACACTCATTGTTTAACACATAAAGGTACCTTGCAAAAAGCTTTCTCCTACCTTGCCCACACCCTCTGATCCCATTCCTCTTCTATCCACACATACACACAGTAAACCGCTTTTATGAGCTCTGTGTGCATCTTTTCAGAAATTCATTATGCATTTAGAAGACAATATACATTATTGTCTCTCCCTATTTTTACACAAAATTTAGTCCTATGTTCTGCCTTTATAACAATATACCCTAGAGATCTTTCCATATCAGTAAATAGATATTTACCTCATTCTTTTTAAAAAGCTGCATAGTATTTAAATAGAGACATTTTCTTCCACTGTATCTTTTAATTGCTTGTTGTTTGTAGATTGAAGGATCTGAATGCGATTTTTAGTGATACGTATTTCTTGTATAACTCTTCACACTCACTGCCCATTTCTCCTGATGATACGTGTATGTGTCATTTGGGTATACATAACTGATCTGTTACGTTTACAAATATATTTCTTATATAGTTAGTTTTGTAGTTAATGTAAGGGTTTCTGTCTGTGTGAATAAACGTGTGAGTGCATGTGTGTGATATATGTATGTGTTTAAGTTCTTGAATTTTTATGGGGCTAGATATGTTAATATTTTCTTTTGGTATTTCTGCTCTTGAGTCTTCATCCAAGGATTAATTCAGTAATTACTAATATTCCTGAAGTTTAAAAAATTAGGTTCATATTTCACATTTAACTTTAATTCATCAAAAATCTATTTTAACATATGATGTAAAATAAAATTCTAACTTAATTTTTTTGCTCTTGTTTTAGAATGGATCACATCTAGGATATTGAGGCTAAATTTCAGCTGATTTATGTATCCACAATACACATAGCCTACTAAGAAATTTTATTTTGTGAAACATTCCACTTAGCTAGAATGTTTTACAATGCTTAGGAATCAGATGAGTTGAAACATGCTTCATTCTTCCTTATTCTAAACTCACATTTGAAAATTTGAATTAAATAGTTGTTCTTTTATTAATGTTTACTTTGTGATAATATCCATGAATTTCAATACAGCCATCTTCTTTGTTCTAGAAACAGGTGTCCATTTCCTACCTGCTAGTGACTTATATAGAATTATTGGCATCAGGTTCTGTGTACTCTGACTAAATGAAATAATCTGATATTTCTTGTTATTTCTTTCCATCTTTACAATGGCTAAATACTTTTCATTGAAAAATAATTGAGAATTTGTTGCCCCTAAATTATACATTTGAAGGAAATTTGTCCAAATTCAAAAGCAGAAACAAAACACTTGTGTCCTTTTATTTACTGTATACCAATTAAAGGAGTTTGCTTTTTATGAGATGTTATACTGTAGCCCAATGACCTTGAGTGAATTGTGCCCTCCTTCAGCAAATATTGTCCAAGCTGTTACTCATAACCCCAAATGGTAGTGGAGATGACTATGGGCCAGGCTGAGAGGTGGAAAGGCTGAAACCCTGGAGGGGAAGGAAACTGCTCTCTTGGTAACTCTGCAGCTGCCATGATCTCATGGACTTCAACTGGACATAGTGCCCTAAGCTTTCTATGAGGCTTGCATCATCTCTCCAAAATTCTGGGGAAACCATTCATAGACTGTATTTTAAAAGAATAATTATTTAAATACATATTTTAAGCACATCATTTTCCTTTTATAATACAACTAAAACTGATTGACATTAATATTTGTATTATATAGTTAGAGAAATGAAAATAATTAGGGCTCCAATTTTTTACTTTAATAATTTGGCTCTTTCCTTAACCCAGCTATTTTAATTAAAATCTCTTATCATTTAATTTTCCATAATTTCTTTAACTCTCATTATTCTCTAATAAATAGTATGTAAATGTTGAAATATGTATGGTGATTTGGGAAACTACTAAGCCACACAGTTTAATACATTTGAAATATGAGGATAACCTGCTCATGCTGTTGTACTTCTCAGAACTCCTTTACTTAAACCATTAAGAGACACAAGATTTTACTAGTCTGTGTAAGCAAAATAGAAGTTGATAAAATAAATTTATATTGTTTTATAAACAATTATTAATTATTGTTATTAATCTATTACGTAAACAACTAGAAGGTATAATGTTTCAGGTATCATGTCAAGTACCATTCAGTTAAGAAGCTGCACTCAATCAGTAATCTTTGATGGTTGCCTTGTAACCCATTAGTGGTTCTCAACTGTAGCTGCTTCCCTTAGGAAGTATTTGGAAAAATTTTGGTTGTTAAAATGTCATTGGAGTGACGGGCATTTGGTAAGTGGGGACCAGAGAAGCTAAGCATTTTTTCAGTGCACAAGACAATCCCTCATACTGAGAAATTGTTCCTCCCTAAAAGTCAGTTGTGTCCTTGTTGAGACACAATGTTCTTAATCAAAGCTGTAGTCCTGATAGTTATTTCTTTTAATTGTAAAAACAGCGCTTCCTCCTGATAAAATGATGTATCTTTCAACAAATTCTTATAAAATTACTCTCTCTGTTTGTCTTTCCTGAAAGCTATTATTCTAAAATTCTACTTAGAATGATAACTTTAAACAGGAGGGTGAGACTAGCTTTCAAAATGCTTTCTAAGTCTTAATGCCAAGTCTTTTAAATTAAGTTTTATACAGTTTTTATTAAATTAGTAATATTTTTTTCCTGAATTGGGCTCATTAATGTCATCAATCTTCAAACTAGCTTATGATTTTGGTGGCTATAATACTGAGGTAAAGAAAAAGCTTGAAATCTATTAAGAGTGTGTACTAACATAAAATTTTCTGTTTAAGCAACTCACAAGGAAAAAATTGAGAAAAAAGAAAAACCAGAAACAAAGACAGTGGCAAAAGGTAAATTATACTTTTTACTTTAAAAGATTACATTTTGAGTAACAGGTAGCTGGATGATTGTAAGCATTCAGCATTTCCTTTACATAAAATTTAATTTGGCCTTACATTTAAAATTTAATATCTAAAAGAATAATAAAACTGAATACTTAAAATAATAGAGCAGCTCCAAATGTGAGAAGAAAATGAAGAGCTTTCCCATATGTGGGGGGCAGAATTTTGGCCCCCATTACCTTCATCCCTTGGTGGCATCCCCTTAGCTAGGTTACATTACATGGTAAAAGGAGTTTGCAGAAGTAGTTAAGGTGGGTCTAAAATACGGAGATTATCCTGAATCATCCAGGGCTCAATGTAATCTCGCGAACCTTTAAAAACATAGAGATGTGGCAGAAGAGAAAGATTTGAAGTGTCAGAAGGACTTGGGCCCCCACTACTGGCTTGAAAATTGAGGGAGGTACATGGAAAGTGTGAGAAGGGAATGAATTCTGCCAACATGTTGAGTAATTGTGGAAGCCAACTCCTCCCCAGAGTATCCAGTAAGAAATGCAATTTGATTTTAACACTGTAGACCCTAAGCAGAAAACCTATTTGAGCCACATTATGGCAAGACTTTTGAACCATGGAAACCAGGAGATATTAAATGGTTGCTGGGTTAAGCAGCTAAATTTGTGGTAGTTACTATAACAAGAGGAAACCAGTACAACATATCTGGTTTACAGTTTGGATCAGTATTACACCTTGAATTTAATTTTAGAACACTAAAATTAAGGATTTCTTTTTCCAAGAAGGATAATGCATCAACTTGATCAATATTTTAAGCATTGAGGGCCTTAACTGTCTTGATAATACACCAAAGAAAAAATCAGTTAGAATATCAATGTCATGTTATAAACTTTGGAAGATTACATCAGCTAGTTTTTATTCTAAGTTTGTCTACAAATCGTTTGATGTTAGAAAAATACAGGTTCTGATAGTTCAGTCTTATCTACTAAATTCAAATTGCTTCCTCATATTTTATTTATATATATATATTTTATTGAAGTATAGTTGATTTATAATATTGTATTAGTTTCAGATATACAGCAAAGCAATTTAGTTATAAATATATAAATATTTTTTTCTGATTCTTTTCCATTATAGGTTATTATAAGATATTGACTATAGTTCCCTGTGCTATACTGTAAATCCTTGTTTATCTAGTTTTTATATAGAGAAGTATATCTATTAAATCCATACTCCTAATTTATCCCTCCCCAACTTCCCCTTTGGTAACTATAAGTTTGTTTTCTATGACTGAGTCTGTTTTCTGTTTTATAAATAAGTTCATTGGTATTATTTTTTAGATTCCATATATAAATGATGTCATACAATATTTGTCTTTTTAATATTTTTATTTTAATTTTAATTAAAAATTTAATGTTTTTTATAGAAGTATAGTTGATTTACAATATTATATTAGTTTCAGGTATACAACATAATGATTCAAAATTTTCATAGATTATATTCCATTTAAAATTATTATAAAATATTGGCTATATTCCTGTATTGTATCCATGTACCTTATTTACTTTACACATAATGGGTTGTACCTCTTACTCCCCTACTCCTATCTTGCCCCTTCTCCCTTCACTCTCCCAACTGGTAACCACTAGTTTGTTCTCTATATCTGTGAGTGCCCCACATTTTGTGTTTTTAATGTCATGTTTTACATCTTCATGCTTATACCTTAACCATTTATTGCAGTTATAGATGAATTTATGATTTTTTTGTTTTTTAATCTTTGTACTAGCTTATTTAAGTGGTTGATCCACAGCCTTTACTATACATTTGCCTTTACTAGTGGGATTTTTCTTTTCCTATAGATTATTATTTCTTGTAGCTTTTTCTTTTCCACTTAGAGAAGACCCTTCAACGTTTCTTTTAGGGCCTGTTTAGTCTTGATGAACTATTTTAGTTTTTGCTTTTCTGAGAAGTTCTTTATCTTCCTTCAATTGTAAATGATAATCTTGCTGGATAGAATATCCTAGGTTGTAGGTTTTTCACTTTCAGCACTTTAAATATATCAGGCCATTCTCTTCTGGCCTGCAAAGTTTCTACAGAAAAATCAGCTGGTAGCCTTATAGGGATTCCCTTGTATGACTCTTTGTTTTTTTCTTGCTCTTTTAGAATTCTCTATCTTTAGTATTTTCCATTTTAATTATGATATGTTTGGGTGTTCATCTTCTTTGGGACCCTCTGTGCTTCCTGTACTTGGATATCTGTTTCCTTCTTCAGGTTCAGGAAGTTTTCAGCCATAATGTCCTCAAATACATTTTCGACCCCTTTCTCTCGTCTCCTGGGACCCCTATGATGTGAACACTGGGTTGTTCAATGTTGTTTCAGAGGTCCCTTAAACTGTTCTCATTTTTTTAAATTGTTTTTCTTTTTGCTGTTCTGATTGGGTGATTTCCATTATTTTATTTTCCAGATCTCTTATGCATTCTTCTGTATCACCTAGTCAGCTGTTAATTCCTTCTAGTGTGTTTTTCATTTCAGTTATTATATTCTTCAGTTCTGATTGGTTCTTTTTTATATTTTCTAGTTCCTTGCTAAAATTATCATGGTGTTCATCTATTCTTTTCACTAATTCAGTTAGCATTCTTATTACTAATGCTTTGAACTCTTTATCTGGTAATATTTATCTCTGATTCATTTGTTATTTTTCAGAGTTTTTTTCTTGTTCCTTCATTTAAAACAAATTCCTCTCTCTTCTCAGTTTTCTCAACTATCTCTATGAAATTAGGTGAAACAGTAACCTATCCCAGTCTTGAAGGGGTGTCCTTATGTGGGAGTGCCCCTATAGTCTGCATGTGCCAAGTGGCTTTGGTGGGAGGGCTGGATCTGACGTGAGCATGAGTCTCATCTTCCCCCATGGTGTGCTGGCAGCTCTCACCATGGTAGGATGTGGAGCTGTAGATGGAGGGTCTAGGGCCAGAGCCAGGTGTGAGCCTGGGCTTCTCCTCTGTTCAGAGGCTAGCACCGCCATACTGGGGACTGGATCAGGTCCCAAGTTGCTGGAGGAGAAGCCCTGATGTTTGGGACCAGGCTGGCTCTGTTCCCTCTAAGTGTGTGCTCTCCCTGCTCTGGGCACTGGCACCTTCAGCACAGAGCGGAGCAGTGCTGCAGCAAGAGGGGCTGGAGTGTGTACTCAGCATTATTCAGGGTGCAGGCTGGGGTAGTCCCAGCACCAGTCAGAATTCTGGTCCACTCCCCATCTGCTGCCTCCATAAGTGCCAGGAATGACTGCTGTCACCCAATTAAGATGAGCCAGCTCTATCCTTTATAGCCATGCACTCTCCTCAGCTGTGGCAGCCTTTGCCCTAGGGTAGAACTGCACCACAGCGCAAGCTTGGCTAGAATGGGTGCTCAGCTTAGGCTGGGGCATGAGCTGGGGTAGTCGCTGGAAACCGGCTAGAATCCCAGACGGTTCAGTTTGCTTCCTCTGCTTTGTTTCAGGAGTAAGTGAGCATGTGTGTGCTCTTCCAGAGCAGAGTCTAGGTTGCTTACAGCCCTGCTGTCAGTCCCACTGGTTTTCAAACCAGCTAAGGGGACTGGTACTCCTGGTGTCGGACCCGAGGACACACTGCAGTGACTGATGTGTGTTTCGAACTGGTCACTCCCCAGGGGGGAATCTGCAAGCCTAGTTAATCCTGCTCCTCTTCTGTGTCCCCTCCTAGAAGTACAGGTCACAACCTAATTGCTTCTCTTCCTACCTGATTTTGTGTGTATCTTTCTTAGAGGCTTGGTTGTAAAAAAGTCTTTCTGCCAGTCTCCAGTTTGTTTTCAGTAAGAATTGCTCCACATGTAGATGTATTTTTGATGTGTTCATGGGGGCAGGTGAGCTCTGTGTCCTCCTACTTGGCCATTTTATCTCCTGCTCCCTCCTCGTATTTTAAAATATAGGTTTTATGTGATCAGTGTATTTCAGAAATCTAGTATATTTTCAAGGTACTAAGCATGTAGATAAAAATTGGAATGTATTTTCAAAATTTAATGTGTTTATCTACACAATGTAAAATAATTAGATATTTGAGGCAGATATATTTTTTACTAAATTTTTCCATGAGGTAACCAAACATCATTTTATTGAAGTTAAGATGGATGAATTGAAACTTAAAGCTAGTAGGGATGTTAGAGATTATCCCAATTAATTACCTAACTTAACAGATGAAGAAATTTACTTCTGGGGAGAGAAAACAATTTGTCCAGATTATAAAGCTAGTATGTAATTGAACTAAGACAAAACCCCAAGTGAGTATAAATCAAGTATTCTTTCCAAAGATAATTAAATAAAGTCCTTCAAGCATCCATTATTCCTTCAACAAATATTTATTTAATACTGTATTAGTTATTTCTTGATGTGTAAAAAATTACCACAAATTTAGTGGCTGAAATCAACACACATATATTATCTCACAGTTTCTGTGGGCCAAGAATCTGGACATGGCTCAGCTCAGTCTTCTGCTTTACAATGTCTCACAAAACTGAGATCGATGTGTTAGACAGGGCTGCAGTCCCATCTGAAGTCTCAGCTGGGGAAGAACTATTTCCAAGTTCATTTAAATGACTGTTGGCAAGATTCAGTTCCTCAAGGCCTGTTGCATGAGAGTCTCAGTTCTTCCTGGCTTTTGGCAGGAGGCCATCCTCATTTCTTGCCACGTGAGTCTCACCAATACTGCTGGCTTCATCAAACCCAGCAAGAGCGAATCAGCTAGCAAGCGAGCAAATTAGCTAGCAAGACAGAAATAACAATCTTATGTAAAGTAATCATGGAAGCCACATACTGTGGGTTAGCAGCAAATTCATAAGCCAGCCCATATTCAAGGGGAGAGGATTATACAAGGGTATGAATAGCAGAAGGTGGGAATCGTTAAGGGCCATCATGAGTCAGTCCGGCCTGCCGAAAATCACAAATACTTTAATAAGAATATAAGTGAGAGAGGGAGAGAGAGAGAGAGAGAGAGAGAGAGAGAGAGAGAGAGAAAGTTAAGCAATTGGTAGTTCCTTAATGAATGAGAGTTGAAATGGGTTATTTCCTAACTCCAAAAATGTATAGTATGTTACTATGTTTATTGGGTAATGCGGTTTCCCTACTTTAAGACATTTTGATTCTGGTTCAGATGCTAACAGGTATTACTAATTCCAAAATTGGATCAAATATGCTGATGTCATTCTTTTGGTTAGACCATTTGTTTTCCATTTGATAAAAGTCATAAATTAAGTGTCTTCCTAAACTGAGCTGGGTGATTCAAACATGACAATTATTTTTTGCTTTTTTGTTCCTAAATGAACTCCTAAGTGCAAATGTCACTTAAATTCTTTTTGAGAAAAATCAGGAAAAGTATTTGGCACAAAATTTAAGAACACCTACCCAGTTTGATAAAAATAAATATAAGTTGAGTGTTGCTTTAATTTTATGGTATTTTCCACATTATATCCACATCATTGTTGAGTTCTCACCCATTTTTGTTTTTAATGTGAGGCAACATTATCTGTTTCAACGATGAAGATCACTAAAAATGTCTAAAATAGATAGAGAAAATTTTGTGATTTTTATACTTAAAACCACTGATAAAAATGAATTTGTTTTAGATGTAGTCTTGTGTTTAAGAAAATTACCTTTTCTCACTTATAAATTATAATGGCACTAAAAGTAGATCTTAATTTCACATATCTTTAATTTCATAGTACAAAGCTAAGGTTAAATCAACTGCTACCTACAAGAAGTGGGTAGGTGCCATTTAGGGTAACCAAAATAATAATTTCACACATAAATAGTATAAGCAAAAAAACAGTTGGCAAATTTTCCAGGTTGTTTCAAGCCCATTTCTAAACACATATTTACATATGTAATCTATATGCCAGTATGTTGTACACATGATCTGGATATAGTGAAACATTTACTGTTTTCTCTTCTTGATCAAAATTGTTCATTCATAAACATTTATTCTTTGTTTTCTCTGAAAAAAGAAATGTCTTTTTCTTTTTCAAATGTCTCTGAAAAACATAATGTCTGTGCTAGACATTATGTTGCTACAAAAATGAATAATATAGTTCCTATCCTCAAGTTGCTCTCAGTCTGGTAGGGAAGACAGATATGTGAACAGCCATCTGTAATACAAGATAAATAGTAGGGAATAACGTGTACCTAAAAAAAGTTGAGACAAATTTAATCTTGGGTGAAGAAATGATTAATTCCAATGGCAGAGTCATTTGCTGCATATGAATTGAGCACAAAGGAATTTAATATGTGTGTAAAATATGAAAAACATAGACAATATAGCTTGGTAATATTTGACATGTGGAAAATACATGAGATATTTTAAAAAAAAGAAAGTAGTCTATTGGAGGAAGAAACCTTTGGGAAGATGCTATGAGAGGAGAAATGATGAAGCCAGGTATCTCAGGGTTTTGTGGTTTTGTTTTGTTTTCATTTTTTTAAAATTGGGTATCACAGGCTTTAGTCAACTCTCCTCAGATAGGAATACGGTCCCGCCAATCTTCAGAGCACTGGCAGCAGGCTCTGAGCCTAGGTCATGCTAGGCTCTCTGGAGGGGTTTGTTAGATGAAAATATGTGGATCGTATGACTCTGAGGTGCTATTGGCCATCTCAGAGGAACTTTCTCTCCAAGCAGAAGTGAATAAATATTTTGGTATGGGGTCCTGGAATGATGTTGATTTAAAGTCATTTGCACAAAGCTGATGGTTTCAGTCATAGAAATGTATGTGTCTGCTGTAGGAAGGAGCAGAAAGCAGTAAAGGAAACTTAGAAAAGGTTTAAAGGGAGTAGAAGAAAATCCCCAGTTGATTGTAGTCACAGAAGCCGCAAAGATGTTGGAAATTTGTGGAGTAATTGGGTGATTCTTCTATGAGAGTTTTATGGTCAGTAACTTTGGGAAACAGTGGGTAGCATAATCTCCCTCCTTGAAGATTCTTAATGCACTTTAGCTTTGAGAAATTCCATAGTAAAGAAACCAGTTTAGCTTAAGTGTTTTCCAATTTATTTTGATTGAAGTATCCCCTACCCCTAACACAGCATCAAGATTTCCCTGCAAAGTTTAACAGTGCTTTGGGAGGTGTTAGTCCATTCAGTTAAATGCAGTACCACAGGTGATATTGTGGTTTCACAAGCATCAAGCATTAGCATTTTCATCCTTCTCTTTGCAGTACTTCATAATATTATCTTGTCTTAGTCTCAAATCCTAGCTTAGTGTACTAAAGTCAAGAGACTTGATTATAATATTTTCTTCAAATTCTTCAACATGAGTGACAATAACGGCTACCCATTATATGGGCAAATGACGTTAGAGGGTCCAACACTATAGTAGACTTACTATGAAGTCTAGTGATTATGTGTGATCCCATAGAATAATGTCCAATATGCAACCTCTATTATAAACACTTTCCACGAATGTGTACTATATTATTATTGCTTTTTTAAAATAATTGAAAGATTCGCAGACTGATTAGTTCACATTCCCAGTTCCCTTCCCCCCAATACATGTAATAATATCAGAATAAGAATATGAATGTATAGAATATATGTATCAATTCATATATATTCACATATATGCTAATTTATAGCACTTTCTGTTTTCTAGGATATATTTAAGGGCTTTAAAAGTCACCTGAATTATTATTTTTGAATTAAGATAAGCAGGAGCCAACATCTTAATTTTGCTCTCTTTCCATCTCTTTAAAGTCAAATCATTAGAGACTGAATGTCTGAGTTATCCCTTAATGGATTTTATTGTTTTGTTTCTATTAGTCATTACCAGTGCAAATAATTTTACATTTGCCTTCATAATAGTTACCTTTAAAAAATATTGTGTTGACAATTCAGTTTCTTGAATGACTTTTAAGATATTTCAGTTGTGGACAAAAATGATCATATCGTTTTAAAAGGTCTCTTATTGGGCTCTTTGGTATGGACATGGCTTTTCACTGAACATGTCTATATATATACTTCCCTCCAGAATCTAAATGCTTCCTTGTTGATATACTTAGTTCCTGACTACCTAAAAACTAATGTTTTCATGTACAAATTAAGAAAGAGTCCAACTTTCAAGTTAGTTACATTTTTTTAGTACTCTAACATGCCACTTCATAAACTATATAAAAATCAAATGATAGTCACAAGTATTTATGTCAGTGACACAATTTTTTTGTTTTTCTGTTCTTTCTTTTAAAAGTGTTCTTAACAACCAATGAAAGATGAAATGCTGCATTGGTTAAATATATATATATATAATTCAACTTTTCTTTAACTCCATACAGAAGAGAAGAAACCTAAGACTAAAGAAAAGACTGAAGAAAAGATTAAAAAGGAAGTGAAAGGTGCAAAACAGGAGAAGGTGAAGCAAACAGCTGCAAAAGTAAAAGAAGCACAGAAAACATCACCTAAACCCAAAGAGAAGGACAAGAAAGACGCTGCAGTGGTGTCCAAGCATGAACAGAAAGGTAAACATTCAGAGGAGGTGGCCAGAGGTTCTAGGAGAGTATTGGGCAAGAAGCAGATGCAGTGAAATTAAAAACTGAAAAAAAACCAAGATCAGACTTTAAATGGGAGTAAAAGACTTGTATAAGTGAATATACCTGAAAGGAAATACAATAATTTGGGAATTAAAATTTATTTATAGAAATACTAAACTGTGTTCACATATCTAAAGATGCATTTTGAAGCATTTTTAAAAGAGGATTTGAGTTAGTATCTGAAGTTATTTAAAGGACACATACTCTTTGTCCTTTGTGTACTCTTTGAAGAACAGCAATCCAGGAAACTGACAATTCTCAAGGAGTTTATTAAGGGGTGTATGTTCAAATCATATAGAATAAGTATCATAAAAAGTATCCATACATTCCTGTAGCTCTGCAAGAGCATATAATTTAGAATATACATTGAATTATTAAATCCAGTTTGTCCGATGACTAAATTTATCACCTTAGAAAGCTCTGTATCTTACATATTGTGCTGCTTTTCGATAAGAGTGATGTCAAACTTAACATACGTACTTCACAGAAATAGAGCATTTACATGGAGGTGGAATGTAAACCTGATATTCTTTAAAGAAAGGTGCTTGTAAGCATAAAAGGGTGGAGTTTTAAGAGGTCAGCTGAGGGCTGTATTGTCACACACCTCCGGCCCTTGTTGAATCTTTCCTTCCCTAAATCCACTCCTGGCTCCAAGTTGCTACACAGTCCTGAGCTTCCCCACACAGAATGTGGGATCTGCTCTGTATAGACTACTCCTATAAATGTTTTTTAGGGGTGTTGCAAAATAAAATTTGTCCTTATTCTGAGAGTTTTAATAATTTTATTTGAGGGCTAAAATTAAGGAATTGTTTCCATAAAATTTGCATTAAAGAAGTTAAAAATATTGTTACTGAGTAAGCTATTTAGACAGTGAAACTGATAATTTTCCCCACTATAAGGTACAAACAAGATATGAAATTTGCAATCTATACTCTTTTTGTTTAAGATTCTACATACAGGTGAAATTATATGGTATTTGTCTTTGCAATCCACTCTTGTATATTATCTTTGAATCACTTTTTCCCCTGAATTCACAAGTAATATTTGGAAATGTTTATTTATATGAGGGAAAAGGTGTATTTTTTGAAAATGTATTTTAAAAAGGAAAAGAAGGACGGAAAGAAGAAAGGAAGAGATTTTTTTTTTTAGTAGTCCACAAAATTTTTAATTTAAGTAATCTTCTTTTATTTCAAAGTAATACTGATATTTAAAGCATATGAGTGGAATTAAATCTTTGGAGCCCAAAAACCTTTCTTCAATTTTAAAGATGATTATATTGCCTTGAATCAATTAAAAATATTAATTATCATCTCTAACAAAGCTGTATGTTATTTATGCAATAATTTGGGTAGGAAAAATATAGTAAATAAAGAGAAAATATTTTGAATGGACTATTTTATTGTGATAGAAGACAGGAAAATTAATCTTCTGATTCACTGATATGCTTATTTAAAATTATTATCAAGATCGTAAAATACTTCGCATTTTAGATTGCCTTTTAAAAAAGAAAATAATCACACAAAAAAAGAAAATAATCACATGAAACCAGACTAAACGTACCAAGCATATTTTTATTTTTTGTCCATAAATACAGTATGTAAAAATTCATTCCAGTTATATATGGGAGTACCAAAATACTTATCTAGCAAGTAGGACTATGAATACACTTTTGGATGTTCATTCTTAGTATCTTAGTTATTTGGGGGCCATATTTTATTGATGAAGACACGTCACTAAAATATTTCCAAATAATATGTATTTTCTGGGTCACATATACTATATTTTATTCCTATCAGTAATCAGTATTGAAGATAGTGTTATATTACCTTTCTATTTTCAATCTACTGTTTTCATTTTCATATCAAGAGCTATTTATCTGTTAAAAGACATTCAGATATCACTTAGAGTTAAATAAAAGCACAAATGTGATTTTATCAGCTAAACAAATGCATTTGCTAAATTAAGGCTCTCTACTGAGAAGAGCTACCATCAATTAGATAAATGTATTATTAGGTAAATAATGAAAATGTTACCTCAAATAGCTGACCAGACACATAAATATGTCATTTAAAAAAATTTAAGCTATGATTTAACAGCATTTGTTTATAAAAAACCTAATCGCATTATAGTTTTAACTCAAACATGATAAAGACATAGTGCTTTCTAAATAATCTACTCGTTAGGTGACTTTGATATTGAGACTCTTGTATTGATGATTTAGTAAAATTGTTGAGTTGGTTCTCCTTTAGGCAAGGGATTATTTATTTGCTTAGACCTAATGAATTTGTTAAGTTAGACCTAGTAAGTTAGACCTAATGAATTTGACATTCTTTTCCTATAGATTCCTATAGATTCCTAATAGTTCTTCTTGAATAAATAGCTTCTATAGGTCTTTTATTCACTGGACACAGATTTTTACATGCAGCAATACACTTATTGGCAATTATTTTATTATATAGTATACATGCATATACATTCATATATGGTTATTTTTAACATTGTATATATAAACACTATTTCTACTAAAGCATCAGGAATAAGGTTCATATATATGTACGTGCTTACTGTAAACTTAAACACACTCTTATATATTACATAATCTGGTTTTTATGGACCATTCTTAATCTGTTTAAAGTAGGGTAAGAAGGGTCAGCACGATCAAGCATCGCTCTCTGATTTTCTGGTGGTCTATGGCAAATTTGTGGGGAAGGAAAAAATCAAACCTCCCCACTGCTATGCTCATTCTTTCTTTTCTTCCTTCTTATTTTTTTTTAAACAACTATTTGTGGCAAGCAGAGAAATTGTAGCTAATGTGAATCTGCCATAGAGCACCAGACCACATATGCCCCATTCTCATTAGAGGTTTTTTAAAATTTATTTTCTGTTAACATTCTACACCCTGAATGCATTTTCTCTCAGCTGCTACTCCACAGGGAATACCAATAAGGCAGCAGCTGAATGACATCCATCACTGCTCCCCGAGGATCAGGAAGGGGAGGCATGGACAGCATGTGGCATTCCTAGAAAGATGTTCATTCGGGAAAGAAGTACTAAGAAGTGGTGATGAGATATGAAATTACCTTATGTGAATTATTGTCACATAACAATGAAAGAATGATAGAACAGTTCAGATTTTCTTTAGGAAAAAAATGTCCTGTTTGAATATCTGAGTTGGATTTAAAGAAGCAGTTCTTTAAAATGAATTTTCCAAAATCAGGAAGACTTGGTTTTGCTTTATCCTTAGACAGGTGTAGCAGACACACTGGGGACTGCCCAACACATACCTGCCTAGAGTTCTTACACATTGTTAAGGTCAACACACAAGACAGGTGGAAATGGGCATCCTAGTTTAAAATATTTAAAAATTCTTAACTTTGGGAATTCCCTGGTGGTCCAGTGGTTAGGACTCCATGCTTTTACTGCAAGAGGCACAGGTACTCTCCCTAGTGGGGGAATTAAGATCCTGCATGCCTGTGGTGCAGCCCCCCCCCCAAAAAAAAGAAAATTCTTAACTTTAAATATTATAAAAATACTCTCTATCTTCCTATTGATATGTTGGTGCCATTAGAATGCAACTTCACAGCATTATTTAAATATAAAAGAAACCTCCTACGTGGTGTAACTCAATTTTCTAGATTAAAATTATTAACCTTCTTTGAGTTCATCAGAGATTTTCTTTTTTAAATTCAAAACTTGTAGGACTACTGGTGCATTAATTAAACAAATGACTTTGGATCCAGAAAATATTGGTATAAGAAATATAAGCATTTTACTTTGGTAATAATTTGGTAATAGCGTCATTACACTCTTAGCATTCAGTTAAAGAAGAATCTCTGAAGCATGAAGATTTTAATTAATTCAATAAACTATTCCACATGTTATGTATATAAACATTCTGTCACAACTTGGGGCAGAGCACAATATTTCATTTTGGGGGATAGTCCAAACCCTTCAAATTTCAAGAAGTCCCTGCATTCTAAACTTCTAAGGTACATACTTTCTCCATTGCTGTTGCTGAGGGCTATGGTACCACTAGAAACGTTGTGAGAAAAGTAATTTTGAGCAATTTTAGATCAGTGATTCTGAAAGTGTGGTCTAATCTGATTCCTCTGGGGAGTTAGTGAAAAATGCATATTCCTAGGGTCCAGACCCATCGAATTGTAAGGTTTTTTTTTGCATGACTAGGCCAAAAAATCTGCATTTTAACAAATTCCTCATCTTTTTGATATTTAAATTGCCCTTTGAGAACTACTTCAAGTGTTGTAGGAAGGGCACATCTAAAATGATCAGTCACATTAACTACTGAAACAAAGGGGAAAGCCTGCCGATTTTAGGAAGTCCTCCTTGCCCAACCTCAAGTTTGCCATTTAAGGGAAATGCAGTTTTTCATCTTAGAGTCAAATGGCTCATTCTACAGTTTTGCTAAGGAAAAGGGTTATGCCCAGAAAAGAGAAAATACTCTCTACCTTAATCCTCTCTCCTGTATCATAGGATTCCCAGGTCCTGGGATCAGAAACCCCTGTTATTACTGCCAGTACATTGAGGAGCAAATAAATTCTTGGACTGACCTGAGAGCTAACTCCCTCCCACTCCCCACCTCGCACGTGGGAAAGTGTGACCCAATTCAACAATCAAAATCCATGTAAATTTTTGAAAGTTTATGAGTTTTGGCCTACTCATTTAGGTACTAATGAAAAGAATTATATTTTTACATCTTCTGCAATAAGTACGTTTTTTTCAAAGGTGGAGTCTCATAATAAAATGGATTACTCTAAAAGTACTGTAAATACTCTAAAAACAATGAGGTTTACAAAAATCCTTGTGTGTGTATTTATATAGTAACAGGTTTCGTTATTTCATAGGTTTGATATACATAATTTAAAGCACTTAAGGGTATGTCATGTTGTATAAATTCAATAAACTCTCTTGATCCTAAAGCTGCCTTTGGATTTATTGAATTAATAAGATGCAGGCTTTATATAAAAATAATAATAATAATAATAAGATGCAAGCTTTAAAGAAGATACGGTAAAGCTTACAGAATGATTCAACTGAAATTTGGATTGGAATGACCTCAGCAGAATCTAAAGTTATATGAAAATTTAAAGTTCAGTGCAATGTCTTTAATTTAGAAGGAAATGAAAAAACGAACTCCCGAAATCATTTTTGACAAAGTCTGCCTCAAAAGCTCAAATCCTATGCTGTTTCTCTTTTTTTTTTACTTTTTCCATGGACCATATACTAATCAAGATCATAAGATGATCTTCTAATAAAGATTACCCAATCAATTACCTTAAGAATGATGTTACTTAGTGCTGTTAAGTCTGTTCTTCTGGTTTTCCTCTTCTAATTGAAGAGAATCTCCACGTAGAAGACCCCTGACAGGTTGCAAAGGGGTTAGCCCTCCTGCTTGCCTTTTCAAGAAACATTCTGTGGCTTCATTTAGACAATGAGGTGAAGGGTTGGGAGTGAATATTTGGTAAAACATTCCAAGTTGGAAACAATTTCCTCTTGTGAAACTTCTGTTTCATTGCTGGAAGTATATATACAGACAATGAGAAAAATTGCTTAAATATGATGACTAATAATAAATTTGATGAAAACGGTTTTGATTTTTAAAAACAACCACTACAATATTACTCTGAGCTAGTCTGTTTCAATTTTTAAGGTTATTCTCTTTGTATGGAATAAATGGAAACTTAAGTTTATTATTTTTCCCGCATGTTCATATATGTGCAAATTATTCCTTCACAGAAAATATTGTAGTAATTAAAATAGGATTATGCTACTTTGTTTGTTTTGTTAAGCCATCTTTCCCTAGGAAAAAAGAAAGGTGTCAATGACATTTTTTTCACTGCTTTTTTTTCTTTCTACTTTTGTCAGATCAGTATGCATTCTGTCGATATATGATTGACATATTTGTCCATGGGGATTTAAAACCAGGTATTCAAACAATCCTTGTATTTGTCTGTTTTAATAGTCTGTTTCTAAGGTTGTCTGTTTTTTGTGTACTAAACTGTTATGCTCATTTTTAAAAAATATTTCATAATGCATGTGCAGATCTAGAATAAAACCAATGAAAACCAGAAGTAATAACTGGCATTAGGGCCTTTAATATTACTTGCTACGACTGCATGGCCTGTTGCAAATGAAGTCGGTTGAAAGCAAAAAAGTGCTAATATCTTTATATACAAAAAATGCTAATATCTTTAATAATATCTTAGAGTGAAGAGGTGAATCATCTTATTTTATTCTTGGTAAACTTAGACTAAAAGACATGTGACAATGAAAGCATTCTTCTTTTTTTGGTAGTGAACACAATTCCTATTAAAATCCATCATATTTCAAATATTTAATCTCTTTTGATTTTCTCACTTGCATATGATCTTGGGTTAACCACTCCAGAGAACTGCTATTGATGGAGATAGTCAACCTTGGAGTTAATAGTCAACACAGTGGGGAAGTATTTTTACTTAAAGGAATTTATCATCTCTCCTGTCTTTAAATGGTGCCCAGAGTTTAACAGGGGATTCTTTACTAACATCTTAATTAAGAATTAATTTGATTGCTTGTACTCTGCCTTTTTCAGATTTAAAAACTGATAGTCTATGTTCATGTTTGGGGAAACATTTCTAGGAAGATGGTATTGTTAAGGGAGGAACTAATTTACATTAGAATAATTGAAGCTGATTGTTTAAAGCAAACTATATTTTGTTTTCTTAACTATTTTTATGGAAATCGTTCTAAAATGTACGGGCATGTTATATCTAAAATATATATATGACACATCTAGGTCCTGGAAAATTAGAAGATCGTGAGAACTTTGGCTCTCAGGAAAACTTAATTTTAGTAACTTATTCAAGTTAATTTTCCTCCTCCTCCACTTCTTTTTTTATTTTCTTATCCTTCTTTTTTAACCTTCTTATTGGGTTAGAAACTGAAATGAGGAGAAAAACACTGGAAAATAAAATTACTCATTTGGTAGAAATGATTAATGTTAACGTATGTGTATAGTATCATAATAAAATTAGATGGAAGCATTGAGGAAGGTAGTTTAATATAGTGAAAAGAGAGGGCTTTGGACACAAATACAGATATAATTCTTGACCCCATCCCTTTCTAGCATTGGACCTTCAGCAAATCATCGAACTCCATCTGATCTTCAGCGTTCATACATTGGGATTACAGTAATGAACTTACAAAGTTGTTGATAAAGCATCTAATAGATGCACAACAAAGTGCTATTATAGCTTTATTCTCTAATTCATTTATTTCACCACAGCCCGTCTGGGCGAGCATCCCACATAAAGTGAACGTATCAACATTGACAAGTCCCTATCTCTATATACCATTAACTCAGTTTTAGGTAGCAGGTTGTTGCCCATTTTGTTCAGCTGTGATGGTTTAAGACATTCATACTCTAAACATATTTTGCTTTTTTAAGAGACCAAATCTTGAAGATATCAATTAACTATTTACTTACACACAAGATGAATCTATGTTCTTGATGAGCATGAGTTTTTAAATTCCATCATCTGAAGAAAATAATGTGGTCTTTGTCCCACTTAAATTATTCATAGTAGCTACTAATTGATTATACAATACAATTTCTAAGAGAATCACAAGGCACAGTGCATTAACCGTGCATTATCACAGGCAGTGAGGGATGTTCACAGTTTTGGAGTCACAATGCCATTCGTTTCTTTCTGAAAATTCAACAATGGATTAAGGTCAGAAGGACCAGAAAAACTACCTCTGCATGAGTTAAGGAGAATTTTGCTGTTGTTGGGGAGGAAGGAAACTTTCCTTTACCCTCCTAGGTTCTTCTAGCTGCTATAAGCATTGAATTGACATGAGAGAGCTTAACAGGAGAAAATCAAATTATTTCATAAGCATAGGAACCCTACACGAGAGGGTCAGAGACAGAAAGGTACAATGAGGTATACATTGCTATCCTGAACTCAGAAATGAGATAGGGGCCCGAGGCTCTCAAAGGCAGGAGCGTAATTCACAGGACAATTTTAAAAGGAGCAGATATCGGTCAATTAGATGTTTGTCCTGCCATACAGATGGGGCCACTTACATAAAGTTCTGGTAATAACTTTTTTTTTCTGGGAAAAATCCCCAATTTAAGTCCTTGTAGGTAGTTAAGGGAGGGGAAGTAGTTTCTCTTGAACCTGTAGGATCTCTGTTGCCCTAGCTCAAAATAATCCATGTGCCAAAGTGGCACATCTTGGAGAGGTCTGTTTTGAACCCCCAGGGTTCCCTCCTTTGGAACTTCCCCAGGAAGGTTCACAGTTCAGAATTTGAGTTGGTAGATTGCTCTATCTCATTGAACCAGTCTCTTGGTCCTGAGAATAGGTCATCTCAGTTAAACAGTTGTGTCTCATATCATGAGGCTCCTAAAGTTAGGCCTATTGTGAAAGCAATCAGATATTTAATAAGAGACAAGTATATAGAAACAAAAGAAAAGTAATAGTGATTGGAGTAGACTATCAGCCCAGTTTCTGAATGCAAGCAGTTGAGAAAGTTTCTAGGCATCCAGCTTGAAGCACCTTCAGATGGAGTGGGGGCAGGCAGTGACAATCTGATAGATTTTTTCAGGTTTGCAGTTTGAATATGTCTAGTGATCTTTCTGATTGGCCATAGCAACAGGCATGAAGATTGTCAGTGCATGAGCTGTTATGGTGATTTCTCTGAAGTTTATATCAAGTTGTCCAACTTTTTGCATGGCTTTGGAGAAAGGGCAGTTTTAGTTCTCAGTGATTCCGAATCAAAAGGGTGGGAGAAAAATTGGAAACCTTAGTTTGGAGAATTGTAGCCAAATATTGGTGAAAACTAGAAGAATTCAGGAGCAGTCAAGTTTACAGGTAGAAAACAAAACTTTAAAAGACAATGGACAGCAGTAGAATCTAATAACCATAAAAGTGTGTCACTGAAACATAATTTTCCTCTCTAAAAATCACCCTCATATCTATCAAATATAGACAAATTAAGGCTAATCTGTTTGCAAAATAAGTCTAGTTTCAATAAACTTGGTCTGATTATTTACATAAGTACAGTAAGAATAGTGAGTGGTCATATAGACTCTTTTAAACTGCTTTGTTGGAACTTTTCATGAGAAATCTCTAGATTGAACTTTTAAAGGCCTCTTGAAGCCAGAATAGTCAAGCCAGGAAATTGTCATCAGCCTTCGCCTGAAACCAAATATAGATTTGGGTGAACTCCTCTCTTCTCAAGGTCCCCAAAATATCTTGAGATTCCTGCACTTGCCAGGAAGTGACCTTCCTTACTCACCCGGTGAGACTGCTGACAACCCTGTAAGTAGAGCACCAGGCTGTTTCCCAGGAGCTTTACTGGTTCCCTAAAGCAAATCTTAGCTCCTTAAAGTGGGCTGGTCATATCTGAGTCTATGTATGTATCTCTCAAATATGACACTCCAATCAAAGCCCTGGTAATATAACCAATGTTTTCAATTTTGTCCTGTTAGAAAGAGAAAAGATTCTTATTGAAGTTATGCAAATAACTATACTGCCATTAAAAAAAAAAAATCCTTAAAATGCTAAGAGTTCCCAAGTTCTGGAGGGATGAGGTAGGGAGAAAAAGATAAATGTTTTAATTCTGTTTATGATTTACCAAATTGCTGTAAGTCGTAGGTAGCGAAATTTAAAAATTCTTTGTATCTGTAAGACAAATGATTAAAAAACAGTAACATTTTAGACAAAAAATCATAAAAATTATAATCATATTCGTCAGCTCATTCAGTCCTATGTAATTTATTCATGCTCTGATTGAGTCTAGTTGTTCCATTAGCTCTGTCAACCTTGCTTGATGATTGAGGGTGATAGGGATGGTGAAAATTCCAAGAAGTTTACAAGGTTTTCACTAAGGCTCAAATGATTTGCCCAGTGAAGTGGACAAATCACTTGATGACCAGAGACTGTGAAAGGTATACCCCAAGTGAGAAACACATTTTCTGACGGTTTCTTTGCCACTGTGAAGGCATCAGCCTTGTACCAAGAGAAGGCTTCAACCCATCCTGAAAACATTATGCAATAACAATAATACACTGATAACCCATACTAACTTGCAGTTGAATGAAGTTCAGCTGCAGATGTTTAAAGGGTTCAGTGGGAGGAGGTCTGAGGCCTCTGACAGGTCAGACATTGCTGGTAGACTGTTTTCACAATTTCATAGCAGTCTCCCAAGCCATGTGTATTTACAACTTGAGTAATATTAAATGCACTATGGTGGGTGAAGGAATACAGAAACCAAAAAATGGGGTTTGCCACAGAGCCACAAAGAACCAAGTGGCCATTCTGAGTTTCCCGTAGCCCTAAATGTTTATATAATTTACAGCTATTGTTTACCCATTTTTACTTCTCTGATTCAGGAGCAACTATTAGCATGTACAAGGACATTGGAATGGCAAAATTCTGGCAAAAAGAGGTCTTTTTTTTACATTAACGTTCTGTGGATTGGCAAATTTATGAATATATTTCATAATTTCTAAAGACGTATGCTACTTTATAGTACAATCCTTAGATAAAGCAGAAGACATGTTTACTAAGAAACCCAAACATCTTTAGTTTCTCCATTATAAAAAGACAAAAGTAGATAAAACTATGTTGAGTAATTAATGCTCAAAATTTTATCTTATTTGGAAATGATCTAGGTATTCAGTGAATTTCCATTATTTAACTTAATTTAGCAAAACTCTAAGGTTTCAAGTTACCAGAGAGATTTGGGAAACTATTTTAAGTAGGCATATCGTAAAACAATCATTGTTTAAAAGTTATCTAAAAATTCTTATTCATTTATATCCTATAATTCAATACATTTGTTCTTAACAATCATACTTAGATTACTCATGAAAATTTTAGGAAACATTAAAGCAATTAGCCATCAACTTAAGTTGTTTCTGTTGATGTTGTTTGTCTGGTAAATTTAGTACAGAGATACTATGACCTTATTTGACTTTTAGTAAACCCCAGTAGAACAAACGTATAATACTGTGCTTAATGCTGATAACTCTGAAGGCATGTCTGTGTTAATTAAATGAACAAACTTAAACTAGCTTTTATTTACCAAAAATTATCGTAGCTCTCGTGAACCTGAAAAACATTTGGGTTAGTTTCTACTATATCTTTGAGAGTATACTTAAATAGCGCTTGTGTGTTTTTAAGCCAGTTAAATTGAGCTCTTTTATAATTAATTTTGGTAATACCACTCAGAGGCAGAAAAATACCGTGTCTATAATATACATACATAAACATATAGATAGACATAAAAGAGATACCTTATAGTTTTCATTAAAAGTGTTTTTTGAACCAGAATTTTGGGCAGGGGTGCTTATACAGCAATTTGTATTTTAAAAGCCCCCTTTCCATTTTTTTAAAATTCAGTATTAAGAATTGGAGATGGTCTAGATAAGAGTTCCTAGAGAGATTACTAGCCTTTTGAGTTAAATAGGGGAGGTTTTGGGGATTTATGGAAAGGAATGGGTGGAATGTGAACTTCCTCTAGAACTGAATTTCCAGTTTTGCAAAGATTTGTAAGATCGTAGGCTGATCAACCATCCAACTACATCATCCTCAATTTGCTTCTTTATATCAGGGAGACTTCTGACTATGATTTAACTCAAAAAATTTTTATGTTCTGCTCAGGCAATTTTGTTGGCATGTCCAATTAATATTGCTTGAAGGGTAGATTGTTTTACAAAACTAGGTAGGGGAAACATTCCCCAATAAGATACAATGGCCATCCCCATAATACAATCAGGTAAAAGAGATGCAATTGTTTTATGTAAGGCCTGTTCAAATATATCAATTCTCCTATAAAATTTTATCTTAATTCCATTAACTCTTACATTACTAATTATAGCCTCCATTAAGATTTCATGAGTAAGTTTTGGTTTTACAATACTGGGTGGGGGAAATTTTCCCAGCCAGGCATAATACTATTCCTATAAAACATTCAGGTAAAGTTGGCATAATTTCTTTACATAAAGCTTTTTTAAAGATTCAAATTTTTGTAATCCTATCAACTCTTAACATTTCTATATTCTTTCAATCTAAATGTAGCCTGAGTCAGAACTTCATCAGTGGGTATTGGTACCAGTTCATAAGGTTACCATGTCAAGGGGTTCCTGGAAACTTCTATTTTCTATCCCCAGACCATTTTAGTCACTCTTCTGCAAAAGGCTTTGGGCCCCCAATGAGGGGTTAAGCCAAGGAATCCTGGCTCCCTTGTCAATCTTTAACTTGATTAACTGGCCTGTTGCCCTTAGTGATTACTGATCACAATTCTCATAGTAATCGACACCTTTCAGCTTTTCAGATTTCTCCAAACTGGTATAAACAGACGAACTTATTTGGATTTCTTTAATGTTGGTGGATGAACAGGGGGCCACTTTGGCCACCCAGCCTTTGGTAGCGCTATATTAGTACCTTTATGGTAACCCCATCAATGTCTGTTTTATTCATCCTGATGCTGGATGGCTTTATTAAAGGTTCAGGGTCTTGTTCTACCTGTCCAAAAAGAATTTTGGACAAGGAATGCAATGGAAAACACACAGAGACTGAAGCATAAAGAGAAACAAAGAAGCAGTTTATTAAGAAGCGAAAGTATGCACTCCGAGAAGAATGTGGGTGTCCTCGCAAGTGAGGAGCGCCCCGCGGGTTTTCTGATTTCCCTTTTTATTTCATCTTAACCTTTGAATAGGCATGAGTTTTTTCTATTAGGTGCAGAATATTCATTGATGAGAAAGTTGAGGCGGGGCGATTATCTCATCCATCCATTCTTGTGCACTGGGCTCCTGAAGCCACCACACGTGCATCCTGAGAGCTATTTCCCCTTAAGTTTTCCCTTACCAGTTGAGCGCCACCCTGGAACGTTGTATAGTGGTCATTTGAAGCCTGGACATTTTTACTGCTCATGCTCGGTCTTGCTCTGCGGGCTTTGTGATCAGGGTTCCCTATTCAGATGTCACAAAGCTTAATCAAAATCTAATTTATGTTCTTGTGGCTGATGCCATTCTTCCATGTTTCATGATCTCATTAAGTGCAAGACAATGAGGTGGCTTTGCCTTTTTGCCTAATGCCTATACATGAGTGTTACCGGAGAGTAGGTTCTTGTCTCATCGCAGAAAGTATTCAGAGAGGAGACAGGAAAGTCAAGAAAGCAAAGCTAGGATTTATTTAAGCGATAGGATGCTCTCAAAGGAAGAGCAGACAGTATCAGTTGAGTAGCTGTGCTGTTTACAAGATGTTTGGCTTCCTGTCATTTGGCCCATGTCCCCTTTCTCTGTTTATATCTAGCTATCTGCCTTCTCTAACATTACCCCTTCAAGGAGTCTGGACCCTTAAAATCTTTTAAGGGGTAAAGGGTTGGTCCAACTTCTGTAACTGGGTCGACCTGAGCATGGGCATTGTCCCTGCTGCCTGTGGGTGCAGATCTCCTTGCTGTCGGTCAGAGATAGGGGTCTTGGGGTTTTTACAGTGGTGGAGATAGAGTGGGGAGTAGAAGGAGGCAGCAACCTTGTCCAGTGGATGTTGATAGTCCTCATCTTCAGGTGGGATGGGCTGAAATCCTTGTTGCATCATCATTTGAAGTTGGAGTTTTCTGAAGCCATGGGGTTTTTTCCCTTGGCACCTCAGGTTTCGATACAGCAGCTGTTAACAGGGAGAAATTGGAGTATACCTGAGTATAGTTATTAGTTATATTAAACATTAGTCCTGAATATTGTCTAATCCCTATGCTGGCTTTCTCTTGTGTATTGTTAACTATTATTGATATTATGCTTTTATTGTGAGTTTTAGTTTTCTTTATTCCAGTCACTAGGTTCCACCAGACAGTGACATTCCCTACATATTGGATATTGGCAGTCTGGTTGGTGTCTGTTACCCAACTGTGATTACTGAAAACTAGAGTTTGATTGCAGTATGTTTCATTCAGCCATCGTAATTCTTGTCCCTGGATGCTAATACCAGTAAAACAGAGGCTAGCTTTGCCTAAAAGCTGAAATATCCTTCCCTCTGATTTGGAGGAGGGTGTCTGTTCCAGAGAGTTTGGCTTCCAGTTGGTTCCTGCCCTAGTCCTTCCTTCCTTACCACACCGGATGGTAAATGAGAACCCAGCATATTTTGCTGTCAGCCCCATCAGGTCCTTCAAGAGGTGGGGAGTCCTAAAAAAGACATACGTAGGTCCTCTGGGGAGGTGTGGTCGTGGGGCAGATCCAGCAGTCAGATGAGTTAGTTCCTTTAGCAGTGACATTCATGGTGTCAGACAGTGGATGTTTGTAAGCTGGAGCTGTGACGATGTGAATAACAAAGAGGACCGTTAGGATGGAGACATGACTTCCTGAGAAGCAAAAGAGCAGATAAGAAGAGAGTTTACTGGACAGGGAGGGTATTGACACCTGGAAGGGAAGTTATTAGCCTCTTTTAAGGTGATTTTTACAGGACTGACAAACTTTGTTTTCCCTGGGGTTCCCTGATCCCAGACCTGTGGATCTATAAGTTGTTTTTTGTTTTTTAATTTGGGGGAAATATTTTGGGCTGGACTGTCCATAAGGCATAATCCAGCCTTAAATAGGCCTTGGTTTTAATTTTTAGGGCGAATAAGACTGAGAGAAAATCCCTTCCCAATAAATGAGCTGGGGCATTTAGGCATGACAAGAAACTTGTGAGTTACAAGGGTCTTTCCCCAGGTGCAAGTGAGAGGGGTGGTGAAGTGTTTTAGCCTTGGCCTTCCTTGTACCCCAACAACAAAGCAGGTTTTGGGGGCAAGGGGCCCAGTGTGAGAAGTCAGGACAGAGTAAGTGGCTCCCGTGTCCACTAGAAAGTGGACAAACTGACCTGCCACGTCAGTGGTCACCCATGGTTCCTCCCGTGTGATGATGACTGTCTTCTCGGGAGCCTTGGGAGGTCCCAGGTCCCGTCAATCAACCACTGCCATGACTGGCATGGGGGAATTTCCTGCTCCCTTCGGAGCTGGGGACATTCCCTCTTCCAGTGGCCCATCTTCTTACAGAGTGGGCATGGCATCTTGGGTGGAGGCTGGGAACTGTTTCCCGGGTATTCCCTGCTCCAGTGTTTGAGGCTCCCATAGCTAAAACAGGTTCCCTTTCCTGGTGGGGGTCTTCTGGGAGTACTTTTGGGGTGACCAGGAGGTGGTTAGGTCTTGTCATGAGAGCTGCCAAAAGCCTGGCTTGCCATCCTTCCTTTCTTAAGTCATGCTGTTCCTTCCTTTCTTCCTCAGCCTGGTCTCTATTGTTAAAGACACTGAAGGCCATATCAATAAGAAGGTTGAGAGGGTTTGGGGCCCCATGGAAGCTTTTGAAGCTTCTGATGGATGTCAGAGGCTGATTGGCTGGTCAAGTGGGTTGTAAATACAATGTGTCCCTCGAAAGTGTTTGGGTCTACATTCATATGCTCTCTGAGGGCGTCTACCAATCAGGTCTGAAATAGGGCTGGATTTTTATCTTGGCCTTGGGTTATCTCCTTAACCTTAAATAGTTAACAGGTTTAATTATGCATCAATTCATCCCTTCAGTAAGGCAAAGGATTATGTGGTCCCTTCTAGTGATACCAGGTTGACCCGGCTGATAGTCCCAATTGGGGTCCCAGCTGGGACCCATTAGAGGTACTGCTGTCATGCCCACAGGGTGCTGATGAGGTTGGGCAACGTATAATCCATCAGCATGTTTGACCGTGTGCCCAAATACGGGGTCTTTTCCTCGGTGTGGCAGCAGTGGGAAAGGACAATATTTAGGTCCTTCCAGGTAAGATCAAAGGAGAGAGTCAGTCCCTGGAATTCTTTGGGGAACCGGTTGGGGTCCTCCCAGAACCTGCCCAAGCGAGTGCGGCACTGGTTGAGGTCAAAGAAAAAGGGGTGTGGACTCGGGTAATTCCCTGAGGCCCGCCTACTACTTCCTGAAGGGGGCAAAGCAGCTCTGGCTGCACGTCTGGTACGGAAGGGTCAAGAGGCTTATAAGGCAGGTGAGGGGCGAAGATGGTAAAAGAGTGTTGGGGCTTGGGTCGTCTGTCTGGGGCTTGTGTTCCTCCAGGGGTGCCACTAGAGAGGGCATTTGTACAGCCTGAAAGGCTCCCAGCTGGCAAGGTTCCCTAACATAGGACTTGCATAGCTCCAGGTTCTCTCTTAGGGCCATAAAAGCCTGAACCTAAGGAACTGCTACCCATTTTCCCTGCCTTTGGCAACAATGTCTAACTGTAGGATGGTGTTATAGTTGAGGCTTCCATTCTCTGGCCAGGCCTCATCGTCCTCAATGGGGCAAAGCTGTGTTACAAAAGAAAATGAGCTTTTTCCGTTTTAAAGCATCTGGAGAAAACTTGCCCCAGTGACTCAGAACGCACCTGAGGGGTGAGTCCTTGGGGATGGAGGAGGTGTGTCCCATCGTTCCTTCGGGGAGAGGGCGCTCCTGTAACAGAGAGGAGCACCAGCCTTAGGAGGGCCCATGGGGGGTCCCTAAGACAGGGCTGGTTCCAGGCCTCCCAATCCCCACAGCCCATCGGCCCTAGCCGAAATGGGGATTAGCTACCCCCCTTATGGCGGTCCTGCTGGGGCCTATGTCCTATCCTGGCATCCTTGGTACCCAGGATGAGTGACCTTCCTCGAAGGCGTCTCTATAGATTTTAAGTCCAGTGATTAATCCCTGTGTTCCAGGGTATGTTCCCCTGGAACGGACAGCCTCATTGTTCTAGGACCTATTTAGTCAGGGAACAATCCTTTCTCTAAAAGGGTGGTAAGTTTATGAAAATAGGCCCTGGGCCTTCAGGGAGGTGGTTTGTAAAAAAAGCGTCTCTTTTCCCTTCGCTTTTGTGGGCAGCGCCCCTGGGTCTCAGTCCCGTCGCCCCCTCCATCCAGTGGGCTACGGCGGAGTGGTGCAGGGTGGGATACGGCAGCACCAAGCAGAGGCACTATATCTGCACTTGAGGGGACAGAGGGCCCGGCGGCCCGGTGAGGACACTCCCAATCCCTCAACCCGGAGGAGGCAAGCGCAGTGGGGACACCGGTCACCGCCGGGGCTCGTATCCCCTGGGCGTGGCCATGTGCGCTACCCTCCCCTGGGCGAGGCCCCTGCCTCCTAGGGCGAGGCGGGGAGCCGGGGCAGGGACAGGCCCAGTTTACGGGAGGGGGCGGAGCCCCGGGAGCGCGCACGGAGGCGGCGGCGAATGCTGGCGGCCTGGACGCGGCCCCACCACCGTGAGCCCCACCTGCGACACCCAGACCGCCTGCGGCCGAGGGAGCTCCCGAGGGGACCGCGGCACCGCCTCTGTGCGAACCCTCCTACAGTCTGAGTGAGGCTGCATTTTATATCGCCACACAGCTGAACCCGAGGACCGTTAGTTAAATGGTGGATAAGGCAAAGCCAGAGGGCAAAGCTCCTGTGGTTCGGGTCGCTAGCTGCCTGTGAGACGGGCTGGAAACTTCTCCTGACTTGCCCTGCACAGTGAGAAGTGCAAGACCTCGCGGTGAGGTTGGAAAGTGCCTGGCAGATTTCTTTCCCCCCATTTCCGGCCGAGTAAGGCGCAGAAGGAAGAGTGGAAGGAGTGAGAGAGGGAGGCAGAGACGGTAGGCGGAGGTGGACCGATAGTAATCCTATAAGGGGAGCCGCGGGGAGAGGGCGGTGTTACGCTTTTACCTGTGGGCCGAAAAGCCTTGCGTGGCAATTGCCTCCAGGTGGGCGGACAGGCCTATCCTCTCTTCAGTCCGTTCCACGTCTGACTCATCCTCTTGCGGGAGAGTTCTCGTGGTGAGTGTCCTAGTGGCTTTTACAGCTGGACCCACGCGCACATCATGGCGGCAATTGGTCTGAAAATGCGACAGTGAGAGAGAGAGAAATGGCGGGAAGTCAGGCAGAGCCTCTCAAGCTCAAGGGAGGCAAGAGGCTGAGGCTTACCGATTCTCCTGGCTGTTCCTCGCCAGAGATGTTACTGGAGGGTGGGTTTTGTCTCATCACAGAAAGAATTCACAGGTGACAGGGAGGTCAAGAAAACAAAGCAAGGCTTTATTTAAGTGATAGGATGCTTAGGATGCTCTCAAAGGGAGAGCAGGCAGTGTCAGATGAGTAGCGTCTCTGAGCTTCTTTGGCAAGCCGGTTATGTGCGGTGTAGAAATGAAGGGGTAGAATATTCATTGGGGAGGGAGGGTTTTGGGGTCTTATTCCCTGATTTTCATTCCTGAGGGGAGGAGGGATTTTTTTCCATATTTAATCTTGGTGGGGAGTGTCATGGCATTGGTGCATGATGGGAACTTGTTATCTGCAAGGCTAATTTTATTGTAATGAGAACAGTCCCGCCTTTTCCCACATTTCTTTGTGTGCCTCCAGGACACTTATCACCGCATAATGTGTGGTTTCCTGCCAGTCTGGAGGTTCCTGTTTTTCTTTGTCTGCTCAAGGACCCCCACTGTTTATTATTTACAAGATGTATGGTTTCCTGCCATTTGGCCCATGTTCCCCTTTCTCTGTTCACATGTAGCTATCTGCCTTCTCTAACATGAGGCTGTCCTTGGGCCCAGTCCTATCTTTCCTGCCTCAATCCCATTTTTAATAGCCATCTAAAGATTTCCACACTGCAGTCCATGCAGTTTCCATGAGTCCTGTGACTCTTCTCTTTCTGATTTCTCTTTGTTCCATCTCTTTGAATACTTCCTTTATTGACTTTATTTCTTAATAACTCTTTAAAAAATTTCGCCTTGTTGGGAAGAGTCCCTTGACTCTCCCCTCAACCTCTTTTCATTATCCTGTTAATTAACATAATATTTTTATTAGCATCTGTAAGATCCATGAGGGAAAGCTGAGACTGCTTCTTGAAAGTGTTTTTGTTTTTTTTTTTTTTAATTAGGGAAGTTCTTAAGGCTAGCCATTATATTTCTTTGATTCACTTTTTAATTTGGTCTTTCCATAGGTGCCAATAAAACATCTGTTTATGATGACAGCTCTCTAAAAATTTACCAATTTAGAAGTTTTCCCAATTCAGAGGACCCATAATTGGCAAGTAGGATCTTAATAGTGATTCCAACCAATAAGTCTTTCTATGGTTTAACCAAAGATGCAAGAGGTGTCCCCAAAGGAGAGTGCAAAGAGATGCAGCCTTCATAAGATCCAAAAAGTTCACTCCCAAAAATAATCTAAGAAAGCAAAGATCTTTGTTGCACAGGCAGTAAGGATGATGTAGTGCCTGCACTAACAAAGCAAAAAAGGTTGAGATGAAAATGGCTCCTTTTCAATGGCTCCTTAACAACTTCCCTATAGGTTGTTAAGGGAGGGGCAGTAGTTTTCTCTTAAGCCTGTAGGATCTCTGTTGCCCGAGCTCAAAATAATCCACATGCCAAAGGGGCACATCTTGGGGAGGTCTGTTCTGAGCCTCCACACTACTAGCCATACAGAAAGGTCCCTTCTAAAGTCATATGTAAACATTCTCTAAACAGTCATGAGTTCAAATCTCTAGCACTATGTAATATTCAAACTCTTGAAAATAATTCCCAAGTGCCATGGTTTTAGATTTCTTGATACCATTTATTGACTTTCTAGTTGCCTTCATAATTTATTTCATCTACCTACATTCATGATTTTGAAGGTTTGTTGCCATAATGTATAAGAAATTAAAGAATATGTAATCATGAAGATGCAAAAAAAAAAAAGAAAAAAATATGTAGATTGGTATATCTTATCTGGGGGAGTGGAATGGAAGAAGTTAGAGAATGGAAGCCTGTATGGTATGCCTATTGTTTCATATAAAAAATTATATAAAGCTTCATAAGTGTACAGAAGGAAAATTAATAATATTATTTTTGTTGGTGAGACAATACATAAGATGAAGTGAGAAAGCACTAAATATGGCTTGCATTTTGAAAAATAAGGAATGAGAAACAAGGTTTAATCTGGGCATATTAATTTAGAGAAAATGCAAGTGATAGACTTTGACTGACAATTACAGAATAAAACAATTCCTGCCAAGTTTATTGCTCTGCATGTATCCAGTATTTATAAAACATTTGTGCTTCCATCTGCTTCTGTTTGGGATTAGTGGAACACCTGTTATTATTTAGTTAGAGTTCATTATTAATTATTGGTAATGAGTTTTTAAAACTACAACTTGATTTTTCCCTCTGGGATGAAGTTTCCTTTTTTTTTGGATAATACTGTCCCACCCTCAAAAGTAGCCCAAATTACAGTTCAAATTTGAAAAACCTTGTTAAATGTGCTAATGCCATGATGTCTCATATGTTGCTTTTTTTTTTTTTAAAGATTTATTGATTGATTGATTGATTGATTGATTGCTATGTTGGGTCTTCATTTCTGTGCTAGGGCTTTCACTAGTTGCGGCAAGCGGGACCACTCTTCATCGCGGTGCGCGGGCCTCTCACTATCGCGGCCTCTTTTGTTGCGGAGCACAGGCTCCAGACACGCAGGCTCAGTAGTTGTGGCTCACGGGCCTAGTTGCTCCACAGCATGTGGGATCTTCCCAGACCAGGGCTCGAACCCGTGTCCCCTGCATTAGCAGGCAGATTCTCAACCACTGCGCCACCAGGGAAGCCCCACATGTTGCTTTTTTATCTCATCAAATAAAATACTTCTGACTAATATTGTCTTAAAATGTTTTAGCTATCTGAAGATGAACTGAATTGCTCTTTCTCTACAGTGAATATGCAGTATCCTATGGCCAGAAACAATCCCCACCTCAATTACAGGGACCATCTTAATTAGGCAGAATGAGCTATAGGGATCAGATCATTTTGTTGTATCCAGTTAAAGTTCTCTTATACTGACGCACTCTATATTAAGTTGAAAAATTAAGAAAATTCTGTTTAAACCTGGAAAATTAGTGTATGCTACTAAGGCCAAAACTATGAGCAACTGGAGTAGACATATGTCTACAATGTGTAATTTTAGGGATATTATGGACATTGAAGAGCTCCTTTTTTCAAGAAATACTTTCTCTGCTGCCCTTCAATAACTAACAACCCCACCATTAGATCTCCTGGATGTGTAGATGTTCAATGTAATAGGATGCATTTTGAATAGCCCCTGACCTACTTTAGGGAGGAGGGAGGGGAAGAGGAAGAGAGGGAGAGACTGAGAGAGAAGGAGAAAGAGAGAGATCCCATCTTCACATGGGGGCTGTCCTGAAGCTGATGACCCCCACTTTTCCTCTAGGGCTAAAGTGTCTAGTTGTCATTTTCTTTTTTTTAATTTATTTTTTATTTTTCAATTTCTATTGAGTTATGATTAACCCACAATATTATTATATTAGTTTCAGGTGTACACCTTAGAGATTGATATTTTTATACATTATGAAATGATAACCACAATAAGTCCAGTTACCATCTATCACCATACAAAGTTTTTGCAACACTTTTGACTATATTCCCTATGTGTACCTTACATCCCCATGACTTGCTTATTTTATAGCTGGAGATTTGTACCTCTTAATCCCCTTCACCTATTTTGTCCATCCTCCAACCCCCTCCTCTCTGGCAACCACCAGTTTGTTCTCTGTATCTATGAGTTTGTTTCTGTTTTATTTTGTTTGTTCATTTGTTTTGTTTTTTATATTCCACATATAAGTGAAATCATGTGGCATTTGTTTTTCTCATTCTGATTTATTTCACTTAGTATGATAGCCTCCAGGTCCATCCATGTTGCCTCACATGGAAAGATTTCATACTTTTTTTTATGTCTGGGTAATATTCCATTGAATATAAATATATATATATATATATATATATATATATATATATATATATATACACCACATCTTCTTTATCCATTCACCTATTGATGGATACTTAGGTTGCTTTCATATCTTGGCTATTGTAAATAGTGCTGCAGTGAACATAGGGGTGCATACATCTTCACAAATTAATAGTCTTATAAGAGAACTATTAAAACTGGTCAAAGCAGACTTTGGTGGCAACTCTGAGACTCAATTTACAGTGTCTTTTGTCTATTTGTTTTTTGTTTGTTTTTAGAAATTTATAGTACAGATGGTCAAGATAGAAGCCTTTAGATTTATTAATCTTTATCAACTTTCCAGTAACTCCAATCTCCTTTTCCATACTTTGTGGCTAAGCACATTTTTCTTAAGCGACAGCTTACTGATAGTTTCATTCATTTAGGTAGACTCTTTAAAAGAGACATCATGATTTTGCTAGGCATTTTCATACTCCCTCTTCATCAGCTTCCACTTGGGCCAAATAAATTGCATGCATTACTGGACAGAGTCAACCATATTAAACAAGTGACACATTTCTATGAGTAAGAAATCACATGGCTCACAGACCCCTTTATACTTACTATAGATAAAGAAATCAATTTAAATGTCCAGTACAAGGACCAGGGCTAGTGTGCTTTCGCTTAGTAATTTTAACACTTTTTTTCAGCTTTTCATCTCTGTAGCCATTATGATTAAAGTTCAATACAAGCTAAAGTTTATCCCTTAGAAGTTATCCCACTATTGAAATTCCAGCTACTGTCTGACTTTTACTTGAGCCAAGAGTTTATGTCAAGGTAATTTATTCTACTTTCTGTGTCATTTATTCTCTTAAAATTGAAGGTATTCACCTATCAAAATCTTTTCTGACTATAATAAGGTATTCTTTGGCAGCCCACATTCCAATTCTATGGGTTTTAAGTCCATCGCTAGAAAGAGCCTCAAGGAATAAGTTAGTACTCTCATTTTATTAAGATCCTTTTCTTGAACTTCAGTGGTGCTTAACTGCATTTTTGGTTTGATCCTGCTGAGACGAGGTCAAATGTAATTGCATTATAGTCACTGTTATTCAGTGGTTTAATCTAATGTATTTCAGAGCTCAATCGGCTGTATTGGAGAAGACTAGGTAAAATTTAGCCTTGCTCTACTCTTCTTCAAAAAATCCTGCTCCTAAAAAACATACTCACTTTAGTTCCAAACATCTAATTATTTTCACAGAACAAAAGCTTTGGGAGTTTTGATGTTTACTCAGTAAGCATTTGTTGAATCCTCTCTATAAGGTGATAATCCAGAAAAGAGATAAGACATAGTACAAATAATTTTATAACTAAGGAAAACTTGATAGGTATGCGGTAGAGGTTCAGAAAATGTACAAGCTAATCTCAGGATACTACAACAAATAGTTATCTCCACTTATCATTTGGACCTCTTAATGTTTTTAATAGTTTAAATCATTTAAAAATTGTTCACAGAAGTAAGATTAAAGGAATGGTGAAAATTGTGATAAAAACTTAAACATAGCAAAGTTAAATGTTTATTTCATCAATTCCCTGGTTTTGAAGGTGTGTACACTCCAAATTGGAAACATCTTCCAAAAGGAACTAAAACCCCTCCTCAACTATCATGCATAAACCTACAATGTATCCACCTTGAAGATACCAGTTCCGGATTTCAAACACATCTTTAATAGACTCTAGGATGTTATTACTTCAAATTCTTTCAGAACTTGCATCATCAAAATGCAACAGTTGAATTTCTGAAATTTCTGATGGCTCATAATTTTGTTGAAAAGACGATGTCATCTTGATTCCATAATTGTAAAACATTTTTATTTTTAGATTTATAAACATTAATCAGAGTGATAAATCCAATAATTTAAAAATTTATACATTATTAATCCTTCTGACTTCCTTAGCATTTGTACACTTAAAGAACATAAATTTTGGCACTCAGATTTTATAAAAGACGAAAGAGTACTATAACATAACCTTTTAACGAAATGAGACGTTTCACGTTCTTGCCACAAAATATTGCATGATAAAGTCCCAGTTGAAGAACTAACCAGATGAGAATACCATATTCTCTTTTTGTCCTTTGAAATATATTGTTCACTCATTGATTGTTGGGTTTGAGAAAATTCATTGTCATGTGAAGATTCATAGTCTAAAATTTTACTTGAACAGTCAATTTCAATTTCACCCTAATCATTAAGGTTTAGTGTACTGCTGTCTGTCTTTTTGCATTCATCTTCTGATTCACCCAATAACTTAAAAAGCTTTGTGTGTCAATATTCTTCTCTTTGCAGTAATGGATGGAAAATAAAACTCTAAATTCTAAACTGTATTAAATGAAACTAAAAGTAGACCGTAAAAATGTCTCCAGGCTTTATACCATCTTAAATGATGATGCAAAACTTTAGTCAACACAATGAAAAAACTGAATGATGAGATAATGATGATTTATCTTACAACTACATCATCCTTCTGGACAATTCCATCATTATTCTATTTTCTTAAATTTTTTTCTCCTTAGCATTGTTGGGAATAATTGACGAGTAATGATGAAATAATTCCTAAGTTGATGAAATAGAAAATGTTCAAGATATGAGAAAAATAAGGTCATGAATATCCCATAATGTGTGATTTTTAAAACTGTCCAATGGTGCTACATGATAATTACAAGATAGAGTGAGTTTTATTGTTTAAAAATAATTAATTTTAATTATTGTTTAAAAATAATTAATTATAGATCTTCTTTGGAAGATCTATAAGAAAAAATAAGACAAGGAATATTAGTCTCTACAAATAGTGAGAATAGCTCAAAAAAGAAACAAAAAAACTAAGATTGGCTTCAGTGGACCCAGATAGTACACTGGGAGCCAATGGAGAGAATGTAAAGGTGGGGGGCCACACAAGCCAGGATTTAAATACTTTGCTGTGGGTTTTTTTTTTGGGTCTTTAGTCTGGAGAATTTCTTTATAAAATTCATTTCTTAAGATTCTTAAAATGATAATATATGCACATGTCCTTCCCCAAATTTTTTTGCTTTCTCTTTTACTATGGAAATTTACTACAAAAAGATAGTGCTCCTAGTGTGAAAGTTCAGAGAAAATCTTATGGAAGAGGTAAAAATTGAAATGGACCTTGAGAAATTGGTAGGATATGCCTATATCAAGTTAAGGATAAAGACGTTTAAGGCTGAAGCAATAATAATTAAGGCACAGAATCACAATATATTGAAATGTTCTTTTGTGACTGTCAATTCTTGAGTATTTACTTTTTGCTAAATCTTATTTAATCCTACAAAACTTTGAGAGTGGTGTGTTATCATCCTTGTTTTATAGATGAGAGAACTGAGGCAGAGAGTTCAAGTGTTTTGTCCAGGTCATACACTGTGTGGACAGAGAATTTAAACCCAGGTCTGCCTAATTCTAAGGCCCTCAGGATTAAGATGAAATCTCTCAGCTTCCCAGACTTAGGGAACTGTCAGTGGTTCACTCTGATTGGCACTCAGGGACTTAGAAAGAGAAACAAGATTGGAAACGTTGTGCAAGATGGTTCAGAGAGAATGAAATACGAAGGACCAATTAGGGTAAGTCCGAGGAGAGGAAGTAAAGCTTGACCTTGGGAGGTGGTATGAAGGTAACTAAGTTGATTTTAGAAATATCACAAAAGTAGACTTGTGGGATTTATTAATATTGATACCATAGGAAAGGAAAGGAAAAGCTTATTCAGAGATTGTTGGCCTGAAAACCCAAAAAGATGCCCTATATAGGAAGTAAAGGAAGAGAGTGCCCACCGGAGTGGGCAGAGGTGGAGAAGTAGGAGACTGAATTCACTTATTCTTAAAGCCCCATATGGTATTCAGTTGCAAAAGGGGAATAAGTGAAAATTCCAATCCAGATGTCATTTGATAAGCATCTGCTAAATACTGAGGTTCATTCTGTATACTTTCACATACTTTATTCATTTAATTCTCACAGAAAGCTCAGAAGTAGGCAGTTAGAGAATCAAGTGTGGAACTTCGGGGAGAGGTCAGTGGTGGAGATGAGGTTGCCAGGAGACAGAGTGAAATAAGTCAAAGTACAAGCACTGAGTATCTTCTGCGTGCTCAGCAGTCCCAAACTGAGCACAATAAAGGACATAAGAATACTAAAAAATGATCTCTCTTTTAACAAGTGGTGTGGATGATTATTTGAAAGAGAAGAAAGGAACTAATTAGTAGAAAAAAGTTTAAACTTGAGAGAGTGCATAACACAGGCACTAAATGTTACAAGTTTCAGATGAGAGATATCCGTGATTTCTGGTGTCAGGGGAGATAATGTGCAACTAGAACTTGAAAAATGGATAGTATTTGACTAACTGCTGAAGAATACATAGGGCTTGCTTTGTGTATGAATGAAAGAGAAAATGAATGAGGACATAGCAGGACATGTGAAATTGATATGTTTATATGACAATGATGATATCAGACTGGATGGGGATAAATTAAGATTAGAAAACATTGGGGCATAAGAAGTGATGTTTGTGGTGACAGATTACAGACACTTCGTCAATCAGGCACGGCTGATATCTGGCATGGAAGAGAATCTTTGAAAGATTTAAAGTAGGACAGTGACACAAAACCAGTATTTCAGAGAGTGTGATCAGGCAGCCCTCTGCTTAAGGTATTGAAAACAGGAAAATTTGTGGAATAGTGCTAAAGCTGTTGAGTCTAAAACATGGTTTGGAAGGAAGTTGGGGCATATTTCACAAGCGATTTTTTCATGGGAGTGGCGATGGGAACTGTGTATAAGTGACTTAAGAAATTAATATTGCAACTCAAAATGCTGCAAACTCTCTTGACAATTTAAGTTCACACAAGAGGTAGAAACTTAAATGAGGTCTAGATATGAATAAGAAAAGTGAAATATGTGTGACTGTTGGTCAAAACCACAGTGTATGAAGGAAAGTGCTAGAACCAGACCTGTTTATAACCTAACAGACAGTAATTGCTTCCTTTTCTTCTTTGGCTGATTTCTGTTGTCTTGCATTGTTTTATTTTGATTCTTCAGAAGTGGCCGTTTAATGCATGAACATTACAGGCAGTGAGAACAGGTGGTTAGGCATACAGACTCCAGAGCCAGACTGCATGGTTTCAAATCTAGGCCCTAACACTTGCTTGAAATTATAACTTTAGTCCAGTTAATCGATCTCTTTAAGTCTCCATTTCCTCCCCTGTCAAATGAGGCGGATAGTGGGATTGTTGCAGAATACATGAGCAAATGGTCAAAGTGCACTGAAAGGCCAAAGCTTTCCAAGCACTTAGTTTTTTAGAACCACATCAACAGCATACTAGACCAATTTTGCCCATTCTAGTCATCTGATGTCTTCTATCCTTGGTTCTACTATCTATATAATGTGGGTAATAATACATAATTTATAGTGTTATACTGAGGTTCATATGAAAAAATCCTGCATTATATGCATTAATGAGTTTGGTTTAAGTGTCATCTAGATGAGTTCTACGAACCATGTTAGACTCTGTAGATATAGCAGTGAACAAGTATGTGTGATGCCTACTTCTCCTTTAAAATAGGATCATAGATACCACTTTATAGGGTAATAATGGAATAATTCATGCATAGACACATATACTTAGAACACTACCTGACTATAATATGTACTATTTAGATGTATAGTGGTAGCAGTGGTGCTCAAATATAGCAAAATTATGGTTTTCTACCCACCACTTCTTATTATCTTTCCGATTTAATTATCATATATTATTATCATCCTCTCCCTAGCAAGTCTTCCTTTACTGCCCTATATACACCTTCAAGAAACATTTTCCTTTAAATCCCTGTTGCCTCATACCTTGCCAGATACATGCTATGTTTATTGAATTGAATTCACGATGTATAATATTTATGTCACTGAAAAAAATTATTGATGATCATCCCAGAGCAGCCCTCTTTATTCATTCCTAGAAATAATCTTGTTATTTAGAAAGATGACAGGTTTCTAAGCATTGCAAATAGGCCTTGTGTAAAGATTCTTAAAGGAGTTATTGGTAGTATCTCTAGAGACGGAGTCTCAGAATTAACAAAGCTGGGTTTGCTGTGTGTGTCAGTAAACTGCAGGCAGCATATAGAATTACACAGAAGTGAGAAAAAAAGAGAGAAAGCCTACACTTCATTACGGGCGTGCGTAGTTCCTGGACTTGGCCCCATGAAAGTTGCCTTCTGATTATTTGAAGTATGGGGAATCTATTTAAGATAAATGTATCCAATTTTCATAGTTGTCTCAATCAATCCATTAAACATTCTAGTCATTATAAATAGCTAGAATGTGCAGAAATAGATCCAAGCACTTCTGAGTGGCCGTGATTCCTCTGATGCTGCTCCTACTCTCTCAGTCAGCTTCATTGTGATAAAGGGCATTAGGTTTGAGGAGAAGGCCAGTAAATAAGAATTCTCTCCCCACAGTATAATGTTCATATCACTTTACTTTCTCTTTGTACATGTAAGGAGAACAAACTGAAGACCTAACATTTCATTTTTCTTGCTTTCTCAGAATTTTATCTCCAGCCCTTTTGAAAGAGGTGTCAGATTCTAGAAGAATGTCTTTGCTGTGAGGGAACTTTCATTACAGTGTCGTTTTGGTCTGGCCTTGTCACTATTAATGGCATGGACCTGCTGTCAGATAAGAATAAATTCCTTCTCAGGTAGCCTACCGGGACTATTCAAAGCTTGTTCTAAAATAGTCTGAAAAGGAACAAATAATACAGAGTAATTTGAATTGCTGAATGAGAAGCAAGGAAAATTAGGGCTTAATCAAAGAATTATCAAACTAATTAGGTGTTATTTATTAATGTGTCATGTCTTTTAATAATCTTATCTGTCGTTTATATGCAAGAGCGCAGATTAAAAAAGCATTCTAGTGATTATGTAAATATATTCCCCTAGTGCTATTCTAAGGTTCATTTGGGTGGCCCAGAAGATAAAGAATAGGGAATTTAGGGCTTTCTAACCATTCAACTAAATGCATAGTTCTTAACCCTTTTCTTAAGCAAGTCTTATTTTATTTTATTTTTTATTTCTAAAAGCAGCCCTATTTTAAACATAGAAATAAGTATGCCCCATGCCTATTTTGATATAACTAATTATAAACTAAGTAGTTTGATATCGCTACTTTCAGAGAGACCTAATTTGGTAAACAAATATTCCTTGTCCATAGCTTTTATTCCCGTATAGGATGTTTGTGCAAGATGAAGACAATAATGAATTTTGCAATATTAACATTAACGTTATAAGCTGAAGACTCTTCAACCAGTCACTCAGTATTTTTTGATCAGTTCTATGACTGCTATTCTAGCCTAATGTATTTTATGTTTTGGTTTTCTAAAATATTCTATGTTGAGGCACTAATACTGTTATTCCCACATAGTAGTAATAATTATTCCACATTTGAAGATAATATGTTTTGCCTATTTATCTCCTCATCAATATCCAAGTTGATATGCTGAAAGTCATCCTATCAGTCAGTCTCCCAGCAGTTACTGAACCCCTAGTATGTACTCAATGCTGGTGGTCGTAACATGAGTTTCAAAGTAGAAGGAGGTAACGATCTAGTCAGAAGTTATTACACATAAAACAATGAACAGTATAAAGAAGCTTGGGGAGAAAAGTGGAAGAAGGTACTAATTAAAGACTAAACTATATGATGCAGATTATACTCACTATAAACACCTAGAGAAGAAAGAACCACAGAGGCTGGAACAGGCTTGATAAAGGTGAGGTCCTAGTATTTCATCAATGTTTATCTTCAGCTTTATTCTGATTGTTATTATTAGTTGCTTACGATGAGTTTAGTATTTATCCTTATTTAGGTGGTCAGTTTTTTCAACCCAAGAGGGAAAAGGTAGTGATATAATTAGGTGTACTTTTTTATTTACAATACCTAGTGAGAAATAAATACAGGAGAAAAACTGAACAAAGTAACGTCTCATCATGTAGTTGTTATCTATACCGCACTGTGTCCTTCCGGATTAGACCCCGTGATACTTTAGTGTCTGTCCTTTGTCATGCACACTTAATTATTTATATTACATTTCTCAAATCCGCACTGCTCTCTTTTATTCAATATTTCTGCTTTGTGGTTGACATGGTGCTCTCCTGAAGAAAAAACTGTCACCTATAAACCATTTTTTTTGCAACCACTCACATTGTTTAGGTAACGAGCATGTGTTTGGTAGACAAGGTTTGTAACAACTGTAATCTCTTAGAAATAGACGTAGAAAAAGCACCAATACTCTCATATTGAAACATCCGGTGAAAAACAAACTGATGATTTAATCTTCTCTTATATGGAGTTTACATAAGATGTAAACCTTTTCCGTTTTCTATTCAGGACAATGTTTACATTAATAATGATTTTTCCCCAGAGGATTATTTTTTGTGTAAATTATAAATAGCCTCCTGGCAGACACTGGATAAGCAGTGTGTACTTTTTTAAATGACAATATCAATTATACACAATTTAAAACAGGAAGAGAAGTTGGATGATTTCTAGATGTGTCATTCAGGTGAGAATATATTTGTGAATTTAATTGTGGTGTTAAGCCTATTACATAGTAATTATTAACATGTCCCCATTTTATCCTTTATCTATTAAGCACAAGCATTGAAATATTTAAATTTATGTTATCTGCCTGTAGTTGAAAAGATATGGAGTTTTATCATCTTTATTAAAGCACCCAGTAGAAAATTCTCCACTAAAACAAAATGTCAACCCCTTTTTTCTCTTCCTGAGGTAAATTCCAAAACCAGAAGATTCTTTATTAATTGACTCTAGGTTCTTCCTTAGGCTTTTCATATCTCTTTGAAATGCTTGTTAGCATGGAATACTTTCATGTGTTAGGGACAATATGGGGGAAAAAAAGGAAAGAAATTTTCCTACAGGTGTATATAAAGGATAGGACAATGGCAGCATCCCTTCCCTTTGCCAAGTTCTGTGTGGTGTGGAAATAGCTATAGGGGGTGGTTGAAAGGTATCAGACTGATTCTATTTTGTACGTATGAGATCTCTGTATAAAAGAGAAGCAACACTGTTTTTCAAATGCCATACAATAGCTTTAAAAAGTACCTCCCTGTATTTGAAGATAAGGAAATACACAATGAACCTTGAAAAACATGGCTTGCCTAGAGCTGAAGAAAAACTCAGGAAGTCATCCAGACATTATTCTGTGTCTACCCTTAAAAGAGTTTTGAGGACCATTAGAGATGGTGATGACAACATTGACGATGGAAAAGATTTACCACTTACTGAGAGTTAACAGTGTACCAGGCACTGTGCTAAGTGCTGCACATAGAATTCACTGAATTCTCACCAAAACCTAGGAGGTGGGTTTAAGTTCTCCACCTCATAGATTAGGAAATTGAACCTAGAGGAAGTTGCAGAATTTGCTCAGATAGATGGATATTGTCTCCAGCACTATAGGGAGAATTATAAATATTTTTTGAAAAGGGGGTCACTGCCTCTTAGGTTTTCTTTTTCCCTTCCTTTTCTTTACTCTGTTTTGAGTGATGTAATTTAAAACAAACACACAATTTCTATTTCCATTATAGTGTAAATTTGACATGTACTCCTAAATCTTGCCAATACAACTGCCAAAGGAAGCAGGCAATCTGCCGCTAACTTTTAGCTGCCTTTGTTGGTTTGTCAGTGAAGGGAATCTGGTATAGAGAGTGTAAGCAGAGTGGACGGTTATTCCATACTCAGGAGATCAGATGGCTTCTCACCAAAATTGCTGGAGGAATCTTGGATTATGGTTTACTTTTAAATTTCCTGGGTGTCTATTAAGCTGGCCGTAAGGCCTGATAAAATATCCAATTCCATCATTAGATTTTTAGGTGAATTTTATCCTTAGTGGTTAGAGTGACAGCAAATTGAGATGGAAGAGAACATAGAGTAGATTTATCTCTAAGGTTGTTGGTAGGTCCTGATGTTATTGAGAATGAAAACAACAGATTCTAGTAGTTTAGGAATTGATTTAGCAATTGACTGTGCCAGCTATTCTCTGTCAATAACATCTTTGGTAGAATCCTCAAGTCAAACAACCAGAAAAGATATGAGACGGAAGGAGACATTATTTATTTTCCGTGTTTAGATAGTTTACAAAAATGTCAAGCCTCCTACCTCTTAAGAAGTGAATTTGTTACTCTACTTGAAAGTTATTTTAATGCATTTTGTAAATGTAATGATTTTGTCTTGGGAGCCATCTATTCTCTTATTTTCTCAACTTTCTGTTTACTACTCACAGTCCCAATGATCAATAATTTGTTGTGACTTGATTTTCAGTCTTTGAATAAATCAATAAAGTGTGTTGGATCTCTGAAAAGTAAAACCGAATATAAAACCTGAAGTATTAAATTTTGACTTGAGAGCTATGATATATTGAATGTACTCATATTTAGGGATATGACATGTTATAATGACCTGGTTGGTAAACAACAACCTTATTAGAACTGATACTTTTGTTTTAGTAGCAATGATCAATTAAATTAAGTGAATAATAGCTCATTATTCATTAGTCCGAAAGTTAGCATGTGATGGGGGTAGGGGCATGCTTAGGGATATAAATAAAACTTGAGATTTTTAACTCAAAATTTTATTGAAATTTTGTAATTTTTCTTAAAAATTATCCATTTTTAATTCTATTCAATTATGTCCTTAAAATTTTAAACATAAATATAATATTTTGAATTTAGGTCATGGAAAAAATTGATTTCTAATAAGATAAGCCATTGTTTTGCTTCTATCACTCAACTCACTTAGAGAATAGACATCTCCATTTTGATAAAGAATGTTAAACATGTTTGACATTGGAGAACAGCATCTCAGAGACCTAATTTGAATTAATTGTAACTTCGAAAATTGAATTGACATAACTGATGGTCGAAAACATGTGTTATTTGTATTTCAAATCATCTTCAAATGAAACAAGGATTAAAACATCCATTAAAAATATCATTACGCCATAATATAGGATACTGCACTTAAGATCTATTTTCTTTTAATTATTATGAATGTCATTGACTATAGAATTCTAAAGCATAATATAACAACATAACATTTGTACTGAATTGAAATTGTTTAACATTATTCTAGATTTCATCATATATTTTGTTCATTGCTTGTCCTTCTTTTCTATCTCTAAAATAAATGCAAACAGAAAGACAACATGCTGCTGTGCAGAGCACTACATTGGGAATCTGCACTCATGGATCCTACTTATGTGTCATTTAGGTGAATTTAGCAAGTTGTTCATTTTCTTTGGGTTTCAGTGTTCTCAGTAAATTCTTGTTTCTTCTGGCACTAAAATCCTATTCAAGTTACATATGTAGGGACAGACATAATTCTTTAAGCTTGAAATATACCACAATGGGTAATTTCATAGTCTTTCCACTTAAGGGTAACTGTAGATTCAGAATATATTGCAAGTGTTATATTTTGATTGAGCTGTTTAACTAATGAAGCTACCTTTCTTCATCTTTGAACTTTCAGCTCAGTTTTTCCCACTAATCGTGGATAAAAGTGTTAATGTTTCACTTTCATTGAAAGATTGGTACTCATAAACAACTTGGTAAAGAGTCTCACAGAAAGAAAATGAATACTTTGGTCTGGAACTATAAATAATTGAAAAACAGAAAACCAAAAAATAAATAAGTAAAATTTTATTATTTTTAATATTTTGTTGAAACTATTTTGTACTCTACCAAGAACTAAAAATACTGTGATTTGCTCTGTTCATATTCAAACACTCTAGAAACAGTATAATAGAGTAGCATTTAGCAACATTCATTTATTCATTCATTCATATAATCATTCATTTTCTCCTTTATTCATTTTCCTTTACCAAATATGTATTGGCATTCCAGATTCTGTTCTCAAGTTGCTCATAGTCGAATGAGGATAAAAAAAAACAAAAACAGCAACAATAAGAAAAAATCCCAGCACAGACTTGTAAATAAACAAATGTATTGAGAATCAGACAATAAAGTGTGCACTGCGTACTCTGGGAGCATAAAGGTTGTGAAGGGAGTGGGTAGAAGTGAATCAAAGAAGAGATAAAAGACATTTCATTGGATGACTCCATGGCAAGTAGGATATTTGCATCCTAAGTACATGAGATAGTTTTTATTTTTATAAATTGAGACTTCAGTCCATCTAATACGCCTCATTAATCTCTTTTCCTATCAGCTTTGGCCTTTGTACTAAAAGAAAAACATACAATTCATATTACCTATTTGTCTGTTTCTTCCATCTTTACTGTCTGCCTATTGCCTCACCTTATGTATAAATATGATTTGCTCTGGGGTTGACAGAGATATAATTTGGATAGCTAGAAGGGACTTTTTAGGAAAAGTGAAGAAATAGTAATTCTGAAAGTCTTGAAAACCTTCCACTTGACAGTCTATCTAGAACTGTCAAAATGAGGTCAGGTAACTAAATGTGCTACTTGAGGTCAATTTAGTATCTAATTAAATAGAACGTGACCACTGAAGAAAACTATGAGACTTTTCATCTTAGGAAGTGAATATTTAAAGATCTTCTAAGAGTTATGAGTCATTTATGACAATAGATAAAATAATTAGCATTTATCTTCACCTTCCAAATAAATATTCAATAAATAGAAAAATGAAATGGAGTGAAAAACCTTTATCTTAAATGCTCTTGAAGCATGACCTTGGTTAGGCCACTTTTCCTTCTAGAGACCATTTTTTTCCACCTGAAACATTAAGGTGTTGGAATAGCTGATTTCAAAGATCTCTTCCACACCCCAAAACTCTATGGTTATGATCCTGTGCATTTATTTTTGTTAAATCCCAGACATCAGGTATTCTGTCATAATCAGGGTACAAGGATAAATGGAACAATGATATGATCTTGAATCAATTAGAACCAGGGCTCGAACCCGTGTCCCCTGCATTAGCAGGCAGATTCTCAACCACTGCGCCACCAGGGAAGCCCCTTATTTCCTTTCTTTAGCTGGCTTTTCCATGGAAGAATTATTTCTACCTTATAAATTGGAGATGAAGAAGAAAACATACTAATATTACCTTTATCATTTTTAATCAAAAGAATGTATGAAATATGTATTTGGCTACTATTCCTTGCTTTTCATCAAAGCAAATATGCAAATATATAATAACACATGGAAATATTAGGGAAGCTTTTTATCAGGATGCAAAGAAACCTTTCCAGTAGAAACATTTTGGCCTGGAGGATGCTCTTTGATCTAAGAGCTTGAAGCTTATGGTGTTTTAAACACCCTGGAGTAGGGTTGCATAGCCAATTCATACTAAATAATCCATTTGCTTAAAATTTTTCTAAAATCATGAAAAAGATCTTGAAAATTAATTACCAATATGATATATATTTGCAATAATCCAACAAAGTAACTATGGCTTCTACTTCAGTGTCTTCTATATAAGTCCTCTGGCAAAATTGAAAACTACATAATTCAAGTGACAACAATGACTATGTAATTAGTCCATAAACAGCATCTAGCTGAGTAAACAGGAAATTTTCTGCCCTTATCTGAGTGTAACATTTCTCATTCATTCCCAGTTGCTCAAGCCAAATTGTCAGTCATCCTTGATTTCTTTCCCTCACTTACCATATCAAATTCATTTAAAAATCCTATTGGGTTTGTGTCAAAATGTACTCTGAGTCCATCCACTTATCTATAATTTATGTTTTTCATTGACCATATCTTTAAAACTGCCACCCGTTACTCTAAATAGCATTCCTTATTACCCTTCCTTGATACATTTTTAATAGGATACTTATTTCCATTTTACTTATTTAGTTGATATTTTTTCTCTCTGCCCAGTAGAATCTCAGCTCCACAAAATAGGTGATTTGGTCTATATTGGTCACTGCTATAACTCCATATCCTAGGAAAGTGCCTGGTACTGAGTAGGTACTCATGTACATTTTTTGCGCAAACAACTGAATCTCCACTGCAACCACCTAGACCAAGCTCATGTCATCTCTCACCTGGGTTATTTCAATAGTCTCCAATTGATCTTCTGCTGCCTCTCACAACCTTTCCTCTGCAAACATTGTTTCTCTTCACACAGCAGCCGGTGATCTTTTAAAAACCTACATGTCATACTAAAAACACTTCAAAAGCTTTCTGTTGCCCTTAGAACAAATCCAAACTCACTGGAACAGCCGAGAATGCTCTGATATGAGCTTGCCTCTGCTTTCCAGCACCAATGACCTTTAAGCAAGCCAGGCTGGCTCCTATCTTGGGCATTTTGACTTGCCTTTCCCTGCCAGGAATCTTTTTATTGGACCTCTTCTGAGGTTTGCTTCTTTGTATTCAAGTCAGAACTCAAGTGTCTCCCCCTTGGAGACAGAGCCACTTCATACATTATGCACTTGTCCTGCAGTTTGTATACTTACACAAAGGCCCCCTGCTCTTCTCTCCTCCTCAAGACTCGGACTGGAGCTGCAACTGACCAGGGGAAGAGCTGCCTCTTAATTTTGCACAAGCAAGCCCTCCTGTTCAGGCTTTGCCACCTTGGGCAGCACATACCCAGAAAGGAGACTTTTTCTAATTTGCACAAATCTTCATAGGTTAGTGGAGTCCTGCTCAGTACTGACCCCATTCTTCCTTTTCTAACCAACTTAGTGTCATCTCTTTCCCACAGTCATTGTCTGCCTCACCACTCTGTTTTGATGTCCCTACCTTTCTGAGGTCTGAAATTATCTGTCTTGCTTGTTTATTGCCTGTCTCCCTTCATCTTTAATGTAAGCTCCATAACAACAGGGTCCTTCTTTGTCTTCCCTGTGGTCCCTCACTGATTTCGTTTGTACCGTTATGCCCAGGAACACTCACAACAACCCAGCTGGAAGAGACATTACTGTTCTCGTTTTACCTTGAAACAACTGAGACTTCAGTTAAGTGATGATTGCCTGTTTATGTATACCCTTCACAAGACTGAGTGCAAGGGATGCAAAGTACATGTTTAGAATTTATCAGTACATAAGTGGGAGGTATAAAGATGCCTGTGACTGGAGTAAAAACCTTGATCCATCCACCCCATACAGACTCCTGAACTTCAGATTCCTAATTCCTCATTTCATAGTCAAATTCGCAAGTCTGGGATTATTATATGAGTGGTGTTTTAATTTTGTTTTAAATAGGGTGGGAAAGGGAGGAGTGATTGGCGCTCTGAATTCCTCCGGTCCCTTCTCTCCATTTTGTAAGTGGTCCAAAAATCCAAGGCAGAGAAAGAGACACTCAGTAAGGAAACTTGAAGATCAACGTGTCCCTATTTTAATAAGGACGCTAGCATAATTACACGTATCAGCCTAAAGTATAAACCGTATTTTCATTTTATTTTAGTATTTGTTCAATTCTAAACTTTGAAAATATTATTCTACATGTTACAAAAAATGTCAGTCTAGGAACCTTGTGCCAATAAATAAAAGTAATACTATTGCTTTAACACACTTGACAATAATTTTCTTACTCAATTCAGATCTTCCCATTTTATGTTCAGTCACAGATTCACAAATGCTTTTTTTTTTTAAACTCAGTGACAAAGTGACATGAAGTCACTGACTGAGTTTTATTTATTTATTTATTTATTTTTGGCTGTGTTGGGTCTTCGTTTCTGTGCGAGGGCTTTCTCCAGTTGCGGCAAGCAGGGGCCACTCTTCATCGCGGTGCGCAGGCCTCTCACTATCGCGGCCTCTCTTGTTGCGGAGCACAGGCTCCAGACGTGCAGGCTCAGTAGTTGTGGCTCACGGGCCTAGTTGCTCCGCGGCATGTGGGATCCTCCCAGACCAGGGCTCGAACCCGTGTCCCCTGCATTGGCAGGCAGATTCTCAACCACTGTGCCACCAGGGAAGCCCCCACAAATGCTTTTAATGATGCTGACAGAATGAATTGGGATAGGAATTTGTAATTATTCATACTTTTTAATTTTTCAAGATGTAAATGAATTTTAAGTCAGCAGTCATTTACTAGGGTGACACCTTCTCTGTCACGAGATCTATGGCCATTCATTGTTTGCAGCACAGGAGGCCTTTCAAAGAGTTTGTAGTCTTCTGGGTGTACTCAGTACCTCCAGGAAAATGCAGTGGAGGCCCAAGGAAAAAGTAACTTTCACGCATTCGCATAAAAAATCTCAACATTTGTTTCAAGATTTAGTTGCTAGACTTTAGTTGCCTAGAAATGGTTTAGAACCAGAAAATCTCCTTTGATAAAAAACTAGGTAAATTAAACTTTAGTATAGTGAATTGTTTTTTCCTTCACATTACCTGAATTCTGCTCACTGCCTCCTTCTTGACTTGAGATTCTGAGTAATTCCATTCATCATTTCTAGCAAAGTAAAGAAAACATCTGTAACTTAGAATATTAGAAGGAATGCACACTGTATACTATCCCCAGTGGAATTTGACTAAACAATCATAACAACTTGGGTGACAAAAAACTCAGATCAGTAAAATATTGGCAGCTTACAAACACGCAATTCAGGTATTATGGAAATAAGCCAGCCAAAATCACTCAAGGAACAAAAAGCCAATTCACTATGTTTGAATGTCAGAGGGATTTTCGGGTAATAGCTTGTAAAATGAAGGGCACCTTTAGAGTTCCAATGTAAATTTCAACAACCTGAATTCTCTCTTCAGAGAGTAACAATCTTCAGGAATTCCAAAGAAATATATTCCTAATAAAATGATAAGCCTCTTTCCTGTAAATGAGTTCTGCTATTTCTGTCATGTTTAATTTTATCTGTTGTTACGTCTTTGTTTTCTTACTTCAAAAGTCTGTTTCAAGTCCTCTTGTGTAATTAGATGGAATATAAATTGTAAATACATTGTAGGAAAAAGAATATTTTGAGTATTTACTATGTGTTAGATGCTTCATCACTTAATCCTCACAACAGCTCTGAAAACTCTCCTCATTTTATAAAGGCCATGAGGCTTGGGTACTTCATGAAATTTTCAAATTCACACAGACTATAAGTGATGGAGCTGAAACTCTCATATTTATCTATTTGACTGCAACCATGTAGTCTTTATACTAAGCAACCTTGCTTTCATTATAAAATTCTATTATTAATATAACATTATATTCATATAAATTCATAAATTATTATATTCATATAATTTTATATAATATTGTATACATTCATATAGCAAAATGGTCTCTGATTTCAATAGCATTCTCTGACATTATTTGAACATAAAAGAAGGCTTTTCTATAAGTCAGTACTAAAGAGTCATGTGTCATTCTCAAGTATGACATGCCTGATTTGTTTTGGTGACCCCTAGCAAAACAAAAACTTTTCCTGAGCTAGTAATTCCCCTGCCAGGGCTACCTAGCACTGTCACTATGGAGGCAAATGGACATCTGGCTTTTTCTTTTTCTTGTGATGCTAATTCCCGACTGCATCCACTGTGTCACCATCATGCAGTTAGCGATTTTAGGGAGTGTAATATCGCTGATTACAGTCGTAAAGAATTTCTGATATAAACTGGATACTTTACTTTATGCTGCAGAAGCACCAGTTTGATCGTTTTAATAGTTCTATGAATTTTGGCATCCAGGCCTTTATTTCACCAGATACTCTCTGTCCGGAATCCCTTCCTCTATTCCTCCATTCTTTACCTGGGAATCTCCTTTTAGGCCTTTAAATGCAAGAATCTTTCTGTGACATCCCCTCTGTGTATATTATTTCCCATCTTCACACTGTATTATAATGATCTGTCTGTAAGTCTGTTTTAGCCATTATATTGGGAACTTCTTATAGGCAGAGTTGGGGTTTAATGGTTCTTCAGTGCTGGGATATAATAAGTGCTCACTAAATTTTAAAAAAATATAAAATAATGACCTCATAGTTCCTCCAGGAAAATATAAGAATATTTTGTAGTCTAAATTATGAATTATTCCCTGGGGAAAGAATTGAATACATTTAAAAATAAATTCCTAAATTGCTTATCAAGACTATGATTATACATCACTACTGTTCAAGAAAGTATTTGACAAGAGAGAAAGCAGTTTAGTTTGAACAGGCAGGATTCCATGCAGATATTTTTGAAAGCCTTAGTATTTAGAAACGATTTATGTATATTCATGGTCACTTGTATTTTAAGCTTTAGTTATTTAATTGACTCCTTCCTCAATCTTTTGATAGATCCTCCCTAGGTTTTGCAAACTACAAAATACCATCCTATTTTAGAAACAGTTTTTCAAGAACAGCTCTCAAGAAAGATTTGGGAGTGAATTTCCCCAAGTATACATCCATTTGACTTACAAAGACGGTGGAAACTGGGGTGGAAGCTCCACGCCTCTGTCTCTCTCCTGCTGCAGAACCCCTTATATGCGATGACCCCTTACATGTGATGACCCTTTGCCTGCCTTAGGCAGTCTGAGAGGAGCTTTCGGCACCTCAAATCCACTTCTTAGGAGCTGAGCACCTGAATCCCTGTTCACTTCAGTTTAAAACTGCAAAATGAAAATTATACCTACATCCTAAGCATCTTGTAAAGATTAAATAACTTAATACATCAAAACTGTTTGGGATCGTTCTAGGCACATAGTAAGCACTGTATAAATGTTAGCCAGGGAAAAACAATGTGGATCAAACTCCTTTTTTAGTGTGCCCATCCTTACCTTTTCTTTGCTTACTGAAAAAGGAAATTCCATGTTGCATTATGTTTCCATCAAATCTTTGCTTTCATGAGGAAAATAATTAATACTAATATGGATGGATACTTTTCTAGGTATATGGCCTGCATGTCATGGAACAATATGCTTTGCTTTTGTGCATACTTGAACATGTTCAAGAATCAACCTGGATGGGTCTAACAGCTAGAAGAAAGTCCTATGATGAGTGGAGACTAACCTCTTCTACTCAGCTTGACGGCCTGGGATCCCTCCCTTCTCGCCACCACAGAAGGTGGTGTGTGTGTAACTCAGGTTGCTAACCCACAATTCACCAAAGCAAACTAATTTTGACAAATTCTAAAAAAGGAAGACTTCCAGTAAGCAGGCAGGTCTGCTGACATTTGATAATATCTAGTTGTCAGTGAGATTTTAGAAGGTGCATATGCCCGCGTTGATTCTTGGACTTAAAAGAAACACACAGCAGGAGTTTATGGAATGAAAATGAATGATAAAACATTTTGCAAGCATTTCATATGAGATCATATGTTAGTTAATGTTTACAGTTCATGGCCGGGATGGTTTTGGTTAATTAAAGAAATCACTTGGGATAAGGAAGTACTCAGAAACGATTGTGGGTTTTTATGGTTCATAATAAGCCCAGAGACTTGAGGGAGGCTTTCAAGTTTCTATAAAACTGAATATATTTTCCCTTTGGCCCATTATTTACTTAACTGCAGGTCATTTATTTTGGCAGGAGAAAATGTACCTGTTCAATATCAAAAGGCCTATGAATTTTAACCTTCTTTTATTGCTTTATTATATCATTTGAGAATTTTTAGCTAAATGAAAAAAATGGTGATTTTTCTATATATTAGGATTCCTCTTAGCTTCTGTGATTTTAGTTTCCATAATTTGAAGTGCATATTGAAAATAAATTGCTTTATTTGATTGCATGTAGGTTTTCCATTAATGAAGTCCAGTAGATATATTTAACATTGTGTATACATCTAAGAAAAGAAATATTTTCAGAAATGGCTCTGAAGATAACTGAATTTTGTATGTATCCACTTAAAGATCTCACCTAATAACAATTTTCTTATCGCATAATAATAGGAATTTATACTTTGGATTATGAATTATGCATGTTGGGGACAGATCTAGCTATTTTAGTTGTGTATATTAAATTTATTAATACTTTTTGTTCAATACCTACTCCTGCATTGTGTGCACAGGACAAAGCCCAGCCATACCACCTCCATTACCAACAGAACAAGCTTCTGGACCCACTTTGGCATCACCAACTCCTGAAGGCAAGTATTTTATTTTATTTTTCGAAAGATCATCTCTATTGTAGATAAAATAGAATATAGAGAAACAAAGCAAAATAGTAATAGCAGCAACAACAAAATCCATATTTTCTCAAATAGTTTTAGTATGTCTAAGCTACAGTTTACTCTTCCAAGGAATTACAATTTGCTCCTTTTTAGAACACCAAAAATTTCCTCCTAAGATTTTATATTGGTGACCATCAGCTTCCAAAAGGATGACCAGCTTCATACCCTGGAAATCAAGCCAGAAAGTATAGGGACAAATGGACAAGGATATGCCTTGCAATTCCTGTACATAGAACTCAAGAAAATATTATATGGTCATTATCAGGAATTATACACTCATGTAACGTATTCTCTCCTCTATACCTTATTTATCTTCTCTCCCCTAAACCCACTCCCAAATGAATCTCCAATAACTACGAGAAAACGGCTGAGATTTTCAGTTCATCTCATGTATCCTCCAAACCCCTCCTATAAAGATGACCCAAACCCTGTTGATTATTTCTTGTTTCTTAGAAAGATGGTGGTAACTCTGTGCCTTGGAAATAATATAGTGATTAACAGCCTGTGTTCTACAATCAAACAGATCTGGGTCCAAATTCTGGTCCTGCCCTTTTCTACCTCGATGACCTTAATGTGATACCTAAACTTTCAGGCTCTTTATTAGTAGAATACTGATACTCATAATACTACCACAGAGAGGTGCTGTAAATGTAGAATAAAACTATAACAATTGCAATTTTTATTATTATATTTGATATTGATGAACTTTGAGGAATTTCTTCAACTGTATTTTATTGGCTTAACACAACTGTCCCCAAAGAATAGTTTGTAGATCACCAGCATTAAAATCAATTGTAAAGCTTGTTTAAAAAATGCATATTCCTGCCACATCTTAGATCTAGTGAATCAGATCTGGCAATTCAGAGAGGGAAATCTATATTTTTACCAAACTCTTTAGTTGAGCCTTGTACACATTAAATGTTAAGAAACTTTGATTTATGTTTATGTGTAAAAATTATTACAAATCCAACTGTTTTACGCCAAACATCTGAATTTGGTAGCCTGCTTCAAATAGTTTATTTATTTATTTATTTATTTATTTATAAATTAAATCTGAATGCCTTGGTAAGAGATGCATTGTCCCATTGACCACAGACCCAACAATCGATTGGCTATACATTTATATTTTGGGCAATACATTTATTTATATTACAGTCAGCAGCCAGGGAAGGATTTTAGTAGCTGAGCAGGTGAAGTTTTTCTAAGTTTATATTATAATACCAGCATGTTCTGTCTACTTTTCTGGCCAGATCCTGACCAAATTATGCCTGTGGCTATGCTCTCTTCAACTCACATTTATTTAGAATATTATTATGTTGTCTTTACTTATATGCATTTCACATTTGACATTTCAGAACGCTTTAAAGTAGACATTATTAATGATTAACAAACCTAAGCTTGCAGTTTATTTTTGCTGAATTAGTGAACAGCAGGGCTGGGACTCTAGCCCTGGATTTCTAGTTCTATACCCAGAGATCCTTCTGTCGTATCACTCTGCAGACTTTGGAGTTGGAGGATTCTAACTTCATGTCTTCTGAGACATCAGCAACTTTGGTAAAATGAAGACATGACATTTTGTGCTTTAGATTCCATGCAGTTCTGTGATAGAAGTGTCATGTTCTGATGTCAGTCAAGAGTACCCTAGCAATGTTTATCAAAATCTAATGTGCACACAAATCACCTGGGGATCTTTGACAATGCAGATTCTGATTTGGTCGGTCAAGGGTGGGGCCTTAGGTTCTTCTTTTTTTTTTTTTTTTTAAAGCAGAATCTGAATCAGTTGGTTTGGGACTGGGCCTGAGATTCTGCTTTTTTGTAACCTTTCTTTTATTTATTTATTTATTTATTTATGACTGTGTTGGGTCTTCGTTTCTGTGTGAGGGCTTTCTCTAGTTGTGGCAAGTGAGGGCCACTCTTCATCGCGGTGCGCGGGCCTCTCATTATTGCGGCCTCTCTTGTTGCGGAGCACAGGCTCCAGAAGCGCAGGCTCAGTAATTGTGGCTCACGGGCCTAGTTGCTCCGCGGCATGTGGGATCTTCCCGGACCACGGCTCGAACCCGTGACCCCTGCATTGGCAGGCAGATTCTCAACCACTGCGCCACCAGGGAAGCCCAGGTTCTTCATTTTTACCAAGCTCCCAAGTGTTGCTGCTGCTACCAGTAGGTCCAGGACCTCATCTGTATAGTAAATCCCTAGGTGATTTAGGAGGAAGGTGGAGAGCAATTGAATAATCCTAAAAATGCTTTCAAGTTAGTATTAGTTACCTAAATGACCTATTGTTGGCCAAATGTCCTTCAGAATGACTGGAATGGCACACATGGAGAAATTCCGACTGCTAGTTGTCTGGGAAAAAGCAAAAGGTTTCAAGCCACATACCTAAGCATTGTAGAAAGGCTCAAAAGAGAGCAAGAGAAATGTCACTGGGAATTGGGGGAAAGGTTACATTATACTTGTAAATTGTAATAACCTATTATATAGTATGTAAAATATTTTGATTTGGTCAGCTACAAATTGAATGAATTAGCAGTTGCAAATTTCAAATAAAAATCCCATACAATCTGCAAGTTAGTACTGTGTCAATACCAATCTGAAGAACAGAATTTGTTTGGTTATTAGAGACCATGATTTAATGAAAAGTTCACGTAACGTCTCGCTCCAAGAGTCCAAATCAACAATGCTTCTTGAATATTTAGAGAACAGTCCAGATATAGTCCAAGGTTTGAAACTTTTGTCTCCCATCCAGCTCAACTAAAGACACATTTATTTGCCCCACACGGGTCTTTTATTTATTGATTTTTGAATGTGATCATCTTGGATAGGGTGAGCTTCCCACTGTCTCCATTGACTTTCACCCCTCCTTCTCCCATTCACTCACTTGGGTCCAGACTTCCTTCGTGTGTGTGACAATTATGTAAAAACAGTTTCTTCTTAACATAATAATTTCTTTAATTCCTGGTCAACCTTGGTGTCTTAGTCTGCAAGGGCTGCCATAGTAAAATACTACAGACTGGATGGCTTAAACAACAGAAGTTGATTTTCTTACAGTTCTGGAGGCTGGGAGTCTCCGCTCAGGGTGCCAACATGATTAGGTTCTAGTGAGATCATTTCCTGGCTTGTATATGGCCACGTTCTTGCTGTGTCCTCGCATAGCAGAGAGAGCACTCTGGTGTCTCTTCCTCTTCTTAGCAGAACACCAGTTCTGTTGGATCGGGGCTCCACCCTTATGATCTCATTTAAGTTTAATCATCTTCTAATCCAGTTACATGGGGGTTAGGGCTTCAACATATGAATTTTGGAAGGACACAGTTCAGTCCATAGCACTTGGTAACCTCTAAGCTTAGTTACTGTATAAGTAAAGCAGCTTAAATGTTTGCCTCATATAATTTAAGTTGTTTAGTTTAATAAGCTGTTTAAATATTTCTTTTTCAGTAATCAATGATTTTGCCTTTTTCATTTCTGTGATACCTGATTTTCCAACACCATAAATTCCCAACTTGCATCATCTTCTGTACATGCTTATAATTGATAAGAGTTAAATATTTAAAAAATTTTTCTTAACTGAACTCACATATAACTGAGCTTATACTGAAGGTAATAAAACAACAAAAACTCTAAGTAGTCTCATTATTGACTACCGACGTGTATCATTTATCTAGCTAGTAAGTAAATGACTTGGAAAAAATTTATAGTCCGAGAGAGAGGGGGAGAGATCAGAGTTATATTTCTTTTGGCATTTGGACTATAATAGCTTATGTGACTTGAGATAATTAGACAAAAAACTGACAAGTGACCATCTCACTGCCCAAATGTTCACAGAACAAGAGATAGCCTATAAATAATAGTGTCACCTTTAAGTTTCATCAGATTTTAATTCCGTTGTTGTGAGACAGACATAAATCAGGGAGCTCCAATTCCCCAATTTGAGGCAGATTTTGATAGATTATTCAAATGTTTGACTCTAGTTTACCTCCTGGAAGAGGTTCATAAACCACCCTGTAGCAAATGTTTTGCCTATCAGTCTGTCACTTAGAAAAGAATGTGTCATTTGTTAAGTGGGACCCTTAGGTTCTATTATATTTAAAGAGCAATTTTATTTGACATTTCATCCTGGAGCCCAATACTACAGTTTAAGTAAATAACCTAACAATGTTGCAGGATTACAAGGCTTTTGTTAGTAGTATGCACTTTTTATCTGCAGAAAGTCACAGTCTGCCCTGAGTTTGCTGGTACTAAGCAGCTTCCCAAGGAGTCCACGTTATCAGGCGATGCTGAGATCATGGGCTTTGTCAGGGCTTGCAGATGTGCTGCCTGTGCCTTCATTAACATAATTGATTAGGAACTAGGACATATTTAGTATTAATCAAGCTGTGTTTAGTGAGGCTGATTATGCACAGTCCTTGATGCACTATTTTAGTCTGGGACTTCCTTAGGACCAAGTTGCAAGAAAATGGCATTATGTAGAAAGGAACTTACATGTGGCACTAACTTATGCTCTTTGATTTGAGGAATACAGTTAAAACAGGTCAAAATGTAGGAACTTAAATGTATTTTGCATTTTAATGTTTTAAAGAAAAGGAGGGCTTATATATAGACTAGATTATTAAGTTTGCTCACAGGAGATTGGAAACAATTTAGGATTTTATCAGCAGAAATCTAAAAAAAATCATGGCCCTTGTTATGGGTGAAAGCATTCTACACATCTCTGAAGCCCTTAAAAGCTTCCTTTGTGCTTTCTTAGCACTTAAAACAATAAGTTTCTCACAGCACTGGCTTCATTCTGTTAAGTATCTGTGCACTTCTTATCTTGGGTCACTTATCTAATGCCTGGAAGTTGTGTCTGGCCTTCCTAGAATTTCACTCCTCTCCCCATACCAGACACTTTGTACACCATAATGAAATTCTATTGCTTTGAATCTTTGGATATAAAGACTAATTGTATATTAAATCAGTTGTTTTCTTTTGACACCTACTACTGTATGTTTTAGAATATGTTTGGCGTTTGGCCAGGGAAATTGGCTACAATAGCATTGAAAAGATCTTGTATAATGACCACCTCAGGCAATCATTTTGGTCATTGTTGTCAATTTGCATTTGATTATGGACATAACTTAACTGGAACTAACTTAAATAGAGAGCCACCTTCAATATAATAGTAATTCTTATGATCTTTCACAACAGTGTTAAATTTTGTGACGAATTAATTCTTCTGTCTATTGTGAGCTCTCACTGGTGTTGAAAGGCTTGCAAGTTCAAAAGGCCACTATAGTTATCCATATATTCCACAAATGAGACAGATCTATGTGAGTACCTCGCCCCCTTCATCAAATGGTGCCTTATTATATTCAACCCTTAACGTGAGAGCCCATTTATCAGCAAATGTTTGTCAGAACTGCATTTCTTAGGAGAGATTAGTTCCTGACTGCTCTCGGAGAGAGTCCTCAGTGATTAAAGAAGACAGCTTCAGGCAACATTTTCCATCCCCTCCCCAATCATCAGAAAAGCTGCTTCATTAAATCTTTGTACAAGTACGATTACTGGATATCATCCTGTTGTTCTGTAATCAACAACGCTGGAAAATTTTTTTTCTTTCCTCCTAGTCAACACAACCCCCTCCCCCACTACCAAACACCACATTTTATGTTGTTGTTGATCCCTGAAGAATTAAAGACTTCCATCCACATGTGATTACTGGACGTTTAATGTAAAATGGCCACACCTCATCTATTGTGGCAAAGATGTGGAAAGAAGAGGTTATGTGATCTCATATTGGGTATATATCTTATACTTAAATTCCTTTTAATATTCCATTACAAACATATAGTTTGCATTAATGGAGCCAAAAAATTAAGGTGAATGAATACTGTATACCCTGTCATCTTCTTGAATAAACATGTAACTGGTACTAACTTAGTATTGCAGTCGTGAATAATATAAATGCCATCACTCAACAGTGGGCAAGAGAACTCCAGAGAGAAGACTAAAATCCCAGCTTCCAATTGCAACTTTGACACTAATCAGTTGTATTATCTTTGACAAATCGAGTGACAGCCTCCACTTCTTCACCTGTCAACTGTGGGGACTGAACTTAAATGGTCTTTTCTGCTTTCACACCCAGATATTTCAAGCTTATTTTTTTCAGGCTGGTGCACTAGTAGTAAGCTGCATTAAGAGCAGAGTGAAGACTCCATGGCTTGGCACAGTGTTTAAATAGCTACCATAGATGTATAAGGAAGGTATGGCCATGGCTTAGATAGAGATGTCACACTTGGGCCAACCAGGCATGTCCCTATAAAATGGATAATACTATGAAGCATTATTTTCTGAAGTTCAAAAGTGCATGGTACAGATAATAAGGGCTATAAAAGTTAGGAGGAAGATGAGATACGAGTGAAGCAAGGCTATGAGGTGAAATCACAAGATTTGCATTGGGCCATACAGAGTAAGTTGGTAGGATTTGTGTAGAGGAGAAAGGAGCAATATAGGAAACGTATTATAAGATAATTTCTTACCATAGGGTGCATTCGAGGATGATGTTCTACAGGAGCTAGTAACGTTTTATTTACAATTCTATTAAACTGAGAACTTTATTGTCTTAGCTCTTCATTGAGACATATCCTGAGAAGCAAAAAGCATAAAATAATAAAGTTGAAATTTGGCCCAGGTTCTTATTCTATTAACTCTATGACACAGTTAATCTTGAACTTTAGGGCAGTGCAATATTTTTCTTTGTTTTGAGGTGAAATAAACTCATATCCTTGGGCAATTTTTAATGGGATTGACCTTTAGTTATAAATTTTGATAATATAGGTAAACCATACTACTTTTAGTACCTATTTTACTTAGAAAGTTGCTATGAGGAGTGAATGAAACAAGGTATATAGCAACTTAGCACAATTAGGTACTCAGCCATTAGCTACGATTATTATCATTATCATTTTTTTAATCAGGAAATTTCTCTTGTATATATAGTAAATCATTAATTTTTATGTTAGTTCTTTATTGGTATCTGTAAAGATAATACGGTAATCTCATTAATGACATTAGTCAGTAAACGTGAAACTCTATATAATTTCTTAATATAGGACCCCAGTCATATCCTAAAGAATTTTGTACACACAACTGAATCATTTACACCTCCTCACAGACTGCGTGAGCCTGCTAAAACAACTGAACAGAGGGGTAGTATGATTAGATTTGCATTTTAGATCATTGTGTCAGCTATAGAAAGTGTGGATGGTGAGGGGTGGGGCTTGGGGGTTTGGAGACAAGAAAAACTTAGGAGGCTACTGCTCATGGGGGAAAATTATGCGACTTTTCTCTTAAACAATCATATTTAACCCTCAAAACAATTCCAAGCAGTGAATATGATTTATATCATTTTACAAAGAAGATCAGAGGAATCAAATAAATTGCCCAAGATAACACAGTCCTAACAGTGGTATAATTGAAATTGGAGTCCAGGTGTCTCACTCCCAGGCTCAGTCTATTCCATTATCGTAGACTAGCAATAAACGTTAGGGCTGAGCATAACTGCTAAAGTCTTATCTCACCTGGATAAATGAATGGCACTTAAGAATAAGAACAGGTTTGGGGAGATGATAATGAGTTCAGACTTGCTAGGTGCATCAGGGTCCCTGGAACATTCAAAATGGGTGATTAAGAGTATTTAATGAATGTAGTATTTATAAAGGTTTGAGCAGAGTTATGGTGAAACACCCCAAGGCTAGCCAACGCAGGAAGCCTTTACCAGCCCTAGGCCTGAGGAGGCAGGGGAATAGAGTGGTTTATAAACCCCCAAACCTTGTAACTCTAGGAGAGAGATGCCCAGTCAAAACTATGTCCTTTAGTAGAAGAACACATCATGAACAATCTGTAAAATTATATATATAATATTCTCAGTGAGCCAGGGTGGGTAATTGGAGAATAAATGCCCAACTCTCTCTTTTTTTCCTGCTCTATTATCTCTTGATGTTGCTCCCATTGACCAAACTAATCTGAATCCAGAGGTTGTGTTAATCCTTGGTTAACACAATCCATAAAGGTCAGGGTGGATATTGGACCTGGAGAGAAAATGAAGACTCTGCCACATGTCAGGCAGCATGTTGAGTGGGATTCACACAAGTGGTCATCTCCAGCAGACAACTGAAGATAGAAGTCTGGAGTTCACAAATGAGAGAGATGCAGACGCTGAAGTCATAAGCTTATTCCGAGCATAGCATTTCCTGAAATATGTTATGAGGAATTCTAGTTCTATGATAGTCTTAGTGAAAATAATTTATAACACAATACTTTGGGCCCACATAATATTTTCTTTTTGGACAGTCACAATGTACACAAGTATGTTAAATTAAAAGAGCCATGAAATTCTTGTCAGAAAACTGTTTAATTCTTTTTAAACTCAGTGGTCACAGAAACATTTCTTTTCCCAGTAATACTTATTGAGCTCCCAAGGAACAATTGATCTTAAAAATACCCTGTATCATACAAATCTTAGTTTTGGATATAACTGAATGGCAGGTCAGTCATAAGTGTGAATGAGGTTTAGTGCATCCAAGAAGGAAAATGTGGGGAACAACATTGTTTTAGTCAGGGTTCTCCAGAGGAACAGAACCAATATGATGTATGTGCACACACACATACACACGCGCACACGCACACACAGTGGGGAGGGGAGGAGGGGGCAGAGAGAGAGAGAGAGTTATTTTAAGGAATTGGTTCACATGATCATACGATTTTGAGGGCTGGCAAGTCTGAAGTCTATAGGGTGTGCCAGAGGCTGGAGACTCAGGGAAGAGTTGATACTTTATTCTCAAGTCCAGAGACAGGCTAGAGGCAGAATTCCTTCTTCCTTAGAGGACCTCAGTCTTTTTTCTTAATGCCTTCAACTGATTGGTAATCTACTTTAGTCAGAGTCTACTGATTTAAATGTTAATCACATCTAAAAAATACCTTACAGCAACATCTAGACAGGTCTTTGACCAAATGACTGTTACTACGGCCTAGTCAAATTAACCATCACAAACATCATCAGAAGACAGACTAGAAAGCCAAGGATGAAAAGATAATGAAGGAGGAAAGGGAACAACAGGGCCAGGAGCCCCAGGGAGAAGGATAAGACAAAACTGGCCAGAAACCTTTAGGCTTGTCAATTAGAAGATCATGGTGACCTACGTCTGCTTCTAAATTTTCTCTCTGCCACATATAAATGAGGGTATAGCAATCAGGAGTTCTGAACTAAAGATCTAATTGTTCATATTAGTTTCTTAACCTCTCTGAGACTCAGCTTCTTCAACTGTAAAGTTATATTTTTTGAAATAAATGATCTCAAAAGTTTGTTCCATCTCCACAATTTTATCATGCTCGAGGCTATTATTTCACTCATTTTTCCCCTCTACACATTTATTTCATTTCCTTTGTGTTACACAGGGGCTAATCACTACTTCTAGGGGGAAAATGAATCCTCTATTTTAGAGTCTTGAAATGTTTCCAATATTTTGTTGTTTTTAAACTTTTTTATTTTCAAATAATTTTAGATTTACAGAAGAGTTGTAAAGATAATATACAGAGTTCTAATACACTCTTCAGCAAGCTTCCTCTAATGTTAGGATTTTATAAAACCAGGATTCACCTACCAAGGCTAAGAGGTTAACTTTCGTACACTAGTAACTAAACTACAAACTGTATTTAACTTTCACCTTTCAGTGATTTGTAAAAGTGTTTTTTTAATTATTTCTTACATGTGTGATGAGGACACAAATATTAACATAAGTATTCACAGCTTTTCTCCTCCATTTTATTGCCTAAGGAATATTCTAGGTATGCCTGGTCAGCTCCTGAGTGTTTATGTTCTGCTCAGGACTCAGGATATGCTGGGTGAGCAAAAAAATTGGAAGGGGCTCAAATAATTAAATTAATTCATGTTTGAATAGGAAGGGTTATTACCCAGAAGAAAATATAAGATTTAGACAGTGAGAAAAAAGGTCAAGAGAAGGGAATAGGAGAGTCAGCATGGGCTGAAGTAAGTTTTTAGCGTGCCCTTTGGAGAGAGAAGCTTTTGGGAGGAAATGCTGTGATGGATTGGGAAGCTCCAGTAAGGAGAGAACCTTTAGAACATTTTGCTTTGGGTCATACAGCATTAGCTATTTGAGAGACTTCAAAAAAGATTTAAACTTATCTTCAAACCTTCCTGGAATTTTAGACTCTCATTTCTTTTGATTGCAGCACTGTGCAGAGCTAGGCATGAGGTAACACAGCTCTGTTGGGGTTAATATGTTAGAACAAGGGTAATTCAGCTTAGTATCATGGAAAAGTAGGTAAGTCTTAACAACTGACTGTTGAGAAATTAGGGGGGAAAAAAGAAACACAAAGACAAATAGGTGGAAAAGTGTCAAGAAAAAGGAAAATGTAAAGAAATATATTCCACAGATTATGAAATATAAATACATTTTAGTAGACATTAAATATATTTCATTAGAAACTTGCATCTCCAAACTTAGAACTTTTCTCTCTTGTTATAATAGTCTCGATTTCCCATTATTGATTAAAAATAGTTTTTGGGGAAATCATTAGCTTTTTCCCATAATAAGAGAAAGAAGTTTTGTTTTTCTTCCCCTATACATCTGACAGTATGGCGAGGGATGTCTGTCTGATTTGACTGTCTAGTAGCAATAAATTTTTATTCTGGAGATCAAGGGATGACATCCAAGAATCAGGGAAGGGTAAGGAGCTTTCTGTTGATCAGGGCCAGCTTCCTTCTTAAGAGATCTTTCATAACTTTCATGCTGGTATTAAAAATTAGGGTTTTTTTCCCCTATATTTTGACAAAAGAGAAAGTTAGGGATGAGAAGTTTTGTGAATAAGAGTGAATGTGATTTTTAATAGCTTTCTTGTTATGAAATTCTAGTTGGAACCCTCTTGTGCCAGCAAACTTTTCTCATAAAGTATTTTATAAGAAAGAACCAGGTCCCTCCAAAGCTCTAGTTTACAAGTACCAGTTTTTCTTTATAAAACATTTATTTGCTATTTGTGTCAGCTTGGCCTAAATGTTTCTTTCTATTATATAAGTTACTAGAATTCCCAGTGAAATTATTGATCCTCTCTAGAACTGATGAGAAAAGTGGCTACATCTTTAAAGCCAGATCTGTTTTATCCAAATGGAGTAAGGGGTCTTGGCATTTGTTCACATAATAAACAGTGACAGATACTTGTTTCAATTATGTGAGAATTTTGTGTAAAAATTTTTAATCTACTAGAATAGACCTTATACTAGGAAGAAGACAAAAATTGTGTTAATGGTTTGGTATAATTCATGAAAGATGAGGAAATTTATGTAGTCCATTATTTGAAATAAACCTGAATTCAATATATTAAAACAATTACAACTAGAAAAGTTGTATTCTTTGAATGGGCATTTATTTCCTTTATGAATATTGATATCTATTAGGCATATTTTTAAGATAAAAGGCTTCAATTAAGAATCAGACTTATAAATGTGCCCAATATACCAGTAACTTTTGGTAATTGAGTCTTTCTAATTTGTTTAGTAACTCAAGCCCTAAATTCTCAAAGACCTGTTATAAAAATAGCCATATCTTTGAAATGATAGTTTAGAGTAATGTATATTTTGATTTTGAATGATAACCAACTTTTTCCCTAAATATCAATAATTTAGTCACAAAAAGGAAAGGCTCAATTTTCTGATGTTTCTAGTCATTCTTGACATTTTAAATGCAACAAAGTACTTTTGCAATTCATTTCCAACTACAGAGAAACTTAGAAAAAGCATATAGATAAAAATATGAAAAAAGTAATTATATGTAAATAATATGATTTTGAAAATGAACAGCTATTAGAAATGAATCTTATATTTATATTTTCCTTACCCTTGTAGAAAGACGCATTAGAAAAGTTTACAATAAAAGATCTTGAGCAAGCAATGATTCTACACAAAAAGTAAATTTTAATAGGGTTAGAAGAGTTTTTAGAAAATCTCCAAATGGCTGCAGCACCCAAAAAAGAAAAAATCCAAGAAAAACAAAAAAGAAAATGCAAAATGCTCTCTTTGGAGCTATCCAGAGATGAGTTGTGTGGATGGAGAGCTTCTCACTTGAGCGTAAAGGTCAATAAACTTTAATTGGGCATTTGCTTTCTGAAATGTAAAAGCACTGAGAGGAAAAATAAATACCAGAAAGAAAAAGAAGAGCTGTGGCCACCTTCATTTATATAAACTTAATCCATTCAAAAGTAATGCAATCACTTATCTAAAAAGCTTTTATCATTTTTGAAAGGTTTGGGAGAAATCTACCTTATCCACTTTAAATATGAAGTTTAATTAACATAAACTTTTTTTGCAATTTGAAATGTATCAAATAATCTTTCTCTTTGCATTCCCTTTTGCATACTAAATTCAGAAACAGAAAAAAATTGTCGTTATATCAGAGAACTTTGGCTGTGAGAGAGCTGAAAGATAAGTGTCACAAAGAGAGGGTAGAAATTGGCACTTTTCTGTCTGTGCCTCAGTTCGTGTGCAATTTTTTGTTAGAATAAGTCTACCTCAAACTTCTTATTCCATGTTGTAGGGGAAAGATCAGAGTTTGCAGTGATCCTTAGTTTTAAATTCTTGTTCTGTCACTTATGTGATTTGTGAAGTTGGGCAAGTTACTCATCTTTCCTGAGCCCATTTTCTCATGGGTTGAAGGATGTGTTGACTTTTATCTGAGAACTAAGTATATGCTAATACATGTAAGGTCATGTGCTGTATTCTGTTATAGCATTCTATTACAGTATAATTTCCTGTCACCTTAAAATCAGTGTGATTAAACCAAAACTAATACATTTTTTTTTGCCTTGCTCTGATCACATAAAATAACTATTGAGATCACTTCTCCACAATTCTTTTTTGAAACTTAAAGAACTGTATGTAGTCTGGTATCTTGAAAAAGTTTGAATTTACACTGATTAGCTCTGGAGTTCTTTGGGACATTTACTTCATGAATGGTACTGTATCACTAAGAGTTGTCAGCCTTTATCCGCAGGACAGGACTGGGCACTCAGCAGGCACCTCAGTCCCTCCAGCCGGCATTGATAGTAACACTTGCCATACTCAGTTCAGAATTCATATACCATTTTTCCCTGGAGCAGCTTTCACACTTTTTGCTCTTGGGTTTGGGCCTCTGCTGTCTCCCTTAGACTCCGACTTTATTGTCCCTAAGTCCATATTGTAATTGTAAACTTTATCCCTTCTTAGTCTCATACCTAAAATTCCTGGAAGGAATAGTTTAAAACTCTAGACCCTGGCAAAGGGTTTGACATAAGGTTAAATAAACATGTGTTGATTAAGTGAATAAATTGTTTATGTAAAAGTCTCTGGGTAGTCAGTAGAAGATGCTATAAAAGTTCTGGTTGTGAATTTTTTGTTGTTAGTAGCTGATAATGAGAAGAGCTGACTTCGAAGAATAATTCAGCATTCACTAAAGGAAAAGTCAAGGCAAAGACTGGATTCAGGTTCTGAAAAACCAGTTTAGTTATGCCAGATAACTCAAGTGAAGTCCTTGAAGAGCTTTGCTGTTATAGCAACCTAAGCACAATGTAAAGTGAGGTACTCCCACCATGTTTCTATAATGTTACATTCTTTCAAGAGTCCCAAATAAAATTTAGAGGAAATTTTTGGGAAAAAAGAGGAAAACATGAAGAAGGATATTTGTATTGAATCCTTTTACTTTCTTAGTCTTCTTCATCGCAGTGTGATCACAAAATCCAGTGGGGTACTTGGCTCCAACCAGTCCGCAACAGCCAAAGTTCCTCTTAAAACATAATTTATCACGATATAATTACTCTGCTTGAAACCTCTCAGCAGTCTCCTACCTTACGCACAATAAAATGGAAGATTCATATCATGAACAAGATTTTGTGTGATCGGGCCCTGCTACATCACTGGCCACCCCTCTTCTCCATCCTCTGCTCCAGCCACTCTGGTCTCCGTGCTCTTCTTTGAATATAGCTCGAACGCTTCTCTTTCAAGGTCTTGGCAGATATTTTTCCTCTGCAGGAGAAGTCTTCTCCTCAATAGCCAAAACTCTTCTACTTTTTTTCAAGAATCTTTTCAGATGGTGCTCATTCAGAAAGGCTTACCCCGTTCCACCTTAAAAGAAAAGGCCACTTCTGATCCGCTCCCGCGTGCTCTAATCCTCTAAACCAAGCTTTATTTTTTTCTGACCCTTATTATCACCTGACATTATATACACATATATACGTATTCATATATTCATGCATACATATGCATATAAACATATTCATTTTTAAGGCTTAAAAATGGACTTTTCTCTAGCTTTAAAATTTTTTAAGCCATAGCAAAGCCAGAGAAAGTACCACAGCTATTTACAGATTTAAAGCTTTTTACGTTAACTGTTCTCAGAAAAATTAGGAAATAAATACTTCATTTGGGGAATAAAGGAATAGACAGGTGAAGAGGGACTTAACTACATTCTACTCATTCCCCTGACGTTTGTGGTTGAAGACAGAAGATTCCCTTACAGTTAGTTGCATTAGGCAAAAACTACTAATTATAGCAAAACTGAAACTGGAATCCACTTCATTCCAGCACAGTGCCCCTTCATAAACATGTTAATTCCTACTTGAGTATTTTTTTCTTAAAGTTTCACAATATAAAATATTCCTGATACAGCCTCCCTCAACACAGAAAAATGAGAATTAATGTGCATTTACTCAGATCAATAAATGTCACACTTAGAAAAATTACTGAAGAGTATATGTAGGCAGATTTTGATTGTTTCTAAAATATAGTAATAGCTAGTTATTGCTATCATTATTTTTTTTGAACATCCACTTTGGTCCAGGCACTTTTGCTCAGTTTCTTCACAATAAGCCAGCAAGGTAGATTTTACTAGTCCATTTAAAAAGAGGTAAATGAAATTCAGTGTGTCACAGCACATTGCCAGTGTCACAACCAGAAGGGGTCAGAGACAGAATTCAGACCAAGGTCACCCATGCTAGCACCAGTGCTTTCTCTCTTGCTCCATTCCCCTCTGTAGATAACAATGGAGAACTCTGATAATCATTGGTGTAATTGAACTTATCTGTTTATGTGAAATTTTCCATGATCATACTGTGACTGGGGTTCCAGGCCAGCCTCTGCCACTCTTTACAAACAAGGTGACAGTGACGAGGTGTGCTAGAATGCGTTGTTATGAAGGAAACCTGACTGGGACCAAGAATACATCAACCCTGGCCAGAGAGAGTTAGAAGAAAAGCATGTAAATTTTGGATAATCTCTACACTAGAAAGGCAAAAAGGGGAGGAACAAACATAAGATGAAAATGAAGCATTTGCATTTGTTTGCTCGGTTTGCTAGGAACAGGCATCTTCAAAAGCTTTACAATTATAATTAACTATTGTGGATTCTCTGTCTTTGAGATGGCATAAAAACATTTAAAAGCAAGAGAAAAGCCCATTGTAAGGGCTTAGAAAGTAAAAAGTAAGTCATTTAATTTTTCTTTCATCCGATGTTAATTTATGCAGAAGCTAATAACATGTTTGTGGCTCAGAGCTGCTCATTGTGGAGAGGATTTCTCTCTCAGCCAGTCTTTCCTGTGATCCCTGCCAGATAGAGCTGTCATTTCCGGGCTTATGACACTTTTCTCAGAGAAAGGCAGTATGCTGAAAAGTTCACACTCTATAGACACACTTAATTGCGAACCCTCTGAAAATCAATGATATAAAATGTCCTAACTCTTCTCTAGCCGTTACTAACAAAACAGCAAACAAATTGGAGGAGAGTCTGAGGAGGAAATTGGATATGTGGGTGCACAGTCAAGTGGAAAGGGAGGAGTATTGTTGACTGTTGAAGGAGAAAAAAGTCAAGGGAAGGAGAGTTTTCATATAAGAAACATGGGTTACTTTTATATCCCAGTAGGATATAATTAAATTGTTGTGCCTTTTATAAATGAAAAGCTTAATTTCACTGCTGCCAAATCACCTAAAGAACAGACCGTCGTGCTTGAAGCAATGCATGAATCTTCAGAAGTTGATGTTTTAAAATGAATTAACCACGAATAAAGTAAGTCCCATAACGACAGCTTAAAAGTCTAATTCATAAAAGTGTTATTAAAGTACATTATTTATACCTGCTTTTTGTGGATTTCTGTTCTTATTCATGACTCTTTCAGTGTATGGCCATAATCACAGACAGAGTGTATAATGGAAGCATTAATCAATCTGAACTAAGGCAAGAATACTGTATCACCACAATAAAGTCCCAGCTATATTAATATAAAGGGTAGAATTATTACACAAGACAATGCTCTTTTAAAAAAATGAAAAGAATGTCTTCCATCTTCTGGCCTCAAATACCTACTTTCCTTTTGAAGTTTAATATAAGATTAACTAATTGGCATGAACTTTTAAATGAAATATTTATTCATCTACATTATGAAACTTAGAGACTCAAATACTAAGTTGTGATCTTATCGTGACTATGGCATTGCTTTTTAATACAGGCTAAGAAATATTTACAATTAATCTGTATTTTAATTAACTCCTTTCCTAGCACATGACATCAGATGGTGATGTTTAGCAAATGCCAATTCAACTGTCTGGCATATGCATTTATTTAGATAAGAATGAAAAGTCCTTGCTACATAAAATTTCTCTCAGAGAAGCTGAAAGTAATGATACTTAAATCAAAAGTACCTTTATTCAGAATTTTAAAGATGTTTTGCATATTTAATATGTATAAACCTTTAGGAAAAGGCAAAGTAGAATTCCATTGGTCTATTTCTAACTCTAGAACTATCAAAATCTGACTTACTGACTTTCTACTTCTGACTGGATGAGCTGTAAAGGTACGCTGTAGACACATTTGGACAGACTGTGAATATATTTCTCCCTACAACACTAACTTATCTCTAGGAGTCATGAAAAGAGGTTCTTTGTAAATTATACTTCTGACACTGAAAGAAAGTGTTGGCTTTGATCTCGTAGGTAAAAAATCTCTATACCTAAGGGAATGAATTAATTCCTATATTTAATAAGATGCTGTCGTTAGTAGGCAACTTAAGCATTGATACTAGAAATACACATTGAATTTCTTCAGCATAGTGACAATTTCATAATAGTTCTGGGTAATGAACATCTTTGAATGCCTGGCATTTATACTTGAGTTGGAGAGACAAATGACAAAGAGAAAAGTATTTCAAATATAAGGTAAATCGCATTACTAACGGAAGATAAAAATCAGTCAATTTCCATCATTAACTGTGCTTATAGCTGCCTCAAACCTAACAGTACTGAATATTCCATTTCAACAACTGTGTACTTCTACATGACTTTGTTATTTAAAATGAGAACACTTACCAGAAAAATGTCCGGGGCTGTCTAGTTGTTACATGGCTATTGCTGGGCAGCATTTGAGGTTCCCTCTGCCTCTCAGACCAAGGGTTTCTTAGATCTCTGAAACAGCAATCTTCCATAAAGAAGTCTAGAGGTACCACAAACTGTCAAACTGTTCTATGTGTCATCCAGACTTAACAGCAACCTCTGGGTGCAAATATAGTCTGAGCACGCTGGTTGATACGGCCACTCAGAAAGGGCAGTGGAAGTTATGTCCCCAATATGGTGCCAGATAAATGTCACCAGAATCCAAATGTCTGTTGACAAGAGGCAGATCTGAAAAACAGTTAAATCAAAATAGATATTGTTAATGGCCTAATGTATTATTTCTAATGAAACTGAACATATGAAAAGAAAACAAAAAATAATTCTTTTAGCTTACCTGCAGCATTTTTTTCTCAGAAATTATATTTTAATTTTCAATATTAATATCTTACTTTAGGCACTAGACAAACGTTTGGTTCAGAAAGCTCGAACTATCTTGTTCATTTTTTGTAAACAGTATTAGCAACCCACAATTTTATGCACTTACTGTGAGCCAGGCGCTCTGCAGAATGCTTTGAAAACATTATGTAACTTTGAAGGAAGTACTGTTACTTTACAAATGAAGAAAATAAGGCTTAGTGAGATTAAATCACTTGCTCAAAGTCACAAAACTATCTGGAGGCAGAATTGACTTTAATGGTAATCCTTCATTCAAAACTTCATTTTCCTTTTGTACTAAATTTTCCTAAAGGAAACATTTTAAATTTCTTCTCTAGAAAAAGAAGAAGAAAAGAAGAAAGCTGAGAATAAAGTGACTTCCGAAACAAAAAAGAAAGGTAAGGAATTTAAAAGCTAACAAATTAATTAGTATCCATTTGTAATATTACTGGTAAAGCTACTGTTTTCTAGGAAAGAAATCCCCTTAACAATTTTATTGTCATTGTTACTAACAAACAAATATAAATATTCCAAAAAAGGTAGAGATTGATAAATTTTTAGAAGAAAATTCAAGCCTAAACACTTTTAAAATTTGTTACTGATTATTTTTTTTCTTTCTTAGGAGTGGTGCTCAATTCTACTTCACTACTTTACTTGATTACATATATGAATATGAAGATTACTATCCAATTAATTTAGTTTAATAAAATTGTCTATCAAAAGAGCAAATTATTGAATGTATGGGAAAGAAGGTAGTTAATTGGTTTGCTATGTTTTGTTCTTTTTTGAATGGTTATTTTCAAATAGCGCATCTGAAGTCCCAAATGAGCCCAAGAGATTTCTCAGCTTCTGACATGCTTGCAGTGGCCTGATAGCCCAGGGAACATTCAATATATTCCTTTTAATATCCTTCAGAAAAACTATTGAATTATATCATAATTAACAATGCCATCTAATGTTCATACTGTCATGAAAAAAAAATTTTTTTTTTTGACCTTAGCAAAAATTTGCTCCTTCCCAAGGGATAGCACACCAAAACCACTGTTCTGTTACAGAGGTGCTAGTTCACTCATATTTGGCATGACTATGACTCTGTATGTAGAATCACTCTATACAAGATGAATTGGATGTTAATGACAGTAAAATGTGCCCTGAAATATATGATAATTAAACAGATGTTTATAATTTTCTCATTTTACTACTAGAAAAAGAAGATGTCAAAACGAAAACTGAGAAGGAAACTGCCATGGATGTAAAGAAAAAAGGTATTGTACTTTCTTTGCTTCCTTAGTCAGATTATGTTCAGGATGTTTGTTAATAAAGGAGTCTTGGGGCAATGTAAACAAATTGAATATAGGTACTTAAGTCTGTCCATGTCCAGGCTGTCAAAGCATAACTTGCACTAGACAAAGTTAAACAGGCAAGGCAGACTTTATTCAAGGCTATTGCAGTAGGGGAGAGAGACCAGAACTCATTCTGAACTCAATTTCACTGAAACAAAAAGCAGGAGAGTTTTTAAGATCTGGAAAGGGATGGGAGGATTGTAGGCCATCTGTGTTTGCTGATTGGCCTTACTCAAAAGAAGAGAAAACTTTCTCTTATTTTCATGTCAAGAGTGTAGTTTTACAACTTGGAGCAAGGCACCCAAGGGAGTTAGGTTGCTACTCTCCCACAGAAACTAGGAGATAGAAGTACTATCTTTCTTGATGATTACATTTCAAAGGGACGGCTCCCAGGCCTCTGAGAAAGGCACACATGGGTTGTAAAACTGGCAGGGGGCTTCTAAGAAAATTTATATCTTGAAAGATCAGAGAGAGAATTTACAAGTACAAGTTTTCTAAAGTAAATGCTCTAAGAAAAGGGAGGTCAGGAGCCGAAGGACAAGAAGATGCCTGTCTAAGTTTGGTGAAGGTGAAGAGAACTTTAAGGCCCTCTTTTTCAAGACATAATGAAATTGAGTTATACATGGTATAACTTCACTTTGCAAAGATAAGAAGCAAAGAATGCAAAGATAATAATGCATTCCATTAAGAAACAGCTTAGATTTTTACTTTATATTTAGTTCTGCTTTTACTCTTATTCAAGCATGAATATCTGCTTTTATTCAAGTTAAGCTTAAATCTAGGTGTAAAGATATGTAGTTAGTTGTCTCAAGTATTATGGCTTGGTGATAAGTATTTTCACCCCAAATATTTCCTCCATTAGTGTCAGTGATGCTTGAAATTCCACCATTAGAGATATTCCATTCCTTTGAGTTATGAAAGAATTGTCCTCTATTAAAATGCAAATCTCTTAGGGCCTGTGTGCATGGGGTAACAAACGAATTCCTCTCAGCTATTAACGCTTAAAGTGAATGAGATTTCTAGATCTTCCCTGTGTGATAATAAGCTGAAAACATTGTCATAGAAAATGAGTCAATAGATAAGCTTAAATGAAGGTGAAGTTGAAGAGAACTTCAAGGTAGGACATGGTGTGGAGAGAGCAGACTGGGCTGGATGCCATTAGTGAAAACTTCCCTTCCTAGGAAGTAATAGCATACGTTGGAAAAAAAATGTGGTGAAGGACGCTGAAAAAGAAGATCATAAGATGACAAACTAGACATTGATTACTCTTAGTAAGTAGCAAATAGGAATTACAGGAAATCCCTACATCATGCTATAAGTGGGGTAAAAATATTGTAAAATACTAAGAGTTACATGATTGCATGGCTCATAAAATATCCAGGAAGAGACAGCCATGTGTTCTCTTGAGTTTGGGACTTGATTACTGATTACTTTGCATTTGAATTATTATTAATTTTATTATTGAACATTCATTTATTTTGTTTATTTAAAACATTCTTTATTCTCCTGGTGAAATATGTATCTTACCATAAGAAAGTGAAAACACAATTCTGACCACGTGATGATGCTGAGAAACTGGCTGCTTGGGTCATTGTATCTGTGACAGCTATATGACTGAGTGCTAAAGAGAAACAAGTTTTTCCTGGGCCATCAGTTTTACTAAAGTATTTGCAGAGGAAAGTTTTGAATTGTAATTGTCAAAGTATTTATCATAGGTGTGAAAATGCAAAATCATGAAAAATGCTTTTGGCAAAACACAGTGGTGTGTGTGGTGGTTGTTTTGATTTGAATTTTGTTTTTGAGGGGAAGGGCACAACACTTTTCTGTTCAGAGAGTGATGGGAAAATCTGATACTTCTCTGCTACTGGGAGACCTGTGTTATTAGCCCAGCAGTCATGTCAGAGTGAGATTGTGCACCACTGGCAAGAGGAATGATTATGCCAGTATCCCTTCCTGCAAGGCCAGTGCTCAGCCATTGAAGCAGAGGCTGAACTGGGTGATTGCACAGCACATCAGGGGAGGGCTGCTCAGCAAGTGTTGAAAAACAAGCTTGTCCTTCTTGGAATCAGTTTTCAGTCTGTTTATATGTCATTTTTACTTTTAATTACACAAAAACCATTGGCTCTTACAAATCAGTTCAAATTCCTGATTAAAGTGTGCATAAATTATTAGTTTGCAAGCTCTTAATTTCCAAATACTCAAAATTGTGTGTGTGTGTGTGTGTATGTGTGTGTGTGAGAGAGAGACAGAGAGATTCAATTAGTGTTGATTTCTAACTCATGGTTCTTTTTATTCTCCAGCTATATTTTCATGTGAGAGGAATATTGTTTAGAAATAGCCAGTTTGAAACTTATTATGAAAATAGTAAAAATTTCTAGAGGTTACGCGAGAAAATTGAGAATTACCTGAAATCTTGAAGAGCCGTGATACATATGTTATTTCTTCCTAAAGTAGTCAGAGGAATATGGCAGAACATCTGATATCATTACTGTAGTCCCAAATAGTAGCAAATTTACAAGACGTAAAATATGCCTAGATGCTTATTTAATATATGGGTTTTATCGTGGCATTTTATTACATTTATAATAACTTGCATATTATTTATGATTATAGAATATATAATGTATTTATATGTTATATTATTATTTCATTTTACTATATTTATATTTTATTATTATATAGGTGCAAATGAATCTAAGGCTTAAGTTCTATGGTCTGATAAAAGAGCCTCTGCTGCATGAAGCTTGTAAATCACACTTTGTTAGTGATCTGTTAGGGAAAATGTGGGTGGGGTTTTTTTTTTTTTTTAATCAATTTATTTATTTATGGCTGCGTTGGGTCTTCGTTGCTGCGCGTGGGCTTTCTCTAGTTGCGATGAGCGGGGGCTACTCTTTGTTGCAGTGTGCGGGCTTCTCATTGCGGTGGCTTCTCTTGCTGTGGAGCACGGGCTCTAGGCGCGCGGGCTCAGTAGTTGTGGCTCGTGGGCTCTAGAGCGCAGGCTCAGTAGTTGTGGTGCGTGCTTAGTTGATACACGGCATGTGGGATCTTCCCAGACCAGGGCTCGAACCCGTGTCCCCTGCATTGGCAGGCAGATTCTTAACCACTACGCCACCAGGGGAAGTCCCGTGGGTGGGGTTTTATAGGATATAAAATTGTCAGTCCATGAATTGAAATTGGGTAAGTGGTACATTGAGATTCATTATAATAATTTCTTGTTTGTGTATATTTGAAATTGTCCATGGTGAAAAAAAGCCCAAATATGTCGTTTAAAAACATTGAGAGAAATGAAAAAAAAAAAAAAATCACCAAGATATTTTTACAATGTTATGAGGTATGTTTTACCCTGAAAAGATGCTATGAAAAAAAAAAACAAACAAGAAAGGAAATAAAAACTTTTAAAAAACATGTTCCTATGTTTGTATCAGACTTCCATGCTAGATATACAAACCACTCGAGATGATATAAGCAGAGGGACTTCTGTACAGGGAACTGGATGCACACACAATTGTTGGAAGGACTAGGAGAATTGATGTCAGGAGACTACATTGGATTATTGAGCACCGAGGACTATCAATTGTCCAGGAAGCTGCTTTGTTCTTCAAATCTGCCTCCACACCTGCCTCTTTGCACCCACAGACTAGATACTGAAAATGTTGAGGCCAACCTCAGCCACTTACTCACATCAAAGCGACCTTGTTTGCTAAAGCATTCCTGCTTTTCAGTCTCCTATAGGTGCATCTAAATGATGAAATTAAACATGCTGGGAGTCTAGAAGACAGGTTTTTGGCATTCCAATTTTTCCAGCTGGAGGGAGGGTAGAATGGAAGTAGAAAGAGGCTATCCAAGGTATCTATAATAAAGACACTTTCTGAAATGTTTTAGAAGATAAAATTCATATACGAAATGGTTTTGAAGACCTGAATTGTACAATGACTAAACCTATCTTTGAGTTCCCCTAAAAGTTGAAAGAGATGGCTCAATCAAGCAACATGATACAATTTGGCAATTTAAAGTGCTCAAAAGACACACAAACGTAGTTTACGTTGTTCTTTACCTAAACTGTAGCAGCATGATTTTTTTCCCCAAGAATTAGCTAAATAAAAGTATAAATGATAAGAAGGATCCTGAAAAACCAGACTAGCTTTTCTGAAATAAGCTGCTAGAAAAGGACTAATTCACTCATTCATTTATTCTTGCATGCTTTCCTACGGGAAATAGTCACTAAATGCCTATTATATTGTGCTAGGGGGTGAGTACACTTAAAGGTGGATAAACCAACATAAGCCCTAGTCTAACGAGACCTGCAGCTTGATACGGGAGGCACACAGTGACTAAGAAGACATAATGTCGGCAACTCTGGGTCAGGGACACGGAGGAAACAAATTTGGGGCAATGACAATGGAAACAATAGGTGGGGACAGCGAGCTATTTAGATAGAAAGCTTGTTACAGCAGGCTCTCTCAGAGACATTTAAATTGGAATCCGATGTATTGGAAGGATCCAGCCATTGGTGAGGACATCTTTGTGTGATGTGTGAATATGGTATGTGCATGTGTGTGTGGTATGTGTCTATGTGTGATTTGTATGAGAAGACATACAAGGGGTCAGGATATGCAGGGACATGTGCAGGTGTTTGAATTTATTAAAATTGTAATGGGAAACTCTTGAAGGGTACCAGCAGTGGAGAAAATATTTTGATTTGTGTTCAATACAAGTATATTCTCATTTAGATAATAGGTTAGAGGGAGAAAAGAGAAGAGGTTACACCAATGAAAAGATGGTGTCATTTATTGAAATGGGGAAGCCTATACGGGAACAGCTGTGATGGAAAAAATTCAGAGCTTCCTTTTGAGTGTGTTGTTTCAGGTGTATGTGATGCATCATCCAAACTTTGTATCAGGAACTATTTTAGGTGCTTTACCCATACTAACTCATTCAATCTTTATGATAAATCAGGAAATAAGCTATTATAACCCTCATTATACAATTGAGAGGCAGTAAATGTCAGGGCCAGGACATCAACCCAGGTAGTGTGCCTCCACAGCCACATGCTCTGAACAGTCAATTAGAGATATGGGTCTGGAACTCAGAGGAGATTCTGAAGTGAAACCATAGGAAGAGTTATCCATATAGATGACAGTTACTGTGCTGGGAGTAGATGAGATCACCCAGAGAGATTGTGTCAGAAGAAAAAGAGAATAGAATACAGAATCAAGACCTGGGGAATTCCAACATCTAGACATTAGGTAATGGAAAATAAAGTAAGAGGGGCTGAAAGGAATTGCTAGAGGTTAAAGGAAAAGCAAAGGAGTTTAGTAATAGAGACATTTCAGAAATGGATGTTTCAAGAAGCAAGAAGTTATCAACTTGGTGAATATTACTTAGAAGTTGTAATGTGAGGGCAGAAAAGACAAGCACAGAGAAGAGATAAAGCTAGATTGGAATGGAGATCCAAAAATGAGAAGAAAGTAGTGAATTTCTTTCATTTTTGGTGTGTGTGTGGCTGTATAAGGAGTAAAGAGTCTTTTTTTGTTTTTTGTTTAGTTTTGCTTTGGGAGGTGAATTTAGTGCCTGATAAACAGAATGTGAGAGATTGATGCTTAAAGGGATGAAGTATAAGTGGAAATATAAGAGATAATTTAGAATTCATTGTTTGATGAGCTCATGGGGGGGAAAAATAATCTGCATTTTTCTGAGATAACACCACAGACACTCCAACAGTAAAAAGTTGGTGTTTTCCAGTTATGAAGAGGAATTCGTCTAGATCACCTTAGAAAGATATACAATGTAAGATTAAGAGGCTGTTGTGATAAAACTAAATCTCCAATACTAAATACATTCTGAATTGAAAGGCTCAGTTTTAGAAAAAGATATATCTAAGTGTTCTTGGTGTTCACTGAATGGCAAAAGGTAAGTTTGTGAATGTATTGTAGCAATGTGTCTAAAGAATCATTCATTCAGTTAAAATACCCCATTAGAACTTTACATTAAAATATCTTTGTGGCGATAAGTTTACCAGATCAGATTAATCCAGTATAAAGCTCATAAAGTTTGTGCTGTTTAAATGATACAATCATATCTATTACCATAGAATATTTTCAGTTACTGTATGGGGCAGATACTATTAAATTCTGAACAAACTGAAACCTTTAGCTACTTGATTCCTCTATATAGGATCTTCTTTAGTCATTGAGAAATTGCAAAAAATCCTTTATAGAGGCTTATAGCTTTGAACATATCATTAAATTCTATGCCTACCAGACATAGACTATCATCTTTTTACTTTACGAAACTTTTGTAATAAGTTGTTCTAGCTACTAGAGCTCAAAATAATTTACATGGCAGATTACAGACCATGAAAATACATTGATTTGTATTTAAAAGTAACTTTTTGAAATATTTGTATGTACAGATATAATTGGCAAGATAATATATAGTATCTTTCATATGTGTTCACTGTTGAGTTTCAGTTTAAAAGAGCAAACTTCTGTTTTCCAAACTTGTATTTTGAGAAGATTATAGCTTTTTAAGCTCATTCCATCTTTTTCTATTTGAAAAGCACTTGATTGTAGAAAGTTATCTTGTATTTGAATTTTGTATTTTGTACATAAGCATTTGGGCAAGATTTGACAAATGCATCAGCTTGTCATTATTTGTTAGACACTTTGAAATCTAGAATAATTTTTGGGGGGATTCTACATATTCTGTGGTAATCTCCCAGTTAATATCAATTATAATATATAGCTACTTCACACACTTTTTAGTGATATTGGGCAATTATATTAATGCATATTCTAGATGAAATTATTTTAAAAATTGTTCAACAGGTAAATAATCGGGAATTTGGCATAAATAGGACCTGATCTAATTAGTAATTCCAAGCCTTGATTTCGGGGTGCTCCAAAATTACAGGGCAACAGTAGATTACTTTCAAGTTAGCTTTTAGTTCCCAGACAGACTAGATTGCAAGTCTGAGTTCAGATGATGGCAGCTTGACTATATTAAAAACATTTACAATGCTTGAATTTCTTTGAAGGCAAGAGAATCCATTTTCAAGTGTTTTGTAATCATAGAAATCATGTAAGACAATAGTTGCTTATTCTTTTGAGGGTAAGAGATTTTGTAATGAAACAATACAGGAAAGTCGGCTGACTTGTTACTGTGATCCTTGATTACCTCTTATATCACATCTGGATTAGCCAGATAGAAGCTAAAATGCTTCAGAGATAGTAAGAGGGATTTAATGTCATAATGTGCTGTGGGATCTCTGAGATAATCCCCCATGTTCTAGCTTTGGGTTTGAACAATGCAAAAGTGTGTTTGGGCTCAATGCAGAAAGGACATAAAGACATTTTGGTTTAAAAAAGAATTTTAAAATTCAGAAAGGGAAAATGTTCATATTAAAAATTATTCAGGCCTGGAAAAAGTAAACCAGTATACAAAGTGACTATTTTAATAGGCTTTTTAATGCTTATTATGGAGAATCCAGACCCCCTCTCACTGAAGACAGAAACAAAATCAGCCCTCATACTTGAGTATGAGGTAGTTGTATTATGATTTGTGAAGTAGTTTCAACAAGGAGGATTGAAATACATACGAGGAAGAATGAGTAAATAGACTATGACTATTTATTCCCTGTATGCATTCATAATGATATTTAAGTATTTCCTGTACCCATATTAGATAAATTATTTTAATTGCAGTTTATATTCAGAATGAAGTATTTTCTGAAAAAAATAAGAAACAAAATAATTTAACATTAAAACAAAGTGGTCTCTTGCAAACACCATAAATTAAGTTTTAATGAGAAGATCACACAGAGTGGTACAGGAAGTGAGATATTAGAAACAAGTTTTTCTTTTTTTTAAATTTTAATATATGGGAGGATTTTGACCAGTTTATTGGGGAATTACATAGCCTGAGTTTCCCTTGTGGCCTGAGATATACATTTAAGCATATAGAAGCAAAATATCCAGTAATTTTTTGGTAGTATGTATCCTAAAAGCCTACAAGATTTTTCTTTCAGTAAAAGTAAAGCTTAAAAAATTTCCAAATAATATCTCCTTCAATTCCAGCCTCTCCTGGGATTCCAAAAGAATATTTTAAAAATGATTTAGCAAATTGTGCCAATATGAATTCTTTTTATCAAGATATTTTAAAGTAGTAGTAATAACAGTTAAATTTATTCACTGTATTCTCATTTAATACTTACAACAACTCTTGAGGTAGGTATTATAATGCCCATTTTATAGAAAGGGAAACTCAGGATTGGAGCAGTTAAGTATCTTGGCCATGCTTACCAGTTAGTGCTGGAGCAAAGGCAGTAAGAAGTTCACCAAATAAAGCTCGCTGTCTTTAGCAACCTGCAAACTTTTTTTTCCAACTCTAGGAAATGCCGATTGTAGATTGCCGTAGTGTCTTTTTCTTTTCTTTTCTTTTCTTTTCTTTTCTTTTTTTCCTAATTCCTTTGAGATCATATTGCAGACAGGGATAAGAAAGGAGGAAATAAAGAAGATATACTATAAGTCTGATTCTCTTTTTTCTTGTAGAAATTATGCTTTCCTTCCTTCTTTCACTCAACAAATATTTAATAAGTGCATAACATTTGCAAGTAAATCTGCTAAATATTGGAGATAGGTCAGTATAAAAGACATGGCACTTGCTCTCAAAGACCTTAGAAAAGAGGCAAATAGACATTTATAATATACCATGTCCACTATCACAATAGAGCATGTACAAGGGCTCACACTAAGATCACAGAATGAGTATAGAAATTGTGTCTCTTTTGGTAGATTGGTATCCGTTAGAGATTTAGAACAGGGATGCTACAGACTTATGTAATAAGGTATTTGACCTAGATGCATTTAACATAGTTTTAAACAGGCTGGAAACTGGAACTCATAAAATTTTAACAGTGCTTTATCACTGAAGATACTTGCTTTCACAAGTGGCAGACCATCTAAAATAAAGAATTTATTGGTTTATCCAAATACAGTTCTAGAGTAAAGTGTCTTCGAGTTCATCTTGACCCAGGGGTTCAATGATATCATTAGGATGAGATTTATCTCTCCTCACTTTTAGACTCTGTTTCCTTGATATTGGCCCATGTGATTGCAAATTGGCCATATCAGATACTGCCTGCCCTACATCCTCTCTTATTCATGTCCTATGAGAAAAAGAATAGATTGGCTTCCTGAGAGCTCAAACAGAAAACCTGAATTGAGTCATATTGGTCCTTGTGGACTGGTTCCTGAGCTAACGTTTGTGGTGAGAGTAAGGGAATAATCTGATTGTCTTAGCTTAGGCCATAGGTCCTATCTTTTTAGCAGAACAATTAAATAAACTTTGTCCAAGATATTTGGACTGAAATTGGAAGGGTGAAGTTGATTCCCTCAAAGTTAAATTAGTATAATGAAACCACAATAAAATGGAATTGTTACTACATGGGAAAAAAATCCAACAATGTAAGAGTTCTTTTCAAGAAGTCATTTTTAAAAAATTTATTTACAGAATGGTATAAGGGACAACTCTTTTAGCTACCACCCATGATGAAAATACTTAAGTATTTTAGAAAAGCAACTCAACATAGGATAATGTAATATAATATAGGCCCCCCAAAAGCAAATGAAATTGAAGATTTCATTAATCAAAATATTATGGTCTAGAGTAAAGAGTGAAATCTTTCCACTATACCTTGTAGTTTTAGAATCTCACTTGGATAAGAGTCTTTAATTTAAGCAAAGATTTTTTTAAATAAACCAGATTATATTCAGAAGGGAGTACTTTGGAAATGTAGATATTTAATATGGAAATGAGAAACCAGGGTGGGTATCAACATGTTTATAACTTTGATGTGCCCTCTTATTTAGGTGTACTTACTCTTTATTATCCCTGAGGGTTGGGACTCAATAGTTGAAATTAAAAGACACTGTGGAATGGTCAAGATTATATAGGGAATCTTTTCAGTCAGTGAAGTCTACCATTCCAAGTGTTCAAGCAGAAGAGTGGGTATCTCTCTGAGATTTAATCCTATAAGAAGAATAATTATATTAAAGGAGACTTATAAGACTGTATTTTTCCAAAATTAAATATCAGGCTAAATGAAACTGATGTCTGGATTAACTTTTGAAATGAAGTCTTTTTATTATTGTGATTTTAATTTGGCCATTTGTCAAACTCCTAGCTGATTATTAAAAAAAAAAAAAAGACTTGTCAAGAGTTGATTCCAGAGTAAATGTTCACTGTCTTTAATTGTATATAACCTAAATTCACAATCTTTCTACTGTGTATCTACTGTAGCATAAAACATTATTCTGAATCTAATCAGAGCATGTTTTATTAATGTCTGAATAAACCCAGGACACTATGAGAAAAGGAAATAAAATATATAACATATATTGAAAAATGATTAATTGCCCTCAGGGTAAAGAAATATCTTGAAACATCTCAGAAGTAAAACTCCAATGACAATGAGCTTAAAGTAGAAGAGACAGTACAACAATTACTTATGATGCAAAAGTCAGGGAAAAAAGCTTTCAGACAGCAAAAGTTTTCAGGCTGGAAAATAAGAATTGTGATTATGTTTTAGGAAGTTTGTCTTTTACTTATGAAGGAGGCATGGAGGAGCATATATAATACTTCTGTAATCAAAAGAAGCTTTTTTTTTTCCCAGAGATGATTTCAGTTTCAGGAAAAAAGTGGAGCAATTATCTTAGTCAATTATAGTTCTGTTAGCTGTATTAATCTTAGAACATAAAGTCAAAAAGATGAACGAATGAAAAAGCTAATGCTAAAATACATCAGAAGCAGAGGCAGATAAAAATAATTGTCCTGAAAGATACTGTGGTGATGTAGAGGTGGGTAGATACTCAAGTTATACAAATCAAAGAACAAATTAAAAAAACCCAAAAAAACCAAACATGGCATTGAATATGTGAAATAAGTTTATCAAAGAATAGATGAAATGGGCCCTCTTCTCCCTAAAAATAAGTATATTCACTAAATTTACATTTATATTTATATTACTAGGAATTTATATTACTTGTTATTATTGCTCCACTATTCCTCATATGCAGTGCCTTGGTGGACATTTTTCAAGTAAATAGAGTCTTTTGAACTGGTGCTGCCAAGTGATTCTATAACTTTTTAGGAATAGAAACCTAAGAGTTCACTGTCTCCATTCTGAGGCTACTATTTCCCTGTTCCCCTTTTTACAATTGTTCTTCACCTTTTCACCCTTCTTCTCTATCAGCTGAATACCTTGCTTCCTTGTTCCCTTAGAAAATAAAAATTAGAAGACAGATCTCATGAGCTCTGACTATGGAATCCACTGACATTCTTCATTCATCTCCTTATGGCCTCTGCCTTCTTGGCTGAATACAATACAATACAATACAATACAATACAATACAATACATTAAAATGTTCATACTTACAGGAACAATTTTTTCACTTGTGCACAATATGCTATTTCCATCTGCTAACTCAGGAATGTTTCTCCAGCAATTCTTTCCTCTGCAAGTTCATTTTGACTTCTTCTACTGGTCATTCCCAGTAGCCTACAACGTGCTATAACATCTCTTATACATTAAAACACACGTCCTGTTGTTGATGGCAGTTCGTCTCAGATTATTGTCCCATTTCTCAAATCCCCTTTGGAGCTAAACTCTTTATGGGTTTTCTACACTCTTCTTCCAGTCTTTCATGTACTCACTGTATTTAGGCTTTTGAACCCACACAATTCTTGTCAAGGGCGCTACTGACCTCCACAACACCACATCCAAATGTGAATTCTCAGTACTCAAGAGCATTTGACAGTTGATCCCTCTTTCTTTACTCAGCCTCTTGGACAATACTTTCTCCTTTTAACATTCTGGTCACTCTTTCTTGGTCTTTTTTGCTTGTTTCCTCTCTTTCTTTCTGGCATCTAAAAATGGAAGCAACCCAGGGCTCAATCCTATGTCTCTTTCTCTGTATTCACTTCCTATGTAACCTCGTACAGTCCCATGGTTTTGATACCATCTTTAAGATAATGAGTCTCCAATGTATGTCTCCAGTTCTGATATCTCCCTAAACTCTACACTCATCTATCCACTTTCCTATTCCACATCTCCATTTAAATATCTATTAGACATCCCCAAATTAATATGGTTTATAAAAAACAAACTCAAATTTTCATATCCACATACCCTAGAATGTGTTCCCTACACTCAGCTCTCTTTCTCTTATGAATAAATTATCATATCATTCTTTTTTCTGCTTAGGCACAAATGTCTCTAATCACTAGTGACTCCTTTATTTCTCTTCCTCAACCTATTATTAAATCCTGTCACCTTCACCTTTGACATAGAGGGCCCTTTCTCACTATCTTTAAGAACTACGCTCATTCAGTTACCATCATCTCTTATTTCTGTAGGCGAGGTCATACTGTAACAACAACAACAATAACAACAACAGAAAACCTAAAAATTTCAGCAACTTTGACAAAGTTATTTCTTGTTCATACTACGTGGTAAAAAGGGGCTGAACTCATTATAGCTGTTGAGGCACGCAGGCCAATGGAGATCATACCTCCCTCTGCTTCAACCTTTATTGAGGCTTCCATCTCACTCAGAGTAAAATCTAAAGTCTCCACAATGCTGTAAAAGGCTTCATGAACTGATGGCTGCTGATAATTCCAGGGCAGCCCTTTTGTGCAGCAAGGTCATTAACTTGAGGTTCTAACCACATGTTCTTGCCATTTCTAATCATTTGTTTCTTGAATAAATTTCTTTCATTTCCAATAGTTTCAGCATTTGGGTTTTACAAATACGTGCAAATTTTAATTTGTGGTTTCAATTGAATTTTAGCTTCACTCAAGTTTTTATCAAAAAGACAGCTACAATCAACATGTGATGTCTTTTAGCTAGCAAGTGGTTTTAATACAATCACAGACAGAAAGCCAATTAATGTATGAGTTATTCTTCCTTACTTGTAGAGAGCCTGTAAAAATATAATGCAGATGAAAAAAGCCACGATTATAAACCTTTTCTTCTCACCCTGCTCATTTGGTGAATGATTCTCCTCTTTAATTTTGATCACATAGCTCAAATGAGGGTTCAAATCATCATCACTGATGTACCTGCCACTCTACCCGTGAGTGTGGATGCATGATCCAAGCTGAACCAGAGTCTTGTCCATGGACATTTTACAAAGGACAAAAGAAAGATGGTCTCTTCTTTTAAGGTGGTCAGATTAGGTAATGTGAGTCCAGGAAATGTCATTGGTTATGTTTACACCCTTGTTGTGACAGCCAGTCTTGAAAATAATGCTGACACATAGAAGCAAAGGATGAAGGTAGAATTTTAATGGTATTTCAACCCTATGATCCACGTGTCCCTGGAAACTACCATCCCCTGACCTCCTGCCATTAGGTTATATCATTTAGTTAATTCCTCTGTTTGTCTGAGTTAGTTTATGCTGGGATTCTGTTATTTCCAACCTATATGTTCATTACCAAATGAAATTTCCATACAGATTTAGAATAGGTATAGCATTATAAAAGCTATCAAATCAAGCAGGTAGATAAATTGTATCAAGGATTTTGTGTTTGATGGATCTCAGGTTGCTGCATGAATTCTTATAAGAGGAAAATAATTTTTCTCTGATATTTCTTAGGTGCTTGTTTATGGTAGTCTGCTTTAGACAGTGGAAAACAATACGTATATACTTAACCAGACTTAGAAAGGAAACTATATTTGTCTATTCAGCACTTGCTTGCCAGAAAACATCATGTTAATGTAATTAAAATTGTTTCTTTTTAGAAGTAGGGGTGACTCTCATTTGTTTTATTTTATAAATAAAATAGAAAACAAACCCAAATGATTCTTTTAATTTTATTCTGAGTTTAAACCTGCCTTTCTTTTTGATTTTCAATTTGAAAAGATGTCATTTTATAGCTGGAGTATAAAATTAACAACATGTTTCTCTCTCCAAACTATTAATAAACACAGTGAGTCAGCCCAAGACAAATTAGAGATAATACAACGTCCCATAATGCTTTTACATTTATTAGCTTCTCTAGTAACTGCAGTTAGAAAGAGCTCACTATCCTTTCTGTTACATAATAATCTGTACTTTATTCCTGTTACGTCTTTTTGCTATTTTTTTTTTTTCCTGGCAGCCCCTTGAAAACACATATCTTCTCTGTTATAATTTGCACTATCTATTATAGATCCAGGAGGTGTTAAAACCTATGATGATTGGCATTATTGAGGTAAACAGAGGAAATCAGAGGGGTTTGTAATCTAGAATTTAGCCTTAGGAAGTAAGTACTGAAAACATCAAATGCTTTTTTTGTTAGGTCTAAGTTTTGTTACATAACCTTGCACAATTTTATTCAACTATTTTATCTTAAATTACTGCTGTGTAAACTGTGAGCAATAATGATTTGCCATTACAATCTTCATGTGAAGATCATGGGGACTTGAATTATTTAAAAAATATTTGGAGTACCCACTATTTTGTGAGGAATATTTTAATTCTGATTCATCATGATGAGTTCAATTCAAACTAGTTTATAATTTATTGGATTACTTTCCTTGGGAGTCCAAGGGGAGGAATAAAGGATATTATCATGGCTTTCTCTCTTGATCTCTTTTTTCCCATCTCTCAGCAACGTATTGCTTACCTATAGTCTCATGTAATCTCTCTACACCTTGTTGCAAGATTATTTTTTGTAAGCTTAAGGCTTATATTGCCTTTAAACACTGAATCCCAAGGAAAATCATGTAACTCAAAATTCCCAGGGAATATACTGATTGGCAAAAGTTGGGTCACATGCTAGGTGTGTGGGCTGAACTGGGTTATGTTTCCCTCTGGTGGCTGAGTTCCCCTGAAAGGGGCAATATAGGTTAGGTCGAAAGAAGATGGAGAAAAGTCCATATAAAGCATGGAGAGAGAGCAGACTGGGGAAGAAAGGGAAGTACAGTTGGGAAGCCAGGTACTGATGAAAAAGGAAGCTGATTATTAGCTTTGAGGGCATACCTAACTTACACTTCATTTGGCAGATAATGGAAAGCCACTGAAAGTGTAAAAACAAGGGATTGACATGATGATGTATGTGTGTGTGTGTATAAATGTGTGTATACATAACATACAAATATTAACCTGTCAAGTGGGAAAGACCAAGAGAAATACTAGTTGGAAAACGATCTTAATAAATACTATAGAGTTCAAATCTATTAAAATAGTGCTGGTGAGAGATAAGGGGGGACCTGACCCAACATGATGTATTCAGAGAAGATAGCCATTCAAAACACTATAAAGGAAAATGACACACTGTATGGCAACCAAGGTTCAGAGCAAGACAAAAAAACCGAATCTGCTAAAACATTATTTTAGCAGATAATGTTCCCCAGAGAATTTTGAGGTCTCTGTTATTTCCTCTCTTTTAACTGGAAGAAGAATATTGTAGTAAATGAATATAAAATAATTACAGGGAAATGGATTTCTTCTCGTTATGATGACTTTAAATAACACGCTTGTTTTCATGTCAATATTTAAGTTGGCTGTTTAAGTCAGTTTTGTTAAATAATGTTTTGGGGAACCAAAGAATATTTCCCTTTTCTCGTTTGTTGACCACAATTAAAGTTCTTTTCATTAATTTTTAATGTGATTTCTTTGTTAATCAGGTTGCCTCTAGCTAAAAAAAGAAAAGAAAAAAAAAAAAAAGAATAGAGACCATATCTGTTTTGTTCAATACTGAATATGCAGAACCTAGAATAATGCCAGTATAAAGCAGATGCTGAATACATTTGTTCAATAAATAAAGGAAGCATCTTCTGTCAAAGAGAAGTATTTTTAGTTTTATATCCTTTAAAAAGGATTTGCCTCCTGTCAGTGAGGCAAATCACTTTGTCTTTCTCTATTCACTTTTGCTCACAGTGGTCATGTAGAGAAAAGCTAAATATTGTATTCCCAGTCTCCTCTGCTGTATGTGGAGTCTTAATTAGCTTCTCAAACACATTGCAGATAAAACCTATTAATCCTCTGACCTTCACTGAATTCAAAAGTTTTTTGTGTTAATTGTTTTGAGAGAATAATAGACAGTTTTGCTGTTAGAAAAGTCATGGCATCTCCTCTAGAAAAACAGTAGAACCAGAAAGAAGACTTGAAAGGATACTCGTATCTGAGCTGCCACCCTTTGCCATCATTACATGACAGAAGGAGAGTCACTTCTAAACTTTATGGAAACCATTTGTTTTCTTACAACTATAAAAACTGACTTTAACAATGATTTCTGTCCAAAAGCAGCACAATAGAAATTAGGTTGCTTGAGATAGTTGTAATTTTATATATTAAAGCCATAAGAGAAGAGAAACTAACATTTATATCCACACATTATTATTGCTTGCATTATTGCCTTAAAACTTCAGGATTCCCCTTTACATGAGATTGGCCCATTCACATCAACATTCATTTCTATTATAATGTTTTAACCACTCAGGTACTAAAGACAAACGGTCGAAAATTACCACCCACATTTCACAGATGAGCAAAGAGAATCACATATTCATTTTTTTTCAAGAGTAAAAGATCCTACTGCTTATACAAGAAGGCATCAGAACTTGAACTCTGTTCTGATTTCAAAACCAGGGTCAAAGCTTCAGTGATCGTCAGCAACTGGGAGCAAGGGGGTGCTTCAGGATCACCCAAGATCAAGGTGACATACATATCAGTTTGCATCTGTTGTAATGGTATAGTTATTAATCACACTCCCTTTCATTCTCAAAAATATTCAGTATAGACAATTGCATCCCCATCTAGGCAGGTTTTTAAATCATACTTTCCCAGAGATTTAGATATGTTGAGCACCAGACTCTATCACCCCCTGAGAAATTATGATTCAGCTGGCTTGGTATGGGGCCCATAGGTGATTCTAGGGTGATTCTTTGCTGCCAGATCTATTAGTCTGCTTGGGCTACCATAACAAAATACCATAGACTGGATGGCTTTAACAATATAAATTTATTTCTCACAGTTCTGGAGGTGATGAGGTAAGATCAAGGTGCCAGCAGTGTAGATTTCATTCCGAGTCTCCTCCTGGCTTGCAGGCAGCCACCATCTCACTGTGTGCTCAACATGGCCTTTCCTTGCTGCATATACATGAAGAGAGAATGCTCTCGGGTGTCTCTTCTCATAAGGGCACTAACCCCTTCAGATCAGGGCCCTAACCTCATGACCTCATCTAACCCCGATCACCTCCCAAAAGCCCCATATCCAAATATCAACATTTTGGGGGTTAGAGCCTCAACATATGAATTTGGTGGGGGGAGGCATAAGCGTCAGTCCATAACACCAAATAAAGAAAGCACTCATTAAGGCGCATGAAGGAAGTAGCCATGAGCAATGAAACAGAATACTCTCCTGGGAGTTGGAAGACTAAATGTGAGGTCTACTCCTGCCACTGGCTGCATGACCTTGAACAAGTCCCTCATCATTCCAGGCTTCTGCTTTTTCTTTTTAAACCAAGGAGTTGGAATAGCATCCGTGGCTCTTGGTTGAGATTGGGGGCCAGCCTGGGGAAAGGAGTATCTTGGGAGAGGACACTCTGTCAAATGACACGAGATTCCAGTAGGCACCTCCGTGGAAGTTGGGCGTGCATGAAGAAGTTTCTCTTTGACCATCACTGCTTTTAGAGTGCCAGTGTTGGTGATGGAAGAATGTCATCATCATCGCTTACCTTGAAGCTGGAAAAAGAGAAATTTGAAAACTTGGGTAGATAATCCTTCATTTCTCTTTCTAAAGCTAAACATTTTTTTAAACTTTATGATTGGTTTTAGCAACTTCTTGATTAAATAACTTGTCTGTCAGCTGCTTGGTTTGGCTACCCACAGACAAACAACACACACAATATGTGGAACAATAGCTGAAGACATATTTGATGATGTGAGCACAAACTGATTTTTTTAGTCCCTTTCCTACTGAGTTGCTGGAAGACAGTAGTGTGCGCATCCACCCTTCCTTGCCAGCTGGCTGGTATTCCTAGACCAGGAAAATAACTGCCACAATTACCCTACCCATTATGACAAGTTGCCTCTGGTCGAAATTATTACAGCATGTCCTTATTAGTGTCTGAACTCCACTTGCATTTGTGCATTACACCTACCCAGTCCTGGATGAGTAATTTTACTTGTGAGAGCCAAATAAGCAGAATGTAGAAATAGCCTTGGACAAAAATAGCTGCTGTTACAAATGTGATTTAAGGGCCGAAATGGTTCAGATCATCATCCTTGGTGTCTTTGTTTAACAGAGGCGGCTAGGAGGGGTTATTGGTCTCAGAGGTGGAATATAGCTGTTGCTCTGTTGGAAGAAAAGTCGCTCCTCTGGCGACTTTTGTCCAGAAGGTAAATACTGTAATATGAGAAACTGGAGAGGCGGTATGTGCGATAGGCAAGTTCAGCATTGAAAGCTCTTGGCAGGATTTTTCTTTCTGCCCCTTGTCAGCTGTCCTTTAGCATAGGTTGAAGGCAAGCGCTTTGCCTTTGACATTGCGCATTTAAATGCCAGCCTATGCAATTTACAGTACAAAAGGGCAAAGATACATGGGGGAATGAGGGAAAAAAATCTTCTCTCTTCCCATTGGTTGACCTTTTGGTTCTGCTTTATATAGACATTAAAAGAACCCCTATGACCATATTTCCAATCTTCAAAACAATCACAAAAATAACTCCTCATACAATGTTATTTATATACACTGCTCCTCCTAGCCTTCATGCATTAAAATATAAAGACTAATTTTCACCCCTAAAGACAGCCATTCCTGTCTCAGCTGAAAGTAAAATCAAATTGGATTCTGTGATGCTGGTGATGGGGTCAAAAAATTAATATCTGTAAAAATGTGTAAAAATAAAACCACAATTTCATATGTAGGAGTTTAGGTCAACAATACTTGCATCTGAAACGTATGTTTAACCTGCTTACCTCAGGTTAATTTAGAAATTTTCAAATTTTAAGAAATCAAAATGAAACAGGTATAAAAGTAAAAGTAAACCTGTTGATGGCATTGGTGCAAGGCAACTCTGCACTCTTGACAAATGATTTCTGTAATTCTTTCTAGATGTTCGTTCATTCATTCATTCATTTGTTTATGTGTTCACTTATTGAGTCTTACCATGAGAGTCAATCTTCTAGATGCTAGGCAGTAACAGTGAAAAGACCAAGCTCTTGCCCTTATAGAACTTCCCAGTCTAGTGAAGGAAACAGAAAATAAGTGGTATGTGTTATAACATCTTTGAGTGATAAGTGCTAGGAAGAATTATGAGGGTAAGGGAATAGAGAGTTAGGAAGGTGCTATTTCCACAGAGTGGTCTGGAAGCCCTCTCTAGGGAGCTGCTATCAGAGCAGAGATTTGAATGAAGTGAAAGAGTGAGCTGAGCACAAGGCAGTGGAAAAAGTTCCATGTGAAAGAAAAAGTAACTGAAAATGTCCCAGAGATCAAGGGACTGTAAAAGATGCAGTGAGGCTGGAATGGCATGAGCAAGGAGGGAGTGATAAGAGGTAAAATCACCAAACTGTGGAGATCTGGATTGTAAAGGTTTTTAATCCCAAGTCCAGTGGGGAGCTTTCAAAAGGTCTGAGTACAGATCAGTTTAAGCAATTACAAAAGTGAAAAAAAAATTAGAAGGAATGATAAACATACTAGTCATGTCCTCTGTTGGCTAGAAAAGTCGTTTAATTTGCCTCTTGCTCTGTCCCCTTGCCTCTAGTGACACTGTAGTCTCTGAATTTTGCATACAAAATTCTTCTCTTCAGAAAAGGAAAAGGCTAGTGCCATCTGATGGCCACACTTGTGAACATCAGTCTCTATCTTAGAGTATTTGCAAAAATGAAAGCATTCAGGCCTAAGGATAAGGAAGCTTTCAATACTACTCATCACCCTAGGTAAATGTATCTATTGAGTACATATAAAACTAGAACGAATTTAGAAACTCTGCTAAAATAGTGGCTGATGCTATTCTGTGCTACCTGCAATCTTTTAGTTGAGTCCGACTGATAGTTATTTTTGTCTATATATGTAATTCCATTCACATAGTGGGTATCAGACAAATTCTTATTCAGTTGAAATGAATCTAATGTATATTCATCAGTGACATACCATCTACCTTTCCTAAGTATATGACTGTAATCCCCTTGAATCCAGCAAGAGACTATATCGTGTTCTATTTATTGTAGTAGTTATTGTTGGAGTGTGATTATTTGGCTAGCACACGGACTTTTTTACATAGTGTTCACCTAATAAATATAAATAAATTTATAGGAAAGAAATAGCTATGTTTTAATGTTACATAGAAGTTTATCTCAAGGGCTGTGGACTCAGGCTGCCTGGATAAAGGGCATCCATATGACCTTATGGATAAAACTTAGTTTCCTCATCTGGAAAGACACTGACAGTTCTCACTTCATGAGGTTTTTGTGAAAATTAAATGAGAAAATGTAGGTCAGATGCCTAGTGCAGTATCTGGTATATTATAAGCAGTCAATACATAGTTCCTATATTTATCATTATTATGAGTTTTATTTATTCTGCTTGATATTCTGAAGGTCAAATTATGTTTCATGGAAAAGTTACGTATGAAAAAAATAAGTAGCTCCTAAAGATGGTTTAGTTGGATCATTCAACATGCATTTGACTGAATACCTTCTTTGTAGTAAGCACTGTTCTGGCATGTCCAACAAACATGCGCTTTACTAAGAAGAATTGAAAACTCCATGGCGGCAAGCTTCTGGGGGCTTAATCACTATGTTTCCAGAGCCTAGAGTGGCATCTGGCACAGAGTAGATGCTCAATACGTATTTGCTGAATGAATGAATGAAAAAGAACTCCATAAACATTAAAACTCTCTAGTTTTACTTCTTAGTCATGTAACTATTAAAAAAGGAACTTGATATAAATTAAGGTTTCTTGTACTTAGATGTATGTAAAACTGGAATGTGTGCAAAATTATATTATTGTCATTATATTTTTCCCTAGGAGAAGGATATCAGTATTAATGCTATCCTGAGGTACTGATTTTTCAGCAATGATCAAAAAATTCTTGCATTACTAATTGGGAGAAGGATCCTTAAAGAGAGGAATTTTGGTACAACTATTATGCAAATTACTCAATTTGTTTATATTGGCTTTTTCCCTAATACGTACATGTGTATTAAAATGTAACTCACACGTATACTTTCTTATTTCCTATTCAGCCAAAACTCATCTCCACAGCATATGCGCTCAAGGATTCATTTTTCTGAGACTTAAGAAAAGTTGATATTTGCATATACATTTACTATCTATTAAATAATCTCAAGACAGCATCAACTACTTGCTAATATTCAACATATGTCCATGGAAGTGCCCCTTTAAACAGTGAACTTCAGACTATCAGAGAAATGTGAAAATTTTTATACTCTAACTCAGTGCTAATCACAAAGACCCAGCATGGGTTCACCAAAATCAAATAAGGCATGTAAAATTAACCTTAATTCTTTATCTGATAGTGAACTGGAAGATTAGAGAGATTATGTACACTTGGTGAATGTGTAGCAAATCTTTTGAAAAGGTGCCTTGTGATACGTGATTAAAAGGGAGAGAATGGACTGAATACAAGGGACAGCTAGTAATCCTTTGGACTTCTACTTACCAACTCAATAATAAACAACTCTCAACCTGGCAGACATCTCTAGGGATGTGTAGAGACCTGCACCATTACTTGAGAGTTTCTGGATTTAGTTATCCTTGATAAAAAGATCGAATTGTGGCACTATTATGTATTTCTTTATTTGTAGGAGGCTTATTCATGACTCATCAATGGTTTATGACACATTTGCTATCATAATAGGCCAGGACATCTTCAAAGTCAATAACATTTATAACAATTTTATGTGGAAGAATGCTTGCTGGGACCTATATTCACTTGCCAGCTGGCTATATCAAACACCACTCTGTCTGTTGTTGATTGCTTTCCATACAGTGCCCTAGTTATTCTTGCAGAGTTTACTTTTTTCAAGGCTGTGAAGTCATCAATTCAATCGTATCAGAAAGAATTAATGCTTCTTTCTGAGTGCTTTAGTTACTCCTAAGTAATCTCAAGTCACAGCATTGTACTCTTAAAAGAAAATTTTCTCTCTCTCTTCTTTTTTTGTAATCAATATTGTCTGGTACGTCACCAAGTTATTATTTCAGATATAGTCTCAATTAAAGTGGTGCCCATAATTTGATGGTTTGATGTCAGAAAGTACAGGTATATACAGGTCTCTGCACTTGAAGCACTTCTGATAATCCCTTTAGGAACAAATGCAGGATGGTGTGTCCAAGCTTCAACTCAGCACACTGTTCCCTCCCTCAGCTCTTACTCCAAGACCCCTGATTTAGGAGCCTGGGGTGCTTACGTTATTGCCATTACTTCCACCAGCGCCCTTAGCACTGAGAATTTGTTGAACACTATGCGATAAAACCCTTAAAATGATGTTTTCAGAGTCTCATTGCATAGGTTACAAACTTTGTAAAGATTTTTATTTTTTAAAACACATTCCTCCATGAAATACTATTTATTATCTCTTGATTTCTTAACTCGTTTACTCTTTTTTTCTGTGCTACTTTCTATGTAATGTGATTTTTTTATCCCCCAACCCCATCCCCCATCAAATAAACATATACAATGATATGTTTTAACTCAGAGAATTATTAAACATTTTAGACATTTTTTACATTGTAGCCTACTGGAAGCAGTAAAATTTTAAATTAGCTAGTTACTAATATCACAATTATTATTTTTTCTTTATTTCTTCTTTTTTTTTAATTTATTTTTGGCTGCACTGGGTCCTCGTTGCTGCGTGTGGGCTTTCTCTAGTTGCGGCGAGCGGAGGCTACTCTTCCTTGTGGTGCGTAGGCTTCTCATCGCGGTGGCTCCTCTTGTTGCGGAGCATGGGCTCTAGGTGCGTGGGCTTCAGTAGTTGTGGCACGCGGGCTTCAGTAGTTGTGGCTCACGGGCTCTAGAGCGCAGGCTCAGTAGTTGTGGCTCACGGGCCTAGTTGCTCCATGGCATGTGGGATCTTCCCGGACCAGGGCTCGAGCCCATGTCCCCTGCATTGGCAGGCAGATTCTTAATCGCTGAGCCACCAGGGAAGCCCTTTATTTCTTCTTATGGTTTTTCACATTATATAAACTTTAAAATATTTTTCTGATTTATCATTATAATTTAATTTTTTTTAAATGGTATTATTTTACTTAAACTCCTAAAATTTTTACCACAAAATTTCCATTCATGGAAGTTATTAAAAGGTTTATGTTAGAGTTTTGTTAGTTTCTGGCTGAAGCCTTTTAAAAACAGCACACGATCTGTTAGTAAAGAGATGTAATCAATAATGATCAGATACTTTGCTCAAATATTAGGAGACCAAGAAGGATGTTTACAACCTCACCAGGAAGCCTTACCACAATGACTGGGGGATTTTGAAACCTAGAAAGAAAAATGTGATGTTTCTCAAATTAGATAGTCTATGAGCACTGTTCAGCTAAACATTCTGTATTGATAGAAATGTTCCATATCCACATTGTTGAAAATGGTAGCTACTAGCCACATGTGCTTTCTAACTCTTGAAGTATGACTGGTGCTATTGAGAAGCTTAATTTTAAATTTTATTTAGTTTTATATTTGAATAGCCAGATGTGGCTAATGGTGCCCTATTGGCCAGCACAGCCTACTCTTTTAGTTTACTAGGTCCTTCCTTTGCCCTCTCCCCACTCCTTTATTTATCTGAGAACCCAGACAGGAAATAAATTGTAGTTTTACTTAACACAAGGGTCAGTTAGGATTCCTGTGCTTCCTAAGAGCTGGGTAAGTTTCCATGGAGTGCTGGTAATCTCGCTCTTGGGGAGAAAAGTATAGCACTGAGTTAGCATTTGTTCATTTCCATGGTGTAAACAATCCCACCATGACCATTTTGAAGCCACCAACATGAAATCACCCAGCTGGAGAAATTTCTGAAAATTTGACTAGTGGCTCTCACAAGCTTGTACGAACTGGCTCTAATGTACTTATGCCCTGTGAAAGTCCAAAGCCCTCCCTTTGGACCTTTGCTTCAAAATCCCAGAGCTTTGTATGCTCAAGATCACCTCTGGCTGTGAGCCCTGCTCTTACTTAATTGGTTCAGTTAGTAGGTTGGCTTGTTAATTCTCTTGATTCTGTCCTTTATTCTCACCACTACTTGTCTTTAATTTCCACAAAATCCATTCACACAAACTATTTATGTAAAGAGTTGAATTTAAAAAAAAGGAGTTTATGGATGGTAGAGCGTGTGTGTGTGTGTGTGTGTGTGTGTGTGTGTGTATGATCAATGGTAACAAATACAGATTGAATATTGGCTATCTTTGCTATTTAATGCCCTCTGGATATTGTCTGTTGTCCTTTCCCAGGTAGTCACCAGCCTCAGGTCATCTCTCTGACTCCTTTCCGACTTTTTTTCCTCACTTGTCCTCACCCCCTTACTTTTGGATTGCCCCCAGGAATTCTAAAATTCTCATTGTCATTAAAAGCAGTTTAGGTCTTTCCAGTCTCCTAGACTCTCCTTTTTAGCATCCAAACTCATCACTTTGCTTAAAGGACCCCAGGATCAACCTTCCTTATAAAGCAGTTATTCATAAATTCAACAATTATTTACTGAATACTGATAATGTGCCAGGCACTCTTCTGGTTGTAAATATCAAATCTGCCCCTCTATTACATTAGTAGTGAGTGTAATCATTGTCAGAATGCCTAGCACAGTGCTGAAATATGTTGGCATTCAATAGATATCATTTTATTATATATATTTTAAGCAAAATTTAGAATTATTTAGAAACATTAAGGGAAAGAAATAGAGGATGTGATCTTCAGAAATATTAAGCTTTTCATTTCTTTATTTCATCTGTTCCCCGTAATTACACATCCTATTCCACCCCAAAGCCTTTTCAATCATGATATTTATGACCCTCAGATGTATAGAGACAATGATGTAATCCACTATCATTTTAGCAAGTTGTGCATTTTTAATTAATACAAGCATATCTTTCCATTTACCTGTATTTGTTTGTTGTTGTTGCTTCTGCTGTAAATTTGCTAGCTGTACATTGTGGGTACACAGTAAATATGCACTGAAAACACTTTCGGTTTCAGTGAATGAGAAACTACAATAAATGAAAAATACAGTAAGTGCTGTAGTTATGCTTAATAATATATTTTGGCTTATTTTTTTTCTTTGATCATTCTTTCAGTTTTTACTTTTATATTATTTGGTAAATTTTGCAAGTACATTGGGCAATATTTTATTGCCCCGATGCTAGGTGCTTGCGGCAGAAGAGGGGATATACAGTGTTCTGTGTTAATACTCTTGCTCATCCAGCCTGTCTCTCACGCCTTTCCACTGTTTTAGGCCTCCACAGCCTCTGTCCTAGTCCAGGCTGCCATTACCTTTAGTCTGGAACACTGTTTTATACTTCCTCACTGGTTCTGCATAGCCCGTAATTTGCACCACATATTTTGCAATGCGTGGATTCATAGCCTACACATCTGGTTATTTTACTCTCCACTTTAAACCTGCTGAAGCTGTACTTTGTCCTTAGGAAAAAGTTCAAATTTAAAGGTTTCAGTGCCTCTCCTGCTCTGTGTCTAGTTTCATCTCTTGATAACTGCTTCGCCACACAAAATTCTCTCCAATCATTTAAAGGCATTCAATTCTGTTACCCTTTCTGTTCTTTCAGAGGCTTCTTTCTTTTTTTTTTTTATAAATTATTTTATTTAATTTATTTATTTTTGCCTGTGTTGGGTCCCCGCTGCTACGCATGGGCCCTCTCCAGCTGCGGCGAGCGGGGGCCGCCCCCCACCGTGGTGCGTGGGCTCCCCACCGTGGCGGCCCCCCCGTTGCGGAGCACGGGCTCCAGGTGCGGGGGCTTAAGTAGTTGTGGCACGTGGGCTCTGGAGCGCAGGCTTAGTAGTTGTGGCGCACGGGCCCAGCTGCTCTGCGGCATGTGGGATCTTCCCGGACCGGGGCCCGAACCCGTGTCCCCAGCATTGACAGACAGACTCTCAACCACTGCGCCACCAGGGAAGCCCCCAGAGGCTTCTTTCTTTGTTAAAACCTTATCTTCACCTCTCTATCGCTTATGTTTTGAATAACTTTTATTCATATTAAAGTATCCAGTTATTATTTCCGTAAAATATCATCCCTTCCTGCCCCTCTGGATAGGTAGGTATTTTGTTCCAAGAGTTCCCGCTAAGTATCCATCTCTTACAATGGAACATAGTGCACAACGCTGGGTATTTAATTGTATCTCACAAGATCTGAGTCCTGTTTTTTTAAGTAGGTTTCTCTATTTTAACTGACAAGAGCTGGGTACAATGTAAAATGAATATCATGCCTCTGTTCAAAATTAAGGAGAATTAATAAATGCTATCCATAACTAGGAGATTTTGTTTCTCAGCTGGTATTCAAAAGTGACTAGGAAGAAAGCATACATTTGCAAGTATCTATTATGTTCAAAGTATTGTGCTCAGTACTTTACATATGTCACCTCATTTAATCCTCACAGCATTTGAGCCTTTGAAAACCTAAGTATGCTCAAGGGTATAAAATACTAAATGGCAAAGCTGGGATTCAAAGCTTGACCTTTCTGAATACAATATTTATGTTCTTTTTACCAATTCGCATTGCTTTTGAGGGTCTGTGAAAGCTGAATTGCTGACTACTATCCATCTTGTTGGCTGAATTGAGGAATATATATTAAAGAGCTTTGTAAACTGTAAATATTCTACACAGGTACAGGGAGCTATGGGTATTCCTTAAGCATCTATTGAATACATAGCTAAGTGACTATACAGTATTAATAGCATCATTAGTGTTAGAGAGAAGCAAAAAATATTTATTCTTTTTATTTTATTTTATTTTTTTTTAATTTTAATTTTTTTATTTTTATTTTTGGTCGTGCTGCTTGGCATGTGGGATCTTAGTTCCCCAACAAGGTATCGAACCTGGGCCCCCTGCACTGCAAGTGTGGAGTCTTAACCACTGAACCACCAGGGAAATCCCAATTCTTTTTAACAATCGCCCAGTGTGTATTCCTCTGGGATACAGAGGAATGTTATATTAGAGAAGAGTTCTATCATCAAATATGTTTAGGAAACAATGAGCTTAAATTGGTTTCTCTACTGTAGAATTTCAGTGTGGAATATGTTGTCATTTTAAAATCTTAGAAAGGTAACATCTTGTCTACATGCTTTTCAGAGTTCTTGACCCTGAACTCTTTTTGTGGATAAGAGCATCTGTCAGAACTAGTATTCTATGGATCCCACTTGTAAATTAGTTGTAAAATTACTCATCAGAGAATGTTACTCGTAAAAATGTGTTCTGCCATGTAAATTCAAACAAGGATTGTGGATGGCTATTTCTGAGATGGTAAAGTATGGAAGTTAATTTATATATGTGGGTTGCAAAATCACTCATTAAGTTACTCCTCTAAGAAATAGATATGAGAGTTTCCCACTTTATATTAGAGGATATAAAATATGACTTCTTATTCACGTGCTTAATTAGTATTATGCATACTGAGATGCTTCAATTAAATTCAGAAACTTTGATGATTGAATATTGTGCATACAGTGTTGTGATGAACCAGATGAACAGCACAGAGCACATGGGAATTACACACTTACTATCTGCCATCTTCTAAGCATTTTCAGAGTATTAGCTCCTGTCTTAATGTGAAACCAGGTACCATTGTTAATACATTTTAAAGATGAGGAAACCAAGCAAGAGAGCTATTGAATTATTTCCCAATGTCACACAACTAAAAATTGGTTGGGATTGGATTTGAAATCAGGCTGTGTGCCTCTAGGGCTTATGTTATTAACCCCTATGTGATACAATATTGCCACTTTCTTATTGATTTCTGATGGTGAAGTCTTTGTGGAAAAAATAATTTCTTTGTACAAAAGTGTACTTGTATTGCTATAGTTTTCAAGATTTACAGCAATTTTGAATGAAGTAATCACAAAAGGTAGCAGTCTTACTTTTACCCTCCTTACAATTCATTTTTACCAAATAATTAATACTTTACCATGCTTCTCCCATGTTCTTTCATCCTTTAAAATAACATGTTTTTATTCAACAGATTTACTATTTTAGTCCATCATTTAGATTGTGGGGGGTATATTATGCATATCCACAGAGAGGGGATGGCATGAGGGAAGAAAAATGATGCATTTGGAAAGTCTGTCCTCACGGCATGTGTAGATTAGGGAGAGAGAGAGAAATGTATGTGAACAATGAAAGCACACATAGAAGGTATAGATGCCTTAAGAAAAGTCCTGGTGAGGTGCCATGCTGGCTCAAAGGACAGAGAGAGGACTGGCACTTGGGGGATCAGGGAAGTTTCCAGAAAATGATGGTATTTGAGGTTGGATGAAAAAGAGTACGCAGTTGGATGTGAAGATAAAGAGAGAAGCAGACAAGCACAAATAAAGGCATGGGGAGAGCCCCAGTGCTACTTTCATGTCCGGAGTTACTAAAACGTGCTGTATTCAGTTGGGTATAAGCAGAAAGCAACTTTGTTCTTTCAGTGACTACCACTGCAAACCTCTCTCTTTAGACTTGCTTTTCTCCACCCCTTGGATGAAATCCGAAAAAGACCCTATATTTTTCCTGGTCATGCTCAGATAATAAAACAATGGTCTTTTCCCCCAAGCATTTAAAACTTCCAAATCCAATGTAATATCAAAGCTCCCAACATCCATCCCAGTTAAAAAGTTTCCCATTGCTCAGCTTGAGCTTGCCCTGAGCTTGGAAACCTGTAAGTGGGTGGGGTGTCCTGGGCTTCCTGTCCCTTTTCCTCACTCTGTTCACAAACAACTGATTACCATAACCTCCAGGGTAAGAGCAAAGGGGGTGGAGCAGGGATGAGGGATACAATCTAACTTGACTGTCTCAAGTGTTACCTGAGTTTGGTGCCTTCTGTCCTAGTGTCAGATGTCCAAAACTGATTTGCACACCAAAGATAAGTTATACCATTGACAAGTTAATTTAAAAATTCTAACACTAAAATTCTTAGTTTAAAATTTTCATGTAATTGAAACAAATGCATGTTATTTTTAGGACTGTGCCTTTTTCATTTTATCTTTTTTGGGTAAAGGAATATACACATTTTAACTTTAGGAATAATCAAGGACATAGGGGTTAACTACCACCTGAAACCATCATGTAATTTAATTTTTAGAAAAGAATGCCAATGCCTGCTCGAATGGGATTGGGAATGCCACAGTTTAAATTCTCTGAACATCAAATATATGTATTACTACCTTTAGATCTGTTTCATATCTAAACTGTTTAAAAAAAAATCTTAATTTAAAATCAACTATATGGCCCCAATTGTAGGATAACTTATGAACATTTGTGTGTGTAGCATGCTGTGTTCTGCATGCATTTCTTTGTTATTTGCCATTTGTTGAATTCAAAGGTACCATTGTCCTTATCAATACACAAGAGAAACTCATTCTCTGTTTTCAGTTATTCCTAAAGTGTTAGCTCTCAGGAGAGACTCTGAAAGATTCTGTTCCTGTTTTTGAGCCCAACAAGTTCCTTTTAACTGAGACAGTAGTTTATAACACTGAATGTAAATCACATGGAATGATTTTTCTTAGACCAAATTAATTTGTTTCACTACTTTGACAATTTTCTAACATATAACAAAATCTAGATTTTAAAAAAATTGTCTTTAAATGATCTGATTCCAAAATTACTAAAATACATTAAAGACTTTAAATGTTTAAAAAGAAAAATTCTGAGAACAATTCAAAGATTAAATTCACATAAAGGCAACCAAACTCAATAAAAGTAAATAAATTATAAATCCAAAGTTAACTAAAAAAAAAAAGAGTAGAACTAGATTTTATTCTTCTATTTTTGGTTAATATACTTGTTGCTATTATTTGAATATTTTATAAGGGTTGATATTTTAAATATTTAAAGAATTTTGGGGTAAATATATTCTCTATCAATATCATTGTTTTTGTTTATAATTAATATTATTGTAATACAATACACTAATTTACCATGATACTGCAATATTAACACTATTTCTGTGCCCGAGATAAGTAATTAAAGGGCAGCCTTGGAATCCTTCTTTTCTAGTCTTCTTGTTATATGAAATAATGCATTTCTTTCTTGTTTAAGTCAAATAATATAGGATTTTCTATACATTACTCTATAGAAATTAGCTGTTAGTACTGCCATTGTTGTTATTTTTTTAAAACCCAGAACCGTTTGTATTAAAAGATTTGCTTACGGTTACATATGGCTATCAAGAAAAAATGACATTATTCTGAAAAGAGTTGATAAGGCTTTCTATGTTGGAAACATGCTGGACTAGGAATCCCAATATTTATGACTTAGCCTAGGCCTGCCTGCCTGTCTGATAGGGTTATGACATAGATCAAGTGAAATAATTTATGCAAAGGACTTTGGAAATTCTAATGATGCATACAAATTAAAAACTTCATTCAAATACAGAATAGTTCAGAGTAAGATTTTCAGTATGTTGGTGAGGACTTTCTAGAACTTAATGTGTTATACAATCTTGATGTCTGTGAAATACACTTTTGTTGAATATTTATGCAGAATATTCATAGGTTTTGATTTTTTTTGCTCTTCCATTATTCGATTTTGGCTTTTTGCTTAGTTTTAAAAAATTTCTGATTAAAATTTTAATCTGTACATTTGCAGTTATCTGATTTTCTAGAAAATTCAATAAATGAAGGATGAGGAATCAATAAAATTTTTAGAAATTTGAGTAGACATATATAGTCCAAGGACTGATGTAAAGAGTCAAGTATGGTCACAAGATAAATCAGTATTTTAAACATTTCAGCACAAAATACTGAGGCACCACCACTAAGTTTCTGCTTACTGTTCAAGAGATAGAACATCCTTCATGGTATTAGTCATCTAATGAGTGTTCTCTGGTTATAGTGCTTGAATACTTGGGTTAGATACATATGAGGATTGCAATTAGTATGGGACCACTGGTGGAATGATCAACCTTCCTGTGATAGCGTTTTGCAGTAGTTTGCCATGATATCAGTGTGTTTTTGAAACTAAATTGACTTTTAAAATTTCCCATTGTCATGTGAGCTTGTTTGAGAGATATTTGATTATTTACTAGTCTCTGGTCTGAGGATTTAACGTGGTAACCTCTATTGCATCCTTACTTTTGGCCTCCTCCCTCCAGCCTCATCGTATAGTACCGGAACTCATTCTGTCTGCTTTTGAGATTTCTTGTCAATGTTAAAGTTCTCAAAAATATTTCATGCTCCATAATCAATTGTAATTTCATTCTTAACATAGATTTTTCAAACTCTTCTTTGGTTTCTGAACTCAGATATGTACAGTAGTTCATATTTGTAAAATTTCCACTGCCTTCACATGGGTCGTGTGGAATCCAGTCCATCTGTGAGATGCTGGGGATGGGCTACTTGGAAACCTTATAGCTCTAAGAGTGGCTTTCAGTTCAGTCATTTGTTAGAAGAAGATTAATACCTTGCCTTTTACCAAAGTATGTGGGAAGGTGTTTTCATGTACTAGCACTCACTCACTTGCTCTCAAATGCTTCTGTGCCCATGGCTCCAGTAATTGAATATTAACTCCCTTATTTGTGCATATGAGCGTGGATTTTGAATATTCAAAGGTAGAGACCGGCTGCTAAAGTAACCTATTATGCTTCATTGGATGGTCCCAGGGAAAGCAGTACATTTGCTGCAATATGTGAAAATGTGGGCTTCAGAGCAATGTCAGTCCTTAGTAACCTCAGCTTGTCATTTTGCTGTTAAGAGAACCTCTAGGCTTCCTGCTAAATATCAATTTAAGTTTAAGTCTGCATGCTTGACATTGGGGACTACTGTTCCTGAGAGATGTACATAATTCCCTTTAACATTGATGGAAAGGAGAGCACAACGTGGTGAAATAGCCTTCTTGGGAGGACAACATTGTGAAGCTCATTTATTTCTCTAGATCGATCATGTGCGAACTGACAGTTAAAGCGTTTGAACTCTTAGAGCTGTGACACAAATTTGTACTAAAAAACAGATCATCACACATTGCAATAAGTCCACAATCCCTAAAATTAGGAATAAATATGGACTGTTATCTATGACTCATTCAGTGACATTTCATCTTAAATATGTAGTGCATATTTTCCCATACATCCCAGAGGTAACAAACAGCAAATAATATCACCTTCATGTTTAAACAAATAATTGCATACTTTACATATTAGATTAGGGGAAAAAACCTCAAACATGTAGCATCTATTATAGCTTCAAAAATTAGATCACTTCATCCAAGTATTTTGTTCTTCATGAATGTTAGTAAAGGCCCAAGGAGAAGATTGAAATCTTGATATCAGATAGAAGAAAATAATCAAATATTGCTTTCTGTCTTTATTAGATCTGTTAACTATTTACCAAATGGTCCTCTTTAGTTTTAGAGAAAAAAAAGGTTGCCCTATAATCTTGATATATCAGAATACCTACATATAATATTTAATAGCACAATTTTATGCATTAGAAAACCTGTCATTTCAATAATAAATTTCATTTCAAATATCCTTTCCCATTTTTCCCTCAACTGTCATTTTTTTTATCACAATTTACTGCTTGTATTTACATTTTTTTCAATTCTTCTCTCCAGTAGTTTTTTCTCTTTATCCTTTTCTCTCTCATATTTTTCCTTTAATAAAATTCCATTTTCAGTTAAATTGAATGTTTTTGAATTTGGACGTCTTCCTTGTACTCGTCATTGATCACAATATTACCCTTACAGGAAATAGTTGGGCATTGTTGGCATTTCAATAGGGTAATTTTGATTTCCAGAGGAAGAGATGCCTTTCTCTCCACCAGTGCTTTTTATTATTCCCTCTCTCACATCTTGTGATCTTTCTACCTTAATAGCTTTTCCACTTCCCAGACTTTTTAATATTTTTCTCTCCATCAGGTATTTTTCTTCTGTCTTCAAATAAAATAGGAGTTTCCTATTTTGAAAACAGCGTTTGCTTGATTCTCCCGCTACCTTCAAGCCACTTTTTTTCTAGTGCCTTTTACAACACTTGTCAAATAAATGACTTACACCCTCCACCTCGATTTAGTCACCGCCCACCTTAAGCCCCTAAAGACAGATGTAGTGTAAACCCTGACAGTTGGTTTTTTTTTTTTTTAAATGCAAGTGCCTGACTTAAGCTTTGGTTTCAGAGTCATCCACTTCAAACCACTTCCTAGATGGCTGTCTCAGATAGGCATCTTGCCCCAGCCCCCCACCTTCCATAGTCCAGGCTTCTTTTTTTTAGAGATTTTGGTTTATTTTGATAACCGACCACTTGGGCCGCTTGCTTTTTCTCTTCCCAGGCTTTAAATTCCCACTCTTATGTTTTTTATTCACCAATAGTGAGTCTGCAAAACCCTAGGCCCAACCCTTGACCCCAACAAAGGCAGAACTCCAGGCCTGCTAGCTCTCGCTTTCTCTCCGTCTCCCCTCAAGAACTTGCTTTGTGGCCTCCAGGTGTGCCATGTAATTTCCAGGACCTGTAAGTAACCTTTTTTTTTTAATTGCTGAGGGTGTCTTGCAATCATAATAAGAATACAAGGCCCTGTCCATATACAACATAGGTTATTGATAGGCTGCGACCAGCACAAAACAATAGGCTTCCTACTATTTGCATCCCAATTCCAAAATCATGTTCAAAAATGTTGCCAGGGACTCTCTAGATATAAAAACAAACTCTCTTTGTGTTCAATCCTGAGGTTTATTTCTTCATTTTTTAAACATCCTCTTCCCTTGACCTTGCTGAAATTAACATCTGAATTTTTCTTATACATTTTTAACCAATATTTTTCTCAAGCCAACTTGAGGGCTTCTGTTTGTCCCTTGGAAAAACTGTTCCTTCTTGCTCTCATAATGTTAATTTAACCTCTATGTGGATGATGTGAGAATCTCCATATCTCTTCAAAGGCCATATTTTTTTCCCAATGTCTACTTAGTATTTTCACTTGAAGTTACACCATTGTCTCAAACGCAATACGTATTTCTGTTATAAACTTCAATTAAATTATGTTAAAACAAATTCTGTTTATCAGGTCCCGAACCTGTCATATTTGAATAAACAGCCTTCTTTTTCCTCCTCTGTACATGTCAAACACATCTACAGAGGAGGAAAAAGAAAGCTGTTAAATGTCTAACTTATTTTTTTCTTTCCATTTCCATGAACACTTGCCTAGTCTTAGACATTATCATTTTACAACTAGAGTATTTCAGTGACAATTTACCTGGTTTCTATTCTACCAGAATAAGCCCTTTCTCCTGACAATCACGGAAAGTTTATCTCTTCGAAACATTGCTGTGTAACTCCCTTGCTCAAAAGTGTAATGGCTCTTAATGTTCTAAGAAAAAAGTACATCTCATTCACTAGATTTCAAGGTTAATTTTTTTGACCATAATTTACTTTAAACAATTTTTAAATTTTCATTTTTACTTCTCATTAACACAAAGGAGACCCTTGCTCCCCAGCCAGATTGATCCATAATCCATGGGACTACTTAATCAGTCATTCACTTTGTAACTTTCTTTCCCTCACCCCTTTGCTGCTCTATACTCTCCTTCAAGCCTTACCTATTTCCTGCCTCCTTTAAAATTGCCAAAGTCCAAAACTCAGATGACTATACCCTTCATTTGGCATTTTTCCTGTAGTGTCCCTAACCAGACTGTGGGTGGAAATAGTCCTTACATTTAAGTATGGTGCCTGCCCCTAGTAAGCATGAATGCAAAAAATACTGAAGCAAGAATGAGTGATGGAACTCAGTAATTATTTGGAGAAGTATTTTCTCATTTAATAAAATTGAGTTGTTCAACCTTAAATTGTCTGTTAAACCCGAGGACAAAGTTTAGCTGAAAGTGTTTCTTTAAAAATATAACCCTGAATTCTTCCTTAGATTGCTTTGATTTAGGACTCTGTTAAGGATTCCTTCTTTTTGGAAATCATGCTAATTTTCCAGTGTAATAGATCTGCATTTTATAAACCCAGCCATTTTTTCAAGAAATGTAGATTCTCTTTGAAGCTGATTATAACATCTTCAGATTTTGACATGTGCAGTATTACAGAGAAAAAAAGACTCAGTGAGTCTGAACAGTTTTATGAGGATAATTGCTACCTATTTGGTTTAGAATTTCAGGCAGATAACAATGACTTTTTTAAACACATTTTCTCCTAATCATTATTCATGTACCCATGCAAAAACATTGACTGGATGCCTTCTTAGTGCCAAGAATTGTGTGAGAGAATGAAAATAAACCATGCTTTGCTCTCAGTTTTTGCTTCCACTATCCTCATTTTTTTTTTTTTAATATGGTTACTTTTATGATTAACAATTCTGTTTGTTTATAACATTCCCAAATTGGGTAATGAGATAAAAGGGGTATGTGTGTGTTTCTTATTGTCTAGAAAAGTGAAAAACAGAATGATAATATTCACAGACACTGTTTACTAATGTTAGACCAATAGGGGCTGGTGGTTTTTAAGGGCTGAATTAGATCATGATGCTCTATGATATCATTTAGTGAGGAAATCACTCCTTATAGTATGTATAAGTTGCGAGTTAAGTGACCTACCAACAGCATATCACTTAATTTTTAAGACTGAAATTTTACCTGAAAAATATGGCTGAACAGTCAGAAATTTTGTTTTTTTGATATGTATATATAATATACATAATAAAATAGCTTGTTTTCTAAAATAAACTCTTGACTCTTTAAATTTCATTTTGTTTCACTTCACTTAAAGAGCCCAAATCGATCTTAGATAAGGAAATAAATCACTCATACTGGGAATGCAATAATTTTTCCAAATCATAACATTTATTTCAATAAAAAGTCAAGTTTCTACTTGAGTCCTAATTCTTCTAGGAAGCATATGTTTCTCTTAAGAGAATCAGTCCAGTTTGGTGGTTAAAATGCTTGCTTTTAAAACATGATCAAAGAAAAGGGGGTAATTATTTTATGGTAAGGGAGGACTACCAAGGTAAACCTCAATAATAAAAATAAATAATCAAGAAATTTTCCATCAAAACATGATATAGGTAATTTTTTCAAATTCTCGTATCTTTGTTCATAGTCACGGATTTTAGAAAGGTGTTACAGAAGTGGAAAGGGACCTGGAGTGACCATCTGGGGCTGCCTCTTTGCTTTAAGCAGATACATTGAGGACCCCTCGAAAACAGATATCTATCTGGCAACCCCAGGAATGGGACCTCACATCTTCCCATGGTATCACATTCCATTGTTTTATTAGCTGTATGGCAGAAGGCTTTTTCTTAATCTAAATGGAATCAGCCTTCCCTTTAACATGCCAAATATTTTTTAAAGTGAAAGGCCAAATCATGTGTCTCATTCATACTTCTTTTTATTAAAAAAAAAAAAGTTTCCTTCTTTTAATTGTTTAAATAAATCTATACCTTGATCTTCAACTCTAAATTCTGAATTGTTAAATGTTTAAGAAACCTGCCATTCTTAGACATTCAGAGAGCTAGATGATGCCATGAGGGGAAATGCCCGTTACTCTAATTGTAAGTATTCTCACTGATGTTTTCCAGTTTCTTTTCTCCCTAAGCTTACTTCTCTTCAAATAATATAGGAAAAATGTGATTCCATGTGTAGAAACTGTAGGTAGATTTTGACTTATATTTAATTAAAACCTCAAAATTATTTTTTTCAAATTAAGAAATATTTAGAATAGTTTTTATGGAAAACATAGTCTGTGCTCTTAAAGATTAAGAAAAAAATCAGGAGAATATTTTAGCAAACCTTGAAGAATCTTTTTTTTTTTCTGAATTAAACTCTATAATGCTATGATACTAGGTTAAAGGCTATTTAGATTCTAAAGCAAATACAATGTACAAAATACATTCCTCGATCAGAAGATTTTCTGGAAAAAAATAGTCTAGCTAAATTATGCTACCTATTGTAAGCAATGCTGCCAGCTTATTTAGATTCTTAACCTCTAGCAATAACAGATTATTTTGATAAATTATTCATATTTCTGCACTGTGCACCTTTTGCAATTTGCATATCTGGCAGCAAATAGGCTCTCCTTTCAGGCTTCAGTCCCCTTGGTCAGACAGGATGGCCGAAGGCTGCTTCATGATTAATTTCATCTCAGTGGGGTTATTATCATACTGAAATTAGCAATGCCCCTGAAATATGCTTTCCTGGAGCTACAGGCACAAGAGGCTTAGTTAGTTTAAGAGCTTTTAACCATATAGTAAATTTTAGCTTAATTGTTAACCTTTCTCTATTTGGGGAGTATCTACACCTAAAAATAATACTGGATTTTACAAGACTAGAAAACAATAATTTAGAGCTTGATTTACCAGCTCATTGGATTGCAGGATAATTTGTCATTAGTTTCTAGTATCTTATTTAAAAAGGATGTATACTTTTGAACGATCAAGGCAGTTTTTATATTGCTGGTTCAAAGTTTACTGCCGAATCAATAAATATTAATTTTTCTTCTGGTTTGTGTAAAAGTCATTCAGCTTTTCTATATTTAGTTTTCTCACCTAAGAACAGTCTAAATGCCTTGTACCATGGCAGAAGTAGCAAGAGATGGCTTTTAAAGAAACGTTTCTGGAAAATATTATAAATTCAGTGATTTGGTATTGGGAAGAACTGGAAGATTGCTTAGAAAATATTTAAAATGTAAGTATGGTTCTCTACAATGCCATTATTGTTCATCTGCTGTCCGTTAGTCAAAGACCAATACTGGACTCACAGTGCAGCAATCTACTTGCTGTTAAAGTTATGTGAACCCTGCATTTGAAAACTCAATGGATTAACCATTCACATTAAAAGAAGTCAGAGTATAAACAGAGTCCTGTAGATGAAAAGTTCATGATATTAAACTAATATTTAAACCTATATGCAAAAATTGATTTCTTAACAAAGTATTTGCAGACTCACAATATTTTTTCAGTTTGTTAAGTCAGACTGTTTCATGCCTAAGGAATCAGAAGACACTAAAACATTTGGCTAATCTGATTCATGACAATTTGTTGATATAAATACAACATGTTTCAGGAAGCTAAGAATACTAAGTATTCTGATAATTTTCTGCTAAAACATTCCCAGGAGACGTATACTGACACTTAAATCTAGGTCCATCCTGTCTCTAATTTTGAGCGCCAAAATATTATTTATGGATTTCAGAATTATTATAAACTTCAGTTGAATTTTCTTATTGTCCTGTGTTCTTATTTAAATCACTATTTTATTTCAAAAACATAACTATAAAAATTATCAAATAAAAAATTGAAAAAAGGAAAAATTATTTGATATAATAAAATTTTCATTTGGGCTGCGTGTAGTAGAGGCAGTGAGTAATACAGAGGAAATAAGACTGGCCATCACTTGATAATTTTTGAATGGGTGTTGAGAGCACCAATGAGATTGGAGCTTATTATACATTCGTTATTTTGTTATATATTTGAAAATTTTCCTAGTAAAAGGTTAGCTTCATTTGCAGTTGGCAGTAATCAAAAGGAGAGAGAAAATTATGTATACTGAAAACTTGTCTGTAAAGATTTAATTTGTTTTCACTCTTGTGTAGTTTTTGTCTGGCCTTCTTAATGTACATTTATGGTCTCAGAGTTGCTTCCTTCTTAAAGCGTTGGTTTTGAAAATGGAAATACTGTACACTAGCAGATGTCAAATATGATCACCCCTGCATGTGTCCTCAACAGATTAGAGGCTGACAGAGGAACCGAATGATCAATGGGAGAAGTTATTAATAAGGCCCTAAGAAAAGCTCTCCATAATTCACAATTGGGTATACCGGGTGGTCCAATAGAATCTTAGGCATGGAGAACTCGTTTAGAATCAGTGGTCTAAGAAGACATTAAAAAAAAAAGAGAGAGAAAAGATAGGTGGAAATTTGACTATAAAAATGCTAAGGTACTTTACTGACAACTATTTTTAAAATCTTTTTTTTTCTTTTTTTTAAATCAGAACTACTCTACAGTTCTCTGATTTGTTGAGATCTTGAAGTAGTAAAACACCTAGGCAGTTTAGGGTACTTTTGATGATCTTTCCTATGTATTCTTGTATCCTTTCATCCACCTTTTCATTCACCAATTATTTATTAAGTACCCACTAAATGCTAGTTATAGGGTAGAGTAATACTTAGAAATATATTAGTTAGAATTCACTATCTGTATGTAAATCTTGATTAATTCTGATTTGAGACCAACTATTCTAGATGTGACAAAGGTAGCACTAACATGATAGTTGCATGTTCCTCCAGGAATAAAAGAAATTAATAATAAAAAGATCATAGGTAGAATGGACTCAATTTAATTTTGACAAAAGATATTTTGTCTTAAGAAATAAGTTTAGGAATAATGTAAACCATATATGTGGATAAATAATATTTCTTTTATATAAAAACAGGATGAAAAATTACTATTTTTGTATCATGATTATAATACAAATGAATAATTATCTCACCAACAAGAGGTAAAGCATGAATTAGAAATTAAACCTCTGGTGTTTGGCCAATGAAACACTGATTCTTTGCTTATGATTCTTGACCAAGTTATTCTGATGCAATCTTGTTATTTTATAATTCTAACTAGGATTATAATATTAACCTGTAATCAACATTTGATGATAATTAAATGAAAGATTATAATATATATGTGTATCAACTACTACATTTACACCTAGCTTAGTACATACAAATAATAGGTCCTAAATAAATATGTGATAAATGAGCAAATAAATATTAATACCTAAAACAAATGACCAGATCTTCCTTCCCATGTTGTTAAATGATAATTCAATTATTGAAAACTTAGTAAAGACAATCATGAACAATTATTTAGTGAAATGTGAAATGATCCATTGCTTTTAAAATCTTTATTTCTCCTTTATTTTCATGCTAATTAATCAAATAATATATTTAAATGTCTATGGTATAAGTGAAGTTTTCTTGGTACCCCGTTTCTTTAAAGAGAACATTCTGAACAAAGAAAAAAAAAAAAAACCAACAAAACCCCCCTAAGACAAGAGGGAAGAAAGATTCAAAATGAAACTTGCTCATACTCTCCCAACACATATTGTTGCCCAGGGCCATGGTTATAGTTGATGGGCACCACAGCAGTGTAAGGAATGACATCTTCGGTCAAAAGCTTATCCTGGAATTTGGTTGTTCTGGGCTTTGTTCTCTTATTAGTTACTCAGTGACCTTCAGTGAGCCACTTTATTTATGTCTTAATGCTCCACGCATTTCAAAGGGCTAATCATACAGAAATAATATACAAAGAATTCTGAGATTTACAAATTCAGGTGCTAAGGGCTTCCTTGGTGGTGCAGTGGTTGAGAATCTGCCTGCCAATGCAGGGGACACGGGTTTGAGCCCTGGTCCAGGAAGATCCCACATGCCACAGAGCATGTAAGCCCATGCACCACAACTACTGAGCCTGCACTCTAGAGCCTGCAAGCCACAACTACTGAGCCCACCTGCCACAACTACTGAAGCCTGCGCACCTAGAGCCCGTGCTCAGTAACAAGAGAAGCCACCGCAATGAGAAGCCCACACGTCGCAATGAAGAGTAGCCCCAGGTCACCCCAAGTAGAGAAAGCCCACGTGCAGCAACAAAGACCCAATGCAGCCAAAAATAAATAAATAAATAAATTTTAAAAATCAAATTCAGGTGCTAAACGAATGCAAAGTATTCCATGGTCAGTTAACAGTGAAGCAAAATAGTTTTGGGAAACTTTATTTTATGATTTTATTTGGTTCAATTACTTTATTTCTGTCTCTGTAAGCCGAATTCTCAGCGGTTCTCCTAATAATTGTGTTCACTTCTTAACAAAAATTCTGAGTGCCAAGGGCAGTGTTTTTATGTTTGTGTTTTTATAATTTTTCTTTTTTTTGTTGTTATATATCCTTCTGAAATAGTACTTCATGGTAATTAATTTATGTCTCTTTTTTTTTTTTCCATAAGATCCTGGCAAAGTCCCAGAAGCCAAACAAGGGACAATAAAAATTGCAGCACAAGGTAGGCAATAAAACACTTAAAAATTCTATTGCTTTTTTAAAAAAAACTTACAGTAGCACTTTATTGACAATAGCCGAAGCTGTTTATTGCAGAATAGCACCATCTGCTGGGTTATTGTAGAAAATATTTTGTTGTTGCATGAAGATGCACATTTCAAGAATTTATTTAGTAATTGGAGAAAGTGCAACTGAGAGTAATGCCACATTTGCAGAGGAGACACTGAATGACCCAAGAATTCGTATCTTGACTCCAGGTTTGTCATTGAGCTTTTACTTGTACATCCAAAAATAAACCATGGATTAATTGATACATAGAAGATAATATGATGGACAGATAGAGATACCCAAATATATAAAATTTCCAATGTTTTTAGTTATGCATTTTAATTTGTGTCATACTAGAAAATTCAGTCAGAATGTTATTAAATTAATACTACTTCATCTGTATATTGAGACTGCAAAAATCAGATATGACTACAAATTAATCCTAGCTTTTATGAGCCATCTGAGAAAATTTGTTTTATCACTCACTAATATCTTTGGGACATCAAAAGTGGTTTTGTTTAAGAGAACTTTAGAAAATATATTGATTCTTTAAATCATCAGTTTGGAAAAAGTACTTCTTTAAAATAATCTTCCTGTGATGTTATTTTTTAACTATCACCTGAAATCACATCCTTTGAGAAAGCTACTCTAACTCCATTGTCCACTTTATAGAACACTCTTAGGAAAGAAAAAGTAAAATATTTACTGGAGAAAATCTTTATTTTTTCTCCTTTGCCACATTATACCGCATTGACCAATAAAGGAGATGCATTTAGGTGGTGGTACATTTGTTTCTGTGCAGAAGGCCCTGTAGCAGACTTCTCAGCACATGACATGATTCCATCTGATCCAAAATTTTCTGTTACATTTAATCCTGGACCCAACGATGTACAGAATCATCCTAGTAAATATTGGTAAAATGGCTTGACTAGCCATTTGACCCAATCATGTTGTTTATAAAGTATATGTGCTAGAATGGTTAAGAACTATGATACAAGGTTTTAGTTTTCATTTGATCATTGGGTTGCTCAACAAAACTGATTCTTCTTTAGAAGAGTTCTGATCAGGAATGTCATTAATATTATGGTAGGTAGAAAAGCAGGGCAAATATTATCATCACTTTTGTGTTTTCTATTCATGAAAATGCAGCTCAGAGCAGATTCCTTAAGTGAATGACTACCTAGTTCAAGAATTACTGCAGTTAATGCATATATGTTCTCATAAAAAAGCACAATAGCCTGGCACAGTCTGTTTTAACTGAGGCTTCTGAAGGTCATGGTAGGTGTGGAACTATGACTCGAGGCAGGCACTTAGTGTTACTTCAGCCTCCTATTAGAGGAGTTCAGGGGAGAGAATTAAAGAGATATCTGGAAATCTGCTTCAGATTTGAGCTTGGGGCCATGGGCTCTTCACTTTTACATTCCAAGTACATTGGATTAGGCAGACTCAGAACTTAACGCTTTCAGAATAAAGCATTTATTTTTGAGTGAATAATCAGGTAGAGTTTCGAAGGCTTGTAAAACTATCCTTTTATGAGATTAGATGAAAGTGCTGATTGAGAACAGTGTACAAGGCAAGAGTTAGGGGCTATATATATATATGTTCACTAAATTGTAATGACACATCAAAGCAGGGACACACCAAACAGGGATAAATGTCACTTGTGTTGTGCACATACTCAGTAGACCTTTTGTAGACAAGTTTTATAACACCACAGCTGCATAATTAAATTATGCATAGAAGTAATTAATATTTGCAAGTACTCCATGTGGAGACAGCTTAAACACGATGGCAATACTGCTATAGACGAGACTGATAATTTTGATAGATACAGTGACAAAATTGACAGTGATGTTTATAGTGGGGTAAAAGTTAGAGTATATCTCTTCATTTATTTAATTTTTTTACTTTTATAACAAAGGAACTATTTAAACCCTAGTTTTATATAAATTATGTATATATGTACATATTAATTATAATTAAGATATAGCATTCTTTGCTGGAAGTACTTAAAAAATTATTTTAACAAAGAGTTTGGAGGCACTGAGAAGACAATGACATAAATGTCTTTACACTACAGGAGATTACAATTTGGAGATATGAGAAATTTAAGTAACAACACAAATTGAATATCTTGTAGTGCTGAATTGAATTGTAGAGATAATAAATGCCAAAGAATTAAGACAAAGTGATTTTCAGTAAGAGGGATTCCTCATGGATGAGGGGTGACTTGAGTTTGTAGCATGACTAAAAAATAAACTGGAAGAAAAAAAAGCATTGCTAGTAAGTGGATGACTTAAGTAGATATAAAGAGTTAGCGATAATTATGAAAGGTTGTTGTCATTATCAAGACATGAGACAATAACCTTAGCTAGGATGGCGCAAATGACTTTAGAGAAATGCAAATAAGGTGAACATTTTGAAGACATAATATTTGATAAACTATACAGATGAAACAAGGAAAAAATAAAAATGGTACTGAGCTTTTGAGTGTTGGTGAATAGGATCATTGTAATTGTCATAGTGATAAGTCCCAGGGGAAGGAATGAGCTTAAGGGAAAAGAAGAGGATTCACTTTTGGGCAGGTTTATGTTGAGCAGACGGAATGTTATCCAGGCAATGATTTTTCTGTAGCCAGTTAGAACTTAGATGGGATATCAATCTAGTTAATAGATATTACACAATAAGTTGTGGTGCAGGAATGGAATATAGACCAAAATGGGGAAGGGAAGGAGAGAAATAAGGAATCTTTTTTTTTTTTTTTATAAATTTATTTATTTTATTTATTTTTATTTTTGGCTGTGTTGGGTCTTCATTGCTGCGCGTGGGCTTCCTCCAGTTGCAGCGAGCGGGTGCCACTCTTCATTGCGGTGCGTGGGCCTCTCATTGCGGTGACCTCTCCCGCTGCGGAGCACGGGCTCCAGGCGCCCAGGCTTCAGCAGTTGTGGCTCGCGGGCTCCAGAGCGCAGGCTCAGTAGTTGTGGCGCACGGGCTTAGCTGCTCCGCGGCATGTGGGATCCTCCCGGACCAGGTCTCGAACCCGTGTCCCCTGCACTGGCAGGCAGACTCCCAGGGAAGTCTGCGCCACCAGGGAAGCCCCAGGATCATTTTTTAATCAGTTAGGTGTAACAGCTAGGAAGACACCTGTTGAGAATGAAATGCCCGAGTGAGGACAGGAACCATAATGGAACTTGCCTTAAAAGATGGGTCTAAAAAAAAAAAAAAAAAAAAAAAAAGATGGGTCTACATCAAATATTTCCTAAATTCCCATCTCAAGATACTGCAGTTGATACTCTGGTGTGGTGCTGCCACTTACCTCTCATGATGTACCAGGGTATTGGATCTTACTCTGTGCATAAATCTAGGGATGTGCCTGTGGAGTCCTGTGGGTGGGTGGGTGTACATTTGGAAAGGGGAACAGTACACTGAGCCAGGAAAATGGTATCTCTATTTCCTTTCAACTACTGAGATAATTGTAGATTCACATGCTATCTTAGTTTGGGCTGCTATAACAGAATATCATGGGTGGCTTAAACAGTAAACTTATTTCTCAGTTAAAAGAAAGATGGGTCTATATGCATCTATGTTAGTGTATTTCAGTGTATTTTTTTTCCTTTTGGTCTCAAAGCAAACATTAAAAGTATCCCATCTATTAGAGAAAAAAAAGAACAAAATAACTAAAATATTAGCCATCGCAGTCTCAAGATTGCTTTGGCTATTTGGGGTCTTTTGTGGTTCCATATAAATTTTAGGATTATTTGTTCTAGTTCTATGAAAAATGTCATGCGTATTTTGATAGGGTTTGCATCAAATCTGTATATTGCTTTGTGTAGTATGGACATTTTTACAATATTAAGTTTTCCAATTCAAGAACATGGGGCATCTTTCCATTTCTTTGTATCATTTTCATATTGCTTTATCAGTATTTTATAGTTTTCAGAGTATAGGTCTTTCACCTCCTTGGTTAAGCTTATTCCTAGGTATTTTATTCTTTTTGATGCAATCTTAAACAGGATTGTTTTCTTGCTTTCTCTTTCTGATAGTTGATTATTAGTGCATAGAAAAGCAACAGATTTCTGTATATTAATCCTGTATCCTGCAACTTTACTAAACTGATTTATTAGTTCTAACAGTTTTTTGGTGGAGATTTCAGGGTTCATTACAGTCTCATTACGATGTGAAAAACAAGAGCTAAATAGTTAAGAATCACTCCCACTCAGTAAATCAGTCATCCAGCCATTGTAATCCAGTTAAATAGATTAGAGTCAGGTGAGCTGAATTGAGTGCCAGCAGTGGGACACATGAACAAAAGTTACAAAACCATTCTGGAAACAGTTGGACCCTGAAACCCTGGTTTTGATTAACTTCTGGGCGGGAATCCAGCTTGACAGATCACATGGCTTTCCAGATGACAGTGAGTAAAACCCACCAATCTTCAAGGGATACAGGGCAAGAAGCAAAGCCAGTGTCAGTTATGAAGGAATAAGTCAAACTCCTTGGTTCAGCTCTTTTCTCTGTTACTGTAAAGTTAAGGGCTGAAATTATTTAAGAATGTTAGAATGGGGAAGAGGAAAGTGTGTAATACCCACATACCTGCACACCCACGTGCACTTGTGCACATCGTTCTTCTTGGATTATTTAGGAGTCAAAAAAATTCAAAGTAGCTGCAAAAGATGTTGCCACTTCTTTGAGAAATTTGTTTCAGAGCTTTTCTTCTCTGTGGAATTCATAAGAGATGATGGTTCTTCAAAGTGTGTTCATGTTCTCAGTCTTCTTTCTGGCATTGGTTGCGCCTCAGAAAGAGTGGGTTTATTGCTCAACTGATGAAGTTAGGGATCAGGGCCACTCCCTTGCCAGAGACCCTCCCAGGACCCTGGGAAGGACCACAGCAATTTTTAATTTGTGATTTTGTGTCATTTTATTTTGTTTTTCTTGAAAGAGCCCTCTACCTTCACCCTTTGACCCAACTTGAGAGAGGTTATGACTTAAATTATGGGAGATATCTGGAGATAATCTCCCATAGAAAAACAAAGTAAATTCCTCTTTTGCAACATCTGAAAGGACAACACCATTTCAATTCTTGTCCTTATTCTACAAGCTCCAGGTAAAATTCAAGTGAATTCCAGAATCAAATGTATACATGGTGGGTGATGTTGAAAATTATGGTGCTTCTTGAAGGAAATTCTTATTTGTAAAGCAAAGAACTAACTACAAATAAGTCTATTGAGTCAAACTCAGAGGGTTTGCTGAAATAATACCTGGTGGCTTTGAAATCTATCCGACAGTGTCCATATCCTTTAATTCATTTTAGTTATCTTTATTACTCTCCTCACTATATCATTGGAATAGGCAAATTTCTTAACTTAAAAACATTATAGATATAAATCCTCTCTACATTTTGTGTGCTATTAATTAAAACTCCATTAAAAAGAAACAAATGTGACAAAGTAGAATTAATTTGCTTGTAAATCTACTTTTTTACTCTGAAAGTAATGGTATATTAATAACATTTAGAAAACAGATTTTAAAAGGTCTGTAATACATTAAAATAATAAATTTAAATATATTCCCTTTCAGTCTTTTGTTCCTGATTTTTATACCCAATTCTGCTTCTTGCTCACTATGTGAACATGTGTAAATCATTTGATGTCTCTAAGGCTTATTTTCTTGCTCTGGGCTGCCTTTCTTAAAAGGTTGTTATGAAGACCAAAGAGAGGATGTACATGAAAGTGTTTTGGCAATTGTAGAACAGAATATAGATCCAATGTAGTCCTGGATGTTGGTTGAAAGTGGTCCCCCAAATTCACAGGAGGAATTACCTTAAGGGATGTACATGACCTCTGATTCAGTTAATGTGGCTTAAGACATCATAGGTTTGCTTGGAACAATTCCAAGATGACTGAGCCTCCCGCAAATGCTCCCTTCCAGTAACACACATAAACTACAGCTTGGATCCTAGTTTAGACTCATGATCTAGGATTAGATGAATTCCACCACAGAGGAAGTCAGAATTCAAAGGTAATTAAAGTGTGCCGCGCCTTTTCTCTATGTAAATGATGATATACATTTGCTAAAAGGAGGGTGGGATTTTCATTAACTTTCTGAAATGATACATTTTATACACTGTTATTGTAACTATGTAAAATAAACTGGTATATAATTCTTCAGTAACTAGGCACAGATAATTTATGGACTCCATTTATTTTCTGTGTGGATCTATTCCTTTTATTTTAGAAGTGACTGTGGTTTGGTCAGATATAACAATTTCAAACCTAAAATGGAATTATGCTAAACACATACTTATTATTTTAACTTCTTGTCTGTGTAACAATATATTTTTATTCTCCTTTTTTGGTTTTATGTTTATATCTGAATTAAAAGAAAAACTTTATATGAAATAATATTTTCAATTTATTCTCTTATTTCAGATTTGGATGAATTAATTTGTGCATTGATAACCACTAAGTTTATGAATATATGCACTACATCCTCATATTCTCAGTTTTCTGAGGAATGGTTATTTAATATGTTTTAACACTATTTTCTTTCCCTTATTTCAGCAGCAACTAAAAAAGATGAAAAGAAGGAAGGTATGTTTTATGCAAAGTTCCACTATGCTTTTTGTGTGAACAATTTACCAATAACCAGAGTTGAATTTTGACTGCCAGCTTGTCTGTGTTTACTTTGGATCTATTATGTGCATACATTTTGTGTGAATGTGTTTTTTCTAGAACATCACTTCACGTGAAAGGGTGAACTACTTTTTTAAAAAGTAATTTTAATCTAATCTTTCTCAATATACAGGGGGTAAAACACAACCTCTCAAAATCCCGGGCCTCCTATTTCATTAGCAATTTTATCAAATTTCAAAAATACGTAAAATACAGACCCATTTTCTCATACTGACACACTGACAAGCAACTGATGTTATTTTGTTCATTATGTTGAAAATAAGCCATAGTCCATCACTTGCACTCCACCTCCCTTTGTCAGGATGTCTTGATATGGAATCATTTATTCCCTGCTGTCAAAAAGAGACTGCACCTGATGGACTTATACAGGCAAGAGAGACTTTATTCAAGACTATTGCGATAGGGGTCAAGTCTGTTTACAAGAGGAGAAATTGAACTCAACTCTGCTGAAACAAAAATGAGAGTTTTAAAGTTCTGGTGTGAGCTCGTAGAAAAGCACTGGAGGATGTTGGTGGGTTTGGGGTGGGAGCTGGTCAATGTGATGAGGCCATCTGGGTTTTTTAATTTCCTATGAAATTAGGCTCCTACCCTTCCACAGAGACTGGGATATAGGACTGCTACCTCCTTTGATGATTATGTTTCAAAGTGATGTCTTGCAGATCTTGAGAAAGATATTTCTGGTTGTAGAAGATTTATGTTTCAAAGGGACAGAGAAAGAATTTACAACTGCAAGTTTTCTAAAGTAAATGCTCTGCTAAAAGGGTGGTCAGGGGCCTATAGTCAAGAAGAAAACTGTCTAAACTTTATTCAAGTTGATGGGAATGTTAAGGCCTTCTAAGTCACTGTGAATCTATTTAGAGATGTTTCTAATGCACAGCCTGACTACTCTTAGATAGGGTCTCTAGCTATCACTACTGTTTATTAATCTAGGCTTATTTTCTCAGTGAAAATAGCATGTAGATATAAGCAATCACTTATGACTTTGAAAATGACAATTATATTCTAATTAGTGTTCGTATGATCTGAGAAAAAATAAGAAAACAAGTGTTATATTTTATATTTAGTATCATCAGAATTTTACATAGTCCTGATAGCTTGGGAGTCACATTCTGCTTCTGTTAAACAAGAATCTAAGAGTCAATAGATCTGAGAAGGAGAAAATATTTTAGTTGGTTATTACTTACCTAGGAGAAAAAAAACATAGTATCATAAAAGTCAACTAATACATATCACTGTGTTTAGTATAAAGGCATAGAAATCAGTATTAATTCCCCATATACACATAGCAAATATTTCAGTGCATTTTGGAAATTATATCATTTATATGATCAACATTGTGGTGTGTATACAGAGACCTTACAAGAAAAAAGAGATAGTAAGTTCCTGACACAGCTTTTGACAGATAGTAAGTGCTCAAAGATGTTTATCTTCCCTCCATCCTTCCTTCTTCTGAATAAAGAACAATTTACCATTTGATTTAGGTAAAGGAGTAATATGAACAGTTATTTTTCCACTCATTGGCATTCAAACCAAAGTATTAGAAGACTTTTGGGTATATGAAACAGTAGTCAAGTTACAATTCACAGCTATAAGCTTTATATGTATTTTTTTCCCCTCATTGCTATGCTTGGTTCTGTTTTTCCTGAATTATGTGGCTTTTTTCACTTTTCTGCAAAATTGTCCATATGCAATGGACAATTTTTGGAAGAGTCTGGGGAGCCCAAGCAGAGCTTTGCTCTTGGAGATTCAAGTAATCCAGTGTCCATCACCAGCTGTGAAATATATAAAACATATACTCCTGACTATTTCTTAATATTACCATCACTATCATCATCATTATTATTAAATTGTCATTTCCAAAGGGTTTCATAGATTATCTCTCATCTCTTGTTTGGAAAACTTTTTAAATTGGTAAGATGATGATATTTAAGATAAAAACTATTCAGCGTAATTTTCATTGCTCTCAATGTATAGTAGGAGAATAGGCTTAAGGGCCAGCTGTTCTAGGCAGTGGCTTGATTTTACATTTCACGAGTTCCTATTTCCCTCTCTGTATCTTCTTTTAAGCAAAGCAGAGGAGGTATATGGACTTAAGCGTCTTGGTTCTTGTTTCTTATTTTCGATGATCTCAATAAAGATTATAGAAATCTTTTCCGTAGAGGCAGGAAGCACATTTTTCCTCAGATGAGGCAAGTTTAATACAAATCATCAGGTGGCATACAATTTGGATTTTCAGTATTTTATTTTACACAAAGTTTATTCACGTTCAACCTTTTTGGATATAGTCAAAGATACTAATGGTTGACAACTTTCCTGAAGAAAAAGAGAATAAGGGGGGTTTCAGGGATTTAATTAGAATGCTCTTGAGAAGTTTTTGTGGTGAATTTTAAAACACAAATAAAAGTGCATATGAACTTCTTTATGATAAGCAGGCATCAGGCCACAAAGAGCTTCTTGCATTAGTGAACTCTGAAGATTTGCTGTTCACATTAAGATCTTATTACAGCATGTCTCATCAAATCTCTTTCACAAAACTTAGCAAGCGAGACCCTTGGCTCCATTGAGCTTTCCCCATCAAGTTTACTGTTGTTAGCAGTTTTGGTGTCAGAGCAAGCATATCTTAACCTAAGTAGAGTAACATTTCTGACTAAATGTTCAGCTGAGGTCCTTCTGTGACGAGACTTTTTTCTACTGAAGTTGCCACTCTTTCTCCCTCGGCAGACACTTTCCTTGTGATTTATTAACACACGTTCTTACTGTCCATCAGGTTCTCAAAGTCAAAGTCCTAATCAAATTATATTTTTCTTTATAAACATATGCTTATTCCTTTATTTCTTCTTATAGAGTCATCCCATTCTCTTTGCAGACACCAGGACTCAAATTGTAGTGTAAACTTTGACTCCTGTTTTTCCTTTGCCACTAAAATTTAGTCCTCCGGAATTTTTAATTTGACTAAACTCTCTTGTCTAATCCATCCTAAAGTAATTAGAAAAGCTAATCTTCACTCACAGCCTCCATTCCTTCAGTTGCGACCTCACATCCTCGTTTGTGACCTCATGTTGGTCTTACTAACCTCTTGCATGAACCAGGGAAACGATCTTGAAAATCAGAGGTTCTCAAGATGTGGTCAAGGACTACTGGAAGTACCTGAGACCTTTTCAGTGGTTCTGCAAGATCAAAAATATATTTATAAAAATATGGATTTATCATTTCCTTCTCACTCTCATTCTCTCATGAGTGTGCACTAGAGTTTTCCAGAAGCTACATAATGTGTGATATTGCAACAGAATGAATGCTTAAGGAGATATGCGAATCCAACTATCTTTGCCAGACATTAAGGAGATTCACAAAAGTGTAAAACAAAGTCCTTCATCTCATCATTTTTTTGGTATTGGAAAATGTATTTGTCATAAAAAGTATATTTACGGTGACAGGTAACAGGTTTTAAATTTTTTTAATGAATAAATATATATTTATATATTTTAAAATATTATCAACTTTATTTTTTAAAATTATAAATGTCGTAGATACAGCCTACATAAATAAAAGCTGTTTGGGGTCCTTTACAATTGTTAAGATTTTTAAAGGAGTCCTGAGATAAAAAAATTTGAGTATCTCTGACCTAAATAATCATTCTGCCTGTAATGTTTTCCTTAAATATTTTCTTCCAAAATACTGAACTGACTTCATGAAACACTTTATGTCATTACCTATTTAAAATAGTCAGTGGCACCACACTGACCACAGAACATAGTCTACAAGCCTTAACCTGTAATTTAAGTCCCCACAGAATGTTTCCTGACCTCCTGTCAAGCACATATCAAGGCAAAGTCAAAGCCAAGGCCTGACAAATTCCACCAGTAAAAATACAGTGATCTCTTTTGAGATTGAGACAATTTATTACTTTCATGGCCAGCAAAAGCAAGGGTATCTAAAGGTGCCAGCTCTTCATTGTCCTTGTCCCACACACGAAAAATTCAACACACCAGATAATTCAACACAAGTTAGGGACACCTTTTTGCTGAGGACTCAAATCTGGACTACAGCCAGTGGTCTGCAGGTCTATTCTCAAAGGGTTCTCAGCAGGAGGACCCAGGAGGTGATGAGAAGTTGTCTCATGACAACCTCCAGGAGAGACAGAGGCATGTGGAAGATGACCTCATAGAAAGTCCTCATAGGCCTCCCATCCTCTTACGTTCTTCAAGGATCACAAGACATCCTGCCAGACTCAGAATTAGCTGTGGTTCAGATCTTTGCCTGAATGGCATATATGGCTAGTGCAAAGCCACCAGGGCACCGTGGTGGAACCTGTACCCTACTCTCCCACCCAGTTTCTTCCTTTATATATTATGTATTTCATCCATACTGTCACTTTCAATTTTACATATACAATGTGCTGTCTAGCCATTGTCCCTGCTATTATCATAATAGATCTTACCCTTTCCTTTTCCTTCTATGAATACTCAGTGTTCTTAGGGCTCAAGATAAATTCTCTTCCCTCTAGGACCAGGGTCCCCGACCCCCGGGGAACCGGGCCGCACAGCAGGAGGTGAGTGGCGGGCCAGCGAGCGAAGCTTCATTGGCTGCTCCCCACCGCTCCCCATTACTTGCATTACCGCCTGAACCATCCCCCACCCACCTCATCTGTGGAAAAATTGTCTTCCACAAAACCCGTCCCTGGTGCCAAAAAGGTTGGGGACCACTGTTCTAGGATGACTGTCTGACCCTCCCAATTAAATATTTTTTCTCTTTCATTTATAATCTCCCTTCAGAGTTTTTGTGTACTTCCTTAGTATTGTTTATTTCATGCCCCTTGTACTTCATATTACTTGCATCATTTTCCTTCTATTTTACTTGACTTTAACACTTTTGACTAAAGGAACCATGTCTAATTCACTTTTATCCCCTACAGGAACTAACACATTTCCTTAGTTTGTACATTGCTCAACAAATATTTATTCTGTGAATGAATCAGTAATATCTAGGACTCTTAAGATAAATATTATAGCCACAAGAAGTAAGAGTAGGCGCTAAAATTTTCATATCCCAGGCAAGAAAGGATTTTTTTTTCAAATTGGGAGTTGTATTATAGTGAGCTTTTTAGGTCTGGGAATTTATAGTCAATTACTAACAATTTTATCTTAAGGGTATATGATCATGAGCTGCTACTGGAGTTGCACTAGCAGATCTAGGTAGATCTCATTCAACTAACCTCAGCTTCGTTGATGAAATCCTAGGGGTTGGAAAGCCTGTGGGTGTTTTTTTTTTATAAATTTATTTATTTTATTTATTTATATTTGGCTGCATTGGGTCTTCATTCCTGCACCGGGGTTTTCTCTAGTTGCGGCGAGCGGGGCCTACTCTTCATTGCCGTGCATGGGTTTTTCATTGTGGTGGCTTCTCTTGTTGCAGAGCACAGGCTCTAGGCACGTGGGCTTCAGTAGTTGTGGCACGCAGGCTCAGTAGTTGTGGCTTGCGGGCTCTAGAGCTCAGGCTCAGTAATTGTGGCGTTTGGGCTTAGTTGCTCTGTGGCATGTGGGATCTTCCCGGACCAGGGATTGAACGCGTGTCCCCTGCATTGGCAGGTGGATTCTCAACCACTGCACCACCAAGGAAGTCCTCAAGCCTGTGGGTTTTTCAACACAGGTTATCTTCTGAAGAATACAGCTCCATTGAGAACTAGCCAGATGAGATTTATTATTTACTGTAACTAGGGCAAGACCAAGTAGAGTTGAATGCATGTGAGAATTAGTCCTAAATTCTAGGGCTTCATCATTGAGATCTGAAGAGGAATCATGCTGAAAAACAATGCAAAGTTTCTGTTATTGTAATTGAATAAGGATACCAATTGGCAAGTGACACACACACACACACATGGCATACTTCATTACCTGATTTATTAGACTATCAGAGAGTTAATTTTTCCCTTCAATATGAATTGGTATTTCATTTTCCTCTGGCATCATTCATGAACATAATAGACCATACCTGATACATCGCTAAAGTTGAGTGAGTGATGGATTGAACAGATTGCAAACACATCACTGCTTTTCAATCAGCTGCTGTGGGTCTCGATGTTCTTAATAGAAGACTGTTGTTCAGATTATTGGGCAGATGGCCTTTAGGGAGGTATATTCACCAAGTAAGCCTTTATAATATTTTTAAGCCATTTCAGCAGAGTGCTGAGAGGGCATAATGAAGTTTAATAGCATGAGTATTAAGTGCTGGGACTAATAGCTCTTTAGGGTCAGTATGTGATCTTTCAATTTTAAGCATTATATTTTTTGGTTGCTCAGGTATTTACTTGTATAAGTCTGCTGCTCTGTTGACTCCTAACCAAAAGACATGAAATTATGATGACATTTTAAGTACATTTCACTACAGCTCCCAGTTCTTACAGCAAATATATTGAACTTTAAAGACCTGCTTGATTAGATCATGACTTATTTTTTTACATTTCTACTTTATGAAATACTTTTCTTTATCTCAGTAAGTGATGTACTTTACCTGACCCTGGACTTCATGTTATTTGTATTCTTTTATTACAGAACAATGGATATCTAATATAATATTTATCAATTCTTATTACCAGGGAAAAGAAAAACAGATTAAAAACAACAGGCATTCCAGACTTACATATATTGTATTAAGCTTTTCGCCCCTACCCCATGCCAGCATCTAGTTGAAAAATAGGGGGGCTGGAAATAATCTTGTCCTAATATGCCACATTTTAGCCGCTGTTCAAACATTCTTCCCAAGCGTTACCTTCAATTGTATTTCAACTGTAGGTGCCCACCATAATATTTCTGTGTTTTGCGTATTGGCTGTACTCTGGGCTCAAAAGATTGCTCAACGAGGATCACAGAACCTCTTGGACAGGCAGAAATCCTATCCCAGTATACTGGGGCCAAACTAATTGATAAGTCGTGCTAGCCATTGAACTATCCACTTCATACTTTCATCTGTTGTGGTATGAGAATCTGTGTCTCCAAAAGGGTGGCCACTGCATATTATTAATAAATAGCTAGACATATGAGTAAGATGATAGATGACATTTATCACATTCTTATATGGAATTGTTTTATATAATATTTTTCTAATATTTGAATTAACTGCTTACCTAATTAGGATAATTACTCATCAAGGAAACGAATGAGAAATTGCTTGCAAAGCACATTTGTTTTAGATCATGAATTTGGTCCACTTCATTATAGTTCCTGATGAGAAAATGAATAGCAAGAAAACGATTGGGTTTTTGGGGTGAGGTGGCAGGTATTAAGAAAAATTTAGTCAAAAATTCTTTTTACTAAGCCATGCTGGACACAATAGTGTTTAATAAATGTTTACTCAATAAATAAGTGTTTCGTTTCAAGGATATATTATTTTAAAAAATAAAGTTTGTTTTTCTCTTAAACGTGAAACATAACCCAATTACAGAAAAAATAGAAATTCAGAAAGAAGACGTTGCAAAACATCATTTTAATGACCATGTTTTTCTATTATGTGGATATACTATGAATCCCATGAACAGTTCCCCTACTGTACGGAGGGTACTGGTTAATATTCCCCTTATTTAGAGGTATAAAACAATGTCACAAACAAAGCATCTTCCTATAAGATTTTCTTATGACAATTTTGCATGTTTCTCCTTGGAAATGTAGAAGTTGAACTACTGTGTCAAAAAGTATGCTCATTTTAATGACTTTCTAGATTTTTTTTCCCAAGTTGCTCTCCTAAAATGTGTTTTCACCTTCTACTTCTGTGGAAGTAGGTTATTACTTTCACCACACTATTACTGTTACTGATTATCATTTTCTCATAAAACAATTCAGTTGACAATCTAACTGCCTTTTGTGAACAGTCTCCTACTCACTGTCATCTTCAAACATTTTAGGTCCATTACTTCATTGTGGAACTATAATCATGATCCATCTACATCACTATAAGGCACACAGATTCATTAACTTCCAAATTGTTAGTGAATATCTATTGCTCTAGGTTTTAAGCCATATAATTGTCAGCCAGAGAACAGTCTTTTGCTAGTATAAATTCATAGTTCATTATTTTGGTTCTAATTTCAGTAATATTCAGATAATTTAAAAACTAAGTTACAGAAGAGGTAAAAGAAAGAAAACAGAATATACAGAATGAAATATTCTAAGCAAAAATTTAAGATGCCTCCATTCTAAAATAAACAAGTTAAAAAAAAACACTTGTTTTTAATTTCAAGTGATAGGAACAGACAGTTTCATGGTATAAAAATACTGGAAATAATAAATTTCTCAGATATAGGCTGAACACCCAAAAGACTAAAAATTGAATAGATGGCTTTTGACCACTGAATGCGTGTTACTACATAGCAGTTACTAAATAAATGATATGTTCGTCAGTAACCCATGAGCCATCATCACCTGTTTCTTTTTCATAATAATATGAATAAGTTAATGTTTGTATTGGGAATGCATCAATTTTTTCAAGGAGAGTACAATGCATTTCACCAGGATTGCTATAGATTGAACAAATGAATAAATTGCCAACTAAATTCATGGATTCCAACCCATCTCTATAGAAACAGACAGTATATCTGCCCAGTTTGACTTTTTATTGAAAGGTCATTAGCTGCTACAGACACAATGTAATTTCTATGCAAATTAGATATGGATATTTTCCTTTGTATTTTTTCTATATTTTATACATCAAAAGTTTCTCACTTCTTGCCTTAATCTAATACTCTTCCTCTCAAAAACAGAATAATTTCGCTTTAAGCCCCATATTCTAGAAATACAACATGCAATCAATCCATTTCATTGAAAATGATTTCAGAGTGTATGGACATTTTGTTGTGAGCTTATCAGTTGTTGATTTTTCTTATCTGCTTTGTCAGTAATTTATATTTGTATTTTCAGATTCCAAGAAAACAAGAACAACTGCAGAAGGTATTGGGAATATTTCCTTTTTCTGTCTTATATTTAATGAACCCCCAAGCAGCATTCCTTTTTAAAGGAGTCACACAAAAGAAAAAACTAAATATGGGATAAAAAAGAGAGAGAGAAATATTGAGAAAAAAAGAAAAAGAGAGTCAAATCTTTCCTGACAATAATGCTATGAGAAATATTTGGCAGTAATAAAAATAAATATTGCCTATGTTTACCTTTCACAGTAATTATTTTCAAAGAAATGTTTGCTGGACAAGAAATTGAACGATGTTCAGTAACAAGCATTTACTTTGCTAGAAAGCATAAATTTAATTAATCTTGGATATACCAGCATCAATGGAACTGAGTAGTTCCTTTAAGTCTTGAATAAAATCATAAATCATGTGGCAAGTATATCTGTGTCTTTTGTATTTGTTCCTAAGGGTTTATGTGTACAGGGTGTTTATGTGTTCACATACATTTAAGAAGACTACAAGATATAAATCATTTTAAATAGTTAAACAGTATAATTCTAGGTTCATTGTCAAATAATGCTTTACAATTAACTTATGGAAACACCTATGATAATCAGCAATACCTCCGAGCAACACTGAGAAATTTAAGGGGAGAGAATGGGGGGAGGCGTTGGAAACATTACAGTCTAATCAATGTGTTGAGGGAGTATACTTTATCTTTGAAAGTTTCATGAGCAATGGCTTTCTGTTTATATTTCTTTCAACAGAACTACCCAAGGGAAAAAGTAAGGAAAGGCATGCAAATTATATATTTTTTCTATTTACTGCTACTATTGGCCTGCTGAAATACTTAGACTTGCGGTTTTGAATCTCCCTTTTCTATGTTTTATGCATGTGAACTCTATTTTTTTTTTTTGTCAGAATGAAAGAATATACAACCTGGGGAGGGGGTGGTCAGAGTGGACTGAAAAGCATGGCACTCTTTCTTAGAGTCCTTTTTCAAATTCATGCAATCGTCTAATAACATTATCCACAGTCTTAACCAAAAAATATAACTTCATTCCATTAACCAAAACTGTATTATGTTAGTGGAAATTTAGTCTCTGTAATCTGGTTAGTTCTGTAGCTAGAATATAGAACAGAAGTTCTTTTTCAGGTTAGTTTTACAATCTCTTTTCTGTTTTCTTTGTTCTTGTAATCCATAAATATTTTGGCATGTTCACATGATATGTGACATTTTGTCCATAACAATGTCCTTTTTCCCTACAAGCACTATGAGCTCTGTGAAACTGCATTGTTTGGAATTCATAACTTAGGCGGCACCCACTGTTGCTATAACACATTATTAAAGCTTGCTTGCTAACAATTCAGTAAAGCTTGATGCTTTGAGGTTGCGTCTTTTGCAAATGTATACTCTTCTCTGAAGAAAAACAAACAGAAACAAAAAATATCAACTTAACCTTATTCAATTAGCCATTAATAATCATTCCATTTTCAGGTATGCAGAGCTTTAAAAAAATCCTAGTGAAATTAAAAACATGTTTTAAAATATATACCAATTTTAAAAAAAGATTTACATGCATTTTGGTCCTGCAAAGGTCAGGACATTGAGACCTTTCATGTCATAAAAGTGCTCTAAAATGTCCTATGGAGAGAATCATGAAGTTACACTACAACTCAGCCAAGGGGAACAATCTATCTATAGAGAAGTATGTGATATTTCAATCCCAGATTTATGTGTGTGCACAGCTGCTGATGGGCACTGGCACACTGATACAGAAACCACTCTATAAACCATTGCACCAGCAGGGAAATGGAGGACAACTGGAGATTTGAAAAATGATATTAAATAATATATATGTAACCTTAAGGCCCTTGCTTTATTACAGTCTATATGATTTAAAATTTCCCACAGACACACTGCAGCTCCTTGACAATCTTCAGAGTATTGATATATTTAATAAATAAACATGCCTTCCCAGGCATTCATTTAACATTCCAACTGCTTCCCTCCTTGGGAAGTTCTGTGGATTGACTTTGGCAGTAATAAGGACAAGAAAAAGAATTTTCCTCTAAACAACTACTAATTCTTTTCAAATTAACTTATTTGCTCTAGTTTATCATCTGGACCTGCTTTTGTTGTTATTGTCGCATCTTTGAATTTGCTGGATTCAGTTGTTGTTGTTTTTACTTTAAGATTGCTTTATTCAATTATACATCTCCAACCCTATATTCTTATTTTGCTTTTTCTTTTCTAGTTACCACAACTTAAAAGTTGGTTGTGTTTTTGTTTTTTTTGCAGTCTAAAACAAATCATGGTAGGGAAAACAGGGAGAAGAGTACATGGGACCTTCCTGTATATATTTTTGCTAACTCTAGTGAGCTATAATTTTTCCAAATAAAAAATAAAAAAATCAATTATAAGTATGATTTGGCAGTCCCTGTAGATATAAGCATGAATTAATTTGTATTTATTTATTTATTTATTTTTGGCTGTGTTGGGTCTTCGTTTCTGTGCTTTCTCTAGTTGCGGCAAGCAGGGGCTACTCTTCATCGCGGTGGGCGGGCCTCTCACTATCGCGGCCTCTCTTGTTGCGGGGCACAGGCTCCAGACGCGCAGGCTCAGTAGTTGTGGCTCACGGGTCTAGTTGCTCCGCGGCATGTGGGATCTTCCCAGACCAGGGCTCGAACCCGTGTCCCCTGCATTGGCAGGCAGATTCTCAGTCACTGCGCCAACAGGGAAGCCCTGTATTTATTAAGATAATTCAATAATTACATCTTGAATTTTCCCATATAATAAATGCACTTGACAGCCTTTTCTTGCACATCATCCCAAATTTGCACGGGTATTTTTCTGCTTATACAATTACTTCCTGATATGATTGGAAGACCCTTATTTTAACTTTGAAATCTCACAGATAACTGGTAATTGATTTTGATGCATACCCAAAGCTACTATCAGTATTTTTTTTGATTATTATTACTTTACAAATTTCTTAGAAATGTTTTGATAATTGGTGGTTCAGTTCAGCAATAAATTAAGCAATGCATTTAATTACTCCATGTTTTCCAGACAGTTTTTGTTAATGTTCTTCCCTGTGTTTAATTTTAGCTACGTCACGTATGCTTCTTACCTTTGACTTGTAACACTTGGTCAAACCATTCGTTTTATTTGTTTTATTGCCTGCCTGCTATCTTGGGAGTGAATAAATTGCTCATTATACCTTCACAAGTACAAGCGTGGTAAACAAAATTGTACACTTGAGAGACTGATGAGATAACCATAGGAGATTCGATGACACTCTATGTTTCTAAAATATAGTTCTTAGGGGCTTCCTTGGTGGCGCAGTGGTTGAGAGTCTGCCTGCCAATGCAGGGGACGCGGGTCCGCACCCTGGTCTGGGAGGATCCCACATGCCGCGGAGCAACTGGGTCCGTGAGCCACAACTACTGAGCCTGCGCGTCTGGAGCCTGTGCCCCGCAACAAGAGAGGCCGCGACGGTGAAAGGCCCGCGCACCGCGATGAAGAGTGGCCCCGCTTGCCGCAACTAGAGAAAGCCCTCGCACAGAAACGAAGACCCAACACAGCCAAAAATAAATAAATTTTAAAAATGCTGGCTTCACTCCTAGAGAGTTTCATTATAAAAAAAAAAAAGAAAGAAATAAAATAAAATATAGTTCTTAGAATTCTTCCAGCATAAACATCTTCTAGTCTCCAAAATATATTCATTGAATGAAACGAAGAAATCTCTTTATTATTTTTCTTTAAAAAATCAGATAATAATGTGTCTATGTTAAAGTATTTCTTGAAAATCATTTAAATTAATTTGGCAAGCTTGTCAAGTCAAAATAAGTAAGAATAGAAATGTAGAAAATAGCACTTCATGTAAAATTAGTACCTACACTTCATATAAAATTAGTACCTACGCTTCATATAAAATTAGTGCTTATTATAATACAAATGTCAGCTTAATTTTGAGGCCAGAATGATTCTTCATCTCATATAACATTGGCAAAAGTGGGTTCTTAAAAAGGAACACTATCTGAAAAATACTCTATAAGGAGCATTTGTCCTAAAAACAAGGGAAGTGTGTTTTGCTTCCCCCTGAAAATTCTTAGTCTATTTTTAGCATCTTAAATCTGCCTCAGTGAAGACTTTGTCTTAGCTAAACAAATACCTTTGCAATATAAGAAAATTTCACCTTAGGAGAGAAAGTCCAGAGGAAATCTGTTCATCCTTATCTGAGAATTATTTTAAAACAGCTGTAATAATTATCCTTTATGCTTACTTTTTATCCCAAATTTATTTCATGTTGATTTAGTAAGAAAGGAAATTAAAATTTTTTCCATCCTTTATAGACCCTACTTTATCTTTCTAGTTTATTATCCATGAAAAATTTTAATTCCTCTAATATTCAGAATAACTTTTATTGCTGTTCTGTGAGGGAAAACAGAGGAAGATTGGAAAAACTCTTTTTAAATATACGTCGGATATTAGTCTTTTCATGGCAGCTATTATTGGTGCAATACAGCACTAGACATATATGTTTCTTTGTGTTAGGACAATTAAGTTGTGACACATAAAATTGGAATAATAATAATAACAAAAATAATATGTTTCAGAACAGGAAAAGAAAGAAAAACATGTAGAACCAGGTAACTGTTTTTAAATTCCTCTATCCTCTTAATTTCAAGATATTAACTTGCAATTGAATAATGAAATGTGATCAAATGGTATAAAGTGTTGAATTTTTTTCTTTTCTTGTTTGATACAGCAAAGTCACCAAAGAAGGAGCATTCAGGTGAGTCAGACCGGGGTTGCTGGGGTCTTTCTACCTGATGTCCAAGGTTTATTAATGATGTACCCTCAGACGGGGGTAAGGGCCATGACTGGAAAGGGCAGGAAACCCTTCCATCATATGAGATGTCTTTTTTCCAAGTTCTTGTCGTACAGTTAACACCAATGCCATGTTAGAAAATGGAGGCCAAATAGTACATTACACTCTTGCTACTCAATGTGTGTTCTGTGAGCCAGCAGCATTAGGAGCGCCTGAGAGGTTGTTAGAAATACAGAATCTCTGGTCCCACCCCAGATCTACTGAATCAGCATCTGCAACTTCCTAAGATCCCCAGTGCATTAGTCAAAGCAGTGTTTGAGAAGCAATATTTTACAGTTTAGGGTAGAAAGCAAAAACAAAAACAAAAACAAAACCCTTTCTATTATAAGTGCATCTGACATTGCTTTGTTTTGAAAATATGAAATATTCAATTCCAGCAAATATTCTCTCTCTATTCAAAATGTTATTTAATGACACATCTTGAGTACTCAGGGGAGTTGCAATGAGAGTAGAAGTAGATTTTGTCTTCAGTCAATTTATATTCGAATGAGGGGAAAAAAGTGAACTGACAATCAGACAAGCAGAAAAACACATATACAAACAAACAGAAACTAAGAACGCATTAGGTGTAGATACCAAATGATTTTCTTAAAGGTTTCTGGCATTTAACTTGCCCTATTTGTTGTTTCAAATGAAAATAAATGCAACTCCTGCTCAAGGAACTTTACTGATTGTGTGTGTGTGTGTGTGTGTGTGTGTGTGTGTAAGCTGTCATAACCTCATATAATGTCCATTAGTCACTCCTTCCATCATATTTTATTTAAATGGAAATAGCATTTACATTGGCAATACATTAAAATAGCAATTACAATATTATGTAAATAACCATGCAAATCTAGCTCAACTATACTCCCACCCCTGTCACAGACCACAGCAAACTGCAGATTCAAAACCACATTTCTTATTCTTCTTCCAGGTTTGTAAAACTTCCTCAGAAAACCCAAATCCATTTAGGAGTTTCTCCAGCTAGTTCCCATAGCATCATTTTCTTTTCTATATAAAAACACTTAACATACTCTTATAATCATATTGCCTTTTCTTTTTTCCACTTTAAATAGTCAGAAATTAGAATATGAAGATTGTTTTTTATATCTTTATCCCAGAGTGCCTATCATAATGTCAGGAACATTTTAGGAACTTGAAAACGTTTGAATGGATGAAAAGAGAAATATCAAATAGGATAATCATATTTTTAAAAAATATAAATATGAATGACTTTTAAATAATTTACAATATGAAATAATCACACATTTCACACTTCACATTAACATTGACATTACTTACCTTTGAGAAGGAATGAATGTTTTTGTCTACCTTACAGAGAACAGATTATGTGTTTGGGGGTAACATTCCCATAACTGGGCCATAACACATATTTTCACTTATGTACATATGCAGAAAGCTGAAATAGAGCATATATCAGAAAACGTATAAACACGGGGAGACATAAAGAATGACTATGGGTATAATCAGTTTTAAGAGTTTTTTTTTTTTTTTGTTAAATTATTTTATTTTTATTAAAAAAAATTTTTTTTATTGTGGTATAGTTGTTTTACAATGTTGTGTTAGTTTCTACTGTACAGCAAGGTGAAGTAGAGTTCTCTGTGCTATACAGCATGTTCTTATTAGTTATCCGTTTTATACATATTAGTGTATATATGTCAATCCCAATCTCCCAATTCATCCCATCAGCCGCCCCCTTCCGCTTTCCCCCCTTGCTGTTCATACGTCTGTTCTCTACATCTGTGTCTCTATTTCTGCCTTGCAAACTGGTTCATCTGTACCATTTTTCTAGATTCCACATATATGTGTTAATATAATACGATATTTGTTTTTCTCTTTCTGACTTACTTCACTCTATATGACAGTCTCTAGGTCCATCCACATCTCTACAAATGACCCAATTTCATTCCTTTTTATGGTTGAGTAGTACTTCTTTGTATATATGTACCACATCTTCTTTATCCATTCATCTGTTGTTGGGCATTTAAGTTGCTTCCATGACCTGGCTATTGTAAATAGAGCTGCAATGAACATTGGGGTGCATGTGTCTTTTTGAATTGTGGTTTTCTCTGGGTATATGCCCAGTAGTGGGATTGCTAGGTCATATGGTAATTCTATTTTTAGTTTTTTAAGGAAACTCTGTACTGTTCTCCATAGTGGCTGTATCAATTTACATTCCCACCAACAGTGCAAGAGGGTTCCCATTTCTCCACACCCTCTCCAGCATTTATCGTTTGTAGATTTTCTTTTCTTTTTTTTTTTTTTAATTTATTTATTTATTGGCTGAGTTGGGTCTTTGTTGCTGGGCGCGGGCTTTCTCTGGTTGCAGCGAGGGGGGCTACTCTTCATTGCAGTGCGTGGGCTTCTCATTGCAGTGGCTTCTCTTGTTGTAGAGCATGGGCTCAGTAGTTGTGGCACACGGGCTTAGTTGCTCTGCGGCATGTGGGATCTTCCCAGACCAGGGCTTGAACCCGTGTCCCCTGCACTGGCAGGCGGATTCTTAACCACTGCGCCACCAGGGAAGCCCTGTAGATTTTCTTATGATGCCTATTCTAACCAGTGTGAGGTTATACCTCATTGTAGTTTTGATTTGCATTTCTCTAATAATTAGTGATGTTGAGCATCTTTTCATATGCCTCTTGGCCATCTGTATGTCTTCTTTGGAGAAATGTCTATTTAGATCTTCCACCAATTTTTTGATTGGGTTGTTTTTGTTTTTTAAATATTGAGCTGCATGAGCTGTTTATATATTTTGGAGATTAATACTTTGTCCATTGATTTGTTTGCAAATATTTCCTACCATTCTGAGGGTTGTCTTTTTGTCTTGTTTATAGTTTCCTTTGCTGTGCAAAAGCTTTTAAGTTTCATTAGGTCCCATTTGTTTAGTTTTGTTTTTATTTCCATTGCTCTAGGAGGTGGGTCAAAAAGGATTTTGCTGTGATTTATGTCATAGAGTGTTCTGCCTACGTTTTCCTCTAAGAGTTTTATAGTGTCTGGCCTTAACATTTAGGTCTTTAATCCATTTTGAGTTTATTTTTGTGTATGGTGTTAGGGAGTGTTCTAATTTTATTCTTTTGCATGTGGCTGTCCAGTTTTCCCAGCACCACTTATTGAAGAGACTGCCTTTTCTCCATTGTATATCCTTGCCTCCTTTGTCATAGATTAGTTGACCATAGGTGCGTGAGTTTATCGTTGGGCATTCTATCCTGTTCCATTGATCTATATTTCTGTTTCTGTGCCAGTACCATGTTGTCTTGATTACTGTAGCTTTGTAGTATAGTGTGAAGTCAGGGAGTCTGATTCCTCCAGCTCTGTTTTTCTTTCCCAAGATTGCTTTGGCTATTCGGGTTCTTTGTGTCTCCATACAAATTTTAAGATTTTTTGTTCTAGTTCTATAAAAAATGTCATTGGTAATTTGATAGGGATTGCATTGAATCTGTAGATTGCTTTGGGTAGTAGAGTCATTTTCACAATATTGATTCTTCCAGTCCAAGAATATGGTATATCTCTCCATCTGTTTGTGTCATCTTTGGTTTCTTTCATCACTGTCTTATAGTTTTCTGAGTACAGGTCTTTTACCTCCTTAGGTAGGTTTATTCCTAGGTATTTTATTCTTTTTGTTGCAATGGTGAATGGGATTGTTTCCTTAATTTCTCTTTCTGATCTTTCGTTGTTAGTGTATAGGAATGCAAGAGATTTCTGTGCATTAATTTTGTATCCTGCAATGTTACCAAATTCATTGATTAGCTCTAGTAGTTTTCTGATGTCATCTTTAGGATTATCTACCTATAGTATCATGTCATCTGCAAATAGTGACAGTTTTACTTCTTTTCCAATTTGTATTCCTTTTATTTCTTTTTTCTTCTCTGGTTGCCATGGCTAGGACCTCCAAAACTATGTTGAATAATAGTGGTGAGAGTGGGCAACCTTGTCTCGTTCCTGATCTTAGAGGAAATGTTTTCAGTTTTTTGCCATTGAGAATGATGTTTTGCTGTGGGTTTGTCATATATGGCCTTTATTATGTTGAGGTGGATTCCTTCTATGCCCACTTTCTGCAGAGTTTTTATCATAAATCGGTGTTGAATTTTGTCAAAAGCTTTGTCTGCATCTATTGAGATGATCATATGGTTTTTATTCTTCAGTTTGTTAATATGGTGTATCACTTTGATTTATTTGTGTATATTGAAGAATCCTTCCATCCCTGGGATAAATCCTACTTGATCTTTGTGTATGATCCTTTTAATGTGTTGTTGGATTCTGTTTGCTAGTCTTTTTTAAGGATTTTTGCATCTATATTCCTCAGTGATATTGGTCTGTAATTTTCTTTTTTTGTAGTATCTTTGTCTGGTTTTGGTATCAGGGTGATGGTGGCCTCGTAGAATGAGTTTGGGAGTGTTCCTTCCTCTGCAATTTTTGGAGGAGTTTGAGAAGGATGGCTGTTAGCTCTTCTCTAAATGTTTGATAGAATAGTTTTAAGAGTTTTAATAGCTAAACATTATTATCCAATATTAAATTTGACAAAATACAATAATTTAAATTTCTTGAAATCATTATCTGTTCATTTCATGGTGTGATTACAGTGTAGCAACTTAGCTGTAATTCACTATGTTTTTAGAATTGAAACAATTGGATAATTTATCGATTCACTTCCTTCCTTTCATACCATTTTGTAGGCTTTAAGGAAACTGCATTGGCATATATATAAAACCAATCAGATTCTTAAATAATTTAAAATGGAAAACAAAATGAATGAGTCATGAATGAGCATTCTGTGTTGGGAGAAGGTATATGAATATCAGAAAAGAAATCTATGGTTCATGGCATATATTTAAAGTTTATCAAAGAAAATGGCACAGCGTTGTATTTTTTCTTCCTCAGACCTACATGTTTCTTTAGTTTCCAAGGTTATAATATAGTTTTTTTGAAAAAAAAAAAACCATTTTAGAAAACTATTTTAGAGAGACCCAAGGAGACTTGTAACTGACTTAGACCTTATTATTTCTTGTCCTTAACAGCTCCAAGTGAAAAACAAGTTAAAGCAAGTATGTTGACTAAAACTTGAGAAAACAAAAAGCATATTTCAGCAGCTTACTCATTTAACTTTCTGCTGTAGACAGTGCTAATGCTAATATTTTAGGCTGACTTATCAAATGTTTCTTGCTCTGATTATTTGTTGTGTTAAACTGATATGCATAATTACTCAACCTTGTCTTTTCTGTGAATCAATTCTTATTAAAATTTATCTATAGAGCTTTAACTTGTAAATGTTAATTTGTCTGGGTCATAACCTCTTTTTTGAGTTGTTTATATTTTTGTTTCCCATTTTACAGAATGATAAGTGATGTTTTCAGTTTCTTAAACACATTAGAAAATTTTCCTAGTGATTAATCACTTGATCAAACCAGGAGGCAACGTAATTTGTCTACTATGAAAGTTATTGTGCCTTTAATGAAAAGGAAACCCTCAACAATTTTATTAAGTACTGCTCTTGCAATATCATAATTTTCTTTTAAGGCTTCTATCCTCAGATTTAGAATAAATATTGACTGACAACTATAGTATACCATGGCATTTGCATCAATAGTGGCTTTGACAATACGCTAAAGGATAAATGCTTTTTTCTTTGTTGGTATTTCTCAATTCGATGAAGTATCTAACAGATGGCCATTCATGAAAATTTAGGCATAATGGCGTATATTTGAGTTTAGAAAAAATATTCTTTTAGCTTCTCTAAGCTTTGTATATAAGATTTAAGATCAAACCTCATTTCTGTGCATTATGTAAATACGTTTATATTTTCCTTTTGATTTAGAGTTACATAAGTTTTTTTTTTTTTTTGCATAAGTATTAATGATGGTACTAATAAAAAAACAAATGCATGTTTTATTTACTGTCAGGTTTTGGAGACAGGGTATATCATTGGTGAATATATCAGAAAAAAATTGGAAAATATAATATTGAGTAGCTTGGTGTCTTTTAAAAAAAATTACAGTTGGAAGTGTTTACATAGACATTGTAGACCTTAAAGAAAGGTATAACATGAATCTAAAATTCCAGTTATATTTTCATGACAATTTTTAGTTGAATATAAGCTGATTAGAACTTCATATTACAGAGTATTTAGTATGCTAATACTTAGTCTGTAGAAATGCATAATCAAGAAAATATATAAAACAAAACTGATAATTTTGCAGAACTGGTAGAGGACTCTAGATTGAAGATTACTCTGAAAATGAAAATTTTCTTCCTAGAAAAATGTGACATTTAGATAAAAATATTCATTTGCAATAAAAAAAAACCCTGTAAGTTCTGCTATCTATGAAACACTATCCAATCAAGTTTTGAAGAGATCAGCATCTTTTGCAGGAAATTAACAAATTTAGATTGCCAAATCATCTTAGACCCAGTATAAAGGTTTCAAAAGAATTAATATTCAACTCCTTGTATGGTTGAATGATTTGGACTTGACATGGGCATTATCTCCCAGTACAAAAGTTAGAGATAATTCATAAATTATTTAAAATCTCTGCTAGCAATGTGACCATCCATTTCCCCAAATAAGAACTGTTTTTTTTTTTTTGGTCTTGAAATCATACAACAGAAGAATATTTACATAGCTTTTATGTACAGTGAGCTATTTATAAAGTTAATGCCTAAGACATATCATTACAAATGCTCTTGAAAATTCCTTCTGTCACCCACATAGTAAGGACACAGAGTTTTGTGTGTATAACCTGAATATTTAGGATATGATTTTACATTATCTTAAATTATGAGAGCAAATGAGAACGTGAGATGTATAGTTTAATTAACATAAATTAAGTATTTATGTGATACAATTTCATGGTATTGAATTAAAAAGCATAGGTGAAATTGACAGGACTAGAGCAAGTCCATGGAAAAAGTAAAAGGTAATTTGTCTTTAGTACTCAATTAAAGGAGATAACAAGAATGTGAATTGAATTTGTGGTGTGGAACTGTTTGCTCTAGGTCTTAAGAAACCAAAATCACTGTAAGAAAAACACTAGAGGACACAGACTAGTTTGGGAACTGTATCAGTGCAGGGTGGATGTTCTCATGATACCATGAGCTTGAAGAAAAGGGAAGCCCTTCATGTTCAATGATGTAGCAAGCACTATGGAGGGGCACTTAATGCCTCCACATGTAAAGTTATTTGTCAGGGATTATGTGGATGGAGGAAGAGTGCCTTTGACCAACAGGGATGCCAAACCTAGATTTACTATTTCCGCAAGTCAACACAGATTCCTTTATCATAGTGTGTACAAAAATGCCTCAATACACCCCGTTCTCTTCCCTGCAGTCCACTGCACACACACTCCCTCACCCCCACCGCCACATTGGATAGAGACCGAGGGGTTAATGATATGATTAGTCATTTCCAAGGAGGAAGAGGACCAAGACTCATGGGCATTTCACATCTTTAACACTCCTCTTGGTGAATCAAGAGGGAATGTAGTAGACAATGCTTAGCAAATATATTTGACCACATCACCCTCTTTTTTCCAAAGAACACTTCAAGGACCAGTATTCCTCAAAACCTTGGGAAGCACTGCCATACATTACTTCGCTCCTCATATCGAGGACCATAGGGCTTTGATCATGTATTCCGTGTGCATGTTTGACCAGCCTGTGGTCAGTTTGAATTCTGAGTGAAAAAGACACCAAAGACCAGGTCAGGGGCCAAAGTCTAGTTATTTTTAATTGTGGGCCTAAATTTGAATTAAATGGCAACGGTCAGACATTTTTCATTCCTTGGTTTTAACACTACACTAGATTTTTGTGGTATGCTCAGCCACCAAGCCTGACTCTGCTTATCACCTTAACTACATTTCAATACCTAAATTTGTGAGTCACATATCTATCTCTTGATCTAGTAATATATGTCAAGATCATTCAGGAGAAGCCAGTATGCAGAATTTAAAAATAAAACCCCTTTGGATTTATTTAGTTTTATGATGTTAGGAGACTGTTTGGGGACAGCTTATGTTAGTTAGAAAGTGGCATGGCTTTTTGGACATAGTTTAAATATTCTGTCATGGAAATTGCTGGGGGGAAAGATCTATGGGCCTGAACTAGTAGATCTGATATCAGGGGGGTGTGTCTAGACCACAGGTTCGATGACATATATGACAGGTATCTAAGTTGTTTAGGGCAATCTGGGTTTCTTCATATTATTCTGGAATAATTATTACTAACACCTTCTTTCACCTGCTTAGTTTGGATAATAAATTATATGATCACTACCCAAATCACAGATGATGCTGACTGAATGAACTCAAAATAGTACTGATACAATGCCAGGGGATGGTTTGGGGAGGTTTAAGTGCCAGGAAAACTAGACTGTGAGAAACCTGGGACTGACTTAGATGTTAGGCCAAGATGTGCTTCTTATTCAATCCCACGTATAGAGCCAAGGTTGGTGTCCTGGGTGCCAGCACAAAATTGGAAAAATGTCATGGTTCGGAGCTTAAGAACATTTATCAAGTTTGGTTCAAAGAGATCCAAGCTATATAGATGAGAACTTGCAGAAGTAGAATCTGAGTTCAGTTTAGACATTAGGAAGTAGAGAGGAGGAGGAGAGAATTTCAAATAGAAAATCAGGAATAAATTTTAATATTGTGAAAGTATAATAATGAGTACAGCAAAATAACACTATGAAGTATGACTATTGAGAAAAGTACTTTGTGACCTGAGTCTTATTAATAAAACAGTGTCATGATAACTGTGTTTTCAAGGGAGCATGGTATTAGTGCAGATCTAAACAAGTTTTCCAATAGGACAAACAGGAACAAAAAGAGACCTAAAATTATTCCACTTGAGCAAAAATCTGATATAAGAAAAAGTAACCATTTCAATAGTTAGAGAATAGAGAGATTATTTTAAAATGTTGCTAATGTAGTTGGTATTCATTGCCAAAAAAAAAAAAATGTAATTTATTCCTACTTTGTACAATTCCAAAATATCAACTCCAGATGGTTCAGGGACTTAAATGGTAAAAACAAAACAAGCCATTAATTTAAAGAAAAAAGTATAGGAAGATATATGTATATATTTTCTTGAAGTATGGTTGGATCACAAAAATTATATATATAAATTCAAGCCGTAAATAAAATGTCTAATGTACTAAAATGATTATAGTAAAATTTAAAACTTATCAATAGATGCCATAAAGAGATAAAAGACAAGTTACAATTTTGGAAAAGATATTTGTAGCATATATAAGTAACTAGAGGTTAGTAATGAAAAATAAATAACTCTAAAAATGAAAAAACAAAAAGAGAAAGAACTTGATAGACTAATGCATAGAAAAAATGAGCAAAAGATATAAGTAAGGATCAAAAAGAAAACAAAACAAGACACAAATTGCCTATAGACATATCAAAAATATTTAACCTCTTAGTAATAATGAAAATGTACTTAAAACCACGATACTACTTTACATATATCAAATTGACCAAAAGTGGAGAAAAATGTTCATTCTGGTGATGGTGATGATATGAAGCAATAGAAACTCTCACATACGGTGTTGGTGTGAGTGTAAAATTTGGGGGAAAAATATGGCTTTTATCTAGAGAAGTTAAACAGAGACACATGCTATGTCCTAGCAATTTCACTTCTAAGAAAATTCTTGCACATTGCACCAGGATTCATATACAGGAATATTCATAGCAGCATTATTTTACAATAACACATACAGGACATGACCTAGTGTCCATTGGCAGGAAAATGGATACATAATTTGTAGAATATGTATAAGTGGAATACTATACAGCAGTTAAATCAATCAACTACAGTTCCCCATATCAACGTGGCTTGTATAAAAAGTTAAACTATTTATTTAAGTAAACAATGAATCAAATAGGGCAGTGAAAAAACCAATAAATCATGAGGGGCACTCCACCATTGGGGGGTAGGGCAAAGGTTTTTATAGAGAATACATGGAAGCAAAGCAAAAATATATATTTAACTGACTATAACATATATTGTCTTATTTGGGAAAATTTAGTTATTTGGCTAAATAACTAAATAATTTAGTTTGTTTAGCTTGTGATAATTGCTTTTGAGTATCACTCAGATTTGAGATAAATCTAGTTGACTTTGGCTTTGGTTTGTTTAAGTAGACCACCAAAGGCACTAAAGCTACCCAAATCTAACGGCCATCTTGTTAAACAATTTTAACACTGCGTCTCAGCACACGTTTTAAAGGAAGCAAATTATAAGAATTAAAAAGTATAAGTCAATTTATATAGTTATATCACTAAACAATATAATTCAATCTTTAAAAATGGCCTTACCTTTGTTTAGAGATAAATTCATGTAATAAAAAATGTATAGGAAAATAAAGAAATTATTAATACAAAATATGGGACAGTGATAATTCTGAGATGAAGAGAGAGGTATGCAGTGGTAATAGGACAAGTAAGAGGTTTCAAAGTCTTTGGTGATATTTTATTACTTAAGTTTACAGGGGGTTACAAAGATGTGCATTTTTTTTTTTTTTTTTTTTTTTTTTTTTTTTTTTTTAAATTTTTATTTATTTATTTTTTTTTATTTATGGCTGTGTTGGGTCTTCATTTCTGTGCGAGGGCTTTCTCCAGTTGTGGCAAGTGGGGGTCACTCTTCATCGCGGTGCACGGGCCTCTCATTATCGCGGCCTCTCTTGTTGCGGAGCACAGGCTCCAGACGCGCAGGCTCAGTAATTGTGGCTCACGGGCCCAGTTGCTCCGCGGCATGTGGGATCCTCCCAGCCCAGGGCTCGAACCCATGTCCCCTGCATTGGCAGGCAGATTCTCAACCACTGCGCCACCAGGGAAGCCCAAGATGTGCATTTTTTATTGCCATTCATTAAAATACGCACATATGTTATCACATATGTTATATACCTTTATGCCTTTCATTTATATTATATCTTTCACAATTAAACAATCTTAAAAAATAGAGACTGAGAAGATAGAAGTGGTGACACTGAGCATAGCAGCTCTCTGGGGACCATGGTGGACCACAGAGAGATGAGGTAGTTGAGGTAGGGGACACGTAGGAGTGAAGGCCGTGGTGGTCTGAAGTTATAAACGGTGACATTTTATGTTTCTGAGCTGATGTGAAAGCATCAGTGAAGTGGAAAGCAGATGGAGTAGCAGATAGAAGCAGTACTTGCAAGTTTAACGTCATCGTCTATGCAAAACGAGTTGGGATGCAGGGCAAATTTGGAGGAATTGGTATTAAATAGGGAATGATGATCCTATGGGTCTGGAAAGAAGACAAATGGTGCTGCTATGTGCTGGTGAGGTGGTGAAAAGATGAGATAGCCTAGTCTGCTTCTACTTTCTCTATGAAGATCCCAACAGCAACTTGCTTTTATGTTACAGGATGTTGGAAGTTTGAGAAAGGAGGGGTATTCATGAACCACTTGTCTAGAAAAATGAGAAAGTAGCTTCACTAGGTCTGTGGTAGTATTGCTGCTCAGTGCTGAGCACTCTGTTGAACACTGTGACTAGACATTTGAAGTCAGATCTGCAGCAGGGTGGGGGCCTTCCTCCGGTTTGGATGGCGGCTCAGGTGGCAGGCATAGAGTAGGTTTGGTGTTTTGGCACATGTAGTGGATTGAATTGCATCCCCTCAAAAGATATGTTGAAATCCTAACTAGCACAGTACCTGTGAATGCAAGCTTATTTCAAAAAATTGTCTTTAGTGGTGTAATCATGGTAAGATGAGGCTGTACTGGATTAGAATGGGCCCTAAATCCAATGACTGGTGCTCTTTTAAGGAGAGGGAGATTTAGAGACAGACACATTCAAAAGGAAGGCAGCCGTATGAACATAATGGGAGAAATTGGAGTGATGCAGCTACAAGCCAAGGAATGCCAAAGATTGCTGGCAACCAACAGAAGCTAGGAAGAGGCAAGGAAGGATTCTTCCCAAGAGCCTTCAGAGCACGTTTCAGAGGGCCTTGGCAACACTTTAATGCTGGACTTCTAGCCTCCAGAACTGTGAAAGAATAAATTTCTGTTGTTTTTAGCCACCTAATAACTTAAAGGCAGCCCTAGAAACTTAATATACCAGATGACTATGAAAACAAACAATAAGTGAATGATTTAACCATGGCTTATTTAAATATAAGCTTGAAAGGAGAAAAGTGAGGACATAAGGAAGATCTGAAGCATTGAGAAACTGGTAAGATCAAAGGAATGAAAGTATTGATGGGGTCAGAAACTACTTAGAGGAGGTTCTTGAGTAAGAGAACTATAACAGGAAGAGTGGTGCCAGGGAATAGGAATTTTGAAATCAAAGTCTTGGCAGCAAAGAAAAAGTCCAAGATCCTTTTTCTTGGTAGTGATCAGAGAAGTGGGGTCTCCAGTTTTCAAAAGTGAGAAGGTCAAGGAAATGAGAGATCTCATGGTTGTATGGACTGTGTCTATAAGTGACTCCCAATCCTGGTTAAATAATAGAGTATCTTGACAAGCTTACGAATAGACAAATAGCCAGGCTTACCTTATCCCAGACTCATTAACTCAGAATCTCAAAGCTCTGTAGTCCTCCCCAGATCTACTACATCTGAATCTCACAGGCTTATAAAAACTCCCCAGCTTAGTCTAGTGTGAAGCCTGGGTTGAGAGTGGTTCCTAATGAAAAATCACAGTAGTAATAGTGGAGCAGATAACTATGTATAGAAATATTCAATAATTAATGGGACACAGGCATAATGCTGGTTAATGGCAGCAATAGAGCAAGACAGAGCCGGGTGCAACCTGATACTGTGGACTTCAGAAGCTGAGATTTGGAGGAAGCAAAGAGATAACAATCCATCAGAAGTAATAAGAAGTAAAGAGAAGTCATTAACAGCATTTATTAATTTAGTTAAAAAGCAGAAGTAAATATACGTCACTTCCAGACACTTTGGTATATAAGGGAAAAATAAACTGTCTCTATTTTGGAAAACCATTTGTAGGGGATGTAGTGTCCTTAGGGAACTAGTTTGGTTAAAGAAAGAAAGGAAAGTGCACATTTTGAGAAGAGGCTGAGAATTTAGGGATGTGTGCTATGATAAAGAAATGACTCAGTGGAAGGACTTTGGAAAAGAGTCTGTTTTTAGGAGAAATACAAAGCCATATAGACTGTTTTCTGCTGGAAGCCTAGACTCATGGTAGTACCTGAGGTGAACAAGGTTGGGGATTTTAGGGACATTAGTCCTGATTGCTTATTAGGGGAAGTGTAGTAATTAGTTTCCAAAATATGGCCAAGACCAGCAGCATAAGCATCACCTGGGAACTGGCTAGAAATGTAAATTCTTAGGACATGCCCCAGACCAACTGAATCAGGCCCATATCTGTGTTTTAACAGCCCTCCTGAGTGACTCTGATGCATGCCAATTTTGAGAACCACTGGTCTAAAGTCTTTCCTCAAAGCTATATAACAGCCAGGGATCTGCTTAGTCCTGGAGCTCCGGGTCTTGAAACAGCCTGAAGAAGTCTTATTTACATGACTTCTTGCCTGGGCTCAAATTGTGAAGCTGGTAGTATCTAATATGGTGAAATTAAAACCTGAAAGTGATGTGAAGGTGTCCTGACATCTGATCTCTCTCACAGCCCAAGGTCTATGGCACAGGGAGGACAAGGGGGCATGAAGACCCCCATTTACTGGTTGTTCCTAGAGCCTCAGCTGCTGAGTGAGTGCGTATGAGTAACAGGGATTATATACACGTACTAGTAAGAATAAAACGAAAAACACAAATACAGATGTCCAAGGGCAACAGCCTTGAATAATCAAAAGCTAATAAAATGAGTAAATAAACTTTGTAAAAATTCACCAGCTCATTGTCATTTTCTAATTTTCGTATGGATCAAAGAAACTTCCACTTTAATTAGCCTTGATTTGAGGTCTAACATTTTGCACTAGGACCAGCATTTCAGATTATGTTTTTGGAAGAGCTCTCCTATCTTCCTATCTTCCACACTAGATATTCAGAGAAACTCCAAGAAGCCATTTTGGCCTTTTAAATTTTTTTTCTTTTTCTCTCTCTTCAAAGCAATATTCAAGTGGAATTTTCTGTAACATTATGGCTAATATTTTATAATATAAAGCAAATTGATTGAGGTCAATTATGGCTTGTCATCCCCATAGTTAAAGGCTAAACAAAGAAGGCCTTTCAAGTGCTCTTCCCCACAATTTATGCATCATTTAAGATTTGACTATAAACTAATAAATTAGTATTCCAGTGTAATTCTGTGGAATAAGCCGCCTTTTTTATGGTCACTACTTATATAAGCATAAAATTTAGTACCACCAGAATTGTATCTTGAAAGAGAATTTCTGTATTGTTATTTAAGGAAGTTCATTAGTTACAAAAAAATTCAAGCTCATTCTAGTGTGGTTTTCTCTGCTGCTTGCTTTGCTCTCAGGTGCCACATACGTTTTATCCTTTGGGCAGTTTTAGTCTTGTCTGACTTAGAATACTATAAGATATTGACCTCGCATGTCTGATATCCGTTTCTCGTTCTTCAATCTCTGAATTTACAGAAACTGAACGAGCCAAAGAAGAGGTTGGTGCTGCCTCAACTAAAAAAGGTAAGTGCAGCTTAAAGAAAAAGATGTCCTGACTATAACTTCTTTAGGCTAAGGTTTCTAACTCAATGTATTGTTTAGTGCTTATAGAAGAGCTCTATTTATTGATTTTACTATTTCACTGATACGGAAACCCACTTTGCACAAGATTTGTAGTACCTATGTTAACAAGGCTTTGTCTTCAGTGCTCTAATGCCAATAGTTTTATTCCTTTAGGGTCATAAACTAAAGCTAGTAATTATAGTCCAATTGTAAGTTAGTTTTTGAAAAATTGAAGAAATGCTGCTGTGTAAGCTCAATGGGATCCCAGTCATCTGGAGAGCATTCAAATTCAATATACTGATCTATAAGGTTAGTGTTTGAGCAAACGAAACTTTGACTAGTAGAACTTACATGAACAGTGTTCGCTTTGTGCAAGAATAGTATCAAATTTAAGTTTGAATTTAAGTTTTCAAAGCTATTCCTCCTGTCATGTCTAATCAGAAGCAACTATTATGTGAATATTGACTCCTCTCAGTAGACACTCTAAAGAATATCTTTAAGAACACTAATACATGTTAAAAATATTCAATATGATGAAAAATTTACATATTCTCTATTCAAAACAAACTGGAACAATTTTGAAATTTGTGATTCTGTTTTACAAATAGAAATGAAATCAGTAATGTATTCAATATCTTTGGAAGAATCTCAAGACACAGTTTAACAACCCTATCCTCAACATACACTCACACACACACACACACACACACATACAACAGGAGTACCCTTTCACATACACGCCACTAAAATGGCATAACATTTTTCTCCTTAAAAAATCTCTTATTGCATATGCTCTATAAGAGAATATATATCAGGACTATAGGGAGTTATAAAATATATATGCTACATATCCACATTCTCAATCCCAAGCAACATATATATGGATATAAATGAATACATGAATATAAATTTATATATTAGTTAATAAATTAAAATATAAATTAATATACATTAGTTATATAAATTAATGTATAAATTAGTACACACATATGTATGTCTAATGAAAGACAAAAAATTAAATGATACTTAAAGGAAAATATAAACTGTACTGTAAGATAATACTTAATTAGAAGCAATTGAATTATTGAGATTAATTGGTTCCCTTTTTCAAATACAGCTCTATTTATTATTCTGAATTTATAGTAGATAGGAATAAAATCTGTCTCCTAGATAGTTCTTTTCTTAGTAATGTAATATTTGTGATGTCATTTTTGAGGTAAGTGATCATGATACATGTTTCATTGACATCTTTTACTAGGTATCAGTTTTTCCATAAGTGGCAGAGCCATGAATTTATTGGAAGTCCATATTAATATATCTCATTCTTTTATGGTGTCTTATTTTGAAATCAATTTTGCTTGTCAACATTAAATGGAATGTGTGGGTAAAACCTGGGTGCTTCAGGATGGATAATGCCATGGTATCAATGACAAGGCTACGAGTCTAAATACAGATTCAGAGGAAGTCATAATCTAGGCATGGATACAGGGTATATGGATCTAGTAAGTGAATATAAGGTCAGGACATCTATATGTGTTGAAAGCAAGAACAAAAGTGAGACAAAATTGTGTTTAGAATCTTCAGCCATAGGTGAGACCAGTGGATGTCCAAATAGCAGTATATGGGTTTCATCTGGAATTAGATTTCAGATACTGAGCCTCAGGGAATCCTTGATCGTGAAGATGGTCTGGAGACAGATTTAAAAAGAAAAGATTCAATAACCAGTAACTGACCCATGCACAGACTCTGAACCACTTGGAGCCTAGATGTTAGGGCAGAAATACAAGCATACCTAATTTGGAGTTTAATCAAGTCAAATTGGAGTGAGCAGAGATACTGAATTGATATTGAACCATCAGTTAGTGAATTCACTGGAATATTCAACCAAGAATGGTCTCTGAGTTTAGAGTAAGGCCAGGCATATTGGTTGGGATTAAGTAGACCTGGTTGCTAGGCTTGGAGTGAAATGTAAGGAGAGAAATAACCTTTTATGAAATTAAACTATTGGCATTAATTACTTTGACTCTAGTTAGTCTTAGATCTCATACCTCAATCATTAATTTAAATATGACTCTGCATATTAGGTTTCCTCTCAACTGTAGAATGAACAGAAACAAGTGTTCCTTCCAAAGCCATCATAAATATTTTGAAACTCAGGTAGAGCTTTACCAATTTGACAAGTTACATATAAAAGTCAAAGGAGACGCTTCTCATTTGTCAAGTAGTTTTCATTTCTCCTCCTCCTCACTGACAATCAATCACACATGAAAATATATATTACTTCATCATACATTTAGTAACCAGTCCCTAATCTCCACAAAACTCAGTATATGTTACAAGATGTCCACCTTTTAGTCCCTTTTAAATAAGTAGAATAAGAAAGTAATTTGGGTTTTCTTTATTTGTTTTTAAGATACTGCAAATTGTTATTCTACATTGAGGCTTGAATTAGGAACCATGTGTGCAATGTTAAGTGGAAATTACTGATTTTCTGATTGTTTTAAAATTTTCAAAGTTAAAAAATAATTTAATATTTTAAATTAATTACAGTGTGCCAATTTATATGTAGTATAATTATTTGATCATAAGCCTGCTTTTAAGTCATATTTTCTTTGGAGATATATAGTATTTTACCATCAATATGATAATCCTCTTACTGTTTTATATTTGATTTGCAGCTTTCAAATCATTTTCACTTTCATTCAACATATATTTATGGATCACATACTATGTGAAAACTTAAGGAAATATTCAGATGTTAATACTATTCTTGAGCAGTTAAAGATAGGGAAAAATATGAATCCTTATTGAGTCCCTGAGTTGTTTGGACCTCATTTTTTGCTATCAGCTAAAGGTTTTCCATATAATCATAGTTCATGTTTGAAAGCCAACAGGGTAAAGAGATAAATACAGATAAAGAGCCGTAGGAGTTTAAAAATTATTCTTACCTGAGGAAAAGCAAAACATTTATTATACAAGGTGACTTTAGAGTCAAGCCTTAAATAACAGAAAGAATTTTGTTATGTAATAATTAGTTGGAAGGGTGTCTTGGGCATAGGTAACAGAGGAAGGCAAAGTGGTGGGAAATTGCAGGATGTGTATGAGGAATAACAAGAGTCTCAAAAACACAGTATGAATTAGTACAACCTGTGCTAATAATGCAGTAAAGGGGCCTGATTTTAAAATTGGACTCTACTGCATGGGCAATAGGGAGTCAATGAAAAATTGTAAGTATAGGAAATAACACTCAGGTATTTGCTTTAGGAAAGGGCAGGATAGTTAGGAAGCTTTGGCAATAATGTAGGCAACGTGCATTAGGACCTGATATTAGTTATGAGATTGGAAAGAAGGGATATTTTATAAGCACTATTATAAAGTAGATTCAGTGGAATTGACAATCGACCAGGTTTGGAAGGGAAAAAGTCAGAAATTATTTAATAACAATAATAAGTTTTCAGACTGGGTGCTAGAAGAATATTGTTGGTATTTACCATAAAAATGAAGAAGAAAGATAAAAATAGTTTGGTGAGAGAAGACAAGATTAATTTTAGACATATTTAAATTATAGTGCTGTGGCACATGCAAGTAGCAAGTAGGTAGCTCTAAATGTCAAACTAGAGCTCCAGAGAGTGACAAGACTGGAGATATATCTGTGGGTGTCCTCTGCGTGGGTTAATGGTGGAAACAGTAAGAATCCATGAGCTTTTTCATGAAGAGATGTTCTCGAGAGAGGACAGGTCTGGGATGGAATGCTAGAGAACATTTGCAGGAAGAAAAGCAAAGGAGAGTCAAAGAGAAAAAGCAGAAAGTAGTGACTAGAAAGATCAGAGGTTAAAAAAATGTAATTGTTATAATTTCATAGTAACCAAGGAAAATAAACCCTTTCAATGACAAGGTGGTTGTCACCAAGTCATTGGATTTGTCAACTAGATGATTATTAATGATTTTCAAAAGAGAATTTTCTGGGGAGTGGCACAACTAAAAGCTAAATGATGACAAATTGATTGAGGGATGACGAAGTGAAAGATACAGGCAATGATGCTGAAGAATATTGGTTAGGAATAAAACGATAAATAGGATAGTAGCTTGAGGTTCTTGTTTAGTCTATATCCATTTCTATTTTAATCTCCGAGGTAAAGTGTTTATCCTCCTCTTCAAGACCAGTCTCTCCATTTGGGTCCTTCTTGATCAGTCATCCATGCTATCTTGTGGCATTATGTTCTTTCGCCTTATTGACTTTATTCCTCATTTTGGAAATATTATTCTCAGTTTAAAATTACTTTTTTCTAGATTCCCATATCTCCCTCTACTATTTTCTCTCCTCTATATCTTAGCCAGTCTTCTGGATGTTGGAGTGTTAACACTGCTTCTTATCTCCCACAAAGATGAAGCTTCTGTTTCTACTGTGCTTCTGATAATAGGGCTAATGCTGAAGACATTATCATTCCAGTCCTCACATTATTAGACGTCTCAGTGGCATTTACCACTTTGTCTTTTCTCTAAGCTTCTCTACTGTTGGGTGAGCATGACAACAGTCTCCTAGTTCTCACCATATTCTCTGAGCTTTATTTCTGACTTCTTTGTGTGTTTTTTCTTTGCTTCCCCTTAATTATTGGTGTTCCCCAGATTCCATCATTAATCCTCTGAACTTCTCATTCTATACCCTCTCTTCGTGAGATATGTACACTCTCAAGGTTGAAACTCTGCCTTTTATCCTGAAGATCTCCAATTCTATGTCTTCATTTCAGGACTTCTCTGGCAAAGAGCTTTTCCCTGAAAATTTCAGGCTTGTATATTCAAACGTCAAATAAACACCTTTAAATTCAATGTGTCTTAACTTATACTCTTCATTTCCTTTTCCCAGCTTGCTTTTAATTATCATTGGTGAAACCACAATCCATCCTCCACTTCCCTAGAAATCTGAGGGTGATTAATTTTCTCTTTCTAGCCTTCAGGTGATTATTCAAAGAATCTTCAAGTTCTGCTGATTTTGTTTCCTAAATATTTCTTGAGTTTACTTCCTCCTATTCATAACTATGACTTCTATGTTAATTCAAACCTTCATTATCTTTTTCTTGAACCACTGTAATGATCTAAACACTGTCCTCACATCTTTATTTTTATTTCACTACTATTCATCCTAGCAGAACCCCCTCAACATAAATTATCAAAGTCATAAAACTGAATAAACCACACTTAATTTAAAACTCTGTTTTTTTCCCAGTTTTTTATAAAATAAAGTCCAAACTTGTTAAAATGATGTAAGAGTCCTCCAAGATCTGGCTCCTATATCCTTTTCCAGCTTCATCTTCAGATATTTTGTATGCTACAATAATACCATATTGTTTATAATTCCAAATTTACTAGAAGTAAGATTCAGGGAAAATGATAGCCGGAAAGGATGGCCTTGTGAATAGATTGAGTTGTTAGCATTGTCTGAGAAGTGATGAGAAGCCTCTCTTTCCTGTCTCTCCACCTGAATATGTATCCAAGATTTAAGACTTTGTCTTCCACAATCAGTGATTTATTCCATTGTTTCAGTCATTGCCATCTCCAGGCAATAACCCTTGGGCAGGTAACATTACATTCTTACATCCTTGGAAATAAGAGTTTGTCATGCTAATCCTATAGATGTATATGCCAGAAGTAATGTATGTGTCATATGGGTGATATTCCAAACTGCACAATATTTCCTTACCACTCTCCACTCTTTACCAGAATTCTAACATACCCCAATTCCATGGAAGCCTCACTACCCAGGCAAGCCCCTATAACTAATGGGCATGTGTTGAGTGGTGTTAAGGGGAAAGAAAGAATTGAGTCCTCGAGGAAAACATAGTGAAATAAGAGCCTAGAATGAAGCAAGCGATGTCAGCATCACAGCAGATAAGATGCTTCCTTTTCTCTCCCCTTCAATCTACAACCTGTGAAACATTAACAACTCAACAGAAAGCCTCTGCCCTGCCCATCAGAATGCCAGAGAATTCCGCATATCTGCACATCTAAAGGTGGATGGACGGGAACACATCGAGGAGGTAGAACTGGGGAAACAGTGGAGGCAGTCCCTGCAGTCGTGGTCCCCTGGCTGTGGCAGCGAAGCCTGCAGCCCCAGAGAACCCAAAAGCAGCAAGGGAAGCAATACATAGGACTCTAGCCTCCTGAATGTAGTGGTGCCCATGGCCACAGATAACCGCGACCCAGTTCCTCCAGCCACAGAGCCATCCACGACTCCAGCCCCCTGTTCCCTGCCTGCAGTGTTGAAGCCCACAAATCTGACAATACCTGATATAGAGGCACTTGCAACTCCAACTGCACCCCACCCACCCCTTGGAGCCTGCAAATCAGGAGAGCCCAGATGTGGCAGAAGCACCCACCATCCTGATGCCCCAGGTGGTGGTGCCAGCAATACCAACAGCAGCAAGGTACCAATTACCCCAGAGGCACAAGCAGCAGTAACAAGGGCACTGGGTGACACCTCTGATAGAGGTGGTGGAGGGCAGAAAATGCTGACTCTCAAATAAAACCAGAGGCAGCACAGGTGAGAGAAACCAAAAACTTGTTCGATAGTGCCACCTACTGGAAAACAAAAGAAAGCCTTCTAATTTCTAACCTGTTGAATCCTTAGAATTTAAAAAAAAAAAAAAAAAAAGCTTTACCTAAACAAGAATGATATTCGCTACTTCAAACGCACTGGCAGAGGAACAACACATCAAGCACCATGAAGAACCACAGTAACACAGTATCAAAAAAAGAAAATGATAATTCTCCAGAAACCAAACTTAAAGTCACAGAATATTGCAATCTAACTGATTGAAGAAACTGAATGAACTGCAAGAAAGCTCAGAAAGGCAGTTCATTGAGCTTAGGAATAGAATTAATGAACAGAAGGAATACTTTAAGTAATTGAAACTCTAAAAAAGAGCCAAACAGAAATTCTGGAGCTGAAGAATTGAATAAATGAGATGAAGAATGCATTAGAAAGCATTGGGAAAAGAGAATATGATATGGAAGAGAGAATTAGCAAACTCAAAGATAGAAAGCCAGAGAAGATACAAAACATCATAGAAAACCATCAAACCAAAATGGCAGACAGAAACACAAGGAAAAGAGGGCACCCAGAAAACAAAAGATAAAATGGCAGAACTAAGTCCTCCTCTGTAAATAATTATCCTAAATGTCAATGGATTGAATTCACCAGTCAAAAGACACAGAGTGGATGGATGGATTAAAAAACAAGACCTAGCTATATCCTACCTCTGGGAGACTCACCTCAGCTCTAAATATAAACATAGGCTAAAGTAAAGGGATGGAAGATGATACTCCAAGCAAATGACAGTCAAAAAAAGTGAGTATATTCTGTGCTCATGAATTGGAAGAATGAACATTGCTAAAATGTCCATATTATCTAAATCAATTTACAGATTCAATGCAATTCCAATCAAAATCCCAAGGATGTTTTTCACAGAGATAGAACAAAAAATTCTAAAATGTATATGGAACTACAAAAGATTCTGAATGGTTGAAGCAATCCTAAGAAAAAAGAATAAAGCTGAAGGTATCACATTCACTGGTTTCAAACTATATTACAGTTATAGTAATTAAAACAGCATGGTATGGGCAGAAAAACAGATACATAGATCAGTGCAATGTAATTGAGAGCCGAGAAAGAAACCCACACATATGTGGAAAATTTTACAAAAAAGGAGTAAAGAAACCTGGAGAGCCACATGCAAAAAGATGAAACTAGAACAGTACCTCATACCTTCCACAAAAAAATGAACCCAAAGTGGATTAAAGCCTTGAATGTAAGACCAGAAACCATAAAACTCTTAGAAGAAAATATAGGCAGTATGCTCTTTGACATTAGTCATAGCGATATCTTTCAGGATGTGTCTCCTCAGGCAAGGGAAACAAAAGAAAAAACAAATAAATGGGACTCATCAAACTAGAAAGCTCCTGAACAGCAAAGGAAACCATCAAAAAAATGAAAATGCAACCTGCCCTACCACCGAGTGTGAGAAGATATTTGCAGATCATATATCCAGTTAGGGGTCAATATAAAAAAATATAAAGAACTCATACACCTCAACCACAAAAAACCAGAAAACCCAATTAATAAATGGGCAGAGGAGCTGAATAGAAATTTTCCAAAGAAGGCATATAGAAGGCCAAGAGGTACTTGAAACAGTGTTCAACATCACTAATTATTAGGGAAATTAAAATTAAAACCAATAGCAAATATTATACTCAATGGAGAAAAATGGAAAGATTTCACCCTGAGAATTGGAACAAGACAAGGATGTCTGCTATCAGCACTTCTATTATGCGTTGTACTGGATATTCTAACCAGTGCAATAAGGTGAGAAATAGAATTAATCAGTACAAGAATAAAAAAGTAAAAAGTAAAACTATTCACAGGTGAAATTATCTGCTTGAAAAATTCAAAAGAATATACAGATGAACTATTACAACTGAGTGAATTTAGCAAGTTTTATATAAAAAAGTCATTTTTTCCCTTGCTCTGTCTCTAGTTCATGTCATTAACTTTTTGAAAAGATCATGATCATTTACTCTGTAGACACTTGATTTATGTAATTGTTTCTTCAGAATATTATTTAATATGTTCTCTATATCGTATATTTGATTAACCTGAAAGCTTAACCTTTGGCTTAACTTGATTCCAGTTGGCTGCTTTGGCAAGAATACTTCAGAGGTGATACAGTTGTACATCACACTGCATGTCATGAGGAAGCACAGAATGTCTGGATGTCCTATTGTGAATGAGTGGCTCTAAGTTTCCTCAGTGGGTTAAGTTGGTGACAATCACATTTCTTCATTTCCAAGTTGCAGTTTTCCCCATGCAACTCTTGGGGGTGATGCCTGGGTATGACGGCAATATCCAGTTCCCCATTCATCCTTCATCTAATAGTTGCTAATGTCCTCTGAAGATCCTTACTTGAATCAGTTATTTCAGTACACTGATTTTGTATGAATCATTTCTATTTCTTGGATGTATAACAAGGTAAGCAGAAAATACTCCACTGAGAGTAGTAAAATCTCAGTAGTTCATGGGAAACAGCACCTAAGTGATAATTCTTATTTCTTTTTTGGTTACTTGTGATTTGGAATGACTTCATTTAATATTTAAGCAAATCTCAAGCATGACTACACTGTCCTTTGAGTTGATTAAGCAACATTAAGCTTGAATTTAAAGGAGTATCTAGTTGACATTTTCAAGACGCTAAGTGGCTCCAGCAATTACCTGGAATGTAAGTCGATTAATCATAATCCTGTCAAGCGGAATTCTTCATAGAGCTTGTTTATCAAAGCAGAGTATAAAAGAACAAGATAGAAAACAGTGTGCAAAGACTAGTAAGAAGAGGGCAAGGGATTATTTTTTTCTCTAATTCTTTAAGAGTAGATTTATAATAGTAGGTTTCAGTTGGATTTTAGAGAAGTGAGAAATATTGAAAAAGCTTTAAAATAGGTTGTTTAGAAGAAAATTTTGGCATTGAATGAGTTACAAAATGCCTTTTTGAGCAGAAGCAGCATTTACATCTGGAATTTTATTTAAACCTTATCTCTGCTTTGCAGCTGTACCTGGAAAGAAGGAAGAGAAAACAACCAAGACAGTGGAGCAAGGTAAAAAAAAATGAAGGAGGTTGACATTATCTTCTTTAGAAAGACAACAACACGAGGAGGAAAGCACTGGATTCAGACAGGCGGACGACAATAACCTTTAAATCGATTGCTCTCTTTCACTGTCCTTGCATGTTTTTCTGTGCCAGGGAGAATGTGAGGTGGCAATCTGGGTTTTTGTTCTTTTGTATAACTAAACTTTGAGTGTAAGTTCAGAACGGGAAAGCTCCACAGACTGCTTAATTACAAGAGAAATGCTGAAGATTGTTGGGAATAAGGAAATCTTCCAGGGCAATTGGTAGACATTTTTTTCTGTTTGATTTGTGGTTTTAACACCACCTGACTGATCATAGTTTAAAGAACAGAGGTGACACAATTGTGTTTATGCAAAAACAATTTCTACTGCTTGAAAAGTAATATGTTAAAACAAAGCAAAAAACCAGCAATACAGGTAAATTACTTGTGTTTATATTACGACTTCAACAGTTGATTCTGCCAAGAGGTCTAAAATTTCAGTGTTATAAACCATAATGCCATAAATAATGCATTTTCTTTTTTTAATGCAGCTATATAATAAATATATCATTCTAGAATATGCTTGAGAAAAATGCTACAGCAGAGTAGAGTAAAAGCATTTGAAGTGATGTTGGGCCTTCTGTGAGAGCTCACAGTGTTAATAATTTTAATTTTTGTTCCCCCCACTCTTTGGCTTTTAATATATTATAATATTATAATATGTATTATTTATTATAATAAATAGATGAAATCAGAACTAGCAATAATTTTGTCAAGAATGAAATCAAAATCATTTCTCCTCTTAAATTTGAGACAAATTCCTAATATCAGAAATTAGGTATTTTTACATAAATATATCAAGAAAATCCTTCAAACCCTCACATTTCAGATAAGTAAACTAAGGTTAAAAAATTCATCAAGGATTTATTTCCTTTGGTTTTTCAAAAGAAAAATCACATTAAATCACATTGAATAAGGTTTCAAATTCATTTGGCTTCTGTGGACTACCTGGACTTTTAGAATTCAATAAAATGTTTCTGTCAACTTCTTTTTGAGGTGGATACTTTAGTCTCTGAAATATAAAGTAGAGCTCTAGGAGCACGGATCCCAATTTCAACTTGTTGACTTAGACAAGGTTCTGAGCCTAAATCTCTTCTCTAAAAAATAGAGTTAATTATACCTGACCTGCCTGTCTGACAAGATGTGGAGTTCAAACAAGAAAACGTATGTGAAAGGATATGAAAAAATATAAACTCCTAGTTAAGTATATAGTATTTACTTAAGCATTTTTCCTTATAAAATCAGCTTCAATATAAATGAGAATCAAAACGCTTTGCTTTCACTAAGCTTCATAGTTTTTCTCCCCTCTAGTATAAAGGCGTTGGTTACTCATCTTACAGCATTTGCAGATTTTTTTTATAGCCACAGCAAATTAAGAGAAGACTGACTAGAATATAAAATGTCCACATTAATAATAGTACCTAACATATAACTGATTAAGCACAGATTGTTTATGTCTTCTTACCTTCATGTTGGTCTCAGTTTCATTAATTCTATAATGTTGCCTCAAATAGTTTGGAGACTGGAAATGGCTCTTAGGGATGTGAATTTACTCCTTCAGATGATTTTATAATTCATTCTTTTATTAAAAATACTTTCTATTTTATAAACACTTAGGCTCTTGGCCTATGTAAAAACAATAAGAGATTCTTTCAATGACTTTTTATATTGACTTAGTAAATCATTTCAGTTTTAAATATTGTAAAGCAATGACCTCATTCTTTAACTATACAAATCATAAGAAATAAGGTATTTGGATAGCTTGCATACTTTTGTGATGGTATATCTATGACTAATAATTTATATGAAAATATATATATTGTGATTTTAATAAATCAAGGAATTTATGTGAGAATAAATCAATTACATTCTACAGATTTCATCATAATATTCTAATATTTATACATAAGATGATGCTTTGACTATTGTGTACTTCTCTTCCTTATATAGTTTTTAGTTATTTTCAGAAGTATAAATAATCTAAAACTAGTTCATAATTCTTTGAAGTACAGTTAAATAGTTTATAAAGAGTTATTTTCATTTAAGTTTGAACTTATTGACTTGTACTAGGGAAAAACTATGATACTCATAATTCTTCATAGATTTCAAATACACTGTGTGATCTATGTAAAACTGTGTACACTGAACCTCTGAACTTAGTCTGCACTATAATTGTACTTGGGAAACATCGATTAAGCTAAACTTTACATTATGGAAAATTCATATAGTGAAAGGTGAAATAAATTTTATGTTTATGTAATTTAGTGAACTAGACCTCATAACGTTTAAGAATTAGAAATTTAGTTAATCTAACCTCTTCAAAAGTCCAAAAAAGTATCTCTATTTTATCTTTAATTCATGATGGATCATGTGGTTTTTAGTTATTCTTCTCATAAAGATCTTAAATTGGCTAGACCAGAATTTTGAGTATTAAGAAACTCGTTATACATTTTCCCACACTAAAGCCACACACGCACACATACACACCCACACACACCACAGACACCATTAACGATTTCTCTTGTTTAGAAAGCAATTACCTAGAAGCATCAGGAGACACAAATATTTTCCACAATGCATGTTGCTCTCCTTATAGTGAGAGCCAAGGAATGCCAAAGATAAAACATCACAATATGTGCTACTGTATGAAGATTTGTCTTTATGTATTTGTATATTATATCTAGAAAGAGTACATCACATTTCATTAAGCTTGGTTTATTTATTGTTTGATATTTAATTTCTCATTTTTAGTGTACTTTTTCCTCAGTATTACTTTTCAAAATTGACCTGTCCCCCTAAATCCAATTTCCCTCTCTCTTTTTCAATCTTGTTTTCTCTCAGAAGAAAAGTTTTCGTAGTATTTGCTTGTTACTAGCCAGAGGATCAAAGCAGTCACTCTAGGGAAGCATCCAGTGACTTCTTACTTACTGTGGCAGGGAAGGAGACCAGTCAAGGCAACTAACTTTAATGATCTGAGGTGTAGATTGGAGTCACAGCATCTCCTTGTTTCTAATTTTCTTCCTTCAAAGTGATTTCAATCCAACAATGAGAAGGTGCAGAAAATAGTAATAAATCAAATCATTTGCATATCATCTTTCTTTTTCTTTCATTCACACCTGTGCATGATATTACTTAAAGCTTTCTTTAAGAGTTTGTTCTAATGGCCTGTAACAGTGCTGGCATGTAGGAAGTGTTCAATAAATACTTGTGGGTTGAATGAAAACATAGAGGAATTGTTGAAGAAAAGAATACGAGGTGATCCAGATATCAATGATCTGTGCCTCTAAATGCTGTACAATTAAGATATTTTAGTAAATGAAATGTGATTTCTGATAGCAAAGATTGCCAAATATTTCAGAAACCAGGATAAGTGATTAAATCATCTAACTACCCTCATTTTAAAGTAAAAAAAGTAGAGCAAATTAATAATTAAATATGCATTATTCATTAATTATATCATTATTATGATCTTTGTAGATGGTACTCTTACATAACAAAACAGCATGTGGTAAACTATCATATGGATAAAGATATTGAATAAATTAAATTTAGCAATTGCACCTTCTATATTGTAAATTAAAAAAAAACTTAAAACGAGAGAGAAAATTTAATAATTGCCCAATTAGGCCAATGTATGTCTAAATATAGAAACGTAAGGCCTTATCCTCACTTTTCTTGGTTTTACCTTATAGAACAGAATTAGATGATCTTCTATTCCTTTGAATCATAAAAAAATTTATGTTCAACAAAGTTTTTAAGTAGTATGTCCCTCATATCAGAATAAAAAGGCTCTTCCTTCTATAGGAGAAGGCTGGTCTAGAAAGACTTTTATTTCTAGGATTCTAAGACTCAAATGTTAAGGGAAAACACACTTTATAAACCTGGATATTTTAGTATCCCAAAATTAAACTGAAAATTTCATTACAGAAACATTAGTTATAGTTTTCCATCCTCTTAACAATTAAAAATCACTTCAAAATCCACTTAAGTACAAACATGACAAAAATATTCATGAAAAATGATTAAAGAGAATTTGAGTACCTATTAACCACCAAGAATAAATTTGAACACGATTAGTAATCATTAAGGGTAAAATTGGAGCATATGGATCATAAATGTATCAAATGCAGTTCATTTCCTGTAATAAAACTTATATTTTGCTTTAAATTAAGAAATCTTTTTAAATTCATAAGCGCAGTAATTTGTGTCCACTTGAAGACTTTCTGTTTTTCTTTGCCTTTGTTGCTATTTTGTAAACAATGGTACCCTACATAATTGTATTAGTGTTTTAAATTGTCACAACAACAAGTGAAACCCAACTGATATTACATGCTTTTTGTGTTTGTCATTGTCCCCAGACACTTTTCAGATTCTTCTATTCTTTGTACATGTACTGGTCTATTTAGAATCTGCTATGCGTATTTGTTGTAGATTGATCCCATACTTTCAAGTAAATGTTAATAATATCTAAGAGTAGTGATTTCTCTGAGAGAAACTTATTTATTTAAATAAATGTTTATACTTCATGATGTGTCAACACTATAAAAAAAGAGAAACAATTTTACATTTAAGATCAATGGAGTGAAACTGAAGGTGTAGTTGATACATATTGTATTTAATTATTTGCTTAATATGTGATTATAAAATAACCTATTTGCACATGTGGACTAAGTCATGCTGTTGACCCTCAATAAATGTTAAAGTATAATAACAATAGTATTGATTCCTGTGAATTCCAAACTTTTGACAATAGTTTGTGCTCTGGTTGTTTAATATTTATTGAGCGCCCACAACAGACTAGGCGCTGGGAATGGGTGTGAGGAGTATTGAGTGGGCTTTGGAGAGAAGATGGTCTACATACAGAGCTCATGCAATGCTTGTAAAAATGAGTGTACTCTGCTTGCTTACATATTTTATATATTTTCAAGAGAACTTTTTGCAATTTTCCACTATCTCACTTGCTCACATAACACATTTCACTACTACTTCTTACTTTTATTTCATTTAATACTTTTAGAATGTTCTCATAATCATTTGATCTCATGTATGGAAATTTCTTTCTAGTCCCTTTCTCACCATGTTCTTCCCCATTCCCTTCATCACTTTAATAAATAGACAGGTATAAATCCTACCTATCACAGCTGATTCACAACACACTCAAAAAGTTTGTATTGTTGCATTGATCTCCTACAGGGTACCACCTCCTGCCATGCAACATTTGGTTCATGTGATTCATTTATTGGTAGGAATGTCATTGAATGCTAAAGAGAATTTCAGCCCGGTAAAGGAGCAATGTGTGCCAGTGAGGTTGGCAAGATTTGGAGGCAATGCTAAAAGATGTGCATTCATGCTGTACCTTTTCCCTCAGACGTTAATGGTTCTTGTATTAATGATCCATTTTCTCTAATAAACTAGTGTGTAACTTGATCACTCTCATTTTATACAGGATATACTATAGGCAAGTACAAGTCACACAGAGAGATAATTGTAATGCCCACATTCCAGTTTCCATCATGCATAATTCTGCTTTTCAGTTATCATGAAACTGAACCACTCCTCTGCCTAATGTGACCTCTGTGCCTATCTTTTTCTTTCCTTTTCTTAGAGACTGTGGCCATTTCATGGAGAAGGACAGTAAAACTATAACATTACCCCAGGAACCTCCCCCTGCACTTCATACTGGGGTCACTACTTTTACCACCAGGTTACCTTTTTAACTCTGGAGTCAGAGGAACTGGCTATTAGATGAGCTAAATTAAGTTACCTGACGTTGCCAGAACAGACAATGTACGTAGGGGTAGTGTGTCACTCCTACTCTGTCTATATTCTACCCCTTCCATGATTCATCAAAGTAATTTCTTAATGGCAATTGTATCCATCTTTTAGGTTCTTAAAAGCAACAAACTTTTTACATCATGCATGTGCTCTTGCTTCATCTATCTTATAATTCTAAAACTTTGTCTTGATGTAATGTCCAACAATCTTTATGTAAACTAATGGAATGCAGTTATAAACCATTTCCTAAAGCCCAGTCAAATCAAGTTGTAAATATGAAGAAAAGTTGTCATATGATTTCTGAATTTAATGACAATGCACTTCAGATAAAGTGTATATTTTTGATCATTGTCTACATCTTAATATTAGGTTGATGGTTCTTTAAGAAATCCTTAAATCTGTGAAAAACCATTTTCATCCTCTTTATAATGAAAACTCTTACAAACCTTATTTTTCCTCAGAGAATTTTGATCACCATTACCAGGATTTGGCAAGTAAAAACTATTTTAATTATTCAATATAGATATTTGAAGATTACAATTTTGTTCTCCAGAGAGAAAAATTGACTTTTGTTTGTTCCTTTGACATTCTACGCTAGATTATATAAAAGACTGCGGAAATGCATTGTAGTGTTTACCATGTAACACACCAAGAAAACACCTCCTTGCAAGTTCAAGGACATTAAACTGCTAATTATGTCTCTCTTTTCTATTAATATTTACTTTCACTCCTGCTTTTATTCTGAAACCACATATGGGTTTATTCTCTTTTTTCCCTTAGGGATTTTTAATAGAAAGTATATTATAAGCTGCTCTGTTACAAAGCTAAGTGGCCAGAACAAAGATTGTTTTGGGAGAATTTTTTTATCCCTTTTTTACTGACTTTTTACTTTCATTTATCAATTGATTTTCTACTAAAGGTCTACTTAGGAAAAAAAAAAAGAGTTGGAATACAATATACACTATCTTTAATAATATTGCTTAAAATCAATTGCTATGTCATATCTTGGAACAAATTAATGGAGTTTAAGCTACAGTCTCTAAAAATCAAATTGCAGATATTATCTTAAATCATTAGCCCTACATAAAAATGCATTGTTACTTTCTTCTAATTGTAAATTAAAGTACACATTATAGGTCAAATAATTTCAGGAATAAACATGAAAATATTTTTCATCATTCTACATAAAATTTACTTGCACCTTATTGATTATTACTGCCCCAGTTTTTCATAGAATGATGATGTATTATATGCTAAATAAAAAGCAATTCTTAAAACCTGAAAATTCAATTCAGATACTCCTTTGGAATTATGAAATGGCAAAATATAAGTTAGAAAATTTCTTCATCATTGTGACTTGCAAATTTTGGGTTTTATTTCACTTGATTTTTATAAAAGAAAGAGATACTAGGTCAGATAACTCATAAAAAGCATCTATAGTCTCGTTAAAAGTCTTGACAATAAAAATCATGGTCAACAATTCTTAGCTTGGAGTTAGCACTTGTATTGCTGGTCCTTGAAAAGAAATAACTGATAAAAACTAATAATGATTAGAAATATTAATCTGCTTGAATAATAGAGTACAGTTAACTCAAAATAAAACTTAAGACTTGGTCTCTTCCATTAATTTATTCTGTGACATTAGGGTATTTACTTTTTTTGTAAATCTTCTTTTGTAAGCCAAGATTATTTTACTAAGGATTCTCTACAGAACTTTCCAGTCCTAATATTGTCTAATTCTCATTTGTAAGAAATGTCTCCCGCACCTGAGACGTTTCCACTTTGACCCAAATGCTGAAGAATAAACTTACTTTTCTGATTGCAAGTACAATCTGTACCAAAATATAAACAGAAATGTCAGATTCAGATTCTAAAATGAAAATATTTCTAGGTATTATATAAATCTACTAAATAGAATTCTAATATTTGAAGTATTTACTTCACTTGAATTTCAATATGTACACTTAAATTATACTTAAGTTTCAAAAAGTACATTGCTGGAGCAAAGCATACTATTGAATATCCAATGAAATGACATGAAGTTTCTCTAAATATTAATTTAGCTACAAGGATCACTAATAATGGAACACAGGATGCAGAAATTATGCCCATGACACACATGTATAAAAGAATTTATAAAAAATAAAACAGAAGAAGATATTGTCTCAGGAGACAGGAGAATGTGGATAACACAACTGTGGTTGAATTGTGGTTTCAGTTTTGGAGTATTTCCAAACAAAATAACAATGATTTTCTAAGTATTGTCAGTCAGTTCAGTATATATCATATTCTCTTAAGAGCAAAAGTTTAATTTCACTGATACAATGACTGAAAAAAATGTTTGGACTAAGGATCTTTAAAGATTCCTTATCACTGGAAGGATATAAATTCAAATTCTCTAGCAGGGTACTGCTGGTTTCTTTATCACCATCCCTCGCTGTGTCTTTCCAGCCTTGGCTCACATACTTCTCCCCCACTTTGTACATCCAGTGAGGCAGCCACGTGAACTTTCACACTCCATTTTTTCTTATGTTGTTTCTTATGTTGGCGATGTCTTTCCAATTCTTCCTTGATGACAAATTTTATATCCAGTTTCAGGATTGATCACAGATACCAGTACCTCTGTGAGGTCTTTTCTTATTGCATCAGGTAGAGTTTGTCAGTCCTTCTGCTATGAGCTCAGAGCCCTGTGTATGTGTCTCTGTCATTGTACTTAATCTGTCTACGTGGATGCCTTCCAGTATAGACTGAACTCTATGAAACCATCTTTTTTTTTTTTTTCTCAGCTCTGAACCCAAAAGAGACATTGAATAGGTATTTATTGAATGAATCAAGTTTACCTTTTCAAAATACAAAAAAATGTATTCTTCTTCTAACATATTGTTCCCAAGTGAAGAAACTTAAATAGACCTGGGGTTCTTGTTCTGCAGGGGGATCACTTTGTCACACTGCTAAGCACTGGAGGAAGGACAGTTTCTAGTTTGTTAAAATGGCATTAGCTTTTGCTTTTACTCTAACCAAAGCCTTTTTGAGAGTCTCAGACCTCAACTTGCTTTTATATGCACATATCCATCACAAAGTTTAAAGTGCTGTTAAAGATTTCTAAAAAATTTCATTGAAGTTTAAAATATTAGCAAATCAAATTAAACAGTGTATATAAAGAATTATATATACCATGACCAAGTAGGATTCATTCTAGGTAAGCAAAACTGGTTTAACATTTGAAAATAAATTGATGTAATTCATTACATCAACCAGATAAACAAGAAACAAAATCATCTCAATAGATACAGAAAATCATTTGACAAAATCCAGTGCGCATGTATGATAAAAACTCTCAGCAAACTAGGAACAGAGAGAAACTTCCTCAACTTGATAAAGAACATCTGCAATAAAACCTACTGCTAACATCATACTTAATGATGAGGCACTAGAAGATTTCCCACTAAGATAAAAAACAAGGCAAGGATGTCCCCTCTCAGCACACTTATTCAACATTGTACTGGAAGTACTAGTTAATGAAATAAGACAAGAAAAGGAAAGAAAAGACATACCAGTTGGGAAGAAAGAAATAAAACTGTCTTGAATGATATGATCATCTATTTAGAAAATTCTAAAGAATCAATAAAAATCTCATAGAACTAATCAGTGATTATAGCAAGGTTGCAGGACACAAGGTTAATCTGCAAAAGTCAATTGTTCTCCTATGTACCAGCAATGAAAAATTGGAATGAACAAAATAAAAAATGCAAGACCATTTACATTAGTGCCAAAAAAAGGAAAGACTTAGATGTAAACCTAAGAATAATTTATTCTATGTTCATGGGTAGGCAGACTCAAAATTGTTAAGATGTCATTTCTTTACAAAGTTATCTATAGATTCAATGCAATCATGATAAAAATTCCAATGGATATTGACAAACATATTGTGAATATCAACAAACTGATCCTAAAGTTTATACAGAAAAATAAAAGGCCCAGAATAGCCAAGACAACGTTAAAGGAGAAGAACAAAGTCTGAGGACTGACACTCAAGACTTATAAAGCTATGTTAGTCATCACAATGTGATGTTGGTGAAAGAATCAACAAATAGATCAATGGAACAAAATGAAGAGCCCAGAAATAGATCCACAAAAATACAGTCAACTGATCTTTGACAAAGGAGCAAAAGCAATTCAATGGAGAAAGGATAGTCTTCTCAGCACGTGGTACTAGGACACTCACAAGCAAAAAGAAAAAAAAAAGAATCTAGATACGAATCCTACAGCCTTTTCAAAATATTAATTCAAAGTGGATCATAGACCTAAATGTAAAACATAAAACTATACAACTCCTAGAATAAAACATAAGAGAAAATCTAGTTTATCTTTGGTTTGGAGATTACTCTTTAGATACAACACCAAAGACACAACCCTTAAATGAAAAGTTGATATGTTGGGCTCTTTTAAAGTTAAAAATTTCTGTCCTGCAAAAGATACTGTCAAGAATATTTAAAGACAAAACACAGAGTAAGAGAAAATATTTGTAAAATACATATCTGATAAAATACTGTTATCCAAAATATACAAAGAACTCTTTAAAACTCAACAATAGGAAAATGAACAAATCATTTTAAAAATTGGCAAAAGGTCTGAACAGATACCTTACCAAAGAAGATATACAGATCGGAAATAAGCATATGAAAAAATGCTCAACATCATACATCATTAGGAAATTGCAAATTAAAACAATGAGATACCACTACACACCTATTAGAATGAATAAAATCCAAAACATTGAAACATCAAATGTTGGGGAGGACGTGGAGCAACAAGAACTCTCATGCTTTGCTGGAGGGAATGCAAAATGGTACAGCCACTTTGGAAGATTTTTTAGTGGTTTCTTATGAAACTAAATGTACTCTTATCATACAATCCTGCAGTCATGCTCTTTGGTATTTACCCAAATGAGTTGAAAAATAATGTACACAAATATTCCAGCTTTAATCATGGTTGCTAAACTTGGAACCAACAAATATTTCTTCAATAGGTGAATGGATAAATAAATTCTGGTATGTCCATACAAAAGAATTTTCTCCAGTGTTAAAAAGGCATGAGCTATCAAGCCATGAAAAGATATTGAGGAACATTAAATTCTATTTCTAAGTGAAAGAAGCCAATCTGAAAAGTTTACATATTATATAACTCCAATTACATGACTCTCTGGAAAAGGAAAAACTATGGAGATAGTAAAAAGTTCAGTGGTAGCCAGGGGTTTGGGGGGAGGGAGGAATGAATAGGTAGTGCACAGGGGATTTTTAGGGCAGTGAAGCTATTTTATATCCTACTATAATGGTATATGTATGTCATTATACATTTGTCAAAATCCACAGAATGAACAAAACTAAGAATGAATCCTAATGTAAACTGTGGATTTTGGTTGATAATGATGTATCAATATTGGTTCATCAACTGTAACAGACATACAACATTAATTAGGGATTTGATGATGGAGAAGGTGGGGTGTATTAGGGGAGGACATATGTGGGAACCCTCTGAACTTTCCATTCAATTTACTATAAACCTTAATCTGCTCTAAAAATTATAATAGTTCATTAATTTAAAAAAATGGTATGGTAATCTTAAAGAATTAATCCACTAAGTAAATTTCAAAATACTATACTTTGAGATTCCATACTATGAATAACAGAAGCATTTATTTCAAAATCCTATTTATTTTTTATTATATTAATAATTTTTAAGTTACTGTTCTTCTTATATTCAATTAGATTTAAGTTTTCTATATACATCCTCTCATAAAATGTTTCATGTTTGAACACAGACTATAATGATAAATTTCTCAAATCGCACATAAATGTGTTTGTAGAAAAAGATTTCTAATTGAGAAAAGAATTTCAAAAGACAATACAGAATATATACAATATGATTGTCATAGAAACTAGAAGAATATGTTACATTTAAAATGAAGAGATGATTAGGGATTTTTACAAAAATTAATTGAAAATTAAGTATATAAATATAGGTGCATGAGATTATTAAACACTGGAAATTCACCATCCAAAATTTCTTAGGTAAAGAAAGCAAAATGCTATGTGAAGTTAGGTTGAAATATATATCATTTTTGGTTTTTTATCCATGAAAATTGTCAAATACCGGCGATTTCATTTTACTTTGATACCTTAACCAGGTTGGGACTGCAAAATTGGGAAATAACTAACCATGAAAGGCAATTATATGATTATTAGGCCTTTGTGTAAAGATTTAATAGTTAAGTTTTCTGATAAAATGTGATCAGCACAAATTTGGCAAATTTATTAATTTATTCAACGAATAGTTATTGACTTCCTAGTATGTGCCACATGACATGGTCCCTGCTTCTGGAAAAGAATTTGGAAAACTATGGCAGACTGGCAGTTATGAAGAACATTGCTGTGAGGTGGTGATGCAAATATGCTCACTCTTCACTTCTAGAAGCCATCTGTGGTGCTATCAACTTTATAATCCATTGTGCTCCCAGCACTTACTGTAGTAGTTTAGCTCTAACTTTTATTTTGATGGTCCAGGTTCAAATTTCCCACTGCTATTTAGTAGTCATGGCATTAGGCAAGTTATTTACCTCTCTTAGATCCTATTATCATATCTATAAAATCTAGATAATGTCTACCTCCTGGAATGGGTGAGGAGTTAAGAGATCTGTCTCAGTCAGCTCTGGCTGCTATAACAAAATATTATAGACTAGGTGGTTTAAATAACAGAAATGTATTTCTCACATTTCTGGAGGCTAGGATGTCCAAGATCAGGTGCCAGCCAATTTGGTTCCTGGTGAGGGGGCTCTTCCTGGTTTGCAAACAGATGTCTTCTTACTATATCCTGCTATGGTGCAGAGAGGGAGGGAGAGAGAGAGAGATCATCCTTCTCATGTCTCTTCTTATAAGGCACTAATCCCATTCATGAAGCTCCACCCTCATGACATGATCACCTCCTAAAGGCCCCACCTCCAAATACCATCACGTTGGGTATTAGTTAGTCTTTAACATATGAATTTCAGGGTGAAACAAACATCCCATTCATAGCAAGATTTTATGTAAAAGTGTCTAACCATACAAAACAACACTTCATCATTATATGTGAATACAGGAATGACCACGACCTAGCTTTGCCTGCCCTCAAGGAAATTACAGTCTTGTTAAAAAGATATTTTTCTTGGGGCTTCCCTGGTGGCGCAGTGGTTGAGAGTCTGCCTACTAATGCAGGGGACACGGGTTCGAGCCCTGGTCTGGGAAGATCCTACATGCCGCGGAGCAACTGGGCCCGTGAGCCACAACTACTGAGTCTGCGCGTCTGGAGCCTGTGCTCCGCAACAAGAGAGGCCGCGATAGTGAGAGGCCCGCGCACCGTGATGAAGAGTGGCCCCCGCTTGCCACAGCTAGAGAAAGCCCTCGCACAGAAACGAAGACCCAACACAACCAAATAAATAAATAAATAATAATTTAAAAGGTGCTAATAATTAAAAAAAAAAAAAGACCAGCGCTCATGATCAGTCACAAGCAATTTCTCTTTAAAAAAAAAAAAAAAGAATTTTTTTCTTGAAGAAAACAAGGGAACTTTGACATCTTAAGTTGAACATGATTACATGAGAATAATTCATAGCTAATAAAGTTTTCTTTGAAAAACAAATTCTTTAGGGCTTAGAAAGCAAATTATATGCCTAGGGTGTCCTAGTTTATCTCAGCTCCCAAATATATAAAGAAGTGCTTATTTTATTTTTTAAATAATTGCATATTGCTGATCTTTCTAAAAGAGCCGATTACAGATAAAGTAAAATGTACCCCACTGAGGTACAGTCCAGAATTCTGAATAGTATTCTCTTCTTGCAGCCAAGCTACACAGTGTAAAAGCATCATAATTATAAAATTTTATCAGAATTCAGTCAAAGGAAAAGAGTATTTAGGTGATTTCAGGAAGTCCTTCAGCTAAGGTAATTTGAAGACCTATATTACTATAGGAAACAGTTTGTCAAAAGGACTAGAATACTTAGTCCATTGGACAAGACTTCCATCTCCATGGTGATTGCAAGATACACATTAGACAAGTTCTATATCTGTTAGTTGTTTTGAATTCCTATGCCATGCTCCATGTCACAGTTTTAACATGCTAACACAGCCCAGCTTGCCTAGAACAACACAGTGCTTGAGTAATTGACGGAAGCTTCTCAGAGATGCATATACAAAGTGTTATATAGTATTATATAATTGGTGCTTTCAGAACTCCCCAACTCTCCACATTCTGTATTGATTATTAGCTTAACTTTCAGAGAACATTCTGAATTCCCTTATTTACAGTTTCTTGAGAAATACCTTACCATAGTCTTCAAGTACTAACAACACTGTTAAGATGTCATTCAAAGAAATTTTATATTATACTCTTTAATTAGAATGTCCTGTTAGAGATAGAGGATAAGACAGGTTGCAAAATTATATTCTTTTTTTTTAATTAAAAAAAAAGACTAAGAAATACAATGAAGTTCCAAGTTTTTTTTAAAAAGACACCAACATATAAATATAATTGAATTGGAGATGTTTTAAATTGAGAATTTTTAAACAGATTTTTAGAGAAAAATATTTTAAAATGTTAAAAATATGTGTGCCAAGTTATTTAGTCTATAGACCAGGAAATGATTAAATGCATCACTAAGGCAAAAAGGAAGTTAAAAATGGCGTCCCGACCAAGTCATACTTAATTACAAAGTTAATGGATAATGTCCTGAGTAAAATTAAACCCTGACAACATCTTTTCAGGAGCATTCAAAGTTAGTATTGCATAAAACATCAAAATGTTATATTTTTTCTCATGGGGATTATAAACATAGAATGCTAAACCATTTAGACAACTTGAAAATTCTTTTCTCTGTATTTATTTATGAAACATATTTTGGAGTTTGAAAAAGATACAAAAATGCTATAAAACACGTTTTCTAAAATATCTCTGATTGTCAAAATTATGTCCAAATGAACATAAAACAATGACAGATGCATGTAGGGCATTCACATATTAAATATTTAAAAATCATGCAACTAATCACAATTGAATCACTATAGGAACAAGGTAGTATCACTTTAGGATGCAACAGAGATATTATAAAACAATTTTAACATGTTTGGTGCTGTGTGATGTACATTAATAGTCATGATCTGAGGAATTATCTGTCATTGAACTTACGGATAGAGCTCTCCATATGGTTCTTTAAAACTACGCTTTCCATCAGAAGAAAAATCCAAAAAAAAATTGATACTTTGATCTTATTCATTATGCTCATGAAACAATATCTCAAATCAACAGGCAAATTATATATCTTCAAAAAGAGGAAAGAAACACAGTTTTTGAAGTGATACTTTTGAACACTTCAGTAGAGCTAGCTGGGAAAGAAAGGTTAAGAATTTTGAGTTTGATTCTTCACACAGCCAAGAAATCTGGACTGCCTGATGATTCTGTTAGGATCTTTTACACCTTCCAATTTCAGTTTCTTTTTTACAGTCTAGCTACACTTGACATTGACATCAAGCCAAAACACTTCAACAGAAATATTTTTTTAATATCCTAATGTCACTAATAATAAATTGATATTGAATTTGATCATTCAGAGAAATGAGTAATAACTAATAGATCAAAGATATTATTAATCAATACCATTTCCTTTAAACACATTGTTTTTGAGGTTCAAAATATTTATGTGCTGAGGAGGAACTCTAGTGCTGATTTCTTTTGTTACAAGATTGTCCATTATTTCAGTTTTTTATTTTGTCTGTTTCATAGTCCTTTTAGAAAAATCTTGTAGAAGGAAACACTATTATTATATATACATTTTATCTTTTAGAGGATAATTTAGAAGAAAAAGTAAATGCTATTTTCTATTTCTTTTTATTGGTTAGATATTCAGGTCCCTAACTTTAGAAAAAACCCTGGAGGAGATCTGAGGAGATGGTGGAAGAGTAAGACGCGGAGATCACCTTCCTCCCCACAGATACATCAGAAATACATCTACACGTGGAACTGCTCCTATAGAACACCCACTGAACGCTGGCAGAAGACCTCAGACCTCCCAAAAGGCAAGAAACCCCCCACGTACCTGGGTAGGGCAAAAGAAAAAAGAAATAACAGAGACAAAAGAATAGGGACGGGACCTGCACCAGTGGGAGGGAGCTGTGAAGGAGGAAAGGTTTCCACACACTAGGAAGCCCCTTCGCGGGTGGAGACTGTGGGTGGCAGATGGGGAAGCTTCGGAGCCGCGGAGGAGAGCGCGGCAACAGGGGTGCGGAGGGCAAAGCGGAGAGATTCCCTCACAGAGGCTCGGCGCCGAGCAGCACTCACCAGCCCGAGAGGCTTGTCTGCTCAGCCGCCGGGGCGGGCGGGGGCTGGGAGCTGAGGCTCGGGCTTCGGTCGGATCGCAGGGAGAGGACTGGGGTTGGCGGCGTGAACACAGCCTGAAGGGGCTAGTGTGCCACGGCTAGCCGGGAGGGAGTCCAGGAAAAAGTCTGGAGCTGCTGAAGAGGCAAGAGACTTTTTCTTGCCTCTTTGTTTCCTGGTGTGCGAGGAGAGGGGATTAAGATCGCCGCCTAAATGAGCTCCAGAGACGGGCGCGAGCCACAGCTATCAGCGTGAACCCCAGAGACGGGCATGAGACGCTAAGGCTGCTGCTGCCGCCACCAAGAAGCCTGTGTGCAAGCACAGGTCACTCTCCACACCGCCCCTCCTGGGAGCCTGTGCAGCCCGCCACTGCCAGGGTCCCGTGATCCAGGGACAGCTTACCCGGGAGAACACGGCGCCTCGGGCTGGTGCAACGTCACGCCGGCCTCTGCAGCCGCAGGCTCGCCCCGCTCTCTGTACCCCTCCCTCCCCGCGGCCTGGGTGAGCCAGAGCCCCCGAAGCAGCTGCTCCTTTAACCCAGTTCTGTCTGGGCGGGGAACAGACGCCCTCAGGCGACCTACACGCAGAGGCGGGTCCAAATCCAAAGCTGAGGCCCTGGAGCTGTGCTAACAAAGAAGAGAAAGGGAAATCTCTCCCAGCAGCCTCAGAAGCAGCGGATTAAATCTCCACAATCAACTTGATGTACCCTACATCTGTGGAATACCTGAAGAGACAATGAATCATCCCAAATTGAGGAGGTGGACTTTGGGAGCAAGATATATTATTTTTTCCCCTTATCCTCTTTTTGTGAGTGTATATGTGTATGCTTCTGTGTGAGATTTTGTCTGTATAGCTTTGCTTTCACCATTTGTCCTAGGGTTCTGTCCATCCATTTTTTTTTTTTGTTTGTTTGTTTGTTTTTCTTTAAAAAATTTTTTTTCTTAATAATTATTTTAATAACTTTATTTTATTTTATCCTATTTTATTTTATCCTCTTTCTTTCTTTCTTTCTTTCTTTCTTTCTTTCTATTTTTTCTCCCTTTTATTCTGAGCCTTGTGGATGACAGGCTCTTGGTGCTCCAGCCAGGCATCAGGGCTGTGCCTCTGAGGTGGGAGAGCCAAGTTCAGGACACTGGTCCACAAGAGACCTCCCAGCTCCACGTAACATCAAACGGTGAAAATCTCCCAGAGATCTCCATCTCAACACCAAGACCCAGCTTCACTCAACGACCAGCAAGCTACAGTGCTGGACACCCTATGCCAAACAACTAGCAAGACAGGAACACAGCCCCATCCATTAGCAGAGAGGCTGCCTAAAATCATAATAAGGCCACAGACACCCCAAAATACACCACCAGACGTGGACGTGCCCACCAGAAAGACAAGATCCAGCCTCATCCACCAGAACACAGGCACTAGTCCCCTCCACCAGGAAGCCTACACAACCCACTGAACCAAACTTAGCCACTGGGGACAGACACCAAAAACAACGGGAACTGCGAACCTGCAGCCTGCAAAAAGGAGACCCCAAACACAGTAAGATAAGCAAAATGAGAAGACAGAAAAACACACAGCAGATGAAAGAGCAAGGTAAAAACCCACCAGACCTAACAAATGAAGAGGAAATAGGCAGTCTACCTGGAAAAGAATTCAGAATAATGATAGTAAAGATGATCCAAAATCTTGGAAATAGAATAGAGAAAATGCAAGAAACATTTAACAAGGACCTAGAAAAACTAAAAAGGAAACAAGCAATGATGAACAACACAATAAATGAAATTAAAAATACTCTAGAAGGGATCAATAGCAGAATAACTGAGGCAGAAGAACGTATAAGTGACCTGGAAGATAAAATAGTGGAAATAACTACTGCAGAGCAGAATAAAGAAAAAAGAATGAAAAAAGCTGAGGACAGTCTCAGAGACCACTGGGACAGCATTAAACACAAAAACATTCGAATTATAGGGGTCCCAGAAGAAGAAGAGTAAAAGAAAGGGACTGAGAAAATATTTGAAGAGATTATAGTTGAAAACTTCCCTAATCTGGGAAAGGAAATAGTTAATCAAGTCCAGGAAGCACAGAGAGTCCCATACAGGATAAATCCAAGGAGAAGCACGACAACACACATATTAATCAAACTATCAAAAATTAAATACAAAGAACAAATATTAAAAGCAGCAAGGGAAAAGCAACAAATAACACACAAGGGAATCCCCATAAGATTAACAGCTCATCTTTCAGCAGAAACTCTGCAAGCCAGAAGGGAGTGGCAGGACATATTTAAAGTGATGAAGGAGAAAAACCTGCAACCAAGATTACTCTACCCAGCAAGGATCTCATTCAGATTTGATGGAGAAATTAAAACCTTTACAGACAAGCAAAAGCTGAGAGAGTTCAGCACCACCAAACCAGCTTTACAGCAAATGCTAAAGGAACTTCTCTAGGCAAGAAACACAAGAGAAGGAAAAGACCTACAATAACAAACCCAAAACAATTAAGAAAATGGGAATAGGAACATACATATCGATAATTACCTTAAATGTAAATGGATTAATTGCTCCCACCAAAAGACACAGACTGGCTGAATGGATACAAAAACAAGACCCATATATATGCTGTCTACAAGAGACCCACTTCAGACCTAGGGACGCATACACACTGAAAGTGAGGGGATGGAAAAAGATATTCCATGCAAATGGAAATCAAAAGATAGCTGGAGTAGCAATTCTCATATCAGACAAAGTAGACTTTAAAATAAAGACTATTACAAGAGACAAAGAAGGACACTACATAATGATCAAGGGATCGATCCAAGAAGAAGATATAACAATTGTAAATATTTATGCACCCAACATAGGAGCACCTCAATACATAAGGCAAATACTAACAGCCATAAAAGGGGAAATTGACAGCAACACAATCATAGTAGGGGACTTTAACACCCCACTTTCACCAATGGACAGATCATCCAAAATGAAAATAAATAAGGAAACACAAGCTTTAAATGATACATTAAACAAGATGGACTTAATTGATATTTATAGGAGATTCCATCCAAAAACAACAGAATACACATTTTTCTCAAGTGCTCATGGAACATTCTCCAGGATAGATCATATCTTGGGTCACAAATCAAGCCTTGGTAAATTTAAGAAAATTGAAATCGTATCAAGTATCTTTTCCGACCACAACGCTATGAGACTAGATATCAATTACAGGAAAAGATCTGTAAAAAATACAAACACATGGAGGCTACACAATACACTACTTAATAACGAAGTGATCACTGAAGAAATCAAAGAGGAAATCAAAAAATACCTCGAAACAAATGACAATGGAGACACGACGACCCAAAACCTATGGGATGCAGCAAAAGCAGTTCTAAGAGGGAAGTTTATAGCAATACAGTCCTACCTTAAGAAACAGGAAACATCTCAAATAAACAACCTAACCTTGCACCTAAAGCAATTAGAGAAAGAAGAACAAAAAAACCCCAAAGTTAGCAGAAGAAAAAAAATCATAAAGAGCATATCAGAAATAAATGAAAAAGAAATGAAGGAAACGATAGCAAAGATCAATAAAACTAAAAGCTGGTTCTTTGAGAAGATAAACAAAATTGACAAACCATTAGCCAGACTCATCAAGAGAAAAAGGGAGAAGACTCAAATCAATAGAATTAGAAATGAAAAAGGAGAAGTAACCACTGACACTGCAGAAATACAAAGGATCATGAGAGATTACTACAAGCAACTCTATGCCAATAAAATGGACAACCTGGAAGAAATGGACAAATTCTTAGAAATGCACAACCTTCTGAGACTGAACCAGGAAGAAATAGAAAATATGAACAGACCAATCACAAGCACTGAAATTGAAACTGTGATTAAAAATCTTCCAGCAAACAAAAGCCCAGGACCAGATGGCTTCACAGGCGAATTCTAGCAAACATTTAGAGAAGAGCTAACACCTATCCTTCTCAAACTCTTCCAAAATATAGCAGAGGGAGGAACACTCCCAAACTCATTCTACGAGGCCACCATCACCCTGATACCAAAACCAGACAAAGATGTCACAAAGAAAGAAAACTACAGGCCAATATCACTGATGAACATAGATGCAAAATCCTCAACAAAACACTAGCAAACAGAATCCAACAGCACATTAAAAGGATCATACACCATGATCAAGTGGGGTTTATTCCAGGAATGCAAGGATTCTTCAATATACGCAAATCAATCAACGTGATACACCATATTAACAAATTGAAGGAGAAAAACCATATGATCATCTCAATAGATGCAGAGAAATCTTTCGACAAACTTCAACACCCATTTATGATAAAAGCCCTGCAGAAAGTAGGAATAGAGGGAACTTTCCTCAACATAATAAAGGCCATATATGACAAACCCACAGCCAACATCATCCTCAATAGTGAAAAACTGAAACCATTTCCACTAAGATCAGGAATAAGACAAGGTTGCCCACTCTCACCACTATTATTCAACATAGTTTTGGAAGTTTTTGCCACAGCAATCATAGAAGAAAAAGAAATAAAAGGAATCCAAATCGGAAAAGAAGAAGTAAAGCTGTCACTGTTTGCAGATGACATGATACTCTACATAGAGAATCCTAAAGATGCTACCAGAAAAGTACTAGAGCTAATCAATGAATTTGGTAAAGTAGCAGGATACAAAATTAATGCACAGAAATCTCTGGCATTCCTATATACTAATGATGAAAAATCTGAAAGTGAAATTAAGAAAACACTCCCATTTACCATTGCAACAAAAAGAATAAAATATCTAGGAATAAACCTACCTAAGGAGACAAAAGACCTGTATGCAGAAAATTATAAGACACTGATGAAAGAAATTAAAGATGATACAAATAGATGGAGAGATATAACATGCTCTTGGATTGGAAGAATCAACATTGTGAAAATGACTCTACTACCCAAAGTAATCTACAGATTCAATGCAATCCCTATCAAACTACCACTGGCATTTTTCACAGAACTAGAACAAAAAATTTCACAATTTGTATGAAAACACAAAAGACCCCGAATAGCCAAAGCAATCTTGAGAACAAAAAATGGAGCTGGAGGAAGCAGGCTCCCTGACTTCAGACTATACTACAAAGCTTCAGTAATCAAGACAGTATGGTACTGGCACAAAAACAGAAATATAGACCAATGGAACAGGATAGAAAGCCCAGAGATAAATCCACGCACATATGGTCACCTTATCTTTGATAAAGGAGGCAATCATATACAGTGGAGAAGAGACAGCCTCTTCAATAAGTGGTGCTGGGAAAACTGGACAGGTACATGTAAAAGTATGAAATTGGAACACTCCCTAACAGCATACACAAAAATAAACTCAAAATGGATCAAAGACCTAAATGTAAGGCCAGACACTATAAAACTCTTAGAGGAAAACATAGGCAGAACACTCTATGACATAAATCACAGCAAGATCCTTTTTGACCCAGGTCCTAGAGAAATGGAAATAAAAACAAAAATAAACAAGTGAGACCTAATGAAACTTAAAAGCTTTTGCACAGCAAAGGAAACCATAAACAAGACCAAAAGACAACCCTCAGAATGGGAGAAAATATTTGCAAATGAAGCAGCTGACAAAGGATTAATCTCCAAAATTTACAAGCAGCTCATGCAGCTCAATAACAAAAAAACACACAACCCAATCCAAAAATAGGCAGAAGACCTAAATAGACATTCCTGCAAAGAAGATATACAGATTGCCAACAAACACATGAAAGAATGCTCAACATCATTAATCATTAGAGAAATGCAAATCAAAACTACAATGAGATATCATCTCACACCGGTCAGAATGGCCATCATCAAAAAATCTAGAAACGATAAATGCTGAAGAGGGTGTGGAGAAAAGGGAACCCTCTTGCACTGTTGGTGGGAATGTAAATTGATACAGCCACTATGGAGAACAGTATGGAGGTTCCTTTAAAAACTACAGATAGAACTACCATACGACCCAGCAATCCCACTACTGGGCATGTACCCTGAGAAAACCATAATTCAAAAAGAGTCATGTACCAAAATGTTCACTGCAGCTCTATTTACAATAGCCAGGACATGGAAGCAACGTAAGTGTCCATCAACAGATGAATGGATAAAGAAGATGTGGCACATATATACAATGGAATATTACTCAGCCATAAAAAGAAACGACATTGAGTTATTTGTAGTGAGGTGGATGGACCTAGAGTCTGTCATACAGAGTGAAGTAAGTCAGAAAGAGAAAAACAAATCCCGTATGCTAACACATATATATGGAATCTAAGAAGAAAAAAAAAAGGTCATGAAGAACCTAGGTGTAAGACGGGAATAAAGACACAGACCTACTAGAGAATGGACTTGAAGATATAGGGAGGGGGAAGGGTAAGCTGTGACAAAGTGAGAGAGTGGCATGGACATATATACACTGCCAAACGTAAAATAGATAGCTAGTGGGAAGCAGCCGCATAGCACAGGGAGATCAGCTCGGTGGTTTGTGACCACCTAGAGGGGTGGGATAGGGAGGGTGGGAGAGAGGGAGACGCAAGAGGGAAGAGATATGGGAACATATGTGTATGTATAACTGATTCACTTTGTTATAAAGCAGAAACTAACACACCATTGTAAAGCAATTATACTCCAATAAAGATGTTTAAAAAAAAAAAACAACCCTGGATTTATTGAAATTGAATATTTTTCTCTTTAAATGAATAGTTATTATCTAGTAAATTATTTAAAATTTAGCTTGCTATTTATAGCTCTTTTGATCACACTTTGTGTGTGGTATTCATTTTTAAACATATGGCAATAGCAAAATTGATAAAATTTATTACTACCAATATATGAATATATATCAATATAGGCAAATTATATGAGATTGGATTTAAAATATGCAGGTAAAAAGTAACACGGGACATCAGTTTTTCTTTTAATTTCATATGTTATTAAGAAAACAATTTTTAACTTTCTGGTTTATTTTGCCCTTGTATATTTAGTTTATTCACTAAATCAAGTTTATCTACGAGAACAAAGCAAATAAGATTTGTTTGGGGCATTTAAAAAAATCATGTTACTGGTTGTATTGATAGCTTGCATTTGTAAATGAGACTTCAAGCTGATTTGCTTCTGCAACACTTGCATGTAATATGTACTTCGCCCGTATTTCCAACTGTTTGCAAGACATTTCCTTTTTGGGTATCTTGTTGACACATGAAGCACAATATATTCAAAACAAAGATAACGTCTTCCTCCAAAGAACTGTTACCTATATTCCGTATGTAAACTGATGGTAGATTATCCTTCTGTAAACCAAGTAAGAACTCCAGGAGTTCTTTTTTTGTATGATCCTCAGCTTTTAAAAAAACCTGAACTGACATCCTGCACCCTGATATACTGTTAAATTGTTATTTCCTGACCAGTGAAATTCTAGTCAGCTGAGGAACCTAAACCCAAATGCAGTAAAAACCTTCCCCAGTTTTAAAAGTAGAATTAATCATCTCTCTGTTACCTATATAGCTCTACTGGAGAACTTACATTGTGCATGGTACAATATTTTGTTGTTTATTAGCTGTTTCATGTACTGTTTCTGCTTACAGACCACCTCAAAACTTAGCGATATAAAACAACAGCTGATTTTACTTTGCTCATGATTTAGAGGATCAGGAATTCAGGAGACCCCCAGAACTAGAGAAGCAGATAGAAACCACATGTTTTTTCCTGATTTAGACTAGGAAGTCACGCAGCAACACTTCTACTGTATTCTTTTGGTTACAAGTGACTCACACACCCAAACTGACAGACTGTCCACCCCATGCCTCCCCATTCTCTCTTCTGTCCTAAAAAGTATTTTCAGCTTCATTTCTGTTGGTCTAATTCCTTTCCAGCTTTTAAGCTCTTCTTTAGTACCACCTGCCAAAGCCTTTCCTGATTCCATCATTGAGCTACCAGAGCCAATACCTTTGTGTTTGAGTTCAGAGAGACATTAGTTCAAATCCCATATTTCCCGTTTAAGGGCTACATGACCTTGGGAAAGTTATTTAATCCCTTTATGTGAAAAGTAGCAATAATAACAAGACCTACCAACCTAACAGGGTTATTGTGAACGTTGAATGACTAAACAGTAGAGAACATTCCCTGTGACACATAGTAAGTAGACAATGTTAGCTATAACTCTTATCATATCTTCTTTTTCCAAAGCCCATAGTATTTTATTTGTACATTCTTGTATCTACCATAGTCTGCCCCTTGTAATATTTTCAGGGCTTATTTTCTATCTTCTGTATATTTAGTTCAATATGTTACAAGCAATTTATCCCAGTAGACACCTGTATCTTGAATACCAAAGCAGAGCCCCTCTGGTTCTTTAAGCCTCAGTAAACATAACACATAAAGAACTTGCCGTTTTTTCTCCATTATTCCTTGTAACCTTTCCTCCCTATGATTCTTCTTGCAGAAATTAGAAAAGAAAAATCCGGGAAGACTTCATCAGTTCTGAAGGATAAAGGTAATAGAGTCAAGTTAACACAAGAAATTTATTAGCAAAAATATCTAAATGTGTCCACAGTACATTAGTCATCTTTGCAGATTTGTGGGTCAAAATTGCACAGGACACCCTCATATATTTGAAAACTTTTATTTATTTACCTGTCTGTTAAATACTTTTCTTCAGTTCACTATGACTTAAAGTGCTCTGGTTATAATTTCTGAAAGAAAAAAAAACAGAAAAATGATTTTTAAAAAAGAATGGAAGGGATAAAAAAAGATTAGAAGGAAAATAAAGAGTATAGGAAGGGTTTGCTTCCATGCCCTCTGGTTCTCTCCTTTCTGTCCTTCATTAACTATATATTTAGTGCATAATCTTTCCAAACACTTGCTAATCATTGGCAAAACAAAGATGGCAAAGCTAGGAATAGAGAGGAAGACTTGGGAATTGGAGTTCTGAATTCTGCTGTCTTCAAAGACTCCTAGTCATGTTCTGTCTGCTTTAGTCTTATCAGGTTCCTTATTGCTATGAAAGAGCATGACATTCTTATTTAAATACCATTCAAGTCCCAGGCCTCTTTCTAAGAATAATGTCCACATAAAGCATCAAGCTATCTCTATCGACTTCCTAATCAAGTCTGGGGAATCAGAGAGGGCTTTCCTGAAGAGTTATATTAAATTCAAGTATGATGCATGAGGAGTTAGCCAGACAAAGATGTGAGGATTGTTTGGGAGAAGTACAGAAGCAGGGCATCTGCTCTTTGCCAGACACATTGCAATCTACTTTATATATTTTGTTTCTGCAAGTTGTGCTTGATATCACCATTTCAGTAAAGGAGGAAGCTGAGGTACATGTAATTTAAATTACTCAGTGTCACACTATGGGTAAGAGGCAAAGGCAAGAATCAAAGTCAAGTCTGTTGGATTTTAACACCCATTTATTTCATTTTAACACAGATACTGCTTGCTCCTTAAAATAGGGCCCTTGTATTTGTATTCTTCAAAGCACCTTTGCTTTGAGTGCAGAGCTCATTACGTAAGTTAGAAAATCTATTTGACATAGACACATTGGATATGCGATGTGGAAAAATAGTCTTAATCCTTTTACTATTGGGGTGACATTCCTTAATTCCCACACAGGAGCTCAGTCCATTTTTCACCAGTGATTACTTGTTCTTTGAGAAAGACTCCTTCTCACCTCCATTCGTATTTTATCTGACAATTAACAAAAACATTGTCCTTGTTTGTGTGAGAACTAAAGGTATTATTGAAACACACTACCAGGAAAATCCATATATACATGCAAAATCTAAACCTTCCCTCCTTCCAATGCAGTATGAAATATACTTATTTTGGTGAGCACTTATTTCACAGGAATACTTGGACCATATATTATTGTCCACTATGAAAACAACTCAACAGAAATTTGGGTCTTACCTCTAAAATGACCTTTCAGGTAATGATGATTATCAGAAATTTAAACTACTACTTAAAGACCTCACTTGTGCTGAAGCCTAAACTAATTGGAAATGGTACTTGTAAACATCTGTCCCGGAAAACATTATCTGGGAGAATTTATTTATTTATTTATTTATTTTTTTATTTATTTTGGGGCACATGGGCTCAGTAGTTGTGGCTCACAGGCTCTAGAGCACAGGCTCAGTAGTTGTGGAGCACAGGCTTAGTTGCTCTGTGGCATGTGGGAACTTCCCAGACCAGGGATCAAACCCGTGTCCCCTGCACTGGCAGACAGATTCTTAACCACTGCACCATCAGGGAAGTCCCTATCTGAGAGAATTTATATCCACACCGACCCCTTTACTAAGTAGGCTCCTGTAATTTCTATTATTGTTGTTGTTGTTGTTATTAATGTACAATTGCAGACAATTTCCTAGGGAACACTTTTTTCTCAACGTTAAATTCTCTACTATTTGCAACATGTCTCCACGGTCACTAGAAAATCATTTATATAAATGTCTACTACATATCATTATTGATTTGGAACTATTTAAAATGAACCTCTTTTTTTATTCCAGCTGTGTTAATGCCCTCAAATATCTTTGTTATATACAAGTTGGGTACAATTTTAGAAGAATTATATTGTCACTTTTCCTTTATTTTCTGAATATAATTTTCATTATATACAAAAATCAAAGAAAAAATTGTAGTATTACCTATAAAATTTCAGTGACTTTAACCTCTGCAGTGTTATTGTTTCTGGAGAGGATTATTGAAGCTTGCTGCTGAACTGTGGCAGAATCAGAATGCAGCAATTCCACTTGCTACGTAGCCTCTTATTTCACTGGAGCAGCTCAAAGATTGCCTACCTTTGCTGGTCTCTTACAGACTCCACCTGCATGTATATATTAGAACCCATACTGAAGCAATGCTACATTTTGAAAATCAGAATTATTACACGGAAATCCTTTGAGGCTATATTTACTGGGGCTGTGATAACCATGAGTAAATTAGACATTTAAAGAAACATCATTAGGCTTGTGTCTTTATTTAAGGAGGTATAGAGAGGGCTAGGGATGATTATTCCAAAGAAAAAGAGCAAGAGAAAGACACGTCTTGTTGCCTTTTGCTGCTGGTTCAGCTACTGGCTTTCCTGGGCTAGTGGACTCATGTAAGCCCTCTGTACACACTCAAGAGGGCAGAGCTCTGCTTATGCAGCCCTGACCATCCAGAAACCAGACAACCCTATTAGTCAGCCCTATTACTGGTTATATTCCTTCTGGCATCCACCACTATCCTCTCGCTGCTTGCTTCTTATTAGTCTGACTTATCTGAGGTTGCAAGATTCACCCATGGTCCAAGAAACTGCAGACCAAATCATAACCAGGCAACAAGGAGGTTAATTAATTACCTTCTATTGAGAATGCAATAGTAGCACCCTTAGGTTCCTCTGGCATTGGCGTAATATGATGGACATGAGAATTATTGACTAGCTTTGTGACTAAGGCTTGCATATGTTTGGATCTAATGCCAGAGAATTCAGAGCAGAGCTTATCTTCTTTCATATTCTGATGCTCAGGACCATGCACCTGATGATTCCCCCAACTTCTCTTTGTCTTCACCATGCTTTTTCTTGGCCATTCCCACTCATCAAACAAAAGCTAGAGCTAAGAATAGGGTAAGTCGGCTGAGGACTTTGAAACTGATCCCCAATGATTTATTCATCACGAACAGTCACCCTAGTTCATTATTGCCTTTGTCTCTGGGAGTGGTGTAAAACCTGAAATGATCTTCCTATTTCTTTGTAAACTTTTTCTCCATTACAGCCTCCTACCAGATTATTTTGAGAGTTCCAAGAAATATCCCAGCACCTTTAAACTTATTCTAGATCCTGATAATCAAGATTCACAAGCCTTCCTGTAGGCTCTTGGTCAAATGCAACGAAACTACCATATTTGTAAAAACAACACACACAAAAAATGTGCTCTCCAATGCTTTGCTCCTGACAAACAAGATAGATGCATTGAAAAATGCCTTAATAGCTGACCTAAATCAACGATGTTTCAATCCTTACTAATACAGAAGTGCAGAATTCCCATATAACACTGTCTCCACATTTTTGGTCATATTTGGTATCCTTGGGTAGTTAGGGACACTCAGACCAGTCTGTGGACTTCTGAAATCAGGTCAAAACCCCTTGAAGTCAAAAAGGACACTGAGAAGAAATGAGATTCAGGAAAGTTGGTGCAGGAGATGACCCAGCCTGGGAGCAAAGGTATCTTCCTACTAGCAAACTTGGAAATAAAAATTATTTCTATTTTCTGAGGACTTTCTTCAAATTTAAGGTGATAGGTTTATGACCTTCAAATACCATATAAAAGTATATCTGTTTTTCCACCCCTTCCTTCTTTCTCCACCAAAATCGAAGCAGTCTACAGGCCCTCTCTTTAGGTCTTGTTCTTTATAACTACTTTAATCTCACACAGTCATGTACAGACACCCATTTAAATCAACATGCTGAATCTTGAAATGTGAAGTTCCAGGCGTTGTGCTCTCCCACCCCACCAGGAATCTGTTCCCACCACCACTTCTCATTTCACGATACATTAATTCTTTTGGTTTAGCCAAATGCAAAGCAGTAAATTACCCCCGTTAGCCTGAAAAAAAAAAAGTTAATGAAGTTTCTCCATGTGTCTATTCAATTCATAGTTCTTGATTTCATCTTCACATGCTGAAATACACAGAAAAATTGATCTTATTTATTCTTAGTACAATAAATAGCAACAGGGACACTCCTTTGCCACCAAAGCCACTTTTAAAAAGTCTACAAGCCTATGGATATTTAAGGCTCTAGTTTATCTATCAAGAAAATCTTGCTCTGAGGGACAGAGCATTTTCAGTGGAGCCCAGAATACATTCTTGACACAATCCAAATCCACCCGAACTCAGTGGATTCTAAGTGATTGCTTGGAGCGGCATGTCCATTCACAAGCACCACCACCGTATTTTTTGCCTTCCATCCCAAACCTCAGATGAGAATAGAAAAAATGGCTGGAAGGATAGATTTCTTTCTTTCCTTCCTTTCTCACTGCATTATTAATCATTTTTGTCAGTACAATAGATACTGAGATTTAATGTTGCAGAAAAGGCAGAAAACTGGTTTTAGCTTTTATTTTTAATAGGTTAAAATATATATTTTATATTTTATCATATATTTTATCAAATTTATCATAAATATGATAAATTTATCATATTTATCATGTCTTCCAGACCCATATATATGTCTGGAAGACATGATATGATCAGAATCATTTTGTATTTGAACCTGGCAGGATAAATGAAGTCTTACTTGATTTGCTTTAACTAAGGACCACATGTTTAAGACATTGGGAGTTCACAGATGAAACTGTCTCAAAATTTATTTTAATCTTATTCTTGAAATTTGTTTGACTTGAGTCTGATGACTAAAACACCACATTTACATGATATATGCAGAGTTTTCCATTTGATTGTTTATTTTTTTGAAAAAACATAGCCTGAAAGAAATAAACTAAGTTAGTGCTGATTATAACAGTTTTGGAAGACTTCTAGATGCTGAAGTCATGTGTTTTTTAAAATTACAGATAAAGCAAGTTCCTATTCATCCAAATACACGTCCCCTTAAATGAACAAATAGATTGTACCTCATTCAACAATTTACATTTATTTTAAATAGACATGATTAGAGAACAGCTTGTTGTACTCTATACTGCTGTTTCTTTGTCTATGATTAAAATTATTTTTGAAAGAAAACATCATATCATTTCCATCCAGGTTCACCTTACCGATAGCTCATTGACTCCATTGTATGTGTCTTCTTACATCTTTTGATCTTGGTTTCAAATAAATGTTCAATGTTTCTTTCCAGAGCCTATTAAGGGAAAAGAAGTGAAGGTTCCAGCTTCCCTAAAGGAAAAAGGTATTACTCTATAATGAAATGTGAAAACACATTGATCTGCCTATTGCATATTCAGTTATTTGCAATGAAGTAGTATATCATTATTTTTCATATTCTCAAAACTCTAATTTTTATATGCCCTCCTCTGTTTTTGAGCAAAGGAAAAATTCTAAATTGTACTGTGAAACAACAAAGGAAAGAGTGGCTGTGTCAGAAATACTAAGAAAGCTTTGAAAAATGCATATGCTATTCTGATTCTATGAGTCTGTAGTGGAAAATCTACATTTTGTAAATATCCCAGGGTAAATCCTATTAGGAATAGCCATGGGAAACCAAAGATTTAAGATACAAAAAAATACTTAAAATTTCTCAGTGATAGCTTGCCATTCTGTAAGTTCAGATACAGTAAAATCCTAACAAATTTTATAGTTAGGAGTAACTTAGCGATAAACTATAGTCCAAAACCATCATCTTGTAGGTAAATAAAACTGAAATAGTCAAGAAACTTTTCAGTTATTGTAATTTGCCCCAGAGCCAGCCTGAGAACGCTGATCTCCAAATCAAGCACTGTGATCTTGCTAAGGTATCTTATTGCACCTCTGGCCTTCCTACTATACTAGGCTCAGAGGAATGTGGATTCTGATATGCCATGCATCAAGTTATGTTCCCTAAAACATAAGTAAATATGTTAAGTCCAATGTAATACATTTAGTTTCTAATTATCCTAAGACATTCTATGGGTGTGGTGTCATTCTCTGAACTGTCTAACATTTCTTGTTGTCAAAATGAACATATTAGTCAACCAGTAAAACCATGAAATATACCTGCTATGTTGAATGTTCAAATAGAGCCTGTTTCTACATTTACCCAGAAGAGAAGATCTACGTGAACTATTGACAAATATACAGGGACTTAGTGGTAAAAATTCCAATTTACCGGAATTTTTATTAAAAAGAAAAAAAACTTTTGGGTGAACTTTTATAAGCATGTGCTGGAGTTGGAGGAGATGTGGAAGAGTAGTAGGAGGGGAAAGCTGACAGAAGACTCAGTGAGAGCAATGAAGGATGCAAGGAGAAGCTCCATTAGTGTACCAATGTATAAAAAAATACCCTAAAGTCATATTTTTCTAACTTTGCAATTAAATTTAAATTAAACAAAATTGTTATTTAGTGAAACATGAGAGCATGGCCTGATTTTTTTCTCAGCCATGTATGTACTTAATTTTTTTAAAGAAGTATTTAAAGCAACATGGACTCCAAACCTATTAAGGCATTTATGTTTCACTTCAGAAAAATATCATCATATCCAAAACTTTATTTTTATTGTCACCTAGGTAGTAGTTATTTTGGTGCTATATACAATTTTATGTTTTTCAGGCATAATATGTAAATTAGGATGTTCTGCTTGCAAGAGAATTTTTACATGTTATGTTTAATGTTCAATAGGCAGCAAAATGTTGTTACATTGTATTATTTGAAGAATGAATTAATTGTGACGACTAATGACATTCCTTTGGATTTAGCTAAACTAATTTATTTCTTTAAAAGAACTCTAGATTTCTTCAACATGATCTGACTGTTGATTGCAAGGGACATTTATATAAATATCTAAATTGAAAAGATTTGATGCCATCAAGTAATTCAATCATTCAATGATGTTACAATTCTTTTGCCAAACTAAGATAGAAATATCAAAAATGAGGGACAGACAGGAATATTATAAATTTCCCCATTTTTATTAGAAGTGCAGTGCAAAATTTTCCCCAGTAGAAATGTGTGTGGAATGTATATATGAATGAAAAACAATTTAGGTTTCCACTAAAAACACGTGATGCTAATTTGAGTCTTTGAACACTGGAAATATCTACTTAAGAGTTTCCTCTCTCTTCTTTCATCCTTCCAGGTATTGTTTTTTCATCATCCCATTCCACATGGTCAGTGTAGCACCAGCCAGTGCGTGGCCACAGATAATGGTGGTGGGGAAGGCAGCATTTGGAAAAGATGCATTTTTTAAAGTTATATTCTCATTTCATTAATATTGAATTTTCTTCTTTACTGTATGTTTCAAATAACCACTTGAGTATATTTAACGTGTTTTTTCTTTTACCATTTAAAGCAACAATGATCTCTCTTAGTAATGTGCTGGAATATTATTGGTGCTTTGCAATTTTATGCACTGAATTTCATCATTTGTTTTCCACCGAACAACCAACATTCAGGCCTGTGGTGCTGAATGTGAATGACAGTCCTAGGACATTTTGACAGAAAGTGTAACACGACATGCAGACTTTCACTTTCACCTCTGAGAGGTGGTGTCACATTAGGCTTTCTTTCCTTAAAGGGGGTCACTGTCGTCTCACATATATCAGGACAGCTACAATTCAAAAAATTCTTGCTAAAAAAGAAATTAATTTTAAAAGAAGTCTTGTTAGATTAAAAGTTTAACATATCTTCTTTTAGTAAACAGAGGGAGTCTTAAAAGTCTTCATTTAATATCCAGTCAAAGAGCATCAAACAGAATGATAACATCATGCACACTTAAATGATAAAATTCACAAATACATAGAAATTAAACAACATATTCTTAAAAATCCAATAGGTCAAAGAAGAAATTAAAAGGAAATTAGAAAATATCTTTAGACAAATGAAAATGAAAACACAACATACCAAAACTTACGGAATGCAGCAAAAGCAGTTCTAAGAGAGAAGTTCATAGCAATAAATATCTACATTAAAAAAGAAGATGAAAGATTTCAAATAAACAACCTAACTTCATACTCCAAGGAACTAGAGAAAAAAAGAACAAACTAAGCCCAAAGTTAGCAGAAGGAAGGAAATAATAAAGATTAGTGAAGATTTAAACAAAATAGAGAATAGAAAAATCAACAAAACAGAGTTGTCTTTTGAAAAAATCGACAAAAATGACAAAGCTTTGGCTAGATTTAAAAAAAAGAGTGAAGACCCAAATAAATAAAATTAGAGTTGAAAGAGGAGACATTATAACTGGTGCTACAGAAATAAAAAAGGATCATAAAAGACTACTACAAATGTTTATATGCCAACAAATTGGACAACCTAGAAGATCTGAATAAATATCTAGAACATATGATAGCCAAGACCGAATCATGAAGAAACAGAAAATTTGAACAGACTAATAACAAGTAAGAACATAATCGAAAACCTCCTAACAAAGAAAAGTCCAGGACCAGAAGGCTTCATGGTGAATTCTACCAAACATTTGAAGAAGAATTATTGACAATTCTTTTCCTGAAGAATTGTCTAAATAAAAATTATACCAGTAATAGTAGCACTTTTACTCTAAGTAGCAACTGACAGTCTAACACTTTTCCGGTTGTGCCCATCAGGCCAAAATGCCAAGTTGATAGAGTGAATGGAAAGGGGTTACATTTTGGAAAGAAAACTAGTTGAGACTGCCAGAATTTTCTCTTAATAATTGGCTTTCCAAAATTAATGTATCCAAGTACTGTGAATTTTATTTCCTTCATCCAAAAAATTAATGTACAGCAATAATAATGTGCAACTATATGTATGTAAAATATATGGATAATTATAAATGTAAAGCCCCAATAGTCCTTCCTTGGTATTCTCTCCATTTAAGCCCTCAAGAGGATGACTCACTTTCACTCTGCATGTTCATTTTTCTTGTCACTCCAAGCCACATTATGCAAATATTCTAATGTGCTTCTCTCCTTCAGGGGAAATTTTTTAAAATGTCATAGTATTGTATTTATTAAATAAATAATTAATTAATTTAAATATATTTAAATAAAATTATTTTATTTTTTATTTTTCTTGTTCCCTTTTTAAAAAGATTTAAATGCTTAAATCTTTAAATTTAAATTTAAATTTAAAAAGTTTTTCATATAAGGTCATCTATTATTTTTATATATTTAACCAGTTGTAGGATGATCCATACCTATGACCTCTGACCTTTTATTCACGTAATTGATAATTCTCACTTCAAGTTAAAGAAAATGAATTCTGGTGCTCAGAAACATAAGTAAGAAAAAGTGACTCTCTCTTGATAAGGGAAAAAAACAAAGAATGTCTGCTTATTTACCTTGGCAAGTGATTTTTGCACAACTTTCTGAACCATTTGAATGCTTTAAAGTCAACTGGTTCATTACCTGAAATATATCCAACCAGCTCTCCTGCCATCTTCAAATAACATCACAGGACCTTGTTCTGACTGACTATTCTCTGTGCGACCTACAATATGTTCAGCCTCCTCCAATTATTTCTTACTTCTTTCAGTGCAGACTCTTCATGTTGGGAAGCTTCAGGGAAGGATAGAATAATGAGGCACACATAGCAAGGCATAAAAGAAAGATTAGATAAAGACAGAGTGACACTATCAGGAATGTGAGACATTGTATTTAGCATATACAAAAGACAAAGGATCACGAAAATGAAATGATGACAGAATGAGGCACGGAAAATGTATGCATTTATTCTGTGCTGCAAAGAGAGAATGCCCTCTGGCTCATTTTGTGTTTTTACTGTCCACTCAGCAAACTTTCTTTGTGAGCATCAAAGTCCTACGGGAATCTTGCCAAGGAAGGGTTGCAGAATCAGGACTTAGTCATAAAGCATTGAGTCATGCATTAAGTGTTTTTATTGCGAACTAGAGCTATTTTAAAACTATACCTATAGAAGCTTATAAAGCATAATTGCTTTTCTTGTTGACCTAATGGGAATGAGAGGTGAGAGAGAGACAGACAGACACAGACATAAATGCAGAGAGAGAGCGGGTGTGAAATTACCAGATAATTATCTGAGGATAATGTACACCAATGTTGTGTATCTGCTGGGTCCACCCTAAATGACTTTTCCACCCATGTAAGGTTTTAGTTAATGGGACAGGGATTCCACTTTACATTTTGGTCTAAACCATCTAAAACTGAAGCTTATAAATTTGATTTTCTTGGCATTTTGAAACCACATCTTAAATAGTTTTGTGTCAATAACAATTTTTGAGTGTTAGAATAATATTCTGGGGATATCTTAGTCACTGAGGCTCCAAAGATGAACAAGACAAAATCCCTGTCCTCAAAGATCTCACAATACTTGGGAAAGAGAGCTGGGAAAGAGTAAAAGTGAAGTGGCCTCCAGTGGTGACTTAGACAAAGCAAACCAAAGTTTTCATCCAATCAATGGTATCTATGATATAGGTATTAGTACATGAGTGCTCAGGAAATATTTGTTCAGTTATTCAATCTAATCTCAGCCACATACATCAGCTAATTATCATTGCTCCCATTTCAGAAGGTGAGAAAATTAAAATTTAGAGTGTTTTAGATGCCTCACATTAGACCATTTGGTTTTTCAATAGGGAAAAAAATTTTAAACTGAGGGATTTTTTTGTTCATTTGGTTTGTGTCTGTCTGTTTTTCTCCAGCTGCAGTGCAAAAAATGATCTCTTGCTTTGGATGAAGTTGGGCAATTACTTGAGAACATCATCACCTTGCCCCTTTATTATGCATGAAAGAATTCCTCAGTTTACAAAGATAACACTGATTTAGAAACTCAAGCAGGAAAAATAGGAGCATAGAGAATGCATGAGGTTTCACAAACATATGAACATGGTTCAATAAGAGGAAGGAAAATATTAAACAGTCCATGGAATATTGAAGGAAAGAAATGTAGGCAGAGATAAGATGAAAAGTTGTGGGGTAGAGGCTGTCAGGTGTTGGTTCTCTGTGTAACTTCACCCAAACTCAGGACAGTTTTGTCTTTTGGAAATCTGTGAACTGAAGACATTTCAAATCAAACTGAAAGATAATCAGAGCTTGTCTTTCTCACAGTTGTGTTTACCAGAGTCACAAAATAATGTGTCCACAGCAGATGAAATCAAATGCTACCTATTAAAACAGACCTCTTATTTGCAAAACACTTTCTCTTAAGACATAGTTAAGAAGAAACGTGTGTTCCCTGACGGTTCTTCCAAATCCCAAATTGGGTAGCGAGCTGATTGGAGAGACAATAGTGCTCTATCCCATCCAATAAAACCTCATGCAGAAAACAAAATATGAAAGTGTGTGTGTGTGTGTGTGTGTCTGTGTGTTTTGCAAACCATTTGTTGTTAAATAATACAATAAGGACACAGTAAAGTGTAAATGTGTATATGTATGTAATTGTAATAGTAGTGGATTTTCATCAAAAAATGCAAATGATTACTCAAATGATATAAAAATCATGGGTTTAGAATAAATTTATGAATGTTACTTCATTTAATACAACTTTAATTGCTTTATTTAAATATATTTATATTTAAATATATTTTATTGAACATCTTGGTAGAAAAATATAAGAAAAATCATTTCAAATATCAGTAAAGAGACTAACATACACTGTTGGCTTTGTGTCTGACGCTAAGTGCTTCACACGTAGTGTTCAACTTCATTTTCACAGCAATCCTTTTTTTTTATTAATGTGAAAATTGAAGCACTGGAAGTGAATTGCCCGGGTCACACAGCTACCTGAGGTAGATTTGGGAGTCATGTCTGGCAATATGACCTGCCTCCTTTGCCAGAAGGCTTCCCATATTCCCTCAGACCAGAACTCACATACAATTGCCTAGGGAAAACAATGCTGAAGTTCCTTTGTATATTTTATATAAATAGGTTTGGTGACCTGCTTTTAAATGTAAAATCTTCCCATGCCACTAAATATTGAATACTACTCCAGCAGTGAGTGAGATAGCTATCAATTTTCTATCCATGTTCAGTATATTTACCTAGTTTAACCAGCTTAATTTAGGAAACTGTTTATACGATTCATGATTTAATGACTGGCTGGAAAAAAATAGAAACCTCTGTGGCTTTATCGTTCATGCTAATTACAATCTTAATGACTCTGTTAGTAATTTGTACCTATAAGATATAGCACATGGCTTACTATGTAGTTTTTATGCATGAAATATTTAAAAACTTTCACTCTGTCTGTATCAACAGTAGTTATAGCAGTGTGCGTACAAGTGTTTAAGGCTTTGGAGTTGGAATGAATCAGTATTCAAAGACCAGTTTTTCCACTTACTAGGGAGTACATACTTAGACAAGTATTAAGCCTCAGTATTATTATCTGTAAAGTGGGTGTAATAGTAGTATTTAGTTCATAGGAGTGGTAAACGAGGATTATATAATTGTTCATTCGTGCAACAAATTTTGTGCAACAGATATTTATTGATCCCTAGTCTGTGCAGAGCACTGATCTAGACACTATCATACGGCAGAGAAAATGAAAATTCACCCCAGGACTCATGAAATTTGTATTCTACTGGGGTTAGAGAGCTAATAAAAATGAATATTTAATATTATATAAATAAATTATAGATAATGCATATAATACACTTACTTAGTGAGTGCCATGTATAAAATACAAAACATCATTAGTTGCAAAACCAAGAATTATTATTATTATATTTTATTACACATATAAGGATTCTATGTGCTGAAGAAGCAATTTGATAATGATAACAAAAAAGATTGGGAAAAGAAAAATCAGTGGCATTCAGCTTCTAACTTGCAAAATATTTAAAGTGGAGATATTCTTAAAAGAATGCACATTCTTGGGATTTATATATTGCATAGATTTCTTTCTTTTCAATTTATAAAGACAGAACAGAGACTCCTAAACAAAGTTGATCCCCACTGCTGCCCTTCTCTAATTCAAGCACATGCATGTTGAAGTTTTGGTTGGCCTGCTTTACTTGAGAACACAGTGTTGATGACACTGAAAAATCATTAATGAAGCTCCCCTCCCCAGACCCACCAGCAATTAACATTTCATAAGTGAAATCAACCGCCTGGAAAAGTCAGTGCTGCATATGAAATGGCAGGCTGTCTGCTTCAAACACTCAGCTTGGGGATTGCTTGATTCTATGTTTCTGCAGTGCTTGTGAGTCGAGCCCAGAAAGAAGGGCTCAAGTGAAAAATGTTTATGGAAACCAGATATTTTATTATACAATAAAAATCGATGGTTAAAAATATTTAGCAGTATAGACGGGGTGAAAATACAAGTTCCTGTTCTCTTTTCCAGGCTTCCAGATCTCAGTCTTCAGCATCAAATACTGCCCTTAATTTCCTGAAACTTCTCAATGAAGACTTTTGACTAAACTTAAAAAAAAAGTATATATATAGACATATATATTGTTGTTGTTATTTGACTATATATACATATATAAATATGTCTATATATATATATTTGTCATTTTTATAGGACTAAGAACAGGCATCCATATGTGACTCAAAAATTAAAGACACACTTCAGTAGAAATGCTGTCTACAAAATGAGGGCACCAAGTTCTTAGGGGCCAAGTAGGCTAATAAAAGAGATGTCCACCTTAGAAATCCTCACCTATCAATTCCTGCTTTGCATATTCAACGGTAAAGTTCCAGTTCTGTAAGAACAAAAGAAAACTACCTTGAGAGATCATGTAATTTAAGTTCATGAGCATAATTTTAAAATAAGTAAGCTTTTTCCACACATCACTCTTAATTCTTACATCAATTTTACAACATTATTTTCTCCATTTCAGCAATGACAAAATTGAGACTTGAGGATTTAAGTAATGCCCAAGGTCACAAAACTAAGTAAATGAGCTTGCTTAAAAAACCAGATTATAGATCCAAAAGCCTCCTTTCCACGCTTCCCAAGAATTCATAAGTTGTGTGGTTATCATGTTAGTGTTGTTTACATAACACCAAAAGTCAGTAGTTCTCACATCGTGAGAGGGTCCACAGCCACATGCATGTTGAATGATCATAAGAGTGGTTATAAAATTTCATGAACAAGGTAGAAGTTGGTTCTGATTGTATTGTGCTCATAGCTGATAAAAGTATTCCCCACAACTTTTATTTTTTACAGAAGATCTTTTGACAAACATTAAGTCTAAAATGATTCCACTTCAAGATTACATGGCAATGTGATTGACAGGGGAGAGAACCAGGTGTAGAGTGAGAAGCAAAACTCTTTCAAATAGACAGCTCTACATGATGAGCAAAATGCCTGTGGACCCTGTCCTAGAACATTGAATATTTATCTCTAACTCTAGAAGCATGAATCAGTTTCTTCTAGGACTACAGATACACAGGAGGGAGCATTTCATAGTTCTCTATATTTTTTGCTCTATATTTCATTGTCTATATTTGTTTTGTTCAGTCATTCATTCAACAGTATTTATTGATCATACACCACGTGTTAGATATTTGACCAAATGCTGGTATTTGAGTAGCAAACAAGGCACAACCCTTGCCCTGTGGAACTTAAAATCGAAAGAGGGGATACAGACAATAAACAAAAATTAATTAAAAATAGTATAACAAAATTTTATACCACATTAAGGCACATAGAAAATATTAAAATAGTGTATGTCCTACCCGGTTAAGTGAATGTGTCAACTAAAAAGAGAGAAATATGTGCCAGAGAGTGTGGAAGTGCAATAATATAGCGCTGATATCACTTTTTACAGGATGTGCATTCAAGTGGTACAGGAAGTAGGGTGTGAATGGCTATGGAATTCTGTATTACATAAAATTCTGCAGTTAAGCAAATGAGCTTTATAAAAACTTGTAACTCTAGGAAATAGACTCCATTAGGCTAAGACCCAAATAAAGCTGGTTAGCACTACCCCTGACACAAAGTCTGTACTCAGTAATATCCCAACCACAAGCTCAGTTTTTCTGCTGTTTGAAGGGAGGAAAAATTGTAATGTACCAGAACCCTTCTATTAATCAAAACAAGACTTTATGCCGAGAGAGGAGAACTATGAGGCCAAGGCAAAATTGTTTAAATAAGAGAAAGGACTGGGGAGCATGAACATATCAGTTATTGCAGTTGTTGGGGTAGTGTCATGAGTATTACTTGGATAGCTCAAAGAACTATGTATTTATCCTGTACTGATATTAAGTTAGAATGCAGAGTTTCTAGACAAAAGCCATTGTCCTAGGAAATAAGAAAGCACAATACTTTATTTTAATGTGTTTATACTATTATACTGAAGTTAATCCAATTTAATTTATTTTATAAAATTAATAACAAATACTACTAAAAACAATAATTATACCAGTTTGAAATGATTAAATTAACCACCAGGTGGAGCTCCATGAATTCAACGTATGTAGTCAGAAGTAGGAAATTGCTTAAATTCGTCAAATTAGGATAAATTACAACACATTTTTTTTCTGAACCGTTTTGGCTAATTTCCTTATTTGCAATGCTTAGAGAATTTATGAATTATAAGAGATGGGCTCTTATTAAAGACAAAATGCCAAATTACTTGATTAGTATAAAACTTTTTAGCAAACTGGAATTTAAACCAATGTCCTTTGCGTAAGTTACTTTATAGTTTACTACAAATACATATTCCATTGTGTACTGATAAAAGTATGTAACTATAATTGAAGCTGAGAACAAATGAGAAAAATCTATTAAACCTGCCTATTATTCCATTTAATACGGATTTTTAAAAATGCTTATTTTTTCCAATTTGTTTGTTTGTGTGTGTGTATGTGTTTGTCTCACCCCAGAACCTGAAATTAAAAAACATGAAAAGATGTCCAAAGCAGGTAAGGACACTTTGTAAGATTTACATATAAGTATATATTCTGTTTATAATGAACAAGGCCGGTGTTACAATCAGGCTGTGTAAGGCCTTGAAATGCTGAAAACATTGAAAAAATACTCATATACCCCAAATATTTTAATTGTAATAAGCCATAAACAAAAGTATGCTAAAATTAATATAGCTTCTGTTTTCTGTTAGCAAATTTCGGATACGTTTGTCAAAGCATTGGAACTGTTAACATATGCTGCTCCTTATTTATCTACTGAGCAATTGAACATTGTTTACAAAGTGCTAAGGGGACAATTTCAGTTTCAGAGAATTTAGCCAGATTGTGACAAATGTCTAAATCTTATTCTTATAATTGGTTGAACCTTATGGAATCACCTGTACTCGAACATCTTTTACCTCAAAAACAGTAGTTTCATACAGTTCAACATAACAGATTCAACTATTTTCTTTCCCACTAATTAAATATCCAAATACTCTTTGGAGGCGTAATGGAATACTTTTACAAGAGACTTCCTGCAAACAGGTTCTTCGAGAAAGGAAGACAAGAGATTAGCTGGTCACTTTTAAGACAGGTGTTAAAAGTTAGAAGAAGAAACATCATAGAATAAAGTGCAGGAAAAAAAAAAGACTAAAATTCCTGAGGAAAACTCCAATTAATTACAGTCTTTCTAGGGCTAACCCTATACCAAATATTTTATATCTATATGAAGATATTTACATGTCTGTATCTACATACGCAAAAGAAGGTTATATCTATATCTCTCCCTATAGTGAAAGTGATACTATGTACATGCAGACATTCATATCGTTGGTGTTAAAATATTTTCACATAACTAATTTTTACAAATTTTAACCTACATTTAAGTAATTCTTGCTTCACCCTTCTCTGTATAGGTTAAATATTAACCTAAATTATTGTCACTTCTACGAAAAGTATTGTCAACATATCAAAAGGGATTGTTTAAGTTTTTTTTTTATTTTTAGTGAATGAAATAATTTTAAGTGACTTTATAAAATCTGAAAGTATGCATTCTCTGGAAGATAAATGGAAAAATCAACAATTTTAATCAGTAAGAAAAATGCATGATAAAGACAAAATGATACATTGAGTCTTAACATCAAAAGTTATAACTGAACTTTAGATATATCTGAAGATAAGGAAAAGCTATGTATATAAATTACTTTACTGCTGTTAGCACCCTTACTGGGGTCAGCAAAAAATCGCTGGCCAGATAAAAGGTGCATGATGTCACCCCTTCCTGTAAGCATAGCATTGTATTTTATGCTTTATTTTACTTTTGGTATATAATGGAAAATACTAATATATGCACTATAAATTTCCTAGTATTGGTTGACATTAAATAATTATGCCTATTTTTATGTTATATTTATTTTTCTCTTCCTAAAAGGAAAGAGAAATCAGCACTAAGGGCTATTTTATTATAAAATATAATCAATTAACAATTTATTGACAACATATATTATGCTAATATCACTGCCATATGTCAAGAATTGTGCTTGGTGATACAAAGTTTAGAAACAAGTGATAAGATATTGTTTCCATCCCAAGAGAATATGATCAAGGACATAGACGTGAACTATTGAAAGATGGCTACCAGATAATTAGTTACATTTGTGAAGAGTGCTCTAGGAGTCTAGAGAGAGGGGACATTCCTGTAGTCTGTGTCAATCAGTGAAAACTTCAGGGAGATGATGGATCAAGCTGGGATTTTAGGAATATGCAAGAGCGTCTGAGGCAGGAAGGTGATTATAAAGCATGGTGGAAGTCAGCTTTATAGTAGAAAAACATGAATTTGACTCTCTTGCTAGGGGTGTGACCTAAATTACTTAATGTTTCTGAGTTTTAATTTTTTTGTCTATTGAATACTCACTTGGTAGGGTTGTCATAAGAAATCCAGTTGATGTTTGCTATTTGGTTCAGATTCAATAAAAGGGAACTCTATTTAGGAGTTAGCCCGGAGGCAGGGATGAGCATGGCATAAGCAGGAGACAGTGAGGGGAGGATCAAGGACCAAAGGAGATTCCAGGGGCTACATGAGGAACAGAAAATGGCAGGACTGCAGCAATGACGTCTGGCCATATGAGTAAAAGATTACTTTTATAGTAATCTAAGTGTTATAAAGGTGGGAGAAATTGATAGGGAGAGGTACAGAGAGGCAGCATTAAGGAAGTGAATTCTGTTTACTTTAAATATTATTTATAGCCATGACTAATATTCTGTGTGGAATTATAAGGAATTAAGTTTTTTAAATATCACAGGACCTAGCAACCCACTGAAAAATACTAATAGCATCTTGTTATATACCCTTTCAGTTATATGAATACATACAATCACAATCATACTCTCTGTACTGTGGTATCACTGCTTTTGTAATTGTCAAGCTGTTTCACAGGAAAAGGCTAGAAATTGATGACATTAGCTATATATGACTCCAAGGTCTCAAGCACGAAAAGATGAAGAAGGTGATGAAATGTAGAAGTTGCAAAGGAAATGCAGGTGGGGTGGACAGAGGTGTCCTAGAGACACTAGGAAATCGGGAATATTCACTCTGAATCCTCACATAAGGTTTTGTATCTATGAGCTTAGAGGTTTAGAGTTAGAAGCCAAAGGAGAAAAGGATTTCTTCAATAAACAGGAATGTAGAGAGAAAAGAGAAGGGAATGAAAGGCAGCTTCTTGGAAAAGTAAAAGAACTGGTAAAAAGGAAAGTGTGTTACCTGAGAGATCGGGACACACAGTGTATCAGTATCCCAAAGCCCGGACACTTTCAAGAAAAAGTCAAAAAATCAGCAGTCTCAATGTCTCAGGAAAGTCAAGAGGCATGATGACTGAGAAACAGCCATTATATTTGACAGAAATCTGTTATTTTGTGACCAAGTGGAGAGCATTTTTAGTATAGTGGTGGAAGTAGAAAGAAACTTAGAGGAATTAATAAGAGAATTTATCAATAATAAGTGGACGCAGAACAGCAACTACTTTTTTCAGGAGTTTGCTGTTAAAAGGAGACAAAATACTATATTCCAGCAGGTGGAATCAATGAACTAGGTTTGTTGTTTCCATGTTTATGATAAGGGGGAGCATTCCAGGGAGAGGAGGAGCATGAAATCCAGAGGGAGATATTAATTTGGAGAGAACGGCCCCAGATATGACAAGTGTTGGGATACACACTACAGATGGAGGACGTTAGCTTAATTATGAGGAAGAAAAAATCCCCTCCCCCCGAGCTTTGAAAAAATAATGAAAGGATAGATTAAATTAAAGCTGAGTGTACATGAGGATGCTTCTGGTGAGCAATCTTTTCTCCTAAAATCTCTTCTGCAAAGGTGACCACTAACATGTCCGTTGCCAAACCCAGGGGATAGTTTTCTTGCTTCATATTACACTGACCTCTAGATAATATCTGACCATGTTCGTCATCTCTTACTCCTCAAAAAGAAAAAAATCTTTTTCTTTGACAGAAACAAACATTTAACTCACAGAGTTAAAAATAAAACAACAACAAAAGATGACTACAATTTTAAAAACTGAAGCAACATTGTAGCAATTATTTATTTTTGACATGGCATATTATTAGCCTCTAAATTCTTTGTTTTTTACCCCCTAATGAAAACGATGGCAAACAGGGCATGCATTTCATTAGGTAATTGGAGAATAGCTAAGTGTTCTTTTCGGGAAGCAATGGACATTAATTATAAGTAGTAATGTAATTAAAACCAAAAAAGACTTGCATAAGCAATAATTTACTTTTCTTATTTATCAAGAAAATTGATATTCATAAACAAAATCTTCAGAGTTCTGTAACTGCATTTCTAACTGCCTCATCAAAATCTTCACATCGTTAATCTGCCTGGACATCACTTTGTTTTAAAATTGAACTCAATATCCCTTAACATTCTCTTTTCCTTTTGTTTCTTATCTCAAAAAATGGAACTCGTGACTCAGAATTCAGTTACACTGACTTAAACATCTGAGTCATTTACAGCTTTCCCTTCTCTTTCAGAACCCAACATCCAAGTAAGTACTAAATTATATGTTTCCCAAATTTGGTCTCTCCTTTTTTTCTCTCCCGGTAAGACCCTAGTTCTAGTTCTCATCATCTCTTGCCTGAATAAATATACAAACCCATGACTTAATCATCTTGTTTCCATCTCCTCTTCAAAGATCTACCAGAAGCCTATGCTAGTTACATTTTCTAAATGGGTATGTGTAGGGGCACAGTGTTAGGTTCATTGCCACTGCATTATACTGCCCCCAGCGTATTTCTTCATGTGGCTTCCATTTATCTAATCCACCACCACAAAGACATTTTAAAAAGATCACCAATTCTGTGGATTTTCGTCTATTCAGTGACTTTTCAATATTTTCCTTTCATGTCAGGTCCATATCAAAAACATCTTACCTGTTTAACTTCCCTCCATTCTTGGCAACTTACTTTCCCACCCACCCCCTTTTCTCTGTCTTTAAACACACAACATGAGTTATCCAGCCTTGGTCTGTTTGCACATGTTTTCCTCTAGCATATCATGTGATAGCAATGTTTGTTGAATGGGTTTCTTTTAACTTTGTGTCTCAGCTCCTATATTATCTCTGCTGTGAGCTGTGCAGCCTTTTCCTTCTCAAAGGAGACAGAAAATCACTCAAAAGCCACCATAGCCACAGCAGATCAACAAAATTATCCTCATAGAAAGGGAGGCGTTGGTTAATGATTATTTTAAAAAACCTATTTTTGACTTGTGTCTTGGATTTGCAGTATAGCACATGCAGAGATAGTTTTTTAAATGTAAAAGACCAACAGAGGCCGGATGGTTTAGAGAGAGGAACTCTAGGACAATAGGTATGGAGTGATTTACAACAAATCACTTAAGTTCTGAGTCCTTCATTCTTTACCTATGAAATAGAGTTCCCATCAACAATGTATTCCATGCTAATCTAACAGACTTATTGTGAAATCACGTGATATAATGTATGTGAAAGTGCCTTCAAGAGCTATGAAAGCAGAAAAAAAATAAAAGGCTATCACCCATATCCTTGCTACTCCAAGGGTGGTCCACAAAACAACATCAGCATCACCTGGTTGCTTGTTAGATATGTAGACTCTTAGGTCCCATTAATAACTGCTGAATAAGAATTTGGATTTTTACCAAGACTTCAAAGTCATTAGTATGCACATTAAAATTTGAGAAAGAAAATTATAGATTTCATAGACATCTAAGATTGCCCTTATCTCCAGGGAAGAAAAATATATCAAGCTTCTCTCTGTACATTTAGCTAATGCAGAGTGTACATGTGTTTTTGAATGGTTGCTTTCTAACTAGAAGCAAGGTCCTCACAATAACTAAGCACTGGTTGACATTGTCCATCCACTATCTCATTTGGGTGATTTCTGAACTTTGTTCATCCGTGAAATGACTGAGGAATCAACCCTTCCTTTCTCATGACACAGCACAGGCAAACAGGCACTGCTTGTACCTGTGTGTTCATTTGAGCTTAAAAGGAATAAATACACGTATTTTGCTTGAAGTACCTGTATGTCAAGGATAAACTGTCTTTTTATTTTACCAGCTGGCTAAGATATTGATACAACAGGTGAATGACTTAGTGAAAGAAAACAGGATGCCCTTACACCTATCAGTCATCAAAGTATCTCTGGCCTATATCTTTTAAAGAACTTAGTTCCAATTGGTTACTCTATTTAATTTACGTCTATCATAGTATAAAATAAATACAGTTCAATATCTATTTAAAATTTACCATGGTGATCCTGCAAGAGAAATACGTATTAACCTTATTAACTGGATCTTAATAGATAATAGAGAGAATTTACATTCTCTCTTTCTCTCCCTCCCTCCTCTCTCTCTCTCTCCCTATTTCTCTCTCACACACACACACATACGTGTTCGTGTGTGCGCGTGCACACACACACACAATACTTTATGTACATCTTTAAGTTAACCAGAAAGCATTGGATATTTGAATATGCAGGGCTCCTATAAATTGTAGAGATAATTAAATCTCAGTTTCATTAACTAAACTAAGTTATAGTAGGATCAATGGCTAAGTTTAGTTTAATAAGTATTTATAGAATTTCTACCATGCATTAAATATTTTGCTAGGTTTTAAGCTCTCAAGAAATATATTTTATCTAGGCAGAGATCAGTAAATAAAGAGCTAATACTAGCAAAAAAAACAATAAGTAATTAAAATCAAACAAACAAGAAAAAGTTGTTCAGAGTGAATTCTGTAAACAGAGGAAAGTTTTATTTTTCCAGCCTATTGGTTCAGAGAAAAATTCCCAAAGGAGAGAATATAAGAGTAGTCTCAAAGTATGGGTAAAGATTAGCCAGGTGAAGAAAGCCTGGGGAGGATATTGCAGACAAGAGAGAGTAGCACAAGCCTCAGCTAGAGGAGGGAAGCAGTGAGGAATATTGAGAGCCACGAGTATTTCACCTTCACTTCAGCAAAAGGTCTGCGTGGAGGATAGGAGTAGGTGAGGCTTGAGAGGAACAGCTGTGTCCCGAGTAAGGGTTGTGTCCTTCTTCCTAAGGGAAATTGGGAACAACTACCAGAGTTTAAGCAAAATGAGATACAACTTAAATTAGAATTTCAAATTGCTCAGTCTGGCTAATTACAGAGACTGAAGATAAAGAGGATGTCAATAGTTTCAGGAAATCGGTTGGGGGCAGGAGACTATTGCACTGATACCTCTAGAGTTATTAGACTTTCATAGAGCACTGGTAGGAAGGAAAAGAAGAGAGCTATTATAGAAGTATTTAGGAAGTAAAATTGCCATACTATGGAAAAGGAGGTGGAGTGGAGAAAAATTCAGGATAACTCCCACGTTTCCATCTTGGGATTGTGTGTGGACAGTAATGTCATTTTCTGTGATTGGAATTTTCAAGAGAAGTGCAGATTTAGCAAAAGGAAGCTATATGTGTTATGTAAAGTTTTGACATATTTATTATGCAAATTTTTGTTGAGCAGTTATTATATTATAGGGAATATTGAAACGGAGCAGGACCCTATGGTCCTGGCCCCCCCATGTCCTCAGCCTGCCTTTTGTCTGTGGAAAAACTTTAGCCAAAGAATAAGTTTAATTAGAGAAGTGAGAAAATGCAGAAACAAAGGAAAACAGTCAAAGGAGACCAAATAATAACAGTTTAATCATTAAGCAAAGTCAAGGACCTTTAGTTCCTCCTTAAGGGCTATAGATAATATTCTGAGCCATATCCTGTGAGCTGTCTTATAGACACTGAAACCCCACCAGGTGGAAGAAGTTAACTACATGATGGCCAGGCTGTAGCCATGACATAAGCTGCCACAATTCCGAGAACTGGCCTCAAAGAAATGGGAACAAACCCTGGAACTAAAGACTAACTGTACTTAAAACAACCAAGATGACGCCGATCAGACCACCACGTTACTGATTGCAAGATGGCTGTCAGAACTGACTGTGCTGTTCTGCTCCCTCCCTCCGCCAATACAACCCTGAAACTCCCCTTTAAAAGCTCCTGTCCCGGGCTTCCCTGGTGGCGCAGTGGTTGAGAATCTGCCTGCCAATGCAGGGGACACAGGTTCGAGCCCTGGTCTGGGAAGATCCCACATGCCGTGGAGCAGCTGGGCCCGTGAGCCACAATTGCTGAGCCTGCGCGTCTGGAGCCTGTGCTCCGCAACAAGAGAGGCCGTGGTAGTGAGAGGCCCGCGCACCGCGATGAAGAGTGGCCCCCGCTCGCCGCAACTAGAGAAAGCCCTCGCACAGAAACGAAGACCCAACACAGCCAAAAATAAATAAATAAATAAATAATAAAATTTAAAAAAAAAAAAAAAAAGCTCCTGTCCCCTGAACAGCAATCGGGAGTTGGTTCTAGGACAGGAGAGTCCACCCTCTCCCCCGGTTGCCAGCCTCCGAAATAAAGCAAGCTTTCCTTTCCTGCCAACAATTGCCTCTCGAGAATTGGCTCTCGGGTGGCAAGCAGCCAGACCTGGGTTCGGTAACAGTTTGGTAAGTGCAGACATCCATTGGTAAACACAGTCAGGTTCCTGTCCTCCTAGAACTTATAATCTAATGGGGGTAGAGGTGAGGGAGAGACATGTCGAATTAGAGGTACCTGTGGGATGTGCATTGAAGTGTGTTTACCAGGCAGCTGGGGAGAAAACACAGTAGTTAATTTGGAAGTTTCCAGCAAAGATGTGCGGGCTTAAATGATGAGAGTTATTGACATCTACCAAGGGGAGCGTGATGGGGAGAAGGAGCAAGGACTGAGGAAGCAACCAGGAGGGACACTGATATGTACAGAGTGGATGGAGGCAGAGAGGGAGACTCTGAAGGAGTTAAAAAAAAAAGAGAGAGGAGAATTCTCTTAGAAGCTCGAGACATTGTCTCAGAAACCAGGGAGGAAAGAATTTCAAGGAGGAGGAAACTGTCAAAATGTCAAACATAGCAGAAATTTGCAGTAAGATAAAGACTCAAAAGTATTCTTTGGAATATATAATATGGAGTCACTGACGATCTTATGAGCAATTTTGGTGGAGCTCAATGGGTGGAAAACCAAATTACTATATTTTGAGGCCTTTGGTTGGAAGTCAGAAATTGGGGCTAGAAAATATACATTGTATACTTTGTATATATTGTAGACTATTAGTTTAAAATCTTGTCCGAAAAAGGGAAAAGAGAGTGCATTTAGTTAGGAAAACAGCTGGGCAGAGTAAAAAGAATGGGAGCTGTGACATCAGGGAAACTGTAGTTTAAATGGTTCCTAATCTATCAAACAGAGATTTCACAGCTACTGTCTTTACAACTTTACAGGGTTACAGTATCTATAAAGGCAATAATACATGGAAAAATGCTAAAAACTAAGGCATACACTAATTCCATTGTTAAACACCTGAGAGATAAGGGAATTTATGTTCATAACACCTAAAGGATTTCATTTTCTTTAATTACCATGGAAATCAAACAATTTCCTTTTCAATATAGATCTCTCATTTGTTATTTAAGTTTACTTGTGTAATATTTCCCTACTTGTGTAATAATACCACTTTTAATTTTAAAACCTTGAACTAAATCCTTCTGCCTTTAAAGACCATATAATTTTATACAGTTCAGCTAAGAGTAAAAATCAATAACATTATTGTTATAGAGTTTTTCTTTCTAACTGTAAAGGGAGAAGTGTTCCTGCAGTATAAGTTATTTCTTACACTTGTATTTTGCAAAGTATTTTGCATAGAAGACTAGCCATAATTATTGATACATGAAAGAGTTTTGAGGTTAAATAAGTCTGGGAAAACCTCTTGGAGTTCATCATAGATATGAACACATTATGAAAATCTGATAGTAAAAAACCTGCTGAACGTTTTTTCACCCAATGTTTCTCATATTTATTCAACCATGGTATCTTTTCTGTAATATAATAGTGGGGTTCAGCTGAACACAATTTGAAAAATGATGTCTTAAACATTTACTTACTTAAAAGATTGGGGAAGCAATAGAGCAAAAATGATAGAATTTTTAAAATTAATGACAACATATATTTTAAAAAAGAAGAAAAACTAAATAAGAAAGACTGGAAGCAATGTTTGATTGTGTTGCAATTAGAATGATGAAGATATGCTAACATGAATAATAAATTTATGCCCAGGCATTGCTATCTGAAAATTTCCATTTATTTATTTTTTCCCATAAACAAGAAGACAAAAAATTCTACTGTAAATTCTTGGGGGAGGAAGCAATCATTCTCTTTTGGGATAAAAAATTTATTAAAATTATGCTGACATGGAAAATTGAGTAATTGCTAGCAAATGGCATTGGTGTTAAATACTTCATAAGTATCCCTACAGATAGCCATGAAAATGCAGTAGGTCAACCATTGTTTCTATTATAAACTAGGGTTTGCTGATTGGTCACTAGGTATGTGTCATTGTAATATGCTGAGAAGGATTATTACCACAAAGAAACTTACAATAAATCAAGAAAATTGAAATAATTTTTACTATGTAAGTCCAAGGGCATTTATTGAATGCCAACTAATCCAAATCCTGGAAAATGAAAAAAATAACTAATATTGGTGGAGCAATTAATCAATTAATCAAGAGGATTTATTCACATACATGCATAATTTGATCTCATAAAATCTTGTGATTTAGGTTTCATTATTTTGCCCAAGTTACAGGCAAGGAAGCTGAAATAAAGATGAACTGGATTCCCAGGTTACAAAATTCATAGGTGGGATGACCTAGCTCTTTCAGCATATCAATGACCACGATCGTATACTCAACTTGATTTCTAAGGCAGTGAGCAAATGACTTACAATGTCACAAGTTGTCCTCTTTGACTTCAAGGTAATAAAAAATGTAGTGTACCTTCCTTTTGCCAATGTATCGCGGATATAGTTTACTGCCAAATTTAGAACCTCAAATATAATATTATCATTCTATTCTCAGAAAAATATAAATAGAGATGATGGGGGCAGTGGTGGAAAAAAAAATGTTGGAGTGGTGATACACCTATTTTGAACTGAATTGATTATCTAAGTAATCCTTAGATAAATCTGGATGATACTAATAACAAATCAGGGCAGTAGATCATATGTTCCTTAGGGCAGGATTTTTGTTGGTTTATTTCATTCTTACTTGTGCCTAAAATAGTTCCTAGCACATAGTAAGAGCTCAGTAAATGTTTTTGAACGAACAAATGTAGTAAGAGTTTAGTTATTCAGTCAAATGGACCTGGAAGCCTGTCTAATAATTTGTTAAAATGAGAAGTTGAGCTCATGAGGGTTACTATAAATGTTAAAGTATTCTATTTAAAATGCTTAGTCTGGTTCTGGGCACAAAATAAACTTTTAGTGTGTTAGCTATAAATTATGCTAATAGGTTCATGAGACAATTTTTCAGAATTAAAATTTGGTACAGTTTTTCAAAATCTGAAAGAGATGAAATCATTGACTTTCATTTAAGCAATTTTTATTTTGTGGAAAAAATTTTATTTTGTGGAAAAAAGATATAACCCTTTTCCTGCTTGACCTTTGAATGTGGATCACTTCTGTACTAAAATCTTCTCTTTTTATTTATAATAATGACTTGAGTACTGTAGCCTTAAGTTTTTCTGGTGAAATGTATCTTCTAGAGATGAAATATTTCTTAGCCAATTCAATCAATCAAGCATAGTCCCATTAGTAGCTTCTGAATCAACCTGTGATGGGTACAATTTTTCTCAGCTGGCTTAAAGGAGAGATGCATGGTCTGTGAGTCCTAGGAAAGTCCTCTCTATTGAGAGAGAAAGGAAAAATAACGATAGCTTCATTTAAAGTTACTAAACACTACTTATGCATGAGTGTAAACAAAGAGCCAATAATTAGATATTTCATCTCCTTTGGATATTTCTTCAATGTTATGCATTTTAGACTCCTTCAAAAGACATAATTTTTAGTTTTTAGGTTTTTTCAGAAAGATTTTCTTCCTTCTGTAATTTATGGGAATAAAAAATGCTTTTTTTTTTGCCCTTTATATAAAATTGTCATTGAAAATTCTCCTTCCCAATTTCAACCCACTCTAAAAACTAATTGAGGAAGAGCTTTCAGTGTGGCAAAAGCAATTCACTAACGAAAACTTTATTACTTGCCATAGAGGAAGTTGGTGATCTGATTCTTCTAAAATAAAAAACAACAACAGCAAAAAACACAGATCCAGAGCTTTTTAGACACTTGCCTTTAAGAAGCCAGCTCTGTTAGAATGGTTTCTGTCTCCAGGCTAATTTGTGAGTTACTCTGATATTACAAAATTTACAAAAATGCAGTTTTACCCCATGTTAATGTATTGCTTACTTTATATCTTTTTTGCTATTCTAAAATGTAGCTTTATATTAGCTATATTAATTATAATAAATTAATTATAGCTTTATTAATTACTTGAACCTATTCTCAATCTCCTTTTTTCTTTCTTCTATGAATAAACATGCTCTTATACTATTTGTAACACTCAATATATTGTAGTTTTAAAAACAATGTTTTTAGCTGATTTTTGTTTTGTTTTTTGACTTAGTAGATTAACACAGTGATATTTATATATAGAAATATTTCTCAAGCCAGTGATGAAATGTTCCACACTTGTGGGATGCTTAAAAGAGGGTGTATATTTAATAACTGAATCATATTCCAGAGGAAAATATTTCAGATCTCTCTTGTGGACAAACATCAGGAATCTTCCCTTTTCTTTCATATGCTGTTCAAATTTAGCTCCCAATGACACAAAACATCTTAAGAAAGGAAAATGAGGCTGTTTATGTGGGTATAGTAGAAACGAAAGGAAATAATATTAACTACTATCTCTTCTATTCTCACATCCCTGATTTCAGAACAGAATATTCTAGAGCTCCGGAACTGAGATTAATGTGACCAATACCTAACATGGCAAAAATAATGGTTCCTTTGGGGTCATGCCTCCCTACTTTAAGGAGGCCTATCCGATCTCAGACATTTTACTGTGCTCTCCTCCTCACAAACCCTCCACCACTAAATCGTGCCCTAATCAAAGCCCTGACCTTTAAACTAAGGATTGAATCTCACTGAGCCTACATCATATTGGGGGCTCATTTCTTATTGTCTCATTTTTTCCTAAGACCCACTTAAAGGATCAGGATGTGATGGAGAGGTGTTTAGGGTACTATAGTAAATCTTAATAATTAAAACATGCTTGTGCCTGGTGGTGCTAATCAATTTAAAATGCTCTCCAATGCATTTTATATTCCAGGCCAAAACTACACAATAGTCAGGGCTAAACATAGTATAATTTTCTCCTTTTCTTAGATGAAATGATCACCACATTAATAAGAAATCCCATGCACAGACTTTCCCATGTTTTATTTTCATGTATCCCAAAGCAAGGTGATCACAATACAATTGTGGAAAATATCCTCTGTAGAGAAAAAGTGGAAGATTTCTGTTGATAATATGTTTTATTGAAGGGTCACAGAGTTAAAAGAGCTCTCTCTTTTTTGCAACCCCTTCCCAAATATTTTAGCAGCATCTTCGATGGGTCATCAGTGAGAATGTATTTAGTGTATGCATTACTCAAGAGAGCAACCCTCCATTGATACAGAGTTATCACTTGTTCATTATTATTGACTATGTGTGGAGAATGAACAAGTGCAAAGGATACTAAGGTGATAGTGGCAGCCCCTGCCTAGTGAACTTAACAATTTATTTGGGGAAGGCAAATGAGTAAATAATTACAGAGTATTGCAAATAATTACAATATACAGGGATAATAATTTACATTGGATAGGGAGAGTACAGATTAGGGGCATTTAACCCATCATGGAAAGAGATCAAGAAAATCTTCGTAAGAGAGACAACAGCTGAGCTGTCTTAATAAATGAGTGTGGTATGGTGAAAGGTGATAAGAAGGGGGAAAGGACATCAGGTGAGAAAGGAAACTGGAGGGTGAAAATGATATATTTGAGGCTATAATGGAGGCAGAAGCTGAGGAGGAAATGAACAAATGGAAGTACACTCAAGGTATACTTAGGAAATGGAATGAACAGGACTCTGAATAGGGGTGGCAAAGCATGGAGAAGAATGTTGGATGACTTCTAGCCTCCTGGTTGGAAATGTAGGTGGAAGGTAGTACCATTTACCAAGATAGGGTACTTGGTTACAGGAGAGAATAATAGATCATGATTCAATTTTGAATTTATTAAGTTTGAATTTCCTGTGGTATATACATTTTTCTTTAGAAAGTTAGATAGGTGGATCAAGAGTGGAATGAGTCCATTTATCTCTTTATAGTCTTCTCCAACTTTTCAAAGGATATATGTCATATCTGGAATTGATATAATTTTCTATGCCCTTTGAAAGAGATGAACGTAGCATGGCATTTCAACCAAATCTAATTTCTATGACTGTCACCAGAATTAAACTCGTCCATAATAATTCAGTCTCAATTAATAGGTAAGCCTTATAGACTAAATATTCTTGGGAGAGTGAAGTGCTTAGCATGTACTAAATGCTGAGTCAACACTTGCTGAATGAATGATTGAATAGTTGAATAATTGCGGTGTGATATCAGCACTATATTAAGTTCTATATTAAAAAAAAGACTTCAAAGTAATGTTTCTGATTAACCTCCTCTATCTTTCTACTGCTTCTCTCTTAACTTCCTTTAATCTCCTATACATTTGCTGCTAAACAGTTTCATCAGCATCACTTTAATCCTTTTTGAGCATCAAGAAGTAGGACCCAAAGGGTCCCTCACCACACAGTTGAGGCAAAATACGATAGCTGTCTGGGAGGCATTGTGAGAACAGAATGGTCAAAGCTAGGATGCTTGAATAACTAAAAAGATTCCATAGAAATTTATTGTTAGTACAGCCTCAAGAAATTTAACAAAATAATTGGTGCCTAGAAAACTTAGCACAATGCAAAGCCAATGAGGCTGAAAAAAATCATTTCTGTATATAAATTTCACTGGGTTCATGTAACCAGGAAGCTGCATGACCACCGTAGACCCTGAAGAACTTTCCAAACACTATCTCAATATACTGCCAAAGTATTGCTGCTTTTAAATTTAAAGGATGCCATGAACAATATTTTTTACTTCTTATCTTTCAGACTGCATTTCTCTCTATTATAATATGAAGTAAATTTCTTGCAGAAATTTAGTTCCAATTGTTAGAGGCAATTCTTCCTTACCAAATGGTTTCTAGAAGACTAAACGCTAATTTTCAAAGCCTTAATTATATTTTATTTCCCTGATTTCCAGCACTACATAAATAATGCTAACTCTCACATAAGTTTTCATTGTCTCTAAAAATATATTTATGAACATTAGATAAATAATAATATATTATTGTTTCAACCAATAACTTTATACAGTACATTGCCTCTATAGGAAAAAGAACTTTTTTTTTTACTCAAATTCATATACAAATCAGGAAAGATTACCGTTTAGAGTTTTATAACGTATTTTATATATTTAACACTTATACTTTTCCATTTTAATTTTGATAATTAAAAGGTTAGAAAACTTCATGAAACATGTAGCTGAGTAATAATGGCTTCTAGTAAAATGTGGTATGATCTTTGAACTGATGCAGGCATTCCATAAAAGTCCTTATAATATTTCCTTGCTTCCTCCAAATGGATTGCTTATTCAATATGTATGGCACAAAGTTTAGATATTAATCTCCAAGTCAATTTAAAAGGTAAAGTGCCTGTTAGGTAGTTCTTTTGGCTAAGATATACATCTACAACAGAACCATCTTCTGCTCTGTACTAAATATCTGTGTAAAGAAATATATCTGAAACAGACTCACAGGTCTTAAAAACAAAGTTTGTTAATCTGCCTTAGACCTAAAAATGTGCTTCCACAGCAGAAAATCTATCGGGAATTGAGTAAACAGACTTACTAAAGAGCAATAAAACTAAGAGGAATTAACGCTGCAACATTTCAGGTTGATTATCTACACTGTGTCTCCCTTTTAAATGACTTACTATTTAGATTTAAATTAATATTTAGTGTAAATACATTATTTTAGATCTGGATGAGATCTTAAAAATCACGTAATCTAACTTCTTACATTTATTTTCATTTTGGAAGAGGAGAACAAAACAAGTTAAATGGCCATGTCAAGGTTCCACAGTAAATGAGTGTCTGAATGAGAATTTGACCCAACACTTACTTAAGATATCTTTATCTACTGCTTGTTGCAGTGTGCTATGAAATAAGTAGTTTCTGATTGTATAGGTCAAAATTTTATTAATTTTGTCTGATGTTAGTTTCAAAATTCCTTAATATATATGGATGTAGATAGGCTATTTATTCTTTTATGTATATAATTTTAAACTGCTATGATTTTTATCATTCATGTGTCTAATATTTTAGAATATTTTGGCTCTTAATTTTTTTCCTTTCACTTTTTTTTATTTGTTGACTATGACCATTTATTCTTTTAAGTCTATGCATTGTAAGGGTAGAAATGGGAAATACTGCATTGACATTTTGTTTTAATACAATTCAAAATATTTAGAAAATACAGAAAGTACAAAAGCTATAATAGAAACAGAAAAAACTAAAATCTCCATAAATAAAATGAACAAATATATGTATGTATGTATATACTTATTATATTGCTACTTACTATTGAAATGTATTCTGTGAATGTGGAGCCAATTATCACTTCCATGAGAACACCAATGTTACAATGATTTGGTTTCCTTTGTAAAAATAAAATATTCTTGTGTTATATAAATTAGATTTCACATCACATACTTTACAGATCTCAGTCACAAACATCTGAATATACTATTGCTGTCATCTATATTGAAAAGTTGACACCCTATAATCAACATAAGCATGTTCTGTTTTTAGCTTTATCCATTTATGTCTCAGTAGATTGAAGGCTTTCTCTGATTTTAATTAAGCCATATTTGCTGAAATATGACATACGCGATTAGATGGAACTCAGAATTGTAAAAAATAACCATAGTTTTTTGTTAAATGAATGCTGTTAACAAATGTCATGGTTATCAAACAGTGGTTCTCAAATTTCAACATGTGTCAGATATACCTGGTGGGCTGGCCCATGCCTAGAGTTTATGATTCTGAAGGTCAGGGATGGGGCTAAGAATTTACATTTTTTTTTTTTAATTTTTTTTTTTTTAGTAGAATTTACATTTTTAAGTTCCCAGGTGATGCTGCTGTTTGAGAACTACTGCCTTAACAGAATTCTCCTCCAACAAACATTCTACACTTGTCCTTATGCTTATTGCAGCCTAAATATGGACCTTAGGAAATATATAGTCTTAGACCATGTATAAACAGACATTTACATGCACTTTATTCATTCATATATCTGCAGATATGTTTGCCTGTGAAGTTTCATCAGATTTTAAACTGATATTATATACTCTCATAACTGAATGTATGAGATCATGAAACTAGGAATATAAAAGAGCTAAAGAATATTTAGGACTGACATTAGCAAGATGGTGATGTAGGAATTTCCAATGTTCATTTCCTCCCAAGACATATCAATTTGAACAACTCTTTGTGCATGAAAATACCTTCACAAGAGTCAGGGATTCCAGGTGAGGTCTTAAAACACCTGGATGAAGCAAAGAAATAAGTAAAGACACACTGAGGAGAGTAGGAAAAATAGATCTGCATTCCTGCCATTCCCCTTCCCCAAGCCCAGGCAGCCCAGCTCAGAAAAAGACACCATCCTCATGGGAGAAGGAGAGTGAAGTGAGCACCCAACTTCACCACAGACCCCAGAGCTAGTCTGAATACTAAATGGGATTTAGCCAGATGAAGAAGGAGGAAGAATGTTCTAGACAGAGAGATAAACATTTAAGACATCCCAGAAGAAAAAGAGACCTTAAGATGGTTTTTAGAAATACAATACTTCAGTATAACTTGAACATAGAGCACAAAATAGTACAGAAGAGGGTGATGAGATATGCAACAATTAGATTCATCAGTAGCCTTATAGAGCAGGCAGAGGCAGCTGGAGTTAATAAAGGCAGTACGTGATTTACACTGAGATATGATATCTGAAATAACCAGACAGGCATCCTAGAAAATCTCTCTGGCTTCAGAATTGAGAGAACGATGGAAAAAAGCCTGTGTTTGCATGACCAGTTTGGATGTTCTTGGTAATTTCAAAGAGAAACAGTGGTGGATTGGATTAAGGTATTGTATTGTTTCCTAGGGCTGTGGTAACAATGCCAGAAAATGAGTGGCTTAAAACATAAAATTATTCTCTCACAGTTCTTTAGACCAGAAGTCCAAAATCAAGGTTTAGGCAGGACTATGTTCTCTTTGAGGGTTCTGGAAGAGAATCTGTTCCATGCCTTTCTCTCAGCTTCTGGTCTTGCTGGAAATTCTTGGTGTTCCTTGGCTTCTAGGTGAATCATTCCAATCTCTGCCTTTGTCATCACATGGTATTCTCCCTGTATCTTCACATCATTTTCCCTCTATGCATGTCCATTTCTGTGTCTCTTCTCCTCCTTTTATAGGGACACCAGTCATACTGGGTTAGGGCCCAGCCTAATGACTTCATGTAACCTAATTATATCTGCAAAGACCCTATTTCCAAATAAGGTCACATTTATGTGGTACTGAGTATTAGGACTGCAACATTTCTTATAGGGGGACACATTAAAACCATAGCACAGAATACAGGAGAACAGCAGAATAATTAGACAGTTGTTAGAGGACTACAATTGAAATTGAACTTGGAAATAAGTATATATGGGAGGGCACATGAAGAACCAGCTCTGAAACCCAGATTTCATTATTGAACAGCTTTGTGGGAATAGATAGTTGTCCAGTATCTATCACAACCTGAGTGTAGGAATTAGCAGAACTTTTTTTTTTTTTTTTTTTTAAATTATTTATTTATTTATTTATTTATTTATTTCTGGCTGTGTTGGGTCTTCGTTTCTGTGCGAGGGCTTCCTCTAGTTGCGGCAAGTGGGGACCACTCTTCATCGCGGTGCGCGGGCCTCTCACTATCGTGGCCTCTCTTGTTGCGGAGCACAGGCTCCAGACGCGCAGGCTCAGTAGTTGTGGCTCATGGGCCCAGTTGCTCCGCGGCATGTGGGATCCTCCCAGACCAGGGCCCGAACCCGCGTCCCCCGCATTAGCAGGCAGACTCCCAACCACTGCGCCACCAGGGAAGCCCCCAGGAATTAGCAGAACTTTTAAGTCAAGATTTTCTTAACCTGGTTGGGTTTGAAGAGCATAATTGAACATCCTTATATTTGTACACAATTTGTGTGTGTGTGTGTGTGTGTGTGTGTGTGTCCTCTTATTGAACTATGCTTGGTCCATGTTGAGAGCAGTAGGTAGAGTCCTATGAAAACTGTTACATAATTAGGGTAGGGATATTGTTGAAGATGTTATCTGCTACATTATACTGCATTATAGTTTTTTTTTCTGAGAACCCATAAAACAAATTTATCTCAGGTAGTATTACCAAGAATTGTTTTGCTTCTCTTAAACAGCTTATTTGCTTACAACTTAAAACAGTGTGAATTGTATAACTGATTGCACATTTTATCTTTGTCTGGGTACCAGAGAGCTGAGAGGTGAATAGTCATGTCAAGTCAAAGAAAGCCTGTAGTAATTTTAACATTTTTTTGTGTTCTAATGTAATTTCTGAATTCACATATTCTCCTACATTCATTGACTCAACTTCTCCATTTATTTACCTTCTCTTGTTTTCATTAATTATTTCATTTATTTATCTAATGAACAAACAATAATTGAGTGCCTATCACGTAACCATGTATTGCACCAGCTCTCTGGATTCAATGATGGATAAACATGATCTCTGTTCTCAAATATCTCACAGTCTAGAAGGGAAGGTATTCACTTAAGTTAATATTTACAGTATATTGTGAATAAGATATCAAAAAACAATGATCAAGATATCAAAAAAATAATGTTGGCACATAAAGGGGAAAAGTTTTCCAACCATATCAGAAAATGCTTTCTGAGGAAGAGATAGCTGAGCCCTAAATAGAAATTAGCCAAATGAAAAGTGAAGGGAAGAAAACTCTGATAAAAAAAGAATCAAGAAATAAAAATCTCTACATAAATGGTGAGATATTGTATGTTTGTGAAGTAGAAGATTCAACATTAAGATGTCAGTTCTTCCCAACTTGATCTATAGATACAATGTAATTTCCATCAAAATCTCAGCAAGTTATTTTGTGGATGTTGACTAAGTGATTCTAAAGTTTACATGGATTGGGAAAACACCCAGAATAGCCAACACAAAACTGAAAAAAAAAAGAAAGCTGGAGGACTGACACTACCCAACTTCAACACTTACTATAAACTGCTACAGTATTATTACTATTTCTTTCTCTACCTTAAGTAGTTTTGTTGTGCGCATAGGCTGGCAGTGCTCATCTGAAGACTTGAGGGAGCCTTCCACAAATTCCCCAAACTTTTTTTAATCTTTTTTTCTCCCTCTTTCTAATCTCTTTAGCTTCCTACTTTATATTACTCTAACCACTGATCTCTAGCTATCTTGGTCTCTCAAGACTCCCAGTTCGATCTCATCAAATCAGCTCTATTCCTGCGCTAACAGCCTTCAGTTCTCTCAAGGAATTAAGCTGGGATAATCATAGAGCACACCTCATTTGCTTTTCATTACTTAAAAATCACTGTCCTTTATTGTCTGATGTCCAATATCTTTAAAACCATATTTTATATAGTTTTTTCTATTTCCTATAGTTTCAAGTGTGAAAACTAATCAGGTGCTTGCTATTTTATTTAGCTAAAAGTGAAAGTCACTAGGACACTTTTGACAATGAAGAGGATGGGATAAATGTTTATCTTATTACAGTAGAGTATGTTATGTAGATCCTTCCCAGAAGCCAAATGAATAGGAATTTAAAAAGAAGAAAGTGATCAACATAGTTACGTATGTTCATTGATACTGGAAAGTAAGGGGGAATTAGTGACCAGAGATGCCTGATAAATATAATGTTGGGAATAGAAGCTAGATGATAGTGAATTAATGATTAAATGGGAGTCAATAAATGGAAAAAACAAGTAAAGGTAACATTCTTTTTTTTTTTTTATTAATTAATGTATTTATTTATTTACTTTTGGCTGTGTTGGGTCTTCATTTCTGTGTGAGGGCTTTCTGTAGTTGTGGCGAGCGGAGGCCACCCTTCATCGCGGTGCGCCGGCCTCTCACTATCGCGGCCTCCCTTGTTGCAGAGCACAGGCTCCAGACGCGCAGGCTCAGTAGTTGTGGCTCACGGGCCCAGTTGCTCCGCGGCATGTGGGATCTTCCCAGACGAGGGCTCGAACCCGTGTCCCCTGCATTAGCAGGCAGATTCTCAACCACTGCGCCACCAGGGAAGCCCAAAGGTAACATTCTTAAGAAGTATAGTAGAGCAGTTATGGAAAGGTATTGGATGTTATTAATATAGGAATTCAGAATCAAAGAAAGGTGCTTTGTTTACTGTTAAAATCTGTGTTGAGATAAAAAAAAAAAAAAAGAAAGTTAAAATTTACTGTGGATAGGGCAGATGTTGGCAAACCATGGCCTGCAGACTGGCCACCAGCTTCTGTAAGTAAAGTTTTATTGGAACACAGCAATTTCCTTTCATTCACATAATGCTTATGGCTGCTCTGTGCTACAACAACAGAGCTGAATAATTGCGACAGAGATCATATGGCTCCAAAGTCAAAAAATATATATATCTGAACTTTCACAGAAAATTTGCCAACCCCTGAACTAGGAATCCAATATGCAATAAAAGCATATGGTATATTTTGGGTCATCAAGAATTCCAGATTCAGCAGCAGTTGCTAGTTAATATATTATACTGGGACAGATAACATGTTGATAATGTTAATGGAAATGAAAGCAGTAGTCTTGAATTTTTCATCTTGGATAATGAAAGGCTAAAAGTAATTCTCCAAATAAAATTGTATGTTCCATCTTAACATTAGATTAAACAGTTAACATTGCACACGAGTTTGTGAGCAAATTTTTTAATGGTGCAATGAAATTAAACTGTTATTGTTTTAAATGATTTTTCAACTAGTAACTTGGCTTGGACATTAAATTACATATCCTGTAAAAATTTCAATAAAGAAAGATGGTTGGGGTCTATAGTGTTTGATTTTCAAATATATAATATTCTACCATATACAATGTTGATCCAATAACAGTGGAATGACTCAGTTTTTAATAATTTTTAAACTTTTTCTAGGCAAAGAAGTCAAGCCCAAGTCTCCACGTATGTTATACATGCCAAAACCAAAAAACAAATCTTAAATGCCTGCTTTACTCATCCTCTGATTCTATTGTTGAGTGTTTTGCATAAAGTCAAAGGCTTAACTATTTTGTGCAGATAATGTGCTGGTTATCTTACTTGTGTTTCTGAGAATTTGCTATGCTGATATTTTCCTTTATCCTTCATTCACTGGGCATGATTTCATTAACTTCTCATTAAAAATCTTAGTTCATGTTTCCAATTTTTCTCAAAAATTCTTATTGTGATTGATAATGAGGAACCTTTACTTGTGTGTGTATTAATCTGCTGCAATCATAAGAAGAAAGTTAATATGGAAGATTAAAGAACAATAATATGTAAAAGAAATACGCATGAGTACAGGAAATAAATATTTTTATATAATCGTTATTACTAATGTTTACTCGTTTTTAGAGCCACAAATAAAAAAAGAAGATAAGCCAGGTATGTACATTTCATTCCATATTTATAATGAATAGCGTACTTTTTTGTAAATGTGTTCTAGTGCAAATATTATACTAAAATTTTATTCTTGAACAACTATTTAAAATAAAACAAATGTAACATATGTTTAGCTATACTACCTGTTCCTAGAAAAAACCCTATTTACAAAGTGAAACCGCTGAGAAATTTATATAGTTCAGAAGAAACAAATGACTATTTTTCGCTGATTACTATAGAACACAGACATCCTGTCAGAAGAAAAGCTGCCCACACTCTTCTATTTTTTGGGGGCTCCTGAGTCAGATGAACATTTCTGAGGGCCATAGCAGGCAGCAAACAGTTTTTTAAAAGAAAACACAGCAATGATTTTCAAAACAGTTAAAATTTTGATTCTTGTCTCCCAACTGTATTGGTGTTATGGGGCTGCTGTAATAAAATACCAGAAACTAGGTGGCTAAAAACAACAGAAATTTATTCTCTCACAGTTCTGGAAACTAGACATTCGAAATCAAAGTGTCAGCAGGGCATGTTTCCCTTGTAAGGTGTAGGGAAGAATCCTTCCTTGCCTCTTTTGGCTTCTGGTGTTTGTGAGCAGTCCTTGGTGTTCCTAGGCTTGAAGAGGCATCTCTCTAATCTCAGCCTCTGTCATCACATGAACCTCTTCTCCCATTGTCTTTATCTCTGTATCTTTTCTCTTCTTCTTTAAGGACACCAGTCCTACTGGATTAAGGATCCTCTCTACCCCCATATAACCACACCTTAACTATTATAGCTTAAAACAACAAAAATTGATTTCTTCACAGTTCTAGAGGATGGAAGTCCAAAGTCAAGATAGAAGCAGAGCCACATTCCCTTTGAAACCTGTAGAGGACAATGTTTCCTTATCTCTTCTAGCTTCTGGTGTTTGTCAGTAGTCCTTGGTGTTCCTTGGCTTGTAGTTGGCTCACTCCAACCTCTGCCTCCGTCATTACACAGCCATCTTCTCTGGTGTGTCTCTATCTGTGTCTTTTTTCTTCTTATAAGGACACCAGTCAGATTGGATTAAGGGCCCACCCTACTCCAGTATGGCCTCATTTTACCTTAACTAATCACATCTGCAAATAATCCTATTTCCAAATAAGGTCACATTCTGAGTTATTTTCTATTAGGACTTCAAATATTTTTTTGTGGCACACAATTCAAGCCATAACACGGTCTAAATTTCCGAATAACAATTACATATATTTAAGAAAAACTCTTCCAACTCCTGTCATCAAGTCATTTATCTTATGTGGACATTAGGACTATTCTCCACAACAATAATCTTGAGAAAACAGAAAATTCAGGTTGAAATCCATTAGCAGTAGCAATAACTTAGTGACAGACAAGTACATATCATGATTTTAACTACTGTGTGTTCAATAGTCCAGTACTGACAAGCCAGTAGGAAACTAAAACAATTTTTACTAAAATTCTGCTTTTTCAAATTATAGTAAATGAAATAAAATAGCGTCCAAAAATGAATTTGTGCTCTAGTTTATTTTTTCAGATTTAAAAATTTCTATCTTTTGTTTTCCCCTTCAGAGTCACAAGTTAAAAAGGAAGCAAAACCAGGTAACAATATTTTTATTCTTAGTTACAGAGCTAATGTTGCTGTTATTTTAGTACTAAAAAAGGCTTACTACCCACCAATGGGGAGTTACACAGGGTCTCCCAGATCCTCATTATTTACCCTACTCCATTGCTCAATATGGTTTCACAGTACTGGATTAGGTAAGAATGGGGATACTCCATAGGCAAAAACATCTAGAATATGGCTTTAAATGAACCTCAGCAGAGACTCCAGGTTTCAGGAGACATTTCCTGGAGTTCTTCAAAGCCTAGTATAATCATGTTTAATCTGTGGGTTTATTTTTGATAACACACCAGAGTTATAAAATCATGAAATCATAGGCTACTGAGATTTGAAGGGAAAGAGGACAAGAACTTACCAAGCATCTGCTAGAGCTGATGAATAGCGTAAGATTCCATTTTCATCCCATCACTAGGAGAGACATGCGACATGACAATTATTACCCATATTTCATATCTGTGGAAACAGTTCAATTGTTCAATTGTTCACAGTTCAGAGATTGTCCCAGACTAACAATCATTTTATTAAGAGGCAACATTGATCTAAAATAAGGGCAATCTTTCCAAGTTTACACTGCTATTTAATGTGTAAGTCCTAGTTCTGGTACCAACTAGTTACTCACCTGAGGCAAGTCAACAAAACCCTCAGGCTCTATGGATGCTATTTCTTCATTATAAAAAATTATGTAGCAGGATTCTTAAATAAAAACAAATTCAAGAATCCAAGTCTAGATGTATATACAATACTATCTTAGTCCTTTAATTCTTAGCAGAGCTTACCTGACAACTGATCATAAGCTTGAGTCTAGTTTTTCTTGTAAATAATGTATCTTTTTAATGTATCAAGGCTTAAAAATGCCTAACTACTATCTTATTATTTATTTTCCTGAGTACATTTATTTGCTGCAGATGAGTATGTGTTACCAGATATGAACACTTTGCATTTTACCTCTTTTTTTTTTTTTAATCAGAAACCCAATACCATTTAAAACTTCTATTTAGGCCTAGTAATATTTAAAACTTTCATTTATTATTATTAAATACTACAATTTTGCAGGTGATTTAGTTGAAATTTTTATAATTATGAATGTTTATTTTCTAGCTTCATCCGAAAAAGCTCAAATACACAGTATGTATCTTAATTTTATCTATAAAGTTGATATAGAATTTTTACAAAAAACTTAAATATCTTTAATAATATATATTTGCAATCTATGCCTCAGTATTTATACTTTATTACAGGCTATGCTTTGGAAATTATAGGTGCTTAAATGTAAATAAGAATTCTTTGTATATTGTTTTCATGCAACCAAAACCTTTAAGTTTTTTATTTAAACTACATGAAATGAAATGAAAATTAAGGAACAGTTTTTCTCCATGGACACATTTGTAAAAATCTGTCAATTTTTTTCTACTAAACAAAACACTGGACCATGTCACAGAGAAAATACGCCATATGTTAATTTATAAAGCTTCTAAATATCTGAAAAGATTTTCTTTTTGTTATTTTCAGAACAAGACATAGTGAAACCAGAAAAGACTGTTTCTCATGGTAAACCAGGTATTTTGCAGGTGTTACTTGTACAATAGTATCAAATTGTCTCTCAATGTTCTAGTTGTAACAGGATGATGAGCTTAGAGTCAAATCTAAAGTTATTAAGGATGATTCATAGTTCATGCTGAGAACTTGACCTGCCAGATATAACTACATAGCTCGTGATCCTTCCCATCAGAGACTTAGCTTAGCACAAAGACCATCTTTGCCAGCATTCAGATGAATGGTCTCTATATTTCATTTTGTTTTGATCTGTTTGGGGCAAGACATCACTAGAAAACTTGTTAATTCAGAATGGCTCATTCAAACATGATCATCTTGAATTCCAAAAATCCCAAGAAAAGGAAATCAATATTTCCTCCTGCTTCCCTTCATCCTTCCTTCTTCCCTTCATCTTCTTATTCCTGGTCCTACATTTTGTAGAAAGTAGAGGTAAGCCAATGGGCTTTGCTCATAAGGAGAAATAGAGAAATTACCAAGACTAGCTTAATAATTAGTTTTTATTTAAGAATAGAAACTTTATTTAAATTTTAATTTAAGCCAATTAAATATGGATTTAAATTTGAGGTTGTGTCAAGCCCCAGTTGTTCTGTAGAATATTGTCCTTTATTGTTTCCCTGATGTTGTGAATATAGTTAGGCCAGAATCTTTACAAAGGTAAAAGCATACTTTCTTTAAACGTATCTTAGGAAACTTTTTGCTTATATTTTTAAAATTTTACTTTAGACAATCTGTTTTGAATGGATTTGAGTCAGTTTGATTTTACTTGTTTACGCTTTAAAGAATATGAGACACCAACAACAGAAACTATAGAAATAAATAAAGCAGAACCAGACTATGGGGAGGTGAGAAAAGCAGTCTGTATTGACATAAGCAAAACTTTAGAAACAACTTTTAGAACCTCCTGATATAATGAATAGTAAACCCTGTTACTTTCTTTTCTGTCCTAAATATCAACCATTTTTGAGGTGAAATACTGAGAGGAGAGAGTTTAGTCTCCGAGTGTATAACAAAGGCATTGCCCTCTAGCCACATCTTTCTTTTATTTCAGTGATCACATTCATACTCTAAATTCTGTTTCCCAGTGAAACTTTCTAATTAGGATATTTGACTAACTGATTCATTCTCACTGCTGAATACTTGAAAAGTTTAATTTTATATAGAATAATTTTACTAATCCCTCTACTTTGACCCAAATCTATTTGACTATGTCTACAAAAACATACAACACAGAAGACATCCCATAAATGCACCACCTTTGCCCTTCCCCAGCTTTGCAACATAAAAACTTGGGTTCCCAGGCTAATCCTGGGTTCTCAGGGAGGTATCTTGCTCAAGAAAGATAAAAAATTGTTTCTTCCTATTCTCATTCAATAATGAAAAGGAAATACATGTTTTATGTGTACTTCAGTGTAGATAAATACAGTGAAATACAGTGAAGGCAAAGGATAGAGTATACTTTTGTTAGGGGTTAGGGGACCATTTGAATTAGGAAAACTTTTATGGCAAGAAAGCTGCAAAGGACATATGCAGCTGGACAAATTTTTTTTGTGCTCCCATCCGATTTCAATAAAAGATATCACTTGCTGTTTTATTGAGAAAACAGCTAAGTTTGTCTCAGTATTGGTGTTATTTCAAAGAAAATACAAAATATCAAGGTTGAAATGTGTCACTGTTTTGTACTGATACATTTAAAATTTCCACTTGTGTTAATATTTTTTCTTATCACAGATGAAAAAGTTGTCAAGCAGGCAAAAGCTATCACAATAGAAAAAACAGGTAAATGAGCTATTTTAGATTTTTCTTCTATGTATCAGTTTTATGTTATGTTGGCACACACCCACACGTGCACAAACACAGACACACACCTTTACTGAAGTATGTGTGCTCTTAGTGCCATAAATTCTAAGATTCTTGATTCTTGTAAATAACTAAAAGTTATACTCAATAAAAATTAACAGTGGAAAACTAGAGTGACATACTTTATTTTTTTAAAGTATGATTGACCTAAGCTTACAGATAATTCACAAGGAAATTTATGTCATGCATTGATTATCATGTACTATTTTTAGGTGTTTAATCTCATTTTCAAAACACATTTCCTCAAATTTTAAAATCACAGAAATCTGAAACTGTCTGCTGTTCATGTATTAGATGGAATAATTTCCATTCATGAGAGCTCTGCAGAGACTTATATGACTGTGTAACTTTTTAAAATCTGCCTTGAAGAATGATCAATAGAACATATAATATCAAAGCAAAAATATCAAACCATCATTTCATGTGAGAAAAAAAAGGAGTGTACACACTCTTGAAATTCTGAAGTTCTTTCCTAAAAGGATGAACAAAATTAAGTCTCCATCTCAACTGACATCTTGAAACACTGTATCTCCTCCATTTGATCCCAAGATGGAAATCCTACCTACCTCCGCCATGAATGGAGTCCCATTTCTTACTAAAAATCATTCCAAAGGAAAAGGCCTGTGAAGTAATTCCTTTCTTTTAACTGAGATAATCATGATAGTTGGGATTTGAATACAGTTCTCAGAGGAAAATATAATAGATTTCAGGAGATAACTAATTATTTATAGAAATTATAGACTATATTTCATGAGTAAGAAACCCTATTTTCACATTACCCCATACAACCATTGTACTCTATTCCAGTCATTGCCTAAGCTCATAATTTTAGTTAACATTCCTCTAATTTGCACCCTAAAGTGTTAAGCATCTCACTTAGTTATATGGGTATTTGGAGATTATGAAGAAACTAGCCCAATGTATTTGTGTCCCAAATATATATTGTTTCAAATTTTACATAAAATTTTGTGCATCTTAGTTTTTCAATAAGCAGTGTGTTTAATGTATTTGCTGACAGTGAAAAAATAGTGTTCAGAGAGAATGGATTAAGCTTAAGATAAGATGAGAACTTAAAATGAAGAAGGAATAAATACAAATGCTAAAGAGTTATTTTTTTTCCATGGTTTGTATTCATCATGTGTCATTTGCTTTCTTTCATTCTCCACAGTCAAACCCAAACCAACAAGTAAGAGACGAAAATAAAATCTGGAAAGTATCGCTTGGCCATTTTAACTTTAACAATTTGCTCGGGTTTTTTTCCCAATTGTTATTTTTAGCATTGCCCAAGGCTAAAGTACCTCTATAGGTGATAAATGAACGTTATTGCTACAGCTTTGATTTAACATCTTTATCTTTCACTACTAATTAATAATTCAGTATAATTATACAGAAGAAATCTTTGGAAGTTGTATCACTATTAATACTAAAAGAGTGAGTCCATACAGGCTATAAAATAACACTAAGAAGTTAGGGTAAATGGGCAATCTTTTAAACATACATAATGAATAACAAAGGAAAATGAAATGATATACAATTTTTGGTGTTATGAACCACATACTGTTTTTAATTTGTTTCCTATAAGCAGCATTAATTATATGGTAGGTAGTTTTGGGTATTAATGTTATTCATAATTTTATGAATTATAAACGTTTTGCCATTTGTTTATTAAAATCATGGAATTTTCTCATGAGTATAGATTTTAAAGATTGTCCATTTTATTGTTCAGGAGTCATACAGATGTTACCGGTGTAGAGAGTTTAAAAGGTAACTATTGGGCTCAGAAAAGTGTGAATATTTGCCCATTGTCACAGGTAGTAAATATGTCCAAAACTGTGTCAAAATTGTGATATTGGTTCATACATATATTTGTGAAACAGAGGCTTGGGTGAAGATATGAGTGGCTTTTGTCAAATAGTCTCTGGTTCATGTATGAAAACTGAATTGACAAGGTCCAAAGATGAATTTGGTGAGACCAGTTAGGAAGTCATATTAGTGATTCAGGAGATATGGCAAAATATATGGAGCCTAAAAAGAACATAGTCACCTCTCAGAACCTATTGCATGTATTTTGAATATATATTTTATATTATTTTTACTTTAATTTATTATACTTTTGCAGTGTTATTATGACAGTTTAATAATTTGAATATTGGCTTCTTTTATTGTGCATGCTTATTTAACACTAAAATTTATACAACTTAAGCTCATGGAAGTTCATTCTTGAATGCTATCAATCCCTAATTTACAAATATCCAATTAAATTTTATGACAACATAGATCCCACATCTCCCCACTTACTTCATTGTTGGTGCAAGATGATGGGGAGGAAATAGTAGTGCTTTCAGAGAATCTCCAAATTCAGGATGAGGGAAGGAAAGGATAGGTAAACCAGAACAGTTCAGGAGGACTAAACCTGGAAATGATTAGTAAGAACTAACACTTGGCAGTGATCTGCTGTATTTCCAAATATTCTCAACTCCATTCAAAATATCCTACCCTACATAGCTTTATTTGAAATTCCACTTTTGGTGAAAGAGAGAGATCTAAAATTTACTTTAATTCAAATATTTTTCAAAGGGCTGAGAAGAACATCAATTCCACATTTTGATTACAGTTGTCATGTCCTAGATTTACTTGAGATTCATCTGTGAGAGTTCTAACTGAACCTAAAAAGAGAGGGTGTTCCAGAAAAATGAAAATACAAAGTGTTGCACTTTCTGGAATAAGGCAAGTCTAGGTTACATTTTCAACAAGAAACTAATGACTAGCACCAAATTGCTTCTGACCAGCACCAAATTGCTTCTGATGTGGCAAGAAAGGAAGTAGGAGTCAGAGAGGTAAAAAGGGAGCTTGTAAAATGCCAGAGGCAAATGTATTCTGGTTTGAAATATCCTCAAAGAATGATTCAACCTTCAGCAAAGAAAGAAAAATCCTCTTATTATTATTCTCCTTTTTGTCATATTCTATTTTCTTCTTATACCACATGGCCCTAAGAGGGCTAGCGCCTTTGAAGTATCTTACAGGATATCCTGAGAATGAACCTGACCTTGTTTATGATGTGTTTCTATGGCAATATGCTTTCTGTGTTCGAAGTTACATGCAAATGACTTTGGAGGCATGCTGAGGATCACCTGCAAATATGTAAATACTAAATCGCTTGCTATGCAAACAACCTACAGAGTGTCAGTTAATTTTGATTTCTCTCTCTAGAAAAAGCTGAACATCAAGAAAAAGAATCTCCATCTATAAAAACAGGTGTTTTTGCCTTTCTGGTTTATATTCTGTCCTAATTCACTATTTTTATTAAATTTGAAAATTAAAGCAAAACATATAAGTACCTTTCATTTTATTTCCTGGTAATTTTTAGTCTTGTGGTTTTGTGGTAGAATCTAGTTTATCTGATATAAGGGCTGTAGTAGTGCTGGTAAACATTTTGCTAGATATTATAACCAATATATATGGATTGCTAAACATTCTATTATAATACAGCAGTATTAACAAAATAGTATTTGCCTTCACGGTTCATAAAACCCTTCCAAAATATTCAGTATTTCACTGATGTCAATATTAATATCATTTATCATACTGGTAATGTTGATTCACTGTTGATATACTGTAAAATATCCTATCAAATTGCACATATAACATTTCACTGAAAACTAATCATGAATTTCAACTTGGTTTAATTGCTTAAAATAGAAGTTATCCCATTCTATAATAGCTTAATACTTTTAAAACTATTATTCAATTTTAAAAATATATAATACTTGGCATGGTTCAACACTAAGGCATATAGGAGGCTAACTGTAAAAATATCCCTCCCTCTCCTCTTTTTTCCTATTCTACCAGTTCCCATTCCCAAAATATCCAAAAATGTCTGATAGGTAATCATTGTTATTTTTTAATGTCTCCTTCTAGCAGTATATATAAAAGACATATACACATACCTATATACAAATTATATATATATATATATTCCCACTTGTTTTACACAAATCATGACATACTATAAATAGCTTTTTCCCTAGGTTTTTCTATTTAAGAATGTATTTTTGAAGATTTTTTTATATCAGTACATAAAGCATTTCTTCATTAATAGTATTCTATTGTACAGTTGTATACAGTTTACTTAACTAGTCTCTCTGATTGACCTGTGTTTAAGTTATCTAACAAGCTTTCTTTTATGATATACAATAATAAATATACCTACCTGTCTAGTTTTGTAAATTTATCTTTGGGGTAAAATTAGTAAATTTTTTTAGTGCAATGATACATTCAATGTAATTTTTATAGACATCCCTAATTGTTCTTTAAAAAATTATATTAATTTGTATTCCCACCGTTAATGAATTAGTTAGTTGACCTAATTTTGGATGATTCAAATTCTTCGCAATCATGATGAAATGTTGTCTAGTTTTTTTATGAATAGATATTTACGTGTAAAACTGCATAACTAATGCTTTTAGTTAATAATTTCAGAAGACAAGGTATTTTGGAGAAAGGAATCATGTATTTAGATAGTATAGCTTTGTGTTTTTCACCCACCATTCACTTATCTTTCCTGAGATGTTATAAAGTCAGCTTCTTTATTCAAAATACTGTATTGGAAGAGTTTAAATAGTTAATATTAATTAATATTAATATGTATTCTGAAAAGACAATGGCAGAATATACTTTTTATGCCATTCAGAAACAGTAAGGAGTTCAGATTATCCTGAGCATTCATTTTTCATCAAATGAAATATGAGGCTTTACAGGGATAAGAAGAGACCAAGAAGACCCTATACTTTCAAGCTTTACAACTTCTTTGAGGAATTCATTGGAATATGACTTAAAAATTACTCAAAATGCATTGCCTACTGCTCATTTTAATATAAGTTTAGCCTTTTCCTATTTTAACTCAAACAAACAGAATTAGGAAATATAAAGGGCTGATATTTTACCTATAGCTAGAAAATGATCACTGACTTTTTCTTTTATTTTCTTTCTTTTCTTCTTTACTTTTTAGACAAACCAAAACCAACTCCAAGTAAGTGTACCATTCTAAAATTTTAAGAATTTGCTATTTAATTAATTTTAATTTTATAGTTTCTTTAAATTGTACATGCAGTAAAAATTAGTATGGTATTTCATTAATGCAATAGATATTACACCATTACCTATATAAATGATTCTTACTGACAAAGAATATTTGTGTGTATTGTATTCATTAATCCTGAACATGTATTTATTGAGTGCCTATTAGATACATTACTCTATGCCAGGGTATGTGAAGAAATGCCTAAAATGACTTGTGTTGTCATTATCTGTGTAATTAACACAGTTACTATAACTCATGCCTGTGCAAAAAAAAAAAAAAAAAAAAAATGGTGGTTGCATCTCTCTTTTATGTACTTTCAGTTTTTTGTTAGGGTGTATTGAGTAAACACAGTGTGGAGATTCCTCTTATAGTCACTGCTGGGTTAAAAAAAAGTTCAGAACACAGAATACCTGTCTTCAATTATTTAATCTTAACACATTAGCTTTTTATTTTCATATTTTTTCAAAAGCTGAAGGTGAGTTGTTTTAGTATTTCAGAATCACTGTTTTATTGTGGCATTTCAAACGGTAGTAAGAATGCAACAATTTATGAAATTTTTGAAAATTTATGAAATTTTATGCAATTTCATAAAAATGAAATTGTTTATTTAGTACTATTAAATTACGACCCAGATGTTATCCTGGGGGGAAATATTTGCATATCAATCAAGAGTGTATCTAGAAGATGTGCCTAAAGTTTTTAAATGCCAAGGACTAACCTGTTTCCTTAAGAGTGTTACGACAGATTTCTTAGAAATGCATCTACGATTTTCTTCTGAATGGATTAGATGCCAGCCTTAAACATTAAATGTTGCCTTTGGGTTGGCAAAAATCTCTAGTACATTTAGTTTGTGTAACTGCTACTAATATGAAGGATATTACAAAAATTAAGGGCTGAAAGTCAAAACTAGAATACTAATATGAAATATCAGCATAATTATCGGCAAATACTGTTTAGTTTATGAAACATTATTTTACATCTTCATTCTTATAAAATGTTTTAACTAGTTTTCCTTGAACTTTGAAAATAGCTTCCAAAAAAGTTATATTAGACTGATAATTAAATGTATCTGTTTTATAGAAAATATTATCATTTGAACTGATTTGTGAGAAAAGATATATTTTTTAAAGCCTGCCATGTTATATTTTTAAAAATAATTGTTCTATGAATTTACTAAAAGAGCAAAATGAAGGGTTGGTTCTACATTATCATAGGCTAAGACAAATAACATTTTTATGTTTTGTCTCACTCTACTCTGACTGTAGTCATCATGAGTTGAGTTTACTTTTGTGATATTTTAAAATCTCATCTCTCAACACCACCCATTGTACTCAGTACAACATCTTATACATGAAGTTGCTTTATAAATATTTAATAAATGAATGCATGCATGCACATGTGCAGATCGTGTTAAAAATTTATGTAATGGAGATTTATAATTTTAATTGAGGAAACCACCCAAAGAACTTCAGATTGATTCTTTCTACCATATATGAATCGACTGTTTAAGATTAATTTGTAGAGTGGTTCTATTTCCAGAATAGATTCCAGTTACAGTTTTCAGAAATATTAGTTACCAGTATGTCTCTTTGCCATTTTGAGTATGTGTCTGTTGTCATTATTATTGGAATTTAATAGGAAATACATGCAGATGAAGTTCAATTGTCTGCTAATGAAAAGCAAAACTATTCTTTCCTTCTATTTTTCTCCCTTTTTTCTATTTTTTTTTTTGTTTTTCTAAAGAGGAAACATCAGAAGTAACAGCATCAGGTAAATATTTACTTTCCCAGAGGAGGTAACAGAGATTTGTGGGAACAGTATTTAAATTTGAGTCTCTGTCTAGCTGTATAACATTTGGGAAAATACATTAACAGCTCAGATTCCCAGTTTCCTCATCTATTAGACCAGGCATAATGACTTCCCAAAAGACTTGTTATAAGTATTAAATGAAATAGCATATATAACGTTCTCACTACATACTTGGTTGTCATCATTAAATATTGGTTTCCTTCTTACTCTTGTCTGATAAATATAGTTGAAGAAAAGCATCAATCAACCAAAACTCTGTTTTAAAAAGCATGTGTCCACATTTTGCCCGGAGATATGTTGTGACTCTTACATTTTTTTTACTCAGCAGTTTATTTACTGAGCATCCATAGCACTGATCAAATTCTCATTTCCTACAGATAACAGTAAAAAATTTAGATTTTTTTCTGTTACTCATTTAAACTTATTAATAAATGCATGGCTTCCTCTAGCTTTACTTCAAAGCATGTAAAAAACAAAAACAAAAGGAGGGGGCTCTGCCTTACAAAGCCAAGTAACCAAGGGTAACAAAAATACGTATGTTCTCACACATGGGAGGGAGACTTTTTCTTCACATCTTGCAAAAGTAGAGCCTTGACCCCCTTTACTTATGGAATTAAATTTCAACTCCAAATATTTACTCCAAGATTGAGTAAGAAAATTATGTTTTTTAAACCAATGGTTTCTTGTTATTTTACCCCCTAGTGAAGAAGAAAATTGAAAAATCTGAAAAGGAAAGTAAAGGTAAAGACATCTTAAGACATGTATATCAAATTAGTGATAAAAACACAGGAATTCAAAAATATGTAATTACACAAATTATACTACTTAAAAACAATTCATGAAAATATGGACATTGATTTTAAAGCATGTGTCAGAACTGCAGCTCATTTTGGGGTTACCCATGCAATGGGTGTATGTATTGCATTATTATTAGATATCTAAAGGGAACAGGAATTTAGATCTCAAAGCAAACTCCACCTATTATTGCTAAATTAGCACCGTAAAGTTCTTTTCATATAACTCCTGAATTGTAAATATTGACTACAAAATATGTAATTCCAAACCTTAGGAAGACCTATGAATAAATATGTATATGACTCTAATTACCATTTTATCTCTATAGAAAAAGCAGAAATGAAACATCTTAAAGAAGAAAAAGGTAATTTTTAAGAGATTGAAAGGTCCTGAAGTCAAAATATTTTGAGTCAAAATTTATTTCAATTTTAAATAAAACTTTTGTTTATGTATGTGATGAGTGCTGGTCTGATTAAAAAAAGAAATGTGGTCAATAATCGTGGCTATGTGGTAATGGCAGTGTCAGAGGAGCAATGGCTGGCAGGCCACTCCTTCAGTATGCAGTCATGTGTTGGGTCATTGGTGAGCAACTAGTTAGAGGCTGCATTGTAAGTCGCTTTTTTTCTTAACTTTAGGTTTATTTATTTAGTAAACTACATAATATAATATGATAATCACTGATTTCCATGTAGTTATCTAAAAAACTTGCAAAGGCCTTAATCATTAGAGAAATACTCTATCGAGTCATGAGGAAAGCATTCTTAGCCATACCAGAAAGATTGTAAATAAAAAAAGAAGACACTTTTTTTCTGGTTTATACCTAAATTCAGTTAATCATAATGACCCATTGTCCATGGGCTCTAATTCATTTCAGTACCCTGAAATCACTGATTATGTTATATCTTTGTTTATGCAAACAAAACAATCATTTATTTTTATTAGATGTTAGTAGAAGAGAAATTTTTTTTAAAGCCCCAAGAAAATATTTACATTTAAATTATTCTCACGTTGCTAAAGCTTAGAGATGAAATGAACCAAAATTTTATGAAAATTGTCTTTAAAAATTCATATTTTAATTTACATTTTCTTTATATACAGTGCCAACTAGAAAAGAAGGTCTTCAATTATACAATGTGACAAAAGGTAATCTTGAACTTTGTAAAGATTCAAATGCTATGTTGATGTGGAGGTGCCTGAATTACATTGGTGCTTAATATTAACACTAAATTTTTTTAAAGCAAGGAAGTCTAGCAGATATACACTACTGCTAACAGCAGAGGAAGTGGACAGGCAGGAAACCTCGCAGAAAGCTTACATTTCAGTGGAAAACTAGGAAATGTGGAGACATAGAAACTATTAACAACCTAAACCTTCACAAGATATTTGAGTACATACAAGAAGAAAAATTTCTTTTATTGCAAAAGACTTTCACAGCATGACTACAGTCAAGAATGAGAGAGTAGTAAAAAGAGGAAGCCGAGATGCTGAGATTCATTTTATCTATGACTACATAAAATGTAGCTAATATCATGTATATATATATATATTTTTTTTTTAAACATCTTTATTGAAGTATAATTGCTTCACAATGGTGTGTCAGTTTCTGCTCCATAACAAAGTGAATCAGCTACACATATACATATATCCCCGTATTTTTATTATTTATATACTGGTCCTTGAAATTAATTCAGTGTAGACGCAAAGTGGGTAGTAGAAGGCAGATGCCAGCATGCACATGGCAGGTAGATGTTCTTTACCTAAAATGAGAATGACCTATTTTGGTGATATTATCATAAAACTATAAGAGTACAGCTGAATTATGTAGTCTGGGTCATAACATTTTAGGTGAACCTAATTAATCCAAAATGTAACAAAACGTAAATGCTTTAAATTTTAAAGTGCTAAGTAAACATGCCATAACTGAGCAAGAATTTTCATTCATAGTAAATACATAGATCTCTAGTGTGTGTGTACCGGGGGTGGGGGGCAGGGGTTGGGGAGGAATCTTGTTTTTCACTGGTTCCCTGTTGTTTCTTACTGTAGTATGTATACTTGAAATGGCAGGGCATATCTAGACACAATTATCAGTAATATTAAGGGGTAACATTTAGAATAAGAGAAATATCAAATTTGTACAAAGATACAGGAACACAATTTTTATATTGGAACTTTCTGCAAAAGCTTGATATCTTTTAAGATATTTAGCCAGAAGAATGAAAAGAAATGGATTATTTCGAAAACCTGTAGCTATATCCTTTCCTATTATTAGCTCAATTTCCTCCTTAGTACAGGACCAATTATCATTCCCAGTTTAAAGCTGAGTTAACGCTAGATGAAGGGAAGTCTAACATCTCAGTGTTTACATAATAGAGACAGGAATTGCCTCCAAGTGGATGTGACGTCAAAGACTTAAGCCCATTCAATTACATTTCACTATCCTACCGCACTGTGGCAAATATAAGGGAAAGCTTTCTACCAATCAGAGCAGCCCAAAGATAAAACGTACCCCACTTTGTCCCCAAGGAAGTGGTCTATTAGTGCTAAGACTAGAGGGCTGCACAAGGGATTCTAGGGATTTGGACATTGGATGGATACTCCTTTCTTATTCTATTCTGTGAGTCCATTATTTCTAAGATCTTCATATTATGAACACACAGAAGGGAAAAATTGTTATATGTAAAAGCATAAGTCCAACCTAGAGCTAGTTGAGAATACAGGCACATTCTTATTCATTCCTTCACTGAACGAATGGTTCATTGCATCTCAATAAATGTTTATTTTATTCCTTTCTGAGTTCCTGTCTCTTTAGCCAATGCTAGTATTTTTAAAGGAAAAATTATAACATTAGCTTTACTAAAGTATTTTTTTGAATTATTTTGTTTGTTTTGCAATTTTATACATGTGCTGCTGTAATATCACCGAAAGCATAAGTATCCCCCCCACAAAACAAAAACCTTTCTGTTGGCATTAACCTAACTTTTCTAAATTTGTAATTCTTAGGTTTATATCAGAAACTCTACAAGTCTCAAAGTAAAACATGTTATGCAGATTCCTTAAAAATTATATTTTCAAACCTAGCCCTTTAAATGAGACTAATGTTAATGGAATATAGATGTTACCAATCCTCTTTGTTTCAGAAAGTTAGAATGTGTGCTATAGTATTGGGGACAATCATTCCACTTTATATCTTTGTCCTACATTCATACAGTTTAATGGAAAAACATATCTGAAGAATTATAATCCCTCATTGAAACTAATAAATAAATGATTATGAAAAATTAAGCTGATTTTGCATGTTGCTTTTTAAGATTTATATTTTATAGTTTAATAGGTAGTTATTTGTCTTTATTCATCTGTGAAAGGAAAATAATTCTCAATAATATATTTTATGGAATTTGGAAACTGTAAAGCAAATATTTAGATTAATTACATCATACAAAGCAATTTCACTGGAGTTAGGTATAATTATAGTTAAACCAAAGCAATTTAACAAAGATCCTGCTGATTTTAATGAGTGTTTAAAAAGCATAAATATGTTGTGAAACCTGCAATGATTAATAGCTTTTTTGATGTCTCACATAAAAGCAATTAAGTTATTCAAAGATCCATGTTATCAGGCAATAGAGAGCTACATTTCTTCACCAACTCCTGAACAATAAGGAAGAAAGTCAAAAGATATTAGATACATTTATATAGCCTATTGATGTATAATTTCTTTGCCTTTTACCTGAGTTAAGCAAGACTTTTTTTCTTTATTTTTAGCAGAAAAACCTGCAAGAGTATCAAGTAAGTACTGCTTGTATTGATGATAAATTCTCTTTGGCACACAGTATGAATTTCAAGCTGAAATTCATGAAATATTTATTTTTTAATGTGTTCAGAGATTGAGTCATTTCATACTAAACCCTCTGATAGGAATTTGATAACTTTTCATCTTATTTATGTTGAAAGTAAAAAAACTAAACTACGTTATTTGAAATGATAACTTGTAGCAGAAATACATGTTCTTGAACCTGAAGATTAAAGTGACTTGCATTCAATACATCAGTCTTTTCAGTGATTGAGGTAGAATGGAATAAATAATCCTGCTTCTGCCTTAAACCCTCAATCACTAAAAATTTGCTACAGAGAACATATGGTTGAGCAATAATGTTTCCTTTGCTGTTGTTTTCTAATGCTCATTAGCTTAATTATAATTATATATCTGAGGAGAATACATAGTAAGGAATGGATCTAATCTTGTATATAACATAAAGAGACCAAACTCTCAGAAAATACTCTCTGAAATGCCACAATCTGGGTATGGATAGCTCAAATTATACAGGATACAACTATAAATTTCCCTATAAATTCTAAAATTCTGGGAAATAGCAAATTTCCTTCCCATGTTTCTGGATTTAAGAAGACAAATCATTTTAAATCAGTGCTATGTAATGTAACGTCATGTGAGCCACATGTATAGTTTTAAATTTTCAAGTAGACACATTTAAAGGGTAAAAAGAAACAGGCGAAAACAATTTTAATAATTTTATTTAACTCTATATACAAATATTATTTCAATGTGTAATCAATATAGAAGTATATTGATAATTTACATAATTTTTATTGAGCCTTTGAAATTGTGTGTGTATTTTACACTTAAGTCACATTTCAATTTGTACTAGTCACATTTCAATTCCCTATAGGCCAGGTGGTCAGTGGCTACTGCATTGGGCAGAGCAGATCTCAGTGTTTCTTGAGTGCTTCTCCTGTGTTCAACATTTAGTGAGTACTGAGGACAATACAAGACAATTGGTAAAGGTGGTACTTGCCATATATCTCATTCAAAGTTCTTTGACTGCAAGTAATAGAGCCCCACATAGACTTGCTTCAGGCATTTAAAAAAAGGAAAATAATTATAAGGGTACAGAATTGTCTCACAGATTCAAGGGCAAATCTTATATTTCATGCTCAGGAAAGCCCTCTGAAACTATCCCACTCCATACCCTTCCCCTACAGCCAAAGGTAGTCAGGACAGACTTCATATAGGAGGTAACTCCAGGATTTGTATTTAAAAATGGTTAGGATTGGATAATTGGAAAAAGAGGGCGTAAAGAAACTCACTTCTCCTGTGTGTTTCTCCATTACTCTCACGCTACTACCATACTCCTAACACTTCTGACACCACGCAAATAGGATTGTTTTCACACCAAGTGATTCTCTGTGACACCAGCCAGATGTCCTACAATTCAATTCATTTCTGATACTAACTGGAGTTAGCATATCATAGGTTAAGGACTCAGTCCCATGAGACTACTCCTCAAATTCAGATGCCAGTCAAAAATAGTAGGTCCCCTGGTTATCCACAACTTCCGTCCTACTTGGCTACAAATTAGACTCTCCCATGACATCCCTCCCTTGTATTAAATTATTTGGTAGAACAGATCACAGAACTCAGGGGAACGCTTACTTAGGTTTACCAGTTTATTATATAATAAAAGATATGATAAAGGATACAAATGAACAGCCTGATGAAGAGATACACAGGATGAGACCTGGAAGGGTCCGAGCACAGGAGCTTCAGTCCCTATGGAGTTGGGGTGCACCATCCTTCTGGCATGCAGATGTCTTCAGCAACTCAGAAGATTCTTGAACCTCGTACTTCTAGGACTTTTATGGAGGCTTTATCCCATAGGCATGATGGATCCTTAACTCAATCTCTAGCACTCTACCCTTCCTGGAGGGTGGGGTGTGGGGCTGAAAGTGCCACATTTCTAATCTGGCTTGGTCTTTCTGATGACAAACCCCTATCTAGAGGCCCACCAAGCATTGCCAAATTAGAACAAAAGACTCTCCTGTCACCCAGGAAATTCCAAGGGATTTATGAGCTTCATACCAGGAACTAGGAGCAAAGACTAGTATATATATTTTTCTATTATTTCACAGTGGGCAGACAAGCATTGTGTATAGAGGCAATCAAAGGAAGAGTTGGCTGGAGTTGAGGGCTTGTGTTTTTAAAAAATTTTTCTTGAAATATAGTTGATTAACAATGTTGTGTTAGTTTCAGGTGTACAGTAAAGTGATTCGCTTTAACATATATATATACTTTTTTTTTTATATTCTCTTCCATTATACATTATTTCAAAATATTGAGTAGAGTTCCCTGTGCTATACAGTAGTTCCTTGTTGGTTATCTATTTTATATATAGTACTGTGTATATTTTAATCCAAACTCCTAATTTATTCCTCCTCTCTCTTTCCCCTTTGATAACCATAAGTTTGTTTTCTATGTCTGTCAGTCTATTTCTGTTTTGTAAATAAGTTAATTTGTATCCTTTTTTTAGATTCCACATATAAGCAATATCATATGATATTTGTCTTTCTCTGTCTGGCTTACTTTACTTAGTATGATAATCTCTAGGTTCATCCATGTGGCTGCAGATGGCATTATTTCATTCTTTTTTATGGTTGAGTAATATTCCATTGTATATATATACCACATCTTCTTTATCCATTTATCTGTCGATGGACCCTTAGGTTTTTTCATGTCTTGCCTATTATAAATAGTGCTGCTATGAACATTGGAGTGCATGTGTCTTTTTGAATTATGTTTTTCTCCGGATATATGACAAAGAGTGGGATTGCAGGATCATAGGGTAGCTCTATTTTTAGTTTTTTAAGGAACCTCCATACTGTTCTCCATAGTGGCTGTATCAATTTACATTCCCACCAACAGTGTAGGAGGGTTCCCTTTTCTCCACACCCTTTCCATCATTTATTATTTGTAGACTTTTTGATGATGGCCATTCTGACCTTTGTGAGGTAGTTTTGATTTGCATTTCTCTAATGATTAATGATGTTGAGCATTCTTTCATGTGTTTGTTGGCAAACTGTATATATTCTTTGGAGAAATGCCTATTTAGGTGTTCTGCCCATTTTTGGATTGGGTTGTTTGTTTTATTGATATTGAGCTGCATGAGCTGCTTATAAATTTTGGAGATTAATCCTTTGTCAGTTGCTTCATTTGCAAATATTTTCTCCCATTCTGAGGGTTGTCTTTTCGTCTTGTTTATGGTTTCCTTTGCTGTGCAAAAGCTTTTAAGTTTCATTAGGTCCCATTTGTTTATTTTTGTTTTTATTTCCATTTCTCTAGTGGGTGGGTCAAAAAGGATCTTGCTGTGATTTATGTCATAGAGTGTTCTGCCTATGTTTTCCTCTAAGAGTTTTATAGTGTCTGGCCTTACATTTAGGTCTTTAATCCATTGTGAGTTTATTTTTGTGTATGGTGTTAGGGAGTGTTCTAATTTCGTTCTTTTACATGTACCTGTCCAGTTTTCCCAGCACCACTTATTGAAGAGTCTGTCTTTTCTCCACTGTATATTCTTGCCTCCTTTATCAAAGATGAGGTGACCATATGTGCGTGGGTTTATCTCTGGGCTTTCTATCCTGTTCCATTGATCTATATTTCTGTTTTTGTGCCAGTACCATGCTCTCTTGATTACTGTAGCTTTGTAGTATACTCTGAAGTCAGGGAGCCTGATTCCTCCAGCTCTGTTTTTCTTCCTGAAGATTGCTTTGGCTATTCGGGGTCTTTTGTGTCTCCATACAAATTGTGAATTTTTTTGTTCTAGTTCTGTGAAAAATGCCAGTGGTAGTTTGATAAGGATTGCATTGAATCTGTAGATTGCTTTGGGTAGTAGAGTCATTTTCACAATGTTGATTCTACCAATCCAAGAACATGGTATATCTCTCCATCTATTTGTATCATCTTTAATTTCTTTCATCAGTGTCTTATAATTTTCTGCATACAGGTCTTTTGTCTCCTTAGGTAGGTTTATTCCTAGATATTTTATTCTTTTTGTTGCAATGGTAAATGGGAGTGTTTTCTTAATCTCACTTGCAGATTTTTCATCATTATTGTATAGGAATGCCAGAGATTTCTGTGCATTAATTTTGTATCCTGCTACTTTACCAAATTCATTGATTAGCTCTAGTAGTTTTCTGGTAGCATCTTTAGGATTCGCTATGTAGAGTATCATGTCATCTGCAGTGACAGCTTTACTTCTTCTTTTCCGATTTGGATTCCTTTTATTTCTTTTTCTTCTCTGATGGCTGTGGCTAAAACTTCCAAAACTTTGTTGAATAATAGTGGTGAGAGTGGGCAACCTTGTCTTGTTCCTGATGTTAGTGGAAAAGGTTTCAGTTTTTCACCATTGAGGACAATGTTGGCTGTGGGTTTGTCCTATATGGCCTTTATTATGTTGAGGAAAGTTCCCTCTGTGCCTACTTTCTGGAGGGTTTTTATCATAAATGGGTGTTGAAGTTTGTCGAAAGCTTTCTCTGCAGCTATTGAGATGATCATATGGTTTTTCTCCTTCAATTTGTTAATATGGTGTATCACATTGATTGATTTGCATATATTGAAGAATCCTTGCATTCCTGGGATAAACCCCACTTGATCATGGTGTATGATCCTTTTAATGTGCTGTTGGATTCTGTTTGCTAGTATTTTGTTGAGGATTTTTGCATCTATGTTCATCAGTGATATTGGCCTGTAGTTTTCTTTCTTTGTGACATCTTTGTCTGGTTTTGGTATCAGGGTGATGGTGGCCTTGTAGAATGAGTTTGGGAGTATTCCTACCTCTGCTATATTTTGGAAGAGTTTGAGAAGGATAGGTGTTAGCTCTTCTCTAAATGTTTGCTGGAATTCGCCTGTGAAGCCATCTGGTCCTGGGCTTTTGTTTGTTGGAAGATTTTGAATCACAGTTTCAATTTCAGTGCTTGTGATTGGTCTGTTCATATTTTCTATTTCTTCCTGGTTCAGTCTTGGAAGGTTGTGCATTTCTAAGAATTTGTCCATTTCTTCCAGGTTGTCCTTTTTATTAGCATAGAGTTGCTTGTAGTAATCTCTAAAGATCCTTTGTATTTCTGCAGTGTCAGTTGTTACTTCTCCTTTTTCATTTCTAATTCTATTGATTTGACTCTTCTCCCTTTTTTTCATGATGAGTCTGGCTAATGGTTTATCAATTTTGTTTATCTTCTCAAAGAACCAGCTTTTAGTTTTATTGATCTTTGCTATAGTTTCCTTCATTTCTTTTTAATTTATTTCTGATCTGATCTTTATGATTTTTTTCCTTCTGCTAACTTTGGGGTTTTTTTGTTCTTCTTTCTCTAATTGCTTTACGTGTAAGGTTAGGTTGTTTATTTGAGATGTTTCTTGTTTCTCGAGGTAGGATTGTATTACTATAAACTTCCCTCTTAGAACTGCTTTTGCTGCATCCCATAGGTTTTGGGTTGTCGTGTTTTCATTGTCATTTGTCTCTAGGTATTTTTTTATTTCCTCTTTGATTTCTTCAGTGATCTCTTGGTTATTTAGTCGTGTATTGTTTAGCCTCTGTGTGTTTGTGATTTTTACAGATTTTTTTCTTGTAATTGATATGTAGTCTCATAACATTGTGGTCAGAAAAGATACTTGATATGATTTCAATTTTCTTAAATTTACCAAGGCTCGATTTGTGACCCAAGATATGATCTATCCTGGAGAATGTTTCATGAACACTTGAGAAGAAAGTGTATTCTGTTGTTTTTGGATGGAATGTCCTATAAATATCAATTAAGTCCATCTTGTTGTGTTTCCTTATTTATTTTCATTTTGGATGATCTGTCCATTGGTGAAAGTGAGGTGTTAAACTCCCCTACTATGATTGTCTTACTGTCGATTTCCCCTTTTATGGCTGTTAGCATTTGCCTTATGTATTGAGGTGCTCCTATGTGAGGTGCATAAATATTTACAATTGTTAAATCTTCTTCTTAGATTGATCCCTTGATCATTATATAGTGTCCCTCTTTGTCTCTTGTAATAGTCTGTTTTTTAGTCTATTTTGTCTGATATGAGAATTGCTACTCCAGCTTTCTTTTGATTTCCATTTGCATGGAATATCTTTTTCCATCCCTTCACTTTCAGTCTGTATGGGTCCCTAGGTCTGAAGTGGGTGTCTTGTAGACAGCATATATACAGGTCTTGTTTTTGTATCCATTCAGCCAGTCTATGTCTTTTGGTTGGAGCATTTAATCCATTTACATTTAAGGTAGTTATCAATATGTATGTTCCTATTACCATTTTCTTAATTGTTTTGGGTTTGTTATTGTAGGCCTTTTCCTTCTCTTGTGTTTCCTGCCTAGATAAGTTCCTTTAGCATTTGTTGTAAACCTGGTTTGGTGGTGCTGAATTCTCTTACCTTTTGCTTGTCTGTAAAAGTTTTAATTTCTCCATCAAATCTGAATGAGATCCTTGCTGGGTAGAGTAATCTTGGTTGTAGGTTTTTCTCCTTCATCACTTTAAATATGTCCTGCCACTCCCTTCTGGCTTGCAGGGTTTCTGCTGAAAGATCAGCTGTTAACCTTATGAGGATTCCCTTGTGTGTTATTTGTTGTTTTTCCCTTGCTGCTTTTAATATTTTTTCTTTGTTTTTAATTTTTGATAGTTTGATTAATATGTGTCTTGGCGTGTTTCTCCCTGAATTTTTCCTGTGTGGGACTCTCTGCGCTTCCTGGACTTGGGTGGCTATTTCCTTTCCCATATTAGGGAAGTTTTCAACTATAATCTCTTCAAATATTTTCTCAGTCCCTTTCTTTTACTCTTCTTCTTCTGGGACCCCTATATTTCGAATATTGGTGCATTTAATGTTGTCCCAGAGGTCTCTGAGACTGTCCTCAATTCTTTTCATTCTTTTTTCTTTATTCTGCTCTGCAGTAGTTATTTCCACTATTTTATCTTCCAGGTCACTTATCCGTTCTTCTGTGTCAGTTATTCTGCTATTGATTCTTTCTAGAGAATTTTTAATTTTATTTATTGTGTTGTTCATCATTGTTTGTTTGCTCTTTAGTTCTTCTAGATCCTTGTTAAAAGTTTCTTGTATTTTCTCCATTCTTTTTCCAAGATTTTGTATCATCTTTACTATCATTACTCTGAATTCTTTTTCAGGTAGACTGCTTATTTCCTCTTCATTTGTTTGGTCTGGTGGGGTTTTACGTTGCTCCTTCATCTGCTGTGTGTTTCTCTGTCTTCTCATTTTGTGTAACTTACTGTGTTTGAGGTTTCCTTTTCACAGGCTGCAGGTTTGTAGTTCCCATTGTTTTTGGTATCTGCCCCCAGTGGCTAAGGTTGGTTCAGTGGGTTGTGTAGGCTTCCTGGTGGAGGGGACTAGTGCCTGTGTTCTGGTGGATAAGGCTGGATCTTGTCTTTCTTGTGGGCAGGACCACATCAGGTGGTGTGTTTTGGGGTGTTTGTGACCTTATTATGATTTTAGGCAACCTCTCTGCTAATGAGTGGCATTGTGTTCCTGTCTTGCTAGTTGTTTGGCATAGCGTGTCCAGCACTGGAGCTTGCTGGTCATTGAGTGGAGCTGGGTCTTAGCGTTGAGATGGAGATCTCTGGGAGAGCTTTCACTGTTTGATATTACATGGAGCTGGGAGGTGTCTGGTGGACCAATGTCCTGAACTCGGCTGTTCCACCTCAGAGGCACAGGCCTGACACCCGGCTGGAGCTCCAAGACCCTGTTAGCCGCATAGCTCAGAAAAAAGGGAGGAAAAAAGAAAGAAAGAAAGAAAGAAAAATAAATAATAAAGTTATTTTTTAAGAGTGTTAAAAATAAAAATTTTAAAAGAATAAATAAAAAAGAAAGAAAGAAGAGAGCTACCAAACCAAAACACAAATCCACCAATGATAACATGTGCTAAAAGCTATACTAAAGAAAAATCAAAAACAAAAACAAACAGACAGACAGACAGAACCCTAGGACAAATGGTAAAAGCAAAGCTATACAGAAAGACTCACACAAAGAAGCACACACATGCGTCTACAGTTGCTCCCAAATTCCACTGCCTCAATTTTGGGATGATTCGTTGTCTATTCAGGTATTCCAGAGATGCAGGGTACATCAATTTGATTGTGGAGATTTAATCCGCTGCTCCTGAGGTTGCTGGGAGAGATTTCCCTTTCTCTTCTTTGTTCACACAGCTCCTGGGGTTCAGCTTTGGATTTGGCCCCACCTCTGCGTGTAGGTCTCCTGAGGGCATCTGTTCTTCGCTCAGACAGGACGGGGTTAAAGGAGCAGCTGATTCGGGGGCTCTGGCTCACTCAGGCTGGGGGGAGGGAGGGGTACGGAATACGCGGCGAGTCTTCGGCGGCAGAGGCCAGCGTGACGTTGCACCAGCCTGAGGCGTGCCGTGCGTTCTCCCGGGGAAGTTGTCCCTGGATCACGGGAGCCTGGCAGTGGCGGGCTGCACAGGCTCCCGGGAGGGGCGGTGTGGAGAGTGACCTGTGCTCACACACAGGCTTCTTGGTGGCAGCAGCAGCCTTAGCGTCTCATGCCCGCCTCTGGGGTCCGCGCTGATAACCGCGGCTTGCGCCCATCTCTGGAGCTCATTCAGGCGGTGCTCTGAATCCCCTATCCTCGCGCACCCCGAAACAATGGTCTCTTGCCTCTTCGGCAGCTCCAGACTTTTTCCCAGACTCCTTCCTGGCTAGCTGTGGCGCACTAGCCCCCTTCAGGCTGTGTTCACGTAGCCAACCCCAGTCCTCTCCCTGGGATCTGACCTCTGAAGCCCGAGCCTCAGCTCCCAGCCCCCGCCCGCCCCGGCAGGTGAGCAGACAAGCCTCTTGGGCTGGTGAGTGTTGCTCGGCACCGATCCTCTGTGCAGGAATCTCTCCGCTTTGCCCTCCGCACCCCTGTTGCTGTGCTCTCCTCCGTGGCTCCGAAGCTCCCCCCTCTGCCACCCGCAGTCTCTGCCCGCGAAGGGGCTTCCTAGTGTGTGGAAACCTTTCCTCCTTCACAGCTCCCTCCCAGTGGTGCAGGTCCCGTCCCTATTCTTTTGTCTCTGTTTTTTCTTTTTTCTTTTGCCCTACCCAGGTACGTGGGGAGTTTCTTGTCTTTTGGGAGGTCTGAGGTCTTCTGCCAGCGTTCAGTAGGTGTTCTGTAGGAGTTGTTCCACATGTAGATGTATTTCTGATGTATTTGTGGGGAGGAAGGTGATCTCCATGTCTTACTCCACAGCCATCTTGAAGGTCTCCCCAAACTAATAGCTCTTAAAAACGCTTGTGTCTATAGCTCCAATTCAGTGAGTATAAAGAGTTATACAAATGCCAGCCCGTAACATCAACATGTTCAAAAGATCAAAATCGTAGCCGCACAGACAAGAATTCCTATTTGTTCAATGACTCTGCTACAGTGGACACATCTGCTTTAGACGGACGGTTGGATTTCCTAATATTTATGGTTCCTTTGGAATCTAAGTTTCTATGTAAGTATAGGATGGAGTCTACAGTTTGACACTCAAGATAATACATTTTTATTCTTCATTATTTGGAATATGATTGCCTACATTACTTATAGTGGCTAGGCAAACAGAACAGATATTATACTTTCCTCTTCATTGTCATTACCATTTCCAAAGGCAACTAGGTAACTCTTCTATTCGTCCACACTTAAGGAAAACAGATTGTTGGAAGAGCAGAGGGCCACGCTTAGAGGAACATCTCTGCTCTGCACAAGTGCATGGCTCATGTGTAACTTTGACTCTGTCTGAGCATGCCAGCAGATACTTGTTGAGCAATATAATGCATAGGTTCTGGAATCAGAGAGTACTGAGTTTAGAAGGCCATTCTCAAAAGGTAGAATGGCATAGTGGTTAACAACACAGTCTCTGGAACCCAAATGCTTGAGTCTGAATCCTGATTTCCCCACTTACTAGCTCTGGGACCTTGACTTTCTATCCTTCAATTATCCCTTCTGTAAAATGGGAATAATAATAGTACCCTCCTCACAGATTTGCTGAGCAGGTGAAATGTGTTACTATTTGTGCTTAGTACAACTGATGGCACATTATAGGTGCTCTCTTTGTGACATAAATGTAACTCCTCATTCAAGTGGATCTGACTCAGGCAAGTTGGGATTCATGCTCTAGCCCTGCCACTCACTCATTTTATGACCTTGGGCAGCACTTAACCCCTCTCTGCTCTATCTATACAGGAGATTTAAAATAAGAGCACCTACCTCAGAGAGGTGTTGTAGGGATTGAATGTGCTGTACATGTGAAATTACTTAATAGGACCCAGCATGTGGGAAGTGTTAGGAAATATTAACTATTATTGCCATCATTAAAAATGATGTCTCAGGACTTCCCTGGTGGTGCAGTGGTTAAGAATCCACCTGCCAATGCAGGGGACACGGGTTCAAGCCTGGGAAGATCCCACATGCCACAAGCAGCTAAGCCTGTGCACCACAACTACTGAGCCTGCTCTCTAGAGCCCGCGAGCCACAACTACTGAAGCCCGCACGCCTAGAGCCTGTGCTCCGCAACAAGAGAAGCCACCGCAATGAGAAGCCTGCGCACCACAACGAAGACTAGCCCCTGCTCACCGCAACTAGAGAAAGCCCATGCGCAGCAACGAAGACCCAACGCAGCCAAAAAACAAACAAAAAAAAGAAAGTGATGCCTCAACTCTCCCGGTTTTGTCCATTAACTCAATACATATCAATTCTAAACTTTTCCAGACATCTTGCCTTCTCTGTCTTGCTTCTTTCTAGACATTTGCAATTTCATGACTGGCCAACACCACAACTGAACTCAAAGAAAACGAAACTTTTCATGATCCCCAGCTAATAAGTGCCTCTTAGGTTTCCCTCCTTGCTGGGAATGGCTCCACTACCTTCCTCCAAACTCAAATAGTGGATGGTGCTATCCCTTAGTGTATTCATCTCTTTCACTCACACATACCCAATTCTGTTTAACTCTGTATAGAAAGCCTCATTTACTCTCAACTCCTTCAGTGACTCCTAGTTGCAGAAATCATGGTTTCTAGGTTGACTATTAAAATGCATTCCCAATTTCTTTCTCTGAATCCATTCTCTTATGTTCTAGTCTTATTTTTACTAAGTACATCTAAAATATTATTTCTCTCTTGAACAACTTTCATTTGCCGTGACATTAAATAGAGACAACTCAGCCTGATCTATAAACACCTTGCACATGACAATCCTATCCAACCTTTCCAGATGTGGTTCTCCTATGCTCCTCAGCGTTTACTGTGCTCCTCAAATATCCTCTGTTCTTTGCTGTATCTAGTCTTCCTTCATAGTTTTTCTAACTACCCCTCCCCAAAAAGCAAGTCACTCAAAATTCCCCTGGCACATTTTGATAACTTATTGTATAATAATGACTGTATCCATTCAGAGTCAAGTATTTTGTCCAAACCACCACTTGCCCAATCAAGGCACAAGTTACAAGAGTAAACATATTTAGTGCTTTTCTCCTTTTTTTGTATTCTGAGTGGTGACAATCTCATGAAGTATTCCTAGGTCAGTAAATTCCTGTTACTGTTAAGTTGCTTACACAGGGATTGCATCTCTACGGCAACTGCCCTAGGCTTACAGTTTACCTTGTGCCTCTGTTCTCCTTCTGGTTAGCCTGAGTGATTGACGTGTGACTCTGTTCTTGCCAGATTTTATCACCTGTAGCTAGTTTACTCTGGTTCAGAATACTGATTTTGCTAGAGAGAGGAAGCTAAGGTTGTTATTCTATCCATATTTATTTCCCCAGGAGTAACAAATAGATCCAGAGAATAGGTGCCTTAGTTTTAAGTGTGCTGTTACTTACAAAAGTAAAATATATATTTCTTGTACAAGGACCTTGTAACATTTTAATTTTGTAAACATCCTTCATAGAAATTAGCAGATTTTGACTATACAATTAAATATAGTTACTATTTGATTCATCTAAGAACTGATATCTTTTAAAAAATAAGTATTATTTTACTTAAAAATATCACTTAATCATTCCCTGATTTATAATTGTTGATAGGACAGTTTTAGATCACTTAATTCAGTATTTAATTGAGTTAAGCCTGTATTTAAATATTTTAAAAACTAATCAGGTTGAAACTTTAATAATTCACCATAAAAAATGCTAGCAACTTTGTTTCTTTTTCCCATTTTGTTCTTTTACATAGTAACATCTCTTCCTGAAGGTCACATTTCTTCCCTATTAGAGAAAATTTTCATACTAACCTATTTTATCCCTTTTGTATTTGTGGACAGCTGGTATGGAAAATCTGAATAAACAATACAAAAATGACCCTCTTTCCAATCATGACAAGTGCTACAAAATTGATATAAAAATTTAAAGATCATTTTATTATGTTGTATTAGAATGATCTCCGACTTAAAGTTACTCCTGCATTATTCCACTATGTACCTTTTAAGTAGACTGCACAAAAGACCAAGCGATATACCTAATGCACCTGAAGAGTCATCATTTATATAGTTGAGTTTTGTTAGCTTTTAATGCCTTTTCATTGCCTTTACGATTGTCAGAAGTCAGTCAGCTAATAAAATACGTGGGTGGAGATTTTCCTCTTGATCTGCCATATGTGTATGAATTTATTTACCTCAAATTCCCGAAATTCCAAAAGTGATTGTGGTTTGGGGAAGCAGTTTTAGGAGTCAGAGGAGGACAAGCATGTTTGGGAGGGTCACTGCAAGCTCTCCTTGCCCTAGCCAGACTTCGCCGGCCCGCTGACCACACTCCTGGCGCAGCATCTATTTCCTCCCCACCCTCTGCCCAAGTCAGAGAAGTTGCCTTATTTGTCAGAAAGTTCTTATTCGTAGAGGCACTTCATGCTGAGTTTATAGATTGAGACCCTCTATCTCTTCAAAATCTTTAAACACAATATTTCCTCTTTGGGAAATCTGAGAAATAGATCATGAATTGATACGTCTTTCTTTACTCTCTAGGAAAAGATTCTGAAGATGTACCAGCTTCAACGAAAGCTAAAGGTAAGATTGTTATCTTCAGTTCACTATGAGTTTTCTCTTAAGTCTGTAATATTTTTTCTGTCTGTTTTATTTAACTATTCTTTATCTGGTTTTCAGCTTTACCTAAGCAATGTTTAGAGGTAGACTTATTTGTAAACAAACAGTTTTTGTACGTTATTTGGAAAACATATATATATCTCCATATATTGAAGGCTAACTGGACACTGATTTATTTACAAGTAATTATTGAATAATTTGTTGGCCAATCTGCTTACAAGAGCAATATTTCAAAATTATCGTTTCACCAAGGATTGGGGAGATGTTATTTGACAGCAGGAAGTTCACATAAATGTTCAAGTATGAGATTGATGTGTTTATTAAGAAAAATTAAGATAACTTGCCTATACTAGCAACAATAGCATAGCGGAAAGATGGAAGGAAGGAAGGAAGGAAGGCAGGAAGGAAGGGAGGGAGGAAGACAGATCTCAAACCTCAGAAAAATTTGCTACAACCAGATACATGACCTTAGGCGAGTATTTCCAGGACTAAATTTCCTCATCTGTATTGTAAGGTTTTCAACTAATTTAATTTAATGCATTTTTTTCCTGAAGGGTTTCCTGGCTTCCTAGTTTGGCTGGTTATATGATAGATATTTACTGTTCTACTTCCAGACTTGCTTGTGGACAATAAGAGTTTGCCTAAGAGGTGTTCTTGTCATCAAAATATAAGTTTTGTGGCAGTGTCTGGAATTAATTAACAGTGTGGAAAATAGCACTTTGAGAAAAGACACAAGAGAATAGTTTTCTGATTCTTATGAAATGATTTACACTCGTCTTAAAATATTTTTGAATACTAAAATTTTTAGATTTTTTTAAAAAATTGAATTATTAAGAACTATAACTTTTAATATATATTTTTTTATTTCTAGACCATAGCTTCTCAAACAATTTGATACACAAATCATTTGGAAATCTTGTTAAAATGAAATAAGTTGAGGTTGGGGACCAAGAACTGTGTTTATATCAGTTTCCCAAGTGATGCTGAAACTACTGGTACATGGATCACACTTTGAGAAGGAAGTTTTTTGAACTCATTTAGAATTTGATGAAATCTAAAACCCACTTTAGATGAAACACACACACACACTCATATCTTAACATTTCAGAGTTTTACAGGAAACTTGCAAAAGCTTATCTGTGAACACCAGTTAAGAACTTCTAACCTGGGAAAGGGGGTTCAAATGGATAGTGGCAAATTATCCTTTGTTAGATATACACATGGTACTTATCACTCAAGCAAAAGAGTCCTTGAATCACATGAGAAAAGGAAAGGATACAGAATACTAGCCTGCTGCTATTCTTTCAGGACAAGGATGATCATTAAAACTTAACGTCTCTCACAAATTTAAAATTATTTTGACTAAAATATTTGTTTCATAGCCAGATTCCATCCTTACCATATTATAACTCTGAGCATCAAAGACCTCTTCTGAGAAAGGAATGGGTGTCAGCTAGCCCTCCATTAACATCAGGACCAGTTTCTATCTGAACAATTGCCTGTAACATTTCCCATTCTTTTCTTTCATTGCCACCTCTTCTATTCCTGGCTCTTACTTACTAAATTTTGTAGTTAAAGGCTGAACAGAATCTGAATAAGAACCTAGAGTGTATTCTAAGGAGGGCAAGTAGCTCCTGTTTCTTTCATACTGTGCATTTTTTAGACATTTTTCAGTTCCCTACATATCTGTATAATAGCTGTGAATGTACAAGTTATTTACTTTCATATTTTTGTTATCTACTAGAAGAAGCTGAAGATGTGCCTTCCACAAAGAAGCAAAAAAGTAAGTTTTTTAAAAAGATTAAAACTACTGAGGCATTCTGTAGATGGTATATATAAATTGAAACTTTAGACTCCCTTAAGAAGACCAGTATTAGAAGAAAAAGATTTTTAGCACAGATGTGAAGAATAACATTAAAGTAGGTCTCTTATATTTCAAAGAGAAGTTCTGCATTTTTTGCGTCAGGCAAGTGGCACATATTTGGAGGAATTACAAAGTAATGATGGAAGTGGCACTTACTGCAAACCATTCTACACAGCTCTGATCCTGAGCACTCCAACCGAATCTGTGCTTAAATGTGTGCTACTGTCTACTTTATAAAAAGACAGCTGAAATGATATGCTGAAATTTTTTACATCAAAAAGAAAAAAATGTAGAAATAGGTCTCAGCAATTCAATTGCTTAGAAACTCATTCTAAGAATGAAAGTTCTTTTGGATTGTTCTCGATATGTGGCAGGCTCTTAATATTCAGTCTTTGGGATCGTTGATTTTAGAATGCAATCAATATTCATATGCAGTTACAAAATTCAATGTCCAAGATTCTCATTATTTCAGTACTTCTAAATTAGATATTTTTCTTCAGATGGTAAAGCAATACATCTTGAATTCACATATGCATAAAAGTCATTGCGGGACAGACTAAAGGAAGCAATTTTTAAAATAGGTGTAACCTAAGTTTGCTTCACATAATGCTTTTAAAGTAAAGAGTAGACATTTATCTGAGGAAATGATGTCAATAATGTTCTCTGGGCTTTACAATGTTTCTTAGATGTATTTCTGAAGGAAATTACAAAAATGCCCTCTATAATAGAAAATGCCTCCTGTATTAATACTTGAATTATTGAACAAATATTAAGTGCCTACTATGTTCTAAGCACCGTTTAGATTCTGGGGCTTCTGCAACAGATAAGAGAGATACTCATTATAACCCTTCATATAATCAGGTTGTGTGGAATATAAAGAAATAAGCAGTTTTAATACTTTCAGATATGGTTGCAAAATCCATAAAGTCAATCTGGGCATGTGTCTGATTTATATAGCAATGCTTTCCCAATTGTTAACCTACTCATAACAAATTGTGGCTTTATCACGTAACACTCAAAATCTCTTATTTCATAAATAAATATTAAAACATAATGAGATAGGTGGATTATATTAATGTCAGTTTCCTGGTTGGGATATTATAGTATTGTTTTGCAAAGATGTTAACCATTGGGGAAAACTAGGTGAAGGATACGTGGGCTCTCTCTGCATTATTTCTTACAACTGTATGCGACTCTACAATGATCTCAAAATAAAAGGTTTAATTAAAAAGAAGTAAGTAAATAAAATAATTCCATTATTTTAGTAAAAAAAAGTACCAAGGTATCAATTACTTTAAGTTCATTTGGGGATTTACTGTAGCAAAACAATATTTTCTATTTTCATCTTACCATGAAGCAGTTCTATAGTTTGATATTCATGAGCCTTTTATATAAGATCTAGAATAGGCAGCTATGATGATATTTTCACTAATAACTATTTGACATCAATAAAATAAATGTCAGAACAGTGCCTACAGATCAGAAGGGTCAGCTGGAAAGTAGCCTGTTGTTGATGGACTCTTCCCCTTTTAGTACTGGTGCTGCCGTTTACTGCCATCCTTCTGTGTAACCGTCCAACCCCCAGGGGGGAGGGGGGTTGTGTTCCTGCCTCTGTCTGAGGCTAGAACAAAATAGAAAACAATTCTGGATGAGATAGAGTGGAAAGGAGAAGAACTAAACTCAAGATTTCTCCAAACTGTTTTCATCACTGAAAACCCAATGATTAAAGTCAGTTGACATCATGGATGATGAAATCAGAATAATCCCTTGTTGCTTCCCTTGGCTTCTTTCTACCCACACTTTGCTTTATTCTACTTCCTAAGCCCTTAGGCTCACATGGATTTGGCCAGCACGCCCCTCACCCCCATATCCCACATACTGCTAGCTGCAATTGTCATTCTCTTTCCTGGCCATCTGCAAGAAGTCTGTGGTTGGTTGACAGAATGCAAATGGATAGGATGGACCACACTGAAGTGTCAGTAGGGGTCCGTCATGGTGAGAAGGGGCTAAACTCACCATCTCTTAACAAAACTGCTACCTGGGAGCCTCGGCTCACTGGGCCCAGAGCTCATGCTGTATCCAATGCGCACACTGCCTCGCTGGGCTTTAACTCCTTTCCTGTGTTGTTTTCTACTCTGACAACAGAGCTGCTACCTGGAGGCACTGCCCTAAAGAGTAACTGTGCCATCTCAGGAGAGTGCTAGCCTCCAGAGTAAGGGCAAGTGGAAAACCTCAAGACTTTACGAATCACAAGGCTCTCTGTGGTGTTATTAACACACACACACACACACACACACACACACACACACACACACACACACGAGTTGGTTACTTTGCATATTGATAAGCTCATGTTTTGAAACCTGTTACTACATAACAGTTTTTCCAAATACTGTGCACATCCTAGATTCCTATAAACTGAACACTTTGACTTTCCATGCCAGGCTTTTTTTATTATCATTTTAATAATGGCTTATTATGTGCCAGGAAGGATTTCAAGTGGTTCACATATATGAACTTATTTAATTTCCACAATATTTCTGTGAGGTCTTTTGTTGTTGTCTTGATTTTACATGTGAGGAACTTGCTGGTTGTTGCCAAGGCTATCTGGCTGGAGAACCCATGTCCATACGTATTGTATTAGACTGCCTCACAGTGTTTTACCTCTGTTCCTAATCACATTCTGCTTGTTTTAATAAATCATCATCCTCTATTCTTTAGGCCCCATCAGCTTCTTCCAGTGTGTCTACTTGGATGGCTACAATGGCTATGGATTTCAGTTTCCTGTCACTCCTGCACACCGCCCTGGAGAGAGCTCTGGCCAACCAAGTTCTCCAGGAGAGAAGCAACAAAGACAATAAGACACATATACACAGCCCTTACAAGTGCTTTAAGACTTTGAAAATAGGATCTTCTGTTTGTCCAGAGTGGCATGTGCAATTGAAATCATATAGTCCGGGGAATTTCTTTGAAAATATTTTACTCTTCTGCCTGGTGTAGAAAGAAAGAGTGAGCAAAGGGATTGAATGATAAGTAGACAAGTTGGAGGGTCTGACGCTCAAGAATCTGTCTTTTGTTTGTTGCTGGGTGTGGGTACTTATATTTTTCCATTTCCACTCACTGTAGGGTTGTTCACAAATTAAGTTAAATTTTACTTAATAATGGTCTTTTAAACATAATTGATACAATGACAAAATGAAATTTCTGGCCTCAGTTAGATATTTACTTTTAAGTGAAAACACGGACTATGCTTTAAGTTTAAAGGGTATAGGAGCTTATACAAAAGCTGCTCTTTTGCATCATGTAGGTATCTAAACTCAATTTACCCAGTAAGCTGATGTTTAATAGTTTTTTTTTAACATCTTTATTGGAGTATAATTGCTTTACAATGGTGTGTTAGTTTCTGCTTTATAACAAAGTGAATCAGCTATGCGTATACATATATCCCCATATCTCCTCCCACTTGTGTCTCCCTCCCACCCTCCCTATCCCACCCCTCTAGGTGGTCACAAAGCACTGAGCTGATCTCCCTGTGCTATGCGGCTGCTTCCCACTAGCTATCTATTTTATGTTTGGTAGTGTATATATGTCCATGCCACTCTCTTACTTCATCCCAGCTTACCCTTCCCCCTCCCCGTGTCCTCAAGTCCATTCTCTACGTCTGCGTCTTTATTCCTGTCCTGCCCCTAGGTTCTTCAGAACCATTTTTTTTTTAGATGTTTAATAGTTTGATTTGATTTCTGTCTGTCTCTATTTTAGTTGTGACTATACTCTAAAAATGAGTAACAGTTGCACCAAAGAGTGCTTTAAGTTCCTTGTGATGCTCTTTTAGAGCTCAGAATATCTCTGACCTTTAGACATGATAAGATGGAGTAGAAATGTTTGATGAATCTTATCTCTAAGATTTGTCTTGAATTACTATTAGGACATTCACTCCAGTGGAAACACATTATCCAATTAGGCAAGTCTGGTGAATCATTTGTTTAAGTATAAGCAAATGAGATGTAGAATTGTCAGATTTCTCCAGACTGTGCCCTAGTGAAAGTGTCACCTGGGTGAAATTTTAGATCAATCACTAAATTTGGGTGACAGATACAAGAGTATTTTCATTTCATTTTAATAGGATCATTCTATGGAGTTAAACAGGTTTTATTTCTCAAAACAGAAAAGTATGAATGTCATTAGAGGTGAAGGAATACGTTTTAACCGTAAGTGCTTCATGAGATGTCTTACTTATTTTTTAGGTAATTGGTTACCAGTGTCAATGAAATGAATGACAATCTTTAACTTATTTGATGATGCATCACTGGGAATAACTACTACAGTTTTGCCATCCTTTTGTCTCCCAGTGATGTAAACACTTGTGTTTTTTACCACATTTTTCTATCAACTCTAAAAGTCATGCCAGGGAATTCCCTGGTGGTCCAGCGGTTACAACTCTGTACTTCCACTGCAGGGGGGAAGGGTTCCATCCCTGCTCGGGGAACTATGATCCCGCATGCTGTGTGGCGTGGCCAAAATAATTAAATAAATAAAAGTAGAAGTCATGCCACTGTGACCTTTATCATGTTTACAGTTGCAATTCAACTTATGACACATTAACTCAGGAAATAAATTGAGTTATTCTTTCTGGCTTTATAATTATCTTCAGCAAAGTCTGAAGTAGCCAGAGCCGACACTAGCCAAGGCATTTATTTTCAAGGGCTGCAACTAAGTTCTTTAGGTCCAAGGTGTAGAACTCTGTTTTACTAGAATATCATTAGGGTAGGGCATCAGTAACATGTTAATTATTAATAATGAATTTTCAGTGACTTTTGTGAAAAGTTGATCTTGGCCACAGGCTGATGGACCTAAGTTACACCACAAAAGCCAATGGTACAATGAACCAAGATTAATGACACTCCTTATGGGGGGGTGCCTGGAAGTGTGTAACTTCCGTACTGACCAGATGGTACCATCTTGTAAAGCCTCCTCATGTAACAATGGAAACTTGTGGAAAGGACAGTGGATGAAGCTTATTGCTCAACTGCTACCCCAGCGTGTCCAATTTAATGACTAAAGGAATAGAGAGCAAATATGACAGTTTTCTCAATTTCATAGAGAAGAATGGTTTCATTCTTTTCCTTCAGTGACTATTGAGCATTTACTCTTTCTAGGGCACTGTGTTAGGCACTGGACTATATAAAAAAGGATCAGAGACAAATTCTTTTCCCAGTGCTATCCTGACACAATATGTGGCCTTGGAAAATTTGCTAAACATACTGCTCTTGTTTCCCTGTGTGTAAAATAGGGATTTCAGGACAAACAACCTTATACCTCACAGACGTACTGTGGAGACTGACAAAATATCTTAATGTGGATATGACATAAAAAAAATTTTCTGAAATAATACTTTTGGACGTGGCACTACTTTTCCCTCTGAGTGCCTTTCTATATTATATTATTGTTTCTTTCACGCTCATTATGAAAACTGTTTGATAAAAAAATAAAATATGACAATTTCTTGTAATTAGAATTAGACGAATGAATTATGATGTTAACAATATTAATAATAATTGTTAAGGTTTATCTGCTTAAAGTTACAATGATAATAGCACATGAAAAATACTAACTAAACTCTCATCTGTTCGTACGAGTCCATCAAATAAAGTATTTCTAGCCCTTTCATGTTTGTGCTTTACATTTTAAAAGGAAAAGATAAATGGTTGGTTAAAAGTCATTGTCTTTAGTAGTTCACTCATAATTCATGTCGTATTGGTCGTGAATATGTAAGTAGTTAATAACTGTTTTAGTTCTTCATTTTGTCTAATTGGTATGAGCTACCCATCCCAACTCTTTACTCTGCCCCACACTTTACCTCTTATTAATAGATGAAGGTCTATAGAAAATAAATAACTACCCAAGGTTTTAAATTTACGTTTAGTTTTCATAAAGCCTGATAATGGGGCAAGACTTTTTAGAAATAATTCCCATGAAAAATGCTGGTATATTGTTTCCTTCTGGTACATCCCTGTCAAAACGCCTCATGGAAATATTGTGGAAACTAAAACTGTATATTGAGGGACTCATATTATTTCTTTGAGTTATTTTACTGGAAAAATCAAAGAGAATAGCCAATATTATTGCTGATTGAAAACTCAGAGACAATCTAGCCCAACTGGCAATACAGAAAACAAACCTAATCCCTATAGAAATGCATAAATTTGCCCACTCACCAACCGCGTCAAAGCCAGGCCTAGAACATTAGTCTGCTAGCTCCCAAATGCCTTTAACTTTGTCCTTAGGGTGCTGTTACAAATCTTGGCTAGTTTATCCAGCGTCTCAAAATTTATTTTTAAATTATAATCAGTGTTAGAAATGTAATCCTGTGTGCAAAGACTTGCTTTTTTCTACGTGAGAGCCTAAAAGGACCTTAAGAGTTTCATTCCTTTGCTTTAGAGATAAAGAAACTGAATCTCAAAGATGTTAGGTGACGTGCCAAAGGGATTGCTAGCTAGTAACAGAACTAGATTGAGAACCGGAATCTTCTGTTTTCTAATCCGCTGCATATAACCCACGCTGTGTGACTCCATTAAGTCTCCACCATCATCAGCTTCCTATGTAATTTACACACTCATTAAGATGTGGAAACTCAGCACAACTTTCCAGGAACTGGCTTTCTGACAACACTCTTTGCCCTGCTCCTTTCAGGCCAATACTGCTGCTACCCTGTACCTATTCCCCTTCAATAATCATATATGTCCATAAAACATTTAGAAATTCCTGTGGGTGCTTCCCTTTGTGTGTAAAAATAGTTTTATTTTTCCACACAATTTAACTGTAAAAAAGTCAAAAGTCATTGAAAGGCCCCAAATAAAAAGAAAACAACTCTCTTTAAATTAATCTCAATGCATCCAAAGATGCAGGTTAACAAAATAAGTAAGAAAAACAGATGCTAACAAAAACACATTTAGACTCCAAAGGAAAGCTCAAAATAAATGATGAATTAGTGCATATTAATAATTAAGAGTCATACAAATTTCAGAAGAAGTGCATGTTAATAAAGTGGTAATAGCAAAAAAATTATTGGTTTCTCATACAGCCATGTTCAGTTCCAGGCCATGTGCCCTCTTCAAGATCATCAATTTCTGAGTCAATTCTCCATGTTGAAATTTTGGCAAGAACTAACTGCTTGCATCAGGTCATTAGGGTATTTTACTTTTTTCCCCCACTACATCCAAAGCTCTCTTAAATAACTTAATAAGAGGTTGGGATCCCTCTGAGTAGGAGGGATCCCTCAGGATCTCTCTGAGTAGAGTTTCCAGGTAAGATGTGTTTTCAGAACAAGTCTGCTGTGGTAGAGAGCCCTGTGGCCTAAGGGTCCTCAAACTTGAGGTCAGATTCTAATTCTAGAGTAACTCTGGTCATTCATCTCCTCTGTTCCTCAGTTCTTCATCTCAAAATAAAAACAAATGTTCCTGCCACACAAGGTCATTCATCTTTGGTGAGGAAAGTTACAGGAAAGTACCTTGGAAAGTAATATTGTTAAGACCTTTCAAACTCCCTTCTGGTTTTGTTATTAAATGGTCCAGCTATGCTCTGAACTGGAGACCTAGCGTTGCTAAGTGTCATGAGCTAAAGCATCAAATGAAAGCCAGACCGGCATGAGCCAAACACAAAAATGGGAACATCACCACTGGCAAAAGAAATTTTGCTTTAAAAAAATTCACTGTTTTGTGTTCTTTTCATGGAGCTGCTATAAATCAGTGACAGCAGAATATCCTTCAAACCACTGAATCGGAACCCACGGAGCTTGTAAGATATCTGTGAAAAGGTAGTGCTCCGAATGTAAAGCTGAGACAGAACACCAATTGACTCATGTGCCCTAGACACTGCCACAGAATTGAACATTTGTTAGAAGGTCTGAAGGTGTTTCAGCAATGTAAGTTAGTGAAGGCAGTGTCAAAATAAATACTACTGCATCTTAAAACAATTAACATATGTCTTGGCTTAGAGAAGAACTCTCTCTCTCCCTCTCATATTCAGAATTCAATGGCAAATCATTTGTATATTTGTATATATTTGATGCCATCATGGACAGAGTTGGGATGATCTGAAAGGAAAGTACATTCTTTAAAAAGGAGGCACTATTTTATAGAAAAGACAAGACAGCTCTGAATTCCAGCAATTTTGAGGGACAAAGGTAGCAAATAATTCAATTTTTTCATCTTTGGAACATCTACGCGTGAAAAAATATTTTTAAAATTGGGAATGCATTAATGTTGCTCAAAGTCAAAATGGTATTAAAGGTATACATCGAAAGTATCATCTCACCCCATCCTTGTTGCTTCAGTTTCCCATCCACTCCTTTACTTCCCACAGCTAATCACATTGACAGATTCTTGTGTATTCATCCTATGAAAATACAAATGTAAACTAATACGTGTTCTCATTTTGATACTTCTCTTACACAAACAGTACATCAATCATAAACATTGTTCTGTACCTTCCTTTCTTCATCTAATGTATCTTCAATTATTTGTTTATGTCAGTATATACAGAGCTTCCTTATTAATGTAGACAGATACAGATAGATAGATGTATTTTATGCACACATCTTGAGTGGAGAGCTGGAGGCATCTATGAAACCACCACTCAGGTCAAGATATAGAACCTTAACAGTGCTGCAGAAGCCTCATTCATAGCTCATCCAGTTACTATCCCCTGGATAACCACCATTCTGACTTTATCATCAAAGAAATGTCTTGACTGTTTTGACCTTCATATAAATGAAATCATAAATTATGCATCTTTATATCCAGTTTCTATTCTACGTAATTATCATTACACAGGTTAGACTCGTTCATATTGTTATTGTTTACATTCTAAAGAAGCAGTTTATTCATTTTCATTGTTTTATAGTATTCATGTATGTATATACCAAAGAATTTATTTATACATTCTATTGTGGGTGGGTATTTGGACATCTCCAGTTTTTGTCCAGTGTAATAGCACTGCTATAAATATTCTTGTTAGTTTCTTATATTGCATACATATGTACATGGGTGGGGGGTGGTTATAGCTCAGAGGTGAATTGTTGACTTATAGAGTATGAGAATGTTCATTTTTAGTAGATAATTCCAAACAGTTTTCTAACTGGTTGTAACAGTTTGCACTCCAACAACAGAGTACAAAATTTCCAGCTGCCTCAATCCTTGCTTATACTTGCTATTGTCATTTTGTTAATTTTAACTTCTAGTGGGTATGTAGTCATACATCATCACTCTTGTAAACTGGATTTCCCTGATGACCAATGATGTTGAGAACTTTTAATATCTTTATCGATCATTTGGAAATCCTCTTTTATATAAAACTTGCTTAAATTTTGTGGACTTCTGTTAAGTAGATTTTTGTCTTTTGTTTTTAAAGGAATACCTTTGGCTTCACATAGGTCTAGTTTTGAGTTTTCATATTTTCTTTGTTTCCACGTTTTGCTGAAGATACAAGATTTTGGATCTTTTTAGTTTGTTCATTTATTTTGTTCTCGTAGTTGTTCCATGTAGTTTCCATGAAGTGTCAGGATTTGGAACTCAGCATACACCATGTTTCTATTAGAACCAGAATAACATTCATTTAAAGAAATTAAAATTATTTTTGAAACTAGAAAATAAATTGAATTAAATTGACAGTTCTAAATGGCAGTACTCTATGCTAATGCCAGTATAGTGTTAAGTTTTTTGATGACTGAAATATAATGCACAGACTTTTATAATTAATAATCATTTGTTTCTTTTCAAGTTAAGTTTCATTTGGTGTGGATGAGGAAATTAAGCAAACTTTTTTGAGAGATGAAGAAATTTTAATTTGTTAACTGTTACTTTAATTCTGAGGTTGGTTAGGCAAAGATTTTCCAATGGGTCATTTTGAATAACAAAAGTCTGGTGCCTACATTTCAGATATCTGGAAATAATGCCCACTTTTAATCTCATTATGAGTCATATAAAAATATTTTAAAGAAATCAAAAGGCCATGATTCACATCATTAACACCCTCAGCTTTAAAACTGCACCTTTGATGTAAAGCAGTCTTTAGTTCTTCTTAGTTCAAAGGAATCTTTGCTTGAAATTGATGATAAATCCCATTCACATTACATTTTATTCAGTTCCATTAGAGCTTGTAACTAACCCCTTGTCTAGTGAGGAAAGAACTTATCACATGTATGCCTAAAATGACTTAGCTAGACCACTTACCTCTGCTAAAGCTGTTCAACATGAAACGGCTGAAAATGACTTAAATCCATGTTGTTAATATCCATCTTACTGAAATTTGCAATTATAAATCCAATTACAGAGTATTTTTTTCATCTGTTGAGTGGGAATTGGTAAATGTTATTTGGCTCATTGGCTATTTCCTATTACTTTCTACTACAACATTATGCTAAAACAGAATAAACATAAAGCATATTTAGTGTGATAATTGCTTAGAGCACATTTTGAGAAATAATATAGAAATCGTGCTTTACATTTTGTGTACAATGGCCAAAAATAGCACATTTTATATAAAATGGAGTGTCTACAGTAGAAAATGGGACCACCACATAGTTACATTTTCTGTAATTTAATTTCAGTGGTACCACCTTTAGTCAAGTAATGAGCAGCCTTTTGAAATAGAGAAAATAATTTTGAAACAGAGTGAAAGATTTTTATTCCTTGATTACCAGGCCAATTTTTTGGTATATAAAGATACTTTTCACGTATCTAAGAGGGTAAAACTCAAACCAGATTAAAATAATCACAATCTTTCCATAGTAGATTAATAATAGAATATATTAGTAATTAAATTAAAAATCAAAAGAATCAAGATACTAGCTGATAGTTAATGAGGAGATAGTTTGTTTTGTAAATGAAACATCAACTTGATAATGACAGGAACAAGTAACTTTGTCTTTCAGAAATGATTGGTTACATTAAATTTTTTAAAAATGAATGTTTAAGAAACTTATTATGCATTTCTTTTTTTTGAAATATTTGTTTGGTTGTGCTGGGTCTTAGTTGCGGCAGGTGGGCTCCTTATTTGTGGCTCCAGGGCTCTTTAGTTGCGGCTCACCAGCTCCTTAGTTGTGGCACACAGGCTCCTTAGTTGTGGCATGTGAACTCTTAGTTGCAGCATGCATGTGGGATCTAGTTCCCTGACCAGGGATCGAACCTGGGCCGCCTGCATTGGGAGCTTGGAGTCTTATCCACTGTGCCACCAGGAAAGTCCCTGTATTTCTTACTTATAAAATAATATTGATTTGAAAAACAATAAAGTAGTTATGAATAGCTTTAAATGCCTAGAGAAAAATATTGTGAGTATAGAAATTTTGAGTTTGAAGAGCTAAACCAGTAATTTGACAAACAGGATAACTAAAGTTCAGAACAGCTTATTGATTTGCCTAAGATCACAAGCTTGTTCCAAGCAGAACTGAAATGTGATGTGATTTTTGATAGCATATAGCTAGCAAAATGAAAATCAAGTGATCTACCTAACTTTACTTTCCACAATAATATTAATTTAACGATATGAGTATGATTAAAGATTTGCTATATTTTATAAAATTTGTTATTAAAACCAATTATTTATACTGTGTTTAAGATGTTCACTGCTGGGAATTCCCTGGAGGTCCAGTGGGTAGGACTCAGCTCTCTCACTGCCGGGGTTCGATACCTGGTCGGGGAACTAAGATCCTGCATCCCACATGCCACACCAGGCAGCCAAATAAATAAATAAATAAAATTTCTTCAGTTTCTTCTGTTACATTTACTGTTCCCTTCTGTTAAATAATTAAATGATATGTTCTTTATTTTAAACTTTAAGACAAGGACCACTGTAGTTTTTTTTATTGGTTACAATTGTGCATTTTTCTTAAATAATCTTTCAGATAGGAGCCCTCAGTCAAGCGGTATTTTGCAATAGAGTGAGTGTGAGGATGATAGCCATGCCTGTCTAATAATCCACTTGTGATGAAACTTCAAGTTCCGCTGAAACTCACTCCAAAATCAGGAAATGTTATGTCAACATTTGGAAGATAAGTATTCCTTTTTTTTTATTTTTATCTTTTTGGAGCCTTCTTTTTTTTCCTAATTTTTATTTTATATTGGGGTATAGTTGATTAACAATGCTGTGTTAGTTTCAGGTGTACAGCAAAGTGATTCACTTATACATATACATGTATCTATTCTTTTTCAAGTTCTTTTCCCATTTAGTTTAATAGAGAATATTGAGCAGAATTCCCTGTGCTGTACAGTAGGTCCTGTTGGTTATCTATTTTAAATATAGTAATGTGTATATGTCATTCCCAAACTTCCCATTTATTCCCCCCCCCCCACCTTTCCCCTTTGGTAACTATAAGTTTGTTTTCTATGTCTGTGAGTCTGTTTCTGTTTTGTAAATAAGTTCATTTGTATCATTTTTCTTTTTAGATTCCACATACAAGTGATATCATATGATATTTGTCTTTCTCTGTCTGACTTACTTCACTTAGTATGATAATCTCCAGGTCCATCCATGTTGCTGCAGATGGCATTATTTCATTCTTCTCTTTTTTTTTTTTTAATGGGATCCAGGAATAGAAAAAGGAGATCAGCAAAAACAAAGGAAATCTGACTAAAAGATGGGTAACAGTAGATAATAATGTATCAATATTGATTCATTAATTCTGACAATGTGCACATTAATGTAAGCTGTTAATATTGATAGTAGGGAAAACTGGGTATGTGCTATATGGGAATTCTCTCTATTATCTTTGAAATTTTCTGTAAATATAAAACGATTCTCAAGTTAAAATTTTATTAAAATTAATTACATCAAAATAAATCTATCAATTCAAAGTAATTCATATCAAACTCCTCAAAGGATTTCCCCCCACCACTGGCAATAATGCCAATTAAAAAAATTTTTTTTAAATTGGGGTATAGTTGTTTCACAATGTTGTGTTTGTTTCCACTGTACAGCAAAGTGGAGTTCCCTGTGCTACACAGCAGGTTCTTATTAGTTATCTATTGTATACATATTAGTATCTATAGGTCAATCCCAATCTCCCAATTCACCCCCCACCCCACTACTTTCCCCCCTTGGTGTCCATACGTTTGTTCTCTACATCTGTATCTCTATTTCTGCCTTGCAAACCAGTTCGTCTGTACTGTTTTTCTAGATTCCACATATATGCGTTAATATACGATATTTGCTTTTCTCTTTCTGACTTACTTCACTCTGTATGACAGTCTCTAGGTCCATCCACGTTTCTACAAATGACCCAGTTTTGCTCCTTTTAATGGCTGAGTAATATTTTATTGTATATATGTACCACATCTTTATCCATTCATCTGTTGATGGACTTTTAGGTTGCTTCCATGACCTGGCTATTGTAAATAATGCTGCAATGAACATTGGTATGCATGTGTCTTTTTGAATTATGGTTTTCTCTGGGTATATGCCCAGTAGTGGGATTGCTGGGTCATATGGTCTTTCTATTTTTAGTTTTTTAAGGAACCTCCATACTGTTCTCCATAGTGGCTGTATCAATTTACATTCCCACCAACAGTGCAAGAGGGTTCTCTTTTCTCCACATCCTCTCCAGCATTTACTGTTTGTAGATTTTCTGATAATGCCCATTCTTACCAGTGTGAGGTGATACCTCATTGTAGTTTTGATTTGCATTTCTCTAGTAATTAGCGATATTGAGTATTTTTTCCTGTGCCTCTTGGCCATCTGTATGTCTTCTTTGGAGAAAGGTCCATTTAGGTCTTCTGCCCATTTTTTGATTGGGCTGCTTATTTTTTTGATATTAAGCTGCATGAACTGTTTATATATTTTGGAGATTAATCCCTTTTCAGTTGGTCACATTGTTTGCAAATATTTTCTCCCATTCTGAGGATTGTCTTTTCATTTTGTTCATGGTTTCCTTTGCTGTGCAAAAGCTTTTAAGTTTAATAAGGTCCCATTTATTTATTTTTATTTTTATTTTCATTACTCTAGGAGATGGATCCAAAACGATATTGCTGTGATTTTTCTCAGAGTGTTCTCCCTATGTTTCCCTCTAGGAGTTTATGGTTTTGATCAATTCTGAACATTTTAGTCATTAGCTCTTTCCAATATTTTACTGCCCTTCATTCTTCTGAGACTCCAATTACAGATACATTCAACCACTTGATTTTGTCCCACACATCACTGCCACTCTGCTCATCACTTTTAGGTCTTTTCTCTTTCTGTGCTTCCATTCAGAAATTTCCTATTGCTGTCCTTACAAGTTCACTGATCTTTTCTTCTACAATATGTAGTGTGCTGATAAACACACATAGTGATATTTCATTTCACATATTTTATAATTCTTCTTTAAGTATTCCTTTTTGTTATTTTTTTTAAAAATTTTTATTTCATTTATTTTATTTTTGGCTGTGTTGGGTCTTCATTGCTGCACGTGGGCTTTTCTCTAGTTGCGGCGAGCAGGGGCTACTCCTCATTGCGGTGCGGAGGCTTCTCATTGCGGTGGCTTCTCTTGTTGCAGAGCACGGGCTCTAGGCACGTGGGCTTCAGTAGTTGTGGCACACAGGCTCCATAGTTGTGGCTCACGGGCTCTGGAGCTCAGGCTCAGTAGTTGTGGCGCACGGGCTTAGTTGCTCCACGGCATGTGGGATCTTCCCGGACCAGGGCACGAACCTGTGTCCCCTGCATTGGCAGGCAGATTCTTAACCACCGCACCACCAGGGAAGCCCATCCTTTTTGTTATTTTTATCTTTCACATTTTCTTTATCATTATACAAATTTTTAAAATCCTTTAACATATTTAGTATAGCTATTTTAAAGTCTTTTTCTGCTAATTCCATCATTTCTTGTCATTTCTGGGTCTTTTTCTGTTGACTGATCTTCTGATATGGGACACATTTTTTTGATTCTTTGCATGTCTAGTAAATTCAATTAATGCTGGATACTTTTTACCTTCTTGAGTTCTAGAATTTTTGCCTTCTTTAAAAAAGTTTCGAATTTTCTTCTGGAAATCAATCAAGCTGGATCAGCTTTTTCCCTTAAGGCTTATTCTTAACTTTCATGATCCATTATTTTAGTCTTCTACTGTTTGTAGTCTCCACTAAATGTTCTGGGTGTTCAATGAGCAGTCTCCACTCTAGCTGGTCAGAATGCACTGAGAACGCTCAGGGAATTGCTCAGGTTACAATGCTCTAGATGTTATTTACCCCAATTATAGAACTCCACTCTACGTAAGCATACATTAGTATTCAGGAACTGACGCCATACATATTTATTGAAACTCTTTTTCTTTGTACCTCCTCCTCTCTGAGAGTCTACTGTGCAAAGACCTGTCATTTCAGTCTACCTGAACCTGTTCTCTTCTCCTTAATGCAGCAAACCTGCCATGTTCTGCTTGGGTTCCCCCTCATTCACCACTGTTCAAAAAATTCCTCCAAACAGAATAATGTGGTGATCACTGTTCTTATATCATTTGCTTCCTTCCTGTCATGAATCAGTGTTCTGCTAAGCTTGTTCTCCAATTTCCAAAGACAGTTACATCATACAGTTACTCCAGTAAGTTTGGAAGTGGAAATACCAAAAACCCATTCACATTTTTTACAGAATGTCAGCATCACCAGCCCAGCCTCTGTAGTCCTAAATTTCTTTAATTATAGCCCTATGAAACCATCTCAGGAGGGAAATGACTTGGTTAACAGGATCACAGACAGAAAGTGATATGAGGATTGGGTATAAGAAGATATGAGGGCTGGGGAAACAGCCAAGGTATGCTGTTTTTCAGTCTAAGCCTATGCAAATCATTAAGGTATAAGAATGAGATGAGATAAAAATGGATTCTCATTCATACAGCACCCCCAATTTTCCTGTGGGGTAGGAGTGGGGCTAGAAACAAAACTCAAAGTAAACATTAAAATTTGCTTTATAAGAAGAAAAGAAATTTAGAGATAAAGTCACTTGGTGGTAACTATCTGTACCCTGAGATGAATTTATTGTTTATTAAAAACATATTCACTTAATGGGAATAGCATAATTAGCAAGTTTATAGAAATGAGAATGCTGAAGAAAGGTAAATGGCTTTTATTATAATTTACTGTATAATAGAAATTAAAAGTAATTTGTTTAAATATGAAATTTTGTGAAAAAACTTTCTACATGGTGCTATTTTTTCAATAGTTTCACTGCAATTTTAACCCTCAGATAATAAATTAAGTAATAAAACGCTTTTATGGTTGCATACGAAACAGAAGGTGCCCAGGGGGCAAAATGATTTGATCAATTAACCAGAAGTTTTTGTCAGATCAGAATCTATGTATGAGGCTTTAGCTGGTCATGAGTTTCCCAACATCCAGCATCACCTTTTAATTTTCTTGGGCACGGGCCAAACCTAATGCCTGCCCACTCCTCTGCTCTCACAGCCACATCTTCATGCTCTCAAGCCCACCTTCCTTTCCTGCTTCTGTCTTCCACCATTATTGCTTCTACTTCAACAAACTTGAAAGAGGAAAATGGTAAGCACATTTTCTTTCAGAGATAATTTGTATTTTTTTCCCAGAGCTAAGGAATCAAAAACTCTGCCAAGAATTAAGTCCAGGAACAATAAATTATTTTAATGAAGGCAACTTACCTGTGTTCCAAAAATAATGTTGTCTTGGCAGTTCCCACTCAGCATCCCGCTGAAGTGACCTTGTCACAAGGAAGCAGGTCAGAGAATCTAGCAACCCTTCCTAATACAATGCTTAAGAGCGTTTAAGCTTTGGCAGCAGATAGAACCTCCTAATGTGAAAGACCAAAGGAATGTAGAAAGGGAGCAACAAGAATACACATCCTTATTGGGCCTTATAGATTGTTTTCCAAAAGAGTAAGTATTCCAAAATATCTTCCTTCAGTGCTCTCCTACTTGGACTTTAACTTTTTCAACTATGTATAATAATCAGCTTTAAATTTATGTTAGAATCAATATTCTCATTCTTCTCAAGAAGTTCCATCCATCTATCCTTTCAATCTTAGAGACTCTGTATTGCACCTTAACTTTTTCTCTCAACTTCTGGAGATGCTACATTCTCTTGTCTGTGCTGCCCTTTCTAAAGCAGTGCCATGGTGAAGCATTTTCCTACTGATTTTTTTTTAAAGAAAAGGTAATTTAATCAGCATGTGTCATTTTCTGCTCCCGTGCAATTCATTGCCTCTGATGCCATCTCCTAAAAACACCTTTCCCCCCTCATTTTGTTCAATTTCTACAGAGCTGTGGGGAAACTCTATTATGCTAATGATGAGACAGATAAGTGGTTTACTTAAATTAAATTAGCAAATACATCTAATTACTCTGCGAATTTAACAAGAAAAATCATTATCAGCACAGAAGAGATAAGGCGTGTTGTGTGTGTGTGCTTTATTCTTCTTTGGAGAAAATTTCATCTGTGCCAAAAAGCTCCCATCGAAAGGATTAATGGTTGACTGTTTAAAGTCAACTTCTCTAAATTGAAAGCCAGCACAATAAGAGAGTATGTTGACTACACTTTTCTAGTTGACTTCTTATACGTGCAAATACATATTTGTAATGTCGGTTCTCTGTGCTATTCCTGTTAAGTATTCTATTAAAATAAATTCATTCTTTATAAAAAAAAAAACAAAAAACAAAAAAACGGAGAGTTTGTGATTCAGCCTGTCTCTCAGTTAGAGGGCTATAAAGTTGTAACCCAGACTGGTGGCTTTAACTATGAGAATTATGTCCCCTAATAGCTACCCTATTGCATTTATCTGTAAAAGCCAAGCATTGTCTCTCTTTTTAAAGAAACCACTAAACATTTCTTATATTATTTTTATGTTACCTAGGAAATAAAATTCAGAGATTATAAATTATAGGTCTTCCAATAAGAAACCTGGGCAACAATCTCACATCAATTCATTTTAGAAATATTTGATGAACGTTAGTTGTGTGCCGGGTGCAAAGCACGGTTGCTAGGGCTGATGATACCCCAGTGAGTAAGCTGTAGTTCTTGCCTTCAAGCATCTGAAGTCAAGGAGGAGAGATGGATCTGTAAACAAATGTGAAACAATGAATCGAAGCCTATAAAATGGTCACACACACTCTGTTGTAGGAGACTAGACGAGTATGTGCTGAATTCTGTCCTCTGTGGTATAAGAAGAAGGATTGGGAACCTTTAAAGGGAGACCTGACAGTGGTAAGGTGGAAGACAAGACAGTAGAAGGCAATTCAACGAAAGGGGAGAGTATCAGCAAAGGCTTGGGGTTGGGAAAATACGTAATTTGATGACATTTTTAAGGAATAGAAAGAAGCACTGTATGGAAGTATAGGATGAGTGGTAAGAAACTGAGGCGCATAAAGTAGTAAATCAAAAATGGTACCAAGGTGTCTGCTTTGGTGACTGAGTGTGAAATTCATGATGAAGAAAATATTGATTGCCATCTAAATTTCAGAAAAAGACTACATGATATCACTCAGAACGTTTCTGTTTTTTTTTTTTTTTTTCACTCAGAATGTTTAACTAAGGAATCTATGATATCTATTGCCTGGCTATCCTAACTATGAACTTAAATGAGAGCTAATATCACACTATGGTCTACTGAGACAGACACAAATTAATTGCTTTTGATTCTAAGTGATGTTTCTTTCCAGAATTCCTGAGTGTTAAAGACAACTTGTCTTCATTTACTTCTTTCAAATGATTTCTCATGGAAGTTATTCCTGAGGATCCAAACATTCTCCTATTCCTACAACCAGAACTGAACTGACTGGAAGAATGAATAAAAGCAAACTCGCTAAGGTGTAATTTATGTAAATGCTAGCTTCTCAAACATATTTATGGGCCGTACTAATTTCGCTATGCTGCTATCTTATACCAGTGGGCTATTTACTATTTTTTAGCTGAATAGCTCAAAACCTTGAATTTTCTATTATCTGGTTTAATAGTTTCCAAGTAAATCTTCAGAAGAAAACTATTTGCAAAGATATTGATTCTCAAGCCAGGAATCTGTCTGTGTCCTCACACTGTTCCTTACACCATCCCTTTCCTCCTGAGCCACTACTTCCCACACCAAATTCTGACAATTCGGTCTTGCCAGTGTCCGTCCACTTCTCTCCCCCTCCACTTCTATTTCCTTGGTTCAAATTACCTACGTTCATCACCTGGTAACTATAGCAGTGTTCTAAGTGCTCTCTCTACCTCCAGTCGTGTCCCCTCAGTCCATATCCCATACTGTCATCAAAGTTAAGTCTTTCACTTGAATGTATAATTATGTCATTCTCCTGCTGTTTCCCATTGCCACTAGAATATAATGTAAAGTCATCAGGGAATACACCACCCTTCACTGTCTGTGTTCAAACTTTTTGTGCAGATTGATCTGTTACAGCTCCTTGTAGCCATTCCCTCTTATTCTGTGTTTTTGCAAAGCTGGAACGTGTTTAAGCTCCCACCAGCATAGCCTGACACCTCAACCTATATATTCCCCAGATCCTCTTTTGCTTAACTCCTACTTATCCTTTAAGAATCAGTTTTATATTAAGGGCTCAAAGAAACCTTCCCTTATCCTCAAGAATAAGTAAATTGACTCCCCAGTATAGTTGGTCCTATAGCTCCCTGGATATGCTGCTCTCACTGCACTGTGAATTTCTGAGAACTGGGACTATATCTTATTCATAAAAGTATATCTCCAGTGCCTACCACGGTGACTGATACATAGTCCCAAAATACAATGAATTTTTAGTAGTGGATTTGGCCATAGTATTTATTCTTACACACAGACATATCCCCCAAATTCTTCCTTATGGCTCTGTCTCTCACTCAAACCTGGTTGCCCAGCATATGCTGATTTTCGAGAAATAATTGTGGGGATGGTATAAGAAAGACTTTGGGATATCTTAAAAACTAACCAAATACCAGGTATTGTCAGTTTTCAAAATTATTTCAGCTCCACATACATAACCCTTTGACAAAGTCTCTCATCGCAACCCTTACTGCCCTGAATGGCTCCCGTAGCTCTCTCACACCTTCTGAGCAGTTAGCCCTTATTTCTTCTCAGTTCTAAAAAATTCAGTCTCCACTTTTTTAGAAGTCAAATTCATCTCTCTTTCTAGGCTGATTTAAGTTCAAACCGTCACCCTTTTCCTGATCATTTTTCTCCCGTGTCTCAGAGGTCCCCCATATGTAACCTCTCCATGCATGCAGAGTATTATGCTATTTCCTGTGCAGATGGAGGGAAAATCAGAATGCCTTAGGCATTTCTGTAAACCTAAGAGGACATTCTAGCCCTGCCTGAATTATTATATAAGATTAGATATTATAGGTAAGTTTTCTTACTTGAATTTTCTATTCTTTTTCTTCATATTTAGCATAGTTTTTATACACTAACAGAAAGTATATATAGTTATGTCTAAGCTTTATATACCTACAAGTCAATCACTGATATCTATTGGATTTTGAAAAGTGATTAAAAAATATTATGTAGAATCTCTGTGCAGCATTTTGCATTGCATTCTATCTATCACACAGGCATGGACCCAGGCCTAAGGTACTGTGGGAGCTCAGCTTCCTGAGCTATTTGGGAATGAGGATAAAATCGAGGCTAAGTAAGGATGGGATACTAAGTGCCCATGTCCTTGTCCAAAAACTGCTTGGTGATTTGGGGCACTAGTATCTGAAACAATCCAGTCTTCTGGGAGAAGTGTGGCCATAGAAATCCTGGTGGCCAGAGGCAACTGACATCAGGAAATCAGTAGCAAGATTGAGATCTGAATTCCTTCACTGTAGGGCTTTAGCCCAATTCACTGAGGCAAAAAATGGGATCCAGGTCCCTAAGAGAGGGGCTGCTGAATACCAGGAGTAGCGTCAGGTTTTACCCTAATTGGGCCAGTTCTCCTGAAGTTCTCATATCACCAAAGGTACATGGAGTGCACTGGCAGGGAACAAGTCTCAGAGGACGAATGTTAGAGAAACCTGAGATTTCACAGGCCTGGGGCAATGACAATAATTCCAGCTCTAACCACTTGTGATGTTTAAGATGCTGTAATGGGTTACGTTGGGTCCCCTCCAAAATGCTACATTGAAGTCCTAAAACCCCAGTACTTCAGAATATGACCTTATTCGGAAATAGGAACTTTATAGAAGTGATCAAGTTAAAATGAGATCATTAGGGTGGGCCCTAATGCAATATAACTGGTGTCCTTATAAAATGAGAAATTTGGACACAGAGACAGACATGCATAGAGGGAATGTACAGAGACTTGCACACACACAGGAGAAGATAGACACCTATGCAACAAGGAGCAAATCTTCCCCTCACATTCCTCAGAAGGAACTGACCCTGTCAGCACCTTGATTTTGGACTTCTAGACTCCAGAGCTATGAGACAAGAAGTTTCTGTTGTTAAATCTGTTATGACAGCCCTAGCAAACTAAGACAGATTCCTAGACTAAGATTTGGAATAAACCTTCTGCTTCAGTTTGCTTTTGAATCATGCAGAGCCTAGTGGAACTGAACCTACATGGAAAGGGCATCTCTCCTTTAAAAAGTTTATCATATTTTTGGATATCATGTACTGTAAAGTAATCACTTACCTGCCAAATATTCTTATTCTGAGACAGTCTCTTATTTATTTAAACATGTGATTATTTTGGTGATTGATGATTCTTCATTGGGCTATGTTTGTTTAATTTACTTTTGATGTAATGAGATATTCAGCATCCTCCATTATTGCAGTTTATTTTTATCTTGTTTTTGTTCTTTGTGTCAGTTATCAGCATTCAACTTATGTTTGCTGTTTATTTTCTCTTCACTAGAATATAAGCTTCATGAGAACAAGATATTTATTTTCTTTCCTGTCTCATATTACCAATAGGGCCTAGCACATAGTAAGCACCCTATAAATATATGTTAAATGAATACATACATTCATGATTGTATTATTAACCTTTGAATGTGCTGGCCCATTAATATTAAGTCAGACTCATACCAAAGCATATCAATATACTGCTGTCTTCTTTTCCTGTTACTAGAGATATGAGGCTCATTGTAAAGGCAATAAATAAATAAATGATTAAAATTCTCTTAGAAAGAAAGACTCATAGTAACAATGACAAATCAAAGTAATAGCAAGGACTGTGAAATGGTTTTATTTGGTTATAGATTTTGCAAGGATTGGCATCCCCTCAGCTTCCCTTCCCCATCCCTCCATCTCCTCTGCTTCCCTTCCCCATCCCTCCACATACATCCTCTTTGTGTGTATGTCAAATCATTATTCAGTGTCTACATTGTTATATCCATGAAAATGTTATTTATAATTGAATGTTGTATTTTACTATAACTATACAACACTGATTACTTCTATTTCCTGCTCAGTTTTGTTTGTGTCTATTGCTAATTCTTCCCTTACCTTCCAGCAGACTCTTAGTACAATTTTCAATGTCAATCACATCAGACTATCCATAAGTTATTGTATAATGTTTTTTTTGCATTGTGTCCTGCCTGAGGACCTCCACTCTTCTGTCTGCTGCCCAGTTACCAGCATGAAATGTCCTTTGCTTCACCCTTGGAATTCTGTTTGCTTTTCCTCTAAGTTGGATTCCCAGGTTTGTAAACTCTTGTCTTTTTCTTTCCTCATTTATTCTCCAATTTTGCTGGATCATATACCTCAATAATTTTGTCAGATTGTAAAATGACATAAAAACAAAAGCTTAGTGATGGTAGCCTTCAACATGCATGTCCTTTGAGTCACTCCAAGTGTACTGGTTGCCTTCCATGTCTAGTACATAGGATAACATCTTGGGCTTTCCTTTTTTGTTATTCTGGAAATTCTGTGTGCTGCTCTGCTCTGTTGATCTTCTGTTTCTTTATTTTGTGGCTCACTCTCACTAGACTACTGCCTTATTTTGTTGAAGGATACCTTCAGGTACCTCATAGGCAAAGGGTACAGAAATACATATTTCTTAAAACTTGCATATCTGAAAATATATGTGAGGGAGTGCTAGGGTCAGTATCTTTAAGTATTTCCTCTGAGGTTATCAATTTTTCTGGAGACTATTCTTTCATCTCTTGCCTGGGGAATAAAGTTCTGGCTGCCAGCATTCTAGGAGTTGAAAAGAGGGAAGGAAGCCAAGATGCAACAGTGAGTATGTTTAAGCTCAGTTAATGACCCTGTTTTCAATGGGAAACCCATGGCTTTAACCATTTCCATAGAGCCCCAGGACAAAGACTGCATGCTCTCTTCTACTGAGAAAATAACATTCCATTATTCTGCCAGCGTTGGAGGGGAGCAATCATCCCAAGGCATGGAGTCTGAGAGGGATCTAGAGCTCTAACACTCACTCAAACAGCTTTCTCTCAAATCTTCCTTACCTTAGTACCCCCACTACTCCAATTTCTGGAGGTATTTGGGACTGGCATTTACTGAGCATTTTGAAAATTTTTCAAAAAAAAAGTTATACTGACTGAGTTTTCCTTTTCTTTGCTTAGGATTTGTCTTCTCCATTTTGCTAATTCCTCTTTCTCCCTTCATCTGCTTTCTAGTGTCTAAAATTCTGTTATTGTTTCTCCTCTTCTCGATTTGTGGCTTAATATATTAAACAAACAAAAAAAAAAATTAAAGGATTTGTTAGAGTTTGATGGGGATTCCGGACTTAGAAGTATGTAATCAAAATGCTCCTAACCAACAAGAATAAAATTATCTTTGTCTTAATATAATTTCTATCTTTTAAACATTTGAATTAACAACACTGACATGTTCCAGCTTCCTATGGTAAAGATTATTGTGTTTAGGGCTATGATTATATACTGACAAACATCTAGAAGAAAAATTAAATACTCATTATTTTATCACAATCCTAAATGACCTGTGTGATTGTGATGTTGACAAAACAACTATGACTAACCAAACATTTCACTTTTTGTCTGGATATTTTGGTCTAAGTTAAATGCAGACTTTGTTCTTTGAGCTCTTTGACCTTCATGAAACTAAGAGTGATGTTATCACCTTCTAATGCTTCTGTCTTCCCATCCCCAGGAACCTGATATTTTCATCCCTTTACTATTAAACTCTTAATTCTTTATTTGCAGAAATAAATGATAAGAAAGAAAAGTACTTAATAAAAGTACTAGCCACTTAGATTTGCATTTAAAGTAAACTTATCACAAAATATTTTAAAAATCCAATAAGGGTTGAGGATAGGTAGTGGTGTTGTATGCAAAATTTCCTCTCTGCCTCTGTAATCATGCCACATAGATCAGTCTTCATAACTGAATATATCTCTGTAAATATTACAAAACATTTATGTCATAGGAGTACCTATGTGTACCTTGGAGCGGTAATGCTGCTTTTCTGAACTTTTGAAGAAATGTAGCTGGTTTTGAGGGGTTCCCAATGCAAAAACTCCCAAGAAAAGCTTAGGATAGAAGCCTAAAGTCAGGGACTAATGCTTTACATTATTGAGTCAAGAAGAGCTGAGTTTGATACATAGTGAGGCTCTACTTTTCACCCATCTAAATAATAAAAATAAACATGTAAACTTACTTGTTTATAGATAAGTGAGTTTATCTCTTTGGTATGGGAGACTTTCCCAGAAATAGAAAATGAATTAAGACAATATGAAACCATTAGCGCTATCTTCTACTTTCACCGGGCCCACTACGGATGTTGAGGGTGCCAGCATTCTAACAAGCAAGCTTTGCTCTTGTTCCATCACCCACCTATAGCTCATTTAAGTTGTCATTCTGCCTCTCTAAGCTAATGTAGAAAATCTAACCTTAGATTTTATTGATTTGGTCCAGCCTTTACCTTCTGTTATAAACATTTTTGTCTGGTACTCTAATTATAGTTGGCTTTGTCCCACATTCCGTATTTCAATTATTAGCTTCCTTTGAAGTCATTTAGAATTTACTGAAATATGTTGTTTTTGCATCATCCAGAAAGCTATATGCACAAACTTAGTGCATATACTAGCAAATATGGTAAAAATGAATGAAATTGTGGGTAACATTTTCAAAATTTAAGGCAGGTGTTTCATATTGCCTCTTAATTGGTTAATTAGGAATTCCATCCACAATAATACTGAATAAGTTTTGCTGTTTATTCCTCTTCTTTTCATTAGTTTTAGAGAAATTCTTTTCTATTAACATTGACTTCTGCCCCATGTGTCATCTGTTTTGCCAATCCTTTAACTCCAAATATATTAGAGCTCTTTGAGGCTTAATAAAGAAGACATATGGTGCTTTTCATCTCCCAGAAAAAAAAGTCATGGCCTCAGTACAACAATAATGTTTATACATCACAAATACTTAATATACACAATGAAAAATATTTTCTCCAAGAAGCTTAAAGGAGAGAAGAGATGAGTGAAATGAAATATCCTTTGTACTCTTTCTTTGCTTTCTCCAAATTTATGGTTTTAACATTTTTTATTTGAGAGAAAATTACCATGAATCTTAAAGATGTTAGAAACATCACTTCATAAACAGCACCTTTATAATACAATAGCAAATGTATAAGTAGATTCTCTATACATTCTACAGGAAAAAAAATCAAACACATAAACAAGGAGAACAAATAAAACGAAGCTTCATCCTCATACTGGAATAATCAGAACACGGAAAATAGCAGAAAGTCAAATTATATGGAAGTTTAGAAGTAAAAATCAGAAAGCAGTATAGATAGAGCCAATTTTGTAACCACATCAGAGTAGAGAGTCAGGATAATATTGTGGAAAAAACAAAGAGGAGAAGGCCATAGAGGTGATGGAACACAGATTAATCACCCAGAAAGAGAAAGTCCCACCTTAAAGGCTTATCTGTTGAGAACATGTCTGATACTTGGTTGCCCAGAGTACCAACTACTGGAGAATTGGAGAAAGTGAATAAAAATACAGACACATCCCAAGATACTGCAAGTTTGGTTCCGGACCTCCACAATAAAATAAACATCACAATAAAGGGAGTAACACGAATTATTTTCTCAGCGCACATACAAGTTATGTCTACACTATACGGTGATCTATTACGTGCACAATAGCACTATGTCTAAAACAACAATGTGCATACCTTAATTAAAAAATTCTTATATTGCTAAAAAATGATAACCATGATCTGAGCCTTCAGCGAGTCATAATCTTTCTGCTGGTGAAGGCTCTTGCCTCAGCGTTGATGGCTTCTGACTGACAGGGTGGTGGTTGCTGAAAGCTGGGGTGGCTGCGGCAGTTTCTTTAAAAGAAGACAGCAATCAAGTTTGTCCCATCGATTGACTCTTCCTTTCACGAATGATTACTCTGTAGCAGACAATGCCGTTGGACAGCATTTTGCACACAGTAGAACTTGTTTCAAAATTGGAGTCAATTCTCCCAAACCCCGCTGCTCCTTTATCAACTAAGCTTATGTAATATTCTAAATCCTTTCTTATCATTTCAGCAATCTTCACAGCATCTTCACCAAGAGCAATTCCATCTCAAGAAGCCACTTTCTTTGCTCATCCATAAGAAGCAACTCCTCATTCGTTCATCATGAGATTGCAGCAATTCAGTCACATATGGAGGCTCCACTTCTAATTCTAGTTCTCTTGCTGTTTCCACCACATTGCAATTTCTCCCTCCACTGAAGTCTTGTACCTCTGAAAGTCATCCATGAGGGTTGGAATCAACTTTTTCCAAACTCCTGTTAATATTGATATTATGACCTCTTCCCATGAATCACAAATGTTCTTTTTTTTTGGCTTTTTTAAAAATTAATTTTTATTGGAGTATAGTTGCTTTACAATGTTGTGTTAGTTTCTGCTGTACAGCAAAATGAATAAGCTGTACATATACATATATCCCCTCTTTTTTGTATTTCCTTCCCATTTAGGTCACCACAGTGCATTAAGGAGAGTTCCCTGCGCTATACAGTATGTTCTCATTTGTTGTCTATTTTATACATAGTATCAATAGTGTATATGTGTCACTCGCATTCTCCCAATTCCTCCCACCAGCCCCGCTTCCTGCCTTGGTATCCATACATCACAGCAAGATCTTTTTTGACCCACCACCTAGAGTAATGAAAATAAAAACAAAAATAAACAAATAGGAAGCAAATAGTACCTAATTAAACTTAAAAGCTTTTGCACAGCAAAGGAAAACATAAACAAGGGGAAAAGACAACCCTCAGAATGGGAAAAATATTTGCAAATGAAGCAAATGACAAAGGATTAATCTCCAAAATATAGAAGCAGTTCATGCAGCTCAATATCAGAAAAACAAACAACCTAATCAAAAAATGGACAAAAGACATAAATAAACATTTCTCCAAAGAAGACATACAGAAGGCCAACAAACAAACACATGAAATGATGCTCAACATCACTAATTATTAGAGAAATGCAAATCAAAACTACAATGAGGTATCACCTCACACCGGTCATAATGGCCATCATCAAAGATCTACAAACAATAAATGCTGGAGAGGGTGTGGATAAAAAGGGACCCTCTTGCACTGTTGGTGGGAATGTAAATTGATACAACCACTATGGAGAACAGTATGGAGATTCCTTAAAAAACTAAAAGTAGAACTACCATGTGACCCAGCAATCCCACTACTGGGCATATACCCTGAGAAAACCATAATTCAAAAAAACACATGCAAAAAAAACCCCAAACAAACAAAAACACATGCACCCCAATGTTCATTGCAGCACTATTTACAATAGCCAGGTCATGGAAGCAACATAAATGCCCATCAACAGATGAATGGATAAAGAAGATGTGGTGCATATATACAATGGAATATTACTCAGCCATAAAAAGGAATGAAATTGGGTCATTTGTAGAGATGTGGATGGACCTAGAGACAGTCATACAGAGTGAAGTAAGTCAAAGAGAAAAACAAATATCGTATATTAATGCATATATGTGGAATCTAGAAAAATGGTACAGATGAACTTGTTTGCAAGGCAGAAATAGAGACATAGACATAAAGGGCAAACTTATGGACACCAAGGGGGGAAGTGGGGGGTGGGATGAATTGGGAGATTGACATTGACATATATACACCAATATGTATAAAATAGATAATTAATGATAACCTGCTGTATAGCACAGGGAACTCTACTCAATGCTCTGTGGTGACCTAACTGGGAAGGAAATTCAAAAAAGAGGGGATATATGTATACATATAGCTGATTCACTTCACTGTAGAAACTAATACAACATTGTAAAACAACTATACCTTAATTAAAAAAAAAAAGAACCCTGGGGTTTTTGGAATGGTAAATGAGCACTGGCTTCAACTTAATGTCACCAGCTGCACTAGTCCCTAACAAGAGAGTCATTCTGTCCTTTGAAGCTTTGAAGCCAGACATTCACTTCTCCTCCCTATTTTTGAAAGTCCTAGTGACACCTCCTTCCAATAGAAGGCTGTCCTGTATACACTGAAAATCATTTCAAATTGACCAGCAAATGACATATAATGTCCACTCATAGTTACTATAAGAACAAAACAAACAAAATTCAAAACATTTCAGTTGCTGAAAACTGCCTACCCCCTAACAGTCATAAAGTAGATGAAAACTGTAATACCATATTCCAATTTGAATTAAACACCCCTGAGCAGACACTGGAAAACATTTTAAAAAGTTCAAATCAAAAATTCAAATATAAGAATAAATTTTTATAGTAAAATATATGAAATAAGACAAGTGAACTCAAACTCAAAAGAAATTGAATAAAAAATTATTTTACAATAAAGACTAAATTATAAGATGACCAAAGGAAAAGGATAAAATTAAAAATCTATCAAAGGTATTTGATAAAAAATACAGAAACAGTAGAGTAACTCTCACTGACAAGGCAAGGATTTTCACTACCATCACTACTATCACTATTTGCAGATTATATACCTGGAAAACTAAAGGTAATCTATTTTAAAATCAATACAATAAAATAATGCAAAAAGATAAAGAAAATAATAGTAACATACAAAAGTCAATAGTCTTCATAGATACAAACTATATGTCCTATTTACAAAATTAACCACAAAGGTTAAATAAATATTTGGGAGTAAATGTGAGAACTCTCAGTAAAGAAATCTTTAAAGTATCCTGAAGATACAAAAATAGACTTGAATAAGTGGAAAACAACTCTTGTTTTTGAACAGTTATATTGAAAGAATACCCATTTTCCCCAAGGTAATACATAAATTGAACATGTATTAATAAATATATCCCAATAAAATCACAAATTATTATTATGTTTCCTGGAGCTTGACAGTTGATTCTAAATTTCAGGTGGAAAATAAACATACTAGAATACTCAGGAAAGCCCTGGAAGGGGGAGGAGGAAGAGCAATAATAGAGGATAAGACATACTAGATATTAAAACATACTATAAAGCCTCAATAATAAATCATTATGGTCTTATCCTGAGCAAGGCGCTTTCTCCAGAGGATGTCCACATCTTCACCATAGCAATATAGCCTTGCTGTTCCATAACAGAGGTTGACCCCAGGGCAAACCTACACTAGAAAATAGAGAAAAAATAAACAAGAATTCACCCCATGCTCTCTGGTTCACAGCAGCTCCCTCCTACCCTGACCTTCAGCCAGAAAGAAAATCTTGGAGTTTGCTATGTGCACCTGCTACATAATTCCCCAGTTTGGCCTACCCTTGGATCAAAGCCAGGAGATAAAAAAGGGGAAAAATACACAAACAGGAAACTGTTCATTGACATCTTGGTAATTCTTCAAGTTTTTCCTTCTTGCTCCAATCTACCGACAATGGCTTACTTTTCCAAATTCTCAGGTAGTTGCATGTTTTTTTTTTTCCCCAGAATTTTATATTGCAATGAGTGAGAGAGATAGCATGCAGTAGGATTCTTCCATCTTGGTTGGAACCAGAAATCCAGATTTTTTGTTCTTTAACAACAAAACCATTCCTCACTGAATAGATAGATCAGTTCTAAAATTAAAGGGTCAGTGGGGACCCTAGCTTTAACCTCAAATTCTTAGACTTTTTTTCAAAATTATATATGTAAAACCTCTTCTATCCAAATTACATGAAAATCTAAATCTTAATTTACATGAAAATTAAAACATTAAATGATTGAAACGTACAATTTTTTTCTCCTGATTCTGTTTCTTTGCTCATTAAGGAGACTTTTGGTATAACTTATCTTCCCTTGTATAACTCCTATACCTGTACACCTGGTTTTTAAGGATGTATTTACTTTCAAGAGGTAATTAAGGTTCTAGGGAGGCTATAAAGATCTTCGACTATCTTATAAAAAGTCTAAACTCTACATTTATTTCTCACATATTTATACTCTACACTAAAGGGAAGTGAATACATTGATTTTTATTCGTCATAGAATTTTTATCCTTGTCCAAGAGGGCAAAACTAATACCCTTTCCAGGCTGAATTAAAAATTTTGCTGGAGGATATTGCCTGGCTGGACCATAGAATTTTATGGTATATTGAAGGTAATAGCTAGATTATAACACATTTCCAGAGATGCTGAGAACCTCTTAAACATAGTTGGATAATTTAGTTCAATGAGATAATATATGTAAAATATTTGATAATTTATGAAGTGCCATAGCAAACTTAGTTATTATTTTTTTTTGCTGGATTTAAAATTAAGCATCTGCTTTAAAGCCCATGCTGCTTCCATTTCATCACACTCCATTTTTATGTTTGCTTTTTATCTGAATTTCCTTCCTTCAGACTTGATCCCTCTAATTCCCCTACACCTTACCACAATCAAAAAACACTGACAGAATGATATCAATACCCTGCTTTAAGCATTTTAATCACCCTTAGTAATCAACAAACCAAATCTGAAGGTCAGTAATATGTAAATAATACTTCATCGTTTGCAATCACACATAGACCTCTTGTTCTCTGACACTGAAAATACTTGTAGTTCCCAGGACATCATGTACTCTTTCAAACCTTTTGAGTTGTCTCATCCTGTATCTTCTTCCATCTGATTTTTCTGGTGAGCCATTATTTATCCTTGAAGATGCATCTGTCATGTCTTTCTTGATGGTCCCAGAAAAAGCTAGAAAATCCCACTTTCCATCCTTTCACAAAATTGTTTTTTTAGCTCAAAACACATGCTATTCTAATTGCTTACTTTTCTAAAGACTTTCCTGGCACAAGGTAATCATTCAAATCATGTTAACTGAATGATGTGGGATGGAGGAAAAGAAGGAAGGGAGGAAAGAAGGGAGATAGGGAGAGAGGGGAGGGGAGGGAAAGAAGATGACTAATAAGCAACAAGAGTACCTGGAACCAGGCAGGCTGCATGCTTAAAATGTTACACAGTCTGTTCCTTTAGTTTATTCTACTGTAAAGCAACAAAATAGTAAAACTTGTTGTGTTAAAAGAATTCTGTTGAGTTTCTAAATTTGACACACTAGATTCTGTGAGCACTGAAGAGGACCCCCCCCCCAAAAAAGGCATTCTCACCAGCAGTGATTGTCATTGTTATGAAATTTTATTTTCATAATAAAATCAAGAGCCTGTCTTGGAATTGCTGCTGTCATCACAGAGCTGTGACATCTGTCTTAACTGTGAAATTTCAGGGTTTTAAAGTCCACATGCTTCACAATCACCTTGCATTTGCTCTCATGATAAATGTTTTAAGTGGCTTCTAGTACACTAAGTATCTTTGAAGCAGGCCAAGAAAAGACCATACTTAATGCATCAGAATCTTTAAGAGTCACGGTCAGGTGGTTTTCATTCTAGTTAATTTCATTTGTGGAGCAGAAATGATTAATGAGTATATTCTTGATAATATTTCCTTCTAAGACGTCTTGCCAGTTTTGTTTTTGTACCACTATATATTCCTCAAGTTATAGTGACTGTAAAATTGTAGTGCTGAAAATTTAAATCATCCTTGTGTTAATATTACTGAAATAGGTAAGTAAAAATACATCTTCTAAATTAAAGCAGTGACCCCAAACCTTGATTCCTGTCATGGTTTCTGTGCTTCTAGAAATGGAAGGGCTTTTCCTCGTTGGTCCCCAGAACATTATCTTCATGGTTTGTGTAGCCTTCAGAGTGGTGGTCACCTTCATCTATCAAAAATTCTCAGTCTCTCTAGGTCACTGCAATGGTCTTATTTCTAATGTTTCTATGTTGTCCTGTTAAATCAAACTAACATATATTTGTCTTATTGTTACTGAATACAATTTTGCCTTACAGTGAATTCTAGGTTTTTATATTATTCTGACTTATATGTGGCATCTAGTTTTTACTAGGTGTCAATATAGCAATGTGGAAATGTAGCAATAATAACTGATGCAATATTTCCCTAGATCCTTTTTGGATTAAATCTCTATCTCTTTCTCTCTTTCAATGGATAGATAGATAGATAGGTAGATAGATAGATATGATATACACCATAGGTATAGATGTGATATATATATATTATACATTAAGGTGTGCTGGCATTGCTATAGTCATTACAGAGCTGTGACATCCATTTCAGCTGAGAAATTTCAGGGTTTTAAGGTCATGTGTTTTATTATAACCTTATATTTTATCTAGATAGATGAGATGCTGATAAATTTTGAGTAATTTAGTCATTCAAATTACTTTCTTTCCATGCAAAAATCTCCATTCTAATTCAACATTTTATATCTATATGCTATTTATTCAACATTATATATGTTATATATTCAACATTTTATATATAGATAGATATAGATGTTAGATGACATAGGTAGAGAGACAGAGACAGAGACAAAAAGACAGAGAGAGATCTATTTATATGTACATGTGTTTTCACATTATTTAAGAGAAATTTTGGTTTATTGGTATGCTTTTGGAATTATTTAATAGGGAGGAAACAAAGTAAGAAGAGAGAATAAAACTTCAAAAGCAATGTCTTTAAATGAGTGAGAAGGGATGGGACCTACAACCAAGTGGAGGGTTGGGTGTAGAAAGTTGCAGGAAGTACTTGAAATACTTTGTCTCTTGTTATTTCTATTGTCCTTTTCAAATAAGGTGAGATCACCAACTACAAATGAAGAGGGAGAATTAAGTATTAGAAGTTAGAGGAGAAATGGTAAAATTATTGTATCATAAAGTAGCAAACTGAACTAACTAGGAAACTGTAGGATTTCAGTGCCAAGGGCTACCTGAAATCTGTGGTTATACATTTAAATTGGGAGTGGTCCACTAGGTTTTTTTGTTGTTGTTTTTTTCAATCATGGAAATTTGCTCCAGCAAATAATTGGATAAAACTATGATTGGTATTTTGTCAGAGAAGTGTGATGGAGAGAGAAAAAATAAGTGGAGACAGGTGAATGATTCCAGTGATGGACTCTTATCACTAAATCATGGGCTTCTGGAGGTCATGGATTTTACTTAGGCTATTTAGTGCTGGACAGTTTTGGACGCTCCACACATATTTGTTGAATGACTGAGTTAATAGAATCTTAGACAAAAAAATGGGGGGAAATGATGACACAAGTGTGGTGATAGAAAATTAGAACTTGGTAACAGCAATGAATGAGAGGTCCTGATAGGAGTGAAGCGTTGTCAAAGTGGGCACAAGAGTAAGATAACTGAAAATCTCAGTGGAAATCTGAGTGAGGGATGTTTGAAATCACAAGTTTGAATGTGGTATGTTTGTTATTGATAATGACCAGGAGAGAAGGAAGCTGAAATGGAATGCCAGGGTGTATGTGCACACACACATGCACACACACACACACACGAATGTGTACACATACATACATATGTAATATTCTGTATATGTCTATAGAATTTTTAATTCATCAAGAATGATGACAGGAGAAATGATGGAATAACAAGACAGCGACCCAGATCCCCAGCTTTTCAATTAATAAGTGGGAGTGTCAGGGAGGTTGGCAGAGGAGTGGTAACAGGTAATATCTCCTGGTAGCCTATATATCAAAATATATGAGGGTTTTTAGAAGCAAGGATTATTCAGTGGGGCTTTATTCTACTCTTAGGATCTCTAGTACATAGAATATGGGAGAAAAAGTTGACACACGTCACTTGTCCGGAGAGGCTTCTGGACAAGCAATGTTGTTAGTGGACACAGAGTAGATAAGTCCCAGGGGAAAATCTGTGAAGAAAAGAGGGTGAATTTATGGAGGAATTCTTGGAGGGCTGATGAGAGTTCTAGAGGGTCACAAATCTTGGGTGTAGGAGATCAGGGAAAAGGATATTAGAAAATGTACAGGAGCTTGTGTGGATAAAAAGCCTGGTGATGATAGATGAAAGGAGACTGTGGTCAAGAGCCATGTAAGGCAAGGTGACCTTGTTCCTGATGGTCTCTTAGGGAAAGGCAGGTAATCATTCTAATTACATCCTCACTGCTAAGCCTGGTCTTTTATTTCATTTGGAGTGGTGATGTTCGCTGTATTCCTGCCATCTCCATTATTAGAATGAAAGATTCTGCAGGACTGATCTGTGTCTAGTTCTAGTTCTTTTTACCTTATATTACTATACACATAATAGGCACTCAATAAAGTTTTCTTGAATGAGAACTTGACTGAGTCATTCATTCCAAACATAGAAAAAACATTTTTACACAAAGAAGCTGGGCTGGATGCTGTCCTTTAGTCATATTAGCTATAGGAAGGCAGACACATTAGGGTATATTAGGATATATTAGAGACAGGACATAAATCAGATTCAAATTTGATTTTTAAAAGTAATATCTAACATTAAAAATATAATAGGATTAAACACATGTAAATAAGTTGCCTATCATTTGAGATAGTATGCTAACTGATATAGCAGTTTGGCAGTGATTAGGTCATAAGCTCAGGGGCTGAGTTATACCACTTACCAGCTTGTAAATAAGATTGAGATGCTTTATATGGGACAAAAAGTCATATTCCTTTCTTACATCATGTATAGAAATAATCTCTAACTACAATGACTTAAATGTAAAAAAATTAAAATATTAGGAGAAAAGTTAGTAGAATATTCATATAATTTCAGAGTTGGGAAAAAAATTTTAAGACATTTTGGAAACCTGGAAATAATAAAGGAAAAAAGAGGTGAACAGATTTGAATGTATAAAACGTTTTAATGTTTTATGTCTCCCTATGACACAGATAATGCTAAAAGTTTTTCTATGTCATTCTAAGGTCAAATAAATGTTTAAGTCCTGGAAAAAAAAAAAAAAAAGAGTGAGATGCTTAACTTCACTCTTCATTTCCTCATCTGAACATGTAGATGATGATAAAAGCCATTTTATGAGATTGTTGTTGGGATTAAATTAGAAACGCATGTAAAGCCCAGTACGAGCACAGATTAAATAATCAGTAAAGTTTTGATTAATTTCTTTGTTATTAAGGCCAAAATTAACTCATTAAAAAGGTTGTAATTCTTCATGGCACTGAGGACACTGCTAATGATACACTTGAGCCACCGTCACCCAAACCCCAGGCAAGAATCAGGACCACCTGCTCAGCATAATTCTGATCATAGCTCAGTGCGTCAATCGTATCATCTCATCCTAACATGCAATACGCTATCATAGGATAATAGTAAATTAGACAGTTTTTGTTCTTATTGCAGGTTTTGGATGCTTCTTGAATAGTGTTTTTTTATTTTGATACTGAACACAAGTAGCATTAATAATGTTAAAATCTGAAACAAATATTTCCTATTACTCATATTTAAAGTTTCTGGGTCATTTTTAGAGAGGAGTATCCTAAGGCAGGAACGTAAACTGCTTAAAAAACAACCCTTTGTAGATTCTTGCCACTATAGCTGAAGTCATGGGGCCTGTATCATGCACACAAGACTCACAGAATGGATGGGTTTTGGAATCTTGGTAACAATCTCCTTCAGAAGAGTTTCTCCTTGAGTTTGTCCTTGGGACCTTTCAATGATTAAGCATATCTCTGTCAGGAGCCATGTGGTGTTGACTTTTTTTTTTGGTCTGCCTCCTGAGTGCTCCCTAGGGCCACAAAGCAAAGGAAGCACTGATTCCTCCAAGGTTGTCACCACTGCAGCAATGGATCCAGTCTAAGTTTCTATATTCTCCAGTATTATAAAGAGACATCTCAGAAAACAATTTACAACTAAAGAGGAGGTTTATCGCATGTCACAGTGCTTCTATAATTCAACAATTGAGTTAATTTTTTTCCTTTAAGTTTATACAATCATTTTACTGCTTTTTTTCACTGGAGGGCTGTTCATTCCATGCCTACTTGTTTATCATCTCTACTTTATCAAGTGGGTACATTACCTGGAGCCACATGACTTTGCAGCATTAAACTTCCTCGTGTAGGAAGAAAGCTTTTCTTTCCTACTCCACACCACGCAAATCTCCTTCGTCACCATGTCAGGTTTGCACCCACTTCTTGATAGGAAGCCAATCTGCACATAGCTGTAAGAGTGCTAAGATATGGGGACATGGCTGTGTCTGTGTTGCCTTGACAAGTTATTTGTCCTCTCCATACTTCAGAGGTAGTTAACATCTTCTAGCTATTCTGGAAAGCATAAGAGAAAAATGTGGCATGAATGAAACAAAGGAAGGAGAGAAAGAAGGAGAAAAAGATAAATGGGGAGGGGCTTTCAAAATTAGGTAGCCACTGAGAAATTTCCAGGCAGAAAAAAGAAAAAGATGTTGTTTGCATATTATTAGTGTTCACATAATAACTGTCCCCAAACTGGCTGATTTTACTGAATAATTAAAACCTGAACAAATTGCTAGTATTAGTTTATGGTCCACCTTATCCTCCTAGAATGTAATATCCATGAGGGTAAGAGTATTTTCCTCCAGGTTCCTTGCTGCATTCCCAGTACCTGGAGAGTTCCTGGCAGGGAGTTGATGTTTCCTGAGTATCTGATGATTCTGTTGACTGAATACAATTGGCCCTGCAGAGCACCACATGGGAGAGAAGTCCTGATAGGTGTATTGTTATCTAAATTTACCAAAACCCTCATAGTTTTTTTTTCTTTTCTGTCTTCATAGAAGTTATATGTAATCTCAGTATGAATAGAATCATAGATTTAATTTCACAATTTATACAGCATGATTCCATCTATTTTTGAAGAATTCATGTTTCTCAAAGCTATAATTGTTATTTATTAGTTTTATTGTTATTATTGTTATTGCTGTTAACAACAGATCAAGGTAGGAGATCTAAAGGTGCAGAACTTTGATTTTTAGTACTGTTTTACAAGACTAAATTTGGTAAAACTAGGTAGTTCAAATTTGACATAAAGATTATAAGCTTTCCAATTTCTGAGGGAAAAGAAAATTAGTTGTAAAAATATTGGTGACCATTAACAAAGCCAAACTTTTTAATAATAAAGAAAAATTCTAGGGCCTGTTACATAGGAAACAGTAAATGTTCTTTGAATAATGAGAGAAGAGCTCCAAGTTTTAGGTTAGACACTTGTTTGTGATTCATTCTTAAATGGTGTACATGAATTTCTTTGAGATAGGGAAACCAGTTTTCCTGATCTTCAATTTATAGATACAAAAACGAGTTTTAGAAATGCCTTAATACGTCTTTATGTTTTAAAATTTTTTTCAAAGGTTATTTATTTATTTATGTATTTATTTATTTTGGCTGCATTGGGTCTTCGCTGCTGTGCGCGGGCTTTCTCTAGTTGCGGCGAGCGGGGGCTACTCTTCGTTGCGGTGCGCTGGCTTCTCATTGCGGTGGCTTCTCTCGTTGCGGAGCACGGCCTCTAGGCGCGCGGGTTTCAGTAGTTGCAAAACACGGGCTCAGTAGTTGCGGCACATGAGCCCTAGAGCACGCGGGCTTCAGTAGTTGTGGCTTGCGGGCTCTAGAGCGCAGGCTCAGTAGCTGTGGCGCACAGGCTTAGTTGCTCCATGGCATGTGGGATCTTCCTGGACCAGGGTGCGAACCAGTGTCTCTTGCATTAGCAGGCGGATTCTTAACCACTGCACCACCAGGGAAGTACCAGAAATGCCTTACTACATTTTTAAATTCTCAAAGATTGTGTTTGTTAGAACTATAATAAAAATTGAGTTTTAATTATACAACAAAACTGATCTTTGGTCATCAGTGTGCTCAATACAGAATCCGATGATCATTAGCAAGTTCTAATTTACTTGTAATAATGAGTAGAAAAAACCTTCTAGTTTTGTCATTACACTCTATCTCCACAAACTATAATATGTGCAGATATTTGATGCAATTTTGTAAAATTTTAAATGGGATGAAAAAAGCATATTAAAGAATAAAATCTGGTTTTCAGCTTGTAAATATAGATACTGGTCCAGAATCCAAAATCCAATTCATATATGTGAAAGAGCAATGAAATATATTATCATTCCATCATAGACACCCATCTTAAATATAGTGACAGTTAACATTTGTATAATCATTTACTGCCCTTTGCTTTCATGTATCTTACCTCACTAGATGATGTGAAGTAGGGAAGTTATCATTGTACAGATGCCCACACAGGCTCAGAGTGTGTATGCCACTTTTTCATGGTCATAAGGCTGTTGAGACAGGAGAATTAGGTTTGAACTCATGCCTTCCAGTGCTGGGTGCCCTATTTGTTCAAACACCAAGGTGCTCCCTCCTTAAAAAGAAGTCTGCTATTTGTTGTTGTCTATCTGATCTAATCCTATCGCAGGAGAGACCATCTAAATTTGATTTTTTGTCTGCTTCTGCAAGGTGGTCTGCTGTCACCGCTGCCAAAAAGCCTGCATGTTAAAAGTAGTTGTTCCCTGGACTCCTCGATCTGATACCTCTCCCACAACAAGCTTAGTCACTTTTCCCAAAGGAGGGGATTACAGCTCTTCCCTTTTCAAAACACCGTGGCTGTTTTCTCTTCTATTCCTACAACAGTTGATCAAAAACCAAGCACTCTCTTCAAATAAATGTATTTAACAGTCTTGGCGTATCTCTCAGTCCCCATGACAGTGCCAAGCAGTGGGATTTATGCTGACATTCAGCAGGTTCTGTTTGCCTAAATGTCCATTCAAAGTTGCATCTGAGCTGCAAATATTTTAGCAGAGAATGACCAAGCACTGAAGGCTCTAGAAATGACGAATGTATTACATATGACGCCCAGTCTTCTAGAAAATCTACTGAAAAAAGTTATTTTTTAAAAAATTTCCAAACAACTCAAGACTCTAGAAATAAAACCAAGAATTAATCCACACAGGAGTTCTCAACTGTAATGTCAGAGAAAATAATAACTGTATAAGTATTTTTGTGATAATATAGCACAAAATAGATATGATCAAGGCTTAGATTGTCTCTTTCCTCAGGGAGTTCAGACAGTTGCTAGTTTTAATGTGTTCTTTAAGAACTACAGGGTGATTGTGTGTCATATATAGGAGGTACTCACCATTGTTATAGAGGCTGGCTTTGAATCCCAAATCTGTCTCTTACAGCTTATAGCTATGTGGCAATGGGCAAGTAACTTATCCATTATACATGTTAGTTTCCTCAGAGTAAGTTTCCAATATCAGCTACCTCATTGCATATGCCCAGGGTTGTGAGCTCAGGAAATAAGAAAATGCTAAGCACTTTCTACTGACTGACCTTGACACTGTGTAAGTAGGAAGTGGGTTTTGACAGATGTACACCCAACTGAAGTCACCACCACTACAAATAAGATTCATAACTTTTCTATATCTCCTAGAAGTTCTCTCATGTCCCTTTTACTCTGGGTTTTAAAGTTCATTTCTACCATTTTTCTTAACATACTTTTGTAAAATCCCTATATTATCTGCTTTCTGATGATTATCTTTGAATGAAGGCAATTCTGTTTAAGCTATCTATTGCTAAAACTGTGGGTAGGAAAGAATCATATCAGCCTGGTTGTGATTACTTTGTCTCAAAAACTCCTTAACAGAATTCTTACTTGCAGGTATATCTCATCTCCAGAGTATGAGAAATTCTACTAGATTCATAATAGAGTTCTGAACAAATTAGCATAAACTTCTCTTCCATTGATAGTGATCAACATCTGCATAGGTGATTAGCAAACACATATATCCTTCAGGCTGTCAAAATAAAAGCCCACGTTTTGCAAAATCGTTTATCCATGTGGCTATTATTCAGCCCTGCCTGACCAGCTAAGGGATCTCAGATATACTTTTTAGCCTACCTACACCTCAGACCTTGACATCTTAAATCAATCATCATTGATCTCGCAACCTAGGGCTTACTGTTTGATTTTGGAGATCTCTACTCGTTGATCAAGATTTGCAGATATAGTAATATATATGCAGATTGTAGTGTCGTAAATTTGATCCAAATTTGAATTTTTGGCAGCTGTTCTTCAAAGGTTAGGGTTAGGGTTACAATAAAGATGGAGTTTTTCATCTTTATGTTGCATTTTCTTCCTGCTCGCAGGTAATAGTAGCTTAAAATCCTTCACTCAGCCATCTTCTGCTCCCAAGCTGTATCCAGAATTCAATTTGAAATTTGATCAAAGTATCTGAAATAACATGAAGGCTTTCCTAATCCCCTTCGGAATGATAATTCTCTTTCCTCTTAACTCCCATAACTTTTTATACATTCGGCATTTGGCATACTTCGGAGATATTTGTATAAATATCCCTCTTTCCCAGGGAACTGTACTTTCAAGATATAGAATGTTTTTATTCAATTTGTACCTGTAGACCTGAGTGTAATGTTTGACATAATACATAGACTTTTCTCATGTTCCATTTTCATAAGCTAATTTAATCAATGAATAAGTGATTGAATGAAAACCTTTGTTGTGGACATGATGGAGATGTATATTTTGAAAGACAGCTTAATTATGTGAAAACACATCTGTGTTCAAACAGTGTGAGTAATAGAGTGATGTCAAGCTGGAAGAGAGTGCTCTAGTGTGTGTTACAAGTCACAATATCTGATTCTGGTCTCTCAATATTTCTTGACTTGAACTTGGTAAATTAAGGATGATTTGTCTTTAAAGCAAGGGCTGATTATAACACAGAGCTGGGACATAGCCATACAAAGTACCAAGACATATTTTAAACAGTTACATTTAAAATAGAGGATAATAAAACTATGTGACCTATTAAGGCAATTGCATAAATATATGAGCATAAAAACATGGAAAGATGTATAGCTAGGCAATGTAAATTTTATTGATGTGTTTTGAGCAAAAAATTTGGTAATATTTTACTATATTTGTATTTCCAACAAATTTTCTCCTACACTAGTATTATTTATATAATCAGAAATATATTTTTGAAAATAGAAACAAACATGAACAAGATTTCTCAATAAGATGGAATAATGAATTAAAATTAGTAAGATTAAATATGACAAAAATAAAGATAAATGCCTACATTTATTCCTAATGTTCATTATAGGATCTTGGCTTAAAGAAGACCTATAAGAAAAAAACTTCAATACAAGCATAGTCTGAGCCAATGGTGGCTACTATAGCAGTGCTAAAAGAGTATGTGAAGTTGTAGGCATACTTCCAGAGACAAAACATTCAGATGAAGAAAAATACTAGGATTTATGATCTTCATTGTTTATGCTACCTAGAGAGGAACTATCGGTGTTATTTCTCTGTACTATATTTTGAAAAGATATTAACAAACTAGAAGGCATTCACAGTTAGGGTACAGGAAGACCAGTCTAGAAACCAAGGCAAATGGGAAAGATATGGGAAGAAGAAGAAACATGAGGAAGCATGATGTTTGTCAACAAACGTATAAAGATCATCCTGCTGAAGAGGACCTAAAAAAAAAAAATAAGCAGATTTACTAATGTCATGATTCTCTGCCTTTTGTTTTGATTCTGTATACTGGAGCTATATGGCACACTTCCATCAGTAATGGAGACTTCTGCTGGTAGGGATTATCACCTGAACGTTTAATTTAGTGTCTCCCTTTGTGGGAGTGATAGGAGTAGGGGCTAAGCATTTACGATTTGAAAAATACAACTAGATTATACAGTGACACACTGTTCTCAGTGATTGTAGTGGTGGTTGACTTTCTACTTCGCTCATTGAGATTACCTGCTTTAAGCACTTACTCTACGCCAAGCATTCTATTTAGCACTTTACATAAATTATCTCATTTAACCCTTATAAAACCCTATGATATAAACATTGTTTTGCTTACTTTACAAATGGTGATACTGAAGCTTAAAACAGAGATTAAGTATCATATAGCCAATAAATTCTAGAATTAGAATGAAAACCTGGATCTATCTGAATACAAACTTTATATTTTTAAACATGATGCTATAGATGGGGTAAACAGAGGGTACAATTTGGCTGAATTTTATGGATTTCCTAACTAGGAAACCAGGCATACATTAGATAGAGGTCCTTTCAAAGTAATCCTAAAACGAGTTCAAGAGAAAACTGCTACACCACATGATTCTGAGTAAGAAGTAGATTAATTCTGTTTCAGTTAGGATGTCTTTAACTATATGCAACAGAACACCTGTCCAAAACTGTTTTTAAAAATAATGACATCTAATTCTCTCACATAAGAGATTCTAGGACTGATATACTAACCCAAAATGTTCTAAAATACCCGGTATTAGGCAGTCTATGTGTATATGTATTTATTCACCCCGACAGGAAATATGAGGGCTCTAGATCAGAGAACACACTGCTTCTTCACAGAGCATCTTGCACAGGTTCCCCATCTCCCAATTCTTCATAAGGCAACACACTGTGAAGCCTCTACCACCTGTGCATACAAGGGAGTGTTTGCACCACAGGAGAGGAACCGGAAATTATGTCTCAAAGCTTATATAGGACAGCTGGTGCCTTTGCCCCTTCTCCTCTCTGGAGAGACAGAGGGCCTTTATCTTTTGCTCTGGAATGTAAACAAATCCTCTCAGGGAAGAGGAGGGGAGGGTTCCAAGATTTTATTATCCTTAAAATGTAAACAACTGAGTGCAGGGAAGATGAGTGTCTAAATCTCCCTGGAGCAATCCCCAATCTCTAGTTTCTTTGCCGTTCAGTCATGAAGTCCAGCCTCTGCAAAAAGGTGAAAATATTCATGGAGCATTGCCTTCCCAACACCCAGCCCTCTCTGCTTGCTGCGCTGTCCTCCTAATGCTATCAGGGAGATCTTGCCCTCGGGGTTGCCATAGTTTCACATTTTCACTTATTTTCCCAAGCACGAAGGAAAGGCCAAGCAGAATAAATAGCATTCTACTTGGATGTCTACCTCTTTCATTAGGAAAGAAAATCTTTCCCAGAAGAATCCTAGTGCAGTCTCGTTATAACTTACTGACTGGGACTGGATCACATAGTCATTCCTAGAACAATCAATGTCAAAAGGGAAATTTATTGCCATATTTGGTTTAGATTAAGTGCAGGGAAAATTGGCATTCAAACAAAAGTAGGTTCTGGTTGCAGTATCTATTGTGTGGGAAGATCTGCTACAACATCAAAGATTCCTTCATTCATTCAATGTACTTTTAGGTGGCATCTGCTCTGTGCCAAACATGGTTAGTCAGAAAAAAAATGCAAAAATGAATGAAAGAGTCTCCAACTTCAAGGGGCTCACAATCTGGTGATAGTGACAGATATTTATAAATCTTAGAGTACATGAGGCTACATAACACAAAACATGTATTAAATATTAAACATTAAATATATTTTATTTAAAGAATTTTTATCAAATTAATTTCAAATGCGAATTTTTGTAAATGATTTATTGACCTTTATACCTATCTATGACACTTTAAATTTGACTAAATACAATGTATTTAAGGCATAAAATTACGTCATACAAATGTTAATTATATAATGTATGTAACAAAATTATTGGTAATTATGTGACGAGATAAGGCAAATTTGGTTGTTATTGCACCAAATTACCGATATGTTAACAATAATAATTGTAAATTCAAGAAAATAATCAAGGTAGGCCGTTACATTTTTAGTGAGCTCAGAATGTGAGTTATGTTACAGGGGAAGACTGTGGAATGTACATCTGTGGGAATATTTTGAACTAGGAATAGAAACACCAGTCAGTAAATAAATCATTGTACTTTGAATATATTTGGGCATTTTCTGCCAGTAAGTAGGGGAGGGGTGAGGTGACCTCACAAAGTCCCTTAGTATTAGATCTGATGTTTTACTGTAAATAATTAATGAATTTATTTTGCTTCCTAGATAAGTTTGACCATCAGTTGATAAATCAGGCTATTTTTTTCAAGAGTACAGAAGAAAATGCATATTAGAGCTATTGACCTGTGATTCTACAAAATATAGTTGAGCCTTACAGCAGGCTTAGATTTTACATATTTAAGCTTTCCGGTCCTCAGGCAAACACATGTTGGACTTTAATATTTTATCATTTTTTTCCTGCTCTGCATTTCCCTTTATATTCATTTTTTATGTTGACTATATTAGTGAGTTTGCCAAAACAGGAATTGCAAGACTCAGAAAGAGTATTAGGATGAGTCCCAAAAGTATGTGGTATTTGAAAAGCTGGTATTACTTAGCAGTTGAAATAGAACACCATTTTCCAAAGTCTGGGGGCTTGAAAATAAAGTTGGTAAACTTAAAAAGAAAAAGTTTTTTCTTAGTTTACCTTCAGCTCCTTATTGTAAATATTTGGGCATATCTGCAATTTCAATAGGAGATTCAGGCTCTGTTTGCTTCCTTTCTGTTTTCACATATGACAACAACATAACTTTTTACTGTACTTTAGAGTTTTTGAAGTCTTTTCACATTATTTTATTTAGTCTCCAGTCAACCTTATCAGTTCAGTAGGACAAGTATTATTCTGATCCTTTAAAGATGAAGAAACGTAATCATAAGACCTCTACAAGGGCATATAGTAGGTATGTGACAGAAGTGGAACTAAAATCTGGGGCCTCTGAGCCTTAGACAAAGGCTTTCTCTCTATATTGCATGTTAAGACAGACTCTTAAGGCAATGCAATAAAATGGTAAGCTATAAGACCTCCCTGGCATCACTTTCTACTATAGATGATCCCTGAGCAGATTAGTTTATAATGATGGTGTTGTTGAATGGCCATTATAGGTTGATGGAGAAATTATCTGGGTTAGCTACTATCAGTAAAATGTGGGAAGTGAAGTAAGCCAAGAATACACTGGGATTTTAACCAGATGACAGTAAGGTTTTAGAAGGTTGAAATGACACATAAACCTTTTAAGGTTATTCCCTCAGCGGGGCCCTCACCTTATCATAATGGAATTACAATGGGAAAAAATGCACAAAATAAAGTAAATATGACATCACAAATGGTCTAATTAACTCTATGTTGGGGAAAGAATTGGAGAGGAGTTTGGGAAGAATCTGTACCGCAGACAAAAGGTAACATCATGAGAAAAAGAATTAAATAAAGAAAACTTATTCTGAGATGGCAAATTCCAGAGAACTTACGATATCATCTACTGCCTGGTCAAATATACTTAGAATCAATGTGCAGACGGACTGTCACATTATCCTATATGTCACTGCTTGAGATACACCTTTAAAAAGGTAGAAAGGGAAAGAAAATTCTGACACATGCTACAACTTGGATGAATCTTGAGGACTTTATAGTAAGTAAATAAGCCAGACAAATAATGTATGATTCTACTTACATGAGATACTAGAATAGTCAAAATTATAGAGACAGAAAGTAGAATGGTGGTTGCCAGGGGCTCAGGAGAGGGGGAAATTAGTGTTTAATGGACACACAGTTTCAGTTTTGAAAGATGAAAAGAGCTATGGAGATGGATGGTGGTGATGGCTGCACAACACTTTGGATGCATTAAATAACAGTGACCTGTACACTTAAAAATGTTTAAGATGGCAAAATTTATGCTATGTGTATTTTATCACAATAAAAATAATTGAGAAAAAGTAAATAGAAAAAAATAGAGAGACAGAAGTATGAAGGACGAGAGCTGCTTTCATTTCCTTCCTACATACAGATATTAATAAATGATAAGATATTATTTGTTTTAAAGGCGTAAAGGGAGATTCTTACTCTCTAGGTGCAGGTGCCCTGTGGAGATGGTCCTAAAGTCAGAACACTTAAAGCAGCCTGCTACCTGGATCATTCTTCATTCCCCTTAATATGTCTCTGAGAAGAGCTTGGATCCCAGGGTAGGAAGAGAACACAGAGCCATGCTGAAAAGTGCTAATGTAGAAAAGTGACTATATGAACATACAAACTGGCATGTAGCCTCATTTGTTTATTCAGTGTGCTCGAGTGCACTTTCTAATTGGCACAGGGGCTATTTAAAAGGTAAGCGATTTTCACATAACGCCACTTTTAACAGGGCGGAGATATGCCTTCCGTATAGTTCACATTCTTATTAATAATCTCATTTCAAGTTTGTCACTTAGGTATTTATCTAATACTGGGTTTTATTAATTTATCTCTCACCAAACCTGGGAACATTTGCCTCCCCACCCAACCTTGAATGAGTTTTACCATCTTAAATTTACTCTTCCCTTTGAAGAATGAATGAATGAAGCTTGTGTCAAGCTTGTTAAAGTCAGAGTATGGACGCCCTGCTCCATTAGATCATCTCCCTTTCACTGCTCAATCCACCCCAGGAAAGATTACTGAAAACTCCTAGCTACCAAATCCAACAGACACCTTCTACTCTTATCCATTCTTGTAGACACTTTTATACTCTTATCATGATCTCATTGGAGAATTAAATTTATTAAACATCTTTTCATTGAAATCTTTTCCCTGTTGATTCCTGCCTCACTTTTCTCTACACATCTTCCATCTGGCATAAGAAACTGCTCTTTGTCAATCTTCTTTTGGGATCCTCAGGTTCACCCAGCCCCATAATATTAATATTTCCCAGGGTTTAATCTTCCTTTCTCATTTCACACACTTTACCTAGCTGAGCTCACTCACAGAGATTCAAGTTGGGAGAAAATATTTTAGTCCAGAAACATTCACCACTTTCATAATCCTTGCCTGAGCTAAGCAGGTATTTTTCCAGTTATATGCTGGAAAGTCCAAAGATACACTATTAAATTCACCATAGTTCCCTAATACTGTTTCTCTGTCCATGTATCCAAATTTATTAAGTATTGCCACTTTTATCCTGGTAGGCCAGAAGATATTACTCTTCATGTAATCAAAATAAGTGAATATTTTTACTCCTTATTTATTTTATCATTTGTAAAGTTATAGAATACTTTTAAAGTTTTCACAAATAGTTAATTTTATTTTTTCATGTTATATGTGTGCTTGCTAGTCAATATTTAGTTAATACATATCTGATAAGTGGTAGAGTTTAGATTGAGACTTGAGTTAATTATAACCTAACAATGAGGTTTTTAAAGAAGTAGCTAAACCTCATCCACCTTAAAAATTTTCAACAGCTATGTTATCGAAAATAAGCAAATAAAAGCAAGATAAACAAAACTTTAGTGTTCTCTAGACCATATTGCCTCAGTTTAATTCTTAACATCACTCCCCAGTTAGGCCTCTGAAACACAAGCAAAAGGGTCTAAACTGTAACAATTTCCCTGGGTCACACAGAAATTTTATTTGGACTTTTTAGAGCGGAGCCTGAGACAGGGATTTGCATGTACATGATTTATTGAGGAAGTGCGCTTCAGGATAAAGCTGTAAAAAGTGAGGGGGAAGAGCCAAGTAAAGAAGTGGTCCCAAGTAAAGGCTTGCCTCAACCTGATGGTGAGCAGCAGAGTGGCACAAAAAGGCTCTAGGCTATAAGTTGTTTTATAAATTTGTCCCAATTTAGAGAAGGTGTTGTTGAGCTTTTGTACCCCCTTATCATATAATCACCAGCTAGATGAGATGATGGTTACTCTCCAGGCTTCTCCACATGACGTTGCACCCATCAGTCAAGGGCCAGTCCAGGCAAAGATCACATGTGTCAGACGTTAGCCACCATCATAGGCACTGGCTGCAGTGAGTAATGGGTTACCCATCAGGGTACTAATGATATCCACTGCACTCATCTGAGTCAGAATAAAATCTATAAATGTGTGTTAATTAGTCCATTCATTCAACAAGTATTTATTGAGAGCATTAAACAAATGTTATGGAAGTTGTGAGGGAAAAATAAGATGTGATTCTTATTTTCAAAGTGCCTATAAATAACATCTTGCCCACAAAAGATAATCAACAAATTTTGAATTGAATTGGAGAGGACAATAAATATGCATGGAATGAATAAACACAGTCATTAAAACACCAAATCCTGTGGTAGCTTAGTGACTGGAGACACAGATACAAGCAGGAATGAATGAGAATAACTTCACAATTTTCATCCTAGAGGGTTTGGAAATTTGAATTTGAGACAGAAAGGAATTCTAGGCAGAGGGATTAGCATGAGTAAAAGTACAGAGTAGGGTTTAGGAGCATTGTGTTTGGGTGAAAATAGGATGTGTCTGTTCTTGTGAGGTTTAAATGGTTTATGTTTGGGAATAGTGAGAAATTAATTTGGAAGGAAAGACTGGAGCACAATTCAGATTGTGAAGGGCCTCGAATCCAGGCTGAGACGCTGAATCTTTATTCATAAGCAGTGGGTAGTAAGAGACATTTCTGAGGAGAGCAGATATAAATGTCATTTTAAAAGGATTACTTGATCATAGGCAAATATGAGTACGTACTTGAATTATTTACAGTTTAATAGCATGAGGTATGTTGTATTTTTATATGCCACTGAGGAATACTGTAAGAGTTCTAGAATCTTTAAAATTAGGGAGAAGAAGTATAATAACGTACATTGTTAAAATAAGGTGGCTCTAATATAGAAACCAGAAGATCATTAGGATAAATACATCAGTGTCCAATAACTAAGTTAACTTCAATATCTCTCCTCCACCACTTTTTAAACTGAAGCCTCCATTTGCATTTAGTGAATACTCATGGTTGAACAATTTAGGGCATGTGTTTTTCTTTCTTTCACACCCCACATCCAATCCAATAGCAAATCCCAGGTTTAAAGCTTACAAAAGCTATTCAAAATGAAGATTTAAAAATGTAAAACTGTATTCTCCCTGTTTCCAAATCATGCCCAAATTCTAGCCCAATTTGCATAGTTTTTCCTTTTTTTTTATTGTGGTAAACTACATATAACATAAAATTTACTCTCTTAACCATTTTCAAGTGTACAGTTCAGTGATTTAAATACATTCATTTTTGTTGTGCAACCATTGCCACCATCCATCTCCAGAACTCCTTGCATCTTGCCAAACTGAAATGCTATAACCATTAAACATAATTCCCCATTACCCTCCCTTAGCCCTGGCAACCACCATTCTACTTTCTGTCTCTATGATTTTAACTACTTCTAAGCACCTCATATAAGTAGAATCACACAATATTTGTCGCTTTGTGACTGGCTTATTTCACTTAGCATAATGTCCTCAACATTCATCCATGTTGTAGCATGTGTCACATTTTCTTTTCTTTTTTAATATTTATTTATTTATTTGGCTGGTCCAGGTCTTAGTTGTGGCATGAGGGATCTTTGTAGTGGCATGTGGACTCTCCGCCTTGGCATGCATGTGGGATCCAGTTCCCCGACCAGGGATCGAACCCAGGCCCCCTGCACTGGAAGCGTGGAGTCTTAACCACTGGACCACCAGGGAAGTCCCATATTTTCTTTTTTTTAAGGATGAATAGTATTTAATAGTATGTATATACCACATTTGGCTTATCCATTCATCCTTCAATGAACACTTGGGTTCTACATTTTAGCTATTGTGAATGATGTTGCTATGAACATGAGTGTGCCAATACCTCTTAAAGACCCTGCTTTCAGTTATTCTGACTATATACCAAAAAGTGAAATTGCTGGATCACATGGTAATTCTATCTTTAATTTTTTGAGGAACTGTCATACTGTTTTGCACAGCTGCTGTACCATTCTACACTCCCACCAACAGTATGCAAGAGTTCCAGTTTCTCCACTTCCTCACCAACACTTGCTATTTTCTGTATTTTTTTGATTAGTAGCCATCCTAATGGGTATGAGGTGGTATCTCATTGTAGTTTTGATTTACATTTCCTTGATTACTAATGATATTGAGCATATATTCATGTGCTTATTGACCATTTGTATACATCTGTCATTTGGTGTCTGTGGGAGGATTGTTTCTAAGACCCCAGCAGATACCAAAATCCACGGATGTTCAAATCCCTTAAATAAAGTGGGGTTGTCATTGCATGTAACATATACATATCCTCCTGTGTACTTTAAATCATCTCTAGATTACTTATAATACCTAGTACAAGGTAAATAGTTGTAAATACAATGTAAATGCTATGTAAATAGTTGCCAACATGAAGCAAATTCAAGTTTTGCTTTTTGGGACATCCTGGAATCTCTTTTTATCAAATATTTTTGATCTGTGGTTGGTTGAATTCACAGATGTGGAACCTGTGGATAACAGAGGACCTACTATATGTCCTTTGGAGAAATGTCTATTCAAGTCCTTTGCCCAGTTTTGAATTGGGTTGTTTTTGTAGTTGAGTTTTAGAGTTCTCTGTATATCCTAAATATTAAAGTATGCAAATATTTTCTCCCATTCTGTGGGTTGCCTTTTTATTCTAATAGTGTCATTTGATGCACAATTTAAAAAAAATTTTATGAAGTCCAATTTGTCTATTTTTTCTTTTGTGGCCTGTGCCTTTGGTGTATATCCAAGAAATTATTGCCAAATCCAGTGTCATGATGCTTCTGCCTTATGTTTTCTCCTAAGCGCTTTATAGTTTAGGCTTCACATTTAGGTCATAAATCTATTTTGAGTTAATGTTTTTATATGGTGTCAGGTAGATCCAACTTGATTCTTCTGCATGTGGATATCCAGTTTTCTAAGTACCATTTTTGAAGACTGTCCTTTTTCCCTTCAATGGTCTTGATTCCCTTGTCAAAAATATTTTGACCTGGAGTTGTGAGGATTTATTTCTGTACCCTATTTTATTCCAGTTGTCTATGTGTTTATCTTTATGCCAGTATTACACTCTTTTGATTACTGTAGCTTTGTAGTAAGTTTTTAAATCAGGAAGTGTGAGTCCTCCAGCTATTGTTTTGGCTGTTTAGGGTCCCTTGAGATTCCATATGAATTTTAGGATGGGTCTTTCTATTTCTGCAAAAAAGAAATCACTGGAATTTTGATAGGAATTTCATGAAATCTGTAGATCTCTTAGGGTAGTATTAATATGTTAACAATATTAAGTCTTCCCATTCATGAACATGGAATGTCTTCCCATTTATTTGTCTTCTTTAATTTCATTCAGGAGTGTTTTGTAGTTTTCACTGTATAAGTCTTTCACCTCCTCGGTTAATTTCAAAGTATTTTATTCTTTTTGATGTTATTGCAAGGGGAATTGTTTTTATTCCCTTTTCAGATTGTTCACTGTCAGTGTATGGAAATGCGACTGATTTTTGTGTGTTGACTTTGTATCTTGCTACATTGCTGAATTCCACTATATACTTTAAATTCAGAATTTGAATAAAATACTTTATACCAACACTATTTGCTAATGTACTTGTGAAAAATCGGATCAGTATCACTGAACTTGGTTATAAATTGGGAAGGAATCTAAAACAGTAATTTGAGTGTTATTACATGAATGTACTATGCAATTTTATCATTATTCCTCTTATTAGCAGACAATTAACACTACGTAATTGCACTGTTCAATCAGGATGGCAATGGAAAGGAATGGCAATGGAATGGAAATGTGAATGCAGAGAACTGCAGTTTCTGTTAAGACTCAAACATTAGTTCTGCAGTTACTAATGTGTAATGACAATCTTAGTGTCATAGTGGACCACTTACTCAAAAGTCAGAAGAGATGGGTTTCTAGTTAACAATTCAATTGAGTTTAACGAATAAGATGCTGAGAAAACTTTATATGCTTGCACTGGATTAAGAACTGGGTACACTAAAAATAAGACAAATATAATACCTGACCTCAGGGGTCATGTAACATAATATCATTTATCAAATTATAGAAAAGTGATGTGTATTACACAAGGCTAAGTAGTGATAGTGGGGTTTATAGAAATTGTGTTTGATCTCTCTAGAAGTTCATACCTCCATGAGGAAATGACATTTATTTAAGGTGAGGTTAAAAATAAATAGGATTTAGGATGAGCAATAGTGCCAAGAAAAAAAAGAAAAGATCCAAAGACAAGATAGAGCATTTAATAGGAGGTCAGAAATGAACACAAGAAAAACAATACCATGTATATGAGTTCAGTCCTCAGTGCTTTGACTTTTTCTCTCTATACATTGATTTCCCAGGTCGTGATCTTTCCGGTCCAATAACATTGATATACTGACAATACCAGGAATTATATCTCCAGGCCAGATCTTTAAACTTTTAACTCCAGTCTCATAGTCAACTTCCTACTCAACGTCTCTACCATGATGTCTAATAGTTATCTCAGACTTAACCAGAAAGTAACCAAACTCCTATTTTCTCAGCACTCCCCATTATAATAAGTGCCACTTCCATTCACTCAGTTGCTCAGGGTGGGAGATTGTGGGTTGGGTGGCAGCCACTGAATGGGAAAAGATATTTGCAAACCATATACTTGATAAGGTGTTAATATTTAAAATATGCATACAACTCAACATAGAAAAAACAAACAACACAATTAAAACATGGGTAGAGGACCTGAATAGACATTTTCCTAAAGAAGATATAAAAATGGTCAACAGACACATGAGAAGATGCTCAACATCACTAATCATCAGGGAAATGCAAATCAAAACCACAATGAGATACCACCTCACACTGGTCAGACCGGCTATCATCAAAAAGACAAATAACAAGTGTTGGTGAGGATGTGAAGAAAAGGGAACCCTCACGCACCATAGGTAGGATTGTAAATTGGTGCAGCCACTATAGAAAACAGTATGGAGCTTCCTCAAAAAATTAAAAGTAGAACTGCCATAGGATCCAGCAATTTCACTTCTGGATATTTAACTGAAGAATACAAAAACACTATTTCAAAAAGATATATGCACTCCAATGTTTATTGCAGCACTATTTACAATGGCCAAGACATGGAAGCAACCTAAGTGTTCATTCATAGATGGATAAGTAAGATATATATAGATATATGTATATATCTATCTATCTATATATATAAATATTATAAGTCAAATTTATCCAAGAAAAAAAGAGAAAAAAGAGAGGCTCCCAAATTATAAAAACTTCAAGACATGCAAAACCTGAAAAAAAAATCTATCATTGGAAGGCAAGCTTTAGTTACAAAATATATACCTATAGATGAATCCCTTAGCTGGAAGAAGAGGGAATGCCTCCTTTTTTAATAGCTATTCAGCAGAATCTAATGCTTTTCTCTCTTTTTCTACTCAGTATATTCTAAGATCCTTAACAGTATCACTCCCTTGTGTGGCTGAATAAAAAATGATGGTAACTTGGTTGCTCTGACTTCATGCTTTCCCATTTCTGCGTAATCTTTTAAAAACTGACTTCTTCTGACAGCTCTGCTGGGAGGCATAGAAACCTAAATAAACAAAGGGGACTAGGAAGCATACAGACATAGAAAGCTCTGACATTTTGCGAAGAGGTTGAAAATTTAGCTGCACAGTTCTTGTGTGTGACAAAGTAGGCTTACTCTAGTTGGTGATGGAGAGAGAATGAGGAAGGACCTTCCCCGGAAATCCAGTGGGCCCAGTGTAAGACTAAGTTATGATGTTATTCTGATCCTTTATTGCTCTGTGTCTGTGAGTTTCAGATTCTGCTAGAAAATTAAATTGTGAGTGCTGACCTACTGCTTAAGATTTTGTAAGAAATGACTATTGACTGTGATGACCTCTGCAATAAGGCAATGTTGTTTCAGCATCTAGTCTGTGATATCACTATTATTATAATTGTTATTATTAACAATTATTAACTGTTTATTAATACCAATTTCAAAGGGATCTAATTAGTGGAAAATTTAAAACTTCTGCTTGTCTTCATTTCTCTTTTGACTTTTGTGCATATCGTTATTTCTTACTCCGTATATCAGAGTGTGAATTGATAATAAAAAAGAAAAAAGCTAACAGGACTGGTTTTCTTTTTGCTGTTGAAAAGGGGCTTTTTGAAGGACAATGGTGAAAGTTTTCCTTAAAATAATTTAAGAAATATAAACATCTAGCAGGATAGTGATTAGCACAAAAGCCTCCCAAAGCACTTCCACAAATATGTCTTCACTTTGCCACATACAAAAGAAAACTGGAATTTGTTCACAATTATGAATAATTCCTTAGCAGATAATACATTTGGTACTAGGACACAGCACTCCAACCTCTCTGAAAAATGGCTTTATCTACCTGACCACTGACTTATTAGAAGCAGCAAAGTATTCCAGGAAGCCAGCTTGATAATGACAGGCGGGCTGTCTTGGTTTGGCCGCACCTCATTTAACAGCTTATATTCCTAAGGTATGGCTAGGCAAATTCTGCAGCTCTCAGTTGACCCTAATATATAACTGGCAAACTCTCATTTTAGAAGAAAAAAATACCCTCGTTCAATTGACTTCGGGGGGTGGGGGTTTATTATGGCTACATACCAATGAACCATCTGTTTTGAAGGTTTCTTTTTCGGCAAGGATGCTAGCACTGATGGTTCAGGGTGTTCTGTCATCATTAATCTCCCATCGCTTGTTGTAGATGACTTGTTACCGTTTTTTTCTTAAACTTTTTCCATTCAATGGATATTTGGCCTCTAAAGTGAGTGAACATAATAGATCAAATTTGATATCTCATCATAAAGCCATATTAATGCTCCTTCTTCCTTGTGACATGTCTCTAATTAGAAATTGTTTTAAAAAGCTTTTATGTCAGTTAGAGAGCATATATTTGTTTTAAATCAAGGATGACTTTATAATTTATTATTTAATTGGAATCTTTTGAAAGTAATAAGAGTCATTATTAATAATTATGCTAGGAAAACAAGCACAAGCCAGGACTTTTTATACTGAAAACAAAAGAAGAAAGTAGAAAGCTTTGTCCAATATTGAAACTTACATGTTATGGCTTACAATCAAACTTAGAGAAAGTACCCAATACTAAAATTTTGTAATTTTTCCCTACAAATATGTGCTATATACTAATGTAGATGTTTTGTTTTTGCTTAATATGTGCTATCATTTATTCCACTTGTAAATAATTTTTTGTGGCCATTAATCAATGAATAAATGAACGGACTGAGAATTGCTGAGTTGTTAACTCAGGGTCAACCTCCAACTGTACCAGTCACTCAGTGAAAGGTGTGTCACTTTGAGCATTTCTGCTACTAACAATAGTAATTAACATTACCACTGTGTAGAACAGTTATCATTTATTGAGGGATTAAATGTCTAAAGCACAGTACTAAGAATGCTACATATATTACTTTATCCCAAAACTCTGACAAGAAGATATTATTATTCTCATTTTATAGAGGGGAAAACTGAAACCAAGAGAGATTATAAACTTCCTCAGGGTTTCACAGTTAATATTCAGAACTGATTCCTATACAAGTCTTTCTGATTTTAAAGTCTCTGTGAGTCATCTAGGCTTTTATTTATAAGATAAATAAAATTGTATAGGAGTAGACCATCACTAAGGATTTCAATATTAGAATTCGATAATTCCCTTTCTATTCAGCACATGCTAACACATTTTTGATCTATACTTTTAGAAATACAGAAATCTCAAGCACTTCTTTTATTTAATAGAACAAAGTGGACTTAAATTTTCCAGCAAAGTTTGATTTTGGATATAGTCAGAATGATGAAGTGTTTCACTCAGTTAAACTGACAGCTTAGACCAATGCTACTTATGAAAAGAGCAAACAATTAATTTAATTTAGAATGTGGAAGGATAAATATTATTTTAAAGCTTAGATATAGTGCCTTTAGGATTCCGTTGAGAGTTACTTTGAGTTTACTTTGTTTTTAAAATGATAAAATTTCTCTGTCATTTTAAATTCTTTTAGAGGCATATTTCACAGAGAATTAAACAAAATACTGTACTGTATTCAGCTGGTAGTGTTATTCCTTGACTGCCTATAATATAATGGGGTTAATGAGGCATTTTTTTTCTACTGTTTATTACTATTTTATAGTATTTAGTTTTACATCTGGAAACTTCTTTATTTGAGAATTTTCATTATTTTACATGTTTTATGTAATTTAATTTCTTTAACAAACATGTACTCATTGACCAATTTATGCTAGGCACTATTCTAAGTGTCAGGAAACAGCAATAAATAAAACAAAGCAAAAAAACCTGCCTTAATAGAACTTATATTCTAATTAATAAAGACTCACCTTTTAATAATAATTACATATATAGCTTTATAAACCAGAGTTTCACCTTCTTCATAAAATCTTTTCTGAGAAACCCAGATCATATTATATTTTTCTTTCTAATCATTTACACATTGTTTGAATTAGAACACTTAGATATGCTGGTTTAACATTTTTCTTATATATGTCTTAACTTTCCAGCCAAATAAACTCCATGAAGATGAGACTATGTATTAAACCTTTATACCCTCTCTAGCAGTGAACACCTTTGTATGTGTTTCTCTATGTTCATGTATTTCTTTGACATCAGTATCCTAAATGTTGAGTTGAAAGATAGGTGCATTTCAATTGTATAATAATACTACCAGTTGACTTCAAATAAAGCCACACAAATTTCTACCAGTCATTCATGTGAGTACCCATTTTCTCTCACTATGACCATCAGGAGATATTAACAAGCTCTTATTTTTCCTAATATTATGAGAAAAAAAAAACCATTTTAATTTCCACTTCCCTGATAACTTTTTCGTGTTTTATTAGGAATGTTTACTTCTTTTCACAAATTTCTGTTTTTATCCTCCCTCTTTTTCTATTGGGGTGTCTTATGTTTTACTTGTTGATTTAAAGAGGTCTTTATTCATTTTGGACATTGACTCTTTGAAATGTATGTTGTAAATATTACTCATATTTTGTGACTTGTATGTACATATTTAGTGTATGGTATCAGTGCAATGATGTTTTCAAAAGATCCGTTACCCATCCCTCCCCTAAAAACACAGTTCATATTCAAAGCATTATAAGACAAAGCAGCTTATTTTATACATATGTTCAGTTCAAGGGGTTATCATGACATATTTTTCAGGAGTGTTGATCCCTTTTGGGAACACCTGAAATCTATTCTTTAGGGTCAGCATCCCACTTCACAGATGAGATAAAGGAAGAATTTCTCTCTAGCCTAAAACAAATTTAATTACAGATACATATCCTTAATAATTGCCCTTCAAACTGAGTAGCACCTTGCCCCATCTCTACTTAGGCCCAGTTGTCAAAATAGCATTTTAGGAATCCTATTATGTAATATAATATCAAGGAATTATTATATTTTAGGAAAACCCCAAACTACTGGGTTCTTTGACAATGCATTTTTCGAATCAAACTGCTATCCCCTCCTACCCTTCCAAAGCTGTCCTGCCCAAGTGATCATGAGAGTATTTATTTCATGGATAATTCTCTGTCCTTCTGAGTTAACTTTCTATTAATTTAATTCTATGCTCCATTGAAATTAAAATACACTTCAGTTTGTGTCCACACGGTCTGGGATAGTACTTCCACACCAAAACCTACCCTGCCTCAGATTCCATCTAGGAAATGACAGGAGGGGGCCAAGTCAGGCTCTGCATGTATTACCCTATTGTTAAACACATGGCTTGTGTCCAGTTTCCCAAAATTGATCCCAGCTCAGGTTTTCTCTTTCCTTTCCTTTCCTTTCCCTTCCCTCCCTTCCCTTTCCTTTCTCTTCTCTTCTTCTCTCTTCTCCTTTTTCTTTCTTTTTTCATTTTATCACTGACAACCCAGTCTTTAACTCATGACTTCCCACATAGCACTAACCAAGCAATCAAAATACAAGTTCTACAGCAGTTTACAAATAAGAGCCAAGCTGTGGGACTTCCCTGGTGGTGCAGTGGTTAAGAATCCACCTACCAGTGCAGTGGACATGGGTTCGAGCCCTGGTCCGGGAAGATCCCACATGCCGCGGAGCAACTAGGCCCGTGCACCACAACTACGGAGCCTGCGCTCTAGAGCCCATGAGCCACAACTACTGAGCCCATGTGCCACAACAACTGAAGCCCACGTGCCTAGAGCCCGTGCTCCACAACAAGAGAAGCCACCGTAATGAGAAGACCGCTCACCACAACGAAGAGTAGCCCCCCCGCTCGCCGCAACTAAAGAAAGCCCGCGCACAGCAACAAAGACCCAACGCAGCCATAAATAAATAAATAAATTTAAAATTAAATAAATAAATAAGAAAAAAAAGAGCAAAGCTGGGCCATCAGAGCTCCAGTAGAGAAAACACAGCAAAGCCAGATACATGACACAACATCCCCCTTACATGTCTATCTAAATGTCTTCTTTTTTGCTGTACTAAAAAACCCAATTCTTAATCTTATATATCTAGGAAGTTGTCCACAACTTTATTTTGGACTCATAATTTGTGTTGGTCACTTTATATATAATACTTTCGGAGACAATATTGGAAACTCACCTGGGCAAAATAACAAACTTTTAACATATACTTAAGTTTGCATTTTGTTTCAACATTGTAGCTTATCTTATTCTGGGAATGTTTCCATTGACATTAATCATTTTTTCCTCTTGATGCTCTGTCAAAATTTGTCCACTAAAAGCCCTCTTTCCAGAATGACCAAATTGTCCGTTTTAACACTAACTCAGAAATTACTGAGTCTCCCTGCTTCTGAAAACAATACATTCCAGGATAATCTTTATTTTTTATGTGCCAAGACATGAGAGCAATTATTCTCCAAGTGGCTGTCAAGAGAGTGTTAGAGATCCAAATCTAGGCGCCAGTGAAGCATAAATCCCGATGTTAGGCAAGTGACCTTAGAAGAGGGAATCACTTTGTTAATAAGGTAAGAAATCCAAAGATCATGAGTTCACGGTGATGTTTCCATTTGACCTTTACTTTTAAAAATTCTTTTTACTTGATCTAGTGTGAATTTTTAGAAACAATCTTTTCTGTTTAGAACTAACATTTTATGATTTAACATGCCATATATTGTTATACTAAATCATGTTATTAAATTTCAATATTGAACCCTAATTTTCACAGTGTAATCTCCATTTGTTTTTTGCTTCATTTTCCAAGATTTCTGGAATTCATTCAAAATTGTACAGGTCCTGATGATCTTTGTCGTCTGTATCATCTGAGAATATCATCAACTGCCTGAGGTAACACATACACACGCACATAGCCTCCATTCCCATAGAGACAACTCTAAAAAATTATAAGGTATGGAATATATAATGCTATTAAAAAAGATTCCCCCTACACTGAACATTAATAAAAATACTAATAAAAAGCAGAGAAATGTAGACCAGTATTGGCTCCTAAGGTTTTGTTTGAAATCCAAAGGGAGCTTGGTCTAATTTATTCCCACTATTTAAGTTCATTTTCCTTTGCAATTTTCCTTTGTTTATACCATTAGTTAGTACCATTGTGGGTTTGTTTGTTTTTTTAATTTTGAGAGTTATGATTTATTCGGTGGACATACTGAGGACTTCAAGCCTGGGAGACAGCATCTCAAGTAGCCCTGAGATAACTGCTCCAAGGAGGCAAAGGAGGAGCTGGGATATATAGAAGTTTTGCAGCAAAGGGCAGGTAGTAGGAACAAAAGATTACTGTTAACTAAAGAAAACTAGATATCTCAAGTTAAGGACTTTAGAGCCTTCCTGTGTATGGGAAGATGCAAGAGTTTTGGCTCATTGAAATCATTCCCTTAATATGCACCTCAGCTATCTGGGGCCAGTATTCTTGTTTTCACATCCTGAGTTTCCTCAGGGCTCACCGTTGGGAGAAGCTGCAGTCTGATGGCTGCTAGATGGCAGGTATTCTTTGTTTCCTTTCTGAGTTCCCTCAGGGCTCACCAGCTCACCTTGGAGGGCTGCAATCGCTGATGACTGTGACATCATTTGCCTACTGATATGGCAAGCGATATTTTATTTATTGTTTATATTTAATGGAGTTCAGAACCAAATTGTCTACGACAAAAAAGTAAGTACCATTGTTTATTTTTTGTTGTAGACAATATGGTTCTGAACTCCATTAAATATAAACAATTGTTCCGTTCTTTGTCATTGCTTGAGAGACTCTCAATATATTCAAGAGTATTATAAAATACACTTAAATTACTATCAAGAATGATAAATATATGCATATATATGTACACTGCATAATATAATTTGAAACCCCCTACAAAGTAAGTTACACAGAATAAGTTCTGTAGGTCCATTTATTTCCACGTTATTGACTGTACGTTAAAACCAACTCACATAAGACAAAAGAACAAACAGATTAAAGTACACTTTCACATGATTCTGTCAACTTTGCAGATACTCAGTACCAGTAATTCCCAGATAACTGTGTAGCACCTAAGAGGTTAAATAAAATGAAATATGGTTCAACATTTTGATGTAGCAGTCTGTCTCTACTCCTCTTTGTGGTTATATCACAGACTCTGAGACTATGCCAGATGGTGGAAATAATGAAAAAAAAAAAAAAAGAAGAGATGACTTAAAGCGTAATAATCAAAACTTTGAGTGGTGAAAAAGAAAATACTTAAAATCAAGTGCACCTGGGTCTTCATCTGATTAGTTCCATTCTCAGGAGTTTTCAGTGCTGTTCTCATGACCTCAAATGCTGGACCATACTCACATCAGATTGGTTTCACACTGTTCTCTGAGCCTGAAAGTCTCTCTCTCTTTTCTTCTCCCAAATTAGTTGTAATAATAGTGGGATTTTAGGAATCCTCCAGATTCCTACTGAAGTGTAAGTAGATTTTTATATGTAGACTGATGGGTACTCAGTCAGATGCTTATAGTTTGACAAGTTCCTGTAAAAGAGGGATTTATTAAATTTTTAATTAATTTTTAATTTTATTTTTTATTAATTTTTTTAATTTAGGGGGGGAGTCTTGGCTCTTGTATTAGCTAATATTGTTGTTGAATTAGGATATGTGTGGACCTCAGGATTTAGTTGTATGTGAAACTAAATTCTTTTCAAGGTAAAAATTATTTGATGCCTGTTATGTGCTGGATGAGGGGCAAGATTTTGAGCTACACTGAAGTAATGGCATGAACCCTGCTTTCAAAAAGTTGTTGTATAACTGATTCACTTTGTTATAAAGCAGAAACTAACACACCATTGTAAAGCAATTATACTCCAATAAAGATGTTTAAAAAAAAAAAGTTGTTGTATTTTGTTTTACACAAACTTTGGAGGAAATAACTAAATTTACTTAACAAAGGAGTTTTATATTTCTCTAACTCTGATTTGAGAGAAGCTTATATTCCATAGGATATTTGACTTTGCCATAGAGATAAGAAATATGTTTTCATTTGAAGAAAGAACTTTCTTTAACGACCTCCAAGATCAGATAAGACTGGTTCCTGATTCATCTTGATGTTCTCAGGCAGAATAGGCTGATTTCATGTTTGGTTCTTGATGTGCCTATTGGGGGATATATTAAAATATATACCATTTATTCTTTGAGCATACTATTAGCAAATTTATTTATGAGGCCCTGGGGTTTAACAAGACTTTCAGAATTTACTGTGACATGCCAGTGCCCTCTGAATTTCTGGAAGAATAAAGTCCAGCTTAGGTGTATGATCAGAACAAACTTCCTCAATCAAAGCTCCATTAGAAAAAAAAAAAAAAAAAAAAAAAAGCTCCATTAGACATGGATGACAACCTTCTTATGGAAGATGATAAAGAACCACCCCTGGAGGTTTAATGGGTAACAGCAGATCAACTGCTATAAAGTATGAATAGCAATTTGTGGAAGAAAAAAAATATGCCAGTAAAATCAAAGAACTGCGTGAAAATAATTGTTAATATCACAAATATAGCTTAATAAAATTTTAGCATTCACATAAAAATGCAATGTGCTTTTCCACAGTAAATTGAATTTTCACAAATCACATTTCCATGTACAATGAAGAGATCCAAAGTTGTTAAAGTTTTCTAAGATCTATGTGCCATAATTCTTCAACCAATAATATGTCACAGGCTTTGATAATGAGTTTACATCAAAAGAACATCTGTGTGGTCATAAAGAATTTTTTCTGGAAATTAAAAAATTCAAAGCTCTAAGATGGCTCTTTAAGGACAATTATGTGAATAACATTGCTTGGCTAGAGTGTGGCACTTTAAATAGATGATAATATCAAGATTAGAGTGTTTGGAGAGTGTTTTTTACATGCTTATCATTAAACAAATGCTAGTTGAACTGAACTAAAAATCCAGTCCACTACACTAATATACAGTCTTGATGGTACAGTCTCCAAGCTACAAAACTTTCGATAAGCACTGTATGAGATTTTTACTAAATCTCATCAAGATCATCACAAGAATACTAATGTACAGCATTACTGTTCCTTTTATCTATTGTTGCATAATAAAACACCTGAAGATCAGTGGCATAAAAAGTAGTCATTTTATTATGCTTATAGATTTGTGGATCAAGAATTCAGATGGGGTGAAGTAAGGATGACTGTGTCTGCTCTGCAATGACTGGAACTTAGCTGGCTTTGGGCTAGAAACTTCTCCATTCTCATTTCCAATATCTGGGCTAGAATGACTCAAAGTTTGAGCTGTTGACTGGCATCCCAAGTTGCTACCTCTCAGTGTACTTGGGTTTCTCATAACATGGCAGCAGTGTTCTGAGAGGGAGAAGTTGGGTTCTGAACAAGTAACAGGTTAATAAAGGAGATATTAATCTTTTAAACAGTTAAAGTATGAAAAACCCAAATTATTTTAAATGCATAATATTGTAGTACAATATTTCCCAATGTGGTATGGTATGCATACTACAATTGACATGCCCAACTGTTTCAGATGAACATTTTTTATTTTATAATTTATTATGTATTTAAAATTATATATATAGTGATGTTGATATCACACTGTTAATTTTATAGAAATCACTTCACTTAGGCCTTAACTCTTCGGATGATTCTGTGTAAAAAAATTAAATTAATTTAAAATAAAATCAGAGATTTCTGATCCAGAGAAGATGGCATAGACTTGTTTCTCCCTGCTACTCCTCACTAAATACAACCATAGCTATTGGAAATAACACAACAAGCAACCAAATGAGGATTCTGAAAAGTGGGAAGATGAAGGTGAGCTAATTAGGGACTCCAGAACTAGCAGATTGTCTCTCAACTACCAACATAGCAACAGAAGTCATTCCCGGCATACAAATTTTCCCCCAGATCAAATGGGAATTCCACTACAACCAAAAAGTGGCACCAGCAACGAGGAATCAACCAGGAGGCCCACTGACAATAAGCAGCCAGGGGGAACTGGTCTCATTTAGTACCAATTCTGAGACTCCTTTCACTTACCTAGCTAAGAATCACTCATCATACCCAGAACCCAGGAGCATCACAACTTGATTGACATCAAAACTTAAATGACAATCATCTGATGACAATGCCAAGGTATATCAGATGTTGGAATTATCTGACAAAGCAGTCATAAAAATATGTCAGCAAGCATTCTCTTGAAACAAATAAAAAAAAAAAAAGCTCAACAAAAATAGAAGCTATAAGAAATAATCAAATGGAAATTATAGAACTAAAAATACAATAACTAAAATAATAAAGTCCTTAATGGTTTTATCAGAAGAGTGGAGATTATAGAGGATAGGGACAGTAAACTTGAGGAGAGATAAATAGAATTTACCCAATTTGGATAACAGAGAGGAAAATAAATTGACACACAAAAAAGTGAACAGAGTCTCAGGAACCTGTGGCACAATAACAAAAAGTCCAATATTATGTTCATTGAAGTCCCAAAAAGGGAGAAATAAGAAAGTGGGGCTAAAAGAATATTCAAAGAAGTGAAGGCTGAAAACTTTCCAGTTTCCAGAAAAAATTTGTCAGAAGACATAATTGATAGGATCAAGGAGTTGAGTGAATCCAAATAGGATAAATCTAAACAAAACTACACTAAGACACCTCATAGTTAAACTTCTATAAACTGAAGGCAAAGAAAAACAATCATGAAAGCAGAAAGAACACATTACATACAGGGGAACACTAATTTGAATAACAACAGGTTCCTTATCTAAAAACATGGAGGCAAAAAGGCAGTGTCACAACATTTTTCAAGTGCTCAAAGATAAGTATTGTTAACCATAATTCTATACCCAGCAATACTAACCTTCAGAGAAGAAGGGAAAATAAAGGCATTCTCAGATAAAGGAAATTGAAAACTTTGTCTGTAGAAGACCTACCTTTAAAGAATGGATAGAGGAGTTTCTTCAAACAGAAAGGAAATGATTAAAGAAGAAAACTTGGAGTATAAGGAAGGAAGAAAGAGAAATGGAAAAAGTAGAAATATGAGTATATACAATGAACTACCCTCTTGAAATTTCTAAGTCATATATGACAATTAAAAATTATAATACTTTCTAATACTAAAGACAATAATATTTAAAAGTGATTAAGTTTATGAGAAAAAATGGAAGTAAAGTTTTCACATTTCACTTGAAGTTGTAGACATTGATACTAGTAGACTGTAAGTTACATACAAATATGATATCCAAAGCAACCACTAAGAAAACTATACAAAATGATACAATCAAAAACACTATGGGGGGCTTCCCTGGTGGCGCAGTGGTTGAGAATCTGCCTGCCAATGCAGGGGACACGGGTTCGAGCCCTGGTCTGGGAAGATCCCACATACCGCGGAGCAGCTGGGCCCGTGAGCCACAACTACTGAGCCTGCGCGTCTGGAGCCTGTGCCCCGCAACGGGAGGGGCCGCGATAGTGAAAGGCCCGCGCACCGCGATGAAGAGCGGTCCCCGCACCGCGATGAAGAGTGGCCCCCACTTGCCGCAACTGGAGAAAGCCCTCGCACGAACCGAAGACCCAGCACAGCCAAAAATAAATAAATTAATTAAAAAAAAAAAACACTATGAATAAATCGTAATGAAATCTTAAAAAAATGTTCAATTAACTCACAGGAAGGCAGATGTCCTTTAACAGGTGAATGATTAAACAAATTAATATATCTAAACCATGGAACACTATTCAGCAATAAAGAATAGTATCAATGTATCACTATTGATTGCATCAACCTCAATGAACTTCTGAGAATTTGACTCAGTGAAGTAAAGCCAACCATAAAAAGTGAGTGCTATATGATTCCATTTACATAAGATTTTTAAATAATAAAATTATAGGGATGGAGAACAGATAATTGGTTGTCAGTGTTCAGAGACAAGGTGAAGGTAGGGATAGTTATGAAAGGGTAACACAAAGGATCCTCTTAGTGATGAAAATGTTCTGTCTTTTCATTGTGGTGGTAGATTTACAAACCTATACACGTGATTAAATTGCATAGAACTAAATACACATACACATACAAATGAATACAAGTTAAGACTGAAGACATCTGAATAAGATTGCTGGATTGCATCAGTGTCAATATCCTGGTTGTGATTTTGTGCTATAGCTGTATGATATGTTACCATTGGGGGAAACTGGGTACAGGATACCCTTTACTGGGTAAAGGTAAAAGATCACTATAATACTTCTTGCAAATGCTTGTAAATTTAAAATGATTTCAAAATTTAAAAAGCTTAGTAATGAAATCAAACTAGAAAAAAATACTAAGTAAATTGCAGAACAGGTGGTAATTTAGCTGTGGGGAACATCCTCAATGTAGCATGTGACGATCTAAAATCTAGGACACTGAAATGGGCAATGGTCAAAGATATGAGCTTTGCATCCTCCAAATGTGAAATCCTCCAAATGTGGGCTTCACTGCATAGCATCCATTTTTTAGGCATTGGCCTGTACTCACCTCTCAAGTGGAGAGGTGGGAATGGGAAAAACCCTACCCCACACAAGTAATGTCAGGTTGATGTGATATTTACAGAAGAGGAGTTAGTGATGCTGAGCAGGCAAAACACCAGAGATCCTTTGCATATAGAGAAGCTCAGAATAAGGAATATCCCCCCTCCCAGCACCTCATCCCAAAAGAATATTGGGCACCAATCTCTATTTCATTCCGACATTGCGTTAGAGGGGATGTTCCTGTAATGTATCATTATAGTCCCCAGTTATCTTTCTAAATGGAAAGAAGAAACTGTTGAAAATTGAACACCATCACACTGAGAGGGTCTCAGGCCAGGGGAGAATTAATCATATTTCAGTTTAGATGCTAGAGAATGAACTTGAGACCACTATAACCTCTAGGATTCTGGTTTGGTCACTATTAATTTCAGCCATACTAATGGATATGTTGATGAAAGCCAGTGCAGTAGCTTCCATCTGGGAGGAAACAGTAAATTAGGAAATTAAGTTTTGCTTTGTGTTCTAATTTAGCAGATATGCTTGTAGTTGTAATTTATGCTTTCTGAAGCTTGAATGTAATGTAGAAATATTTTCAAAAAATGTCTAAAATAATTTTTAGTGTATAAGAACATATGAAAATCAGCCCCATTACATTAAACTCCAGGTTGAAAAATAGATTAATTTTCAAAGAAAGTGCTTTTAAAAAGCTACCTATGAGCCATAGATTTTGTTTGGTGAGTAGAAAATATGTATACTATGGCTCTTGTTGACTAGTACATATTATCAAGCAATATAATTGTGTTTAATAAAACAACTATAGATCATTCCATTATGTCTAATGTTACCTTCTGCTAGGATTGCAATCAGATATTTAAACTAATTTAAAAGTATACATTTCCGTTTATAAAGCAAATCAAGCAGGGCACTTGCACATTAATGGAAAATTAGCACCTTGAGAAAAATGTTGGCCACTAATTACAAAGAACTAAACTCAGGAAATTGCTTTCTCAGTAAAATTAAGTAGAAATAATAAGTGTGCTGTAGAGAAGAAAGGGACCACCCTTGCTGGCAAAAATATCACTTTACAATATTCTCTACTTCACCCATATCTATTTTCCTAAATGAATAAATGTGACTCCAAGTTTGTTCTGCCAAACCAAAAAAATTCTGGTTAAGAAAGTATATTTTAATAATTTCTTTTCAACTCTTTATGGTTGTGAGAGAAAACTTCTCATACAGTTTTGAAATTATTCCCTGTGTGATGAAAAACAGATCCCTTTCAAATACAAAATCAAAGGAATTATCTGGTACTCATTAAGTAAGACAGTGTAAAAGACAGTATAAAGAGCATGAACTTTGGAGTTAGAAAAATCTAGATTAGAAACATAACTCTGCTTTTGATTATCTGTGTGACTTTGGATGATTTACTTCAATTATCTGGGCCTCATCTTCCTCATCTTTAAAATAGGGGATATATGACCCGTACCATAGGATTATTGCACAGATGAAAGAATATGTAATATTTAGTAATAAATAATATAGTAAAGCATTTGAAGGGTTTGGCACAGTGCCTAGCTCATGCTGCTAAATAAAATGTAAGAATAAAATGGTAGTGGTCCAGACGTAGTCCTGCCCACCAGAAAGACAAGATCCAGCCTCATCTACCAGAACACAGGCACCAGTCCCTTACACCAGGAAGCCTACACAACCCACTAAACCCACCTTACCCACTGGGGGCAGACACCAAAAACACCAGGAACTATGAAGATGCAGCCTGCCAAAAGGAGACCCCAAACACGGTAAGTTAAGCAAAATGAGAAGACAGAGAAACACACAGCAGATGAAGGAGCAAGGTAAAAACCCACCAGACCAAACAAATGAAGAGGAAATAGGCAGTCTACCTGAAAAAGATTTCATAGTAATGATACTAAAGATAACGCAAAATCTTGGAAATAGAATGGAGAAAATATAAGAAACGTTCAACAAGGACCTAGAAGAACTAAAGAGCAAACAAACAATGATGAACGACACAATAAATGAAATTAAAAATTCTCTAGAAGGAATCAAGAGCAGAATAACTGAGGTAGAAGAACGGATAAGTGACCTGGAAGATAAAACAGTAGAAATAACTACCACACAGCAGAATAAAGAAAAAAGAATGAAAAGAATTGAGGACAGTCTTGGAGAGTTCTGGGACAACACTGAATGCACCAACATTCGAATTGTAGGGGTCCCAAAAGAAGAAGAGAGAAACAAAGGGACTGGGAAAATATTTGAAGAGATTATAGTTGAAAACTTCCCTAATATGGGAAAGGAAATAGTTAATCAAGTCCAGGAAACACAGAGAACCCCATACAGGATAAATCCAAGGAGAAACACACCAAGACACATATTAATCAAACTATCAAAAATTAAATACGAAGAAAAAATATTAAAAGCAGCAAGGGAAAAGCAACAAATAACATACAAGGGAATCCCTGTAAGGTTAACAGCTGCTCTTGCAGCAGAAACTCTGCAAGCCAGAAGGAAGTGGAAGGACATATTTAAAGTGATGAAAGGAAAAAAACTAAAACCAAGATTACTCTACCCAACAAGGATCTCATTCAGATTCAATGGAGAAATTAAAACCTTTACAGACAAACAAAAGCTAAGAGAATTCAGCACCACCAAACCAGCTTTACAACAAATGCTAAAGGAACTTCTCTAGGCAAGAAACACAAGAGAAGGAAAAGGCCTACAATAATAAACCAAAAACAATTAAGAAAATGGTAATAGGAACATACATATCGATAACTACCTTAAATTTAAATGGATTAAATGCTCCAACCAAAAGACATAGACTGGCTGAATGGATACAAAAACAAGACCCGTATATATGCTGTCTACAAGAGATCCACTTCAGACCTAGGGACACATACAGACTGAAAGTGAGGGGATGGAAAAAGACATTCCATGCAAATGGAAATCAAAAGAAAGCTGGAGTAGCAATTCTCATATCAGACAAAATAGACTTTAAAATAAAGACTATTACAAGAGACAAAGAAGGACACTGCATAATGATCAAGGGATCAGTCCAAGAAGAAGATATAACAATTGTAAATATTTATGTGCCCAACACAGGAGCACATCAATACATAAAACAAATGCTAACAGCCATAGAAGGGGAAATCGACAGTAACACAATCATAATAGGCGACTTTAACACCCCACTTTCACCAATGGACAGATCATCCAAAATGAAAATAAATAAGGAAACACAAGCTTTAAATGATACATTAAACAAGATGGACTTAATTGATATTTATAGGACATTCCATCCAAAAACAACAGAATACACTTTCTTCTCAAGTGTTCATGAAACATTCTCCAGGATAGATCATGTCTTGGGTCACAAATCAAGCCTTGGTAAATTTAAGAAAATTGAAATCGTATCAAGTATCTTTTCCGACTACAACGCTATGAGACTAGATATCAATTACAGGAAAAGGTCTGTAAAAAATACAAACACATGGAGGCTAAACATTACACTACTAAATAACCAAGAGATCAGTGAAGAAATCAGAGGAAATCAAAAAATACCTAGAAACAAAGGACAAAGGACAAAGGACAATGAATACACGACGACCCAAAACCAATGGGATGCAGCAAAAGCGGTTCTAAGAAGGAAGTTTATAGCAATACAATCCTACCTCAAGAAACAAGAAACATCTCAAATAAACAACCTAAGCTTATACCTAAAGCAATTAGAGAAAGAAGAACAAAAAACCCCAAAGTTAGCAGAAGGAAAGAAATCATAAAGATCAGATCAGAAATAAATGAAAAAGAAATGAAGAAAATGATAGCAAAGATCAATAAAACTAAAAGCTGGTTCTTTGAAAAGATAAAAAATATTGATAAACCATTAGCCAGACTCATCAAGAAAAAAAGAGAGAAGACTCAAATCAATAGAATTAGAAATGAAAAAGGAGAAGTAACCACTGACACTGCAGAAATACAAAGGATCATGAGAGATTACTACAAGCAACTCTATGCCAATAAAATGGACAACCTGGAAGAAATGGACAAATTCTTAGAAATGCACAACCTTCTGAGACTGAACTAGGAAGAAATAGAAAATATGAACAGACCAATCACAAGCACTGAAATTGAAACTGTGATTTAAAATCTTCCAACAAACAAAAGCCCAGGACCAGATGGCTTCACAGGTGAATTCTATCAAACATTTAGAGACGAGCTAACACCTATCCTTCTCAAACTCTTCCAAAATATAGCAGAGGGAGGAACACTCCCAAACTCATTTTACGAGACTACTAACACCCTGATACCAAAACCAGACAAAGATGTCACAAAGAAAGAAAACTACAGGCCAATATCACTGATGAACGTAGATGCAAAAATCCTCAACAAAATACTAGCAAACAGAATCCAACAGCACATTAAAAGGATCATACACCATGATCAAGTGGGGTTTATCCCAGGAATGCAAGGATTCTTCAACATACGCAAATCAATCAATGTGATACACCATATTAACAAATTGAAGGAAAAAAGCCATATGATCATCTCAATAGATGCAGAGAAAGCTTTTTACAAACTTCAACACCGATTTATGATAAAAACCCTCCAGAAAGTAGGCATAGAGAACTTAGAAACAGAACATAGAAACAGAAATATGGATCAATGGAACAGGATAGAAAGCCCGGAGATAAACCCACACACATATGGTCACCTTATTTTTGATAAAGGAGCCAAGAATATACAATGGAGAAAAGACAACCTCTTCAATAAGTGGTGCTGGGAAAACTGGACAGCTGTATGTAAAAGAATGAAATTAGAACACTCCCTAACACCATACACAAAAATAAACTCACAATGGATTAAAGACCTAAATGTAAGGCCAGACACTCTTAGAGGAAACTCTTAGAGGAAAACATAGGCATTACACTCTATGACATAAATCACAGCAACATCCTTTTTAACCCACCTCCCAGAGAAATGAAAATAAAAACATAAATAAACAAATGGGACCTAATGAAACTTAAAAGCTTTTGCACAGCAAAGGAAACCATAAACAAGATGAAAAGACAACCCTCAGATGGGAGAAAATATTTGCAAATGAAGCAACTGACAAAGGATTCATCTCCAAAATTTACAAGCAGCTCATGCAGCTCAATATCAAAAAACCAAACAACCCAATCCAAAAGTGGGCAGAAGTCCTAAATAGACATTTCTCCTAAGAAGATATACAGATTGCCAACAAACCCATGAAAGGATGCTCAACATCACTAATCATTAGAGAAATGCAAATCAAAACTACAATGAGGTATCACCTCACACCGTTCAGAATGGCCATCATCAAAAAATCTACAAACAATAAATGCTGGAGAGGGTGTGGATAAAAAGGGACCCTCTTTCACTGTTGGTGGGAATGTAAATTGATACAGCCACTATGGAGAACAGTATGGAGGTTCCTTAACAAAGAAATGAAATTGAGTTATTTGTAGTGAGGTGGATGGACCTAGAGTCTGTCACACAGAATGTGAAGTAAGTCAGAAAGAGAAAAACAAATACCGTATGCTAACACATATATATGGAATCTAAAAAAAAGAAAGGTTCTGAAGAACCTAGTGGCAGGAGAGGAATAAAGAGGCAGACATAGAGAATGGACTTGAGGACACGGGGAGGGGGAAGGGTAAGCTGGGACAAAGTGAGAGAGTGGCATGGACATATATACACTACCAAACGTAAAATAGATAGCTAGTGGGAAGCAGCCGCATAGCACAGAGAGATCAGCTCAGTGTTTTGTGACCACCTAGAGGGGTGGGATAGGGAGGGTGGGAGGGAGAAGACGCAAGAGGTAGGAGATATGGGGATACATGTCTGTGTATAGCAGATTCACTTTGTTATAAAGCAGAAACTAACACACCATTGTAAAGCAATTATACCCCAATAAAAATTAAAAAAAGAAAAAAATGGTGGCGGAGATTGGTTGTGGTTACATTCAGGAGTTCCAATTGCTTGGATGCACAGCTTCACTTCTAATTGATTTTTAGCTAAATAACTCATAAATAGCAGTCAAAGGGAACATAGATTTTTGAAGAAAATGTTAATCTTCTAAAAGTTTAACGCGTGAAAAAATTCAAAATATTTTAAATGTAGTATATTGTAGCACAATGTTTGCTGAAGGGCAGTATGACATATTCTTTGCTTTCAAAGTAGATCATTTATCAATTTACATATTTTAATGTATTTAATTGTCCCTCTTATATATTATATATGGCTTTTCACATTAATAATTTTATAGAAATCACTTAGTCCTTAATTCTTAAGGTAAGACTATGTAAAGAAATTGAGTCAATTTAAGATCAAATCAGAAAAAAAGTATTAAGTGAATTACAGTGCAGGTTGAATTTCCTGAATTCAAGGAGAGTGTTGACTATCTCAGGCACTTTGATATTTATCCCCTTTTCTTACACAAAATTTAGAGGAGTTATGACACGGTTCTTGGCAGCATAGTCCTTTACCAGGGTATCATGCTTTTTGTGAGAAGCATGAGAAATATGAGAGTCAGAGTCTTGGGGAAGATGTGCTCTAACCCATCACAGACTAAAGGACAGGACCTGCTCTCCTCTCTGCTTTGTAAACACAGGAGTAGTGCCTTCTTAGGTGGATGCTGGTCTTCTCTCTAAAACTGTAGTTTAATGTTGAAGAATTATAGTGTGTCAATAGCAGACCGTTTTTCAGAGCCAGCCCTAAGCAAAATTGTGAAATAGATAGTTATCTTTGCTACTTTTCCCCTCCTTCCTAATAATTATACTCTCTACCTGAAGCATATTTCTTTCTAGTCCCCATAGAGCAGGCTCTCTTAACTAGCACTAATTGAGAAAGCAAGATAATTCCCCTTAAAATATCCACTGTTCAATAGTAACATCTCCCAGGAGTATTATAAAGATTCTTGCTGACCAAAAGAATCTTCAATTCCCAAAGAACATTTCTAGAAGTGCAAGTTAGCACTATCATGAGTGCTTATGTACGTATTTTGGGGCAGAGAAACTTCCTTAGTATCAGTGAAATTCTACAATATAGATATTATGTACTGATAAAGCCAAGTCTAATAGTATGATTTTTCATATATTTAGCTTACTTTCCATCCTGAACGGATAAAAAGCACGCCCGTGTACACAAACACACACACGTTTAGCTGTGGAGAAGATGAATCAGATCCACGTAAAGCTACTGAAAGCAAACAAGACTGGTGTTTCAGAAGGCAAGACAAAGATTAAAAAGAGAGAGAGAGAGAGAGACTATTTCAAACGTTGCTGAAAAGTCTAGGAAGATGAAGACTGAAGTTTGGATTTATAACTATGGAGGTTATTGGTGACCTTGACAAAAGTAACTTTAGTAGAGAGGTGGAGACAAAAGACTGGATGAGTTCAAGAGATAATTAAACAAGTGGAGCCCACAAAAATTCAAATATTTTAAAAGAGATTTATAAAGATTTGTGATAGGGGACAGTAAAGAATTGGGCAGCATATGAAAGGAATATGATGTCAAGGGTTTTTTGACTGTTTTGCTTTAAAGATGGGGAAAACTATAGCATATGTGTTTGTTGATGTGAATGATCCAGTAGAGGAAAAGACAATGATGTAAGAAGTAAAACCTCTGAAGTCCTTGAGTAGGGCAACAGATGCCAGGATCTCGAGCAGACATGAAAAGATGTTAAGAGTGTGGATGATCTGATCCAAAGACACTGGGGAATGAGTAAGTGTCACATTTTCAAGCCACTGAAACAGAACTAAGGATCAGATAGGCCACCCCATAGAAATAAATTCAGAAACTTACCGCATAAGTTTGATTCCAAAATAGTGTGTAGTTTAGAGTAGCAAAGATATTTTCTAAGCCCACTGTGAGTGAAACAAGGGCCACTGTAGATACATCTTCTTGCATTGACTAAGGGATAAATTTGGACAACTCAGTTGGAGCTAGGATGGGTACAAATATTCCATGGCAATATTATTCACTTACCAGTTCAACTACCACTTATATGCATAAATCATTTCCCACTTGGTTCACATGGATATATAGTTTTAGAAACACATTTACTATGTAAATAGGATATACCTGTGTTAAACTCTGTATCTCTTAATTCCAAATCAGCTCTATTTTATGTACTCAGAATCATTCTTCATGGCCTAGTTCTAGTGCAGTACTCCCAAGGGGTAAAAACTGAATTATCCTGACCTTGACCAAAAAAACCCAGAAATTTGTTTAGCTCTATTTTTCAGCCAGATTTTTTTCCTTTCTTTACACTTAAAATTTCACTTAAAAAAATACACCAGATAGCCATGTAACAATTTTAATGACTATGAAGATAATATCTTCTTAGTGATTTATAAAATAATTTCACCAGTTCTGTAATAATGCAAATTGGAAAACTGTGGAAGTAATTTACTCTTCTAGGTTTTACCTTCTTCAGACATTAGGAGACATAAGCTCTGATGATATTAATACATTTAGAAGGAAGTTGCTTACCAAATGCATGTTGTTAATTTTGTTACATGGTTCAGCTTCATTTGACTGTATTTCTCCCCTAAGGATGGTTTTTTGAAATGATGCCCCACAGCTATGAGCAATTCAGATTGTAAAATCTTACAATGCACATGCTTATCATCACAAAGTAAAAATTTATACACTTTTGAACCTTTAGAGTACATGTGATGTATAATCTATCTATTTCAACCCTACTCTTGAATTCATTTGGTGTATTCTTTACTAAAGGTCAGCAATGTAATACTAATTGGGTCAAATTCCCTTAAGCACATGCTCATCTCCTTCTGATGTACAACACAATAAAATAGCTTTCATTGTAGATACAATAAAATTTTATAAAATGAAAGAAGGACCATAACATTGAATATATATAAATTCTGGAATGGTCTTTCCTCTGGGATTCTTCTTGTGGCTTTTTTTTTCCTTGCTACTGTGGGTTTATCTGATCATTTTAACAAGAACATTCATTCTTTTAAAGGAGGACATAGGTTTTCTATTTTATACCTCCATTTTATCACCCTTTAATAATGAACTATAAACTATCTATAATTGTCCACTTACAAATAATGCTTAACTATTCCTGGAAAAAGCATAATACTAAAATCCAGAATTAATTCATTCACCATGAATAATAAGGATTTCCCTTCCTGTTAGCATTTGTGGAATAAAGCACTTAGAAACAAATTCGAATTCATTTCCTTTTAAAATTTTTATTGGTAATAGGGAGAAGCTCCTTTTCCACAGTTTTTATGTGGGAGGCAGAGAAGGGGCTCTGCATACAATATCATTTTACCTCATTCTCCATGTGGCAAAATACCTTTCTTTGCTCCCTGCTCTTCCTGCCAAGGACCCATGAAGTATACTTTTCCATTTCTCTTCCCTTAACCAAAACACATCAGCCTTTGACACACTCACACACACACACACACACACACACACACACATACACATACATATACATATACACATACACATATTAAGGATGAGAAGCCGCAGGTTATGGAAGACACTATGGCAGAGAGGAGGGAGGGCAGTGGTAAAGGTGTGTGTACATGCAGGGAGGGTGGACAGGAGCCGCTGGGGCCCAGAACATTGTCTAGCCACATAAATCCTTTTGAATGGCATAGACAGAGCCTGACCTCAAAATATCATCAATCAAATCTTCAAGTGATTTGACATACATATCCTGAAAAATCTTCAAGGAACTTTGGTGTTTATGGGTAATGATGAGCGTTGCTTAGACCCCTGGATTATTTAATCAAATAATAACAGCTACCTCAAATTTAGTAGCACATCAGAGCAATGGTAAAAGTCAATATGAATCAGTAAGAGAAAGCAGTTCAATAAATAATTTCCTGAAGAAGTTATTATCTTTTAGAGTTTTGAGAAAACAAAATCTTACTCTACTTCAAAAATAACAAAACTTAAACTTAGTGTATTATGTTTACTTATTTCACAAATAAGTACTGAATTATAATGTTATCGTATGATCTGGGATGAAGAACAATAGCATTTTTCACATCAGAACATTTGATGAAAAATAGTAAATATATATTCAAGTATTTATGTTTCCTGAAGGGACATTATTTAGTCATACAGTCCCAAAAGTGATTAAGCTTATATTTATTTCATAAAATGCCGCTAATTGCTTTTCGATTGAGATTCAAGTTCCCAGTCCCCAAACTGATTAATAGAAGAGAAAGAAAATCAACTTTTTGATACACATTACCTAGATAAACCCCAAGTAGTATATTAGAAAGTATAAATAGATATGAAATGTCATAAAGCAGGGAACCAGGAAACAATATTTGAACTATCTTTACACTCTCCTTTGCTTTTCCCTTTCCAACCAGTTATTTGGTATATGCTACAACCCAGACATGGTGCTAGGTCATGAGAAGAATCAGTAAAGCATGGTCTCTAGCTTTCAGAAGCTCACAGTGTGGTGGATTTATGGCCCAAAGTTCCTGGTTTCTGAATGGTTCATTACAGCTGAACAAATATTAGGTGATTTATTTCAGGGGAAGCTATCCAGCCTTCCTATTCCTGAATTTGGAGAAAAAAATAGATTCTATTCCAAAAGGAATACATTATTCTTTGAATTATTAGTATATATATACATATCATGTGTTTCATGCATTTCTTGTATGTGCACTTGTGCATGTTTAAATCTGAAACTGCCCAGGAAACCTGCTTTCTTTATGCTCCACCCAAATTTACTGGCTTAGAAACATCCCAGCCTTGGTTATGGAGAAGTACTTTATCATATTTTTACTTTTCTTTGTATAAGAATCAAGTTAAAAGGAGAGAGAGAAAGAGGAAGGAAGGAAGGAAGGAAAGAAAAGAGGGAGGGAGGGAGGAAGAAAGAAAGGAAGAAAGAAAGACAGTTACGTAACATGAAACAAAAAGTTGAAATTGTTGTGTAGGTTTTATAAAAAAATCAAGTTCAATTAATCTATTCATTTCTTCCATTCCATTCTGTTTTGTTAGATTTAGCAAATGTTTGGGGATTTTCCAAGTCTCAATATATGACACTAAGAATATAGAGGTAGGACACAGTGCCTGGCTACCAAAAGCTTGCAGTTTCATATGGGAAAAAGTTAAACAACTTCAATACAATTGAAAAAGTGGTAATATCAAAATATACACAGGATGGCATTGAGGTACATAGGGGAAGGTCTAAACCAGATTCAAAACGTACAGGGAAGGCTGCCTGGAGCAGATTATATTTGAGCTGAATCTTGAAGAATAATTAAGAACTATCTAGTTTTAAAAAAATCATTGGAGGAGAGACAACTTTAGTGATTGGCATATTAAAAGGCATAGAAGAAAGAAGCATAGTGAATTCTAGGTCCTGCAATTCACTATGAAGGAGTGAAGTGAGGGGTGCATACACAGGAATGCCGAAGGAGGAGACTTTTCTCATGAGCAGCACAATGAAAGGCATCCTGTGCTGTGAAAGAATCTCAATATTATTATCCTTAAGGCTCAATGTTATTATCCTTAAACCTATAAGAAGTGTCAACTCTGATTCTTTGTGTCTAGATTTACTAGCCTCAGGAGGCAAACGACAGAACATGACCTTTCAACGTTCATTTTCATTCCTGGTTATATAAATTACTCTCCCCATTTTCCATTTTCCCATGTTTAGTCTTCTACTTTGAGAGTACTGCCAGGTAATTGCTCTTCTGAGTAAAATATAACCATATGAAAAGCAGGTTTTCTCTAAGAGGAAAATGCAAAAGAATTCAATGAAAGGAAGAACAAACAGATTGAGATGGTTTATTTGTATCTGGACTCAGATCCTATCTGCTTCTTGTTTAAAAACCTCTGCTTGCTTTCCACCTTCCAGAGCAGGAAGGGTACCTCCACTGCTCCCCACCTCCCTAACCCCACCCACCATCTGACTTATTTACCCCCGCAAGCTCGTTACAGTTTGCTTTTCCTGTCTTGCCTCCACACTGTCCCCACCAAACTTCATTTTATAACCATTCTTGGTAGGTCACTATTGCCCAGCAAGAAATATATCACACACAGGTCCCCTGTTCATGACTTTAACCATGCTTTTCCCTAGGCATAGAATGTCTTTCTCCATTAGTCTACCTGGAAAATGATTTTCTCAGGTTTCAAGAGCTGGCACAAACATTACCTCATATCTGCAGCTTTCTGTAATTCTCTTTTTATTCCCAACCCTCTAATCTTATTCAGAAAAAATTGCTTCCTCATCAGGCCTCCCATTGTATGACTCTACCACTTTTCATGCTGCATGACACTCACTGGTACTTGTGCTTCTGTCTCCCTCACGGATTATAAGGCCCTCAAAGATAAAAACTCTTATTCATATTCATATCCTAGCAACGAGATGGGACCCACTAATTGTTAGATACCCAATGAGTACCTGCTGAGTTGAACTGAAATGAAAGCTTGTCACAGAGGAAACAGTGAGTTCTCTATGCCCATGGGTTTTATTTATTTTGATAACCTATGGAGAAATCAATCATGCAACAATTTGTAAGAATCACAAAGGAAGCCAAAGGAGTTTAGCCCTACAGTAATCTTATTATTTTACAGAAATGAGCAGGAGTAGATATGCAAGTTACCTAGATTGGTTTTGTTGTATGTATTTAGTATTGTGATTTCCCCATTATTTGATAAAATAACTTTTTAAAAAGGTACTTACATTAAAGAGCAAATTTTAAAATAATAATAATAATGTAATTGTTACTAAAACCTATTTTTTTCATTTAATAAGTATTTATTCAATACAGACTTAGCTGAGACACTGGCCTTGAGCTCTTTAATTTCTCATGGATGAAATCATTTAAATCAGGGCAATAAGTTATTTTAAATAACTTGATAGATATCAGCAAAGAACCAATTTTATTATAATGCCACATGTAAAAATTATTTAGAATTATTATATAAAATAAAAACTTTTTTAAATCAAAACTTAGAATGGCATCTTAAACTCCAGGAAAAATGAATACTTTCTTAGAGTGAGATGAAGAAATAAAAATTTCCTACTTTTCAAGGTCAAGGATTATAAACTCTAAAGATTCATATAGAAAAGGATAAATCAACATATCCCTCTATGACATTCCTGAAAAATATCTATTTGGACAACGTAAATGAAAATTGAGCCATCATTAAATAATGCCCTGGATAAATCTCAACAAATTTTAATCAAAGCTTGGAGAGAATTCTTTCAAAGCTTTCCAATATTCCCAGGGATGATATAGATATATATTGTTTCCATACCTCAAATGCTATGGAGAACCACATATTAATTCAGTCTAAATCTTAACATTGGATTCAATTTTCTAGGTATTTTTCCTTGGATGTTTTAGGGTTTGGGAGAGAAGGAAGATCTGGATTTTTTAAAATTGTCTAAATTCCTTATTTTAACATATAACATAAATACAACATAATTCAATAACGTTTTGATTTTTGAAAAAAGGACTATCTTCTTACCCTTTTCTTCTTAGTTTAATAACACAGTAGTTTGACGGAACAAATGTTTAAATACTGACTCACACATCAAAAAAAAAAGTAAGTTGTTATAAAATGAAATAAGCATATTTGTAAGAGAGGTCTTAAGAAATTAAATGCTACCAACTCCTCAAAACACTGACCTCTCCAAAGCAGACATTAAGAAGCAATTGCTTTTAGCTATTACAGTCAGCTCTTTGTATCTGCGATTGTGAAACCTGTGGGTTTCACAGAGGGCCAATTGTACTAGCCATTTTGTTAAGGGACTTGAGCATCAGTGGATTTTTGTATCTGTGGGTGGTCCTGGTACCAATCCCCTATGGATATTGAGGGACACATGTACTTGTTTTCAGCAATTCTAACTTGTTAGTAGAAGGTGAAATACTGTTTCTGCACTCATAAAGACTAGTTTAGAAATCTGTTTAAATACTACAATGTGATACATTTGAAATAATGACCCTAATTTTCAGTAGAGGAAACTGCCTGTTGCATTTTATGGTATTACTAATTCAGTGGGGAAAATGAGAAGCTAGACCATTGTGAGTAAAGTCACAAGACCACGAGGCCATGATAGAATGGACTGCTGTCCAGCTGTTCTTGCTATTTCAATGTACTTAGCTTCGGAACCAATACTCATCATGGCATGCTTCATTGATCTAAAACAAACAGACTGCCAGCCATTTCTCCAGCAAAAATGGGTTTATTACCGAATAAGCAAAGAATTGCATTGTGGGGTCTGCAACCATGGTGAGCCACGTGCAAGGCCCCCATGGCAAGGGAAGATGGGAAAAGCAAGTTGGGAGGGCTATAGTAAACGAAGAGTTCATGCTTTTCATTGGCTGAGCTGTTGCCAGGAAAGAAAAAGAGTCTTTCTTCTTCCTTTTGCATGCTGCTATCTTTTCAGGTGTGAAAGCTCTTCCTTCTGGCCTCCCAACTCTATTTAATTGAAGTTTCTGTTTATTAACTTTTTGCAGGTTTGATACCACAGACTAGCCAATATGCATTCTCATTGGTTAGGCAGCCTCTCTACCCCTGCCTCCCTTATTGTTAAATAATTTGACTCTCACCTCTGAAAAACATCCTATTAAAATAAGGCATATTTGTTTCATATTTATCAGAAACTGTACAAGGCTATACATGTATATATATGTGTGTATATATATATATATGTACATGCATTTATATAAAACTTGTACATATACAAATAGTATATTCATGAAACATATATAGATACATATCTTGTATATGTTCAATATTTGTATTTATTTCTTAGATCATTCCTACAGGTTAATTTCTTCCCATTTTAAGGTAGGAAGCCTGAACCTGAGAAAAGATAGTGTCTCTGTGTCACTCTCTAAGTAAGTGATGTAACTACATTTCAAACTCAAAACTTATGCTTTAGGTATTAACAACAATATCTCTCCAATTTATGTTCAGTATATAACAAAAATCATGTTTTGCACTATGTAAAATTAAACGGATATTTTATCATAGTGCTAAGCCTGTGTTTGCTGAAACCTTCCTCCCATGCTGCTGGAGATCCCAGGAGACAACCACTATAGGTGGTTGTGGTGGACCCCACAGGACGCCTCAAGAAGTATTTGGTCCCAGCCATTTGAAAGCCATGGAGAGTTCCGATCAATCCTTTGGGATGTCCACACAATGCAGAAATTTAACTGAACCCAGTTACACTTGCTGCCAACATATAACCCCAAGCTGTCCCCCAGTAAGAATCACTTGACTCCCAGTAAAGCGCCATTGACAGCTGCTGCTGGCATTGTTATCCCCACCGCAGCGGACAACACTCGGCCACTAGAACCCTGGTCCTACACTGCAATCGCTGGACCTTGCTTCCAGATTGCAGCTGATTCCATCAGTTCATATCACCTGCCTTAAGGACACAATCAGAACCAAGGATATGATCTCTCTCTTCCCTGTTTACATAGTCACGGCCCAGAGTCCAAGCCTTTCAGATCATTCAGTCACCTCTTCAACTCTTATCCCCACAATGCTGTAAACACATTTTCTCTTGACCCAATGTCTCACTGTAATCTTCTCTCTCAAATCTTCCACAATGACCGCTGATATTCCCCTAAATTATCTGTTATTCAAAAATGACCTTAACTGAAACCTAGATGTCCCCAGAAAACACAATTTCCCCTTTATCCTACTCAGGCAAGTTGTTTTTATTTTGTTGTCTGTTTGTTTTCCCTCCCACACCTCCAATGTTTAAGCATTGGGCTAGGCAGTGGGATTTGTTTCCTCCTGGTTTCCAATAGCTGTATCTGAATCCCCCTATTCTGGAACTTTCAGATGCATATCATCCAGCTTCAGCACTCTCCCCTCCTCCACCCTCCAAGTCCTCCTTGAAGTCTTCAGCACAATCTTCATCTTCACCTTAGCTGCTTTAATTATCCAGGTGAATACAGTGGCCACATGGACCAACCATCCAACAATCTTGACTCTGTGTTCTCTGAACTTCCTAATGATCTCCTCCACTTCACCTAAGCCACCTGCCCCCTCAATCATAACATGAACTCTGCCATCTCAGGAAACTCAGCCACTCCCAAAGTACCCATTTCAGATATCCCACTCTGACCACGACAACCCATTCTTCCAGCCACTTGCCGGGTACCTCCTTCCGTCCCCTCAAGCAGTTATTCATATAACTCATTGAGATCACCAGTCCATTATCACTATCATTTTTACTATATCTAGCAGCCTTTCGGGCTTAAAGTCTTTCCCTACACAGGTTCAGTTCTACAGAGATTTATTTCTGTTACCATGTTGCAGATGTAACTAATTTCCCTGTCCTTTCCTTTATCATTATAGCCAAACGAGAAAATCACAGCTCTAGATGAATCTAACTATAGACCCTCTCTTAAAAGAGCTTTCTACAGTTTTTTTCTTCACATTCACCTCACTCTTCAGTTTACTCCAATCTGCATTCTGACCCTAACACTCTAAAAAAATTGCTCTTGTAAATGAAATCAATGCCACCCAAATAGTTAAGTTACAGGAAAACTTGTTTGATTTTTCAGGTAGATTCAACAAGCCAACCAAACGTTTCCTATTCTTGAAACACCTCCTTTTCTTTTTTTCTTTAACAGAACATTTTCCTATTTTTCTTCTTGCTTCTCAGGCAGCCCCTTCTAGTGATACTTGCCAACTACCAGACCTTTAAATACTGGAATTTTGTAGGGCTCAGATCTAAGCTATCTACATATTTGAATTTGTCTTCTTTCCTTAAGTGTTAATATTTTCTCCTATTCCTTTAAAATCATGAATATAAATCAGATTTATATTTCTATCACAACTTCTCTTCCAAGCCCTAGACCTATAGCCAAATGCCTAATGATATACCACTTGGATATTTCACAATTAAATTGTGTATTTATTTAATTAACTTAATGATTTACTTTCAATCTGCCTGAAACTGTTAGAGAATAAAAAAGGCAATTAGCTCATGCGTAATCAGTTGAATTTCCTGTCACAAATTCTAAAAGTGAAAAACTCCATGAACAAAATATTTTTAATACTCAGTTTAATTTCCCTGAACCACCATCAGCCCCTTGTAGAGTTCTTCAATGTATACCAGCGGTCCCCAAACTTTTCGGCACCAGGCACTGGTTTCATGGAAGACATTTTTTCCGCGGACGGGGTTGGGGATGGTTCGGACGGTAATACAAGCGATGGGGAGGGGCAGATGAAGCTTCCCTCGCTCTCCGATCACGTCCTACTGTGCGGCCCGGATCCTAACAGGCTGCGGACCGCTATCAGTGCGCGGCCCAGGGGTTGGGGACCCCTGATGTGTACTGTACTCTCTTCTTCTGAAAAACACTCCGCTTTTTCATTATTTTCAAATGTAACTGAACTCCTTTCAAATGCTCATTACCAGTTTCCCCTTTCAAACAGACTTTGGAAGTTTGTTTACTTGTGAGTACAAGGCTCTTTCTCCCCTGTGAATTATAAAGCAATTCTTTAAAGACTGGTAGGTGGTAGTTAGTGATGGTGAACTTGGCTTGAACTAACACATAAAAGAGAACCTGTAAAGTAAACTTGATGTTAATAACTGAGGTGCGGTAGTTTCCTTGTGTCTACCTGGTAGCTATGTGTTTCATTTCTTTCTTTCTTTTTTTTTTTTGCATGTTTCACGGATGAGCTTTCATTAAAATTGTACATAGATCTCATAGTTAATTTTTTTAAAAAGAGAACTTCCTTTTTTCCCAGTATCAAAATAGTTATCTTTTTAAAAATACCTTGAAAACATTTAATACAATTATTTTGTTATATATTAAACACTCTCCTAAAATCTCAATCATTTCTCTCCCACCTCATTATCCTAGAATCCTGCTTTAGTGTCACTGTCACTTTTTTTTTTTTTTTTGGCATCCTTAATGCTTTATCCCAGAAAAGCATGAAGAGGAAAAGAAGATTTTCCTGTTAAGTCTGCTATTTCCAAAAAAAAAAAAAAGTTTAAATAGGAGAAACCAATGACAATATTTGATTTGATACTGAAGATTCTTATTAACGAGGCTTCCTCACAGAGTTATGCTCTATGTTTTGTATTTCTTTCCACATGTAGATCCAGAGTAAACAATGCCAGACAGATTTTCAAATTCTGAGTCTTTCGTCCTTTTTATTTTCTCCCAGGATTGGGAACATATCGGTGGCCATATCAATGAGTCAGTGAGCATTTCCAGCATGCCTATTGTCCGCGCGAGTCCTGAATACGACACTGGGGCTGCACCACTATGTGAACTGTAAGAAAAGTAAGGCTAAAGACCCACCTCAAACTACGCTGTGTTAAACTGCTAGAGTTCCCTCTTGTCTGCATTTCATCGAAAGGAAAAACTGTGCCCCTAGCGCTGATTCATTTCCAACATTATGGGGGCATGGGCTGAGTGGCTTCTCTCTAGAAACCTTTCAGTAATGAAGCCCTCCAAGCTGGAAACTGCATCCTGACTGCCTTTCACTTTGGAAAACATGTTTATCAACTCAGAGATGAATCATTGCTGCATTTATGCTAAATCGGCAATCCAGGGCTACATAGTTATTTTCCACTGCCACAGCAGACTTTCTCTCCTATTTCATCTGAATCCCAGCCCACTCCTGCTGAATATAAGGCCTGGCCTCCTTCCAGACTTCCCAAATCTGTTTATGGGGTCCTCCGAGGATAGGTCTGGTCTACGCTACCTTGAGGGTCAACTTCAGCTCCGAGAAAGCCCTGCTGCTCTGTTCCAATCGGTGTGTTATGGCGATGTCAGCCACCCTGAATCATCAGCAGACATGAGTTGGAGAACAAAGTGTCCTGAAACGATGCCGGGCAAAACTGAGTCAGTCTTGAGCTTTGTTGGCCTCTGATTGTTTACAATGTGCAAGAGATCATTCACATTGACTTTTGTAATTCCTTAAAAGTAATGTCTGTCCTTGTAAGTTGTGGTGGTTAAAGACATAGGTTAATGAATCGGACAGAACTGGATTCAGATCCTAACACTTACTAGCTATGTGTCCTTGGGCAGATTAATTGGTGTCCCTAAATCCCAGTTTACTCATCTGAGAATTTTGGCCAATCTTAGTATCTACCCCATAGGGTGGTTTTAAGGATTAAATGGAATCTGGTATATAAAAGGCAGACCATAGAACCAGGTGCAGGATAATGGTTCAATAACTGGGACATATGATTAAGGGTATTATATTCGTTGTCTGTTTCCATAATAATCCAATGTTCTTTTAGCTGTCACTACCATCATTTATTTCTTTTTTATTTTAGTCATTCTATTGGCTTAACTCTCCTTAGGCTAACGCTTGATATCATATCTTAACTTGCAGTTCAGTACAATCTAATCATCCAAAAGGAATAAAGATAAAAATTTACTCATGTCTGAGAAAAGGCAGTAATTTTTTTATTACTTTAATGTTACTTTAAAAACTCAAACACTAACTTATTTGAAATTGATTGAACTCAAGGCCTATTTACAACCTGGTTGTGGTGTTTGTTTTTGTTTGTCTGTCCTCTTTGCCATTGTGTGTGATTTCTAAAATTATGAATAGACTTAAAATTAGGTATTTGGGCACTAAACCATAGAGTATTTACTAGTATGCTGGAGTCCATAGAGCATTGTGTTAGAATTATACAAATACAGTGCAAAACTCAAAGCAAAGAGAGCCCCCATTCATACAATAGCCAAAACAAAATTTATTTTTACATTCAGATGGGGTTTACACTTGAGTTTTCAGCCAGGTTGGCAATCACCTGATGTTTGAATAAGGCCATTGCACACTCTGATCTCTATCTTAACTAGTCCAATACTACTCACAACTTTGCTGTAGTGGCATTTTGTTCTTCTTTTGGCTCCTTTAGTAAATAGATGAACTAACTTTTCTGCTTCTGGTCTTCGATCTATTTCTGGGCTTCCAATCTCATGTCTTCCCATGCTACAACAGCTGTATTATTTTGCAAGGGCTACCATGACAAAATATCATAGGCTGGATGACTTAAAAGAAATGTATCTTCTCAGAGTTCTGGAGGCTGGCAGTCCAAGATCAAGGTGTTGGTAGGTTTGGTTTGTCCCAAGGCACCTCTTCTCGGCTTGCAAAAAGACTCTTTCTCACCATGTCCTCACATGCTCTTTTCTCTGGCATCCTTTCCTCTTTGATAAGGACACCAGTCTTATTGGATCAGGGCCCAAGGTTATGACTTCATTTATTAACTTTAATTACTTCCTTAAACGACCTACCTCCAAATAGTGTAATATTGGAGGTTAGGATTCAACATATGAAATTTGGGGGAACACAATTCAGTCCATAACAACAGCCTTGCAGACTAATCATTTGATGAGGCTTGACCTCCCTGACCCTGTTGAGTGGAACACTGGAAGAGTGAACATTATTCTACAGGCAGCTTCCAAGGAGTATGATGTTCCCCATAGGTGGGGCCAGGGACTAATGTAATCAAATTTTACAGGGCCTGGAAAACACTGAGATGTATCAGCCATTTAGGCAAGTTAACAAAATGGAAGTTTTTCATCAAAATTATTTAATTATCAGACCAATAATTGATTTAGTTAGTAGGATAAAACATTTTGTTTTCTTTTTTATAGTGAAATATTTCAAATATACAGGAAAATTTAATGAATAATAAAATGAACACTCAGGTATTAATCCAAATTAATTAAAACAAATTCTTTTAATATAATTCTTTTGAAAGAAATATTGTTCTTTTAAAAGAAGTATAATATTACAGAAACATTTGAAGCCCCTGTGAATCTTTGCTTGATCATAGTGCCTTCTTTCCTTTCCCACAGGTAATTATTTTTTTGTTTTTTTTTCACCACCACACATGATGTTTTTATACTTTTGCTTCATACAAATAGACTATTGCTTTTCTTATTATTAAATTCCACATAAGTGGCATTGTAACATAGCTATCAATTCCAAATTTCCTTTTATACATTTAACTCCAGCAATTTTATTTTAACTGTTGTATAATATTCTGGGGTTGACTATATCACAATGTAAATATTCATTTTTCTCTTGATGGATGTTTAAATTGTTTTCAATTTGTTGACTAGTACAAACAACACTGATCGAGGATTTCTGTACCTATCTCATTGTGTGAATGTTCAAAATTTCTCTACCAAAGGTAGGGAAGGAAAAAGTTTTCCTCGATCCCCTTAGGGCTCCTGGAACAGTCTAAAAAGTAAACTGACCAAGACAGGTTAACAAGAAAAAAAGCACACAAATTTATTTAATATACGTTTTATGTGACATGAGAGCCTTCATAAGGAAATGAAGACCCAAAGAAATGGTTAAACCTGAGTATTTTATTCTAGGTGGACAGTTGTGGAGAAATATGATAGGTCAAAGAGTATGAGGGAAGTGTAGTAAAATGGGGAAAACTTAGAAAGGACTGTATTAGGATTTTTCTTGGTGTTCCTTTGTCTTCAGAGATAAGGATGCTCCTTTTCTCTGGGTATAGGTCAGTCACCTCACACATGAGGGCTTTTTGACCTGTTCCAGGAGAGAGCAGGGGGAAGATCACAGTGACCTCCCTTATTCTGCTGTTTTCTCAAATTCTTTCAGCTTAAAATAGTCAATATGCTAAGGTGCCATATTTTGGAGTAGCGTGTCCTGAAGAATATGCTCCTAAGAGTGAAGGTATCTCATATCTCAAACTTTGTGAAACATTGCCCAATTGCCTTCCAAAATGGTGGCACTTATTATATTTCCCCCAACAACTTCACCAAAATTTGTTATTATAAAATATTTTCAGTTTTTTCAATCTTTGGGTGGGTGATGTTAGCGTCATGTTATTTAAACTCACATTTCCTGCTCTCTGGTGAGCATCTTGTATGTGTTTATTGGCAATTCAGCTTTTTCTCTTAAATCCTTTGCTCATTTTTCTATGGCATTATCTACCTTATTGATTTTTAGGAGTTATTTATATATTCTAGATTTAAATTCATTGCAAATAGGTTTTACTAGTCTCTAGCTCATCATAAATAAATTTGTTTACAGTTTATAGTTAAATATGTCTATGTTTTGCTGTACGGAGAATTTTAATTTTAATATAATCAAATCTCTCTTTTCCTTTACAATTTTTGGGAGAGGGGGTTTAGAAATTCTTCCCTATCCTGGCATCAAGATATTCATCTATATTTTCTTCTGAAATTTTAAGTTTTATTTTCACATTCAAATTCTTAACACATTGAATGCCAAAAAAAAGGTGTTAATCTACTATGATTACTGAATAAATAAATTGGTAGGCATGCTTACTAATTTTTATGATCTTTATCTGATAGCTCTAATACCTGAAATTGTAAGCAAATTGATATCTTTTCTACTGCTTATTGTATCTGATGATTCTTGCTCATGGTAAATTTTTTCCTTATGGATTTTCCTTATTAAATTTTGTATTATGAATTATCTTCAAGATTCCTTTGAAGTCCTAGGAAATGTGAGTTTGACTTATGAGTGGTTGTGCTTTTGCTTCTGCCAGGTACTCTTGAGGTACCCCTATCTAAGACTACTATTTAAATGTTCTTTCTGATTATGGTTTTCTGGACCACTCATATAGAATAAACTGGAACCACAAATCCACATAGTTATGAATTCTCAGGGGAAACACTTATTTTTTCCCACCATGGCCCAGACTACTACCTATTAAGTTTCCTTATGAAGGTGGGTTTCCTGATGGAGTAGTTATTCCTTCTATTTTAATGAGAATATAGCCCTTTGGGTGGGGGCTAGCTTAGTGCAGGATCTTATTTCAGATTCACTGCCCTTTCCCTGGACCCAAATCTTCATTAAACTTTTATAACCCCAAAAAAAGTAGAATAGTAACCTCCTCCACATACTTCCCACCACTCCATTCCACAAACCCACCACCCAGTATAATTCAAGTACTTCAATACTTTTACTTTCTTATCTTGAGTATTTCCCTTATTTCCTTGCTTGCCCAGCTATGCACTTAAAAGGATTAAAAAATATTGTGATCATTCTAGTTATTTTGTTGCTTATAAATATTGCTATAAATGAATGACCTGCTTTTCTAAGTATTGGATATCAAATAGATTCACTTACTGATTCACTTTAATTGGATAAAGCAAGATTTACAGTCTAAAACATTAATAAATAACTCGGTTTTATAGTTTCTATTTTCTTTTCAGCATTATTATGCATTTATTTTTTATTCAGAAATCACTTGAGAAGTATAGCAAAGTCTTTAAAATTCAGATTAATTTCCCATAAACAACACTGCATCATGAATTATCTATTTTCAGAATTTCAACTTGCTGTGACAGGCTGCCAAATTTCTGCTGTCATGTAAATTAAAACAAACAAAAAAAACAACAACAACTACCCAACTGAGATATTGTGCTACAAAGAAATGTTCCACATCTCCACCACTTGGGAGTGAGAACAGGAACAATTTAAATTTTTCCAATTTATGTCAATAATGTTTTTGTGTCCCATATGGAACATCTTTCTAGGCAGTTTCCCAGCTGATCTACTCCTAATATCACTTATCTAGCTACAGACAGAATCAAATGATTCAGTCTATGTAATTTCTCACTTCTTATTCCAGAGAGACCATCCAGGAAAAATTTTAAAAAATCAACCAAAATGTTTTTTATATATCTCATGTCTCTATTTTTGCTTCTTTTTCTTTTCAAAATCTCTGTTCGCATTTGCTCTTCAGAAACTGGTAGATGCCATATGGTTAATATAATCAACCAAGTAAAGGTTTGTTTCAATTGTTTGTGTTCCCAGAAATCTGTTAAACATCTTTTTTTTTTTACTATGTCATCTCAAGGAAAAAGCAACATAACAGGATTAGATAAATGGAATCAGTGTAAGGGATTTTCTAAAATTAGAGGAGGACTTCCCTGGCGGTCCAGTGGTTAAGACTCTGTGTTTCCACTGCAGGGGGTGTGGGTTTGATCCTGGGTCGGGGAACGAAGATCCTGGACGCTGCATGGCGAGGCCAAAGAATAAATAAATATAAAATAAAATAAAATAAAAGAGATAAGATAAGGATAAGAGTAAGCACTTGATTATGACTTTCTTTTCATTCAACAAACCTGTCATGTGAAAGAAGACAGCCAGAGACCCTCCCAGTGTCCCCATTCTCTGCTCTATGGAGATCATATGTATCTTAAGTAAACTCACACATTCATGAATAGTAAGTCATCAGAGCATATGTTTCTCACATTTTTCTTCTTTTATAAAATACTTTTGTTTAAAACCCAATCTTCAAAAAGCTCTAACACATCTAACACATGCCACATTTCTTCTCAGTTATCAGGGACATTGGAAGTCATTTCTTGATTATCATTTCCAAGTAGCTTGAGATAATATACATACATGTTGAGATAATATACATGAATCTCCTTTATGAGAATGTCCACTCCTATTTTTCACTTAGCTTTGCCTTTGACATAGAAATAGTGACATACGTCCACCAGAACTTTCACACCATTGTCACTACCTTGCACTAAGAGAATGTCAACATTGCAGATAGTTCTGTTTTATGAGATCTTCTGTGTCTTCGATCTTCCTTTTACTGACACATTTTGCAAATGTGTCAATGGTGAAGACCACATTGCACTAAATAAACATAATAGAGAGGGTTTTTTTATTACTATAAATGACAAAATCTATTTCAATAGCACTTAAACAATCTGTTTGGATTACACAATACATGTTATATATGACATGACAGATATGCTTCACTTTATAACATATGTTAAGTTACAACATTTTTATTAATGAGAACTCTAAAAAGCAGAATATCCTGATAAAATTAATTTGGGGTAATGTCAAGATATTTTTAAGTAGCAGGAAGTTGTAGTAGAAATAACCTGAGCATTAGATACCCAAGTTTTAAAATCCTGCTTCTTCCATTTATTACTCTGAACTCATCTTCACAAAGTCTTTACTTTCATCAAACTGAAGTATGAGTTAAAATAGCTTCTTTACATTAAAAAAGTACTTGATACATAATATGTTCTCTCTTCTTCCATGTTTATTAAGAACATTTAAAAAGTAGAATAAGCTATGTATTAAGTAATAACTAAGATAAAGTAATATAATTCAGTGTCTTTAGTAACTTTAGCAATCAATCACTAATCATTTTACTGTCTGTACTACTGACAATATTGACAGCAAACATAATGACCACTATTATTTCAGTATTTATCAATATTTTGAGACTCTGTCATAATTTTCAGTTTTGCTTAATAACAGTCAACGCACACTGAGAAGCCTTGGTCTCCTTTGGCTTCTAGTTCAGTTTCATGATACTTGCTATTTTCCAATTCCTCATTTGCCTTGGTAAGCTGCATCCTCAATTGATGGGCATGAGTTATTAGTGGCAAGAGCACATAAGGATGGATGTAGCAGGAGACATTGGTCAAAGCACCATAGTAGTTTCCTCTCTCTTCAAATGGGGTTCCAAGGCCAGGAAAAGGCTACTACACATATATATAAAAGATGAAGAAATCTGGAGCAAAAGAGGCCAATAATGTTTATGACTTTCAGTTATAGATGTTTTCCTTAACACTAAGATCAGTTTATAATGATAAAAGGGTCAATCCATTGATGACATACCAGTTATAAACCTTCAGGTACATAATAGTAGAGCCCCAAAATACATGAAAGAAAAACTGACAGAATTGAAGGAAGAAATAGACAGTTCAACAGTAGTAGTTGGTGTTCTCAAAATTCCATTTTCAATAATGGATAGAATGACTAGACAGAAGATCAACAAGGAAATAGAATACATGTACACTGTAAACCCACTAGACGTACTTGATATCTTCAGAGCACTTTGTATTTCATAATTTTTTACTTAAATGTAAAAATTCATAGTTTCCATTCTGTAATAATTAACGCTAATAGTTAACATTTGCTATTTACCAGGCATTATCCTAAGTGTTTTGCACGTTTCTTATTCTTTAATAATCACAACAATCCTAATGGTACAAAGAAGATGTAAAAAAAAAAAAAAAAAACTGGCCTGATGTCTCACAGCTGGTGAACGACAAACAAGGGTATTATGGTCTGAACTGTATCCTCCCCTGCTCTGTACCCTGCCAAATTCATATATTGAAGCCCTAAACCCCAGTACCTGAGAAAGTGATTGCATTTGGAGATAGGGCCTTTAATAAAGAAGTAATTAAATTAAAATGAGGCTGTTAGGGTAGGTTTGAATCCATTCTAACTGGTACCCTGATAAGAAGAAGAAATTTGGACATGGAGAAACACCAGGGGTGCAGGTGCATAGAGGAAAGACCATGTAAGGACACAGTGAGAAGGCAGCCATCTCCAAGTCAAGGAGAGAAGCCTCAGAAGAAACCAAACATGCAGACACCTTGATCTTGGACTTGTAACCTCCATGAGGGTGAGAAATACATTTCTGCTGGTTAAGCCACCCAGTCTCTGGTATTTTGGTAAGGCAGCTCTAGCAAACTTACATTAAAGACTTAAACTCAGTGTCTGACCTGAGGGGCCACAGTGCTAACCATTATTCTAGGGCATCATGGCAGACATGGTTATTTTTGTTTGTCCCTGCTTTTTTAATATGTATGAGTTGTTTTAATCTATCTATGTTATTAATACCCACTTTGAACCTTTTTATCCAGGCAATTGTAGAGAGCTATTTAATAATCTAAAAGTCACTTTAGGTTCTGAGTAAATTGTGATGGATTTCTTGTTGGTCCACAAATGACAAATCTTATAGGAGATCACCTCTGACTCTGGAACACCCATTCTAAAAGGTATAAAATAATTTTACTAAGAAACTATTTTAGAAACAACCTGGAGGTTCTGAACCCTAGAAAAATTAGAGGCAAAAGAATCCCACTAGAGTATTTTGCTTTCTATAACATTGCCTCCTATAATCCAGAGAGGATTTCATCTTTGCTAGGTGATTATTTAAACAGAAGAAATCCATGGGAAATAGACTCCTTGTTGAATACTTTCTGTATATACATGACCTCAGAAAATCTTGTCTAAACTTATGGAAAAGTGCATAGGCAGCAGGTAAAGTCTGAGAGATTTTTGCCTAGACCAATACATAAATTATATGCAAGAGAAGAATAAATGACTAAGCAATTGTGATTCCAAGGAAAGTTACTGTCAATTCCAACCAAAATAGAATACCTGACTTAATGTGCATCTACAATGTCTAGACATTTATTCTTAAATCAGTGAGTATTCAGCCTCTTACACTGATATTTTCTTTTCTTTCTTTTAATGTACAATATTGAAACACATTGCTTTGAGGCACATGCCAAGAGTATTGGTGATAAAAAACACATCACAAAGGGAGTAGCAAAGTTCCTAGAATATATATTTCTTAAAAACTAAATTAGGCTTATTATTCCAGTGCTTTTATTCTGCTGGAGTTAAAAGTTCTTAAAATGGCAATCAATTTGAAAGACTTCTTGTACTATTGATATGTAGGTACTGTGACAATTCCTCCCTTTGTAAAATAAAAAGAAATGCTATATTTAAAAAAATTATTTAAATAATGTTAAACTGACAAGAAAATAAGGGAAATCCTCAGATGATAAATACAAGACAGGTGTGAGAATCTGAGGAAGGATTTCAAAGACTGAAGACAGCCATTGACTTGGGATCTTTTGCCATTCCCGTTTCATCTGAAGTTTTGGCTTGAATAGTTACTGAAAGTATAGGAGATAAAGCAGGGGCCCTGTACGAGGCTGGAACATTTGAAGCACACAACAGTAAATGAAGTCAGGGCTATTTAAGACTAAGGTTATTTGCTTGATGGGAACAGGGCAATATTTGATCTCCATCATTCACTGTGTACAAATATCAGTTCAACAGAGGTCAAGGATTAAATGTGAGAGGTAAAAATGTAAAATGTTTTGGAAAAAAAGAGAAAATATATATTTTCTAAAGAAAAAAATGCATAGCTTTCAAAAATTTTAATATTAGAAAATAAGAAAGACTTAATAGTTTAGAATCCAAATTAAGAATTCACGTTTTAAAAAAAGATCCACAAAATTTAACACAAAGAAAAAGGCAATTAAAATATAATACAGTGGAGTTAGTGAAATAAGAAGCAAAAGTACAATACAGTTTCAACTAAACTATTGATATACAAAGGCCTATGGCAATACTAATAAAAAAGACATATATTAATAATATGAGGAGTAGGAAGGGGAGGTGAATATAAATACAGCATATGTACTTAAAAAAACAGAGATTAATATAAAATTTATGCAAAAAATTTGAAAAGTTTATTGAAAATGATCAAATTTCTAGAAAAAGAAATACAGGCAGGCGTGCCTCGGAGATATTGTGGGTTGGGTTCCAGACCACTGAGGTAAAGTGAATATTGCCATACAGCCAGTCATACAAATTTTCTGCTTTCTCGGTGCATATAAAAGTTATGTTTACACTATACTATAGTCTACGAAGTATGCAAGAGTATTATGTCTAAAAAACAATGTATGTACCTTAATTAAAAATATTTTATTGCTAAAAAATGCTAACCATCATCTGAGGCTTCAGTGAGTCACAGTAGTAACATCAAAGATCACTGATCACAGATCACTATAACACATATAATAATAATGAAAATGTTTGAAATATTGCAAGAATTAACAAAATGTGACACAGAGATACAAAGTAAGACAATGTTGTTGGAAAAATGCAGCCAATAGACTTGCTCCAGGCACTACTGACACAAACCTTCAATTTGTAAGAAAACACAATATCTGCAAAGCATAATAAAGAAAAACACAATAAGATGAGGTATGCCTGTACAATAGCCTAAACCAACTCAACTAGAAACTGAAAATTGTAATAGTCCTGAAATCATTGAGGATGTGCTATTAAGGGTATAAATATTTACATAAGGAAAATACCAGTCCCAGATAACTTTAACTGAGTTTGCCATTCAAAGAAGAGAAAATCCAATCTTGCTCTTTGCAATGCTATATTTTTCAGAGATCTACTCATAAGTGGTAAAACTATAGAGAAAATAAAATTAATAATCAACATAATTTGGGATAGCTATCTTTAAGTGGAATCAGATGGCATCATGTAGAGACATGAAGGAGGATTTAAAACTATTGGTAATGGTCTATATCTTAAGCCGAGGTATGGATATATGGGTACTCCTTCTGTTATTCCGTATATACACTACAAACTTTTAAACTATTAACAATGTCAGAATGGCTTAAAACAATAACAATTTCTTAAGTTTTTATTTGATTTTTCAATAAATAATACATGCACAAAGTTCAATTAAAAAAACGTGGAAAGGTGAAAAGTGCAAATTTCCTTCCCACCCTTGCTCAATCTGCCCAATTTCCAACAGACAACAAATGTTATTAATTCCTTTGTATTTTTCTGCATTTCCTTAATATACAAGCAAATATGTATATTTATTTTATTCCCTTCCCCACTTTTTTACATTAACTATAACATATTCTGTACAATATTCTGTACCTTGCTGTTTTTCTGAACAATGTATCTTAGAGATCTTTTTATTTTAGTACATAAAGTGTTTCCTCATTATTTTTAGGTTTGTATTCTGGTTTATTTAAGCAGATTATATCAGATCTGTATAGTATCCTTTCTATGGATATAGCATATATTTTTAAACATTTTTTCTTCCAGTTTTTTGTTCTTGCAAACAATTATCCTATGAATATCCTTGGAAATACATTTGAATATATCCTATGAAATATTTCTCATGTATGCAAGTATGTTTGAAGGATAAATTCCCAAAAGTGGAATGGCTGAGTCAAAGTACACTTCCTTTTGTAGTTTTGATAGATATTGCCAAACTGTCATCCATCATGAAAGCAATGTGAGGAAGAACTTATTTCCCCACAGCCTCCTCAAAAGAGAGTGTGCTATGAAACTGCTCCACTGAATTTTTATTTCTCTCATTTTGAGCATGGTACAGGATCTTTTCATATTTTTAGAGATACTATGTTTTCTTTTCTGTGAACCATATGTTTATATCAGCTGCCCATGTTTCTATTGGGTTTTTCTTTTTCTCATCAATTTCTAGAAACCTTTTAATACATGAGAACTTAGCTCTATATCTGTGATATGAGTTGAAAAATTTTCCCAATTTGTCCTTTGTCTTTTGACTTTTAAAGGGCTTGCATTTGAAATTTATCATAATACATGGTATGCTGTATGAAGCTATGCTGTTTTTAATTATAATTCTGTTTCCCAAAGAGAAATATATTTAAATTAGATTACTCCCAACTTAGAATACAATAGTATTATAAGTACTATGGGTTTTTTTAAGTGCATTATTTTAAGATAGTTGACTCTGTGTAACATTTATGTTCTCAGTATGGGTCTAATACCATATTTTCACACATTATTTAAAAAAACATAAAAATGCAGTTAAAAAGTCAGATAAAATGATAATGGCCAAGTAACTCCAAAGCCACCATTTTCCAAACTCAACAATAGCAATGCTGAGATAATCTCAGATAAAATCTGATACAGAACTTTTTACTCCTTTTTAGTGAACTGAATTAAATATTTTTGTACACTTAGATTAACCAATTTATTAAGATCTATAGTTCTCTCCAATTTTTTTCTTAAGATTTGAGAAAATCCAATCTGTGAAAGATACCAGCCCATAAAATTCCTATAGCAAATCCTATGAGAAAAGCTCACAATAAGGTAACACAGTAGGGGAAATGCCTGTGGGAAGCTCTCTCCCAAACAGTACCACAGCTCTCCCATAGTTGATTGGCAGCCATCATGATAGAAAAAGTTACCAACCTCCTGGCCTTTGATTTGCCTTTAATCATTGACAAATGTAGAGACGACAGTCAAGAGTTAAGTTGAGTAGTTGTGCTGAGCTGCTCCCCATCCCATTTTCTTCTTGAAATTAAGGAGCACATGCTTCTAAACACAAGATAGTTGGCTTCATTGAGTGACTATTGTTTTCTTAGTCATAGGCCTGATAAAGTTCCATCTTCCTGCAGGACTGGGCTTATGCCACATCTACTGATTGTTAAGATCCTTTCAAAGGCTGCGTATAGTGGATATGTACAGTCTGTTTCTAATTTTAATATCCCTGAATATTGTGCTCTTAGTGTTAGTAGATGTTTACCTAATATAATACTGGTGGAGAATTCCAAGCACAGTAAATGGTATGGGGAAATAAATGAAAAAAAAAATGAAATGGGGACCTATGCAGGAGAAGAGAGTTTAATAGAAAAGGGTTAGGAGAGCAAGGAAGAAGTTATTAAAAGCAACAAAAGTATCACCAAATTGATTGAATCTTCATTCTAGTCCCAGCATTTCCCTTAATTAGTTGTGTGACTTCTAGCAAGACAGACCTTATAGGTTTCCATTTATATACTAATAAAATGAGCAATTTGGATTACTTAATCTCTGAAGGATCTTCTAGCAGTAGCATCTATTATTCTCAAGGAAAACAAAAAGAGAGGTAGTTTTTGATTGTGGTGAGGAGGGCCATGACTGAGGGATAATAAGAAAGCTTGTTTTGCTTTTTTCCTTAGGTGTTAACATCTGTCTGTTTGACAGTCTCCATTAATCAAATATATTGAATAATTACCAAATATCCTCATAATCGTTCCAAGTTAAAAATATGTATGCTACAGATTCTTAGATTTTTTTAAAGTCTTGAATTAAATTTATAATTTGTTTTACTATTTTTTAGAAAAGTTTGTTAAAACTTGTTTATAATATCCATTAAATGACAAAAGAGCCACTGTGGCAAAATAAAGTTTAAAATTCTTTGCACTAGAAAAATTGCTTTCAAATACCTTTTAGTATGTAAGTTGTATAAAAACCACTATTTTTTTCTAGAGACTGGCTAAAATCTTTAGTATATAATCAATGAGGGAAATAAATTTATAAAGACTTCAGAAACACATCAGCTCACAAAAATAGGTAATACTTTCCTGCTTTCAAAAACAGGATGTTTTATTATGATTATAATAGATTATGTTTTTTTCCCATAAATTTAATGAATCAATTGTTGGTGGTCTGAAATATTCCTTTATGAAAGTCAGTATGTGAAAGAAGACTCAATTTTTCTACTAGTTAACTAACATGGCATCTAGCCTGCCTTAATACAGACACTTTCCTTTAGTGATTTTTCTGCATGAACAGAAATAGAGAAGCCCTATGTTTCCCTAAGATGGAAGTCATTTGCTGTTTTTCTATTTCATAAGTGAAACTTTTATTTGCTCACGGCTCCTCCTAGATGAGTTATAATCTATATTCATGGTGTCTTGTACTTTGTCCAAACTTTCTCACAAGTTTCTCTGAGTATTTTATAATATGACTACTTTATAAAAAGCAAAACTTCTAAGTTTCACGTACCAGCAGGAAGTAATCCTTTTAATTCTACCTAAATTAATACCTCTGGATCTACAATGGTCGGAGCTCCCTTTAACTGTGATACTGATACACAGAATACACCCAAACCTTTTCAGGAAAACCATGGGTTTGTGGTTCTCCCTGTGGATAAGGGAAAATAACAGATTAAATGGAAAGATTAAATTGTGCAGTCTATCAGGGCTCATTTATCTTTCGTTCTTTTTGTCTTCTTTTCTGATGAAAATTGATGTTTATTTTTCACATATAATAAATTAAAGCAGTATGGAATTTACCTTAAAAGGGACAAAACTAGGCAGGAGCTGGTACCTCTGGATGACCCTGAAACGCAGGTTGTAAGATTCATTTTCTGTGAGCATCTGCAGCCCTGGCAACCACTGCCAGTGCTGAGCAGAAATGAAGGAACTGAAGAATCCTGATAGCCATCCCCAAAATAGCATGGAGAAGGATAGATTATATTGTATTTTTCCATGAAAGGTAAGGGACCAGATTAACAAGAGGATTTATAACAAGATCTAGCTCATGTTTTTAGTACAAGTATTGTCCCATTTCACAGGTGAGGAAACAGAGTGCCAGAGGTCACACAAATTAAACTAATAAGTCTTCATTGTACTTACACTACTACCTGATAGTATATAATTTTGCTTATCTACTTTTTGCATGTCTTCTCCACCAGAATAAGACTTTCATAAAGACAAAGTCTTGCTTTTGTTTACTCCTGTACCTCTGGAGCTTAGAGCAGTACCTGGGACAGAATAAGTGCTCAATTAATGTTTGTTAATGTTAAAAATGAAATAAACTGAAATCATCATCCAGTCCATTCCACTGCTTCAAGGGGAGGACTTTACAGCTGACACTGGTTTGGATCACCATTCTGTCATTCCAGAAGTCACTAAGTTCTTTCTAGTGATTTGTTGTTTATAACAATCTCATCAAATATATTGTATCAAGTCAACAATAAATTCAAAATAACATTACAATATGCCCACAAATGTTTAGAGTCCCTTTAAAAGTATTTTATACTTCTAAATACTAACACCAATTTCATATGTCTCCATTTTTAATGACAAAGTTATTCATAGCTATTTGATATGATGTCTTCTAAATTTAAAGGAATTTAGCTTATGACAAAAAGATTGAAAGGGCATATACACACATCCACATTTTAGAATCTGAAATTTCATTTAGCGACACTTTATTTAACAGAAATTCATTTGTCCTTAGAAATCAACAGACATGAATAATCGACATTAAATGAAACATGGATACTATGGGTTTAAGAATATAATAAACAGTGACCTATTTTGTAAAATTTCTAAGTCCATAAAAAGTGGATATAATGAATAAATTTAGCAAAGAACATATTGTTAGGATTCAATCATAAAAATAATTCATGAAAAAAATAAAATTGAGTAAAAGATAACATGAATTACGTATCTTCCATGTACTGTGCATACTTGAGCTTGAATCCTTTATTTCTGAAGTGGTGCTAAGCACATTGTTGAAGATTGGCAAAAAATGTTGCCACAGAGGCAAATGGCTTCTACTGTACAGACTGTCAAGGATAGAAATACAAGAAAATCCTGCCTTGTTTCTGAGCAAGAGCCATTTAATCTCTTCTCTATAGAAGAAGGTTTTCCAAACTATCCATTAACACTGATTGCAATATATTTATGTAACTGACAAGAAACATGATCATTACTGAGTACCAATGTACATACTATACATCACAAAGTCACTAAAGACTGGTCGTCTTCTGAAAACACTTTCAAGCATCTATCCTTATTTTTCAAGTTATAGTTCCTTCTTCAATATCACCTGTCAATCCTTTATTTTCAGTGTCTTCTTGATAGAAGTCCTGGTAGGAAATTATAAAACTGGAGGATTGAATTATTACAATGTAGGGAAAGGCACAAAAGTGTAGTGGGGGAAAAGGAATAGCATAGGTTTAGCAAGAACAAAAAGATAAACTGCAAAGGATAAAAATCAGAAACTTGTCACACCAAGAATCAATATCTAAGATATTCGGTTACTAAAATTATGGGTGTGACCAAATTATAAAAAAAATAATACGCGGATAGTTAAGGACAAAAAAAAAAAATGTGATTGTAAAGTTCAGAAAATGATACCTGCAAGTAAAGTACAGAGAAGGGAGAAAGTTGGAAAGCTAGTTAGACTATATGAGCTTGATCAATTCCTGTCATGTGGTGTCAGGAGTATAAGAAATATGTAAAGATATCAAATATAAAACTCATTTGATATAAGACTTCTGTTAAGAGGGCTCATGGACTAAGTAGTTGCAATAATATAGATTTCTAGATCATGGGAAGCTCTTAGAAACACCAAAAAATTTCCTCATTTATAATTGTTTCAGAGAAAGGGTGATCATAATCTCTTTCCTTCTTCCCTCTCTTTTCCCTCTCCTTTCCAGTAAAAGTAAGTTAATAGGCATATTCTCTTGATCTGTCTTCCATAGTGGAAGAACTATGGTCTTTTAACTTCCTGCAATTTTTAAAAATTGGAATTAACTAGGGTAATCAACAAAGAACAATTTACTATGGTTTTGAGCTCAAAATGACTTTTCATCTGAGGTATCTTGTAGTCTCTCTAGGTGTAAATATAAGCCATGAATATACAGACACAACATCTAATGATCTTAGGGTGACTTCCAAAGATAAAGCTCAAACAGTTATGTAAAATTTAGGCCCTGGAGTAGAGACCAGATTTGGGAGAAAGGGGAAGAGAATTCTCGGCTCATGATTCCATCATCATCAGAGAGGTAAAACTTCCCACTTTGATGATGAGTTTTAAAAAAATATTTCTTATTAAGAAAAAAAGGACTCTCCTTAAATGTATACTACTGGCTAATACATAACTTGCTGAAACAACTTAAGATATTCATGCAGTCTTTTTGGATTTGCTACTAAATTCCAGTCACTATTCAAGGCACTGGTAATACAACAGTAAACAAGACAGACACAAGTCTCTGACTGTGTGGAGTTCATATTCCATTAGGGGAAAATGCAAAGTGAACAAAATAAATAAGCTTTGTGATGTATTAGAAGGTGATAAAAGCTATGGAGAAGAAATAGAGCAGAAAACAATACGTGAAGAACCACAGGGCCATGTGATTTTAAATAGGGAAATCCAGAGAGTTCTAAGAAGGTGTCATTTGAGCAAAGATCTGAAGGAGACGAGGGAATAAGCTATGGGGCTATCTGGGGGAAAGAGGCAGAAGGAACAGAGAGTAAAAGTTCTGAGGTGGAGGAATGCTTGGCAATTTCCTGGAAGCGCAAGGATGAGAGTTTAGCAAGACAATAAAGAGTAGATGAAAGCTTAAGAGATGATCTAAGAAAAGTCAAGGTCAGGGGTGAGAGGGTATAGTGTCTAGAACTTAAGAAGCAAGAAATTACTTGACAATTACATTCGCATCGTACAGGTAAAGATGCCAGCCCAATCAGAAAATATGCTCTTCTGTTATACTGGTGCTTACAAACTTCATATCAATCCTCCTCAAACATCGTTATAAGGACTGTGGTTTTTACTCTTGCAGAGAGTTTTGAGAAGAATGAAATCATCTGAGCTCACCCTCACTAACGTGTTATAAATTAATTCTAGGGGGCAAGGGCAGAAGCAAGGAGACTAGTTTTCAGATTATTAAACTGTTCCAGGTGGAAAATGAAATCTTGGAGCAAGGTACTGATGTTGAAGGTTAGAGAAGTGGTCAGAGTGTGGATACCATACTTTGAAAAGGAGCTAAAAGTATGAGCTAACAGATTGGATGTGGTTTTGAGATCAAGAGAGGAGAGATAGGATGACTATAAAGTTTTAAGCCCTAGAAACTAGAAGGTTAGGGTTGACTCTTAGTGAGATGGTAAGGTTATAAAGAGGAAACAGGTTCAGGATAGAGAAGTTTGGTTTTGTAAATGTTAAATGTGAGATGTCCGTTAAACAGCCAAATAAAATGTTTACGTATATGAATTCAACAGAAAGGATATTACCAGTCTTCCCCACGAATCCCAGATACAAAGAACATTTAATAATTTTCTAGCAATAGAGTCTTATTATATATGTTTTTAAATTTTTAGGAAGGATTTGTAAATCAGGATGCAAATATTTTGGTCCTATGCAACTGAGTGGGTTGTGTTTATGTGGGTATAACGTAGAATTTTTTTCTTAAAAGACAACTAAGCATTTGTGGTTTCCAACTGATACTTTTATGTTTCCAGTTAGAAAAAAGGGAATAAGAGCATATTTTATTTTTAGAGAAAAGTGATACTTAGAGATAAGGGTTTTGGTGGTGCTGCTGTGTGCAGACAGACCACATACCAGAGCCCTGCCCATCATGTCCCCATGGCCTCTGTTCTTGGGCTAAGAATGTTTAACTCTTGATATCAGAAAGCCTTGACATTTTGAAATCATTTTCTGTATTTAGAATTAGTAATACAGTTTAATGCGCTTTTAAGTGACAAGGAGTGCAGACCATATCTCTGGCTTTTTGTGTATCGTCTGGTTGCCCTTGTTTTATTCCTACTCAGGATGCTTCTGCAGTAGCTGCTAGAAACTTGGGCTCCTCCTGACAGAGCTTTAGAAAGAGGCGGCAATAACGAGACTTGATAACCTCAAAAGCTGTGCACAGGAAAATCATCTGCCTTTGAGCTAAAGAAAGTCATGAAATCAATTATAGAGGATTCTAGTTAGGTGTCTCTGGCCCCTCCATAGATGGTTTTTCATCCACAGGTAAGATAAACGAGGAAAACTCGCAGAAGATACAAATGTATATTTATTAAGTAAGCATTTTTTTCAAGTCAGGCTGAATTTTTTTAAAATTTTACTTAATATTTTTAAATTTTACTTAATTATTTTTATAGAATTTAAATCAATGTTTTTTATAATTCAAAGTTCTGAATTTAGTTCTTTGTCTAATCCAATATCATTACATGAATATGTGAAAATGTTAGTTATTTTACTTATTGATCATTCCCATTGCTCCATGCAACTTAAAAGTTAACTTACTTCTTCATTCAAGCTCTCCTTTGAAGGCTTGTCTAGAAGTTATAGACTATTGAAAATGTAATTTTGATGAAATGAATTGTGTTTCTCCCTTTAGCCCCAAACATATAAGTATCAGAAAATTTCAGGTGTCCTAACCAAAATAGCTAACCACAATTTCTCTCAAAATAAAGTTACTGTTGCTCATTTTTAGATGACATTTTAGAAATCTCCATTTCACAGATGCAAAGATCCATACTACAAAATTCAACATCTACTATATGCAAAATAAAGGCTTTTTTAAAGCAGAAATGTATATTTATTCAAAATTACATTACCCCATTTGTAATATTGTATTGGAATAAACAATTCCCTCAAAAGGTCAAAGGTAGTTGAGCCAAATAGTAAATATGTGCTCAGTATTCTTATCAAAGACTTGTATAATTACCTCTTAGACATCTTATTTAATCTGTTTTGAAAATAAAAACTACTTAGTTTGGGGGGTTTTATTTATCTTTAACACAAATATGAAAACTGAAAAACTGAATTAAGAACAAGACAAAGCTTTGAACCTCTGTTATATATAACCAATTATAATGCATTGCAATTTTTTAATATGGTTTAGGGTTTGTTCACTTCTTATCTAGGTCCCTCTCATTCACTACAGGAACTAATTTTGACAGAATAAATGCATTGATATCATTAAGGAAAAAAATATTTGCATGAAATTTGAAACTAAGTCAAATACTGACTGACCAAACACCTGAATTGTAACAATGTCCACTATTTACTATAAAAGTGCATTTATTGTATTTAAGACCTATGCTTATTTGTTTTCTAATTTTTTTTTTATTTCAACAGTATCATTTGCACTCCTTTAAAAAAAATAATACAACTTGAGTGTTTCAGTCCAGTGCATTGTTATTTCATATTTTTCTCCTACAGTATAGGGGAATAAATTCCCATGCTCAGCGCAGAATAGGTTCCACAGTATTATGTCCATGTGCCGGGCTAATCTATGGATATTTACTAAATAAAAACTTCAATTCATGAAAAAAATTATATGCTTTAAGCCTTTAAAGTGATATAATAATGTTTCAAAGCCAAGCCTCCTTATGTATTTATTATTTTCTCCCTTTCTAATAGTAATAGTGCTAACTAGTTCCAATAGCATATTGGAAAACAGTTTTTTCAACTAAAACAAAACAAAACAAAATGTTTTTCACTACTAAAGATAATTGCACACACACTGGATATTTAGCCAATCCTCTACGTTTGTTCCAATATATTTTAGATAATCTGCTGATTCTTACACCATCTAACAGCCTCATAAATTTAAAATGTATCACTATTTCTTAGGCTATATAGCTATATAGCACATATAAAATGGAACATTTGCCTATTAGCTGATTGATGCAAAAAATATAAATACCATATCTGAAACTTCACACATCGTGCCAGAGCTCTGCTCCTTTTATTTTTTGTGTTGAAAGTCATTCTGAAATGTCCTCATAACTGGTGGCAATTTTTCAAGTAATCATTAATAAATACACACCAAATAAGAAACAAAAGAAATTATTAACCAACCAAACCAGCTAGATGCTTAGATAAAATAACAGAAGATTGTACAACCTTTCAGCAGGTTTTCCTGATATAACTTCTTTAAAGGACCATAAGCATGTCCATATGCTTTTGGGTTATTTGTAGATGAAAAGGAAGTCTGTTCCTGAAGACACACTGCCATAGCTCTAAAAGTTTCTTTTTGTGAAGAGCAGTAAACATGTTTCTTGATGTTTAAAACAATTCTGCATTATCTTAATGCATTAGAGGGACCTCTGTTCCCTCAGGAATATTATGGAAATTTCAAATGTTTAATTTAACAATGTGACCTAGTTAATATTAAAGAGAACCCAGCTGCTTGGCTTTCTTGCTTATGAATGTATGAATTTTCAGTACTGTAAAGTAAACAAGCATTTTATATGAGAACACTTAAGGAATGTCTCTGCCTACACTTATGCAAACTATTAATGAAATAAAAGTAATCATGCATGCACTTCAAAAACTTGCTTGCAACACTCAATTTAATATTTGTATATTGTTTTAGCATAGTGCCATGTTTGTCAGTAACATGTTGAAGTTACCGTATTGAACTTACACAATAAAGACAATACTATACGAGAATACTCAAAGCAAGACCTCAAATATCCTTCTTCAAATTATAGCTATATTTCACCCTTATAATATAATAGATGCATGTATTTACTTTTTGGAAGAGAGAACAAATAGAATCCATATTCTACTATCACTGCTTTATTCCATTTTTTAAAGAGGCACTTCTTCATATTTCTTAGAATATATTTTTATGATAATCTCTTCCTTTTAAAATATCAGTCAAAAATGTGTGCAAATATCACTGACAACATAAGGAAGTTACTTATTTTTAAACCAGCTTTGGAAGCAGCTGCCCCTGAAACACTGGAGAAAAGAAATGATACAAGAAATAGAAGGTAAGGCAGGCTAAGTGAGGGAAGTAAACAAACTATGGGCCTATTCCAAATCAAACGTGGTAATTCTTTGATGCCTACAAATTTTAAGTAACAAGATAACTGAAAAAGAAAAGCATAGCTCTCAAAATAGAGAGGCAAATCATTAGAGCAAACAGTCTAGTGTTCGTGTGTATATGTGAGTGGGGATGTACTGTGTTCGTGTGTATGTGTGAGTGGGGAAGTACTATCTCAATTAAATCAAAAGAATATAAGGGTGCTTATTTGCTATGTTATGTAACAGTAGACATAGCTACATAACACAGAAAATCACATGAGGAAAAAGAAAATTCCTAAACAGTGTTAGTTAGCTGGTGCTGAGGGGAAAATTCATAAAGTTGATCAAATGTTCTCTAAGCAGCTTCAAAAACATTACTGGAAAATTTTTTTCCAGACTGAAAAGACATAGGCAGACCGAACTAGATACAGTAATTTCAAAACACATCATTGTTGTAATTTGTTCATTCATTTAAAAATATTTTACACAATCCAGCCAACTCTCAATTGCTCATTTGAAGAAGAGCAGTCAAGCAGCAATGCCAATGCAGTTTCCAAATGTGGGGTAGGGAGAGAGTGTGAATGATAACTTATAACTGGGTAGGTATACACAGAAAATATGCCTTCCAAGTTATTTTTGTATATGACACTAGCCTATGACAAGGGGAAAAAAAAGCTGGCTAGGCTGGTTGACATCTGAAGCTGGTAGAATTCTGAAAATTGGCAATAAATGGTGCATATCAATTGAAACTCATGAAAATGAAAAGTTGACCGGCCTTCTGTACTTACTTTGTTTCCATTTTATTCCAATGCATCATATTGTCTAACACTTGCTTGTATAGTATATAAAGCCCAACGCTAAAAAAATGTATGTCAAGTTGGCAAAAACGTAAGAACACCATTGGTAGGGTTCTTAGATTAAGAGTTGCTGTGGCTTTTTCCTCCAGTGCATTCCAATCTCTGTAATGTTTATGGGTGGAGCAGAGGACCGACAGTCATTATTCTTCTGCATTTGATTGGAGGTCAGCATTTTTAAGGTATCTTTTATTCATATTTTTTATGTATATTTATGTATTTTTACAAATACTAGACAGTCCATTGGTGACACTGTAGAATCGTGTACTGATCTTCATTTTAAGATTCTTGGCTGTAGAATTAGAACTGGACTTTTTAAAGCTTTTGACTAAGAAGTATATGAAGGCTGCTACATGCCTTTATTTCTGTTGGTTTCCAAAAGTTCCTTGAGATATTTTTCTTTCAAAAGAATATTTTAATGCTAAATCCTTAGTCTCAAAAATTGCCACTCTGAAAAGGTGGTAAAAATCTTGCTTTTTCACACTAGAATTTGAAATTAAAGTTAAATTTTTAAAATGTGTTATCATTGCAGAATTTTTATGAAATGAAAACTTTAACATAAGGATTCCAAATCTAGATTTATACTATAATATAGTATCTCAGATGCCCTCAGAAGATTTCATTATCTCTCCTGGATGCAATATGCTCTTAAAATCTTTTCTGAGAAGAAAATGTGTACTTACTGGATCATTAGGAAAATTAACTTGAATTTGGGGAAAACAATATTACTCTCCATCACCTGATACTGCCTACTGCCTTTGTTGATACCTGTTGTGTTTTTTGAAGAAAAAATATATTTCACTAAAATGGCAGAGTCAAGATTGCATTACAAATTAAATTGAATTCCCTTAAATAAGTTCACTGAAAGTCTGTTTTACTATACCTCATTTTCATTAACTTTAGTGGAAGTGGTTTTCCAGAGTTAGCATTGCATACAATAATCTATAACATCTCTAAGACCATTGAATATGTGTGATTTATTCTGTAAGCCTGTCACATCAAGGATTTATTAGAGCTCAGTAAAAATATATACGTGTGTGTGAATATATATATTTTTTCAACCAGTGCACAAGAATTAGAAATTAGCCCCTTATTGGTACTTGGCAACTTTTATGTTCAAAATTAGCTGTCAAACACTATTCATGTATGAGTTCTCTTTCTCTTGGTCAAAGAGTTTTGGGGGGAAAAGTTTCTTAAAGTACATCAGACAGGGATAAAATGGGGTCTGGAATAAAGGACACATTGTGAAGACAGCAGTTTAAAAAGAATCCACTCTCTTTCAGAATTCCACATCTTAATTTGGGGAACATATTTTTTCACAAGACTCCAGGAATTAAACAACATAGAAGAGTTCAAGTGTTGAATTTACCAGGTCATTTGCCATTTCTTGTCTTCCAAATGCAAGGCCAGTGATAGTCACCAGGGTACGTTTTCTGTGAACTGAAAATCACTAGACAGTTAATACATTTATCATAATAATTTCCTAGAATCATCTAGTTCCCTGTGCCCATTAAATGTACATTTGAGTACGACAGAGTTTCAGAGAAAAACAACGAAACAATCACTATGATAGCTGAAATATGGCTTCATAGGAAACAGGGCTACATTTAATTAGCTTTGATTGTTTATGTGTCTTTTCTGTTCTTGTTATAGTTCATATCACTGGCATAGACTCATAAGTCAATCTTCCAATTTAAGTTACTACCAAAATTTACAAACTTGACGTGAAGAGTACATTGTATTTACAAAGAACTTGGCACTTACAGAATAAATTATTGACTTTTTAAAAAAAATTCAGACCAGGGCACCCAGGGTTCAGGCAAATGGGAAAGCCTGATGTCTTATATATTATGCTACATTAACATGAATAAATAAATTTCCAGCTGGTAATTCCTCCACAGCGCTGGCCCTGGTGCTGAAAACAAGTACCTTCCATTTCTAATCCATGGGGAGGGTAGAGAAGTTATCAGTCCAGAGAGAGCAAAGGTTGCATGTTTTCTTCCTCATTTTTATCCATGCGTTTTAGCACTGTAGGATCCACAACTGATTGGGATCTAGAAATGATAAAGCCAATGTCAGTGCGTTACTGCCAAACAATCACGTTCTCTTCTCTGTCTTTTCTCCTTTATTACTTCTCTCATGGATGCGGATTAACTTCTTCTACATCAAGAGATTTATGAACTGAGAATGCTGCACATTTAGAGAGATACATTTATGGTGATGTTTTGCATCAAAGGAAACAATCCCCTCTGGCCTCTGAATAAAATAATGCACAGCAGAGGATTCTAAATACACAATAATAGGCTTAAGCTCTCTTCTTTACAATCAAGCAAGAGACTTTTCTTTGAGACTGAGAATTTCTAGTACAGGACTGATGTATTCCAAGAGATCACCAAATGGGGGAATTATTACAGTGAACTTATTGTTATAAGAAAAGAAGTAGAAATAAAAGGAACCTTGATTCCTGTCTGAAAGGGCTCTATGAAACGACTTCAACAGGAATGTGCATTTTTAACCATCTTTTTTTATATTTAATGAGAACATTAGGAAAAAATCAATATTTCAATATGAGTTTTGTTAAATTTTCCATTAGGACATCTGAATAAAATCAATCTTACTCTTGAAAACTTTAAGAAAAGTAGAAACCCCTCTTGTTTAGTCAGCAGCACTTTATGATTAGGAAAGCAAATAATGTGAAAACCCCTTACACATGCCTTTGATAGCAGGTGGGAATTATATCTCAATTCCTCACTAGGAAACAACATAAAACTGGGAAGGAGGAAAGTCAATGAAAAGTGCTACTGTGGTGGCAGGAAGCTGACATCTTAATGGCTATGGCATTAAAGAAGCAGCTGCCCTTTTAAATTCTCCTCCATAATGAATTTTTCCCCTGCTGCTGCATTCCAACCATTTGGCTATTGCTGTGGCAATATGCCACTTAGCAGAACTCATTAATTTTCAAAAAGAAAGACTATAAGCTAAAATACAACCACACATGCTAATGAAAAAGAACAGCAATGGAACTAATTATCAAAGCAAAAATAATTACAGAATTAACTGATAAACTGACTCCTTCATTTAAATAAACTTAAATTCATTTCTAAAGAGAGAATGAAAAGGAAGGTGAGAACTTTAAAATAAGGAGGTTTATTTCCTAAGTCATTTTCACTATTTTACCTCAATAATAGGTATTAGATGCATATGTCAGAATGGAGACTGACTGCAGTTGAAAGTGGTGTGTGTGTGTGTGTGTGTGTGTATGTGTGTGTGCAGGAGAGAGAAAGAGACAGAGAGAGAGAGACAGAGAGAGAGAGAGAGAAGGAGAAGGAGCAATGATAATTTATCTTAGAAAAAAGTACATGAATAAAATACATTTTAACACAATTGACAATTGCACAAAGCACTTAATAATTAGACCTGTAACACTGTTTTTCTTAGACTCAACTGAAATAATTGGTTTCCCAAGATGAATCCATGCTAAAATATACAGGGGTTCATTTAATGTCCTGCACTAGAGCGTTACTTGACAACGAGTACCCACTAGACTATAAATTCCATGAGCAGGGACTTTATCAGTTTCTCTCCTTGCTGTGAACACAATGCATGTCACAGAGTCTATTACACAGTAGGATTTCAATGTCTTAACTTTTATCCCATAAATAGTTTCCATACTGAAAGAGGATGGGTATCAAGCATTGAAAGCGAAGAGTGATGAAGATAAAGCAATTTATCCTGTGGAGAAAGAAATTCTTAACAAAAACATTTATTTTAAAATTCTCACAAAGTTAAATATATAAATGTTGAGGCATATCCTAATAATAGTCATTAAGTACACACCAAAGCTCTTCAGACAGCACAGAGTCTACAATATAAGCATTTGCCATAATGTTCTATTAAAACACACATCATACAAATACACATACACATGCACACACATCTTTTAAACCCTTAAGTTCGTTCCTTGACTACTTTTACTACCAAATGTAAAATAGATAGCTAGTGGGAAGCAGTCACATAGCACAGGGAGATCAGCTCGGTGCTTTGTGACCACCTAGAGGGGTGGGATAGGGAGGGTGGGAGGGAGGGAGACACAAGAGGGAAGAGATATGGGGACATATATATATGTATAACTGATTCACTTTGTTATAAAGCAGAAACTAACACACCATTGTAAAGCGATTATACTCCAATAAAGATGTTAAAAATTTTTTTTAAATAAAAAAATTTATTAGAGGATATGGCAATTTTAATAAAATATTTTAAATTACAGTGCACTAGCCAACCTGGGATTAAGTTCCTAGTTTGCTTATTTTTTAAACATCTATGCGGCTGCTTCCCACTAGCTATCTATTTTATGTTTGGTAGTGTATATATGTCCTAGTTTGCTTTTATCATGCACTACAGATGTCAGAATTGTTGGATGATGAACGCTCCTGGCTCATTATGCAGAACAATTCCTCAATAAAGCAAGCCAGGCAGAAACAATTTCTGATTAAGATTTTTTTTGATATTTAATTGCCCCAAGAGTACTGCTGTTTTAGTCTAGATTTTCTTTTTTGCTCTCTTATACAAAACAACAGGGTGATTTGTGCAGGACCATAACTGTTAATAAATTGGTCTGTTTCAACTGCACTAGAGGAAGTTACTTAACATTAACTCATAGTACATCTTAGCAGTCTCCAGCCTCTACTGTCTTTCAATGAATAACTTGTTTTCCCCTTGAAAACCTATAGCTTAACTTTAATTATCCAGGTATCATTTATTCATTTATTATGTATCTACAATATTGTGCTATACCTTAGTGTTTAAGAGACAAGATTTTAGTCAGAAATGGATTCCAATTCCACCTTCTGCTATTTACTAGTTCTGTGACCAAGGGAAGGCTATTTAAACTTCCTAAGATTTTATTCCCTTACCTGTAAAATGGGGAAAATAATACCTACATCATACAGACATATTGAGGATCAAGTGCAATAATGCATGCATAACCCCCAGCATTAATTCTGGCAGATAGCATATGGTAGTGGTTAAGGAAATGACTTAGAGAATACTATTACCTGTGTTCCAACATTAGCATTGTAGCTTTGTAGCTATGTGAAATGTAGAAGTTACTTACCTTCTCTGTATCTGGGTCTCCTCATCAATAAGATGGGTATAGTATTACCTTATTAGTTGTTTAGAAAAGCAAAGGAGTTGATGTATACAAAGCATTAGATAGGGTTTGGCATGTAGTAACAATAGGTGTTGGATATTATTTAATAAAATGGAAGTGCATATTACTGTAACAACATTAGTGTTGATGCTCACTGCACCTGTTGTGTGCCAGGCACTATCCTGGGTCCTAGAGGCGTAAGGTAAAACACATTCCCCGAGTTTAAGGAACCCACTCTCTAGTGAAGTTTGTATTCTTTCACATGATTATACTATCTCTCCACAAATTTATACAGAGGAACATAATCTTCTAGCTATACAAGTAGCTAAATTCACCCAAAGTAACAGTTATCTACAACTCTTTGGTGAAGGAATGATTTTTCCCCTCTCAATCTAAGAATGATATAAAACTGGAAAAGGAGATGGAGGAAGGGTGGAACCTAGAAACAATTTTCTCCCATCCTTGATGGGGAACTGCCATCCCCTGCCAGAGAGAAGATAAAAATAAAGTGAAACAACTTTCTTGATCTCATTCTTCAGGAGTTTTCAAATAGAACCATATAAGCTTCATATGATACAAAACCTACACCAAACAAAGGATGTCTGAAATTCCAATCAGCCCATGTCAGAAGCAAGAAACTCAGGGTTGGGGAGGCCATCGTGCTATAAGCCAAGTCTTCAGGGGACAAAATGGCCTAATTAATTGGAGAAGAAAATCAGGATCCAAAAAGACTTCAAAAGGTGGATCGCCTGAACCAAATCTAACAAGATGATGTCAATTAAAGTAATGTGCTTGGAGGAAAAAGCTAAACACAGAAATAAAGAATTATGAGGATAAGGATCTATAAGTAAAGAGACCAGTTTTAAGGGGTTCAGTATGAGTCAGCAATGTGCCTTGGCTGCCTGAACGGCAGCAACAGTGACAACAACAGAAACTAAACGAAGCCAATGAGGTCTACACTGCACAGCCAGAATTCTGGAACCTCTATGCAAGTAATGATAGCGTCAGATGTCACCTCTACAATTCTAAACACTGCACCTAAAAGGGGCCACTGACAGACAGCAGAGGACTCCTTCATTCATCTAACTGGTGCCTAGTGAGCATGTTTTGTGTGCCAGGCTCCATGCCAGGCACTGAGGATTCAGAGGAGAACAGGATAGACAAAGCCACTAAAGTCTCCCTGAAGCTTACATTGCAGGACAGGGGGATAAATAACTAAATAAAATCAATCATTTCACTGTCTAATAATGAACTATGAAGAAAATAAAGAAGGTGATTGATAGGAAGTGGCTAGAATGAGGAGGAAGTAGAGCTGATTAAGACCTGGGGACTGAGAAAGACCAAAAGACCCTCTTGAGGAGATGACCTTTGATTGGGGCCAGCCATTGGAAGACAGAGGACAAGAATATTCCAGCCAGAGGTGACAAGAATAAAGACCCTTGGATAGGAACAAGATGGGGAGGCTGAAGGAGAACAAAGAAGGATGTTGTGTCTGAAAGGTAGGGGAGGAGAGAAAAGGTAAATAAACTTAGAGGAGAGAGGTAGGCAGGATCAGATCATGCAGTATATTGTAAGTCTCGATATGGAGTTGATTGTATTCATTGTATAATCAGCAGTCACTTAAAAATTCAAAGCAGAGAAGTGAAATGATCTGATTTATATTTTTTAAATATTATTTTGATTGCCACATGGATAATATAATAAATGGAAGGTAGGGGAGCAGGGTAAAGGTGGAGGCAAAGAGAGCAGGTAGGAAGTTTTGGAGGAAGTGTAGGTTATGGGGGTGAAGCTGAGGCTGTAGAGGATGTGGAGAGAGGTGTGCTCAGAGGAGGGGACCACACTAGTTAACAAGTCACAGAAGGAGGGGCTAAAGGAAATGAGCATTGCTAGCTGGCAAAGGAAAAGACAAAGGGACACCTATGAGAGCTGTCTCCAAATCCTCCTGTAGCTCAGTTCTAGAGTGAGGGCGCTCTGTGTCATGCTGTCACAGAAGAGTAGACAAGATTTATATCAACAACATGAAAGACTCTGTACCTCATGGATTGGAACCTTGTTCCATTACATATAGACTATGTGACTTTGGGGATACAAATATCTGTTTAACAAGGTTACTGTGAGAATTAAATAAGTGAATGTTACCAAAAAAGGTACCTAGTAAGGGCCTAACTCATGAGAAGTTTATTAAAAATGGTAGATTGTAACAATTATCACTGTTAGAATTTTAATTTTTATCAGCAGGAACCTATTCTTAGGCAATGGCTTTTAACCATTTTTGCCTTAGACAACTTTGAGAATTTGATGAAATATGCCTTCTCTCCAGAAAAAAAATGCACTATATATACATTTATATATCTATATATACATACATACATTCAAACATATACACACACAGTTTTGAATACAACTTTTATCACTTTACAGACCACTTTGAGAGTCCATCAATGAACCCCTTTGGTGAGAAGAGCATATAACTCAAATTGGGAAGCCTTGTTTTAAGAGGAGGGAGTTGAAAAGCCCAAACTTGATTTAAAGATAAGCTTGTCAATTAGTGGGGAAATTAAACCTGAAGCTGTTCCTGGCCTTTCCGTTCTCTCCAAGGAGCTGTGGAGCAGCCTGGGGCGAGAAAGGCATCACACCCCGCCCTCCAAGAACAGCAGCAGCTGCAGCAGCAAATAAAAGAGGCCAGTCTCAAAGATGCCACTGCATGAGTCAGTGGTGACCAAATGACCCTAAGGCTTTCCTCAGAGAAGGATGCAAGATAGTGTTTGCAGTGACATGGGAGATGCCCTTGTGTCCTCCCTGAATTAGGTGAAGAGAGACTTGTAGGAGCTGTGGTTCCTATATTTCCTGGATACGAAATGAACCAAGAAATAATATTTGTTATCCAAATGAACCCTGGGCTGGTGTAGCATAAGAATTAGATGTCTTCTGGTGTGCTACAGAATGCAAACTCAGAGGCAGTTATGCATTTGTGTGTGTCTGGCAACCCCGCTGCCCTCGATCACCAGTAGATTATGGCTGGACATATGTTTTACCCATATTGGATACAAAACGCCTAGGAAAGTTTTTATTACACAGCATGTGTTGAACAGATACCCACTGACTGAAAGAAAACAGACCTAATAACACTATGAGAGTCAAAGCAGGAAATCAGATTCTGACTCAACAATGAATTCTGTAAGATTAAAGCTGTAGGGAAGTACAGTGTTTTGCCCCAGGAATGGCTAGACAGAAACTTTTAAACAGAAACTTGGCAGAGATGCTGAAAAAAGAACGTAAGCTGTGAATGTTAGTGTTTGAAGCGTGTGTGTGTGCGTGCGCGCGCTATATGGATCCCCTCCTTCAAATGAAATCTTACACAGAAGTCCAAAAAATTGTTTAGATAGTCAGTCTCACCACAGTGGAGATGGGCACGGTCCCCACCCCCTACCTGCTTGCCCTGAGACACTCAACCAGAACCTTAAAGAACAGTCTGAAAAGCCACTGGATTGGCTGACTTCTAAGGGGTCAGCTAGACTGTGAATTTGGAGCAACACTGAGTTGAGGTGACCTTGAATGAATTTATCTTTGACTTGAAACTCCTTAGACATCCGATCACAGGAGCATGAAAGGCTTTAAAATGTCACCAAATATCTACTTCAGAAAAATATAAAATCTGGAGTTGTATCAGGTGTCCCCACCCTGGCCCAATCCACTTCCCAGCGACCTCCAGCATACCTCTTCATGGACTTGGGGGAGAGTTCCTTCTCTACCTCCTTCACAGGCAAGCTGTAGGAGTCCACACCGTATTCACTGTCATCATCATACTCGTGGTCTAGCAGTGTCCTTGCCCAGGTTCCCATATCGTAAGGGGGGAGCATTCCCCCAAACTCAGAGGGCAAAATCTCAGGATGAATCAGTTGGTGTAGACTGTTCAGGTTGTTACCGTGCAAAAATATCTACAAACGCAAGAAGAGGGTGGGAGAAAACACACAGAGGAGAATAAATATCACCCAAATTTTGGGAACTGGGTGGGGGGCGGGGGGGGATGAAGGATTGAGGATAGGAAAGCCAAAGCAAGAGTTTTCCATGTCTGTTAAAATATTTAAGCCCCTCATCTACTCTGTGAAACAGGAAGGCTGGTTCTGTAATCCTAATAATTCATATAAAAATCCTGAGGCTCAGGGATTTTAGGTAGCTTCTAGAAGGTCAGATGGTTATTGGTTTAAAGAACTCGAACAAGAAATTTAGTTTCCTGCTTCATAGCTGGGAACATGAGCAGAATCTAATGTGCATGTTGATCTGCACATTATCCTGGTGTTAGCTGTACAAAGCTGGTGATGTGCATAATGAATGCTGTCAAAAGACTCTTCTCATAAGGACTCAACAACTGCTGAGCCCATTCAGGTTATTAAACCCAAAAGCTGTCACCAGTATGGCTTTCTCTTTATCTTCAGTAAAAATAAGAATACTGTAACCACTAAATTACTGCTTTATAATACAAAGTATGTGATGTAAATAAAAGTATATTAGCATCATCACAATGAAAGGTTGGCATAAGTTTCACATCCCAAAGGACCAATGTTCTATGATGTTGCCAGCATCTTCTCTGCTACAGATTTCCATGGTTATCATTCAAATCAGAAATGGAATAATGAGTTGAAACTGTAAAGCTGTGTGTATCTGTTAATTATTCTTATCACTGTCTACATAGAGCTTTCTGTTAAACTGGAGAGTTATTTAAGCTACATACTCAAGATCTGTTTCTCCATAAATTGCTACCTCTTTCCTCTTCTTTCACTTCAATCTCACGACTTCAGATCAGTCTTCTCTGATAAAGTACTATTGTCACCTCATATAAACTTATATATTTATTTAAAGATTATAATTTATAAGTGGCTTAGAAATCTCATACTTCAGGTTCAAGATGAACAAGCTAAGACGTTCATCTTGCTTTCCATACTTTTAGAATCCACTGAAGTAAATATACTGGAAAACAAAGACTAGTCTATATCAAATAAAATGAGAGGAATGGGAGTCACCAGTCAACAAGTAATTTCAACAAATTGTGGAAGAGTATAAAAGCACCTGAGAGCGGGTCACTGGCCAAAATGATCACAGCAAGTGGCTGGTGGAATACATAATGTGGGGCTTACAGCAGTGGAAGATACTGTCTGCCCCAAGTTAAATCAGGTTAATTGCAAATTTTACACCTTCCCCTTCCTACTTACAGAGCACAACAGGAAAACACACACATGCACACACACACTCTCTCTCCTATAATTTTCCTGGGAAAATTAAGTTCTAGCACCTGAAATCCCTACTTTATTAGGTATACAACCTTTATTTCATCAGATGTACTACTTCATGTCAGAAACCTTCTCTTTCAAGTCATGCAAGAGTTATGGTAATAAATCCTTAGAAAAGTAAATGTAATTCACACTACTTCTCTTTTCACTAACACTCTGTTCCCTCCTCCCTCAACATCACTTTCAGCTTTGGCCTTGTTTCCTCTTTCTCTGAAAAAATAGGGCAACCAGATGAGACCCACCCACTAGCATCTGTGTCCATATGCTTTGCCTTTGCTCCCAGCACAATGGAAGAATAAACTCTACAAAGGCCAACCCCTCCACCTGTGCACTAGAATTCATTCTCTCTTCCACTCAGTTATATTTCCCAAACAATTCTCTCTTGTCTCTCTCACATCATCAGATTTCCTCCTCTTCTGTATCTTTCCCATCAAAGAACAAACATGCCAACTCTACTCTTCCCTTCCCCCCCCATACAGATGCGTGAAACCTCTCTTGATCTTACCTCTAGTTATTATCCTATTTTTCTCCTTCCTTTCATTGCAAAACTCATCAAAGGAGTCATCTATATTCATTGTCCAAGTACTTTTGTCCCATTTTTCCTGAATCGAATCCAAATAGGCTTTGCCTCCCACCATTGCATGAAAATAGCTCTTGTCAAGATCCTTCTCACTGCTAAATTCAGTGTCCAATAATTCTCTGTCCTTATTTTTCTTAAACTCTCAGCAGCACTGGATATAGTAGATGGCTCTCCTCATTGAAACGCTTTCTCCCAGGATCTCTTGGTTTCCTTCTATTTGATAGATGCTTTTTTCAGACTCTTTTGCTGGTTATTCTTCACCTCCTCAGCATCTTAACATCAGAGAGCTCCAGGCTTCAGTTCTTGGATTTATTCTCTTCTCTAACTATACTCACTCCTTGGTGATGTCATTCAGTCTAGTGGCTTTAAGTATTGTCCATACACTGAAAATTTATATTTTGAATCCAGACCTCTCTTTTGAACTCCATATTGGTATTTCTACTCTCTATGTCACACCTCCACTTAAATGGTAAATGGAACTTAACATATCCAAGATTGAACTTATAATTCTCTCCCCCAAATCAACTCCTCCCTATTTTCAATGTCAGTTAATCGTACAAATATGCTTCTAGTTTCTCAGGCCAAAACATTTGACTCATCTTTTACTTCTCTCATAATCTAAGTTGTCAGTAAATTCTTTTGGTACTACCTCCAAAATCTATCCTGAATTCAAACATCTGAACAACTCCACCCTTACAACCCTAACTCAACTCCCATCATCCTTCACACTGTGTTACTGCACTAGCTTCCTAACTGCTCTCCCGACTTCCACTCTTGCTCTCCCGACTTCCACTTTTGCTCTCCCGACTTCCACTCTTGCCACCAACACTCTATTCTCAACACAGCAGCCAGAATGACCATGTTAAAACATCAGTCAGGTCACATTAGTCTGCTCACAATCCCCCATTGGCTTCCTCTTTCTCTTAGAGTAAGTCCTATAAGATCCTCTATGAACTCTTTCTGTTAACACATCTCCTACTACTCACACCCTGCTGCAATATGCCATGCACACATCTGTGTCATCATTTATTGAAGTTTTACTATATTCTCCCCCGTATGTATTTTTTCTTCCTCCATTTCATGCAAGAAGTCTGGTTCTTTGGGTCTCCTTTGCCTCAGATTACCTTACAATTATACTTAGGCTGAACTTCTAAATTTAAAAAAATTTTAAATTTTATTTTCCTAAACCATGCCATTGAAGAGATTATGGTAGCTGACCATAATTATGGTAGAAAGAGGGTAGAATATTTTTAAGAATTAGCAAGCAATAGAATAGCAAGCCCACGATTGAGGAAGAAGTGGAAATTTGTGACATCTAGCAGGAAAACCTGTTTCCTGTCAGCTCTTGGGGTGTGGCAGGACCACATCCGTGGACCAGCTGAAGAGTGCACTAGGGTAGTGGATTGAAACCTAGCCATTGGGTTCTGGCTTCAGTAAAGATGCTTGGGAGCAGGAGACCTTAATTCAAGGAACTAATACTGGCTTGAACAGTGAGCATGTCAAAAGTGGCCATGATGGATGGGAAGTTAGGCTCTACATGAAAGATTCCAGACACTGGTGAAATTTTGAGAAGAAGAGACCCCTGTGACACCTAAGGTTGACATTCCCATCAGCCCAGCATGTTGGAAACTCAAAGTCTGATTTAATTTAAGAAAATGAAGAACTAAATATCTACTGTGAAAGATGATTCATGACTCTTTCCTAGGTTTCCTTTTACCAGTTTTTCAGAACATAGATTTACAGCATCTGTATTATAAGTTGTTTGAGTAATACTGTAGTGCTGAATCACTTGGGATTCCAGTAAGGAAATATAATAGCGTTGCATTGTGCATTGATTATATACTTAAAAATTAAAGGTGTTTCAATCTATAATTATTTTCTCATACAAAAATTTCCAAGTCATATAGTTTTAATTAAAATGGTAAAATTCAAGTACCTCAGTTCCATCTGGAATAGTGCTAGCAAGGCATTCTTGTAGGCATTGTCAAAATCATCAAATTCCATCAAATAACCCCCAACCTAGAGCTTTCCTTTTTTTGTAGACTTGATACTCTTCAGTCTTTTCACCAGAGCAAAATCATGTCAAAATCATGTCACAACAAGTCACCCCAGCACTCAAAGTCTTTCAAGTGCTCCTCATTTCATTCTGACTGAAAGCCCAGATCTTTACAACAGTGTACAAGACCCTCTATGAGCGGGCACACTACGTTCCTGCCCGTCCAGTCCCCTACTATCCTCCCCAGTAGCTCATTCATCTCCAGCTTTCCTGGCCTCCTTGCTGTTTGTCAAATATTCCAGGCCTGTTTCTACCTAAGGACCATTGCCTTTGCTAGTCCGTCTACCTGGAACAGTCTTCCCAATACACCCACATTTTCAGCTCTACTACCTCCTAGCTGTGATTTAGAGCAAATGGTTTCACCTTCCATGCCTCATTTTCTCATCTATAAAAGGAGGAAAATAACAATGCTTACCCTAAAGCCTTGTTGGAAGGACTAAATGAATTAACATACCAAGAGTACTTAGAACAGCACGCGGCATAGCGTGAACACTACAAAAGCATTCACTAGTACAATTTGTACTAAAAGCCCCAGCAGATATTTTGGATCACCTGATCATCCCTTCATAAAACAAAGCTGAAAGTGTTTTTTCTGAGGCACATCAATACATTTTTCCAAATTATAAAATGTAAATTAATATGAATCTTGGTGGTAGAAATAATTCCTAATATAAATTATAATTGTTTACAGAATTCTTCCTCCTAAATTACTAAAATATATTCAACAAATTCATAAACAGAAAACTCTCTGTTCACAAATGTTTGACACCAACACATGCTAACAATGATTTCACTTTCACACTCACAGTAAGGCTTTTATGGCACTGAGATACCTGAAGTGACTTCTCATTCAGGAGAAACATGGAAAATTATCTTCCATATGGATTTAGAAGTAACTATATTTTACTGTGGAACTAATCATTTGAAAATTGGTCACAGCACAGTGGTAAAAATATCTCTAAATGCAGAGCTATTTGGATTCAAATGTTAACTCTACAACTTTACAGCTGTGTAAATGAATAAGCAAGTTATTCATCCATCCTAAGACTTACTTTCCTCAGCTTCTAAATAGGAGATGATGCTTACTAAGCTTACTTTTCAGAGATGTTTGGAGGATAAAATGAAATAATGTACATTAAAATGCATTTTAAAATATTATCAATAGTGATAAATGTGTTCGGTATTTACAATGTGCCATGCACTGTGTTAAATAATTTATATAAATATTCTTATTCTCAGAAAAATGATTATTTTGGAACATACTTTGAATATCCTCATTGTTGGATAAAACTGAATCTTGGAATTCAAGTAACTTGTAATTTAAAGAGATATTAAAATTTCTACACATTAGTATTCTTTCTGAAATGTGTGATTGATCATGACAATCACGACAAAATTATATTAGAGATCACAAAATTCACTATATTCAATGTAATACATATTGTGAAATAACTAACACCTATTTATAACATAAAAAATTATAACTTTTGTCTTTATATTACTTGAAATTAAGTGTACCAATAACAATATAGTAACATGGTATAATATTTTTTACTTTTAAACCGAGGCTTTAATGTATAATGAATGTGCTAAAATGTTCTCCCCATTTGTGGAAAAGAAAGAGAGCTAGTTTTTAAGTATTTCTTTCACAGATACACTGTTCAGAATTAATCACAAGTTTTTACATTTTGTAAAATATCTTTTATGTTATCTTTTACAGTTATATTCAATACAGAAACACATTTTACCACAGCACATGTTATACATACAGTAGGCATCATAATTTATTGAATGGGGGAGCAGAAAGGAGATAAAAAAACAAAGAAGCAAACAAATACCCTTTTCCGAGTCTTCTCCTTCAGGAAAGGCCGGATTACGGTATACAGGGCATGGATATACCATGGTTGGTTGACAAAATGAATTCCTCCAAATCGTGCTGGGAAACTATCCTAGAGTAACATGGCGGGGGAAAAAAATCAAAACACGCGTTAAAACACTGAGAAGGTTTAGGGAAGGCCGTATGGTATACAAATTTGTTATTCTGCACACTTAAATGATTATCTGCATAGCTAAGGAGAAGAAAGAAGGAAGAACCTTACTGCAATTAAACATTGTAACTTTCATACAGAAACTGAAGCAATATGTAATAAAGCACATCTTTCTCAAGAACAGGTTGTTGATAGGAATTTCAGCATTTTTAGGAGTGCCACGTTTTAAGCCTGCAAACTGCTAACAGTCATTATAGACCAAGAAATACAAGTAAAAGACTTTAGAAATTTGTCAAATAATGAATCTATGTTAGATAAGTGTATATTAAAATGTACTTAAATTAAAATGTTTTATTAAATTTCAATGTAGTTATCTATAATGTGAGGACGGTCAGATATCAAAACTCACTTTATTCTCTTTATTTTATTACCAGCTTTACTATAAACACTTTCCTTTCCTTATTCCAACTACCAAAAAAAGGAAACATGCTTAAGCAAAATTAAAACCTGGAATTGTAGTGTAAGAAATTTGCACTTGCATTTTGCCAAGTTAAAGGAAAGTCAAACCCTCTGAGCTCACCCAACAGGAGGAAAACGGGGCTATCACAAAGCCAGCCTCTCCTTCAGCAAGAACTCAACCATGTAAGGTCTGCATCTGAAGTGACATAGAGGTATTTTCCTCCTTTCTGTGACTAAATAGGTGCATCTCAAGTCCACCCCAAAATCTGAAGAGAATCCTTAAGCCAAATAAATTACCTAGATTTTGCTACTGGTTCAAAATTCCACGCTGAACTGACTACAAAAGTCTCCTTTAGAAAACTGTACCACTAGAAGTGTCTCTCGAGTGGCATCATAATAATTGGCCTACATCTAGATTCTACTGAGAACATAAACAGGAACAAAAGAAAAGAAACTGAAATAATTGTAGATCTATTTGCTTAATTTAAATTTTCTCTTGAACAAGATTCAAAAGATTTAAAAACATGCATGGTGTAACATCATTAAATTATTTTGTTTTTAGGGGACACTTATGAGCATTAGAAATTAATTAGTGACTTTATATATTGATTTTTAGAGTCAGCAAACATTTTTTCTGCAACGAAATTTCTATCTTCGAGAATAACACACTCTGAAAAAACCACAGTACTTCAAATAATAAATACATTCGTAAGCTGTGTCTTGTTTTATGTCAGTGTCTTACTTCTTTTATAAATTTGTAGCTTTCATTCATCAAAAGAGTATTACAAAACAGAAATGAATCAGGTAGAAATGCAGGCATAGTGTCTTTTAATTTTTTTTATTTTTATTTTTTCAGCTAAATATCCTTTTATTTTCATATGAAAAAATACATCTGACTTCCACATAGCAGGTTACTTTAAAAAATTTTTTTATTGGAGTATAGCTGCTTTACAATGTTGTGTTAGTTTCTACTGTACACAGGCATAGAGAACAAACATATGGATACCAAGGGGGAAATGGGGGGGGGATGAATTGGTACATTGAGATTGACATATATACACTATTGATACTATGTATAAAATAGATAACTAATGAGAACCTACTGTATAGCACAGGGAACTCTACTCAATGCTCTGTGGTGACCTAAATGGGAAGGAAATCCAAAAAAGAGGGGATATATGTATACATATATGATTCATAGTGTCTTCTAAAATTAGGACATTTTTATACATAAAAAGAAGATAAATAATGTATATACAATAAAGAGAATACTAATATGTGCCCTCCACTCAGCTTAAGAAATAGAATATAGTTGGTAACCTTGAAGATCACTGTGTTTATATATTCTTTCACTTTCCCCACATTTTAAAATTTCATATTGTATTTCATATATAAGCATTTCTCTTGCTTATCTCAATATTTTATATTTTATTTTATAAATGTTATAAATATATTTATTATTTTTATTTTGCATATTTTATTTTTATATTTTATATTTTTGCTATATATATATATATATATATATCCCTTAAAACATACTGTTAAGTTTTTTAAGTACTTAAACTTTATAAAAATGTCATAGTGAATGTGGTCGCGTAACAGTGTTTTTGCGGTTCATTGTATTTGAAATTTAAACATGTTGTGCATAGCTATAGTTCATTGTCACTGTTGTATAGCATACCATTGTATGGAACACCACAGTTTATTTTCTTCTGTCCCTGCACGTTGTTTTCCAAATTTTCGGTTTGTTTTGCTATCCCCAACACAGCTGCTCTGCAGACTTCATTCTCAGACATGTCTCTTGTGCATGTCCAGGTGTATGTGCAGGGTATTTATCTAAAAGTGTTAACGTTGAGTCATAGAGTGTATACAGTTCAACTTTACAAAATTGTTAGGAGCAAACTGCACCAGTTTATACTCCTCTTTCCCCCAGTAATGCAGGAAAGTTCTGGCTGCTGCACATACTACACTTGGTATTATCCATCTTTCTAACTTCTGCCAGTCTAGTGGGTGTAAAATAGATTCTCATGACACTTTAATTTGTTAGTTGCTTGGTCTTTGCTCATTTTAATTCCATCATTAATAACACTGTTTGATAACATAACCATTTTACACAGAGGTATTTTGTTTCTGGGTCCTTGGGGGCCTGAATTTGTTATCTCTGCTGATCTTGTTCACGATATCTTGTTTATGGTGGATCATATTTGGCTGATATTAATCCTTGGGAATCCTGAAAGAGCTAGTTTGAGGATGCTTTTCTCCCGACAAGATCTATATTAGCTCCTACCAGGTTCTATCCCTGGATATGGGAGAGGCAGAGAGGTTCCTTAAACGTTTCCTGGCCAGCAGGGATTTTCCCAGCACAACCTTTCCCTGAGGATGCAGCACCTGGAGGAATGCAGGTTCTCACATCCAGTCCCCAACTTGCCCTCAGTGTGTGCAGGCCTCACATCTGCTCCTGCCCACCGTGCACCCCCAGCAATCATTACTCTCCAAAACTCTGGGTTCCTACAGTCAACATTGGCCTCCAGAACCACTCAAGCTTCCCTTATTCTGTTTCTTTCCAGTAGACTCCATGTGCTTGTCTCTGTTGGGACTTGTTTTATGTTCACCAGAGTTCAGTAGAGCATCTAGACATATTTTCATTGTGATTTATTCAACATCTTGGTGCTTCATGGCAGGGAGATCTTTAAGAATTTTTAACCAACAGCACTACCTAAAGCAGAACTACTTAGTACACTTTTAAAATATACTCCTGAGTGAGCATTTGATCTCTAGAACAAAACTGAATGAACACCAGCTATCAGGTTTTTAAGCCAGAAGTCTTAGCTCAGTGATTTTTAAACTTTGAGAACCACTTGAAGGTCATGCTTCTTCTACTGTGAACAAAGAATATACACGTGTAAACACATAACTTACACATGATGCCATGGATTCCTTGGACACATCTTTGAATACAGAATGACATGGTCAGTACCAAATCACAACTGAGACAGTGTGAAAGAGAAAGGAAAGTACTGACTTTGCAATCAAGTAGACCTAGGTTAAAATTCTGACTTAACACTCTCTGTGTTAAAAAGGTATCAAAGTATCAAAGTCCAAAACAAGGACATAATACTTGATTCCTTCCTTTCCTCACTGTAATATCACTCATTGCCTTTCTCTTTTTCTTCTCCTTGTGGTATTACCATTATACACATGGTACACCTTTTGTAGTTGCCCTGCAGTCCTTGGATATTCTGTTCTGTTTTTTTTTTCCCTTTGTTCTCTTTGCATTTCAGTTTTTGAGGTTTCTATTGATATATTCTCAAGCTCAGAGATTCTTTCCTTAGCTGTGTCCAGTCTACTAAAAAGCCTATCAAAAGCATTCTTCATTTCTGTCACAGTTTTTGATCGCTAGCATTTCTTTTTGGTTTTTAGTATTTCCTCCTCTCTGCTTACATTGTCCATCTGTTTTAGCATGCTATCTAGTTATCCATTAAAGCCCTTAGCATACTAATCATAGTTTAAAATTCCCAGTCTAATAATTCCAATATCCCTGCCATGTCTCATTCAGATGCTTACCCTGTGTCTTCAAATTTTGTTTTCTACCTTTTTTCAGTTATGACTTATTTTTTCTTGATAGCCAGGCATGATGTACCAGGTAAAAGGAACTATTGTAAAAGGCCTTCAGTAATAAAATGATAAGACGTGGGGGAAGGTAAAGCATTCTATAGTCCAATGGATTAGCTCTTGGGCTTTTAATGATCATGTGCCTCTGGACTGTTAACTCACAAGTGTTTCTTGATTTTTTTTCTCCCCGCTTGGGTGGAACAGGATGGCTAAAGTACCTGGAGTTGGGTATTTGCCTTTTCCCATGTGGAAGACTAAAGTAGGGAGTTTCCCTCCCCCATAGGTCAGTTAAGCTCTAATAATACCCCAGCAGGTTAGGCTCTGGTTACCTGGTTTCTCCTGAGAGCAAGCCTTGGTGAGTAGAGCAGAGTGCTATGGCATATGTAAAAATGGTTCCTTTTCCCCTCCTCCTGATGCAAACACAAGGGGATTTTTCTCAAATATTTACTGGGAGAACTTGGTCAAGATCCTGGAGGTAAATCTCACAAAAGTGTGGAGGGCCCCCCTATACCTGCCCCTCTCCCTGGAGCTTTTAGCTCTCAGCATTTTATACAATGAGCCTCCAGCAATTCGTCATTAACAATTCAGGTTGTCCTTCCCCAGATTGGCTCCCACGTGGGTTTCTGATCATGACTTTCTGCCCCAATAAGCCAAGACTCCCTGTATTCACCTGTTTCTCTAATCTTGGGGGGTAGGGGATTGCCCTGTGTCCTCACACCACTTTTATAGATCTAAGAATAGTTGTTGATTTTTCAGTCTGTTCAGTTTTTTCCTTGTGAGGACAGAGTGGTGACTTCCAAGCTGTTTATATTAGGAACTGGAAACCAGAAGTCTGATCCCCTTTATTTCTGATCACACCTCAAGTCTTGCAGTATTTATGCCCCCACCTCTGTGTAGCTTCATGTTTTCATATTCACCTTCCATATGATGCCAATGTGATCATAGTAAAATCCAAAACCCACTACCTCCATTCCACTCCTTAGTACCATGTCACTTCCCCCCATCCCCTTCATGTCTGTTCATGTTCACATGTTGTTTTATAACTTGTTGATTCTGTTCCTTCCCATACGCATCCCTCCCTTTTTGTATCATGTGCTCTTACTAATCCCTTAAGAATTAGCTCAGGCAATATCATTTCCAGGAAGCTCTTTTGATCCTTTTCCTGACTTCTCATCCCACTGCTCTCACATAAAAGCCCATCTCTACCATCACAGTGCCTAAGTCCATCACTGCACTTGCCATGAGATACTAAAATTGTCTCTATTTATCTGCCTCCGCTACTAAATTGTGAGCTCTTTGAGTGCAGAGGTTGTGTGTTCCATATGGTCTGTTGGTGCTGGGCCTGGTATCCATTTCCACCTGCTTCATGCCCCACCTAACAGAGCAGGGGATGGAAGGCTAAAACAGGAATCTATGTTAGCTAGGGTTGTGACTAGGTGAGATCTGTCAATGAGATGCACTTGAATAAGATGTAAAGGACTAAAGGGAGGCAGCAGTCACCTTCCTGTGCAATGACAGCTGCTACGCAAGCTCTAGAAGAGCAATTGTTTACAGTGGTATCTGCACACCACCTTCCACTTTCTAGTTACCACATTTGGAAGGTAAAAGTCTGCTGGGACATCAGCAGTAAGAGGGTGAAGACATCAGTTTCTTGACCTCTGAATCACATCTGCAGGGTTGTGACCTCAAAACCAAGAGAGCAGTCACAATCCTAATTTTCATTCCTCCTGCTCTTCCAAGGAGGTCTTAAGCACTCACTCACTGCATTTAAATCCATTTTTCCTTGAACTATCCGGAGAGATTTCTGCTCTGGGCGCTGAATGCTGATCCAGACTGTGCCTGATTCATCCTTATACTCCCAGCATTTTGAAAACCTGTGTATGTGTAGGTGTGTGTAAGCTAGACGAATATTTATTAAATGAAATAGGTTCTGATATTTATTATTTAAGTAAACTATTTATATTCTCTGAGCTACAATTTCTTTATCTGCAACATGGGAACGATATTTAACAGGACTGCTAATGGCTCACCATTGGTGTCACTCATTGAGCCCACCTTCTTGGTGCTGAGCTACCACATTAACTCCCACTTTACACATGTGGAAATGACCATGGTGGTAATTTTATGACATAGTTTATTGGGCAATTGTTTGGCCCTAAATAACACTACATAGTACAAAATAATAATCAAAATATTAAGAATATACAGTATGTTGATCATTGGCTCTGGCCACACTGCTCTTCACTGGAGACAAGGAAATAAGTGCTTTGCAATTAGTGAGAATATAGCCAAAATGGGCTGAAAAGAGTTAATAGAATTTCTACCTTCCAAAAGCTTTTGCCAATTCACCTACTTCATTTTTCCTTGAGCAGAATACTTTGTGCTTGAGGTACAGATTGTCTGGTCTGAATTCTTCAGTTAATGGAAACTTGACCCGCCAAAGCTCTAGTGGAATTCAGCATCTCTCCAAGCCTCTGCTGCCCACAAACTCAAATAATTATCCTTCTTTGGGAGGAGATGGATTTGGAAGTACTTCCAGCATGTAATATGTGGGTTACAACCTTAAGAGTTGACTGCCATGGCAAACAACTGCAAAACGAGCTCAATCAAAGCAAAGCCTTGATCTTCTCCTCATTGGCATATAAGCACTATGGACACAATAGACTTTGACACCATTGGCACCATATAGAGGGGTAAACATATTTATATCTATCAAATATACATAAGAGAATTATTCACATATTTCTAGCAAAAAAAATACGTTTGCCCTAAATATCTAGCTATTCAAGAAAAAAAAATTAGAGAATCTGAACGATTAGCATGTAACTCAAATTTTTAACTGATTTTGATGAAATATAAAAATTGTGTATTAAGATTAATACTACTATGAGTAAATTGTCAGATTTGAGAACATGAATCAATATAGTTTCTGGTGTAATTAAAGTTTGAGGTCATAAATGTGAGGAAAATGAACTTTTCTATTATTACATCACAACTGTGGTCTTGTTTCACAAGTAAGACTGTCTAGGACTCCTAAACCAGACTGTCTAGGGTTCCTCAGCTTCTTCTTAAACTTATCAACTGGGTTTAAGAATTGTCCTCAATGTGAACATAGGCAAAAATTGTATTTGTAACTCACCCATTCAGAATTAAATCTATTTGGCCTTTTTTAGTGTTTGTTTTTCTTTCCTCTTTTCTTGTACTTTTTGTAGCACTTAGTTTCAACTACTATATGCGCTATGGCAAAATGCATTTAGTGATAAATTGTAGCACCAGCACCTAGAAATTATACCTTTAATTCCACAACTCTACCTCCGAAGTTATACTAGGATCAAAAATATTGGACTATTCTTTTATGATGCTTTTAGTATAAATATAAAACACGTTTGTTGTAGAAATTTTGAACACAAAACAAAATATAATTTTTAAAATGTCACTCATAACCTTACCACCTAGAGACAAAAGCAATACTCTAAGCATCTTGGGGTATGCCTCCATTTCTTTTCAGTTATGTTTTATATAGATGACATGAAACTCTAACAGTCTGAAATTATGATAATAGATTTTTTTATAATGGCTCATATGTGTGCAACATATACAATATCACTTTCTCTAAAGTATGAGTAGGTATAGAAAGTAGGTGATTATTGTAGCAGTTGGTACTACTGGCTCCTTAGGTAGGATCAACATTAGCTTCCTTCAGATATGTTCAAACTTCTTAAGATCGGTCTGCTTTGATAGCTAGTGGGAAGCAGCCGCATAGCATAGGGAGATCAGCTCGGTGCTTCGTGTCCACCTAAAGGGGTGGGATAAGGAGGGTTGGAGGGAGACACAAGAGGGAGGAGATATGGGGATATATGTATACATATAGCTGATTCGCTTTGTTATACAGCAGCAACTAACACAACATTGTAAAGCAATTATACTCCAATAAAGATGATAAAAAAATAAAAATAAAAACTTTGAAAAGAAAGCATAAAAAATATGCAATCAAAAGATGAAGAGAAAAAAGATATAAAAGATGGTGTTAAGTAGTTATTAAGAATATGATGTTATTTGTATAGATTTTATGATATTTGTGGTATGTGTCAGCTTCTTAAAATGTCTAGTTTATAGTGATTCATTTCTTCATTATGAGTAAAATTTCATCTTATATCTGAAAAACAACAACAAAAAAAAATGATTGGTCTGCTTTGACGTGCTAACCATACATGTTTTGCTAAATATGTATACTGAGGGTGTTCTTTCTAGATGGTAAAATAGTATTTTAATACCTCATATCCATCTTTCAGAATGTTGTATTAGCTATTTGTCTACATGTTGTACCCATCTTCAGAAGGTTAAGATTCCTGAATGAAATCATCTTTGTTCTAGTTCCAAAGCCCTGCTCCCATTCCCAACTCTAGCACCCTGCGTAGTGTCTGGAACTGAAAAGAATGGAACTATAGTTGCGATCCCATATATTTAGTGTCATCAGTAGTGGACAGACAGATCCAGGCAAGTCATTCAACTGCATTCACAAGGGAAACAAAAATTTTTACCAAAACATTCTAACTAGTGCCTTCTGCCAAACTGTAAGAAGACAGACAGGAAAGTATTTAATTATCAGCTAATTGGTATGTCTTTTTCTGTGCCTGTCTCATAACTTGTAATAAGCCATATGTAAATGAATGTAAATGACATATTGAAAACAAAGAATCTTGACCCCGGTATGGAGATAAGAGAGTTTACATTGAAATTGTACACATGCAGGAGGATGCTTCATCTCCATCCTCTTAACTTCGAACTGTCCATTAAAACCTCATGCTCTCCAGGTAGGCATCAAATAAAGGAACTTAGATGGAAAAAATTGTGTAGAAACAAAATTTCACCAAAAGGAAGTAATTGCTCTGATATGTAGGGAAACAATAATGATTAACATTTTCTACAACCAGTTTGTTTAACATTTAGAGTTTGTCATCAGAGAAAAGAGAAAAAAATAAGCGAATGGTTTGTAAAATGACTAGTGAATTCCTGTTTCAGGAAACAAGTCAGCCTTCAAAGATATACCACATTGTATTTCAAAATAAGCACTTAGCAAAGCTTTTTATTTGATGAGCAATCTCTGAAACAAAATGCCTGTAAATTACAGATTTAAATTTTTATGATTCCTCAGAAAACAGTGTCTTAATTTTAATAAGTGTTTGAAGAAACATGGATTAACCATGATGGATCATTTAAAAGAGTGATGAATAGGATACATTAATTTCCCATTAATAAGTGGCATTCTTTTTAGAATTAAAAATTTTTGAAATATGAATATATTTTGAAACGATTTTACCCTTATAAAGGTTAAAATCTTAAATCCAAATACACACTAAAATATAGATAACTTTTTATGTTAAATTTTTAAATTTGAAAATTGATGTTCTTAGATTTGCATTTGCATACTTTACAGTATCTGTTTGTTTTAAGACCTCTGGCAAAATGTCAGCTATTGTTTAAAGTGTCTATCATGAATACAAGTGTGTCAACATGAATTTCCATTAAGGGTGACCAACAGAATGTGCTCTACCCAAAGGCAAATACGACATTTACGACATTTCTATTTTAAAAAATAGCCACTTTCCTTCATCCTATATGCATCAATATTTGGCTAAAGAAGATTTTATGGCACCACGACTCCTAATAAATGTCTCTTTTGCCCTGTCACTCTCCTTTTATAAAATTCAGTTCCCATTATAGAGATATGCTAGCTTTGTTCTTTTTCAGTTTTGTCTGAGGGTGTTCTCTGTTTTGTTTTTTTTTTAAGTTAATTTGAAATGATGCCCCACTGCAATGATGTTGCCTGATATTCTCCTTTCTGGGGAACATAAAAGAAAACTCAGAGGGACTCAATGGGGGGCTCTATCTTCTCAATGCAAATAACTAGGAAAACTGCTATAGGATTCTAAGGTATTAAATTATCATGTCCTTTAAACTGTGAGTGGACATGTGCTGTAGGGAGAGCAGGTCTCACACCAACATTTTGAAGGCAGAGGCATTTGACTGCATTGCTTTGGTGATTGCTTGGACTGAGAGAGTCTTCCAACTTCCACTCCAGAGGACTAGGAGGAAACTTCTCTGGGTCACTCACAACCCAGTGGTGGCCAAGGACTGCTCCAGCTCACAAAGCTACAGGCCTAGAGAAAGGGAAGGAGTGATCCTTTCCTCATCCAAGACGGCACATGATTATCACCTGCTCACATGAAAATGAGAATTTTGTAATGTTCTTATTGTTGTAATTTTAATGTAGACCATCATTTCCCAATTTTTAATTTTGTTATAAAAATCTTAAATACAGTATAGTTGGCTTGCCTAAATCTACAAAGAATAACCTCACTTCCTCTCTCACCAGTAAATTATCACTTGTAAATAATGGTTATACACTAATTCCACAGGAAAAAACACAAATGTTATTCCATTTTTTCCTATTCCTGCTATGTTTCGAACACATGTGTTGAGGTAATCCATAACACTCTTGGCTTCTAGGTTCCAGGGATAAATCCACGTACCTATTAGGTAAATGTCTCTGTCAGCAAAAGTATTCCTGTCTCTCCCTCCCAGCCACATAATCAGAATTATTAAATAGACCAGAGGGATTACTATGGGGAGAAAGCCTACGAGAGTACATTATGACTGTATGATCAGGGTCTCTGAAATTTGTGGGCTGGAACTGACTAATCTTTCTCAAAATCTCAGGTATATTCTAATTCCAGACAAATCACTGTTTTATTATTGTGTTCTTGTGCCTATAGTTGATCATCTGGTGTTGGTTAACTTTGGTTCAAGTACAACCCTTCCCATCCTGTGAGGAACCCTGGAACACAATGTTGGTACATTACAGTGGATAAATCCCTATACCAAGATAAAACTCTCAAATTACACTGGTGACACAGTGACATCAACTTTGCACATGGAAGGGTATGTCTGAGTCTTGAGTACAGTAAAATACAGACAGCTTAAAGTGGGATATTATATAAAATATTTCTCCTCGAAAGAGCACTACCTAGATAAAAAAGTTTCTTAAAGTAAAACCCACACTGAAAATTAATTTGTAGCATGTTTAGTCATCACATAACTGAATGAGCAAGAAGATCTCACTTTCATGAGCAAAATAAGTTGGTATTCTCCCCAGCTATTTTTTCTGTCAGAGAAGGTTGAAAACAGATTGAAACAAATCATAGCAACAGAGCCTTGACACAAAGACACAAGACTTATTTAAGTTAGTCTCTGCTGGTGTGTGTCTGGTACATGCAGGAGGTGAGACAGCCAAGAGGACAGGACACAAAGCCATTCTCACACCTCTTCACAATCCATGAAGTGCCAATTTCAATCAACTATAACAGCAGGAGAGAACCCAAAGTCAAAACTACCACCTTATAAAAACACTAGGCTCTTTTATTAAAACTGAACACATGGGCTTCCCTGGTGGCGCAGTGGTTGAGAATCTGCCTGCCAATGCAGGGGACATGGGTTCGAGCCCTGGTCTGGGAAGATCCCACATGCCACGGAGCAACTAGGCCCGTGAGCCACAATTACTGAGCCTGCGCGTCTGGAGCCTGTGCTCCACAACAAGAGAGGCCGCAATAGTGAGAGGCCTGCGCACCGCGATGAAGAGTGGCCCCCACTTGCCGCAACTAGAGAAAGCCCTCGCACAGAAACGAAGGCCCAACACAGCCATAAATAAATAAATAAATAAATAAATCTATAAAAAAAAACTGAACACAAAGCAAAGTTAACAGACAATTGTGCCATTTCTAATCAAAATAGAATATACAGTAATTTTCTATGACCTGTACCTTGAGTCTTGTGGCTTCAGTCTATGTGTTAGCCGCAGCAAGACAGCCTTACTTTTACCCCCAGCCAGTATATCAATAATGAATTAGGTCTCGCACTTGACTTTTAAACTACTTTAGTAACACACATTCAGAAGTGCTGACGTTCTCATATTCAAAATTGCCAAAGGGGAATGAAGCAGCAGAACTTCAGCCAGAGGAATTCAGAAGAGCAAATTATAAAAATAATTAGGCAGAAGTCCTTAAGTGAATATTTCAGGACACTCCTGCCTACATCAGGCGGGTGAAACTGGCCAAGATTGTTTGTAATGGTGAAACTCAGTGCTGCAAGGGTTTGGCAAGACAGGATCTGTCATATTCTGTTAAGGAAATAGAAATTGGTGAAACATTCCTGAAAGAAACCTCAAAGCATGTACTTTATTTCTCCTAAGACCATTTCTAGAAATGAATTATAAAGAAATTATCATTAATTGCGGCAAAATTTTCTGTACTTGAATGTTTTGTACATATTTTGTAATGAGGAAAACACTGGAAGCAATTTAAATGTATTTAACAAAAGAGTGAATAAATGAATAGTATATTTATAATATATAATACTAAAGAGCCATTGAGATGGCATTTTCAAAGAATTCTTAATAACAGAAAACAATCAAAATATAATATTAGGCAATAAACCAGGAAAAATCTTTATTTTAACAAAGAATATAAAAGATTTAGAAATATACATCAAATATTGGCCTGGTTAACTCTGTGTAATAGAATACTAGATGACTTTTATTTTTTTCTTTGTATATTTTATATTTTTTAAATGTTCCGAAATGACCATACACCACACACACACACACACACACACACACACACACACAAGCATACACACACATATACACTTAGAGAAATATTTTTTAAAAATCAATACAAAGACAACACAGAACTCTAAGCATTGATTAATGCTAACAAATATTTACTGAAAACTGCTCAAGCCTAGGAAACGTAAGGAGAATACGAATGAAGCAGAGTCCTTACTTTGAAGGAATTCATATCCTGGTAAAGAGAATAAGTAATGTAAACCAAGGAAAGATAATGTTCACAAAATGTTCTAAGGTTTAAAGGAGAGAAAGGATGACAGATTGAACAGAAGTTGGAATGATGAGGAAAGAACTCCCAAAAGAGGTAGTATTTGGAATAAATCTTAGGGTGTCGATGAGAATCTGGTCGCTGTAGATGAGGCAACAGAGTGAGTGGAAGAGAGCATCCCAGAGAGAAGGAGTGGTGGGGCTAGACACGGGGAGACGGGGCCACCCTCGGGATCCAGTTGCCAGGACTGTTCGTCTGGAGTTGAAGGTAAGTGTGAAGAAGTGTTGGCAGCACAGCTGAGAAGACGGTTTTGCAGGCCACCTGAACCACCCAAGCTGTCTCACAGAAGAGTTCGTGTGCACCTTGCACTAGGTCTCCTTGAGAAGAGTGGCATGTTGCAGTTGTGCTGGGGGAACATTAACCTAGCAGGGTTGTGTAGTTTGTTATGGAAATTTGACATTTTAATATTTATGTTTTAGTGCAACCATTTTAACGTAGAGACATTCTGTCTCAGGTTAAAAATAAAAAACAACTAGAGTGTTAGTTTTGTCGTTTTGTTTTTTAATGACCAAGTGATGTGTGACACACACATCCATCCACCAGGTCCTCCCATCATGCTCACCTACCACATTCTCACCCGCAGCAGGGATAAGGTGGTGAGGGTTAGGGATGGGATGGGGCTGGAGTAAGACTTGGGAACCAATGGAGATAAGGATGGAATAAGAGTCCTGGGTGTCTCCGGTGCACAGTTCTTGGAATATGAAACAGTGATTTTTATGTTTTTACCTGCCCAATTCGTTTGATGAAGCCTTGCAAAATATCCTACTTTGGGCTTCCCTGGTGGCGCAGCGGTTGAGAATCTGCCTGCCAATGCAGGGGACACGGGTTCGAGCCCTGGTCTGGGAAGATCCCACATGCTGCGGAGCAACTAGGCCCGTGAGCCACAATTAGTGAGCCTGCATGTCTGGAGCCTGTGCTCCTCAACAAGAGAGGCCGCGATAGTGAGAGGCCCAGGCACCGCGATGAAGAGTGGCCCCTGCTTACCACAGCTAGAGAAAGCCGTCACACAGAAATGAAGACCCAACACAGCCATAAATAAATAAATAAATAAATAAAAATTTAAAAAAAAATATCCTACTTTACTTGATTTCAAGTAGGGAGAAAGGGAGGATGGACACATGAGGTCAAGCCTATTAGCACTATGCAGGTAACAAAGCTGAATGTGAGTCATATTAAGGTGTTAACTATAAAAGGAAAACAAGATACACTCGTCAGAAAATATGGTGAATACTGAAGAGGGAGCCTACAAGAGAATGGTTGAAAGTAGGCTGGTACATTTTAATCTTGGTTAGTTGAGAAACCACTACTTGTACTAGAAACTGAAAGAGGAAAAGGATTATATTTGAGGGGAAGTGTGATATGTCGAATTTCAAGTGGCAGTAGGCCATGTGGCGATGTCCCCAAGTTTGGATAGCTCAGACTGGAGTAGAGATATATAAAAGCAGAAACAGAGCAAAAAATGGAGATGCATGAATACACTGAAAAGCATTTTAAAAGGCTACAGACACCTGTAAATTTTAAAATGATAATAATACACATCTGTCTCCCTAATTGAAGTTCTTGACCAATATCATGTTGCCGGCATTGGAGAGAAGAGGTCACTGAAGCCAGTGTGATGTTTTCCAATCATTTGCCAGAACATTTTTAGCTCTACAAACTCCTTCCAAGACTATGTGGTGTCCATATGGATGGTGAGGCAGTGGATTATAAAGATAGCTTGAGAGGTTCTAAAGATGTTCAGGCACGTGTCCTTCAAAGAAGCACATATAAAAAACAGCACGGCCGAGGCTCAGGGTGTAGGCAGCCCCTCTGTCTGACACTGCTAATGAGGAGCTCCCATTCAGTCTCTGAATGTCTCCTGCAAGGCCAGGGGTAAGGAGGATGATGTCTCAGTTTAGCTAATCTGGGAATATTTACGTTCTCTTACCTGTTAGTTTTACAACAGGAAGGAAGCAAGGGTATAGCTTGGGATGGTCACCCCCCTCCGCCTCCAAAATCTGAAAACTTGTAATGAATGTACCTCTAATAAAAAGAAATTCTAATTCAATGCTTCAAAGATTTTTACCGTGCTTTCCTTGTGTTTATTACAAAATCAAAGATACTTATCGATTTTGGTCAATTTGAGAAGATTCTAATTAAACCTACAGGAAATTCATGTGCGCTGTATAGGATTCTTCTTCCTTTTGCTTTACCTTCTGTGACTTCATTGGCAGTAATAATCATCCAAAGCTATTCCCTGGAAGTTTGCCTTCACATTGCTGCAAAGTCCTCCTCCAAATAAAGCTCCTTGGGAAGCTGTATTCAACAAGCTGTTGTACCATGGTGCATTTCATCGGAGTGGAGATGTCAAAGATTGGCACTTACTATCCCCCCATAGCATTCCTACGCACTCAAGGCCTCCTTGAGTGCACAGGAACTGGAGAGTTCATATTAGTCTTTGGTCTGCCAATTTGCATGAACAAGATATGGAAGCATCTTTATTTGTCCAAGCATTCATATCAGGGCAACCACACACATCTGTAGTCTTTCTTTCCATAATCTCTGTCATGGTATATACATAAAAAATAAAATAAAATTCTAGCCCAGCCACATAAAGTTGCAGAAAATCCTCAAGAAAGCACAGATTTCCTGAACAAAGAAATGTTATTTCCAATGATAGCTGTATGCATGGATGTATGTGTTTAAGAAAGCTCCATAGCTTCAACCTCTTCCTTGCAATTCATAAGTAGAAGAGATTGCATTCCTTGCCCTTCACCTGCCCTTGAAGGGAACACAACAATTCTGAACTAGTGACAAAGCTGGTAGATATCCGTTTTATATAATGTGTAAATCTGACTGGGGCAATGCATGTCATTTTAAAAATTGAAGTATGTGACATATTTAGGCTGATATTTTGTTCTGTGTAATTTTTAAAAACTCACTCTCTAATCTTTAGAATAGTCCATGGCTCAACCATGAGTTACAATTTAGGTGGATTCCAGAGATTTTGGAGACAAAACACAGACAGCTACACCTTTTCTCCAACTTCAACACTCTCCCCACCCCATCCATGTAGTTTGTCATTGGATCAGGTCTTGATCATATTCCTTTTTTTCTGTCACCTACTTACAATTCCTTTAACATGGGTCTTATCTGTGTTCATGTATATACATATGTATGTATTTGATGGAAAGCTCCACATGAAGTTCTATGTATTAACTCTAAAAAAATAACCCCCACCTTTAGGTAAAGTCATCAAAAAATTCCTTTACAAGTAAATATTACCAAAGGGGTAGATTTTACTTTAAAAAGTGTTGCTTGGTGGAATTCCCTGGTGGCGCAGTGGTTGAGAATCTGCCTGCCAATGCAGGGGACACGGGTTCGAGCCCTGGTCTGGGAAGATCTCACATGCCGCGGAGCAACTGGGCCCGTGAGCCACAATTACTGAGCCTGCGCGTCTGGAGCCTGTGCTCCGCAACAAGAGAGGCCGTGATAGTGAGAGGCCCGCGCACCGCGATGAAGAGTGGCCCCCGCTTGCCACAACTAGAGAAAGCCCTCTCACAGAAACAAAGACCCAACACAGCCATAAATAAATAAATAAAATAAAATAAAATATACTGGGGACTGTTCAAGACCCTGGGGTTTACAAAGTGTTGCTTTTATCTCTCCAATAGTCTCTGCCATATAGATCTGATCAAAAACAAAACAAAACAGCAAAAACTATTCTACTTCTTTCAATGATGCAAAATAAAAACGTTATTCTGAATGTTATTCTATGGTCTTCTTCAAAAGAGGTAATAAAAGTTTATTTCTCATTCAACAAATATTTATTGTTTTAAGTATACATTGACACGATCTTGGTGGTGAGATTCAGACTCTATAATATTTTCACTTTTTTCACCATTCAGAAGGTACTTGTATCTATCTATTTACTCACTGATTTTTAAATTTGTAATTATAGACTCACAGGAAGCTGCAAAACTGAAAGAGGGACCCCCTGCACCACTCCCCCTTCCTCGTCCAATGGAATATTTGTACAATCCACAAAGCTTACTCAGATGACATCAGTTTTACAAGTACTCATTTGTGAGTGTGTTTGTAGGTACTTCTGTGCAATTTGTATCATCTGTGTAGCTCACCACATTCAAGATCCAGAAATGATCTATCACCACAGGGCTCCCTCCTGCTACCCCTCGAGAGTCACACCCAATCTGACCCCAATCCCTCACCTCTGGTAACCATTAATCTGTCTTCCATCTCTATAATTTTGTTATTTTGAGAATTTTAGATACAAGTAGAATCATACAGTATATAACCTTTTGAGACTGGCTTTTCTCATTTACATAATGCCCTTGATATACTTCAAACTTGTTGTATGTAGCAACAGTCATTTTTTCCCCTTTTTATTACTAAGTAGTATGCCATGGTATGGATGTACCATCATTCACTCATTTTAGGACATTTGGGTTGCTTCCAGTTTGGGGCTATTATGCTAAGAATATTTGTGTGTAGGGTTTTGTGTGAACATAAGTTTTCATTTATCTGTGATAAGTGCTCCAGAGTGAAATTGCTGGGTGATATGGTTGCATGTTTAGTTTTATAGAAAACTGCCAATTGTTCTTCAGAACTGCTGCAGCATTTTACATTCCCACAAGCAACGTATGAGAGATCCGGTTTCTCTGCATCTTTACCATCATTTAGTATTTTCACTGTTTTTATTTTTGTTTTTTTTTTGTTTTTTTTTTTTAAGAAATTCACGTTCTTTTATTTATTTATTTATGACTGTGTTGAGTCTTCGTTTCTGTGTGAGGGCTTTCTCTAGTTGCGGCAAGTGGGGACCACTCTTCATCGCGGTGCGCGGGCCTCTCACCATCGCGGCCTCTCTTGTTGCGGAGCACAGGCTCCAGACGCGCAGGCTCAGTAATTGTGGCTCACGGGCCCAGTTGCTCCGTGGCATGTGGGATCTTCCCAGACCAGGGCTCGAACCCGTGTCCCCTGCATTGGCAGGCAGATTCTCAACCACTGCGCCACCAGGGAAGCCCTTATTTTTGTTTTTATTTTAGCAATTCTGGTAGGTATATACTGATATCTCATTGTGGTTTTAATTGCATTTCCCTAAAGGCAAAAATGTTGACCATCTTTTCACGTGCTTATTTGTCATCTGTATATCCTCCTCAGTGAAATATCTGTTCATTTACTTTGCTCATTTTATTATTGGAGGTTTTTTCAAATGTTGACTTTTTAAGAGTTGTTTGTTTCCTAGATAAAAGTTCTTTCTCGGATATGTGGTTTGCAAATATTTTCTCCTTGCTTGTAGCTTGTCTTTTCATCCTTTAAACAGGGTGTTTCACAGAGTAAATATTTCTTTAATTTTGATGAGGTTCAATTTGTTTATTTTTTTCTTTTATAGATTGTGCTTTCAACATCAAGTCTAAGAAACCTTTTCCTAGCCTTAGATCCTAAAGATTTTCTTTGATTTTTTAGAAGTTATAGTTTTGTGTTTTACATTTAATTCCATAATCCATTTTGAGTTAATTTTTGCATAAAGTTTGAGGTTTAAGTCAGGATTCATTTTTTTGCCTATGGATGTCCAGTTACTTCCTGCATCATTTGTTGAAAAAATTATACTTCCTCCACTGAATAGCTCTCACATTTCTGTAAAAAACCAGGGCATATTTGTGTAAGTCTATTTCTAGGTTCTCTATTTTGCTCCATTTTTCTATGTGTTTATCCCTCTACCAGTTCAACGTTCTAATATTTATATCTAATATTACTGTGGCTATATAAATTTGACACAGAAAGAACAAAATCTACTTCTTCCCAAGATGTAAATTAAAACTATTTTCCAAATATATCACTATGTTGTTCTCTGAAACATAAATAAAAGTTGATTTTTAAGGAAACAATTCTGTCCCTAGAAAAAGCTGAAAATTAACTTGCCATTTTATACCTTTCAATTTCATGAGCCAAATAATGTTAGTTTGAAATGTTTCTGTTAAAGCAAAAAAAGATTAATATGCCAACATGAAAAAAACAAACCCCAAACCTGAATAAAAAATACGTATCTAAAGGTTGAGAAAAATTACTAGGAAAAAATATACAACTGAGAAATAATTAATTTTTAAAAAAATTCTTACATAGATAAAGAAACAACAGACAACAAATAAAACTTTGGTGTTTATGATATACAGAATGCCCATAGCCTCTTGGACAAGTCTGTCATTACATGATCTTAATTTTATAACTGAGAAAACTGAGACACAGAAAGTTTAAAAATTTAAAGGATTAAAGTTCTAATCAAACTGTTGTTAGTTAAGGTGAGCATGGACTCTACCATAGTTTCAAATCTACTTCTTAGTCCACTCTGATATAATTTTTTGTCTATTAGTGAGAAAGAGACCAAATTTTGAATATTAGAGTTAAGTATCATACTAAGAAAATACTGCACATACTCCTGTAGCAGTGACACTGCTTCAGTCACTCTACAGCCAACACCCACCTTTATCATTTTCTTAGTTTAAGCAAAAAAGAGCTTCACATTTTATTGATTATATATATATTTAAGGAACATTCGTTAAGCCCCACTTTTTGCCATTCCCTTAGTGATGGTGAGTAAGATACCATCTCTGCCACCCATGGATTTTGCCATTTAGTTGAAATAAAAATGTTATATTCTATGTTTTACCAGAGAGCATTTTGGTGGCTTACAATGATGCAAAACTTTATTTTAAAGTAAATGAGTAGTTTCTGATTTAAAATGACAGACTGGGCATGTGCATTTGCCTCCCTTACTCCTGAGACTTCATTAAAATGATGGGAAAGGCAATTTTTTGAGGAAATGAAACCATAAATAGTGAGCGGAGTGGAGAAAAAAAACAGGTTCACATAAATTATTTCAAAGCATTTTTAGAATAGTTGAGGGATTTAAAAGTCTAATGAATAAAACAGAGGCAATACAGATGGGCATGAAAACAAGAAGAAAGATATTTTAAAACAAGAAACAGTAGATTTAAACCAGGAATTCACTGAAAAACAATACAGGATGATAGTCATGTAGCAAAACTAGAAAGCAATTAGACAAATTAGAAGAGAAAATGACTGGGCTAAAAGAAAAATGATTTTTAAAGGAATAAAAAGAATTTCATGAGTAAATATTATGAAAAGACGACTATAAGATACTGGCAGTGAATAGTGGGAAAAGGTCTTTTACTTTTAGTTATAAATTCTTTTATTTTTTATGAAGAAGTAAATATCTTGATATAATATTTTTAAATGGAGTTAAGTATAAAAGAAGGAAAAATAAGACCAAGATTCTCAATAATGAGACTAATGCAGTAAGGTATATGTAGTACTAGTTAGTACAGATATATCCCTGGGTGTTTTAGCAGCAGAATTTGAAGTTATAATCCCTGAAAATCTTCTGGAAATAGTCACTTAGAAGTTCATCAGATTTGTGAGTAGACATGTGAGCTGGAATTAGAATTGGCATTTGCTTGTGAAAACAAGCAACTTTTAGAGGTGGCCTAATAGAGACACCTAACACAAGAGAAATTCATCCTTCCCCTACTCTGTGACGAGCTGAATGATAACCTTTCAGGCAGGATTAAGATTCTCCTTAGAAAATGATTTCAACCCCGTCCTAATGCGTAGCAAGCAAAGTGGCAGTTAAGGCCCTAGGATTTACTCCATCTAGCTTGGCAGAGCAAGTTTTAGTCTCAGATATTAACGTGAAGAAGAAAGCATGTGCTGTCATTTGGATCTGCCCACCTTGGTTCCACTCCAATACTACCTGGACAGCAAAGTCCAGTTTGGAGCTATGAAAAAAAGACAAAGGGAAGCAGATCTAAAGAAAATGTTACTGAAGACAGGGCTGACCTTTACGCTTAGCTAGCAGGGAGTGAGCAATTCTCTAAGCAGTCATATATGAGTCTGAAGAACATATAGTTTTAGGTGGCATAAAGCTTGACTTCAACATGACTCGTTCCTGCTTCTCTCTCCCATAGTGCTGAGAACATTAAAACAGAACCTGAGATAAGGTTCTTGGATAACTGGGACTCCACTGGAGATTAAATATTACACAAAGAATTCAAGAATCCAGTCTCTTATCTGTCTCTTATAATAGCTCCATAGACCAGAGATGACATCAAAGACCAGAGAGAGATCAAAGATCAGACACAGATAGAATTGAACAAGAAAAGAACTAAATGTACACACTTTTATTAACAGCCTATTTAAAAGCCTATTGCAAAGAAATAAGAAAAAAAATGACATAAAAGGAGACATTGGGATATTATAAGGCAAGAGTGTGATGGTGATAAACTGTAACTTCCTGCCTTTTTCCAGTCGGCATTGCAGAGCTGTGACAGAGCTTTGACTCGGCTCTCTGTACGGCTCGCTAAAGGTCTGGTGTACAGAGGTTATGAGCATTTCACTAAGTAAGGATGATGCATCTTCAAGTCCAATAGCCTTCTCCATGTAAGACGATTCATGAGAACTATTCTCACAGTAGTTTTAACAAAAACTGCCTCATCAATCTGTGTTTTAATACACAGGTTCCTTGCTACCTGTGAATCCCATCATCAGACAGTATTTGCTATAAGTACAGTTGATGATATGCTTAAGTGAACCAACAGCATGTTGCAACTGTTACAGTGTTTCCCTCTGTTTAACCCATCCTTTATAATAGGTCCACTAGATTTTCTATTAAAATATACTTTTCCTGTCAAGTCAAAAACTTGACTGATCACCTACAGAAAAAAATTTGAACTCTAGAGTAGCATTCATGACCTTATACTATTGGTATCAATTAACTTTTGCAACCTTATTTCCTACTTTACTTTTTCATGAATGCTAATATACAACTAAATTAATCTACTTGCTAATACCCATCATGTACATCATGTACGTATTAATCTCTGTTTTTTCCCCTAAAACTGTCCCTCAGTATGTAATGCTTTTAATGATGCATTTCCCTTCTCTCAAAATCCTTCCAGGGCCTTCTACGGATACCTTTTTTCTTAATCCTTTCCTTAAGTAAAATATAACTGCCCTTTCCTTTCTCCCTCTTTAGTATGTTATTTGCACTTTTACAGAGCATTTGCGATTTTAAGTTAACATCATCTTTGGCTATTTAATAATATACTTTACTAATGGTGGGAAATATTTGCCACACTGATCCAAACACATGTGGAGTAATTATTTTTTTACTTGGGGATAAACTGAAAAAAAAAATGTTTTGAATTTAGAAGAAGGAAACTAGAATGATACACTATTTAGAAACTTGGTCATGAGAGAAAGGATGGAGGAACAGGCCATTGGTATTTGGAGAAGAAAATCATAAAATAAAAAATATCAGATAGCTCCAAATGTTCAAAGGGACAACACTCTATGTTTTTGAAATACTGTTATGTAAAGGGCCAGACACTAGGTGCAGTAGCATTGATCCTGTCTTCATGAGTTGGTATAAGAACCAATGGGTGCAAGATTCAGAAGCAGATTTTAGCTGAATTTAAGAAAGAGCTTTGTTGCCAAACTCAGAGATGGAAAGGACTGCCTTTTGAGGTGCTGTGCTAGCAGGCTCAGATTGTGTATAAACGGAAGCTGCAGAATCATCTCTTAAGACTACCACAGAAGTAATTCTTACATAAGATGGCTTGTGTGACTTCTACGTTTCCTTCAAATGCTAAGATTCTAAAGGTTCTAGCCATGTCTACGCTAAGCTTTTCATGACAGCATCTGACATAGAATGTGCTCCTGTGTTGTGTACCTGCTGAAACTAATTTAGATATATATAGAATGGTCAAGAGCCCAATACAGAATGACATAAAATGCCAAGAAATAGCATCATAATTAGATACGAAAGATCACATTAGGTTGCTCTCTGTTATTTTAATACTTGGTTTTCCATTCACTTGTACTTAGTATTAGTCTAGAAAGTCTACAGGAAAAAGAAGAATCTAGTCATGAATCTGTAACCCTTAAATATTTAAAATATGTGAATAGTTGTTTATAATTTACCAACATTTGATCAGATTTTAGAAGAAAATTAATTCATTAAAAAGTCTTATAAAACAGAATGAACTTTTTTGTACATTCAATATCATAAATACAATTTATCATCAGATCTTGAGCAAATGAAAGTATAAACCTTTTCAAGAAAATCTTTTCCACAAAAGGCTTTACCATGAGTAACAACTAATTTAATTTTCTGAGTATCTTTTTTTTTGAATTTTATTTTATTTATTTTTTATACAGCAGGTTCTTATTAGTTATCCATTTTACACATATTAGTGTATACATGTCTATCCCAGTCTCCCAGTTCATCCCACCACCCCCTACCCCTGCCACTTTCCCCCCTTAGTGTCCATACGTTTGTTCTCTACATCTGTGTCTCTATTTCTGCCCTGCAAACCGGATGGAACTCTAATTTAGGTCCCAAACCGCTGCCTCGCCAAAACCTCTGGTTTGTTTCATTTAAGGTAAGCCTGACAAGCTCCGGGTCTATGGAGCATGCCAAAACCCTTACTTCTCGTCTGTTCAAAGAGACCAATGTGAGCAAAGACATGGGCTGGGGGTGAGTGTCTGGTGACTAGACCATGTTTTAGAAAGACAACTGTGATTACCACGTCCATGTTGAGGAGGAACTGGACAGGGTCCAGTTGGAGGCAGGGCCACTGATTTATCTTTGGAGATAACAAAGGTGAGAGGTAACAAAGATTTAAAGGAGGATAGGGAAAAAATGTGAATTGGAAAGGACACAGACAAAAGTACCCTCCCCTTCTTTTTCATATCACTTGGCCTGAACTAATGCGGACTTTCAGCATCTCTGGGCTGGATTGCTATAAAATTGTCTCCTAAATTCCCACTTTTCCAACTTTTTTCTTTAAGATTATCCCACTCAATAGATATTGGTGGGCTGAAGTCATGAACAAATGAATTACATCACATTAGTTTTTCAATTGGCCATTTTCCATGATTTCTTCTCTGACTTAAAATACTCATTGATTCTCCAGTCTTCATAAAATACAGTTTAAATTCAAAGTCCATCCCACTTTGACCTCAACCTATCAGATTTCTCCAGTGTATCTTTCTTGCCTACCTTACATCAACTCGTCACATGAGACTGCCTAGACTTATAACATATCCAAAATGCAATGTATGAATTTTCGCTCTATACTTAGCTGCACTGTTTCCCTCCCTATGCATCTCTATATACCAAATCATGTCATCTTTGAAGACATGCTCAATCTTTAACTCTTACATAAAACATTTATAGCATTTTAGTCCACACACCACAACTCCTTCTTCTGAACTATTAAACAATTTCTGTCTGTAAAAATTTATTTTGCCATTTATAGAACCAATTTTAATAATATAAGGATACGACTGGTAGGCAGAAATAAGATGTACTGTTTAAAAGCATGATTGTCTTTATAAGGTGTAATTTATGTCCACTTTCTGTCTTTTACTTAATTCATCGATGGCTATCTTATTCAGATTTGCATAAAAATGTTTTTAAATGGGGCTTATTGATGGCTGTTTAACAATTCAACTTACTTCTTTTCTCCTACCAAACACTGGTTAGTTCATACCAGGTATATTAGCATAATATTTTGGATTATATATCAGCCTGGTAGCTTCATAAAACATGCTTTTTTAAGCATGTCTGATCTTTAACTCCGAAGCATATTTACATTTCCACTGACTCTGTTTTCCTAGGTCTTACTGTAAATTTCCTTTGTGGTTCCCAAATGTGACCCATCACAGCTATATGTGTTAGCACTGCATAATCTTCTTAAGATGAGCAGCTGCAGCTGCCTGATTCTATTAATTTTCTCATCAGACTATGTTAATATCACTTTAAAATAGAAGCTAACCTTTTTAACACGGCACATTGTATACTTATTTGTTAAATAATTTGCTTTATTTTCTACTGTATATCATGACTACTTGAATAAAATTTTTATGATAAAAATACTATGTTCCCAATGGTAAAATGTGTAAAATGCAGAAAGTAGGAAAAGGAAAATTTCTCCACAGTCCTACAACTCTCATATAATCATTGCTTACATTCCAGTGCATTTTCTTCTCCTCTTTGTTTAACATATTATCAACATAAATGTGATCATATTTTCATACATTCGTTTCTATCACACACACTTAAGATTATTAATAATCATTGCCCATATTATCACAAACTCTTTGCAAACATTACTCCTAGCAGTTGAAAGATCATCCATCATAGAAACATCCTGGTGCTGCAGGGTTCTTTCTCACAAGGATCTATATTCTCCTTCAGCTCATGGATTCTGAGTCTGAGAACTATCTCAGGTCAGGAAACTAGGCATAATATTCTAACTTTATATTTGGATAGCTGCCTTCATTCTTTTTCTCTTTTTTTTCATTTAATATTTTAAGCAACATTTATTGTCTTCCTATCTTTCTTTCCCATCGGAACACCATGTTTAATAACCATATCCATAGCTCCCTTAGGGCCAGGCCCTTATGATTGCCACTCCGACCTTGCCACTCCTTATAATAACTGCACCCAACATACTTCTGGTGTTTAAATGCCATCACCTAGCCAGCAGTATTTCTGAATCCTGTCATCCCCATTGTTCAGGAAATCCTTTCACTGAGTTTCTCTAATGTACCAGGTCTCTTTACCATAGTCCTTTTGATTACTACTTCCCCTGCAGCTTTCACATGTCTTAGATATTGCACTCTCCAGTGTATGTTCTCCCATGAGTATCCCACCCTATTTCACCACTATGAAAGTTTTAAGAATTGCAGGTCTATAACATGCTTTTAGTCCACCCAGGACCAATGATATGATCCTCCTTGCCAGCCAATTGGTGAGTTATTTAGCGGAACTGTAATCTTGCCATTGAGGAAGTTTTCATCTAGTTGAAAACAGTGAGGAGAGATATGTATATTAATCATGTAAATACAAGTCTCTTCATGTATTTCAACAGAAAATATTTGTGATATTCCCAAGAGTGAAAATCCCCAAAGTCTTACATCCTAGGAACAAAGCAATGAGTTCCACATGTTATAAATCACAATACTTTTTATAATCACATTTAACCATTATCTTACAACTTGGAAGAACAAATGTAGTGACTATAAACTTCAAAGAGAAAATTACCCACTTAATTTCTTAAAAGATGCATTATTTTCAGAAAAAGGGGGTGGGAGACTTTCTTCCCACCTAATTTTAGTTGGTGAGTTTTGCATGATCTGCCAAGTTAGGTTGATTAATTATATTATATAACCACTGTATTTTGTTCTAAAGACGTAATCTTCTTGTTACATAGTTTATTTATATTATCTTCTCCAGCATGGGGCAGGGAAGAAGTGCATGGGCAGGACTGACAGTAACCAAGTGACTTCTCTGACTAGGTATCATGCCAATCTCTTTCATATTGTTATCTTGTTTAATCCTCAAAATAACACCAGGTGGAAGGTATCACTCCCATTTTATATGCGGTAACAATGACCGCGATCAGTTAAGTAGTCTGTCTAAAGTTGAAATCTGGATGTGGCTGAGACAAGACTTAAGCCCAGGAATGCTTGCTTCTAAAGTCTGACCTATTCTAGCACTTGTCAGGGGAGAGACAATTCTGCTTTCAACTATATCCTATATAATTTTTGTCCAAATACCTCTTTATGAAGAAAGCATATAATCAAACCATGACTTTCCTAGCAGTTTTCGTGAGTGAAAGAAGACAATCTCCTTCCTCCTTACATGGCCTTATGATGAAACACAAGTCACAGTGTCATTTCTCTTACCCTCTATCCAACTTAGGAATGTTTTTGTGTTTTTAAAATTAGGATATAAATAACTTATGGGAAGATTCCAAGAATAAAGGAAAGAGAGGCGATAGTTCTAATTCCAATGCCGATACATGAGTTTCCAGTAAACAATCCCCAAAAAACAGGAGCTAAATAATAAAGGGAAAGCCTTAAAAGGAAAACCTTGGACCACGTGAAAAATGTAGCCTTGACTCAAACATAGAAACTATGAGACTCAGGGAAAATGAAGGAAACCTCTACTTCTGTGAGTACTGTGACCTATTCTAAGAGGTAGAGGGGCTTACTGTAAAGGCAGTGATGACAAGAGAAAACCAGAACTGCAAAGAGGAAAAGACAAAGCTCAGCAATGGAATTTCTGGGAGCTCTCCGTGGTGCTGCTCAATTCAGCCTAAGCCTACTTTGATGGTTTCTATGCAGCATTGAAGTCACATTAGCTCTTTTCTGAGTTAAGGCACTTTCCAGATCCAAATATCTATGAAACTAGAAAACAGCCTGTTATGATTTACAGCAGAGTGGTTTACCCTCCTTTCACTGAATAAATTATAGCTCTAAGTTTAGCATATAGTAGTAACCCATTATGATGCTGATTATCTACTCCCTGTTGAGACAGTAGGCCTCAAATACCACTAAATGTAGTTTGTTTACCAGTTCTGTTGCAACCCATCATTGTCTTATGTGGGGTAGAATGTGCTTTTCTTAGCCATCTTAGGAGAGACAATGGTCTGACTGGTAGCATCTTTTTGAGGTTTTTCTTTTAAAACCAAGTGATAAAATTGTCTATCTGCCTGAATTTCATCTTACTTGAAAATAAACCTGGTTTTCTAAGCTTTAGAGTCTTAGTTCATAATGATTTGCAAAGAATTATGGGTATATCTCTTGGAATATTTTTGGGTTTTTGGAAATAAATTTACTCCATATTTAATCCTAGAAAAATATCTCTGGGGATTTAAAGAACATAATAATAAAAGCTATTACTACATAAAAGAAGAAGAATTTCTCCCTTAGATCATTATCTATAGATAGAAATGATGGCTCATGACCCTCATTTCTATCGTCTTGTGGTCATAAACTAGAAAATGGTTGGCTTTAAGGAGTTAAGGAGCTTCCAAGTCAATAAGGCAGACTGAATAAGCACAATTTCCTCACCTTCCTCCACAAATTTAAATGACAGTAAACAGTACAAACTATAATAAATTTACAACAACACTGAAAACTAAATGAGGCAGAGTAACTTTATTAAAGTAGATATTTGATAAAATTTTAGAAGATGAAAAATACATGTGGTTCTAACTTCCACTTCCAGAAAGACAGAATAATCAAATCATACTTTTCCCTATTCTTCTCATTAAGTATAACTAAAAAACCTGGGCAGTATACATAAAACAAACGTAAGAAGACTATAAATGGTGAAAAGAAAAAGGCAGACCAGCTAGAGACTTTGGGACCCAAAGAATAAAATACTGGCACATTCCCTGGGCTTGATTTTGCCTCAGGTATCCCCGATCTATAGCTCAGGAAACTGGCAACTGGAAACGGGCACAGACAAAAGAGCCCTAACTAAAGCTTGCTCTCACTGGCCAAAGGATCAGGAAAGACACATACTAGCAACACACAAAATGTTTAGGCAATAACTACTCTACTCCAGCCAAGCACTAGAGGAAAAGAAAAAAACAAAAACAAAAACATGTGACCTCACTCTCACCCACACCAGCTAAGGATGAAAGCACCCTCATCAAGCTGTGATGAGGTATCCCAGCCCCCACCAGGGTCATGTAAGAGAAGACTGAGTACGTAGCCAGGAGTTTCATCCCTATTATATCAATGTTAATATCCTGGTTGTGAGATTGCATGATATTTTTGCAAGATGTTACCATTGAGGAAAACATATATGAGATCTCTCTGCATTGTTTCTTACAACTGCACGTGAATCTACATTAATTTCAAAATAAAACTGAAAAGTTTAATTAAAAAACATGTGATCCAGAAACATTATGATACACAGAGGATTAAGACCACAGATACAATGTCCATGCGATAGTAATACCAGAAAAGGGATCAGAGAAAAATTGAAAGGAAAGAATAACAAAAATGTTTCTGTTTCTAACTGAAGGATTCATTAAGGTGTGGTAGACACAAGAAGATCTGCTCCCAGATGCATGCTTGTAAAAGCCAAAGATGAAAAAAGATCCTAAAATCTTTTACAGGTACCTACAAAGTAACAAAAATTTGTCTGAATCCAGGCTTCTTATCAGAAATAATGGATGCCTAACAACTATAAAATAATGATTTCAAAGTACTGAGGGAAATTATTTTGAATCTATATTTATATATCTAGACAAAACTATTAACCGATGTGAAAAAATAAACACACTTTAGAGAATGCAAGTGTTCTGCAACTTTACCTCCCTCGTACTCCTTCAGGTGGAAAAAAAAAAAAAATATATATATATATATATGTAAACAAAACAAAAAAGAGAGAAAAGAATTCAAGGACTTGAGGAAAGGAAATCTAAGACACAGCAAATATTACACAAGAATGAAATTTGAAAGTTTTCTATAATGACAGCTCTAATACAGACCTAATAAACAAGAGGAAAAAGTCATAACAGGAAATAAAGAGCTCCTAGAATACCTTCAGGAAGAAAGTGGATTCCTTATAGTACACAATATGATTGAAAAACTAGGTACTGATAGTATAACTTTTACTTTATTAATTTATGTACTAAAATTATATTGACTTTTTGCATGTTTTCACTAGATGACTAAACAATAAGTAAAACTTCAACTGGTTTTTAAAGCACTTGATAGATATTGACAAAATGGTGAAAGCTGGTGGACTCTACATCCTAAAATTTGACATTGATTTCAGTCTTTAAGCCTATGCAACAAGACTACAGTGAAATCCTTTCAGTGTTTCAGCAGCTAGTATTCTTTTTTGGGGAGTTTCTCAAGGTAGGTAATCTCGAATTTTTTTAAAAGTCATATTCTCATTTTACAAAAATTAAATCCCCAATTCAGAGGATTTCTAACTTTCAAGGTAAAGCAACAAAAATATCACTATTTAAGACTACGTCTTACATGTAGTCTTAAGACGCTAGAAGAATGATTTACTATTTTTCTCCTTTTAAAATTGGGATCTTAGGAGCGCTGAACTGATTGAATCACAGCTGTGTTACCTTTGTTATGGGGATATAGCTATAGTGACCCACGTACATAGAAATTGCCAGCACCCCTACCTAGGCAAAGCTAGTCGGGTACAGAGATTGCAATAAGTACACAGAATGGATTGTAGGAAAACTGCATTTATTTCTTTGTGCTTAAATGTTGGAATAAAACCTTCTTGAAACACTGTCTAATTATCACTTCTTCCTTTCAGAGAACATAAGCAAACATGCTATAAAGAGCTGATAGAAGAGTCATCATAGGTATTTTAGGGAATCAGCATTGTGAAGGAGAAGACGAGGTGTCCACCATTCCTCTTCTTCCTAGAATCACAGACTACATTTCTTCATCTCCTTTATAGTTATGGGTGTCAACTTGACTGAGTTTTCTAGCCAACAGAATTCAAATTCAAATAAACAATGGACACTGTTTGCAGGTTTGGCCCATAGACGTGTATCATATGTGATCCTCCATGCTTTTTCACCTTATAGGGAAATGCAATGAAACTGACCAAAGTGACCCGGGAAGCCACACATAGAAAACGGCAGGGCAACAAAGTGGAAGGAACATGGGTTACTGACTCGCTAGGAGAAGCACCAAAGCTTGATCAAAGCAGCCTATTTGATTTCACCGTGAGATGGTTGAGCAAATGCACACATTTTCGTTTGTTTGTTACAGCAGCTATCATTACCTTATATAACTACCTCACACTCACCCACATCTTAAAATTCCAACTGACTGAGGCCTTTCAAAATGCAGTTGACCTCAAGCCATAGAAACACACTATTTTTAATTGTGCATCAAATAGAAGCCCAGGATTAATACAAGGGGGCATTCCTCTTATGAGTTTATTGTGACTTCTCCAATTGCTGATATGAAGAAAATTAAGCCCATTAAAAACAAATCCTCAGAATAGTTAAAATGAAGAATAAAGAGTATTTTAATTTCCAGATCAATCTTAAGAGAATATAACAAGAGTGCTACTCATGGATGGGACAGAAGAATCACTCACCTCCAAGATTCTGGCAATATGGTACCAGAATTTTAAAACTTAAGAAAACAAAAATGACACCCTAATTTGAGATTTCAAAAGATTTTGATTTAGATGTCCAGGAGGTTACATTATGAAGGTGAAATGACTAAACATTTGAAAGATAAGCATGTCAGTTTTATCAACATCTGTAGGAAAATCTGATAGCGCTGGGGTCTTAAACTAATTTTTTCCAGTTTTATGAAGGCATGATTGACAAAAATTGGATATATTTAAGGTATACAGCATGATATTTTGGTATACACATACATTGTAAAATAATTGCCACAATCAGGCTAACATATCTATCACCTCACATAATTATCTTTTTTTATGTGTGTGTGTGGTAAAAACAGTTGAGATCTACTCTCTTAGCAAATTTCAAGTATACAACACATTGTTATTAACTATAGTCACCATTCTGTCCATTAGGTTTCCAGGATTTATTCATCTTATCACTGAAATGTTGTACCCTTTGACCAGCATCTCCCCATTTCCCCAACCTCCTGACCCCTGGTAACCACCATTCTCCTCCCTGTTACTATGAATTTGACTTTTTAGATCCCACATGTAAGTGAGATCATGCAGTACTTGTCTCTCAGTGCCTGGCTTACTTCACTTAGCATAATGTCCTCAACGTTCATCTGTATTGTTGCAAACAGCAGGATTCCTTTCTTTTTTAAGGTTGTATCTAAACTAATTTTTTTAAGATAAATGAATGTTCACATTTTGCCATTTTGATTTGAAGAGAGTGAAAAAAATGAAGTTCTACTGGGAGAGAAGAATATATCAAGATGCATTTACATTGCTAACAAAAAGAATAAGAGAGAACTTGCAGTTACTCATTTTTTTTGTTCTCCAGTTAAGGACTTGTCTTAATATAGCCAATAAAATGAAATGTAGAATAGCTCATATGGCTGTTCAGTTTTTCATTATAGGTAGTTACTTTCTATCCATTTATCATTATCTCAATGACTCAAACAGAAAGATTATTTGCTTCCTTCCCTTTTGTTGCTTAAATTATTTGGCTACTAGAAGAAAAATGATAGCTAGTCTCCTTTTCAGTGGTTGAAAGTGTACAGGTATTAAATTGTATGGATAATTACTGATACTCCTTACTTTAATTCAGTAAGCGTATGTTAAGTAAGCCTAGAGCACCCATCTCTATTTTTTTTTCAAGGTTGACAGCTACTTCCTATAACTAGACATTTTAAATGGATTTAGCTGCTAATCAAAAAAAAAAAAAAAAGCAATTTTAATGCAAGAAAAAATAGTGAGATATAGGCACATACACATGTATGTAGGTACATGTATGTGTTATGTGTATGTGTATATATGTACATATATATGCAGAATTAACCTGGCCTGTTAGCAAAGTTTATATAATCCTTAGCCTGCTTGCTGAACTGAATATTATATATAGCTTTTACATGTCTATTGTCAGATTTTAAAAAGACTTCCAACGTCCTACTTCTGGGGACTAAACCTCTCAGCCAAGCCACATTCTCATACCATGAAATCAAGCAACTTTAGGGTTTTCACTCATTTTGTTTTAGGTTAAGAAACAACTGAAAGGAAGCACACTTAGCTCAGACAGCTATGCGTGTGATGAACAAAATGTCACTTTTTTTTTTTACACAGTGCCCTTGTCACTGTTTCTCAACATGGTTCTGACTGTGCATACAAAATGTGGAAATAAATGCTCCCACCTCCAGGCTGTCTGAATAAATACAGTTCATGAGTCCGTGTGTTCATTTTCAAAAAGACAGGTATTGTTTCAGACCTCTACCATCAATGCACCATCATGCTGCCTTAAATTTACAAGGCAGCTTGCATGCAAGAGGTTTCTGCTATTGCCAGAAGCATTATAAGCCTGAAAACTATTGGTAGGTTAACAAACATTGCAAAAAACACTGTTGCAAAGCAGAGTCCTTTTGTCTTATTATGAAAGCCTAATTTGCTCAATATCTCACTGACTTCCCTTTTTAATATTCTCCATAACTGTCCTACATACACACACACACACACACACGCACGTACACACACATGTGCAATTTCAAAGCTAGCAGGAACTGTGGGTAAGATCGGGAAGACTGAATAAGCTAACGCTAGACTGAAGTTAATGGCGCTCCTCACCCGCTAGCCCTGGACAGGGATATTCCAAGTCATTAGCATGGCCTTTGTTTTTGGCAAGATCCCCTAGGTAGCACTGGGCTTCCAAACAGTCAGAGCCAGAATTTGTAGTGGCAGCACTTTCTGCCTTCCACATGAATGACCAGAGCTCTCAGAGCTAGCAGATTGGTGGCTGCTAGTAACACTGGACCTTTGAGTCAAAAGAAAGGGCCAGCATTAAGTACTGTGAATTGATAACATATTCTTTATTCTTTCACAAGTCCTATTTATTAAGGGCTCTTACAATATCTGGCACTGATTTAGGCACTTTGTGATGGCCCTACATCTGAGTCTTAGGTAGCAATTCAAAGAGCTATTCAATTCTTTGTTACAGCCAAACCCCTTGTCAGCAAGCTACCTCTTGACTACATTCTGTACTTTTCAGCAGATGGAGTTTGGGGATTCCTGTGAAATTGTGAAAGCAACAGCACAGAGACTCAGCAGAACAGAGCTAAGGGGGAATAACAGGTAAATACATCCAAAGGGCAACGAACAACAGAGGTAGGGTCAGGATATGTTTTAAAAAATCACAAATAAGAGATTCTGGATTCATAAGAGAGTTTGAGTTTTTCACTACCAAAGAGTTTTAAGAATGGTAATATTTTATAAGAAAAATATTAAAATAGAGCAACAGCAACCAAAAAATATTAAAAGCATACTGCTTCGTTATAAATTCAGTCTAAGCTGTTCCAGGTATTTCCAAACATTTCATGTTTTAATTGGCTTCCCAGGCAGATATCTTAGAGTCAACAAGTCACATCCACTTAATCTTGTATTGATTTTCTAAAATGCTTCCTGTTACTACCCTAATCAATTACATTCTTGTAAGGTGCAAGACAATTTTCTCTTTCTCTTTTCCTTCCGACTAAGAATGAATACTTTATTTCCACAGAAAATATCTGATGTTGCCTCTTATCTGTCAAGGAGCCGCATTGTGTTGGTAAAAAATCTTTTATGCCTTTCATTTAAAAAAAATGTTTGAAGATTCTGCAAAGAGAAAGCGTACAGAATTGCCTTGGATTGGTATAATGAGTGGCTTACCAACTTGTGGTTGTGAGGATAAAAGTTCTCTTTGGCTAGCAGAAAAGTGCCTTGCCCTTGTCCTTCATCACAGGGAACTGGGAGGTTGGTAGTCACTCAAAGAGACCACTCACTGGGAAGAAGAAAATGGTTCTGACACTTGGTGTCCAAAAAAGTGCAAGGTCAGCCATTTGTGATTATTTTAGTACTGTACTATCCCAACAAAGAAATTTCACCTGGATTGAAATGTGAGGATTTTGGGCATGGGGGAGGAAAGTTACTTTAACCTGAGGCTACCCATTTTTTCTTAGGCACAGCCCTGGAAACAACAGAAACAACAAGGGGGCATGGGAGGCACAAACTATTGGATGTAAAATAGGCTCAAGGATGCATTGTACAACACGGGGAGTATAGCCAATATTTTGTAATAACTGTAAATGGAAAGTAACCTTTAAAATTGTATAATTTTTTTAATTAACAAAAAACCAGAAACAACAAGATTCAGGAAAGACATTCATTCTTTGGAATCAGACAACCTGGACTCAAGCCTTGAGGTCAGTTGAGAAAATTCAGGTAAGTGTCTTAAACTCCCTGAAGTTTCATTATCTGTCCTACAAAATGGGATCAATATAAGTACCTCCAGGGTAGTCTGGGTGTCCTCTATATTTAACCCCTCTCCTTTGATCCAAGTCAATTCTTCCACCCAGCAGATCTTTCCAAAGAAGAAGAGTGACCAGGTCACTTTCCTGTCCCAAATGTCCCCATGTCTGGAGTACACAGGTCAAACCACACAGCATGCCTTCCTCCAGCCCATAGGGCCAGGTCTCAGCCTGCCTTTCCCAGATTACCTCTGGTCATTTGTTTCAATTCATTTCTCACCCTAGCCATATCGAAACTGATTTATCACATACTTTCAATGCTTTATAGCTGTCTGTTTGTTCAAGTCACCTCCCCCAAAGTTTCCCTGCCCAGAATGCTCTTCCTGTCCTTACTCCCTTAGCAAACTCTTGCTCCTCCCTCAAGGCCAAAGCTATCTCCACAATCACCACCTTTCCAACTGTGCCTGGAGTTTCTCCCAAAAGAAACAAAGATTAATTTTCACCAGGTGAAAAAAATCTCATTTTTTGTTTGGCTTCCAACAAGAAAATAATATATTATTTGGCATCTAACATGAAAATATCTAGATGCTACTTAACCAAAAAGTGAAGTGATTTTTAAAAAATGGAATCTGTGTATCTATAATCTGAGCACTAAAAGCAAAATATGATATTTTTCAGATTCCCAAAGTCAATCATCTTTAAGTCTTCACTGCCTAGGTAGTCACTGAATTGTGAGAAAACCAGCACACATCCAAAAAAATATGCCACTTGAAAAATGAGCTTACCCACATCAATTACTTTGATCATTAATATCACCTGCTAAGTGCAAGGTGTATTATTTCTAATGTAATACTTTAAAATTGGTATAAATGAATAGACTGACAGCCAAACAAGTTAAGTAATTTGCCCAAATATTTGATATGTGGCAGGGCTGCCATCCAAACCCAGGTCTGTCTGCCTCTATAGCCCGTTTGCATCCTTCAACAGTGTCTCTCTGTTGGCCTTCTACTGTGATCACAGGTGGATCTTACAGCAATGGTCTCTGTGTTTTTATCCAAAGTATAAGGTGCTATCTCTAGCTGGGTCACTTAAAATACTTGAGGAAAAAGGGGATTGGTGTATGCAGGTAGACAGGTTATACAGTCACCTCTGTATAAAGGAAGACGTAAAACACAGTTACGTCCCTTAATAATACACATCATTAAATTAAGTTTCCTCCCTGGCACTAGACCCACTGGTAGCTTTCCTTACTTTTGGTTTAATCCCCTAGGATATTTTTTTGTTTGCCTAAATAAAAGTAACATATTATAGCAGAATGATAGCATGATATAAATTATCACTGAGTTATTAAAAATATTCTCACCTCTTAATTTCCCTGACTGGGTTAATTGGAAGGGGTTTATTATTGTGGTGGTGGTCTTAGTGATGGCGGTAGTTGTGTTTAACAATCTAAAATTGCGCATATGTGTCTTTACTTCAAACGCTTTACGGTTTCCTGTTAATCTCAAAAAATAAAGTTGATTCATGCTCTGCGTGAAACATATCAATACACAATAATATTTCTCACATAGTAAGTGCAAAATAAAAGAGTCTTCATTAGAAAAGTCAGAAAAGGTTACTTCAGTATGAAAGTAAGTATGAAATCACACCTGTCACAATGGAACATTTTTAGCACATCGTATATTCCTATTCAGAATCACCATTGTTTATAGATATCGATATAGACATAGACACAGATATAGACATGGATATAGAGCATTTAAAAATTAATTTGAACTAGAGAAAAAATGAGTTTAAAAGTTAGTAACGTGTCAAATTTATTCCCAGGAGGAGCTCCCTTCTTTTAAGTGGCTTCCCGATGGGCAACGAGGAGGAATCAACCCTGCTTACTCAGTCTGGGTCCTGGGAGCGAGGAAAGGGGCTTGGGACCGTGGTGGGGAATAGAGACAAGGCAGTTCAGCAGAGGTCCCTGCAGGGAGGGGGACCATTCCCCTCTCTAACACAAGCACAGAGCTTTAATCTGGCTGTAGCTCCTGTTGGGCTGACCCTCAGCACTTAAAAAAGTCCTGATCGGAGCCATGGGTAATGGGGAAGTTCCCCAACATGTCCAAGTGGTCAGTTTTTTCCTCCACCGAGGACTTATCATATTACTATTAAATGACTCCATAAAGTGTGTAAATTAGCAAACAGCAAGATATTGAGTCTATTCTTGAGGTGTTTGTTTTTTTCAATTTTTTTGGAAATAATATGAGTTCTCCAGCTCTTCATATGCTGAAGGCCTAGACGACCCCTCATGCCAGTTAAATTGGGATCACGATTATAAAAGGCTAGGTTACCATTTTGTGTTAAGTAATATGGTTGGTGGTAACCAATTTTCTCTATAAAGTGAAGAACACTTTACATGCTGATGGCAGGAGGGCAGAATTAGGACTGATTCTAAATGATACACACATTTCCAAACACTGTGTTTCCCCATGCCCTCCCAACTCTGATTAACTGTCTCTATGGAGTTAAAAAGAAAGTGTAGTTCAAGATAAGGTAAGAGCAAGGCTGACTCACCAAGAGCAAGTCAGGAAATCTGCATCAGGGAAAGCCTATCAGAGAAAAGGATCAGTGTGTCTTATTCACTCCAGAGGCAAAACCCAAACTGTGAATTCAATTTGGTTAAGATGTCCTGCTACTTGGAGAAGTGACCTTTTTTTAGCAGGCCATCATCTTTCAATTTAGGTGCCTATAGACACAGTCAGAAATTACTGTGAAGCAGAGATCTAGATAATTCTGGTTGTTCTACTTAAAAAAAAAAAATCTAGCATCCTGGACTAATGAATGACAACAATAAAATTAGTTATTTTGTGATATTTTCAGTGATAAATGTTACAAAAACTAACTGCTGCAAACTTCTAAAAAGCAAGTTGAACATACTGAGAATAAATACTGAATAACATCACTTAAGAATTAATTTACAAATCTTTTTAAGAATTTAAATTTTATTCCATAAACATTATATATAAAGTAGCATAAAGCAAAGCAGAGAGCAGAAAAAAGACACCTTAAAACTTAAAAAGAAATCGTCGATATTAGGTTTATAACATGCCACTAAATAATAACTGATTTTCCATTTTATAATTCCCAACCAGTTAAATGTCATTCATTGGAAGACGCACCATTCCTCTGTCAACTCCACATCATGGCCCTTCCACAATAAAAAAAAAAAAAGAGCAAAAAAAACCCCAATTAAGTCTAAAGAAGTAATTCAAAACAGTGATTCCATATCCTAGATACCAAAAAACATATGATTGATTGGCTTTCCAACAGTTGTTGGGCAACTAAATGGAACAATGAAGCAAACATTTAGCTAATTAACAACTATACACAGAAAAGGAAAGAAAAACAAACAAACAAAAGCCTAGATAGCTAATAATTAAAATCCAGAAGATGTTGCTTGTTCTGATTATCAAGCTAAAAATCCCAGATCATCACTGGCACTTATGTTTAGACATAGTGAGGGCTTAGTGCCAAGTATCACAAGCTTCCATTCAGTAAAAGGCCCACATCTTCTAGCTTTTCTTCTATGATCCTTTGTCCAGTTAGTGTTTTAGTGTTTGTGCTTGAAAACTAGTTTTTTAAATGTGCTTTTATTATTCCTTAAGTAAGATCTTCTGTTGTTCTATCACAGATAAGCCAAACATGGGAAACTGAGAAACTGGGTAATTTGTAAATCATTACCTGAAGGCCTTCGATAGCCAAGCGCAGCATGCTTGGTGTAAGTTTAGAGGCTTGCTTGAAGGTGAAGTTACTCCAGTCTATGATCAAAACAAATCCATTCACTTGAAGCTCAGGATCTTCAATCATGGCTTCTAAAGAAAGTAAGATGGCACGCAAAATATCCACCAGTGTGTACCTATCAGCAACAGAAAAGTGCTGCATTAAATCTGACAACCACTTTTGTAGAAGCTATAGAAAGTTGAGAAGCATACTAAAAATTCCCTTTTAAAATACATCAGGAATCTTAAGGAAATGATTTTGTTTAAAAATCTTTTAAGATGAAGTTTACTTTATTCGCTATACTCAGGGGACATATTAGAATTTAACATGCATTCTACCAAAACAAATTCCAATGCTTTTGAACACATTACAATTTGTTTCATATTTTAAAACCTTTTCCTTTCCTTCTAGGCCTTCCTATGAGTTTATAAAATCTCATTTCAACAACCCTAAAAACTAGGCATGGTACTTTTAAATAGCTCAAGAATGCTCTCAGTACTGACGTTTCATATCTTCACATGTGGAAAATTTGAGAATGAGATTTGAAGGAGTTTCATCAATAAACAACACTATATGTAAACAGTTATGATTGAAAGTGTCAACAGATTTTAATTGTACTGAGTTTATATCATAAAGATAAAAGAAAAGAAAAGAAAAAGGAAAGGTGGGATGGACAGAAAGAAAGGGAAATCAATGAAAATAAAAGGGAAAATGTACCTGTCTGTTATTACATAGGCCATCCAAATTTAGGGGTCAAGACTTTATCTTTTTCTACCTTGCAACTTAGCACAGTGCCTGGCACACTGTAAAAACATAATAAATGCTCTTTACTTTCTTCTAAAATGGAACTAGACTAGAGTGCAAAGACACTAATTGTACATTAAGACACTGCCTCAACGAAGGCAGCAGAAGTAAGAAGAAAAGAAGCCAAATTTGAGAAGTATTTTAGAGGTAAACTTTTTAAAATTTAATACTTAATTAAATGTGAGGGCTTAGATTGAGGGAAGAGTATAAGATGACACACAGATTCTAGCTTCACTCTGATTAAATGGTAAAAATCTTTCATCAAAATCAATAATGCAAATAGAGGATACAGTTGAGGATGGCTGGAAATGTGGAATTTGGAATAGTATCCGTTGTACTTGAGAAACATGTAGTATACCCAGAAAGATATATCAAGTAAACATTTGAAAAAGTAAATTCCAAACTCAGGAGAGAGCTCAAGATTGAAAATTCCAGAATCAAAAGCATACCAATCCTACGTTCAAGGAAGTGAAGGAGGTAATGCAATCTGAGCTGAGAAGAAAATGAGATAATTATTCTAAGAGGGAATCCCAGCATTTCAAGAGGGATTAGTACATTTATGGAAGATGTTAACAATTTTCCATTTTTAGCAGCCTGCATTTCAAGTTTACTTTTCTGCTTAGACATTCAGGTGGAGGTATCTGGGAAAAGTGAGAGAAAGAAATCCTGACCTCAGGGAAGAGGTGGTGTGGGGAGGGGGGTGGATGAGGAGTGGAAATCATTGGGATTCAGTGGAAGCGATGGGCTCACCAGGAAGATGCATGAGACTGTGGCACATGTGAGGGAGTAGTTCTATTTTGACTTCTAAAAACATTTGGAGGCGAATGGAGAAAGTGTAGTAGTTCAGAAAGGAAGGAATAATTAACAGTGAAACCTCAGGCAATTTCTCACTTTCTCTGGGCCTCATTTCCTCATCTGTAAAATCAGTAGTTTGGAATAAAATCTCTTTAGGGTCCCAGCATTAATCAAGCAAAGGGCGTGGTGTCAGAAGACTTCAAGACGGAATCTCTTCCTGTCCCTCATTAGCTGTGTGGTCCTGGACATGTCAATGATTTATCATTCTGAGGCTTAGTTCCCTTAAATGAGAGTATCTATGATTATCTCACTGCATCTCACTGGCAGTGGCAAGGTGGGAGGAGGGGGTATGGGAAGAAGTCAAAGACATGATTCAGGTGAAAGCATTTGCACAATGCTAGGTATATAGCATGTGTTCAGTAAATGTTGGTTGGAATACACACATAGCACACTTTTTATTGTAATGGTAACCACAGACATAGGGCACTAGGCAGGGTATAATCAGAACTAAAGAATATTTGCTTGTAAATTTTACTTAAAACTTAACGATAATCTTTAGATAGCTTACTACTACTGTGAAAGGCAAGGATCAAGAGATTATTTTTAAATCTCTGGAAAGTATACAGGGTATTTATAGGCCTAAGGCTATGGCATCCCAAAATACTACATAAACACATGAGTAAAATTTTTTGTAGAGCTCTGTTACTTGTCCTTAAATCTGTGAAATATGAATGACTGAATACCTTTATCTGTCACTTCATGGCTGGCTCACCTCCTTTTTAAACATAATCGCCTAACACAGTATTGTGACCAAAAGCCTATAAACCTACACAGACTGGAAAGTTGGAGCAGGAAGGCTATAGTTCTGGTTAAAATTTAGATCTACCCCCTCTAAAAAAGTATTCACTTTAATTTCTGAAGTTCATAATAATTATCACAGTTAAAAAAATTAAAAATTAGAACAATCCAATTTAGAACTTCCCCCCATTATGATCATTCTTACATTTCCTATAAGAATGACAAATAGCATTAATACCAAACAGCCTTAAGTAAAAGTGGAATCTGAAATCGGCTTTGGAAGAATGATGCACTGTATGTATTAAGAATAAACCATGGCACCAGTAGGGCTGAAAACAAGAGGCAATTTGTTTTAACTAACACATTTTAAGTTTGGTTTTTCCAAAACTGTGTCAAATCAAGAGAGAAACTTATATACATATCATTATTCCAAAGGAAAGGAAATAAGGCAAATCCCAGGATCGTCAATAGAGAAAAGCAGGTTTGCAAAGTTTTCAAGAGTAAATCTAACCAATGGTTTTTTAATTTAATATCTTCTTCCAAAAAGAGAATTAAGTGATCTTTATATAAATTATACTAATGTATAAGTTTAATAAAAGAAACATAAAAACATCCTAGCTAACTGAATTCAAAAGGCAGGTCAAAACCACTCTTGAGGGGCTTCCCTGGTGGCACAGTGGTTCAGAATATGCCTGCCAATGCCGGGGACAGGGGTTCGAGCCCTGGTCTGGGAAGATCCCACATGCCGCGGAGCAACTAGGCCCGTGAGCCACAACTACTGAGCCTGCGCGTCTGGAGCCTGTGCCCTGCAACAAGAGAGGACGCGACGAAGAAGAGTGGCCCCCGCTTGCCACAACTAGAGAAAGCCCTCGCACGAAACGAAGACCCAACACAGCCAAAAATAAATAAATTAAAAAAAAAAAAAATCCTTCCCTCTACTTTAAAAAAAACAAACAAACAAACCACTCTTGACACTCCAATCCTCTGTTGTCAAACATGTCACATTACTACCATTAGCAGCTCAGCAGGTTATTCCTAAGCAGAACATTATTACATGAGATCTTGCCAAAGTCCACAAAATATCTTCCAAAGAAATGGAGCATTTTATGAATTTTCTGTCTTCAGGAATCCTACTTTCATTATTCTCTTTGAAACTATTTTTGAACTGTTGTATTTTACAAATTAAATGTCACTACAATGAGTATTTCACGAGCTCATGTTTGGGGTTCACACCCCAATTATAGTAGCTCTACCATTGCTATTCTCCCCTCCTATGTTGAAAGAAAGCCATAAACAATAAACTAGCATATTAATGGAGCTCCTGACTCCTGATTGTGCTTCCCAAAGCAGCATTAGGTAAAGCCTGAACCTGAAATCAACTTGAAGAGGATGAAATAATGACACCAGTACAACTGGGACTATGTAGACCATTGCTCTAGAAAGAAGTCAAAGCTGCTATAATATGCAAAAAAAAAAAAAAATTTCTCCTATTTAGTACCAGTGTGATCAAGAGCAGGGAATCTTCTTCTCCTGCCTCTGGCCTTACAAGGTTTTGGGGAGCTACCTAGTCTATGCTTCTCTCCTGGGGTTCACAACGTCTCATCCCCTACTAGAGCTTACAATCAGTGCAAAGAGCAACTTAAATCACAAACAGGCCATTTCCTTCCTACTCTCCAGCCCTTTCTTGTAGCCTGACAAGGAAAAACTGGCATCTTGGCATCACACTGAGCAGCACAACAGCAAGTAGTTTCCCCTCTGTCACTAAATCAATCAGCCATTATTAAATTCTTCATTAGGCTGCCCCCAACCCTCAGTTTTCATTATGCCACATTTTCTAATGTCTGAAGCACTTTGTGTTAGAAAGGTGCTAGGGGAAGAGACAAAGGAGAGGAATTACTTTTATTAATGCCTCGGAGTATCATTAGTGCTAAAGTCAATGAATTCACCAAGGTATTTTATATTACTGAGTGGTAATAATAATATCTCTATCTGTGTAATCGTTTAAGATTTCCAAAGCAATTTCAAACGCATTATCTTAATCTCAAAATAAGCCCAAAGTCTCTGTGCCTGGCTTAGTTCCTATTATTTTGGAGATGAGGACACAGATGAGGTCTCAGAGAATTTAGACAGTTTGTCCAAAGTCACTATGGGAGTAAAACTGGAAGCCTAGATGAGAAGCTGGGTCTTTCTGACACCCCAGTGCTCTCCACTCCTTATGGTGCCTAGACCTAGAACCGAGTTTGATGAATAGCTGTTCTGCTTTCTCATGTCTCAGTGTCTCATGTCTCAGTGGCATACTGTGTGTCAGAAGATGGATCAGAAAGATGGATGGAAAGATGGAAAGATGGATCAGAAAGATGGATCGATACCAACATGGCGCCAGGCCAGGTACCAGGGTAGCTCCAGCCTGGTCCCAGCAAGGGGCTTTGGCAGAAGAAAAGTGACAAGACATTCGTGAAAGTCAGGATGGGAACAGGCTAAGTCTACAAACCTTGGAGGAAATATGAAATCCAAAATAATTATGTGTCTGGTTTGTATCGCTAGGCACAGATTAGTTGTCTCAGCCTTGCTTTAATTTTACTGCTGTGGAAATGTAGGTGAGTAAGAACAAAAGAATCCTTGTAAATGAAACATCTAGAGGAAAAATGTCATTCTTTGAAAAAAAAAAAAAAGGTTAAAAAATGTGCACCTGATGCCGCCAAAATAAAACGAAATGAAATAAAACAAAGTTGTGCTGGAAAAATACAAACATTGAAAAGGCAACTCTTCCTCAGGGCAGAGTAAGTGTTTACTTAGCTGCTTGATACAGTCTTTGCCTTCAGAATATTTATTCTACCAACTTAAATTTCTGTGCCTAATGGTCTACATTCTGATGTTTAATCAAGATTTTCTAAAACATAGATGAATTTTTTAATTATCAGAGCTTGCTTTTTTTATAATTATATTTAACTGTCTTTTCCCAGATTTATGTTGGTTAACTATCTGTACACACAAAGCAAGTCTGACCAATTCACTCACTAGCTGTGTGGTTATGGGTGGAATAACTGCTCTGTGCCTGCAAAATGTGGATGTTAACAGAACCTACCTCGTATGTATGTGATAAAGATTTAATAAATGAATGTTTATAAAGTGCTTAGAATAGTGCCTGACACATAGCATATGCTATAAAAGTGTTTTAAAATGAATGAATGAATTAAATAATGAATTAAAATGAAAAAATAAAAGGTTGAATTACATTCCCGAGCAGGTGATTTTCTCTCTATACGACACAGCAGCCTGGTACCCCTGCCCTGAACTTCCAGCACTGACAAGCAGCACCCTCATTTAGCACTTAACGACCTCTCTGAAGTTATTTAGCTTTTTGTGTTTTTTCTTCCCAGAGAGGTTGTATGTTCCTTGATGGTACAAAGAATGTGTCATGTGTCTTTTTTTGCACCTAGCACCTATTAAATGTCCACGTATGTAGCAAATGCTGGAAAAAAGTATACTTTTTAATACATTGGTTTGAATCAAGTACTGTTCTATTCACTCATTTTACTCGATGTTGTAAAGACCCAACCAACGTACGGGGACATCTTTTCCCTCATTTTCAATAATGCCGCTTACTATGTTAATGAACTATATGTACCTGCCTTCAATGATGTAAAAGAATTCAATCTTTTTTCCCAGAATGGAGGAAATATAGTAATTTACTAAGGATAATTTAATAATTTACTAATTGTTGGCTCATGTTTTAAAATATCTTTCCACATTTTTTGAGACATCCTTTCAGAGCACTTTAGTAACATCAAATCTGTTGCTTCTTTTCAACTTTGTTTAAAGTTGCATATTTGAAACATGAAAATAGCCTGGTTTGGGCCAGACCCAATCAACATCCTGCTGAAGTTTGGAACTCTTGGTCATTGCTGTTATTTCAGGATTATTTCACTAATTACTGCATAATTACCCTCGTTTTTAGAGACTGTCTTATTTTTTTTAAGAGATTTGTCCCAATATTTCACTAACACTTCTCAGGACAATTTTTTTTTCTCTCCCATTTTCCATGGTATGAACCAAGGGCATATTTTGAAGTGAGCTGCAGTTCCCAGAGTATTTGTTTAAAGAGCAGCCCTATAAGGAAGCAATACAAAAGTCCTGCTGGGACAGAAACCCCATGGAACCCACACCTGCCATTCCTAGTATTGACCTAATCTCAAAATCAGCCGTAATACAGCATAGCAGTGCCTTTAGGATTTCGAAGGTAAGGATTCCTGACCCTGCCAGGATATATGACACCAGGAAACAAAAAGTTGAGAAATATTTAAATATTTTAATAAACAGAGCCAAGAAGACTTGAAAAATCAGTCCAAAAAATTAAGCCTCTTTTTTGGCTTGTTTTTTGTTTTTAAAATGATCAAGTAAGAGTGTTTCTCCCTAATTAACTAGTTAATTGCCCTTGTCTGTTTTAATCTATTTCTAATCATTTTATTTTATTTTATTTTATTTTAGTGCACTTCCACAGAAGAGTAAAGCTTTGTGGCTGAGAATAAAGCAAATATGTATAGTCTATGGCTATTTTTTAAAAATTTTAAGCTACCATCATCATAACCTTCTTTCATTTGAAGATTGGCCACATTATTTTAATAAATGAGAGCATAGTCATAATTAAAACTGGAGCTTCAAATAGCTGGCCATTTGTATAATATTTTCCTTTGTATGAAAAAGCCACACAATAAGAATGAACAAACTGACAATAGTACATTTTTTAGGCAAATTCCAGGATAAGTTAGAGGATCATAGCATTGTCTCACCAATCAGTCTTTGAGCCCTTTCAGTACTATAAGTGATAATCAATGTCCATTATGACAAGCCAAACATGGTACAAGACAGTCAGTACTTTCTGAATTGCCACTATATTAGAATCATTTTAACTTCACTGTATTTAATTGTTTTCTAGTGGTTGTTAACCAGATTCCAGATAAATTGTTTGTTTACAATTGGTTGGTTGTGGTACTAAGTATAGAGAAGTCATTTATAAGTCTAAGAAGGTAAAATACCACTTGCAGGCTAACTGACAAATTACAGGCCACATATCAGAATACATGTCATCATTATGTTTCAGGTAACACAGTTTACTCATGAATATTCCCAATAATTACATGCCAGGGAATTTCGACTTCTCAGATACCTGCTCTCATGCCCTAGGGTCTAGACCACAATCTACTTTCGTTCCAAACTTCCTTTTCTTAAGGTAGTATAATCTATTCTAGCTTCTTGGTACATTATCATCACACTCTGTTGATGAAATCAGGTGGACAATTTGAAGGTATCTGCTGAGTCCTAAGCAGGGCACTGTCACTCAGGAAAGCAAGACAGCATGTAATATATGGAGGACTACTGCATCACAGTGCTGCAGGGTAACAATCCGTTTGTTTTTAATTTTGTGGAATTTACTTTTGTTTTCAGAAATTATGTTAGACGATTTGAAAAGAAAACAAAAAGATAAAAGTGTGTGAATCTTTGCCAAGGATAGCCTGCTCAATAAATGTTAACAAATCATCTGAAACATGTTCTATGTTTTTTTAAAAAAGAACCACAGACCACACTGAAAGTCATTTTGACATTTCAGTATTTCAAATATTTTTTTAGCTGTATTAGAAGGTGGGTACACTGTAAATATTATACCTCAGTCTCCTGAAGATTCAATATTTCTTGTAAAAGCTTTGGAAATGGTCCAGTTACTTGCAATAACCTGAAACTGACCTGCACTATACTGCAATAGGAAGAGACACTATTTTATTTATAGTCACCATCTCACACACATTTACTGTTTCCAGTCTCCTGAGAAGCACAGAAAACTGTCCTAAAAATTCAATATAGGAGAAAGTATATATCAGATAACTGCCTGCTTAGAATTCTTTTTTAAAAAAATGCATAACTCAATTCAACTCAACAAACATTTACTGAACATTAACTCTAGTTCAGGTGCTGTTATAATAACATGAGGCTTAGTCTTTTTTTGTTATACAAAATTCTTTTACAAAGTTTTTCAAAATTCACAAAAAATCTTGATTATTCCCTTTGGGAAGTTGGAAATAACCTGTTATCCAAATAAAGGGGGATATTTTCTTCTACCTCATTTCTGGAATTTCCCTGTGTAATCCTGGACAATTCCCACCTATTCTTTCTTTAAAACAATGCTATTTTGCCCCTTTTAATAATGTTATTATTTTTTTTTTTTAGTTGTTGAAAGCCAGGTAATTCACTGAACAACTCAAGAAGGTGGTTAGAATTATGTTCAGATGTGCAGTCTTCTCCAGGGACCCAGGTTGTTTAGACTGGTGGGATCAGAGCAGGAAGGTGAGATCACCTCACTCACAGAACAGGGGAGGGATGAGGAGCAAGAGAATTTGGCACATGGCATATCCAGCTAACAGAGCAAGCATAAGGTAAACACCTAGGGAAGGTGGCAGAGACTTCTGTAGTAGTCAAGTCAGATAAGCCTTGAAAATGAATAGTGGAGGAAGGAAGGGGATTCAGGCCAAAGGCAGGAAAAGAGCTGGTGACACTCTGGGCACTGTCAGAAAGGCAGCTGTCCTGCTGGTTTCAGAGCAGGGCAGAGGCAGTTCTTATGCACATCTCCCAATGATAAAGGTTTACAGAGGATGCCGAGAGGGTGGACCTGCTTATCCACTCGTCATTGTATATGTATATGTAGATATGGGATAGGGGGGCGCAGGCAGGGAAAAGGAGGGAGGGACTTTTTAAAAAATATATAGGAGGAGGAAACTCAACTGAATTTTAGATAAGCTCCAAATAACTTGTATACCTTTTGATCTTGAAGTACTACAACTTCTTGATCACACCTGTTCATTTCCAACCACAGAAATTGAATTCACAATTATTAGTCTATAGGCCCTGTAAGGTATTTTTACAGGACATGGCTTTTCATTTTTAATGTCACATGTACAAAGTTTTAATATTTAAGATTTTGTGTAGATTTAAAGAAATAGTTCGACATATCAATTAATAAGTCCCCTCCCATTGTAGATTTCCAGGGAGATATATTTGGATTACTAGTAACTTATCCTTTACATGAAAACATGAGATAGACAACTAAAACATAGTTTCTTTAGTAAGTCCAAAATAATCACCTTTTCACATACATGAGAACTACAAGTGGCTTTTATCTTAATTAGGTTTATAAATCAATGTCAATATTAGCTCAGTTATAGAAATAAATGAAAATAGGTTTGATGTATGCTCATGTCTCCCTAAGGGCAATCTGCTTCCCTAATGATATCTTTAACAGACTTTGAGACATATTTAAATACACAATTTCCACAGCTCCCATTTCATGGCAACTCAATAAACTAAGTTCCAATCTAACTCATAAAATACTAGGTTCTTTCCTGAATAAAATTTTTCAGCTTTGATATACACAATAATTGGTTTGCATAACCCTACAATGTACTTCTTAGATGAACTAAAAACTTTTTAAAGAGAAATTGTGGTCAAAGGATGGCATTTCACGAGCCTTTAAACTTTGCTACCTGATAAAGAGTAGAGTAAAATCTCTATAATTAACCAAAGTAAGAGACAGAAAGAGAACTCCATTCCCCTCAATGGCTAACTCTATGAGTTTCTTAGCTTTATGATACTTCAGGTAGTAGTTTATCTTTATATTTACCTAAAAAATAATCGGAGTAGTTCTCAACGTAGAATTACAGGGAAAAGGAGACCAACTGAAGGGTTAAACGCCTGTTAAAAATATTAATTTGCATTCTAAAGTCCCAAGACTCTGAGAAGCCTATCTAGAGACCTATAAGATCCATAGGATTTCTCAGTAACTGTAAAAGTCTTTTAAAGTTGCTCCAGAGATGGTTTAAACGAACCAGATGCATCAAAAATCACCATTCACTGCACTAAAAATACAACGATGTTTTAACAACAAGCTTCTTATGATTCATAATTCTGGTAACACTTTTAAGTTCCATGACATTTATTTAACTTCGAACTTAATTGAAACTACCTTACACAAAGGTCTTTTATAATTTCTTGTATCTTTCAATCTGAGAAAATAACTCCTCCAACTGAGGAAGTAGAAGAGTCATTGTCTGTTTTTTTCTATTGTCATGTAGATGAAGTAAGAATATTAGTTCTCCTCCATTAAAAAGCCAGAGAGCTCAAAAAGTCTACCAACTGACAGATCTGAACATTTTTCACTTCCTTCCAAAAGATGAAAGATCACATCAGACAGGAAACACATTCTTTAGATTAGTGACAGGTGTAGAACAAGCACACAAGTCAGCCTGTATTTTCAGGGTCGGCAGCGTGCTCAGCAACAGAGGGGACAACTCTTCCTTTTTACTGAAGTGACACACATCATATTATTCCTTCATCTACACATCACCAAGCAGAAAAGTTTCCAAGCAATAAAACTACTTGAGCTTGGTTGAATGCCAGGGTAGTCTTAAGAAAATAAAATCGCAGTACTAAAGAGAGAGATGAGGAGGAGGAGGTGGAGGACGATGGATGATGGTGATGAATCCAGTTTAAGAATTTCTTTAGGAAAAAAAGAAAAAAGAAAAAAGAATTTCTTTAGGAGGAAGGAGGGAAAGTTGTCTCCATTCTCACACTCATTTCTCCACAGAACAGTAAACTTATTTAGGAGTTGAAAAAATTAGCAGCTTTATTTAGAAGCTGAATGATTTAGATTATACAGCACAATAATATGGTTCATGAAGCACCTAACGCTGCAGTAGAAAACGGGCGCTAGTGAAGTACGAGTTTCAAAGGTAAAGATAAAAGTCCCAGCCCTCCCCCCAGGGTGCCCACCAAAAACGCATTTCTTAGTTCCAGTTTCTCTTCCCCCCACCCCCCACCCCGCCCCGAGCCAAATAAACAGTAACGTCAAAGCTGTAAAACTATGACACTACTCAAGATAAATTCTGGAAAGTGGGAGAGTAAAAGAAGCCTTAGTACAAGTTCGGATTTAGGACTTACCTGCTCTGATCCCAGTTGGCAGCGAAAAGGACTAGAATCTTCCTGCCATAGTGGTCCAGATTGGCTAGGCCCCCAGGGAAGCCATCCTTCAGTGCCTGCTTGATGCCAGGATCAGTGGCCTTGAAGCTTTTGAACATGTCCAGGTTCTGCTGCCGGTACTCAAAGTACTGGGCCAGGAGGCGGAAAGCCTCGAAGTGATGAAACTTCCTGGCCCGCAAGAAGCGTAAGATGAAGGCATCATCTGTGCGGAGAAAGCCAATGTCCGGCCTGGTGATGACCATATCCCTCACCTCCTGGATGTCCTGGTGCAGTGTGTCTGGGTTCTCATTGAGCTCCAGGCGCGCTTTCTCCAGGGTCTCAGGAGAGAGACCAGCCTGTAAATGAGTCATTGTTCTGCTTGTTCCCGAGCCCTGCCTTTCTCTCGCTGGCTGTCCCGCCGCACCGTTGGCCCTGGTCACTACCACACGCCGGCCTCCAGACCTCGCTGCTGCCTGCCTTCTCTTCTTTACGGGAAACGATTTGTCTTGGTGTCCAATCAAGTACCCTGTTGCTCCTGCTTCCCCACACCTTTTCTATGAAGGATATAAACTTCTTTGCCCACCCCCTAAAAACAACGTCCCACTTTAGTTCCCTTGTCCCTTTCCTTCAAAGAGATGTGGACCTCTGGCGGCCCAGCACTCCTCTTCTTGTCCTTTCTCTCTCCTAACAAAACACCCTTAATTGCACCCCGCACGGGTGGTGCTGATCTTGGTGCTGTCCTCTTCTCTTCCGAGATGTAACAGAAAAAGCCCCCACGCACATCTCAGCCCCAGCACTGTGATGCTTCTGCGGTCCCTACTGAAGGATGCTCCTGCCAGGGATAACGATGGAGATTCTGATTAATAATAAGGCGGCTCTTCAGCGCGGAGCTCAGGGCGGGGGAGAGCGCGTCTTTGCCAGCAGGAAAAAGAGAGAAAGAGAAAGAGGGGGGAAGGAGCTTATTTCTCCTTCTACTTATTCAAAGATGCTATTTCTAAGACATTTGTGGGATTCTATTTAAAATGACTGTGATCCAGTTAGGTGGAGGCTCTGCAGATAGCGCACCTTCCCTCCTCCCCTCCTGGATACACCGTGATCTCATAAGGCACCAGAAGGGGGTTTGCTGGCGTTGGCACCAGCGTGGGCTCCCCCCTCGACCCCACCCCCAACTCCTGCCTTCCTCTAGCCCTTTATTTCAACGGACTTGCTGCGGAGGGGTTGGGGGGAGGGATCTCGCCGGGAAGGTACATTGCAAATGCAGGGTTGGGGGAGGAGAGGGTGGGGAAAAGGAGTGGAGGATAAAACCTTTTCTATAATACCCCAAAGCAAGAGAGAAGAGAGAGCAGCCGGCTCCTACCAGCAAACCCGGAGGCGGGGACGCTAAGCGAGGCGGCCCTGCCTGGCATCCATCGGCCGCGGCTTCGGAGGCGGCGGCGGCGGCGGCGACAGCGGCATCAGCTCCTGTCGGTGGGTCGGAGCGAGCGGAGAAGAGGGACGGCAGCTGGGACCCGGGCAGAAGACGCTCCGGGGAGCAGCCCTGACCGCATCGTCCGCGAGCAGCCCGCTTCCTCCTAGGGCCACCGGTGCCCCAGGTTCTCGCCCGGCCCTGCCATCCTCGCCGTCGGGAGAGGAGAAGGAAGCGAGCGAGAATCGCACGCCTGGATGGAGAAGGCCACGCGGGTAGCCGCCGCCTTTGCGCGCCCGGAGCCGCCGGGACCGTGGGCGCGGCGGGGCGGCCGCTGCGGGGCGCGGGCCTCACGCTGGGCGCTCCCCGGCGGCCGCAGTCGGGCGCGCCCCTCCGGGCTGCTGCTGCGGCGGCTGCGGCGGCCGCTGCTCAAAGAGGACGCGGCTCAGCCTAACTCCTCTCTAATTACCCCGGCACAGATCTCGCTGCGACGTAAGCACTCACTCAGCTCGCGCACGCCCTCGGGCTCCTCTCCCCCTGACTCGTTTGGGTAGGATCGCAGTTTCCGTGGCATTCAGATATCCCGAGCCCCAAGTTGAGCCCGCTCCTGGTCCCCACTGCCGGGATGGCTGCTCGGGCGGACATGGCCTGGCCGGGCGGAGCCGCGACGCCTTGCCGCCTCCCCACGCCCCGCTCTCCCCCTTTGTGTGCGAGACCCCGGCGCTGCCCGGCGGCGAGTAGCTGTAGTAGATGGAAATTCACAGCGGCACACATTTTCTAGTTCCGGTAGGAGGTAATTTGGTTGTGGAAGGAGTACGGAAACATTGTGTCCTTTCCACATTTTGTTGTTGACAGAAAGGTTGAATTTAGTAAAGAAGACCAGAGTGGTTCCAAAGCATTGTGCTGATGATTCAGTGTCCGGAGGAACTTATGTGGATAGGATTTCGACCATAAACTCTGGCTGCTAAATTCCTGTTGAAGAGGATGGAAATGAGCACGGGGGGGGGGGGGGGGGGGGGGGGGGGGGGACCAGTTCTCAGAGGAAGGAAAAACAGGCGCTCCTTGACTTGCTTCTCATCTCATAATAAAACACATTTCTGGAGATGCATATGATGGTTCCCTCAGTTTTATACATCTGTACACAAGAATCATCATAAATGAACAGAAGTCTTTGAGCTTAAGATGATTGTCTACGGGTTTGAGAAAAAGCAATGTTTTCTATTTTCAAAGCACAGCATGTTACTGAGCATGTCACCGAGAGCAACTTTTGGCTTACAGACTGTCGAATGGGGTCCTGAGTTCAGGTTAACTCAATGCAACAAATATTTACTGAGCTCCACTGTGTGTGAGCCATTGTCCTAGATTCTATGGATAGGTGGTCTTGAAGATAAGAAAACATTGTCACATTTGATGACTATTAGTACCTTCAGATTACAGGCACACACTTTTTGTTATTGTTCTTAAGGTGATGGTGTTGACAAAGAGAAAGAAGGAGGATGGCAGACCTATACCACTTTATTAATTAAAGTAGTACAAAGTAATGTAGGAACCAGAATAAGAAAATAAATTATACACACACAGGAAGTCATTATCCTCAGGGAATTTACATTTTAAATGGGGGAGGCGGAAAACAAACCATATAGATGTATGTGTATTATATATATATGCACTCTATGTATTCAAGGTCCTTCTAGGACTTCATGTGATTATGACTCTCAAAAGCATTCTGAATGCAATATGAACTGTTAAAAATTTTTGGTTCCCATTTAAAAAAAAAAAAAGGAAAAATTCAGTTTAGACCAGTATTCAGTATTCAGTTTCTAACTGAAGAAAATGTCTTATATCAACTGTATAAAGAGGTTTTAGCCGTCATCAATATGGAGAGACAGTTCTCCCGGGGTCTTGTGTTTCTGCATGTCTTATGAGCAAGGCACTAGCTATCCTTTTTTCGAGACTATCCTTTCAAGGCTGTATGCATAGTGAACAGCCTTGGAAGAGCCTTGGCAGCTGGAGATAGTACCTCCATCTGAACGAAGGGTATAGGTTTGCTTAGAGCTTTAGGAGATAGTATCTCTCTCTCTTTCCTGAGCAAAGGGCAAGCAGGCTTATTTGGTTTCCTTCAACTCAGAGCTACTCTCCTGTAACGCCACCCACTGTGTATGCAAATATAACCTGAGCCTCTTCTCTTAGGCTTGTGGGAATTGGGGCTCAGGAAACCAGTCCCAAATAAGCTGATGCTCAGTGTGCTTTCTGCATCTGAGTCTTTCATCGCTAACTCAGGAGTTGTGCATCCATGAAACTGTGGCCAGCTAACTTGTTAGCTTACAAACTGGGTTAAATCTCAAATCCTTCAAGGTGCTTAAAATGCAATTGCTTAATTTTGTTCTCTGAGATGGAAATACTAGACTATATCTTTAGAAAGGAGTTTATAAAATAAAATTAAACTCGTTGGTCATTGGTATGGTGTGACCTATATTTAGTGATGATATTTTCATTATATATCAATAATAGAATTGCCTCAAATAAGGTTCATTTTAACATATCAGTATATGATCTAAATAGCTTCTGTTATGCAGTAGCATCGTTGGAGTTGGTCAGTTATATTTACAAACTATTCAGTCCTGCAATGATCCTACTTTTATTCTGTTTCCCTTGCACATTTGAAATCAAATTAAATATGTAAAGCCATCCAAGAATTAAACAAGGTGTTTATCCAGATGACACCAGAGCATTTGATTCTCATTCAATATTAACTCACTTTGCCAAATTAATGCAAAGTAATGTAGAAACCAGAATATGAAAATAAGTTAGTTAAACAAAAAGATTAATCAAATCGTAATCAGCAAATAATTAAATCAAGGACTTCAGGTGTTTTCGAGCAACCTGAAAAGACAATTTGTTTTACTGCAATATTTAAAAATGGATAGAGTGAGTGATTTATGCTTTAAAGCATTTTATCCCATTTGCTGTTCAATACAGTATACATACCAAAAGGGGCAAAAAACAAGATGTACAGTTCAATGATATATTACAAAACAAACACCTGTGTAAATACCCACCCAGGTTAAGGAACAGAACATTGCAGGTACCCAAAAAAACCCCATCTCCTCCCCTCATAACTACTGGCCTCTCTTCCCAACAAAGAAAGCCATTCTATCTTCATTTTGAAAGTAATCACTTCCTCGTTTTTCTTTAAAAATTTACAAACTAAGGAGCGATGCACTACAAATTAGTTTTTTGTTCTTTAAGTTGAATAAATGTAATCATTCATATGTAATTTTGTGATTGGCCACTTTCACTCAATATTATGTTTGTGAGATTCACCTATCTTGTTGCATGTAGTTAGTTCATCCATAGTCAGTGATGATGCATGGAATTTCATTTTATAAACAACATACTTATCGATTCTCCTGTTGATGGAAAATTGAGTTGTTTTGTACTTGGGGCTCTTAGGACTCATGATGTATAAATATATTGGTACAAGTCTCTTAGTGCACATGGACATACCTAGGAATGAAATTGCTGGGTCTTGTGGGATATGCATCTTCAAATTCAGTAAACAATGCCAAATTATTTATATCCAAATGATTGTGCCATTTCACCTTCCCCCCAGCAGTATATGAGGTTTCTCTCTGTGCCACGGTTCTCGTAAGTTCTTACTAGTGTCCATCATTTTAACTGTATTTTAATTGCAACCATGTTCTGATTTTGAACAGGGGAATTGCATGGTGACTTTCATATGCATTTCTATGATTACTACTGAGGTGAGCTAGTTTTTATATATTTGGCCATTTGTATAACCTTTTTTGTGAAGTGTCATTTTAAGAATTTTGCCCATTTTTATAGTGGATTGTTTATTATTGTTGGAGTTCTTTATAGATTTGGAATATGAGCCCCTTGTCAGTTACACATGTTATAACTATCTTCTTCCAGTCTGTAGCTTGCCTTTTTACTCTCTTAATAGTGTCTTTTGATTAACATAATTAAAAATTTTAATGTAATTTAAAATTTCCCCTATGAATAGTGTTTTCTGTGTCTTGTTCAAGAATATTTTAAACAGGTCACCGAGATATTCTCTCATACTACCTTCTAGAAGTTTTGCTGCTTTTGCCTTTCACATTTAGACCTGCAATCACTTGAGACTGGGTTGAGTGCATGGTGTAAGAAAGGGATCAAGCATTGTTTTTTTCCTATATGAATATCCAGTTGACTCAGCACCATTTACTGAGACTATTTATTGAAAAGACTATCTGTTTTTCCTGCTGGGAAGAAGAGCTACCATCGTCACAAAATAACTGTCCATATATGCATGGATTTTAACTCTATATAAATTTTAAGCCCCACAAGACATCATTGTTTTATACAACTAATATTTCTCAGTGGTTCTCAAAGTGTGGGCCCCAGGCATTAGCATCACCTGGGAACCTGTTAGAAATGTAAATTCCCACCCCTGACATACTGAATCAAAAATCCTGGTGAGGGATCTCAAAACGTCATCTGGCCAGCCTTTCAGGTGTTCATAATTTACACTAAAGTTTGACAATTGTTGCTTTATATTTACATACATATTTATTCTTTTTGTTGTTCTTCATTCCAATGTCATTGCCACAATGATCTCTATTGCGGTAGTTAATAGACAAGATTCTTTCCTCCAGAGGTTTATCTTTTTTTTTTTCCTCTCTCTCTTTTTTTCATATATAGGTAGTACTACAGATAAGAGTATGGCCTTTAATAACATTGCATAGACTAGGTGTTGCAGATGTAGTTGACAAATTCTCATTTCATCTTAGTGTTGTATTACCAGTGATATCACACCTTCACAGAAACCAGTAATGGGAAATTGATCCAGCTATCCTCCTGATGATACAAATGCTTCCCAGAGACCCCATTTGATACAGCGAGGGTGATTGTACTGCCCTCCCTTCTTTCAGAAAAGTAAATGTACTCAGGGAGGTGATTACATTAAATCTTATTAGCCTGACAGGTTTTATTAAATTTATAACACATATTATATACAACTATTTAAATTATTATTTCATATCACAGATCTATATTAAATTAATTGTTAGTTATTTTATTTTATTTTGCAAAGTTGCTCTCTACTTTTAAATAAGGCTTTCCTAAAAGGATTTGCCTGGATCACTTAATTCTATGTGTCAGTAGTTCTGATATAGCTGTGCAGGTGAAACTAGATTAAAATTATCATTAAGGACCACCTCAAGGAAAAACACTCCATAAAAGGTTTAAGAGGGGTGTGTGTGTGGGGGTGTGTGTGTGTGTGAAGGTCTGAATGGATGTATATGAACCTCAGCTATTTTTAATACAATCAGCAGCTGGGTGCTCACTCCCCGGGCAGCAGTTTATTATAAGCAACACTAACACCCCTAAAATGAGTCCCCCGAATATGAATACTAAAGAGTCTATCAGGGTGAAGATACTTCAATAAAAAAGCATGTGGAAAACTACTATTTTGCTGAATTTCCCAGAGTTGTCATTTCTTAAATAAAGGCAGTGTATCCAGGCTTGTCAATGGCAGTGAACATGCCTGTGACTAAATGTCATCCTGTTGCTAGTGTCTCATCAGTAGATAAGAACAAATTCAGTTCTGCTTCATTGCTCTTATTTTGAGGCATATAATTTCAGTTATAACATATTTTCATACCAACTGCTCAAACTTGGATCTCTTTCATTTTTGTTCTCCAAAATATTGAGAATGCTGTTATTGCATCATATCTGTTAATAATCATCTAATAGGACCTGGGTTTGTTCTAATGGAACATAATTAGCTGAACTTCATGAAAGTTTGAAGTAAATTTTATACAACAAGCACATGGAAACCATATGTATGTTGGCCCTGCCTATAGTCCCAATGCTCAGCACACATCAAATGTTTCAAAGGCCCCAAGTGGAAGAAAAGTAAAACTTGTGGAGTTAAAAAAAATCCCTACATGCTCCAACTGTAGGCGAATTTTTTAAAGTGGAAATAGTGCACATAATATACAAGTGAAATATTTTAGATTTTTGAAACCAGTTGTCTTTGACATTTGCCTGAATGTTATAAAGTGGCTTTCTAGGATTTCTTCTGCAGTCCAGTTAAATCATCCTTTGAAAGTACTTTCCTTAGATTTCCATTGGTTCAATTCCTCTCAGGCTACAGTTACAAACATTCATGTGACTTTTCCAAACTGTTTATCTTCTGGCTTACTAAGGAGGATTTATATAGAAGAAAGTCTGGAAACTGTCCAGCTGGATACGTGTTGATGGATTATTAAGATGACACTCTTACTGATACAAAGAGTGCTTTAAAAAATCATCCTAGTAAGTCATGGACCGATCCTCACATGAAGTTTGAAAAAAAAAAATGTTTAAAGATGGGAGTGGAGTTTCAGTTCTTTGCAAATTCATTTATTCTTCACTAAATATTTATTGAGAACCAATGTAGACCCTGTGCTAGGCAACTTTCTGCTTCCTTTTTAGCTCACCACTGTAGAATATACTGTAGCTAAATTATCTGAACTATTAGAGGATTATTTTGCAAAAGTGTCATTTTTAGGGTTGTATTGCAAAGGTCATGGTTTCTAGTTTCAGATGGACACAGGTCTATAAACTCAAACAGAATCCTTTGGGATAATGACCACTATCGGGGATACTGTGGATTTTCAAATTAGCGCCTTAACCTAAAGGGCATCCTTTTAGCATCTCTTTAGGAGCAGCTAAATTTTTCTCAACCATCCAAAACAGGTTTTCTCAACCTATTTTAGATATTGTCCCATGAACCAATAAATAAGATAGACCTTTGGGTGTTGTGCAATCCCTGGAAAGCTTGCTTATCTAGTATACTTCCACTCAAATAAGTATATTATAAAAGAGGAGTGAGTTATAAGAATACAACCTGGGATCCTTACAAAGTGTGTCTGTTGGCTCCCTGTAATTAAGAGCGACTGGTCTTGGCTTCATCAATTGAAGTGAAGTTTAGCTAGTTTCTGTATCTGAATAATTAAACGTCTTTGATAGTACTTTTGATGACAGTTTTCTCTTTAGCGATGTCAGCAGCTACCTTACTTTCTCTGTCTCTGGTTGACCCAGCTTCTCACAGCTGAATCCAGTGTTAGCTGCTTCTGAAGAGTCTGGTCCTTCTCAGCCTCCCAGGTCAATCAAAACAAAAGTAAAGTGTCAACCAGAGTTTCCAAATTCAAATGGCATTAGGGACCCAGCAGCTGGTATCTTAAACTGTGAAGCAGCCTGTGTAAGGCCACAGGGAGTGTTGGTAACTGCGGCAAATTTTGAAAGCATACTCAACGTTCAGACCTTCTGGTTTGTTTCCACACTATGCAAGCCACCAGAACATCTGCTGGGCTGCCAGTTTGCATCCCTTGACATAAGCTAATATTTTCTGCCTAAGCTATTCCTCTATCATGCTTCAAACCTGAGATTTTGTGGACCATCCACTGCAACTCCCAGACCCTCAAGTTGTGCTGCCCCACTGACCTCCCCTGCCCTTCAGCTTTAGCAGCCAAACTCCCTGGGACATGGTGTACCAGAAGCTCACTTCCCATACATTCCCTAAGTCACAGCACCTCAGAACTCCCTCATATTTGACCCGCAGGTGGGCCCAGTCCGTGAGATTGAACTGCAAAGCATGCCCCGGACACTTGCACGCTGACCACCATCTGTTATTCTGCTTTGCTGGTTCCGGTTGCTGTCCTTGTGGCTAGAACATGGCCTTGTATCTGAAACCAAGCATCAGTCCTCAATCAAAAACTTCTCCGGAAGTTGACCAGGAACTCTCTGACTTCTGAACGTTCTCCCACCAGTCTAAGCACTGGAGGCTGCAACCCTTGACTTCCTGGGCATGCAGCCAGGCACCAGGACCTAAGGGCACGTCTCTCCTCCAACACTGTGTGGCAAAGATATAGGTCCTTCCGGAGAAGCAGCCGGAGCCCAGCAGCATCTCAGGCAGCAGATTTTCTGACTCCATCTTTCTTCTTTATCCAGCCAACATTGTTCCTGAGTCTACCAAAATTACAATTCAAGGCAAAATATACCCTGAATAGGCCAGAATAGGCCTTCTGTTTTCCACTCACTGGATTATGCAAGTTTCTCCTCATATTTGAAGAAACCGATGGGGAGCTTGTCATTGGCCACCAGATGGAAAGCCATCTGTAATACACAGGCCAAGATGTGCTGCCCTGTAAAACGGGGATTTGGCCCAGTCAACCTGCTAGCTGCCCATTTGCATACTACTTGGTTGCAAAGGTTAAAAGACATATTTACTATAAATACTTCCCCACACCTCAGCCGCTTTGCTGCATGTGCCTGTCAAGTTACTATGAAAAAAGATTTGAACAACTCTCACAATGAGGTAAAACATAAGAAAATAACATCATAATGAGAAAAAAAACTGTTAGTAGTGATTTTCTCCAATTAGAATTTTCAAATTATTGCTAGAACCCTAATGACTGAAAATAATATCCTACTTCTATCTTCTGATCCCGTAACCCTCCAGAAGCTACAAGACAGGACTCTAAAGATAGTTGCAAGTTTTCTGGGATCCAAGTTACAAAGGAATATTAAAATAGTTTGATGTATATTCATTGTGGAGCAAAAGAAATAAAACACTGGTGTCATGATTTCAAAATTAAACAATAAGTGACTTCATATGGCTGTAAGAATTCCTAATATATAAAACAACTGAGGGAAAAAACGTATGGCTCAAATCTTCAAGATACCCCCTGTTTCAAATGAATAGATTTACTCACCATCCCCCATAATTGTTTTACACTTTCTTCCATTGCCATCCATTATTTCCTGCTCACAGCTTCAAGAGCGGAGCTCAAGTCAAAGACGTGGTCTGGCTTGCCAGCAGAGGGAGCTACAAACTCGCTAGAGCTTGACTAACATCCAGGTACCAAAAGCACAGTGGTCACGTGGGGTCTGGGCTATCTAAAGCCAGTTGAAAGTAGGGTTGCCTGATTTAGAAAAGAACAAAAGAAAATACACTCAGATAAATTTGATTTTCAGATAAATAACAAAAAAATTTTTAGCATAAATATGTCCCATGAAATAATTGATATATATTTATACTAAAAAAAATTAAATCCAAATCTAACCGGATAGCCTATATTTTTTCTGGTAGGCTTAGTTGAAAAGTCTGTTGCCTACAGAGGGGAAGAAAGAAACTTTAACAGTAAAAGACAGTGCCTATTGTATCAATACCAGAAATGGAAGCAGGGAAGAAATAAGGGAAGGAGCTGGTGTGTAAGAACCAGGCTCATACTGATGGCACTGCACCCGTCAGGTCAGGTGATCCAATGTCTGCAGGAGAGTGGGCTGCAGGACTGTGGGGTAGCTGTGAGGGTAATAGGAGCAGTGGATTCAGGAGGCATTTTCCACTGGAATTCACTATGCATGTCTGCAGCCTGGGAAGCCCGTCGTTTGATTTATCTGGTCTATTTTATGTGATTGCCTTGACTCTTGTAGGGAAGGCAGAGGCTCTAGGACATTGCTCTGTCTCATGCAAGGGAATCGAGAGGTTGGAGAATTAGAAGTTCAGAGAAACTCAGTGGATGTTTGAGTTAAATGTGCTTTTGAGTATAATCCCAGCCTTTGAAGTGTGCTGTGGTTTAAAGGACCTGGAAACAGCAGGCACAACTGTGTCCACTTGCATCCACAGGAGATGTTTGGGATTCCTGAAGAAACGGATTAAATCTTATTTGTATTGACTTCCCCACCCCTGATACAATCATGTCTCAAAGGAGCTGCCATGGATGTTTATGTTGATTTGATGTTTTGTGATTATGAGACTGAAAATTATTTTTCTCCAAAGACAGGAAATGGGACTTTCAGAGCTTCAAGAACTGTATATTTGTTTCAAAAACAATCAATGAATCAAAATGTAATTGAGACTTTAAAAAAAGGGGGGGGGCTTCCCTGGTGGCGCAGTGGTTGAGAATCTGCCTGCCAATTCAGGGGACACGGGTTCGAGCCCTGGTCTGGGAAGATCCCACATGCCGCGGAGCAACTAGGCCCGTGAGCCACAACTACTGAGCCTGCGCGTCTGGAGCTTGTGCTCCGCAACGGGAGAGGCCGCGACAGTGAGAGGCCCGCGCACGGCGATGAAGAGTGGCCTCCACTTGCCACAACTAGAGAAAGCCCTCACACAGAGACGAACACCCAACATAGCCAAAAATAAATAAATAAATAAATAAATAATTTTTTTAAAAGAGGAGGAAAAGTAATCTGGTAAAAACAATTGCATCTCTTTATTAATATAAAGCTGAAATATTTCACTTTGAACACTAAAAACTATTGAAGCTAAATCTTTGCAAGACCAAATACTCCTGTCCTATAGGAAATGGTTAGCTATACTCTGGTGACAGAGTAATTTTAATGTGACCAGAATTTAAGTCATTGGATGCGTAAGGAGAGTACCATGTAGAGGAGCAATGAACTTTATTACCATCTGGTGATGTGCTTTTGGAATCACGTCCCATCCTGTCCCCTTCTCATCTCACACCACTACCCAGTGCCTTGACTTGTACAGAGACTCACCTGTATAAACAGCACTGCCTTTCCACCAAGTGAACTGCAGCATTCCCAAGGAAGACTGGTGTTTCAGCCTACGACGCTTAACCCCGGAAAAAATCATTTTGAGCATAAAATACCATATTAGACACCATGAGAATAAGGAAATGGCATGAAATTAGGAACATCAGTCAAAGCAAGAGCTTTAGTTTAGCTCATAAGCTTTATCTTTTATGATAATGCTCAGGCTGTCTGGTTTACATGAAAAATTACTTAGCTTGTATGCCTTAAACCACCTTCTAAAATTCACTTTACTGCTTGTATAAAAGTATATTTTAAACTTTCTCAAACTTGAGAATTTCTTATAGTGTCAAATAATAGATCAACATTATACTAATCCCTATTAGCTGTCATTTTCCGTGAAAATGACACAATGAGAATGTACTCTTAGTTTATCTCCTGCAGAGGAGTCACCAAACTCATGACATTGGTAACTGTTCAGGTGAAGGCAGGGAGGTAAAATCAAAGAGGGGCATCATGGGGCTTTAAGTAATTTGGCACTATTTTATTTTTTAGTATATCAGTGGATATAAGGGTTACCTCATAATGTGCTTTCTATTTCTATGTCTTAAATGTTTCACAATAAGCTTTTAAGAAAGAAGAAATCAGAGTTGCTTCAATCATACACATACTTTGGTGACTTGTCTATACGGGTCAAGGTATGTGATGCACATTTGTTTAGTATGATTTTTGCTTTTAGGCACATAATCACCCATCTTCTCTGATGTTTCCATATTCATCCAACTACAAATCAAAGAAAAATATTCTGATGAGCTATCAAAATGGCTTTATATTTTTAAAAAAATGTTATTGTTTATGGGGTTCTTCAACCTCATAAACCTCTGACTACCACCCTATCTCCTCTCCTTTAAACTTGTTGAAAAGGCTGTTTAAAGTCACCATCTCCTCTTAATCATCCTCCATTCACCCTCAACCCTGCCCTCTGACTTGCTCCATTAAAGTTGTACTCACCATGCATTAGTGGTTGTCACGAACAAATTCTTGCTAAATATTACTTAATCTCTGTAACATTTGCACTGTTAATATCCCCACGTTTCTTGACATATTCTCCAGACATCTTTGGGCTTCTGTGATCTGATATTTATTTGGCTTCTCTCTTCTGAGTCCTGCTTCCACCGCTTATTAGCCGTTTCCCTTGACAATTTTACTCTAAGCCTATTTTTACCTGTAAGCCTAATTTTCTTCACTGTAAAGATTACTCATTGTAACATTACTTGGACTGCTTATTGTATCCATACAATGAAATACCGGCAACTGTTTTAAAATATAAAGTAAACCAGTTGTGATCATCTGGAAAAATTAAGTTGCACAAAAGTAACACAATCTTAAAAAAAAAAAAAAAAGAATTATCAATCACAACATAAATATGCAGAGAGAAGGAAAAATTAGAGGGATATGCACTAAACTTTACTGAAAGTTATTTTGCAGAATGGATTCTATAATACAGTTACCTTCTAATTATGTATTTATATCATTGTGAATTTTGTAAAAGCATATATTATTTTGATAGTCGTAAAATGTGAAAGACAAGGTGAGAAATAGGGATGTAATATACTTCATTTTATTGTTGGATTAATTAAATGATACAGCACTTGGCACGGTCTATGGTATACGGTAAGCCCACAACAAATGTTAACCATTATTGTTATTATTATCTCTCTGCACCTTTGTAGTTTCATTATTCCTTTCCCAATCCTAAAACATTTCTGTTCCTCAGGGTTGCATTTTCAGCTCTTTCCTATTACTCTACACACTTCCCCTTCCATTCTATGCCAATGACTCACACCTCTCTATCCAAATTTCCCTGAGGAGCTCCAGACCCACCTACCACAGTCTTGAGCTTATTTCTACCTGTAGATCCTTCAGCCTAAAAATGCAACATGCATAAAACTGTAGTCTTCACGTTGACCTTCCATAAGTACTCTGCCTCTGGGTTCCCTATTTCAGTGACTGGTAACCCCGTCAAGCCATTGTGTAAGCCGAACCTGAAGGTCAACCACTGTTCTGCCATCATCCTTCACTACCAATCCCTTGGTTCAGTCAATTCGTCCCCTGTATCTCTCTTTTTTTAAAAATTTAATTATTTATTTATTTTATTTTTGGCTGCGTTGGGTCTTCGTTGATGCACGCGGGCTTTCTCTAGTTGCGGCGAGCAGGGGCTACTCTTCATTGTGGTGCATGGGCTTCTCATTGCGGTGGCTTCTCTTGTTGTGGAGCACAGGCTCTAGGCACATGGGCTTCAGTAGTTGTGGCTTGCGGGCTCTAGAGCGCAGGCTCAGTAGTTGTGGTGCATGGGCTTAGTTGCTCCACGGCATGTGGGATCTTCCTGGACCAGGGATAGAACCCATGTGCCCTGCATTGGCAGTCGGATTCTTAACCACTTTGCCACCAGGGAATCCCCCCCCATATCTCTTTAGTAGCTCCAGGGACCATCCACTTCCTTCCAATGCCATTGCCATTCCCTTGGTTACATCACATATGTAACCACCTCATGTTAGTCTCATTGCCCCAGCTTTATACCAATTTATTTATTCAACAAGCATTTACTGAGCAGAGGTTATAGCCAGCGAGGAAAAAGATAAGAAAATTTGCAGTCACGACTTCTGTTTCCAACAATGTCGGCTTTATTATTCTTATTTCGTATAATATCACACATATTATTCACATTTGATTTTTTTTTAAGAATACAAGCATTTTCATGCAATCATATTATGGATGACAATGATATGACAGTGATAGTATGGTTGGTCTTGAAGACACAGAGTAGATGAAAACCAGCTTAGAGTAGGACTGTGTGATTTCAGGAAAGGCTTCCTGGAGGAAGTAACATTTGGGCTGAAATCTAAATTATGAGTAGGAGCTGCCTGGACAAAGAAGAAGAGAAGTGTCCCAGGTAAGAAGCCACATTGTAACATACTGACATACTGAGAATTTTCGATGTCGCAGAAGCCAGACTTCTTAGCATGAGTCATTCTGTTCCAGTGCAGCCGAAATTTGGCACCAAGGTAGAAGAAACAGAAGCAAATCCCTGTAAACTGTGTAAGGAGATTAGACTCTGTCCTAAGGAAATGGAAGCCATCACACAATTGAAAGCAGGATGTCACATAGCAAGATGACTGCCCTAACCACAGGGTGCCAGTCTCTGCGCTTCAGTCAGAGTGAACTTTGTATCTCCTCCTGAAGCCCCTTCAACAGATCTCTTTTTCCCTCAGTTTAAAGTCCAAATATTATCTGACCCTTGCATACTTCTCTACTCATTTCTCTTGTCATTCACCCAGCTTCAGTAAAATCAATCTCCTAGCACATCCTTGAAAGTAAAAGTACTGCACAGTCTCGCTTCTGAGCCTTTCCACACTCTGCTCCCTAATCCTGGTACATGCTTTTTCTATTCTTCTTCACTGTGGGGGTAACAAGCGCTAATCATTCAGGGCTCAGTTTGAAATCAACCTCATTATACGACCCACCCACCTCTGTCCACCATTGAGCCGTGCTCCTACTCTGTACTCATAACAATGTATGATAACCTTACTGTATCATATATCATGCTCCAGTGTAATTGCCTGCTTTCTCCTTGTTTATCCTGTTCCCTAGCATGCATAAGTTCTGTAAAGTTAGGGCTTTGTCTTGTAGGGATGTGGTAAATACATGTTGAATTAATGAAACACCATTTGGTTTTCTGGTTTAAAGAATATACCAGGTTTCTCAATGAATTAAAAAACTCAAATAAATATATCAAAGAAAATAATATAATCACAGTAATTTAAAACAGATAAGAAAAAGAGTTATGAATTATATGGTAGAAATTAGATGAGTAATGTCTGAGTCAAGAGACCAGATATTATGTCTTTCTTACTTGCTATGTTATTTGGTTAGGTTATTTAAGATCTCTTAACCACTTTTTCTTCACTTGTAAAGTAAAGGTGTTCATGTAGATGATTTCTTACACTTCTTTCAAATTTAAAATCCTCTACTCAGATAATAACATTAAATGTAGGTAGCATCTATGTAAAGTACGAATGTTTCCAAGATTATTTAACTAGCAATATGGTTTGTTTACTTCTTTTCAGTTGTGTAAAATGAGAGTAAATGAAATAATGTATATATTATTAGCTATAATATATAATGGCTATATTATTAGTCACTATGATTTGATTAAATATCTTTCATACTCTCTTTATAAAGTGGTTTGTTTTTGTGATTTTGCTACTGAATGAAAAATTTAATTCTTAAATAAAATTGAAGTGGAAAACAAGTTTGTCTCAACTCGAAATGATGTCTTGAAACCCACTCTTAAATCTACCCTTAGTAATTCAATTTTAATCACCAGAATTCAATCTTAGATAGAAATTCACTTTTCAGTTGAACGGTCTTTTTTCTCTGACTCTGTATCTTTTATTAGTAACTTTTTATACATTAGCTTCTTTGATTAGAGCAATATGGAAGCTGGCATGGAGAATTCAAAAAGTTCATATTATACTCTTTCAAATGAGTATGATTTAATGTCAGTATGTTGTTATGTGGCTATAGATATAGAATTTCCAGCTTTAAATGAAAAAGGTAATAATCACCTTTGAGAATCTACCACAAACTGTCAGAGCAAAATTAAAAGCAATTCATCAAAGAGCATACTGACTGTCTTAGTAGAATGGACATTGATTATGTCCCAATTAAAGCAAACATGACTCACACTGAATGGAAATCAATTGACTGTCTGTATGATAAGCGTGATCCTCCCTTCGCTGTCTAGGACAATGGAGCTATGAAGATGGCGGGGAGAGAGATGTGCTTCATCTGTATGTCACACAGCACTGTAGTGAAGTTGCAGAAAGCTGAGGATGGTCCCAAAGAATGTGTGGCCAAGGAAAAAACAGACACAGCACACCGTTCATGCCCCACTCCACTTAGGTACCAGCAGGCCTGAGGAGGGTACTGTAGAGGAAACTCTGTAACGTGCTGGCCCCAGGGAGATCCAGAGCTTCTCCATGGAAGAAGCCTGTGCTTAGGGGAGCATCTGAGTGAAGGGCGAAGGAGGCCCCTTCTCCCATTATAGCCAGGGGGTGTGCATTACAAGGACAGAATCATAAAGCACGCGCCTTTAAAGTGTTGTGTGCAGATGTATCTCTCACCAGCCCTCACAGCAATGGGAATTCCACAACATATCCTCCCTATGCTGCTGTGATACACTCAAAGATTACCCAAAAGCATTTTTAAAACGGAAAAAATAAATTCTGAGGTTATACACAGTTTGTTACATAACACTAGAGTGTGAGAGTGACGGCATTAAATCTGATCAGCTCCGTTTATTAGTTGCCGTAAACCTTTTATGGTTTGTACAGACAATTGAGTATTGCAGTGTGATGAGACGAGAGCGACCACCGTGGTGCCAGAGTAAGCTCTCCGGGTTGTGTGAATTCAGGAACCCTCACACAAACCATGAGAGCAGCTGCTTTGACTAAAAATCTTACTGTAATTCTATGCCATTCTTTCCCCACAAAAACTGTTTATTTCTACAATGTTATATAGTGCATTTAGCTAAACTGCTGATTAAAACCCTCTTTTTTCTTATTATTTGTAGATTTTTTTCTGTTGTCAATTACAAATATGCTACATATTATCAACCTTCTTTTGAGGTTGTAGATAAAAAGAAGAAAGGAACAACCTATGCTGATTTAATTTTTAGACTTCATACTTATTTCATGCATTTTTTTAGTGGTATCTCGGGTCAAGAATATGATATTTGATTTTTTTTAAGCTCTGGACACAAACTGCCACCTACTAGTCACATTTTGTTTCTCTCCCACTCTTCTTTTCCTCTGGTCTTAATAGCTCCTTCCTCTGTCGTTGCTTATTTGTTCCTCTATTAAAGTATATATTTTATTCTGTCTAGCAGCAGATCTTTTTTTTGCATATTTTTCTCTATGACAGAATTTCAAGCTCTTAAAGGGCAGTGCCCGTGGCTTTTTCATCTTTGCATCCCTCGCAGCCACAAGATATGGTACGCTCCAAAGACAAAATTCAGTTTTTTTGTGTCTAATTGAACCAAGTTTAACTTAACCAGTCCAAAATATTCTTACTTTAAAAAAATTATTTAGGGAAAAACATAATTTCTTGCAAACAGTAAATCACTGCAGTCACCATGAACAACAAGTGATCAACAAAAGTTCATGTGAGAAGATCCATTTAGTCACCATGTTAGGCAGCAAAAATGCCCTAAACACACAGGTTGCAGATGAGATGCAAAGATCTGACATTTAACCTAAGCAGTAGTGTGAAAATAGGGTATTTTTCTTGCTATTACTACATAATGATAAAGCCTCTAAATGAAGAAAGAAAATGTCTGTCAATTATATGGTGCTTTATTGGCAAAATACTAAAATGTCAAATGGTCTAAATGTATACTTTATATACACTATATATTCAATTGCTATTGCTAAATAGCTACCTGCTCAACATTAGTTGAGCAAAACACTTGTTGAAGTGACTCAACTCTATGCATTTCATACAACTACCTGACATTGTACAGATAATGTCTTTAATTCATTTTTTATAGACTTTTTTTTCCATGTGACACATACTTGTTCAGTGCTTTTATGCTAACTTTCTATAAAAGGTGCCATTGTATTTGAGGTTTACAAAGTCAGCTTGCATTCTCTGTATGTTGCATCCTTATAACAACCCAGTATTTGTCTCTGAGGTAAAAGACATTTTAAAATTTCCACTTTAGAAATGAGAACTGAGGGATTTCCATGGTGGTGCAGTGGTTAAGAATCCGCCTACCAATTCAGGGAACACGGGTTCGATCCCTGGTCCAGGAAGATCCCACGTGCTGTAGAGCAACTAAGCCCATACACCACACTACTGAGCCTGCGCTCTAAAGCCCGTGAGCCACAACTACTGAAGCCCATGAGCCTAGAGCCCGTGCTCCGCAACAAGAGAAGCCACCGCAAATGAGAAGCCCATGCACTGCAACGAAGAGTAGCCTCCGTTAGTGGCAACTAGGTAAAGCCCGCAGGCAGCAACGAAGACCCAATGCAGCCAAAAATAAAATTAATTAATTAATTAATTTTTAAAAAAAGAAATGAGAACTGAGGACACAGAGGTGAAGGTGCATGACTGAAACCCCATTGTTAATATGTGTCTGAGTCAGGATTGTAACTCAAGGGAACTAGAAGCTTGCCAAGGCTCCTTTTCACTCTCTACTACTTGAGCATATCTAGAGGGATAACTGTGATTTTCTTTTTTTTTTTTTTTTAATTTTTATTTATTTATTTTTGGTTGTGTTGGGTCTTTGTTGCTGCGCGCGGGCTTTCTCTAGTTGCCGCGAACGGGGGCTACTCTTCGTTGCGGTGCGCGGGCTTCTCATTGCGGTGGCTTCTCTTGTTGCAGAGCACGGGCTCTAGGCGTGCGGGCTTCAGTAGTTGTGGCACATGGGCTCAGTAGTTGTCGCTCACGGGCTCTAGAGCGCAGGCTCAGTAGTTGTGGCGCACGGGCTTAGTTGCTCCGTGACATGTGGGATCTTCCCAGACCAGGGATCGAACCCGTGTTCCCTGCGTTGGCAAGAGGATTCTTAACCACTGCGCCACCAGGGAAGTCCCAGCTGTGATTTTCATACTCATTTGAATGTTTTTCTTGCACAATTCTTACTCTTTAGCAAGAGCTTTATGTAAATGAAATTATTTACAGGCCAAATGACAGGATGTCTGGGATTTACTTTAAAGCATGTGCTAGGAAAAAAATGGAGATTAGTGGAAAGTTTAAAAACATTTGGGATAATGTTGATAATTGTTGAAACTGGGTAATGGATATAAGGGACTTTGTTTTGCTATTCTCTCTAATTTTGTATGTTTGAAAATCCCCATAATGAAAAGTTAAAGAAAATAAAGAGGATTTTGAAACACACACTTGGGAGCATAGATGGTAAATTAGTCAAGTAAATGGTTCCTTGTGATGCTGACAAGAGGATAATTTTGGAGAAAGTCCAAGATTATAATTCTTAGAGTTTTAGACCTGGATAGTCCACTTAAATTCATCCCCTTTCAATAGACAAAACGTTCACTTTTCAGAATGTTCACTGATTATTCAAATTATTCCATGGACTAACAAAAAAAAGCCTAAGGGAAAATCATGCATAAAAAAGCAAACATTAAAATTTCTTCTCAGGACAATGGGTAAGAAGAACTATGGGGAAAAGGGAAATGAAAAGAAAATACAATTTAAATATATTATTTTCAAATTCTATGATACCATGACTTGGCACACTCGAAATTTAAGACTTGAATGGAACTTAGAATATATTGTTTTAAATAATTCAAGAATAAAACCAAGAATATGTAAAAATTTAATATAGGAGAATTTAATTTAATTAATTAAATTTAATTAATTAAATTTAATTTAATTTAATTGAGGAGAAAAATGAAGAGTTTGACCATGAAAATCATAATGTTGCATAACTGCTTTACTCTGAGACCCTTACATGATAATACAGGTGAAGGATGACACAGGAAAATGGCTACAGATTCTTTATGATTGCACCACAGTGTAGGTGTGACAGCACTTAGCATGTCACATATGAAGGGAAGGAATATAAAGGAAAAATGTAAAAGTAAAAATGGAGATGAAAAACATCAGGCTTGCTCCTACTCATAGCATACAACAGAAATATTTAACCCGAGATTAAATGTCCCCTGGAGAATCTGCTAGTACTAGTCAATCAAGACAATTTTCCCAGTTTCTTCTAAAAAGATACAGAGCTGAACTTTTCGTGGCGAGTAGCTAATTACCTTAAATGATTTATGGCCACCTCTTCAAGTATTTAATAATACTTTGTCTGACAAAGTAGGCAGAAGTTAAAAGAAAAGAGTGCAACCATTAGGTCTCTAATTGTTTCTGCATTAACTAAGGACAATAGAATTCACATTTTTCTGTCAGGAAGTCAAGAGCATACCACACAAACAGTTAAGAAGAAGAGTGTATGTTTGAGTCACATCAGGAGAGACAAAATATGAACATTATTAATGATTCTAGTTGCTCCCTTTATCTTCAAGCAATCGCACAAGATGCTGTGAATCAATGTTAATATTTTTATTGCTTTTGAGATGCTATAGTGATTTTGTCAATCATGTAAGGCAGGCTAACTCTAACATAGATTTTTCTCATAGTGGAGCCCTCTTTGGATTTTTTTCTCACGTGTTTTTAGAGAGTAGACTCTGCAATTATGCTGCTGTGTTTGAATTCTTCCACACCTTAGCTGGAGCAAGTTGCTTAAATTTTCTGCTCTTAATTTTCATATCAGTAAATGAACATAATTGTACCTACTTTAATAAGATTGTTGTGAGGGTCAATTTAGGTAACACATAAAGAGCTTAGATAAGTATTTGACATGTACTTAAGAAATGGTAGTTAATAATATTATGCTCTATATAACATACATTCCTTTTTCCTAAAGTAAGTTTTCTATTTTAAATGAAAACTAGTTGTCATAGGCCAACACATCCCAGCCTCTGATGCTGAAATAGTCTTGTTTCCTCAGGAGTCAAAGATCCTGTTTTAATAGAGTAGACTGTTTAACTTACCCAGAATCTAACTCTGTTCTTCCTTTTAACAGAACTCAATTGTGTTTTTATTTGTTGTTTTTTTTGTTTTTTTTTGAAATTCACGTTCTTTTTTTTTTATTTATTTATTTATGACTGTGTTGAGTCTTCGTTTCTGTGCCAGGGCTTTCTCTAGTTGCGGCAAGTGGGGACCACTCTTCATCGCAGTGCGCGGACCTCTCACCATCGCGGCCTCTCTTGTTGCGGAGCACAGGCTCCAGACGCGCAGGCTCAGTAATTGTGGCTCACGGGCCCAGTTGCTCCGCGGCATGTGGGATCTTCCCAGACCAGGGCTCGAACCCGTGTCCCCTGCATTGGCAGGCAGATTCTTAACCACTGCGCCACCAGGGAAGCCCCTATTTGTTTTTATTGTAGTAAAAAACATATAACATGAAATCTACCCTCTTAACAAATTTTTAAGTGTACAGTACGGTATTGTTTTATACACACTGTTATATACACGTTATATTGTTATATACACATTGTTGTACAGCAAATCCTTAGAACTTTTTCTTCTTGCATAAATGAAACTATACCCATTGAACCGCAATTTCCCATCTCCCCCTCCCCTTAGCCCCAGGCAACCATCATTCTACCTCCTGCTTCTATGAGTTTGACTATTTTAGATACCTCATATAACTGGAATACACAGTGTTTATCCTTCTTTGACTGGCTTATTTCGCTTAGCATAATGTCCTCAAGTTTCATCTATATTGTAGCATATGACAGGATTTTCTTATTTTTGAGGATCAGTAATATTCTGTTGCATGTGCATACCACATTTTCTTTATCCACTCATCTATCAATGAATATTTAATTTGTTTCCGCGTCTTGGCTATTGTGAATAATGCTGCAATGAACATGAGAAGGCAAATATCTCTTTCAGTTTCTTTGGGGATATACCCAGAAATGAGATATGGGGCTGGATCATATGGTAATTTTATTTTTAATTTTTTGAAGAAACTCCACACAGTTTGCCATAGTGGCTACACCATTTTACATTGCCACTAGGAGTGCACAAGAGTTCCAATTTCCCCACATCATGGCTTGTTATTTTGTTTTTATTTATAATGGCCAGCCTAACAGAAGTGAGGTGGTATCTCTGTATGGTTTTGATTTGCATTTACCTGATAATTAGTGTTATTGAGAATCTTTTTATATACCTTTTGGTCATTTGTATGTCCTCTTTGGAGAAATGTCTATCCAAGTCCTTTACCTAATTTTTAATTGGGTTATTTGTTTTTGCACTATTAAGTTGTAGGAGTTTCTTACTTATTTTGGATATTAACCGCTTATCATATATATATTGTTTGCAAATATTTTCTTTTATTCAGTATGTTCCCTTTTCACTTTGTTGATTGTTTCCTTTGCTGTGCAAAACATTTTAGTTTGAAGTAGTCCTACTTATCTATTTTTGCTTTTGTTGCCTGCACTTTTGGTGTCATGTCTAATAAATCATTGCCAAGACCAATGTTGTGAAGCTTTGCCACAGTGTTTTCTTTTAGGAGTTTTATAGTTTCAGACCTTACTTTTAAGTCTTTAATCCATGCTGAGTTGATTTTGTATGTGGTATAAGATAAGGATTCAGTTTTATTCTTTTGCATGTGGATATCCAGCTTTCCCAACACCATTTGTTGAAGAGATTGTCTTTTCCCCATTGTGTAGTCTTGGCACTTGTTGACTATTATTTGATTGTATATACCTAAATTTATTTCTAGTCTCTCTATTCTATTCCATTAGTTTATATGTCTATCTTTATGCCAGTACTACACTGTTTTGAATACTACAGTATTGTCATATGTTTTGAAGTCAGAAAGTGTGAGGTCTCCAGCTTTATTCTTTATCAAGATTCTTTTGGCTCTTCAGGATCCTTTGTCATTCCATATGAATTTTAGGCTTGTTTTTTCTCTTTCTATGAAATATGCCATTAGAATTTTGATAGGGATTGCATTGAATATGTAGATCATTTTGGGTAGCATGGAAATTTTAACAATATTAATTCTTCCAATCTGTGAACATGGAATGTCTTTCCATTTATTTGTTTTTAATTTCTTTTATAATTTTTGAAGTTTTCAGTGTACAAATCTTTCACCTCCTGGTTAAGTCTATACCTAACTATTTTGTGCTTTTAGATGCTATTATAAATAGGACTGTTTTCTTAATTTCCTTTGGGGATTATTCATTTTTATTATATGGAAATGCAATTGATTTTTATGTGTTGATTTTATATCTTGCAATTTTACTGAATTAATTTATTGGATCTAACAGGTTTTTGTTGTTGTTGCTAGTCTTTAGGGTTTTCTACATATAAAATCATGTCATCTGTGAACAGAAATAATTTGAATTCTTACTTTCCAATTTTGATGATTTTATTTCTTTTTCTTCCCTAATTGCTCTAACTAGGACTTTCAGTACTATGTTGAATAGAAGTGGTAACAGTGGGCATCAGTGCCTTATTCCTGATCTTAGAGGAAAAGCTTTCACGTTTTCACCATTGAGATTATGCTAGCTGTGGGTTCTTCATATTATGGCCTTTACTATACTGACATAAATCTTTCTATTCACAGTTTGTTGAGTGTCTTTAAGAAAGTGTGTTGAATTTTGTCAAATGCTTTTTCTTCCTCTATTGACCATGTGACTTTATCCTTTGTTCTGTTAATGTTTTGTCTCTGTGGGGGAAGGAAGTTTTGGGACATCCTCTTCTGCCATCTGGCTCTAACAGAACTTAACTTAATGCTTTATTCACTCCATCCCATTCAGTCCCTGACTTTCAAGAGAACTGACTCTACCACCAGCTCCTGGAGGTGGGCCTGACCCCACTAAAGATCATCTCATCTCTTTGGCTAGTGATGAGATTTATTGGGTTCCATGATGATGAGATTAGATGAGATTTTACTGGAGCTAATGTAATTCAAGGAAAGGACTGCTGTCCCGTTGGAAGGTTCTGGGAAAGTCTGCCTTCCTCTCCTGGGAGAGCCTCCAAAAACAATGTTCTCTGTCACTCCCCTTGCATGTGAACAAGGAAGTATGCTCAGTTGCTATTGGCAGGCATCTTATGGCCATGAGAGAACTGGCCTTAGGTTGAAACCCAAACTGTGTATGGTTGCACAGAGAGACCAAAGGAGCCTGAGTCCTTGATAACATATTTGGTTCAGTGAATCTGTCAACACTGAAGCCCACCCTTAGCTTTGAATTTCATGCAGTATGAATTTTTATTGTGTAAGTTTGAATCATAAATTCTAATAGTTGCAGACCAAAGCATAATGGGATGAATTGGAGAATGTCATTAATATAGCTAAAGCTCAGTTCTTGGTTCTGTAAAGTCCTTGTAATGATTAAATATGATAATGTTTCATATATACTGCTATGTATAAAATAGATAACTAGTGAGAACCTACTATATAGCACAGAGAACTCTACTCAGTGATCTGTGGTGACCTAAATGGGAAAGAAATATAAAAAAGAGTGGATATATGTATACATATAATTGATTCACTTTGTTGTACAGCAGAAACTAACACCACATTGTAAAGCAACTGTACTCAATAAAAAAATTTTTTCAGGTATGATAATGTTTTTAAAGCTTCTATCAGTGTCATGCACATTCAGTTCTCAATACGTGTTAGTTCCCTCTTCTTTCTTGTATACTGAGGCTCAGCATTTCTTTCCCCACATACCCCTAGACTTATTAAGGAAAGTGCTTTCTATTTTTTGTTTCCTAAGGTAAAAAAAAAATAAATCTCACATCTGTTTCCAGAAGAAAAGAGTACAATTCCTCAAAAAGAAAAATGGTTTTTGTCTTTTGTTCTCAGTAACAAGATTATTACAAATCCCTTGTCAATTCCCACCTTCATTCCTCAGCCCCAATTTTTCTACAAAATTTTAAATTTACATGCCTGACAGCACTGTTAATAAAAATTGGAATATAGGAACATAGGATCCAGAGCTGACAGTTCATATTCGAAGTCTAAGACCAGAAAGAGTGTTCTCTCACCAAACTGTACAGACTATGTTCAGGCAGTACTTTTTACATAAAAGCAAAGGAGAAAATGTACTAGCGTTGTAGGCACTGGAGGAGACCACTGGGTTTTACTCAACCCAAAATACATAAATGCATATGCCAAAGGAGTGGGAGACCTCAGGTCCTGCATATAACCACTTGTAGTTCAAGGAAACAATTGGATCAGTAACTTTTAACCTATAAATTGTGATTTAAACTTCCATCTTTTTTCGTAGCGACTTTGGAGTATCAATCAGATGGACAGCATGCCACATAATAAGCTAGAACAGATTTAAACTGATACAATAAAAATTTAGTATTTTATGTTCCCTTGTGAAATATTTGTGCATTTATGAACTATATCATTTATATGGTTTGTGGAGTCATTGGATAAGTGACACTGATACAAATAGTGTCCATTGTGTAACGTAGAGATTTTAAATTTTGTGTGTTGTCAGGCAATGTTTATGATACCTTAAAACTTCCACACAGCTAGTGACAAATTATAATTGAAGCGAAAGCTAGCTCTAAAATAACTCTACTATAGATTTTTGCTCTCAGAACACATTATCAAAGACATTTTTCCAAACTTAACACACATCACTGCCCTTCATTTGTGGATTTAGCTTCCTCAAAGTTGTTTTCACTTCTCTCACTTACATTTTCTTTTTAAACAAGAGTTACACTTCTTTAAGCAGCTTCAGTGAAGCATATAGTTTGGGATTACAGGGTTTCACGCAATATTGGCCATGGTACTTTTTAATCCATCAATGTCCATAGCTTTAAAAATGGACCAAAACCTCTGTGGAAAGGAAGCATACAAATCTAACACAGAAAGTTCTGACTCAATAGTACATCAAGCTAGATACTCCCTATGTGTAACTATTGGTTGCTAACAAGGCACTTTAAGAAGTTCTTAACTCTGTGAGACTGCTTAATCACACCTCATAAAGGACAGTTTATTTACCCTGCAAACATATAATTGCAGCGATAATTTACTGATTTATATTCGAATCGCTATGTTACTCCATTTCATATCTTTCTTCTAGATCGCTGATATAAGCCTCCAATTTAAGAGCAAACAGTTATAATAGGTCAGTAGGTTAAGAATTACTATAACTAAAACAATTTTATGCCAACTCAAGTATTTATTAAACACTTTAGCACCAGGCTAAAGGGAACAAAGTAATAAAGAAATTATAAGGCACAGTTCCTATTTTAGAATTTAGTTGAGAAAGGAGAATAAAAGTTGTACAGACATATATATTTTTAATATACACACATATATGTATGTATTATAAAAGCTATACAGAGCTATAATTACATATTGTTAAACAGTTATATATAATTATATAGTGTAGATAGTTATGCTATTATATATTATTTATATATTATATAACATAATTTTAATATGCATCTAATATACGTGAAATGAATATTATATTTACAGTATACATTTTTATGTGTGTATATATACACATTACATTTATGTATTTAATATACATACAGTATATATTATATAATATACATTATGTGGTCTATAACAATATAATTATATGATAAAGTATCAAAATTGAGCTTTTTTTTTTCATTCATTCGAACATTTTTGGAGTAGAACAGAGGTTGGCAAACTGTTTTGTAAGGAGCCAGATAGTACATATTTTAGGCCTTGCAATCCATATAGTCTCGGTTGGAACCATTCTATTCTGCAGTTCTATGATGCACAAATGAATGGGTGTGCCTGTGTTCCAATAAAACAAAAGTTTCTCCTATAACCTACAAGGCTCTACATGACCTAGCCTCTTGTTTGCTCGCTGTCATCATTCAACACTTGCTTGCTCACAGACACAAGGACTCCTTGTTTGTGGCTGCCACCACAGGGCTTAGTATTCGTTTCTACCTGGAATTCTCTTTCTTCAGATATCTGTATAAATTCTTTCTCCTCCCCCTTCAAGTCTTTGCTCAAATATCACCTTCTAATAAAGCCTTTCTTAGTATGTTATTTACTACCATGGTATGTAGTATTGTCACAAAATATCCTACAGCCTTGTCCAAAACTCTGTATTTTGCTCCATGGCTCTGATTTAGCCCAGTGGTTGGGAAAAGCATAGACTCTGGAGCAAAAGTGTTTGAGTTGAATTCTGGTTCTTTTACTTATTGACTGTGTAACTTTAGGCTAATTATTTTATCTCTCTAGGGCTCATTTTCCTTTACCCATAAAATTAACATACTAACAGTATATAATTCATGGAGCTGTTTGAAAGAATTAGTTAATATATAATTCATTTAATATACATAAAATGCCAAATTAATACTGAACTGAATAAAATTTCTAAAATAACAGAGGAATAAAAAGAAACTATCCAGCAGAAGGCAGGGAAGGAGAAATATAAGAAAAGCAAAAAAATATAAAAAGCAGAAAACACAAGATAAGTTGCAAAAATAAAGCCATTGTATTAATCATTAACTATAATCATTAGCTCCAATATATGTAAATGGATTAAATCCAGCTATTAAAAAAACAGATTGTTGGGTTAGATTTTTTTAATGAAATCCAGCTCTACACTGCTGACAAGGAAAACATCCAAAACACTCACATGCATACACAAACATATGTACACATACACACATACACATATTGAACTTAAAATGATGGGAGAAGATATATTTTGCAAAAACTAATCAAAAGAAGCCAAGGTAGCATGTTAATTTTAGACAAAATATGTTATGGCAAAATTCATTATAAGATAAAGAGACACATAAAAGTAAAAATACACCTGTATCAGAGAGATATATATAAATGATGAACTTGTATGCACCTATCTTAATCTGTTCAGGTTGTTATAAGAGAATATCATAGCCTGGGTGGCTTATGAACAACAGACATTTATTTATCATAGTTCTGGAAGCTAGAAGTCTGAATCAGAGTGCCAGTGTGATTAGATGAGAGCCCTCTTCCAGGTTGCAGATTTCTTGTATCTTCACATGGCAGATGGAGCTAGGGAGCGTAGTAGAACCTCTTTCATAAGGGCACAAATTCCATTCATGAGGGCTCCACCCTCATGACCGAAGCACCTCCCAAAGGTGCCACCTCCTAATACCATCACATCAGGTGTTAGGATTTTAAAATATGAACCTGTTGGTGTGGACAGTTTAACACAAACATTCAGATCATAGCAGTACCTAAGATAAATGTGCAAGGATTTTTATTGTGACACTATTTATAGTAACAAAAAATTATGACATTCTCTTATTAAAAAATCATGTGATTAAAAAATTCAAATTAAAAATATATTTTAGGGCTTCCCTGGTGGTGCAGTGGTTGAGAGTCTGCCTGCCGATGCAGGGGACATGGGTTCGAGTCCTGGTCTGGGAAGATCTCACATACCGCGGAGCAACTGGGCCCGTGAGCCATAACTACTGAGCCTGCGCGTCTGGAGCCTGTGCTGCGCAACAAGAGAGGCCGCGATAGTGAGAGGCCCGCTCACCGCGATGAAGAGTGGCCCCCGCTTGCCACAACTGGAGAAAGTCCTCACACAGAAACGAAAACCCAGCACAGCCAAAAATAAATAAATAAATTAATTAATTAATTAATTAAAAATGTATATATATTTTTTATATGCCATGTTTATAAAATATATATATAAATTTATATTTGCATAGAAAAAGAAACTAAAAACACATCAAACATTTATCAATAGTTATTATTTCTAAATGGTAGAATTTCAGGGTTTCTAAATTTTTTTCTTAAAAATTTTTTCTAATTTAATATAACGTACATCATTATGTATAATTTTTTAAAAGCAGAAAAATAGTTTTAATTCAAAGTTTTACCAATAAACAGCAAAAGTTTAAATATATTTGCATCATGACATCAACATTAACTTTTTTTTTTAACATTAAGATTTTTCTAAAGCAACTGCTCATAGAGTGCTTGTAAAACAACTATTTCCAACTGAATGTTGAACATATTCAGATGTTTCAGTTCCTTATTGCCTCTAACCTGAGTTCAGTACTGCAATTTTAGCTATATATCCATAGTAGAAATCCTTCACATATTTATTGAGAACATAAATATTCATTAGCATATTTTATTTCCCTCCAGGGTAACCTCAGTCTATATCAACACTCCAACCTCTCAGTTTCCACACTTCAATTTTGCAGGGATGAGGGTATATTATTTATGTTTTCATACATACATTCTAAACATTTGGGATGAAAACCCCCTGCTCTCATTATCACTCATTTAAATCATTTTGCACAATGCCACAGGAGAAATGGTTTGAGAAGAAATAAAATGCACTTCGGTTGTTACATTTTATGATTTAACCAGAAAATGTCTGGACATTTTTTTTAAAGTATGCTGTAAATGCCAGTCTATTGTCATTCTAAAGGAAGATTTTCTGCATGACTCTGTGATTCTTTCTTAAATAGTCACCTCACCTCAGGTGCTTGCCTAGGCATTTTCTCTCTCTCTCTCTCTCTCTCTCTCTCTTTCTCTCTGGTTCTCCTTTCCATCCCTGTTCTTAAGCCTTGGGTTAGGCTTGAGTTAAGAAAAGGAGAGAAACCTTAAATTGTAGGTAAAATTAGAATTTTGATTTACATTAGATTTCATTTTGAAATGAAAATGACTGAAAACTATGAAGTCTTCCCAAAATATCGAGAAGGGGCAGGAAAGATTGATCCTGGAGACTGTGTTTGCGTGGTGGTGTTAGGAGAAAATCCCTGTTTCCTCGTCATACCCTACTGAATTCAATCTACGTAATGAATCAATTAAAATTCATTCCTAATTATCAGTCCACTCCATGTCGGCTCACTGTACTCCACACCGGTTTTTGTTTCACCAGTGCTTCTAAGTTGACATAAGCTTTGAAGGTCTTTCCTACAGTCTTAAGGTATCTAATCTCCACTCTGTCTCCACCAAAGGAGCTGCACTGCAGTCTTCAAAATGCCAACTTTCCATAGTAATCTGCTGTTACACAAAGAATTCACCCTCACTTTAAGTTTTCCTACTAAGTCAAATATTTTATGCACTATTCCATCTTCTTACGATGAATTACTATCCATAAAAATGGATTTCCATATGACTGTCCCACCAGTTCTCCAGAGATGTCCATATGTGTCTGATTCCCAGATATGAGTATCGTTTGAACTTAAGCTGGAATTCCCACTATATCAGTCAAAATCAATACCTCATTAAGTTACTTAATCTATTTTTTTTAAATAAAAGAGTTACCAGAAAATAATAGTTCAACACACACATTACGGATAAAATTATAACTGGAAATAATTAAGTATTTAAATACACACATACATGTAAAATTATAAACATCATACCACTAAGCACTAGACTATACACCATATATAATTATAATTTTTAGATTTATATCTTTCTGGAAGTGATATTAAGACAACCTTTTTAAAAAACATCAATAACACTGATATTATTTCAATAACACTAACAACAAATATTCTTTCCACCTTTTGTTGATATTTCCTGGTTCTTGTAACTAGCAACCAACAGATTTCTTCATCAAAACCTCCCATGCTATAGTTGTATGACAGGCATTTAAAAGCCATTACAGGCAATGGGCTGTCCCAGGTTATACAGAGAGGGAGTAAAGCATGAAATTCACATCTAACTACAAATGGGTTATGTATGGAAATAGAGTGCAAGGTTAAAAATTATTCCAAGACAAAAACCTAGATATTTTTGCAAAGCACAAGCCTGTGACATCTGTATTGTAATAGAAAAGCTTGGTTTTTTATTTAATATTCAGCCTTGATTTTACTGCTTGTCACTGATTCTAACATTTTAAAGAAAATTTTCTTTTTCTGTCTTCTTACCTATTCAGGCATCATTATTTATACTCACCAAACCCCCTCAATAAATCTAAGTGCATAATTGGGTATGTGAATAATTGTGTACATTTATGTATACATGCATGTGCAGCAGTGTAACAGCTATGCCAGAAAAGACCTCCAAGTGGGACCTGTGAGAAATGAAGAGAAGGAGAAAATTAGATATTTTAAGAATCTACTATCTGACAAGACTAAAGTATCATCAATAAATTATCTCATTTAATTGCCATAGTCTATTAAGATTACTAATATACCCTCTTCTTGCTAATGAGGAAACTGAAATTCAGAGAGGTAAGAAACTCACTAAAATGTACACACTGGTTAATTACAAAAATGAAATTCAAACCTACGTCCAACTCCAAAGTCCTTATTCTTTAAATTATACAATAGCTCCTTTTTTGTGCTTGTATTCAAATAGAGTATGGGATGTGTGTGTTTGCCTGAACATATTTTTCTTCAAAAGACATCATGAATAGTAGATGTTTGTACCTAAACAGACAGCATGATCACAAAGGCTGAGAACATTAAATAGATGTCCCAAAACACAAGTCTTATCCAGTACTAGGCTTTACTGATGATTAGCAAAAGATATGACAAGTTAAGCAGCATGTCCAGCATAAATATAGTAGAGGCCTTGAACTGATAGACACAGATTGCAGCTGTGGTTCATATATTGCAAATTTGTTTACAATAATCACACTGAAAAACCAGATATATGCTTCTAAGTGCATTCTTAAATCAGTAATCAATATATAACAAGTACAACACCCTCATTTGTGTGTAGCTAATTTCTTTAGTCAGTATGAGAAAGGACTTCAAGTTGCAGTCAAAATGACATTAGATATTTCTGAGAAGGAAGGAACATATAAGGTATAACAATTCTGTTAACTTTTTGTCTCTGAAGACTTTATTGTGTAGAGATTGGCTAAAATTTATATCTGGATCTTGAAAAACATGGAAAGACAGAAATACTCTTCTGCCTAAAAACAGAGGATGGTTATGATTATCTATATAATGTATATGTAGATTTATATCAAGTGAATACATTTGCAAATCATTTTAGGTATAATAAAGCTCCTTCAGAATTAAGACATTAACTTGCTGATTACTGTTTTAATGTGCCTGGGATAGAGCTTCTGAGACTCTGCCTAGAGGAAACAAGAGGCCCTGGAAAGACTCTCAAAAATATTCTTCCTTCTCAGTTATGCCAATTACAGGTTACTGAGTTTTCAAGATCTCTCTTTGGACCATTAATCATTCACATCTAAACATGAATTAATCAGCTAATTTTGAAATGTTACAGATTTGCAGATTTAATAGATGAAGAGTATAAGTAAACTAGACATACTTTGAAGAAAGAAAGGCCTGAATAGAGTCTCAGTGTAGGCAATGTGAGAGCAGTGACCAATTTGTGTTTGGAGAAAATTGGGAAAATGCCAATACAGAATAGGAAAGAGAAAGAGAACTAAGTGAACACTCATCACAAATCCAGCATCTTTGCAATTTTGACAATGGCAAATCTTGATGGTGTCCCCAAGATCACACTGCTGAAATCAACATCCCAGCTGTCGTATGTTGTTGGTCCTTGCGTATATCATTCTCCGCTCTGCCTGAATTAGTCTTGTCAGCTAAGGAGTAATGGCTTTATAAAGTCAATATCTCTGTATAGAAACAGAGTCATTAAAGTTTCCCCTTGATCCTTTTGTCAATTCAGAAATGCAAAAAATACATTATCTGTCTGTTAATAGTAAATAATGAGACAAGTAGACTTTAGTATAAATGCAGTTTAGCCTGGAGGAGATATTATGTCTATACCTGAAACAGAATACTCTGCAATAAGAAAGTAATAATATGAGTGAATTAAAAAGATCATGAAAATTAAGAATATGATTACTGAAATAAAAATTCAGCTGAGAATTAGATGATAAAATGAAGATCACCTCCCAGAAATCATAACAATTAAAGAGGCAAAAAGATAAAAAATAAAAAATCTTAGAAGACCGATTCATGCCATCAAACACGTAATTAATAGAAATTCCAGAAAGAGAGAATGAAGAAAAGAAGTGGGAGGAACTTGTCATTTAAGCAATAAAACCAAATATCCCAGAGTGGAAGTAGATCATAAGACCCTAGATTCAAAGGTGAACGGCACTGAATGAAAAAACAAAACACAACACTACATTATGAAACTGTAGCACACCAAGAATAAAGAGCATATCTTAAAAACCTACAGAGGATTAAGCTGATCACTTACAAAGTTCTGTATGAAAAGTCTCATCACTGGAATCTGCTTGACATAGACCAATCCCTTCAAAGTCCTAAGGAGGCACTTTTTCATTCTAGGAGTCCAAAAGTAGGCAATTACCAATCTTTTTGAAGGTAAAATTGAGATTTTTCACACATGCAGGGACCCCCAAAATTTACCTCCACACACTTTTCCTTAGGGCACTCTTTAAGGCAATGTGGGCCCCATCAAAAAAGGTCTCAGTCAAAAAACATGCAGCAGACACATTTCAATAGCCAATCTTCCATTCTTCTTACTTTGAGGTTGGGGAAAGGAGTGGGTAGGTGTCTACCTTTCTCCCAGATGATCTTGGAATGGTGATCCTAGCTCCTACCTAAGTAAACTTTGATTATTTAAACTAATCATACTAATTCCATTATCCTTGCCAATAATTTGTTTAGGAGTGAGACAAGAACAGAAGTCTACATAATGGCTTCTAAGGAAGTTTTCCTAAGCCTGAAATAGAGAAATAAAAAAGAGACTGTATATTTCCATGCCTATGTATGACACTTAGAATTGTGGCTTCCATGTTGCCATCCTGACAGCAGCAAGACAGTTGGACAAAAACAATGCACTGAGGCTGGCAGAGCAAAAAGATGGAAAGTAATTACATCCTTGTTTCCACTTAGTTACTGAATTAAACAACCCTAGAATCACTCCATCTGAGGCCTTCTTTTGTGTGAGGTGATTATTTTTGTAATTACTTACATCATCTGGGTATGGATTTGTTACCTGTAGTCCAAACTATTCTAGTGATACAAAGAAAAAAGTGTTGTATTCAGGAAATTTGGGGATAAAATATGAAAAATAGAGAAAGTCTCAAGATAATTGTTACATTGATATAAAAGGTCTAGATGGCAAATAAGGCCAGAAAAAATTCAGAAGAGAGCCTCAAGAGGAAAAGGGAAGTTAATATAATGCTTGACTGGTAGATTAAAAAATGAAAATATGATAAACTAAATAACACAAGGAAAAGAAAAAAGCAAGGGAAACTTGAGGAAAAGTAAAAAACTGTACACAAAAGGAAAAAAGCTCATGGCAAACCACTGGTTCTTTAAAGAGCAAGATTTTACTACTCACAATAATGTAAACATTGTTTTCCTTTTGAATTTTTAGAATGAACTTATGGAAAAATTGAACAACTAGTTTTGGTTATAGAGCATAATTTAGATATTATTAAAATTAAAAATTCAAAAGTTTAGATGACAAAACCCTAAAATGGAAAAGATGAAAAGATTTGAAAACAATGAAATCCTTATCCTATATATTGAAAAATGAAGATATGCAGTCTAATATAAATGGAAAAAAAAATTGCTTAAGTATATAAATGTGTTAAAATTTATGTAGTAGGTAACTATAATCGCGATGAAAAATTCCCAACTTAGGGTCTTTGTTTTTGCTTTTCTTACTATCTGGAATGTACTGCCCATTTCCATAAGGGGAATCCCTCTACCCAGGTCCCAACTCAAGATCTGTTCCCCAGAGAGCATTCCCTGACAGTCCATGGAAAGTGGTACCGTGGTTCCAAGCACATTTTTTCCTAACATTACATTACGATGCTTTATTGTCATTTCACTCCATTAACATTTGAATGTTCTCATTAATTCATTTACATGCTGGTCTCTCTCCTCACAAGACCATATGCTCTTTGAGAGCAGGGACCTTATCTGTCTCATTAATTGTTGTATCCCTACAACCTGGCTCACAGTATCCACACCGTGACTATTTCTTAAATGAATAAATGAAGAAGGGGATGAGATAGTGTAAGTAAGCCAGCATAACATGAAACCAAAATATGAGGCATAAAATTGATAACATAAAACATGTCAATGTGAGGATATTATTTAGAGATATAAAGACAACCAGAGAAGAAATAGTTAAAAGATTTAAAAGTGGTTAAGTTGCCTCTTGGAAGACATTATTAATAGTCAAATAGGAACTTTCTATATATACTGTTTCAGACTATATTTATAATATCTTATGTTTTCTTTGTGATGACATTTAATATCCTCAATCCATTTTTTTAACCTCTTACACTTGTCTTCCTAGTCCTCCCGTGCTGAAATTGAAGATCATAAATTGAGGAAGATGGTGCAGCAACTTCATTTCTTAGACAAATGAATATAATACTTGGATAAATCATCATCCTGCAGGCAATGCCCTTATAAAATGTTTTATGCCTTTAAACATTTTCCCAGGGCTTAAGAACAGAAGTCTGAAACAGACTCATCTACTGAAACATTGACCTACTGTTGATCTTGACTTTAAACATTACAGAAAATAGGAAATTTAAAGAAAAAGACATTTGTTTATAGGTATACCAGTGTCCCTTACCTATCCATAGAGAAAGGATTTGTTTTGTAGATTTCATAATAAAAAGTTAATGGTTTTATTTGAATTTAATATTTCTGGGAGAAGTAACAAGGATTCACTTAGTGTTTAAAGATAAGACCTGAAGGAAATATATATTTTTTAATAAAAAAAATAATTCTTGAAGGATACTGAAACCAAATTGAAATTCCCTGGGGTTTTAATTTCATCCTAGGCCTAAAAGAAATATAACAGAATTTCCTTTTAATTCTGTATTATAGGCAGACTTAAGACATTTTTCAGTATAACATTACTCTCTGTTTACTCCTAATGTCTTTTATATTGCAACTCCTGCTATTATGAGGTCAATAGAGTCTCCTATCAAATTGGATAACCTTCGGCCTAACATTGAAGTGTTTGATATGAATTCTTTGATTTGACTCTGAATAGAGTACATGACCAGTGGAACAAAATTCCTTGATGAACTGTGTGTACTCTGACTTGCCGTTCTTAATGATACTATTTACTTTCACCAACAATAGTGAGAAACAACTTTTACTGTATAAGACTAAAGCAGATTTCATGGAGAGAAGTGTGGAATATGACAGTAAACAAAGGAGAAACATAAATGAAGTAATTTCAAGCTTTTAAAATTTCCAGCAAAATCTATACAGAATAGTTAATTGCAAGTTGTCCGAGTTCTGTTTCCTTACTAATTTTCTGTCTAGATGTTCTATCCATTATTGAAAGTTTGGTATTGAAATCTTCTATTATTGTGTTGCTGTCTATTTCTCCCTTCAGTTCTGACAATGTGCTTCATATATTTGGGTACTTTGATGTTGGATGCATATGTATTTATAATTGTTATATCTTCCTGGTAAATTGACCCCTTTATTATTATATAATAACCTTTGTCCCTTTTGACAGTTTTGAGTCTTTTTAAAATTTTTATTGGAGTATAGTTGATTTACAATGTTGTGTTAGTTTCAGGTGTACAGCAGAGTGAATCAGATATATATATATATCTCCACTCTTTTTTAGATTCTTTTCCCATATAGATCATTACAGAGAATTGAGTAGAGTTCCCTGTGCTATACAGTAGGTCTTAATTAGTTATCTATTTTATATATACTAGTGTGTATATGTCAATCCCAGTCTCCTAATTTATCCCTCTCTCCCTTCCCCCTTGGTAAGCATAGGATTGTTTTCTACATCTGTGACACTGTTTTGTAAGTAAGTTCATTTGTACCATTGTTTTAGATTCCACATATAAGCAATATCATATGATATTTGTCTTTCTCTGACCTACTTCACTGTTCTGAGTCATTTTGCCTGTTTTTTATTTCCTTTTTATTTTTTTATTGAAGTATACTTGACATACAATATTATATTAGTTTCAGGAGTAAACCTAGTGATTTACAATTTAAATTCATTATGAATTGATCACCGTGATAAGTCTAGCAATCATCTGTCACCATACAAAGTTATTAAAATATTACTGACTATACTCCCTATGATGTACATTACATCCTTGTGAATCATTTATTTAGAACTTGAAGTTTGTACCTCTTAACCTCTTCATCTATTTTGCCTAACCCTCTGCCACCCTCCCCTCTGGTGACCACCAAGTTGTTCTCTGTATCTATGAATCTGTTTCTGTTTCATTTGTTTGTTTCTTTGGGTTTTTTTTTCAGTCTATATATTTTTATCCATTCATCTATCAATGGACACCTAGGTTGCTTCTATATCTTGACTATTGTAAATAATACTACAATGAACATAAGGGTATATGTATCTTTTTGAATTAGTGTTTTCATTTTCGTCAGGTAAATACCCAGAAGTAGAATTGCTAGATCATATGGTAGTTCAGTTTTCAATTTTTTGAGGAACCTCCATACTGTTTTCCATAGTGACTTCACCAATTTACAGATCCTCTGCTCATATTTTAATCAGATTGCTTATTTTTTAGATTGAGTTGTGTCAGTTCTTTATATATTTTGGATATTAACCCCTTATCAGATACATCATTTGCAAATATCTTCTCCCATTTAATAGATTGTCTTTTCATTTTGTTGCTTGTTTCCTTCACTATGCAAAAGCTTTTTAGTTTGCTGTAGTATCATTTGTTATTTTTGCTTTTGCTGCCAGTGCCTGAGGAGACAAATCAAAAAAATTATTGTTAAGACAGATATCAAAGATAATACGGTTTACATTTTCTTCCAGGAGTTTTATGGTTTCAGGCCTTACATTTGAGTCTTTATCCTTTTTTGAGTTTATTTTTGTGTATGGTATAAGAAAGTGGTCCAGTTTGATTCTTTTGCATGTAGCTGTCCACTTTTCCCAACAGTTATTGAAAAGACTGTCTTTTCCCCCACTGTATATTCTTGGCTTTTATGTCATAAATTACTTGACTGTATTTATGAAGGTTCATTTCTGGGCTCTCTATTCTTTGCCATTGATATATGTGTCTGTTTTTGTGCCAGAACCATACTATTTTGATTAGTATAGCTTTGTAGCATAGTTTGTAATCAGAGAGTGTAATACTTCCAGCTTCTTTCTCAAGATTATTTTGACTATTTGGGGTCTTTTGTGTCTCCATACAAAAGTTATGATTATTTGCTCTAGTTCTGTGAAAAATACCATTGGTATTTTGATAGGAACCGCATCAAATTGGTAGATTGCTTGGGGTTGTATGGACATTTTAACAATATTAATTCTTCCAATCCATGAATATGGTATAATTTTCCATATATTTGTGTCATCTTCAGTTTCTTTAATCAATGTCTTATAGTTTTCAGAGTACAGGTCTTTCACCACCTTGGTTAAATTTATTCCTAAGTATTTTATTCTTTTTGATGCAATTGTAAATGGGATTTTTTTTTTTTTAGTTTCTCTTTCTGATAGTTTGTTATTAGTGTACAAAAATAGAACAGATGTTTGTACGTTGATGGTGTATCCTGCAGTGTTACTGAATTCATTTATCAGTTCTAATAGATTTTTGGTGGGGTCTTTAGGGTTTTATATGTATAGTCATGTCATCCACAAACAGTGACAGTTTTGCTTCTTCCTTTCCAATTTGGATGCTTGTATCTCTTTTTCTTGTCTGATTACAGTGGCTAGGACTTCCAATATTATGTTGAGTCGAAGTGGTGATAGTGGGTACTCTTTGTTGCTCCTGATCTTGGGAACAAGTTTTCACAGTTGAGTGTGACGTTAGCTGTGGGTTTGTCATATATGGCCTATATTAAGTTGAGCTATGCTTCATCTGTATCCACTTTGTTGAGAGTTTTTATCATAAATGGATGTTGAATTTTGTCAAATTTTTTTCTGCATCTATTGAAATAATTATATGATTTTCATCTTTTGTTCTGTTAATGTGGTGTATCACTTTTATTTGCAGATATTAAATCACCCTTTCATTCCTGGAATAAATCGCATTTGATCATGGTGTATGATCCTTTTAATGTTATTGCTGAATTTAGTTGGTTAATATTTTGTTGAAGATTTTTAAATCTCTTGTTTATCAGGGATATTGGCCTGTAATTTTCCTTTTTTGTAGTTCTTTGTTTGGTATTGTTATCAGGGTTATGTTGGCCTTGTAGAATGAATTGGAAGCATTCCTTTCTTTTTGATTTTTTGGAGTAGTTTGAGAAGGATAAGTATTAACTCTTCTTTAAATTTTTGGTGGAATTCACCTGTAAAACTGTCTGGTCCTGGACTTTTGTTTATTGGGAGGTTTTTTAATACTAATTTGATTTCATTACTAATGGTTGGTCTGTTTATTTCTTTTTCTGAGGTTTTGCCTTTTTCTTTCATTTGGAAAGTATTCCTTTGTGTCCATATTATGCCTAACTCTCTGTATTTATTTCTATGTATTAGGCATATCAGCTATGTCTCCTGCTCTTGAAAGAGTAGCCTTATGTAGAAGATGTCCTAAGGGACCCAGTGGCACAATCCTCCCAGTAACCAGTCTCCTATCCCTTTCCCTTTGTTCTTAGCTGTCTCCACCAAACTATGCAGGGTCTGTCAGTGCTCTTGGTGAGGTAAGACAGAAGTGAGCCCCTCAGACAATGAAGTGAAAGATTGGGATGGTGGAGACATGCTCCACGACTCTCCCTCTCTCCTGGGGAAGAAGCCTCAGGTTCTGTGCCTCACCTCCATCTCATAGAGCCATGTCAGCCACAATAAGTCACCTACTCTTTTTGCTTTGTTCTTAACTGAACCTAGGCCTCTGAACTATGTCAATTCCATCAGTCCTTCATGTGAGGTGAGACAGGAAACTGGCCCATAGGGCAGTGCACCAAAAGACTTACACCACTCTCTCTTTCCTCCCAGGTGCTGTCTTGGGGAGGGCCTGATGGAGGTAAAGTGAGATTGCTGTTCTTACTCATTTCAATGTGGCTGTTCTTGGTTTTATGCTCATCTGAAGTATAACAATTTTTAAACTAGATTCTAGACTTCTCATAAAGTTATTTTGATCCATATATTATTGTTAAACTGGTGCTTCTGTGGGGTAACGAGGACCAGCAGTTCTTATTCTGCCATTTTTGTGGAACTCTTTCTATGAATGTGTATTTTGTGATTTTTTTTAACATTCCTAGCTAACTTCTTCAACTCTAAAGACAAATAGATAGAATTACTTTAATATATAGTTAAAAGCCTAGTAATTGTGGTCAAATGCCCTATGATTTGGGGGTTCTTCCCTTTATCTTCATTTAATTTAAATTTTGAGACAAAAGGTTTTAATATGAATGTTGTTAAAATTACAATTTTTTGTTACAATAAAAGCTACTTAAAAGTGGGGGTGGACAATGCTAATACTTTGTTACTTAAATGCCTACCTTTATTTAAGTTTATTTAATATAGTTGCTATTATAGTATTTACTTGTATGAGTTATAATGATAAAATAGAAAGATTTACTTTTAAAAATTTAACTTACTGAACGGTATACATCCAAATGAGTGCTAACATCCAAACTATTCACTTGAAAGGCTAAACACATGCGCCAATGCTGCTGCAACCATTTTTGAAAATTCTCCTTTGAAATGTCCTTCCAAGTCAACTTAGAAAACAGTATTCACTGTTTTATAGTTTCATATTTTATCGTAAATCAAAATTCCACATTCTACCAAATATAAAATGAGATGTAAAAAACTATTTTCACTGTGTTAAAGCGTAGAATCTATTGGCAGCACAGCTGAGGTGGATAAATGTACATCTGACAGGTGGAGAGCAATAGGTGGTCACTGTACCTGGAACAGTTCAAGGAACAGATGGTATTTGTCTGTGTTTTTGAACAAGAATGAAGAGATGCTTATTTATTTTATTTGAAGTGATATCCAGAAAGATATGAAAGAACAGAATACTGCCTTAAGAATAACAGGATAAGCAAACAATGAGGATAAGTAAATTTCATGTGCTACGAAAGGAAAGAGCACATTTTCTTTCAATTAAAAACACTATAATCCAAAGAAGGTTGACTCATAGCTTAAATCAAAATATAAGAAATACATATTTTAAGATGCTATATATCTTCATCTTTTTACTAACCTAGATACATAAATACATTTAAGTCAACTTTATGGTAGAGCCTGTTATGTTTCAGAATACCTTTTGCTTGGTATTTGAATAGTCTTTGTTCTCTTATTCCCCGTGGGTTGCCTAAGAAATTAATATGACAAAGTAATTGGCCTATGATGGTAAATGGTGGATGTTGAAGTAAGTTATTTCTCCTTTAAAAGCCTTCCAGGGTACTTCCCTGGCGGTCCAGTGGTTAAGACTCGGAGCTTCCACTGCAGGGGGTGCAGGTTCAATTCCTGGTCGGGAACCCGACAGGCTGCGTGGCCAAAAAAAAAAAAAGTGAACAAAATAAATAAAAGCCTTCCAGGACTAGTGGTAAATTAATAGGATATCTTTTTTGAAACCTAAGAACATGTACATATAATTGAAAGTTATCCTTCAGAGTCTAACATATACTCATTCCAGGGAGGCTGTCAGTAGTCTAAATATTTTGTGAACTTGTTTTACAATTACCTTTATACAAGTTCTGAGACCAAAAAAAAAAAAAAAAAAAAATATATATATATATAACTTTACATTCACATTGTGATTATCATACATATCAATCTAGTAAAATACCTTTTTTATTACTTTTGGGTCCAAATAACTTTTGGAAGCCTCCATTGAACCTAATTCTCCACCAAACAAAAGGGGTGGAGATCTGCCACCACTGAAGATTTCCACAAGAATTTGACACAGATTCTGAGGATTCAGACATGAGTTTGAATCCTGCCTCTACATTTATAACCATGAGACCTTGGGCAAATATTACTTAAGCTCTCCAAGTCTCAATGTTTCATTTATGAAATAAGAGTGATAATATTACTAACGTTTGAGCCAAAAATCATGATGCCAGAGGGTGGAGGACTAGAAGTAAATTTTATGCATTCTACATACTCAGAGCCATACATATCATACAATACATGGTATGCATTTAAAGATGTTTATTGACTATATAAATGATGGTTTCATTTTTAAAACTATGGTTCCTGGGTTAAGAGTTTATACATTTTATTAAGAGATTATAGGAGGATTTTTTTAAAAAAAGACAATTTGAGAGTTGTTTAAAAATTATAGTGAAAAATATGTGATGGGTAAAGAAGAGGATGTTTTAGAGAAATGGGGAGCAGAACACTGGAAGAAATTGGAAAGGAGATAAGATAGCTTGTTCAAGGTCACAAAAACACCTGAATGCATTCATCAGCCAGGATACGATATGATAACTTTAGAGCAGGAAGAAAAAGAGGGGCCAAGTGAAAAAGATTTCTAAATCCAGAGTAAAATACAAGTAAAACACTGATTTCAGACCTGAAAACAGTTCTTAACTAGGATGAATAGATGATACTAGGACTTGGGCAGTACTTCCTTGGAAACCATCAAATCTCTGAGAAATATTTCTAGTGTTGTATTGAGAACACTATCTATGTAGAATGTAAATCCAACGTCAGCTGTCCACGTGCACTGAGAAGCAGAAAAAGGCAATCTACTGGGGGCAAGGACGAAACTGACCTGCTTGAAAAAACCACTGAGAGAGACCTCACGGCCCTGAAAGATGGAGCGAGGAGCACCAGGTCATCGCTGTTCAGCTCCTGGCTCCAGACCCTCCTGAGGACCACCTGCACTTCCAGCTGGATCAACCCCACAAAACAACTCTGAATACTTCCAATATTTTCCCAATTTTAGTAAAGCTAATTTCAACGGGATCCTGTTCTTTGCAACCAGACTCTTTAGACTATGATAGAAAGATTAATACAGTGCAACCTTATCAGAATCTATAACACTTTTGGATTCAAACATGCTTGAGTTTTAATTTTGGATCTACCAGATATCATTTTCCCAAGAACAAATCCAGTATAACAGTACTATAACCCATGGTCCCAGGTAATGAGGTTCAAGTAGGAAGAAGCCATATCCTTAAGGACCTAGAGGAGTTAAATAAGATACAGTCAGAAAACGCTGCATTGAGAAAGGAGGGAAGGAAGGAAGAAAGGAAGGAAGGAAGGGAGGGAGGAAAAGAGAGAAGTAGGTAATAAAAAGCTTTTAAAGAGCTGTTTTGGTGGAAAGTTAAGCCAGAAATCAAGGTTTCCTTTGAAGGGTAAAAGCAGTAGAACAGTTGCTGGTACAGAGTGGGTCTGGTTGTTCATACAATTGTTTATTTGATTTTTTATGTTTTAAATTAGTTTAACAAGGAGTTATATGAGTGTGTTTAAACCCTGATTGAAGGAGATAACCACCCCCCCCCCCCGAAAATTGTCTCATTTTATTAGGTAGAAAAAAAGAAAATTTTGGTGTCAATATACATAATTGGGCTTATAGGTTCATGGGCAACATTTTGAAAATGCTCTGTTTGATGGATTTATTTTCTTTGAGAAGTAACAGACAAGACTATTTGCCCAAAATATGAGGGGGCCTAATAGAAAGGTAGAATGAGAGGTTTAAGAATAGAATGGAACATTTGAAATGGCACCTGTGGAGAAAGAGAACTGATAAGGGGAACATAGTAGAATTCTTGGAAAACCTTATGGTCATGGATAGTATGTCCCCAGGTCCATTAATATATAGTGACAATTATCTGCTTGATTGTGTAATTACTTCCAACAATACTGCAGACATTAAAAAATGTAAATAGCTGGATTTGTGCAACACGGGGTTAGTCTGTGTGACAAAACAATGGGTCAAAGGAATTCAGTATACATGTAAGGGATTGATTGAAACTGTGCACCATGAAATCTAACCTAGGTTGGAGATGACATGAAAATGGAAAATGTATAAATAAAGTAGATGTAGTAGATGGAGATGTAGACTAGAATTCCTGATAAGGCAGAACCAATGGAAAAAGAAGTAATTAATATAGCGGCTATTTGTAATATTTTCTGGCTTCAAGGAACCTTTCAAACACCTGTATAATATTTGAGTACTTTCTGCCTTCTGAGAGTCCTGTTTAGCCAAAGTAGAAACCAAGAATCTTCCCTGAATACATTTTCTGCTAGAGTACAGCATGTGAACAACAAAACCAGGTTCATGGTCCTAGAACATCAATTTTAAGGAGTGAGCATTGTGAGGAGGTGGGCAAGAGGGATTTAATTCCTAGCAACTATATCCATAAAGATGCCTGGCTCTTCAGGACAACTGGTGGAGAGTTTTGAGCATCCAGTGACACCAGTGTCATCACTGGTACCAGCAACACCAATGGTACTGAATATTGGCAGCAGGGATATTTTCACTACAACAGTCCCTAATAGGGTCAACCCCTTTCCTAGTTTCTGGCATTTATTTAGACATGGTTCTCTGGTTTCTTTGAGCTAACTAGTATACTTCAATTTTTTTCATAAAAAATCCAGATTAGTTTATTTTGTTTGCAATAAAGAATGCTGACTGATACACTGAGTGAGGTAGGCGGAGGGATTAAAAGATGGGGTGATAGATTGGACCAGTTCTGAGCGCTGATCTGGTCCACAATATGGCAATGGAAATGGGTTACTGAGAAGCTGTAGATGTCAGTACAGATGAGGCACCTGAAAGATGGGGCAGCCCAGATGTCGGCTCTTCATCCAGAGATGTTGATCTCACCCTGGATCCTGGAAGGGGATGAGAGCAGAGGTTGAAAGAGAAAGAAAGTTCACAACAGCTACAGATAATACAAAAAGCACAGCTTATTACAAAATCCTCAAAGAAGTAGGAGACTTACATGAAGGAGGGGGATTAATGGTTCCAACATGGTAGTGTGGACCGAGAGCTCATCAACCCCATTCCTTTACCCTAAGATTTCGGAGTAAGATTTGTAGTCTTATTCTGAGAGTCTTCAATTGTAATTTAATTCGTAGGCTAGAGTTACCAAGTTCACTAGGCCACCTTGAAAGCCCCCCACCCCTATAAACAAAAAATGTGGGAGTGTAAGTTAATTTCACTGTATCATTGTCACTGGCTCATTACCTGAGCTCAAATATTATGTTAAGACTATCCAAAACCCAGGTGTGTAAGATGGGGCTCAGGAAAAAAATGGATAAAAGCCCAACAGAACCTTTCCATATTAGAAATACTAAAGTGTCTCCGCACTTTTATCCTCATTCATATAGTCTCCTGAGGTTAACAAGGCTCAGTTTCACAGGATTTTATATAATAAAAGCGCCAGCCTGACACTAAACTTGGAGACCATGGGAACTTGCACTACATGAACAAATGTCCATCTGAGCGGTGTGCGACCTATGGGGAAAAGGGGAAGAACGCTACCACTTTCCATTCCAAATAAACTTCTGTAGTGATTGCTCTTCCAACAATAAGTGTGCCTGACTTTTTAAATTAAAAAGCCAGTAAAGGTCTGTTGTTTATGTTTCTTTTAAAGGAGCAGGTCTTTTTCTCAGGAGTCAATAAAGTCTAATGATTACATCTCTGGATCAGACTGCTGGGTTTATAGCCTGGATCTGCTTCTTCTAGATGTGTGACCTTGGGTGTGTTATTTAAACATCTGATGCCTTCATTTATTTACCTACAAATGAGGCAAATGTTTTCCTACAAGACTTAATAGAGTTAACATAGGTTAAATATTTAAAAGAGTGCTTGGTATATAACAAGCACTTAACAAATATTAACTATTACTATTATTTCTTTGAAAAGTGATACTATTCCATTTGTGAGGGTTTTTTTAAATTTTAAGTTCAGTCTTTCCAAGTTTCAAAATGCCGTGTTTATTATGTGTATTTTACTACATTGTTATGTCCATTTTCCTGCTCATGTATCAGTGTATTTTATACTAGCCTCCTTTAACACTAAGGTCATGAGCGTTTGTACTTTTTTAAGCCACCCATCATTTGAAACTCTTCCCTGCATTTTGGGAATTCACATCTTACCACTCATGAGAAAAAGAGCAAACTCTCCCTGATGGAGCTAAACCCACCAGATGCTAATTTCCCAGCCTCCTTTACAGCTAGTGTGTTCCAAATGTGATCCAGAATTGATCAATCAGATTTACCCAACTTAGACTATGAACAAGAGTTAGTGATTCAAAGATGCAGGGGCCATGCAAATTCCATTTTGTTGGCAGATATTGGCAACTGGCAGCAAAACCATTAGGTCTCCAGAGACCTCGGGGACAGCCAAGCAGTGTAGTGCTTGGGCTCTGGTGCCTCGATGAACTGCCGTGAGCTTTGATGGTCAGTGTCAGCAGGAGCGTCTGCACAGGACTCATTCGGGGCATACTCTCAGCCTGGTCCTAGCTGATGCCTGGCTCCCTCGTTCCTATTTTCCAAATCCTACACTCAGTAATGTTCCCAATATCCTCTAAGTAAATTCATTTTCTGCTTAAATCTGTCAGAGTTGTCTTCTGAACCTTACAACTAACAGACCTTGACTGATACAATTCAGTTTCATGTACTATTGCATGGTTGAATGTATACTCCCTCAATCAGCCTTCCTCTTTCAGCTCCCTGGAAATATCTGATATAGAAACAAATGTTCTTATACTAGAGTTATAGAAAGAAGTTAAATTAATAGAAAACATACAAAATACTGTTAGTTTCCTATCACTGCTGTAACGAATTATCATAAATTCAGTGACTTAAAAGAAAACAAATTTATTCTATTAGAATTCTGGAGGTCAGAAATCTAAAATAAGTCTTAACAGGGTCAAAGTCAAGGTGTTGGAAGGGTGTTTTTCTTCTAGAAACTCCAGGGGAGAATCTGTTCCTTGCCTCTTCCAACTTCTAGAGGCTGCCTGCATCCCTGTCTCCTGTCCACACCACTGGGATCTCTTGCTTCTTCCATCACATTTCCTACTACTGACTAATCTTTTACATTCCTCTTACAAGGACACTTGTGATTACATTTCGGGCCCATAGGATAATCCAGAATAATTTCCCCACCTCAAGATTCTTAACTTAATCACATTTGCAAAGTCCCTTTTGCCACATAAGGTGACATGTACAGGTTTCAGGGATTAGGATGTGGACATCTCTGCGGGACCATTGTTCACTACCACAAATATCTAGACCACTTATTACTAAGTATAGCCTAAATTAAGTAATCTCAGGTCCTCCAGGGACCTCTGACCCCCTTTGTATTAGAAAAAGTCCTCTGTCTCCTCCAGCCCTCAGTTTACTTCCAGATATAAGTGGTATAAAGATGCTGGCTGCCAGATTCAAGGAAACAGAGAAAGTGTTCTTGAGAAGAAGCTAGAGGGAGAAAAAAAGTCACACATATAGAGCGGTGTGATCTGTCTCATTCCCTGCCTAGCTTGGTCATAACTCAGAGTGTACATCACCAAAATATGCATGCCCACATGTTCCAGGCAAAGAGGAAAATTCTATTCAATTTTCTGTCAGTCAGATATATATATAATATTTTATATTATATATAATATTTTATATTATATATAATGTTTTATATTATTATGTATATAATATATATATTTGGCAACTATGAATATCAGTATAGGACAACATAGTCCTAATCAAAGTACATCTTTATTTTACACATGAGGACACTTTTTTATCACATATACATGCTTTAAGAAGAAGAAACACTTCCTGATGGTCTCATTAGGTAATCATAGAGTTGCCTCTACCTGTTGGGAGCCATAACCATCATGGCACACCTCTTCCTGTTGGACAAATCTACCTTTCATTGACAAAGCATCTCACCCTGTATATGGTCATTCTTTCCTGGTCACCACCACCACCAAGAATGATTTTACTTTCCCTTAGACATCCCAATTAGGTCTGCAGAGCTTCATACTGCTTCTCTTCCTGAAGGTCAAGTGTCAGTCTCTGAATTTAAGGACTCTCATGTATTCTTTGGTTCCAGTGCATCAGGGTAACTTCTGCCTGCCTTTATTCTTGTTCTGAGTCTCATTCCCTTCTTTTCTTTTGGTTCTGTCAATTCGTGCCTTTGTTTCTTTCCACCAATTAATAAGATACCTCCTTGTTTCATTTCATGATAATTCCTTTGCTTTATCTAGGAATGTGAATTATCCTTAAATACTTGAAGGGTGATTATGTGATCAAGAAACTCAAATTATTAGGAGTAGCTCATGGGGAAGAATTTGCAGGAACTAGTCACTAGAAATTATGATGAAGTAGATCTAAGTTTATGTTAGGAAAGACTTTCAAACAGTGCTCTTTAGAGGTAGAAAGAGCTGCCTTACAAGAAAATAATTCATTAGAATTATTCATGCAATGGGAAAGTAGTCATCCATCAGGAATAGTGTTCTAAGCAGAGGAAATTCTATAATGAAATGAATGGTTGGGTGGAAAAATCCCTCGGGATTTCTTCATCTCTAAATTCTATTATACCAAGTCATATGGTACATGTATTACAATGTGTTTTTGCCTATAGTTGATACTTATTTTATATTTACAATACCTCTTTTAGGTTGGTAGTGGCTCTGATTTTGTGTAAAAGTAAATATAAATATACAAATAAAAGTATATGTTCAATATGGAAGTAAAAGGATAAAAACAGGAAAAATCTACTGTCATTTCTAATCAATGTGAGATTTTCTGTGAGGGTGCTTATGAAATTAGAGTTGCATTAGTGAAACAGATGATGAATATATGTCTAATGTGTGCTACCTAAGATTTTTGAATTGCCAATTATCTTGAGACAGTTACATGTACTACCAGAGGCCTGAGTAATATAAGTGTGACAGTTGGGCATTAGCAAGTTTACCCCTAAGAAAATGTGAGACACAGCAAGTTGAAACCTTAGTACAAACAGCCAAATGCAACTAGGGAATTGGAGGGTGCAGGAGCCAAAAGAACAGATGGGCGGAAGAGGCAATGAGGTTAGCAACAATTTCTGTGATGGTGAGGCTTCTGTCGGTACTGCCACCATTAATGCTTGCCACCCAGAAAGTCACATCATTAGCTTGTATTACGGTTAATTCTTGAGATTGTACCACATCATCATAATAGATCTAGTTCTACTATCATTCATTTTACTTGGAATGCTATTCTAGCAAATACGCCTGAATTTAACTTCAGAAAGTTAAGGTTAGGGAACTTTCTAAGCCATGTACAATACTCAGAGAAGTGCTTTATTGAGTGAATTACTCACTTGCTCAGAGTGTACACATGTTCCATCTGGGCCTGGTATGAGGTGTAGGATTAGATCTTTGCAGGAGGCATTTCAGAGAGTTCAGAGTGTCTAGAAGCTTAACTCCATTGGAAAAGGCTACTTTAACAACAGAACAAAGTTGGACTTAAGTCTTTGGAGAATGGGGTGGTCTCCCCTGATCCCCCTTGAGGAAGGCAGAGAGCTCTCTTTCAGCTGGTAGCCCTGTGTTCTCTGAAAAAAACTGAAGGGCATCTACAATTTCGGAAATGATTCTATTCTTGGAGTTCTATATGGGTTTTTTTTTCTTCAGTTTTACTGACATACAGCACTGTATAAGTTTAAGGTGTACAGCACAAAGATTTAACTTACATACATCATGGAATGATTTTCACAGTAAATTTAGTGAACATCTGTCATCTCGTATAGATACAAAATTAAAGAAATAGAAAAACACTTTTCCTTGTGATGAGAACTCTCAGGATTTACTCTCTGTACAGCTTTCATGTGTAACATACAGCAGTGTTCATTAGACTTATCATGTTCTACATTACATCCCTAGTACTTGTTTATCTTATAACTAGAAGTTTGTATCATTTGACTGCTTTCATCTGTATGTTTTAAATTTTTTTTATAATTTTTTATTTCCTTGATAATTTTTTAAAGTTAGGATAGTCATTCAAATACCCACACTATTACTTAGGTCTGACTTTCAATAATTTATAATCAAATACAATACATTTGTGCAAATTCGTATCCATAATTAGTTTAATCCAAGCAAAAGGTAAATGTGCATGTGCTCTGAATACGTGGCGGGACACCTCAAGGCTCTTGATAAAGTTTATAATTCAAAGAAATCGCCCTAATAGCTCAAGTAATTGAAAGTAATTTGAATGGGATCCATTTCCCAACCCATGGCAACACTTCTTAGGGGCATCTCATAGTGCTGAGCAGAGGAGCCCAGGGACTCAGCTGAGTGACGACGAAGCGGCAAAAGGAAGTAGGAGGAAACTTGGAATTTCCCACAGACCCATCCCTGATATTTCCGGTGTCTTCTGCTGCGCCTTTTTATAACAACAAAAGACTCCTGACTCCACAAACCAGAGAAATCAAGATATACTCTAACTACATGTAACACTAAATATATTTTCATAGAGGGAAAGTGAGATAAGAAATTAGCCAGACTGTTATTTTCTGTAGAAAAATGCCCTAGGGTTTCCTAAATAATTAATTTATACATAGACTTTGGGAAAGTAACACATTGCTGAGTTGGAGACTACCTACAATATTTCATTTTTGTTCTAATATGTTTCTGCTGTTTTAGTATCTAAAAAGCATACATATATTATGTAATATATAACATTGTAATATACAATAAATAATATGTACAATTCTATAGGTGCTATTCAAAAAACAAAATTGTCAAACATTTCTGCAAGAGTTCATTTTCACATAAAAGCATAGCACTGCCCACCTCCTGCTAATCCACACGTGCCACGAGGAGCAAGTAGCATATCATCCAGACAATGAGGTGGGAAATGATTTTAAATTATCATGCAGATAGATAATTCCTAGGGGAGTGGGGGAGCCCCTTTTGCTTCTCATTGTGAGAATGATCTGGATTATTGCTCCAATTCAGATTTTTGCCCTGGGAGTAAGAGTTTGGACTCAGAAGCCTCTAAGGCTACAGCAGCTCTACCTTCAGACCCAGAAACCATGGTAACCGACGGCCACTGCAAAGGCAACTTCCTATGCCGCTGTGTATTTCCTAGATCTTTATAGCTGAGACTTGAAACACTGTTTACAATCAACCAATCCCACAGATTCTGCAGTGAGCTTATTGCCCTTTATTGATATGACTGGCATGATTAGTTTCTGGATGAATGTGCACATAAGGCAACATTGTAGAAAGAAGAGATTAGTTTTGTGCTGTTCTTTTCTTGCTATCATCATTATGCGACAAACTATGGTAGCTCTCTCTATTTTATTATTTTAATTAAATTCCCAGGAGGCAGAGAAAAGTGAGGAGATGTAATGTCCTGAACATAAAAACAGATGCTCTTGTTTGTTCTAAATATGACATGTATATTTTTCTCATAAAGGAATATCCCAAAGATTATCTGTCTCATGGGCTATAAATAAAATAAAGAATAGGCTTCAGGATATGGTGTGTGTATATGGTGAGGGAGGTGGTAAAAACCTAGAATTTTATTAAATCAAAGGCCATGAAATGTAGCAGCTTTATTATTATGGGGCTCCACAGTTTTTTAATGTGTCATTAAATAACTCCACTAATTAGTATGTAAACCCTCCATTCGCAGCACCTAAAAAATATTGAAAGATAAGAGTGTAGTAGTTTAAAGAACAAATTCCAGAGCCAGACTACTTCGTCTTCTTCCACATACTGGCTGTGCCACCTTAGGCAAGCTACTTACCATCTCTCTCGTGCCTCAGTTTCATCACCTCTAAAATGGGGGTAATAATAGCTTCTATTTCTTTGGACACTTATGAGGATTAAATGATTTAATGTATACAATTCATAAATATACCTAGAATTTAGTATTTCATAAGTATTAGCTATTATCATAATTATTATCACCATTATTTTACTATTATTGAACTATTTGGTATAAAATTGGATTCCAAAAATAAAAATGATTTAATATATATAATTCATAAATATACCTAGAATTTAGTGTTTCATGAATGTTAGCTATTATCATCATAATTACCATTACCATTATTTTACTATCATTGAACTATTTGATATAAAATTGGATTTCAAAAATAAAATAACTAATTGAAGACCAAAAAGTTAAATAAATAAATACTAGAGAAAAGGAATTAGATACACAACTGTTTCAAGTAATAAAAAATAAATTATTGTCTTTTAAACTAGAAAAGATCTTAGAAATTATTCAGTGCAAATGTCATATTGCACAACTGTGAACACCAGATTCAAGGGGAGCAGTGGTAGCCCAGGGTCCTGGGGCTGGTCTGTGCTATGGAGGCAGGTTGGGAGAGGCAACTGACTCAAGTTTCTTAATTCTAGTCCATTTCTACCCCATAACACTAAACCCCTTTATAACTCTGATACTATAGGTTAACTATGGTAAACTCAGCTTTCAAGAGATAGAAGTTAACTTGCAATAGTAATATATCTAGTAAATAGGATCTACCTATTACTGGTTCTGTTTATGTGTGTGTGCATGCCTAAGTGTAAGTGTGCATAGGTGTGTATGTGGCATTCCTTAATAGCTGTTAATGACAAGATGAACTTCTTAGCTGGCTTCTGGTATATTATATGTTTCAAAGTTATCAATAGGTACAGTTCAGTGGCTAAGAGCATCGGCTTTGAAATCAAACAGATCAATACTCCAGTCTTGAATGCTGACTCTGCATTTTAATTGTGCCTCAGTTTTCTTATTTGTAAAATGAGGGTAATAATAATAACTCCCTCGTGGCTTTACTCTGAGGATAAAATGAGATAAACTAGATATAGCCCTTAAAGTACCTGACAATAAACAGTGTATCAGCTATAACTGTTGTTGATGCAGACAACTTCTGATTACAGAGCTGTGACCAAATGATTCTTTAGTACTCTTCCAGTATTTCTATGCTCAGAGTTTTTCATTACTAGCTTTTACATGTGGTTGGAACCAAATAGAGAATACTTGGTAAAATCTAAGGGGTTTTATAAATACCAGACTTTCTAGAGGTTTGTTGACTCCTTCACTTCTTCACACCCACAATGTTTAGATCAATAGCAGAGTCTCTACCTTGGTTTCATGAAGTATCATCTGGGGAACTTTTAATTTCCTAGTCTTCCCTATAATTAAATTGGAATCTCGGAGGTGTGACCCAGGCATCAGTAGTTTGTAAAGCTCTCTGGGTTTCCAGTGTGCAGCCAAGGATGAGAAGGTATGATCTAACTGTTAGTTTAGATATTAGGTATGATTACAGATTCTTTGGATGGCTGGACACACAGATAGATGAAAAGCAAAACTCCTTTTCACTTACTTCTCCAAATGACAGAAGGCTGCCACTCAGGGCCACATAGTGTGTTGTACCAGGGACAGGGTTACAGTGTAAACTGGAATTGTAGAAGGAGGTGTATGTTTGGCAAGTGGGGTGGGCTTAGCTAGGTTTCATGGGCTTACTGGAGATTGGATATTTTTGAATAACTCCTTGGGCTCAAGGAAGAAGGGGTCATACCTGGAAGTTAGGTATCTGGGGCTCTCTCTAGCTGGGTATGTGTGTATTGTAACCCAGTGGTGTTGGAGACTGATGAGAGAGGTACAGTAGTTGGAGTAGGGGCTTAGCAAACTGCCTGCAAAGGGGAATTGAGAGTTTTTAGTCATGACTTCAAAACCAGGTCAAGACAGCATTTGTAAAATATTACAAGAACCACTGTTCTAGATCCTTATATAGAATGCAATGCTCTTTAAATGTACTCATGCAGTAGTACACTGAAAAATGACCTAGTGCAAAGGATGCCATATTACTGATCAGAAGACTTGAGCGCCGGACAGGACTCTGCCACTTAGCAAATATGGGGCCAAATCATTTAATCTCAGATTTTGTTTCTTTATCTATCAAATGGGCAGGACATCTGCCCTGCAACCTCACGATGCTGTGATGCGGATCAGACAAATCAATGCCTATGGATAAGTGCTTGGTAATCATTAATGTTCTAAGTGTAAGTCATCATTTTTTATTAGGTATTATTCCTCTTGGCACAAGATAGGAGGTGCCTGAGGTGCACAGATGAGGGAAGGCAGAAAAAAGAGAGAAAGACGTTGGTGATCGAAAATAAATGTAGCCTTCCGGCCAAGCCTGAAGCCAAAAGCAAGCTCTCTTTCTATTGCCACGTATCCGGGCAGTTAAGGGCCCTCTCCTGAATTGTGGAAAAGTAAGTGTTCTTCCTCAAAGTGGTTGCTCTAATGCATTTCCCCCTTCTGACTTCCCCTGCATTTCCCCAACCCCAAAACACAGCAACCCAGACTTCAGATTGCCCTTTCCAGCCCTTCTGGATTCAGCCAAGTAAAACCTGACACAAACGGGACACATCTTGCCCTCTTTGCCTCACGTTTCTGATTTGTCTGTAAGTCCTGCCCATTTCTCTTCCTTAACATTCTCTCCCTCCCCTCTGCAGAAGCTCTCATCACTTCCCATTTGGAAACCTGACAGACCCTCCAGCCTCCAAACCTTGCCCCAGACCAGACAATCCTCTGTCCTCAGGGTGATATTTCTAAATTATAAATCTGCTCTAGTCTCTCCATAGCTTAAAATCTTTACTTCAGGTTTCTGGAAAGCACCATTCAGTTTCACCCTTTATGGCTTTTTTGTAGTTTCCTCTGTCCTAGAATATAGTGAAGAGAAACCAATTTCTTACTTTAACTTTTGTGGGGGATGGAGGTTGATTACTTTTTATATTTTAGGAATTAAGTTGATTGGATGCTTAATTATTGTATTAAGCAGATTTGCTCTTTATTCAGCATATCATACAGCCTTTCAAAAATACTGCCACGCTACTCTTAGAATTGAGGATGGAATATGGAATGAAAAGCTTTCCAACCGAATATGAAACTTGAATAGGATGTGGTAGACAAAAGTTTAAGATGGCCCCAAGATTCCCAGCCCCTGGTGTACACACATCTTCTCCCAGTTATTCAATCAAACATTAATCTAGGTGCTGCTGTGAAGGGATTTTGTAGATGTAATTAAGATCCCAAGTCAATCAACCTTAAAATAAGGAGAGTGTTAGATGGGCCTGATCTAATCATGTGAGCCTTTTAAAAGCAGAGCATTTTCTTTGCCATGTGGCAGAGGAAGAAGCTGAAGATTAAAGCACAAGAATAATTTGACCAGCATACCACCACTAGCTTGAAGACGGAGGGGGTCATGTAGCAAGGAATGCAGGTGACATATCGGAGCTCAGAGCAGCCCCTGACTAATAGCCAGCATGGAGATGGAGAGCTCAGTCTTAGAGCTAAAAGGAACTGAATTTTGCCAATGGTTAAGAATGAAGTTGGAAGAAGATTTTCCCCAGAGCCTTCAGATGAGAACTCTATCTAGCTGACATCTTGGTTTCAATCTTGAGATACCCTGAGGAGGGAATCCAGCCATGACAGGCAGACTTCTGACCCAGAGAACTCTGAGCTAATAAACGGGTGCTGTTTTAAGCCACTGAGTTTCATAATTCATTACACAGCCAGAGAAAAATAATACAAAGAGCTTTTCAATATATTGAAAACAACTGTTCTCTGTCATCCCTTTCTTAATGTTTTTCTCTTCCCTTTGTGCACCTGGCTTAGAGACCCCTTGTTTTCATCATATTGATTGAGAGTAAATAATCTTACTTATTAGTAAATTTATTTTAAAGATGCCAGGAGTGACCCCTAAAAAGGCAATAGGATTTCCGTGGACATGCACATATCTCCCTGGTCTCCATCATGTCAGCCCTCATTACCTCCCAACTTTGAACCTGGACAGAGTACAAGGGTTGTGTACAGTGGCTCGGGGAAGCATTAAGAAACTCACCCATGGTACCACAGCAAACAATAGAACTTGGACTTAAATGTCAAGCTGAATTTAAATCCAGCTCTGCCCCTAACTAATCATATGACCTTTGGCAGATTTCTTTTTCTGGATCTATAACAGTGATTCTCAATTTGGCTGCACATTAGAATCTTATGGGAACTTTAAAAAAAAAATTCTGATATCCAAACAATACCCAGACTAACTTAACCCAAATATCTGAGGGTGCGCACCCAGCCATCAGTAATTTTTAAGGTTCCCAGGTGATTCCAATGTGCAATCAAGTTGGGAACTACTGGTCTATAAGAGAGAACTCAGACTACACGACATCAAAAGCCTCTTCCAGTTGTAACAGTCTATGAGTTTTTCTTTAATAAACATAAATTAACACGCAATATTTTAATGATGAGGAGGAAAAGGGGGTCAATTATCATTTAAAGCTACAATTCACTACAGCTCTGTCTGTCCCTAACTGAGTTGGCATAATTTCAATCCAGAGGACATGCCCATTTTATTATTTCAGCAACCACCTTAATAGGACAGTTTGGACGTAAGAGTTAATCTTCTGTGTTTATGACTTTGTCAAGGGTAGAATACAGAACAAAAGGTGTTCTGTCTCTGTACAGAACAGAGGTAAATGGGTGTTAGTATGGTGGGGACAGAGAAGGAGAAGAGGAAAGAGAAAAGCAAAATAATTATCTCTATTAAATATATATATATGAAAGTGAGAGAAAAGAGAAAGACTGAAAACTAGATAGACAATGACATATCCTTGATAATGAACTGAAGGACATGTCAATGCTGAGATGTAATAATAGCTGTGTATTTTGCAAAACATTCTGTAAAATTGACTATTACATAAAAAGACTTGTGGGAATATAGGAGTGTTTTAGGGACATCAAGATGGAAAAAGCAATGGTTGTTTTTCTTAGCTTACTAGGCACAAGGCAGAGAGCAGAAAACAGCTCTGTGAAAGGAAACACTATTAAAATTAAGAGTTTGCAAGACATAAAATTGAAACAAAAAATTACCATGACAAATTAAGTCCTTTGGAATTCCAGAAATCTTGGGGGGAAGGGGGGGGGCACTAGCATTTCCACTGAATATGGATTGAGGGAGCTAGAACTTATGTCACTCCTCGTGGTACTCCAGTTTCCTGATCTGTAAGATGGATTCAATAACGGGACCCACTTCATAAGATTACTTGTAGATGAAATAATTTAATAGTTATAAATCACTAAAAATAACATTTGGCCCATGGTGTTATATAAATGTTTATTACATAAAAAAATAAACGAGGGACTTCCCTGGTGGTCCAGTGGGTATGACTCTGTGCTCCCAATGCAGGGCACCCGGGTCCGGAAACTAGATCCCGCAGCATGCCGCAACTACGAGTTTGCATGCTGCAACTGAGTCCACACGCCACAACTGAGTCCACATGCCACAACTGAGACCTAGCGCAGCCTGAATAAATTAACAAGTATTTTTTAAAAATTAAAAAAAAAACGAGTTGAGCTAAATAACAGAGGATAGTTAAAACAGTGTGGTCCTGGCAGAGGACTAGGTAGATAAATCAATGGCACAAATTCAAATGTACACACAGACTTGGATATGTAATCAGTCAGTATGTGATGAAGATCACATTTCTCCTCAGTGAGGAAAGACTGGAGTATTCAGTAAGTGGTGTTGGGATCACAGCTCCTTCTGATGTTTCTTCCCATTTCTTGGTTCACCAAAGCTCTGAAAAGAAGACACTAGGGGCTTCCCTGGTGGCGCAGTGGTTGAGAATCTGCCTGCTAATGCAAGGGACAAAGGTTCGAGCCCTGGTCTGGGAAGATCCCACATGCCGCCGAGCACCTAGGCCCGTGAGCCACAACTACTGAGCCTGCGCGTCTGGAGCCTGTGCTCCGCAACAAGAGAGGCCGCGATAGTGAGAGGCCCGCGCATCGCGATGAAGAGTAGCCCCCGCTCGCCGCAGCTAGAGAAAGCCCTCGCACAGAAAGGAAGACCCAACACAGCCAAAACTAAAAATAAATAAATAAATTTTAAAAAGAAAAAAAAAAACAACAGTTATTGTTAAACATGACTTCTGCGAACAGAAGGATTTATTTTAATATGTAAAAAAAAAGAAGACACTAAGCTCAGATTGACCTCACTTGTCCTCTCAAGCACTGACCTAGCTAAATAATTTATAGATATAATTCAATGTATGGACTGTGATCTCTCAGCCCCCAAACTGAGATTGTTAAAGCCCTCAGCTCTTTCCATTGTATTCTTTTGTATATTTGCCTTTAACTCTATCTTCAGAATTGGAAACTGCTTTAGACATAATGAACATGTAACTACATCAAAACCTAGAGCTGTATATCATATATCCCTGGCCTAGATGTTTTTAGCATGTTTAATGTTTAGATTTTTAGTGTAAACAGTAAACACTCTTCCTTATACAGCCTTGCTTTTCCAGCGTAGAGCAGATGAAGCTGTTAACGGAGAAGTTTAAACTGGCCACATCTTCTGGAGCCACAGGCAAAGCAGGATTAATGGTCCCCTGAGAGCATCTACCCCAAGCCAAGAGGAGGCTATATATTTCTCAGTCGTGATATTCAGTAGTCAGAGAAGCAGGGAAGGAGGTCCAGTTAATACACTGGTCTATCTATTAGTAACTCTTGAGGTTGCTGCATTGCATTTAGAAAATTACTACATATATTCATTGCCAAAGACAACACTATTATAGCCCCTTCGGGGTTGTAATGAATCCCAGGAAGAAAGATTGATGGTGCCACTTTTGACATACTATCCTCATATGCTTTCATATACGTGATGAAATAAAGCAAAAGCACAAATATTTCTAAGAGCTCTGGACAACATCTTGCCTAGTATACACCTGGCTCATATGGTAAAGAATAAAATTACTGTAGCTTGGTTTAGGAACAAAGTCTGTGAATCTTTGCAGGGTATCTTTCAATCTAGGTACAAAGACTAAATGTTTAAATTGTATCATTTAATAATATTCCAGAAATCCTTGAATCTATGATGTTTGACCTGCTTGCTATCTCTCACCTTTTTCTATCCCAATATTCTCCTGCCCTCATCCAGATAATTCTGCAATGATTGTCATGATAAATTTAATATTGTGTACCTTTCACTCAGTGAATGTGAGGTTGCAGTTCTCCGGTGTGTTCCCTTCCCCTGGCCTCATAGTGCCCCCTGCTGGACTCCCTCAGGAATGCCATCTTCTCTTAGACAAGCTTCCTACATACATTAATGGATGAAACCTAGTCTCTAGTGCTATGATCCCCAAACTTCTTCCTCCTTTTCCTTGGTTCCCAGACTGACCCATCTAATAAAGATTTAGATTATTAACAGTTTTTGCAAAAGTTTGTGCTTGTCCCAGTGCAATGGACTAAATGTTTGAGTCCCCCCCCCCAAAATTTGTATGTTGAAACCTAATCACCAATGTGATGGTATTTAGAGGTGGGGCCTTTAGGAAGTAATTAGGTCATGAGAGAGGAGCCTTCATGAATGGGATTAGTGCCCTTACAAGGAGAGCCAGGAGAAAGACATCTCTGTCATGACCATGTGAGCACACAGTGAGAAAGCAGCTGTGTACAAACCAGGAAGTGGGCTCTCAGCAGACACCAGATCTGCTTGGTGGTCTTGGACTTCTAGCCTCCAGAACTGTGAGAAATAAATGTTTGTTGTTTAAGCCACCCAGTCTATGGTATTTTTGTGATAGCAGCCAGAAGTGAGTATCAAGGGACTGAAAGCAAGTTTCTGAAAGTTAAAATTATTTTTGTTTATCTTGTAGTGCACAAATAGCCATGCCTAGATTCTACCTGGGAGGTAGCCTAGTAGCACTGGGATAGCAATCAAGAAATTGTAGCCCCACCAGGGAACTCCATAGTGACTGGTGGTGGTGGTGAAATTCTATTCTTTATCTTCTCTTAATCCAACAGCTATGATGTGCCCCTGCTTGCCTTTTCCACCAGAAATCCCAAAGTAATCTCTTCCAAGATGATAGTCCTTCTCATACCCCATCTATTCTTCAATTACTGTTAAATTTGCTCTTTTGATTGCTCCTTTCTGTTTCTCCTGCCTCCTGTACTCTTAATCTCCCACCTGGTACATGATGACCTCCTTTTAGTTTATGAAATAGCTGCTTAGAGAACCTGGGGTAATTTATTTTCTCCACATGCCTTACTTATGTTAATGCTGCAGGTTTGCTAATTTCCTTCACTATTATTTAATATTGAGATTTGTCATAGAAACAATGAAAAGTTGTAAAACAAGAGTTTACCAAACACAGATGGTGTGCCCTGCCCTGTGCTAAGTTCTGTTAATACAAGTAAACATACATCCACAGAAGGCCTACTCCATCCTGGACACGGCAGAGAACTCAAGCAAGTACGTTACAATAGGTTCTCAAGAATGTACAGTTGACACTTGAACGCCAACAGGGTGCGGGTCACCGACAATCATGCGGTTGAAAATCTTCGAACTTCTGTCTCTGCCTTGAAAACAAAGGAGTTGATAAATGACTCAGCCAAGGGCAGGAAGTTGAAACAGTTGGGTTAGAATCAGGACTTAAATCCCAGTTCTTTTGATTCTACATGTTGTGATCTCTACTAGAACATAAACTTTTCCCTACACTTACTTAATTTAAAGATCTCTAAAATGAAGATAAAAGTACTTTATTTAGGGCTTCCCTGGTGGCGCAGTGGTTGAGAGTCTGCCTGCCAGTGCAGGGGACACGGGTTCGAGCCCTGGTCTGGGAGGATCCCACATGCCGCGGAGCAACTGGGCCCGTGAGCCACAACTACTGAGCCTGCGCGTCTGGAGCCTGTGCTCCGCAACAAGAGAGGCCGCGATAGTGAGAGGCCCGCACACCGTGATGAAGAGTGGCCCCCGCTTGCCGCAACTAGAGAAAGCCCTAGCACAGAAACGAAGACCCAACATAGTAATCAATCAATCAATAAATCTTTAAAAATAAAAATAAAAAGCCTGTGCCTTTAAAAAAAAAAAAAAAAGTACTTTATTTATTGAAAAAAATCCACGTGTAAGAGGACCTGTGTTGTTCAAAAGTCAACTGTATAACTCCAGGGGAAGGGTGAAAAGAAACTGATATTTATTGAGCTCCTAACACATTATCCTCAAAATAAACCTATGAAATTGTTATTATTACTCCCGTTTTACAAATAAAAAAATCAGAAGGTCAGAAAGATTAGGAAATTTGTCCAATATCCCAGAATGAGAAGAAACAGAATCATTATTGAAAGTATTTAACACCATAATAATCCCCATATTATACTGGAGGAATAAAAGAAGTAGTCAATTCATCCTAACATAGGGGTAAATAGACAATTAACATATTGTGACAAAATGATTTGTGTATTTAAGAGAGGGATAAATCACATCTGGTAAGGGAAACTGGAAAGGCTTCATAAAGGAATTGTATTTAAGAAAGGTCTTGGGTGGGGCTTTCCTGGTGGCGCAGTGGTTGAGAATCTGCCTGCCAATGCAGGGGACACGGGTTCGAGCCCTGGTCTGGGAAGATCCCACATGCCACGGAGCAACTGGGCCCGTGAGCCACAATTACTGAGCCTGCACGTCTGGAGCCTGTGCTCCACAACAAGAGAGGCCGTGATGGTGAGTGGCCCGCGTACCGTGTTGAAGAGTGGTCCCCACTTGCCACAACTAGAGAAAGCCCTCGCACAGAAACGAAGACCCAATACAGTCATAAATAAATAAATAAATAAAAAGAACGTGAATTTCTTTAAAAAAAAAAAAGAAAGGTCTTGGAGAGGGGAGAAGGGCGAGATGGAGTAGGAGATTAAGAGGCACAAACTACTATGTATAAAATAAATAATGTACAAGGATATATTTTATAGCACAGGGAATATAACCAATATTTTATGATAACTTTAAATGGAGTATAATCTATAAAAATATTGAACCACTATGTTGTACACCTGAAACTAGTATAATACTGTAAATCAACCATACTTCATTTAAAAAAAAAATAGAATATTTTGTACAGGAAAAAAAAGACAAGCCTTAGAGAAAGGTTAAGATTTCCAACAGGCTCATCTGGGGAAAAATGAAACAGGTCTACAAACACATTCATAAAACTAACAAGTGGCTTTAACATGAACACAGGATACACAGTAAACACACAGATACCAATGACATTTCTATATACTATCAAAGTATGTTTGAAATTGAATTTAGAAACAATGTCATTTACAGTACCTCCCCACAAAATGAAATAGGTATAAATCTAACAAATCTTCCAAAACTATATACTGAAAAGTACAATATGCTAATGAAATAAATCAAATATCTAAATAAATGGAGGGACATGCCATGCTCAAGGATCTGAAGATTCAACATAGCAAACATGGCAATTCTCCCCAAATTTTTCTGCAGATTTAATGCATTCCAATAAAAATCCCAGCAAGATTTTTGTGTATATAGATGAGAGAATTCTAAAACTTATATGGAAAGACAAAGGAACTAGAACTGATAAAATAAATTTGAAAAAGAATAGTGAATTTGGAGGAATTACTCTACCAGATTTTAAGATATACTATAAAAGTACAGTAATCAAAATAGTGTGGTATTAGCACAGAGACAGTGGACCAGAACAGAGAAGCCAGAAATTGACCCATATGGTCAATACAGTTTTGAAAAAGGTGCAAAAGCAATTTCATGATAGAAGGATATTCTTTTCAACAAATAACAATTGTTGTTATTGGATAGCCATATGCAAGAAAAAAAATTTTACCTAAACTTCACAGCTTTTACCATTTGTCCTAGGGTTTACTCTGTCTGTTATTTTATTTATTTTTTTTTTAGTGTAGTTTTTAGTGCATATTATCATTGGTGGATTTGTTTATTGGTTTGGGTGTTCTCTTCTTTCTTTTTTTAATTACTTTAAAATTTTTTTACTCTAATAAATTTTTATTTTTTACTTTTAATAACTTCATTTTATTGTATTTTATTATTACTTTCTTTCTTTCTTTTTTTTTCTCCCTTTTCTTCTGAGCCATGTGGCCGACAGGGTCTTGGTCCTGCAGCCGGGTGTCAGGCCTGAGCCTCTGAAGTGGGAGAGCCGAGTTCAGGACATTGGTCCACCAGAGACCTCCTGGCCTCATGTAATATCAATCAGCAAGAGCTCTCCCAGAGATCTCCATCTCAATGTTAGACCCAGCTCCTCTCAATGAGCAGCAAGCTCCAGTGCTGGACACTCTATGCCAAACAACTAGCAAGACAGGAATACAACCCCACCCATTAGCAGAGAGGCTGCTTAAAATCATAATAAGCTCACAGACACCCCAAAACACACCACCGGACACGGTGCTGCCTACCAGAAAGACAAGATCCAGCCTCATCCAACAGAACACAGGCACCAGTTGCCCCCCCAGAAGGAAGCCTACACAACCCACTGAATCAACCTTACCCACTGGGGGCAGACACCAAAAACAATGGGAACTACGAACATGCAGCCTGCAAAAAGGAGACCCCAAACATGGTTAAGTTAAGCAAAATGAGAAAACAGAGAAATACACAGCAGATGAAGGAGCAAGTAAAAATCCACCCGACCAAACGAATGAAGAGGAAAAGGGCAGTCTACCTGAAAAAGAATTCAGAGTAATGACAGTAAAGATGATCCAAAATCTTGGAAATAGAATGGAGAAAATACAAGAAATGCTTAACAAGGACCTAGAAGAACTAAAGAGCAAACAAACAATGATGAACAATACAATAAACGAAATTTAAAATTCTCTAGAAGGAATCAATAGAAGAAAAACTGAGGCGGAAGAATGGATAAGTGACCTGGAAGATAAAATAATGGAAGTAACTACTGCAGAGGACAATAAAGAAAAAAGAATGAAAAGAATTGAGAAGAATCTCAGAGACCTCTGGGACAACATTAAATGCACCAATATTCGAATTAGAGGGGTCTCAGAAGAAGAAGAGAAAAAGAAAGGGACTGAGAAAATATTTGAACAGATTATAGTTGAAAACTTCCCTAATATGGGAAAGGAAGGAGTCAGTCAAGTCCAGGAAGCGCAGAGAGTCCCATACAGGAAAAATTCAAGGAGAAACATGTCAAGACACATATTAATCAAACTATCAAAAATTAAATACAAAGAAAAAATATTAAAAGCAGCAAGGGAAAAACAACAAATAACACACAAGGGAATCCTCATAAGTTTAACAGCTGATCTTTCAGCAGAAACTCTGCAAGCCAGAAGGGAGTGGCAGGACATCCTTAAAGTGATGAAGGAGAAAAACCTGCAACCAAGATTACTCTACCCAGCAAGGATCTCATTCAGATTCAATGGAGAAATTAAAACCTTTACAGACAAGCAAAAGCTAAGAGAATTCAGCACCACCAAACCAGCTTTACAACAAATGCTAAAGGAACTTCTCTAGGCAGGAAACACAAGAGAAGGAAAAGACCTACAATAATAAACCCAAAGCAACTAAGAAAATGGTCATAGGAACATACATATCTATAATTACCTTAAATGTACTTGGATTAAATGCTCCAACCAAAAGACATAGACTGGCTGAATGGATACAAAAACAAGACCCGTATATATGCTGTCTACAAAAGACCCACTTCAGACTTAGGGACACATACAGACTGAAAGTGAGGGGATGGAAAAAGATATTCCATGCAAATGGAAATCAAAAGAAAGCTGGAGTAGCAATTCTCATATCAGGCAAAATAGACTTTAAAATAAAGACTATTACAAGAGACACAGAAGGACACTACATAATGATCAAGGGATCAATTCAAGAAGATATAACAATTGTAAATATTTATGCACCCAACATATGAGCACCTCAATACATAAGGCAAATGCTAACAGCCATAAAAGGGGAAATCGACAGAAACACAATCATAGAAGGGGACTTTAACATCCCACTTTCACCAATGGACAGATCATCCAGAATGAAAATAAATAAGGAAACACAAGCTTTAAATGATACATTAAACAAGATGGACTAAATTCATATTTATAGGACATTCCATCCAAAAACAACAGAATACACTTTCTTCTCAAGTGTTCATGGAAAATTCTCCAGGATAGATCATATCTTGGGTCACAAATCAAGCCTTGGTAAATTTAAGAAAATTGAAATTGTATCAAGTATCTTTTCTGACCACAACACTATAAGAATAGATATCAATTACAGGAAAAAATCTGTAAAAAATACAAACAAGTGGAAGCTAAACAATACAGTACTAAATAACCAAGAGATCACTGAAGAAATCAAAGAGGAAATCAAAAAATACCTAGAAACAAATGACAATGAAAATACAATGACCCAAAACTTATGGGATGAAGCAAAAGCAGTTCTAAGAAGGAAGTTTATAGCAATACAATCCTACCTCAAGAAACAAGAAAAATCTCAAGTAAACAACCTAACCTGACACCTAAAGCAATTAGAGAAAAAGAACAAAAAAAAACCCAAAGTTAGCAGAAGGAAAGAAGTCATAAACATCAGAACAGAAATAAATGAAAAAGAAATGAAGAAAATGATAGCAAAGATCAATACAACTAAAAGCTTGTTCTTTGAGAAGATAAACAAAACTGATAAATCATTAGCCAGACTCATCAAGAAAAAAAGGGAGAAGACTCAAATCAATAGAATTAGAAATGAAAAACGAGAAGTAACAACTGGCCCTGCAGAAATACAAAGGATCATGAGAGATCACTACAAGCAACTATATGCCAATAAAATGGACAACCTGGAAGAAATGCACACATTCTTAGAAAACCACAACCTTCCGAGACTGAACCAGGAAGAAATAGAAAAATATAAACAGACCAATTACAAGCACTGAAATTGAGACTGTGATTAAAAATCTTCCAACAAACAAAAGCCCAGGACCAGATGACCTCACAGGCGAATTCTATCAAACATTTAGAGAAGAGCTAACACCTATCTTTCTCAAACCCTTCCAAAATATAGCAGAGGGAAGAACACTCCCAAATTCATTCTACGAGGCCACCATCACCCTGATACCAAAACCAGACAAAGATGTCACAAAGAAAGAAAACTACAGACCAATATCACTGAAGAACATAGATGCAAAAATCCTCAACAAAATACTAGCAAACAGAATCCAACAGCACATTAAAAGGATCATACACCATGATCAAGTGGGGTTTATCCCAGGAATTCAAGGATTCTTCAATATATGCAAATCAATCAACGTGATAAACCATATTAACAAACTGAAGAAGAAAAACCATATGATCATCTCAATAGATACAGAAAAAGCTTTCAGCAAAATTCAACACCCATTTATGATAAAAAAAACCCTCCAGAAAGTAGACATAGAGGGAACTTACCTCAACATAATAAAGGCCATATATGACAAACCCAAAGCCAACATCGTTCTCAATGGTGAAAAACTGAAACCATTTCCGCTAAGATCAGGAACAAGACAGGGTTTCCCACTCTCACCACTATTATTCAACATAGTTTTGGAAATTTTAGCCACAGCAATCAGAGAAGAAAAAGAAATAAAATGAATCCAAGTCAGAAAAGAAGAAGTAAACCTGTCACTGTTTGCAAATGACATGATACTACAGATAGAGAATCCTAAAGATGCTCCCAGAAAACTACTAGAGCTAATCAATGAATTTGGTAAAGTAACAGGATACAAAATTAATGCACAGAAATCTCTTGCATTCTTATACACTAATGATGAAAAATCTGAAAGAGAAATTAAGGAAACACTCCCATTTACCATTGCAACAAAAAGAATAAAATACCTAGGAATAAACCTACCTAAGGAGACAAAAGACCTGTATGCAGAAAACTATAAGACACTGATGAAAGAAATTAAACATGATACAAACAGATGGAGAGATATATCATGTTCCTGGATTGGAAGAATCAGCATTGTGAAAATGACTATACTACTCAATGCAATCTACAGATTCAATGCAATCCCTATCAAATTACCAATGGCATTTTTCACATAACTAGAACAAAAAATTTCACAATTTGTATGGAAACACAAAATCCCCCGAATAGCCAAAGCAATCTTGAGAAAGATAAACGGAGTTGGAGGAATCAGGCTCCCTGACTTCAGACTATAATACAAAGTTACAGTAATCAAGACAGTACGGTACTGGCACAAAAACAGAAATATGGATCAATGGAACAGGATAGAAAGCCCGGAGATAAACCCACACACATATGGTCACCTTATTTTTGATAAAGGTGGCAAGAATATACAATGGAGAAAAGACAACCTCTTCAATAAGTGATGCTGGGAAAACTGGACAGCTACATGTAAAGGGATGAAATTAGAACACTCCCTAACACCATACACAAAAATAAACTCAAAATGGATTAAAGACCTAAATGTAAGGCCAGACACTATAAAACTCTTAGAGGAAAACATAGGCAGAAGACTCTATGACATACATCACAACAAGATCCTTTTTGACCCATCTCCTAGAGAAATGAAAATAAAAACAAAAATAAACGAAATGGGACCTAATGAAACTTAAAAGCTTTTGCACAGCAAAGGAAACCATAAACAAGAGAAAAAGACAATGGAATGGGAGAAAATATTTGTAAATGAAGCAACTGACATAAGATTAATCTCCAAAATATACAAGCAGCTCATGCAGCTCAATATCAAAAAACAAACAACCCAATCCAAAAATGAGCAGAAGACCTAAATAGGCATTTCTCTAAAGAAGATATACAGATTGCCAAAAAACACATGAAAGGATGCTCAACATCACTAATCATTAGAGAAATGTAAATCAAAAATACAATGAGGTATCACCTCACACTGGTCAGAATGGCCATCATTAAAAAATCTACAAATAATAAATGCTGGAGAGGGTGTGGAGAAAAGGAACCCTCTTGCACTGTTGGTGGGAATGTAAATTGATACAGCTGCTATGGAGAACAGTATGGAGGTTCCTTAAAAAAATAAAAATAAAACTACCATATGACCCAGCAATCTCACTATTGGGCATATACCCTGAGAAAACCATCATTCAAAAAGAGTCATGTACCACAGTGTTCATTGCAGCTCTATTTACAATAGCCAGGTCATGGAAGCAACCTAAGTGTCCATCGACTGATGAATAGATAAAGAAGATGTGGCACATATATACAATGGAATATTACTCAGCCATAAAAAGAAACGAAATTGAGTTATTTGTAGTGAGGTGAATGGACCTAGAGTATGTCATACAGAGTGAAATAAGTCAGAAAGAGAAAAACAAATCCCATATGCTAACACATATATATGGAATCTAAAAAAAAAAAAATGGTTCTGACGAACCTAGGGACAGGAGAGGAATAAAGACGCAGACGTAGATAATGGACTTGAGGACACGGGGAGGGGGAAGGGTAAGCTGGGACGAAGTGAGAAAGTGGCATGGACATATATATACTACCAAATGTAAAATAGATAGCTGGTGGGAAGCAGCCACATAGCACAGGGAGATCAGCTCGGTGCTTTGTGACCACCTAGACAGGTGGGATAGGGAGGGTGGGAGGGAGATGCAAGAGGGAGGGGATATGGGGATATATGTATACATATAGCTGATTCACTTTGTTATACAGCCGAAAGTAACACACCATTGTAAAGCAATTATACTCCAATAAAGATGTTAAAAAAATAAAAAGAAAGAAACTAAGTAGACTGAGATTAGACTGAGAGGGCTATTAATGATGGATTCAGGGGTAGGTATCTAATTTCATAGGTATTGGGGAGCTATAAAAGGATTTTTAGAAATGCTTTAGGAAGATTAGGCTATAATGTATAGGATGTATTAGAATGTAGAAAAGCAAGTGAAAAGAGAAAGGAAACAACTACCAACTTCTCCAAGAGTCAAGTTTCATGGTCATGGCCATGAGGAAAGGTAAGTAGCAATTCATGCACAAAAGTATAGAACCAAGCAGCCTATTTGAGAATAGGTTAAGGAAGAAGGAGATGAGATTGAGTGATCAAAGATGTCACTTGTTACAGAGATAAGGATAGAGATAGAGATATATATCAATAGAAATATGGATATACAGATATATAAACATAGAAATTATATTTCAGGGGAATTTTTGACAAGGATCAGAAAAGATCACTTTCTCCCCGCCAAGTCTGAAAGTAATGCATTTATACATCAGGAACAAAAGGTTCAGAACAGCAAGAGACAGATATTAGTCTGCAGGGTTTTCCAACAATATTTCTTTATTTTCAATGCAAGATAACATAAGGTAATAATCAGAATTACACAAATTTATTGCTCTTTGACCTCTTTTAAAGCTTGAGCATCAGTGAAAAGTCCCACTCCTAACCCACCACCACCCACAGTCAAGTTCTTTTTCTGTTTCTCCTCCCTGATAAGAGATTTGATTTCCTCATTTGTGCCCCAAGTGACCGACACAAATAACATGTAGTCATACTTTTCCCCTCCTCATGGGGCACTGAGCGGCAGACATCCTCTGCTTTCTAATCAAGACAAATTAGCAAACAAGATACAGAGCCAGATGTTAGGGCTGAAGAATGCCTCATTCTTTCCTTCCCTCCCCTTGTTGAAAATTCTGAAATAAGCCCAGCCTTGCTGTACATGCCTCCTTAAAAACAGTTTATCAAGTCCATCCATTCTCAAATGAAGGAAGCTGAGTCAGACAGCAAATTGCTCAAACACCCAGCGTGAGTCATAGGGTTGTCCAAGGGTACAAAGCGTAGTAGGTGCTTGGTATTTCTGTATCCATCACAATTATAATTTCTAAATTTTTTTATTTTTAAACTGCATTTACACGGCTCATGTCAGCAGAGCAGCTTTATGCTAATTCTAAAGATGGAAAAACTAGTGCTCAGATTGGTTATGAGCTTACTCATAGAACTAGAAAATGGCAGAGTCTGGATTCAGATATTCTGATTCCCAATATTTTTTTCTTTTTCCTGATATAACCAAAACATTCTTGTTCTTTTATCTATAGAAACTCCTGGTCTTTGAAAAGAGGTTAAAGACCAAGACTTTTAACCAGTTCCAAGGAACTGGTCCAGCTTCACCATCACATCATTCTCCCCTTAGCCCAGCAGATGGGTTATTCTTTGCTTCCACAGGTTAAATTAGAATACTCTGGGCTTTATTTTTCATTTGCAAAGTTCATCAGTGAATTATAAACAAGAAGCACTCTTCAAGAAGAGATATCCAGTGCAATCTCTGTTCAATTCAGCAACAGACTGAAAGATTTATTGACCCCCTGGGTTTTTAAAAAAGATATTTTTAGCTTCTAGAAATTAAAAAACGTTATCTATGGGTTTATATCAGAGAAACTATTCTCTGCGAGATTATTCAGAAATAAATTACTTTCTGAGGAAATCTAATAAAAATTTTCTTCAGGTGTTTGTTTCGCTCAAGAATTTTTAGAATGGAGATAATGGAGGAAGTAGAAGGACCTGATGTGAACTCTAGTTATGACACTTAGAAATTTCAGTCTTGCCAAATAAAGAAACATTATGCTAATATAATGTTTTCATATGTATACCTTGGCTACTTGATTTTTATATTGAAAATTGTGGAAATGTTTATTTTAGCATTATACGTGTAATGACGTGAATGCATGCATAAGTGCCTTCATAGCAAACAGATACACTCATTTGTAGAAATCCAATCTAGAGCAGTAGATGTAATTTATTATCGGATGGTTTTATTAACTTTATGGGCTGAATCATTTCATCATTTGTCTCTCCAGCAGGGCAGGGCATCTGGAATGGCCAATTGTGCATGTTGGAAAGGAGCAGTTGATGCTACTCATACATCAGTGCTGACAAAGCACCTTTGAGAGCCAACCCCAGAGCCCATCCTCACCCCTCCGCCCATCTCCCTTCCCCACATCTGCAGGATCTCCCTCCTGAAGGGATTGCCAAAGTGTGTTCACAGACAACCAGTATCGAGTTTTGTGGTGTTCAGTTAAAATGTGACACAGGCTCCTTACCCAAATACTCAGTGACCCTTCACATATTGGACTTTCCCATCTCCAGCCCAAGCAACCAATTATGTAACTCCTGCAGTGAGCTGTGATCAGCTGGCTATCCAATCATAGGACAGGATCTGATAAACGCTTACACAGAAATGCTAATAGATAATACTCTTATCCTTCCCAGGCCTATATGCCTTATTATGGAACATAATGGAATGAAGATATATAACAGATACATGTGTATGCAGTGTTCTGTTCCTAATGTGTTATTTCAAGTAACAGAAGTAAGCTGGAGAGATAGACACCATCAGCATCTTTCTTTCCAGTGTTATTCATGAGAAACTTCAAATTATAATAAATTTAATAAAGAGGAAAGAAATCCCTTCCTGTGTTTTCATGGACAGCTGCCCTAACTGGGCATGTCTCAATAAAGTCATGTCAGCAGCAAGAGGGAATATTCTAATCTCAGAGGCAATGGATAGAAGAAGGGGATGCCCAGGCACAAAAAATCATGTTGGTTGGGCAACACACACACACAATTTTAAGCATATTTTCTGAATTAAAAGCTAACTAGGCTGTACATAGGATTTTTACACATGAAAATTTCATCTATAATAAAAAGCAGAATTGATTTTCTAAGTCACCCTTGCCTATTGTCTTTTTTCCTATTTAATAAATATTTTTGTTAAAGTTTAACATACATCAAGGACCCAGTTCATAAGTCTATAGTTTGATGAATTTTCACAAAATAAACGCATTCATGAAACAAGCACTGAGATTGAGAAACAGAATATTCCCAGCGTCTCAAGAGACTCCTCATGCCCTTTTCAAGTGACTAACTTCCTCTCAGATGTAATTGGTGTAACTGTTCTACCTTCTAATGCCATAGAACAGCTTTGCTAATGCACTTTTAAATGGAAACAACTTTGCCATTTTATTTTAGTCATATTATTACCCATTTGGCTTTAAATCAAAGATAGTGATTAGAGACCTTTGGTTTTCCTAAGGTATTCTTCAGGGTATCTGTTTTTCTGAAAGTACATCATCTTGAATTATCAAGATCTGAAAGAGCCAAGTTTGAAAAGATGACTTTTTAGCACAAGGTCCCAAGACAGAAGAATGATGATGCTGAAAGAAGTCACTATGTAAGAGAATCATTACTGCAACTTGATATACAGGGTAGTTTCAGCCATAAATTCAGAGTAAACTTCCTTTATGTGTAACACTTTATTATTTCATTATTATCAAGGAGAAATATAACTTTGCCTTTAGCCATGTTCAAATCTTCTGAGGGAGAAATATTAAATATATAAACATGTGAGGAATGAACTTCAGCAATGTAATCCATTATGAATATATTTGAGGCATAAAATCTATAATAAATGGATAGAACCTGTACTAGCCCATTTCATATTTAAAGTGTGTCTAGTAATACTTCATTCCAGCTGAGCAATTTATAGATTGGGTAGTTGTTTTCCTTACTCTTTATTCAAATAGTAAATCAATTTTTGTGTTTTTTAGAAGTTGAATGATGAATTAATCAGAGCCTGAGTTTCATACTTTTTAAAAGTTAGGTGACGAGTTATTCAGATTTCCCTACTACCAATTTCACTTTTTTCGAAGCAGAGGGTGGGAAAAATAAACTGACTTATAAACCCTCCTTATCCCTTGGTAGTTTCTTCCATGAACCATCGACCCTGATAAGCATAATATGAGAAAAGGGGGAAAAGAAATATAATTGCATATATTTATTAAGCAACTGGGTGGATATAGTACTTTATTGGTACTAATAAAATATAGTCCCACTTCTTATGAACTTAAAGTTCAAAACTAAACTATATCATGCTTTCTTTCCATGGTAAACCCAAAGGCAGTCACATTTACATTTCTGTAAGCATGGAAGGGAGCAGCCGCATGGATAGTTCTGAATGATGGGTGTTACAAAAGCTTTTATCACTGAACCTGCTTTCACTTATATTTATATATGGTCCTGTCTGTTACTCTAGTAATTAAGTCACAGTACTTCTAACAAAATAATGAAACAATCTTGTAAAGGCCTAACTCATCAAGATGAAGAAAGTAACCACTACTTCTATTCGATCCAATCTCAACTTCTCCCTAAATCCTACTTCAAGCTGATATATGTAGTCACTTCTCTGACTGATGAAAAAAATAGTTTCCCTCTCCTTTGAAGATTTCACTCAAATAAGGAAAACAAAAGTTGTGACTTTGAATCATTTATTTGATATAATACAGGAATAGGGTAAATAGATATAAGAGTAAAGCAAAAGGGATTATTGATCATAGTAGTTGTAATTCTTAAAAAGAGCCAAATTTTTAACATATTTCACCTCAGGACAGTAAGAAAACTATCAGGCTTACTTTCTTTTTTTTTAACATCTTTATTGGAATATAGTTGCTTTACAATGTTGTGCTAGTTTCTGCTGTATGACAAAGTGAATCAGCTATATGTATACATATCCCTCGTGTCTCCCTCCCACCCTCCCTAGACTTACTTTTTTAATGAATTTCTTTTTTATCTTAAAGGTCTGGACAGAGGGGAAGAACACAAGGAGGAAGACCATAGGATGAAAATGGAGTTTCATAAGAATGATGATAGTTCAGTAGAGGCAGAACCTGAAATAATCCCTTGAACTTGTAGCTAAGGTAGTTTTTGCTTTGATCCAGGCATGGGTACCCTGAGGGCTTAAATGAAAGCAGTGGTTCTCAAAGTGTGGTCCCCGGACTAGGAGCACCAGCATCACCTGGAAACTTGTTAGAAATGCAAATTCCCAGGCTGTACCCCTAACCTACTAAATTAGGAACTCTGTGGGTACAGTCCACACATCCTCTGTTTTTAAAGCTCCTGGGGGTTCTGCTGCAAGCTGAACTTTGAGAACCACTGGTCTAAAGCAGAGATCAGCAAACTTTTTCTGTAAAAGGCCAGAGTAAATGTTTTAGATTTGGCAGTTCGTACTATCCCTGTTACAACTACTCAACTCTGCTGTGTAATGAAAAAGGAACCATAGACAATTTGTAAACTAAGGAACATGGCGGTGTTTCAATAAAATTTTGTTCAGAAAAACTGATCGTGGGCCGGATTTGGCACAAGGGCCATTGCTGACCCCTGTATAGAAAACTGGTGGGAGGAAGAAGAGGCGGTAAGTCTGCTCACAACTTCCCCCTTCCCACTTTCACCCTTGTGTTGGTCCTGACACCTAGCGATGAGGCCAAATGGCACCGAAGTTCTTTCCAATGTGCACGTACTTCCTTGCTTCCACTTGAGTGTTGTGTACAGGCTGTACTCAAGCCATTTAGTAATTACCAGTGAGGCACAGAAAGCAGAGCAGTAGAAAGAGATGGACGTAAATCAGCCAATGAGTCAGTCAGTAGAATTCCAGGGCAAAGAGAGAAAGGATAGCCTTAGGACTGAAATATAAACTTCATAACTATCATTATCCAAAGTTTTGTATCATTTTCCTAAAGGAAATGTTCCCTGTGATCCTATCTGCTATCCTCAAGAAACAGAATAAAAAGAAAAAGGAGCCTGACATCTTCATTCACTCAAAAAAAATACATCCATATGACTGACCACAATAAGATTAATAGCAGACGTGCCTCTTGAACCTCTCCACCTGGACGTCCTACTGGAACATTCCACAAGTCTCAGATGGAAATTATGACCACATTCCCTCCAAAACAGAGCCTCTCAAATTCTTTCAAATGTCAGAATCACCCAGAGGGCTTGTTAAAACAGGTCGCTGGGTCCCATCCCCAGAGATCCTGATTCAATAGACTGGGTTAGGGCCTGAAAGTTTGCATCTCTAACAAGTTCCCAGGTGATGCTGATGAGGTTAGTTCCAGAACCACACGTCGAGAACCACTGCTCCAAGAACATGCCCTTCCCTCTGTGTTCCAACCTCAGTTGGCAAAATCACTACTTTATACATCCAGGCATCTGAGCAAATACATGGGTCATCCTTGACTCATCACTATCTCCCACCCGGACATTAATTAACCGCCAAATCTAATCAGTTTTGCCCTTTCAGTAGTTTGGAAATCTAACCCTCTTTATCATCTTCATTGTCAATGAATTAGTTTAGGCCAGTGTTCTCATACTTTTCCCATAATTTACATATAAAAAGCAACTGTATCCATAAGCCTGTAGAGGTAAACAAATCTATAATAATTGTAGGTTGCTGGACACAACAGGCCTGGGGATTCCTTCAACAATCTCCAGGAATGAGGGAATCCATCTCCCTACATAGCTCTTCCCCATTCATTCAGTAGGAAAATCTTATTTTAGGCCCTCATAATCACATGTCTTGAATATTTTTGTAGCTGTCTGGGAATTCTACCTAATTCCATATTTAGCACTTCAAACACATGTCCTACTAGCCAAAGTGATTTTTTAAAAATTATAAGTTAACCAAATATTCTAAGACCAAATACTTATTATCTCTCCTTGCACCTTACAAAATGAGCATTGAGTTCATGTAGCTTTGCACAGAACAAAGCTAATTCCAACAGGATACAGATGTTGTACTCAAAATAGGGTAACTCAAAGGGGGGTTATCTGCAAAGGTGAGGGTGATTCTCAATGATTCTCAAGCAGCAGCAGTTTTACTCCTGAGGACATTGGGCAATGTCTGTAAACATTACGGAGACTAAATGGAGGGTGGGGGAGATTGGGAAATACTACGAACATCTGGTGGGTAGAGGCCAGGGATGCTGCTACACATCCTACAATACATAAGACAGCGTTGCACAGCAAGGAATTAGACAATGTCAATATGTCAATCGTGCTAAGGTTGAGAAATCCTGCTGCAGAGTAAGTTCTCACTAAATATTTCTCAAACTGAACTAAACCTGAACTGCAGCACAATTCCCTAGTACAACTAACTCTGAGTCAACTGAAGAGGAATCACGGTAGGCAATCCGTGTGGAATGATGGAAACTCCATCTCCTTTTTGGGCTCTTATATCTAGTTTAAGTTCACTTTTTTGAAGAGGGTTGATCTGCCCCAGTGGGTAGCTTTTATGTGGCTGAAGGTTCCCAGCTTTCCTGAGATGCTTTGTGAGCCCAATGTATCAATATTTTGCTCCAAGGAAAATTCTCAAGTATAAACTGAGGTATCCATTCAAGGTGGAAAATGGAAACATCACATTAATGAATTTATGAAACATTCATTGAGTGCTTACTATTTTTCAAACACTATGCTAAACAAGTTTGAAGATACAACTCAATATAAACAGAAGATGGTTGAGCTCTGATGTTATAGGTAAATCTTTTCTTAAAGTTTAGGTTAGAGAATGAGATTTGTTCTTCTAGATTGCCCCTTATCCAGGAGAGACAGTGAGGTCCCAGTGATGAGTTCTATAAGATAGAGAGGAGAGAGGAGAGAGTTCCTAAGCCTATTGGCACCACCCTCCATTATGTCAAATGAAACCACATATGGTGTACATAAGGAAATGCTCTATTTGCCAACCACATGGTACTAGAGATAATGGAACAGCCATTTGTGTTCTTGACTAATTTGAGAGGCATATGCTTATGAGTTATTCTTCAGAAATAATTAACTAATATCTTTCTCAATGAAAGCAGAATAGTTGATAGCCTATATTGTGTCATTTGTGTGTCACTTGCCCCAAATATACCCATTTATTATTTTATGTTAAGACAGGTGGGTTAAATACATGGTACAGTTTCCTCTGTTCTCTCTCCTGCTCCCACAACAGAAATGAGTAATCAATCATGGCATTCTTTCCCCCTGAACCTGGGCATGGCCTCAGATGCCTTCTGTATATAACACTTCAAGAAGCTACTGTTAACAGGAATTGGCACTTCAGGTAAAATCTACTTGTGCTTGCTTGGCAAAGATATTGACCCTGGGTAAGTCTAGTTAACATATGAATATGTACCTGGAAAGAGTAACTCAATGACACTATATCATTTTAGTCTGTCTCTTCCTTAGTAGAGAACTGATAAGATAGAAGGAACAATTTAGTTCTGATAAGACGACTGGAGCCTAAGGTGGGGAGGAATTTTCCAAGGCAATAGTTGAAAAATTTATGTTACAAATGTGTATTTCCAATCCGAATCTCTTTCCTGAACTCCAAATTCATATATCTAATTGCCTACTTGACATCTTCACTTGCATGTTCAACAGACACATCTCAGAATTAAAATGCCCTAAAGACTTCGGCTTCCTGCCCAGATGGAGTAACTGGGATTGGATTTAACCACCACCATCACCAGCAGCCCAACATTATACAACTGGCAAAACAGACAAAATCTATGAAACGACAGTTTTCAGAGATTGGACAACAGGGAGTGTGGACCGTGACCCCCGAGGGAAGGAAAACAAACAAGGGGGGGCCCCAGCCTCGCCCCAGCCTACTAGCTGGAGAGAGCTTCCAGGCTGCAGAGTGAGGAGGAGGAACCTAAACGGAGCCCAGGTATCTCATTGAGTTGGAAGACAGAGATCTGAGTTCAGAGAGTCCAAGGCAGCTAGAATTTGTGAGGCAGATTCCAAAGAGGAGGAAGCCACACAGAGAGAATTTGAGTTTTTGTCTGAGTACTGATATGAGTACAGGTGAAAGGAAACTCCTTGAGACTAGGGAAAGAACTTTACAAAAACAACAGGAGAACAATCCTAATAGAAAAGGACACACAGCATAGGGAATAATGAATATTTCCACCAGCCAAAGGAGAAAGACCTTGTAAGACATTGGAGCGTAGGGTAAAATCCGCAGAAGAGTATCATCTCAGTACTGGGGACACGTTAGACCTGGACTAAAGGGTGCTCTGGATTCACACTAACAAAGCTTAAGGTAGACCCCAAAAGGAACAAACTGATCCTAAGTAAGTTGGCTGCATGCCAGAACAATGCCCAGCATTATTTAAGTGATTATAACAAAATCTAGCACCCAACAGCATAAAATTCATAATGTCTGTCTTCAAATAAAAAAACAGGCATCAAGGGCTTCCCTGGTGGCGCAGTGGTTGAGAGTCTGCCTGCTAATGCAGGGGACACGGGTTCGAGCCCTGGTCTGGGAGGATCCCACATGCCGCGGAGCAACTAGGCCCATGAGCCACAAATACTGAGCCTGCACGTCTGGAGCTTGTGCTCCGCAACAAGAGAGGCCACGATAGTGAGAGGCCGACACACCGTGATGAAGAGTGGCCCCCACTTGCCGTAACTAGAGAAAGCCCTCGCACAGAAACGAAGACCCAATACAGCCATAAATAAATAAATAAATAAATAAATAAATAAATAAATGGATCATCACATTTAAAAAAAAAAAACAGGCATCAAATAAGCAGGATATATGACCCATCACCAGAAGGAAAGTCAATCAGTAGCAACAGAACCAGAATTTACAGAGATGGTGAAATGAGCAAACAATGAATTTCAAACACTATTATGTTTATACTCCATATACTCAGGAAGATGGAAGAAAGCATGAGCATTATGAGGGAAGAAGTGAAAGATATAAAAAGAATCGACTTGATGTGTAGAGATACAATATCAGAAATGAAAAATATGGAAAGGATTAACCACAGATTAGACCCTCCACAAAAAAAAAAGATCAGTAAACTTAAAGCGGCAGAAAATACCCAAAATGAAGATTTTTTTAAAAATGAACAATGCATCAGTGACCTGTGAGGCAACATCAAGCAATCTAACAGTGTAATTGGAAACCCAGAAAGGGGAAGTGATAGAAAAAGTACTTGAAGAAATAATGACTAAAAATGTTCTAAATGTGACAAAAACTATAAACCCACATAAAGAAGGTTAAAGAACCCCAAAGAAAAGAAACATAAAGGAAACCACACCAACACACATCAAAATCAAATTGCTGAAAACTGGTGATAAAGAAAAAGATTTAAGAGCAGTTAGGAGAAAAAGTGTAATAAATTCAGAGGACAAAGACCAGGACAGACAACAAAACTGTCAGAAACTATGAAAGCCAGAAGACAATGAAGCAAGTGAATGTATTGGGAAGAAAGCTGAAGACTGTCAACCTAGAATTCTATATGCATTGAAAATGTCTTTCAAAAATGAAAGTGAAATAGTTTCATGCCAAAAAAAAAAAAAAGTGGAGGAGATTAATCACCAACAGATGTGCACGAAAAGAAATATTAGAGGAAGTTCTCTGATAGAAGGAAAATTATACCAGACAAATGTTCATTTCACTCCACATAAGGGAATGAAGTACACCGCAAGTGGTAAATATGTAGATAAATATAAAAATTGAGATACCCAAACTGAACTCTTGAATTTTTCCTCAACATCTGCTTCTTGCTTAGTCTTTCTTTACCTCGTTTAACGACAGCTCCATCCTTCCATCTTAAGGTCAAAAATTTTGTGATCAACATCGATTTGTCTTTTTTGCGCACACCCTACATCAAAGCCTCAGCACGTGCTGGTAGCTCTAACTTCAGAACATGTTCAGAATCTCACCTCCGTGGCTATCTCTTAGGTGCTCACCTCCATCATTTTGCCTCCGCCTTCTAATTGGCTTCTCTGCTACCACGGCAGTGTATTCACAACGCAGCATAGTAATCCTGTAAAAACATATGACACTTCCCATCACACCTCTACTCACCAAACTCCAGTAGTTCCCACCTCCCCAGAGAAAAGCCAAACTCTTACAGCCGACAGGCCCTATAGCGCCTTCCTGTCTCCATCTTTGTGCCTCTCTGGCCCCGCTCCTACGTTCTCCCTCTCTCTCAGCTCAGGCTGCACTGGCCTCCTCAGATTCCAAAAGTACTCTCTCTCCTTGGCATCTTTGCATTTCCTCTGCCTCGGCCGTTTTCCCCCATATACTGACATGGTTTATTCGCTCACTTCCTTCAAGTCTTTTCTCAAATGTCATCTATTCACTGTGGCCTTCCCTGAACACACTATTTAAAATTGCAACTTCCTGCCCACACAGATCTACCCCCTTTCCTGATATCTTGATCTCTATAGTCCTCCTGTTTTATATAAAGTGTTCACTGTCGTGTCTCCACTAGAACATAAGTTCCACGAAGGCGGGAATATTGTCGTTCATTTTTACTGCTGCAAGTCCAGTGTCTAGAGAAGTGGCAGGCATTTAGTAGACCTCCATAAATATTTGTTGAATGAATGAGTAAAGAGGGGTGTGCTTGACCAAGCCCGGCAGCTGTAGTACATACCTTTTGGCACCAGAGGGCAGCACAAGAGCATTAAGGTTTTAATGATGGACGCTGAAGAGACACTAAAACCTAGGTTCACACATGGGAGATGAGGAGAGGATTTTCCAAACCCGATCGCGTGGTGGAGGCTGCATAGAAGAGCAAATCAGGGGTAGTTGAATCAACCTCTGTTTTTTTATGTGTGACTTTGAGAATCACTTCACTCTCTGGGCCTCATTTTCCTCATACTTTAATTCAATTCACTAGATTTGTTTAACTCTTGATTCACTTCTGGCCCTAGCGGTCCACAATTTGAAATCAAACAAGCCCCCATGTGTCCACCTCACCTTTTAAAATTTCATATTCAGGCTAGAATGTAGTGCAATGCATTTTTCCGTAAAGTTGTATTCAAGCTACTGGGATTCAGTAATTACCCACAAGTTCAAAAGAAAAACTATATCAAAGAGTGAGCTTGACTCAATTTCTTTACTCCCGCCTCTAGTTTTTGAATGAGAGGGAGTAATGCTGAAAGGAAAGAAGTTAGCCCCACTCTGGAGATCCCAGGGCTTTGAGATAGTGTCAATTAAAAGCTATGGTTTCTTTCCTGGTTATTACTTTTGGGGATAAGCTAGTGTAGAGAAATTTGAGACTGGAAGATATTGTCTCCTGGAAAAGAGGCCATTTAAACTTATCTATTGGAGGAAATGACTAAATTTATTTTCTTAATGATGGAAGAGTTTAATTTTCTTTGAAAGAGTCAACATTTCTAAAACTGATCAGGGGAGGGCAGTAAAGAGTTACATACGGCTGCTAGTCAATTAAGTATTCATACAAGAGAAGAATTATATTTTAAGCTAATTTATTTTTAAGTTTTACTGGCCCTTAATAAAATTTACTCACCATTTTCTTGGTTTGAAGAACTTAAAGTGTCATCAAAGGATTTGTGGAGATGAGTTCGGTCACTGAGTTAGCATAGCACCTCAGAACAAAAAACTCCCTGAATTGCATGTTACCATTGAATGTGGAGCCCACTATCACAGGCAGGAGGATTCATCTTTTCGTGATCTGTGATCCGATATTTAAGTGGCTTTAATGAAAGCCATCCCTTTTATGGGATTAAATGCATTAAATTCTATTTTAGCATAATTGTTTTCTTAGTCCTGGCATTTGACTTATTTCAGAATGTCTAATCTACATTTATGCTTCACAGAATTTTATTTTCTCATCCAAAAAAAAAGAGGACATAAAAAGACACACAGGTTGGACTTCTTAGTGCCGGTTATTATGTTAAAGCAAAATCAGCATAGAGCTTGGTTTCTTTGGCCTAACTCCATTGACTTACGTGGGTGGCTTTTGTTGGAAATATACTGGGCTGCTAAAAAAGCGAGGAGAAAAAAAATCCATGCCACAAGAGTGTTAAATAAACACATCTGATTTTCTGTCTAATTTTCTGACAGAATGGTTAATAAGGTTATCTGGAAAGAATCAAACAATCCAGGCTAAATCCTGACTATGTTCTCTACTTTCCTATGTAGCATTTATCAAAAATATAATTATCTAATGGCTTGTAATTATCTAGTGGTTTTAATTTTCTATCTTCACCACCTAGACCTGTACCACTCCCCAACCTCACCCCACCAAATCTCTCTTCATTCAGGGTTGTATTCCTGGCAATGTGCATAGACCTGTTCATATGGCAGGGGCTCCATAAATTCTTCTAGATTATAAGCCCCAAGGACAAGGAAGGTCTCATAGTCAGCTTCAGATTCCTAGTATTTAGCCCATAGCATGGTAGAGCATGTAAATTTAGTAAATATTTCTTAGATAAAGTGTTGTCTAATGTATTTATTCTCTTTACCAGGTCCCATAGTGAACAAAACAAGTTTCATGCCCTCATGGAAACATTCTAGTTAGAGGTGGGGCAACAGAGGTAACAGATACATATGCATGAATAATTGAAATATCAGACAGTGATCAGTGTAGCTAGACTCCTGTAGCACCACAAGAAAGTCACTGACAGCCAAATGCAGAGCCAAAAGTGCTGGCCGTCCTCTGAAAAGCACAGAAGAGTCTCCTAGGCAAAGGAATCGCTTGTGCAAAGACCCTGCACAGGAATTTGGTAGGTTCAAAAGGTCAGTGAGGCCAGGAGTTGCGGAAGGAAGGCATAGCCAGCCACCTATACCGTTCTCTGCGCTGGAGACTGAAGAAAAGCAGCTTGAAAAGAATGACACAAGGAATGCAGTAATGATGCTGAAAACTCGGCCTCCGTGCATCAGTGCCGAATCAAATCTCAGAGACAGAGTTTTTGGTGAAATAGAAAAGAATAGCTTTATTGCTTTGCCAGGCAAAGGGAGACACAGCAGGGTCATGCCTCAAAAACTGCGTGCCTCAACCCGGGGGGATTTGATGAGGAGTTTTATAGCGATGGTTCAAGGGCAGGGTTCTGATAAGGACCAGGGTGTATGTAGGGCCTGCACTCCTTTAATCTGGCCTCAGGTGGTTTCCTGATGAGCTTCGAGGTTATCAAACTGTGACCTTCTCTCTGGTACATCTTCCATTTGGCGGGGGTTTTAATTCTGCAGAAGACCTTAAAGATATTATTATGTGTATCCCTTGAGGTGGACCCAGGACCCTGCCCTAAGCCTGCAGTACTGTCTCTTGGCTGTTCCTCCCTTGTCTCTGCATCCCCTCCCTTCCCTGATTAGCAACTGGTTGAAAGTCTTCTGTGCTTGGTTTCAGTAACAGAACAACCATCTAAGAATGAACACAAAGAAATCCGGTCCTACTCACTCAAAGTCTTGGTGTTCAACACTCAGCATCCAATTTTGCAGCATTACAAGAAGATTCCCTCATAAAAGCTTGGGGAGATACTATGTATATAACGTTAATTAAATATCAAGATTCCAGGGCTTCCCTGGTGGCGCAGTGGAATCTGCCTGCCAATGCAGGGGACACGGGTTCGAGCCCTGGTCTGGGAGGATCCCACATTCCACGGAGCAACTAGGCCCGTGAGCCACAACTACTGAGCCTGAGTGTCTGGAGCCCATGCTCCGCAACAAAAGAGGCCGTGACGGTGAGGGGCCTACGCACCGTGATGAAGAGTGGCCCCCGCTCACCGCAACTGGAGAAAGCCCTCGCACGGAAGCGAAGACCCAACACAGCCAAAAATAAATAAATAAATAAATAAATATCAAGATTCCAAATTGCTTAGACAGGATAAATTCAACTAAGCAAGGACTATTCAAGTGAATAAGACGATATTCATGTTCATTCATGAAGGCATTATTTAACAAATAATAAGTGAGTGCCTCGAATATCAGGCATCATTCTTGGTGGTGGGGATACAACCGTGAACAAAACAGAAAAAGCACCTGTCTTCATGGAGTTGATCTATATTATTGAGGGAGAGATAGCCAAAAAATAAAAATTACACAAAGGACAAGATCATTTCAGCTGTGACAAGTGCAACAAAGGAAAAGTGCCAGGATCAACTTGGGTGGTCAGATGTCTTCCCAGGTCCCCTTCACAAATCATGTCAGCCAACGAGTACAGCGAACATTAGGAGAGGTTTCCTTTAAGTTGTGGAATGATGAAATGGTTTTCTCCTTTATGTTTTCTACATTTTCTAATTTTTTGCAATGAGGATGTTATTTGATTTATGTAATCAAATTGACAAAATTTATTAAATAGTACATAAAAACATTCTCATTAAAGTTTCAGCAGCTAAAGATAAAATTAGGAGTTTCCTTTGCCAAGGGAAAGGAGACAGGCATAAAGTAATATTATAAATGAACTTTATTAAAAGTGACAGAAATGAACTTTATTAAAAGTGACTTTATTAAAAGGTCCGTGATTTGGTGCCTCTGCTTCATAACTAGAACAAGTTTTCTCGGAAACAGTAATCTCTATTCCCAGAAGTATAAGACAGCATACTTCACTATTTTTAACACAAATGCTTCCTTCTTTAATTTATGAAGAGGGTTATCGGCAGGGATACCAGTGTTAGTTCCATGTGATCATAGAGAGAATTCTGTGATTTTTTCGTAGACAAGGAGCAAAAAGCACTTTCAGGAGTTTGGTTCACATATTATGGAGACACTAGTAAACCTCAGCAGAACCAAGCTCTTTTTTTTAAAAACCTTCTTGGTCAAATGTTCAAACTCAGATTGAAAACACTGTTGATTGCCCCAAAACCAACTGTGGACATGAGTCATCAATCCTGACTACAATTCAGCAGGACGTGAGGCATATTCTTGCTCCACGTGTCTGGGAAGGAGGAACTACCATGAATGTTACAGTCCTCAGATGACAGGATCCATAACCAGTGTGTCACAGGACTGTCATGTGCCGTGCCTCCCCTGACCAGTATTTGACATTGATGAGAAATGACACAGGTGAGGGAAAGGAGACTAGCTCACTTTTTATTTAAAGCATACAGTCCGCTGTAAGCAATGTAATACAATCCAGAACAGTACAAAACAGGAAGAAACAATCTACTTAATTTGATCAAAACCAAAACAAACAGAAGTGTTATTTTCTTTGTCTCTGCTCTGTTAATGCACATACAAGTTTCTAGATAAACATTAATATAACCACTAGAAAAATGGGGAGGGAGTTATAGAGGAAGGTTCAATAAAGTGCCAAAACAGATAAAGCTGACATACTGGACCCAAGTCTCACTAAACTGTAATTTTTTTCCCTCAGTCTTCTGTGTCCCTTTGCTTACCCCCTCCTGTTATAGAACATCAATTAAAAATTTTTTTCTTGGTGTTACAGTGAAGAGCATTCAGTGATTCTCAAGGAAAAGCAGGCATCTATTTCTCTTTTCCCAGGCTTTCTTCTCTTTCCTTGAAAGACCAAAAAAAAAAGGCAACAAGGAGAGACTGTTTGGTGCTGCCCAGTTCCCCATCATGCGATGCTGATGTAACGAGCTGGGGGCGCCCTGACTGGCTGACTGAGAACTGGTCATGCTCTCTTCACACGTGGAGCGGCAATCAGCTTACAAGTAAATCACCTCTGAGCACAAGCTGTCTCCACAAAGGCAACCAAAGAGGCAGCATTCAAAGGCTGACAAAACATCCCTAAAGCGCGAAAGAAAAGGAGACCCTGAGGCTGCTGGAGAGAGAGGCTTCCAACATTAATCCCCACCCTGTCAGGCATTGTGCGCGCTCCAGAGGGAGCTTGACTGATGGAATACCATCTGAAGTTCACACTTGGAAAAAGCCACAAGGTCAACATCAGGAGTGAGGGGAAAGTGTCAAGATATGGGATAAACAAATAAATAAGAAGAGGGGGAGAAAAGGATAAGAAGGGAATGCAGTGTTGTGTGGTAACACCCAGAACTGATGATGTCAGTTGCATCTTAAGCTTCCAGTGAACTCCGTTAATTATTCATAAGCAGATATTTTGTGAATTGCATACACTTTGCACGTCATTTATTTTCTAATGTAAACCTTGAGGAGAGTCATTTCTTGAAAGTGCAAATGTTTTTTGCAAGAAACACTTTGAAAAATCATAACACTGACCAAAGATCATCAAATGACGTCTAAAACACAGTTTAAGTATAGTAAGTCTGTTCTTCCTGAGCAGAGATTGTTAGTTAATACTCTATAAATTATTTACAGTCATGGTACTGGTAAGCTTAGAAATGAGTTGAACCAGAAGAAATGCACCAGCTCTCACTTACTCTGGCCCTGAGATCTGCACTACTTCTGCTTACGGGATACTTCATCTACTTATCTATCTACGTTCCCTACACATTTGTCTGCCTATCCCTACCTATGCATACTTTCACGCATCCAACACTTACCAAGCAGCTCACATATTGCTTGGCTGTATTTACATCTTTGTCATATCATCACTCTCCTCTTCTAAAGAGACTTCCACAGTAACAAGTTACATCCTTTTTTTTTTTTTTTTTGGCCGCATCACACTGCAGTGGAAGCGCAGAATCTTAACCACTGGACTGCCAGGAAAGTCCCCCGTAAGTCCCCTACATAAGAACAAGTTCCATTCTGAGAGCACGTTTGTAAGTCCAGTTTGTTTGTAAGTCCAACAAATTTAGCCTAGGTACCCGACTAACACAATTGGCTATATAGTACTGTACTATAATAGATTTATAATACTTTTCACACAAAGAATACATAAAAAACAAACACAAAAAATAAAGAAAACATTTTTAATCTTACAGTACAGTACCTTGAAAAGTACAGTAGTACCAGCTACATCACCACTGCTTTTACTCTTGCTTCTGGACATCTTGGGCTTGAAATAAAGATACTGTACTACTGTACTCTATACAGTAAAGTACACAAAAGCACAACCACTTGTAGAGGATGCACGCACATGACAATGTATGCCAGACACGTGAACTAACTTACGTGATTGGACATGTGAACGCACATTCACATCTTTGAAAATTTGCAGTTTGAAGCTTCGTATGTACATCCTTTTTTGATAGACTCTTTCAAAGAGACATTTGATAAGATCCGTATATGATCATTTCTTGATAATTTTTTTTGTAGACTCTTTCACAGAGACATTTGATAAGATCCGTATATGAAAAATGTTTAATTCCAGGTTATTAACATGCAAATGTCAATTTCCTTTTAAGTGAGTTAAGCAAAATAATCAAAACACTGAGCCTACTAAAAATTGATTGTGAAAAAAAATTGAATAGGAGATATACAAGGTTTAGAACTAGATATGGAATGAAAAAGAAAACTAAGAGATTAGTTCACAGGTATGCATAGCTTACCCCATTTATTTAATGATATTAACTTATAGTTATATAGTAGGGTTTTTTTTTGCCAGATGCTATTCTAAGCACTTAATAAGTATTAATTCCTTTAATGCATACCATAATTTTGTCATATAAATCCTATATTCATCATATTTTATAGATCAGGAAACTAAGGCCCAGAAACTTGCCAAGGTCATACAGCTAATAAGTAATGGAGATGAAATTTGAACCCCAGCAGTCCTGATCCAGAAGCTGAGCTCTTAACCTCTCTGCTACACAGCCTTCATGTTAAAGCATATTTGCGATTTATTAAATCAGCTCCTTCTAAGGAATTTTGACACCTAATCTTCTAAATGAAAAATAAATGTCGGGCTTTCCTGGTGGCGCAGTGGTTGAGAATCTGCCTGCTAATGCAGGGGACACGGGTTCGAGCCCTGGTCTGGGAAGATCCCACATGCCGTGGAGCAACTAGGCCCGTGAGCCACAATTACTGAGCCTGCGCGTCTGGAGCCTGTGCTCCGCAACAAGAGAGGCCGCGATAGTGAGAGGCCCACACACCGCGATGAAGAGTGGCCCCCACTTGCTGCAACTAGAGAAAGCCCTCGCACAGAAACGAAGACCCAACACAGCCAAAAATAAATAAAATTAAAGAAAAAAATGTCAATTTATTAACTTGCAAAAATAAATATGAGCAGGTCATTAAGCAGATCAAACTCTTATATCAGCTTAGCCAGCACGCAATTCCTGCTACCTGGGAAGTCAAAACATGAGAAGAACGCTTGATAAGGAAGGGATTAGAGCAAAAGGAATTCACTACAAGTGTTCGTCAGTTGGGGCTGCAATCACAAAAATACTATAGACTGGGCTTAAACAGCAAACATTTATTTCTCTCAGTTATGGAGCTGGGAAGTCCCTGAAAAAGGTGCTGGCAGATCCAGTGTCTGGTGTTGGAAGCCATCCAGACGCTGCAACACCATGACAAGGTCATGGGGCGCTCCAGTGAGGAACTGCAAGGCGGAACCACACGTGGAAGGTGGACTACACTCCTCGTAAAAGCAATACTTATAATTTCTATATATATAAATTTAAGTGTGGCAGGATTTGCCCCAAGGAAAAATCTTAGATTTCCTGACTTCCCCTTTGAGTACTGTTTGGCAAGGCCCGGTGCCTAAAGAGGGACATTGGGAAACAGTGACTAAATCTGGACATAGGGAAATGTTTCTTTGGAAAACACCATCCTCCCTAGAGATATGGCCATATGAGGGTGTTTATGATGGTAATAATAATTTGTGGTTCAATATTAATGGTAGTTTAATGATATTTGATCAATTAACTGGTGAACAGATATGTTCTAGATTAGGGACATATAGAAATGATTTGGAAAGTTATTCTTTAATAGATTATTGGGATCCTAATATTGTTTGTTGCTATATTAAATTGCCTTTGAGTAGCAATATTCAAAATAGAAATTGTAAAATATATTTTAGATATTTTTATGGCATTATAAAAAAGGAATGTCCATGTAGGAAAAGCTATGTGGGGGCTAAGGATATATAGAATATAAGGATATATTTAGACTTAGGTGTTAAGGTTGGTTAACCACCAAGAATAATTCTTAGAACATGTGCTGTACGTAATGGTAACCTTGGAATTTATCTTATGAGAAAATCTAGAAACTAAAAGGTATGGTTTACATAATCTTTTAAGGAAATCTTTGTGGGTTCAAAATGATTCATTCTTTTGACTCAAAACAATAATATTACAATGTATGTTAATGATTTATGTAATTCTACTGTAATCTATATATGAGTATATGAAATAAAGAAAGCATGAGATGGTGCTATTTTTACTTGGCTGAGTCCACGAGTCTCAGTCTCCTTCCTGTTGACTTGGCTGAGTCCACGAGTCTCAGTCTCCTTCCTGTTGTTCATCGCCGACGCTGTCCATCCTTTTGGGGTATCCTGGATCCTGTTGGAGCTGGACTCCGACAGTCTGGTGGTAACACTTCCTGTTTGCAGATGGCCATTGTCTCCTTATATCCTCACATATTGGAGAACAGAGAGAGCAAACTCTCCTGTTTCTTCTTATAAGGGCACTAATCCTATACATTAGGTCTCCACCTTCATGACCTAATTACTTCTCAGAGTCCCCACTTCTTAGTACAATCACATTGGGGATTAGGATTTCAACATATGGATTTTGCGGGGACGTGAACATTCAGTCTGTAACACTATGTGATACAAACGTAGAGCAGCATCAGGTCCTGATGTCCTGCTGCATCCATCTCCACCAAAGGTGGAATCAAGCTTTGTGCTGATCTGATTCAAGAGCCTTTTAAGAGCTGGCCTAGAGGAATCAAACTTATCCTCTGGTTTTGGATAGAGATATTTCACATACTAGCCTTTTAAAAGATAACCGTACTTATCATCATATGTATGAACTTTTCATTTAGAGACCACCATACAACCAAAGAAGGCAGGATATATATTCAGGTCTAGAGTGACAACAAAGAGGATCTTGAGGGCAAATTAAGAACATGCCAGAGAACAGTTTCAAGCAGTATGGGCTACAATTTTAAATGCTGCGAAAATATCACAATAATCTCAAAATTGTTTATGTTTTAATCGAGACTGATTTAAATTACTTTAAAAGCCTGTGGTTATCGTTGAAACTCAACAAAAATAACAATGATCATAATAATGTTATTCCTGAGAAGTAGGAGTCGAATCTAAATAGTGATCAATTCTGTTTCAGAAAGTTGTACCTATAATACTGCAGTCAACTGAATGTGTTACAAATGGATTAGATATTTTCTGTGCATTTGAGGAATGGAGGGTGGGGGAAGAGGGTGGCTCAGGACTTAGAATCTATAATCCTATCACACAATCTAATACAGTCACCAGGTACAGCCCATCTTCTAGTTTGTGTGTGAAATCGAGATGGAGAGACACTTTGCAAAACATACTAGTTCAGTCCAGAGTAGTCTTGCCTCTTACCTTGTTTTTTAGACTTTTTGATACTACTCCATATCAAAAGTGGTTTATTCAAAGAAATGAGTAATAAGATATCACTAATCACATGGTTGAAAGTCTTTTATTTTTTCAACTTTTTTTTTTTAACATCTTTATTGGAGTTGAAAGTCTTAAAAAAGGTTGTAATCATTGTTTGGTAAAGAGTGTGTTCTCTGTTTTGCTAGCAAGAGTATAAATTGGAATATACCATCTCATATGAAGAAAAAATGGCATCAGCAGCCTTATAATTTTTCATACCATTTGATCCAGTAATTATTGTTTCAGAAATGAATGCTAGGACAATAAAAATCTACTTAAAGATTGATATAAAAGAATATCCCTCATAACATTTATAATGATAAAACACTGGAAACACCCTAGATTTCCACTATCAAGTGAATGGTTACATTATTGGTTATATTATTCATTTGAACTGCCGGGTCAACGATTACCCGGGTTTCAGAGGACATTCACTACTGAACTCCCTCAAGAGAGCGTGTCAGTTATTCTCCCCCAGCTCCGTGCTGAGTGAGCAGGACTCTGATGTGGCTTCATCCTCGACACTGTCTCTCAGGTTGCTGCCTCATCACTTCCCTCTTTAGTTTTCCACAGTGACTCAGATCTGCATCTCACTCCTCAAAACATCAAGCTGCACAATCCGGTTCCAATCCCTAGTCTCTCAGCTGTCGTCCCCCCCTCCACACTCCTCAGGAAGAAGCAAAGTAGCACATTTCTCAGTAGTGAATCTGCAAGTTATTGGTCCTCAGGGACCCATTTAAGAAGGGGCATGTCATTAGGAATCCATGCAGTATTGGGCTATTACAGAGCCAGGCATACAACAGGTGGTCACTTCCTGGGAAATCTGTCTGCCTGGAGCACAAACCTCACCAAGGAGCTGAGGAACGGGGCTGGGTCCAGAGGAATGCAAAGAACTGCTTGGAGCTCTGTTTGCTCAGGGTCTGAGCCCATATGTAGAAACTGCCCAGCCTTAGGGGTCTGCAGAAGATAGGCACAGAAGATTAGGGAGAAGCGGGCACCAGTTAGTAACATCATGCTTACATCTGCAGAGTGACCCCTCAGGCAAGGGGAGACCTGCTTCCTTGGGCTGGCTTTTTGGGTTAGCCATAAAATTCCCCATCTGCTCCTGCATCTGCACCCAACATCTCGCCTTAGGGAATGATTCCATCAGATCCCAACTTGTTTCTCCCTCTTTAACAATTTCTGTAAACTAAACCCTATCTCAGGGATCTTCAGACATTTTTACTTACATACTTTCTAAAGTAATTTATAAAACTCTGTACTCTCACACGCATTTTTAAGTTCACAGGGAATACTACTCATCTTAAGTTTAAATAATTGCAAAGAATATAAATTCTGATGTATTTCAAATTTGACATTTTAAAATAAATCTGTTAAAAACTCTTGGAAAAGTATCCAACGTGTTATGGCTCCATAATATGTTGGCTAGGCTAGGCTACACTATTTTTCCTCAGAAATCTCTTTCCTGTGTGTTTCTGGTAAGGGTGGGCCACAGGAAGGAGTCTTGTGGGAAACTGGAGAATAACCGTGAAGCAGCAGCCATGTTGCGGTTCACGTGACTCTTTGCTTCCCTGCCGGCTCACCTTGTTGCAGAGGATCTGCAACTGTTCTGTCTGCTCCTTCAGCTCCTCCGGTTCCTGGGACAAGTGTGTGTTTAGCTGTGTGGTCAAGGCACCACCCTCTCCTACAAGCCACCCAATGTCAAGATGGGAGGCAATGAGAACTGACATGGATTTCAGTCTGTTCTTGCTTGAGCTCATGCTGAAGACATGCTTGTTCTTATTCTTCCCAACTTCACATCTCTTTCCCCTTCCCAATGGTTTGCCTTATTGATTTCAAGCTCCAGTGTCAGAGGCAAAGGCTGCCAGTTTACAGGGACTGTTTAGCCAGTTCCCAAAATTGTATTAGATCAAATCCTTGTGGCAAATCTCTTATTCCATAAAAACAGAGGAATCGATATAAAGAGATAGGTAGGTGGATAAACAGATTCCTCCCCAGTGGTTCTGATTGAACCCTAATACATGAAACACCATAGTGATTTGATCCCCATCATTATTCATTTAAAAAATACATGATCGGGCTTCCCTGGTAGCGCAGTGGTTGAGAATCTGCCTACCAATGCAGGGCACACGTGTTTGAGCCCTGGTCTGGGAAGATCCCACATGCCGCGGAGCAACTAAGCCCGTGTGCCACAACTACTGAGCCTGCGCGTCTGTAGCCTGTGCTCCGCAGCAAGAGAGGCCACGATAGTGAGAGGCCCGCGCACCGCGATGAAGAGTGGCCCCCGCTTGCCACAACTAGAGAAAGCCCTCGCACAGAAATGAAGACCCAACACAGCCAAAAATAAATAAATAAATTAATTAATTAATTAAAACAAAAAAAAATACATGATCCATCTCTTCTTGAACAGTCAGAAGGTTACTTCACTTATTTTATTCCTTGAATTCATATTTCCGTCCCATTTTAATGCAAATGTACTACTTTTACATTTTACTCAAATATTGATCACTCAATCGTACTTCTCTTCAACTAAAATAAATTCACAAATTATTTTTTTATTTCCTGTGGCCATGATGCTCAAAGTATTAAAACATGTCTTATGGATTTTATTCTTATTCCATTATTAATAGTAAGCTATTGATCAACATTACAAAAATATTTTATTAACTACTAGACATTTATTTTAGTTAGCAATTGCTGCTGAAACTCCAAAACTCAGTGATTAAATCAATAATTTATTTTTCTTGCTCATGTGTCTGTGATTAGGAATCTACCTTATTCTAGGTTGCTATTGGTGGGGGCAGATTATCTGGGATTATTCTGCTCAATGTGTCTCTCATCCTCTCCATGGACAAACTGCTTGGCCAGGCCACTTCTTTCCCATGGCTATGATGGAAACCTAAGAGAAAACATAGTCAGATGTTAGCTCTTCTCTAAATGTTTGATAGAATTTGCCTGTGAAGTCATCTGGTGGTGGGCTTTTGTTTGTTGGAAGATTTTTAATCACAGTCTCAATTTCAGGGCTTGTGATTGGTCTGTTCATATTTTCTATTTCTTCCTGGTTCAGTCTCAGAAGATTGCGGTTTTCTAAGAATGTGTCCATTTCTTCCAGGTTGTCTATTTTATTGGCACATAGTTGCTTGTAGTAATCTCTCAGGGTCCTTTGTATTTCTGCAGTGTCAGTTGTTACTTCTCCTTTTTTGTTTCTAATTCTATTGATTTCAGTCTTCTCTCTTTTTTTCTTGATGAGTCTGGCTAATGGTTTATCAATTTTGTTTATCTTCTCAAGGAACCATCTTTTAGTTTTATTGATCTTTGCTATCGTTTCCTTCATTTCTTTTTCATTTATTTCTCATCTGATCTTTACGATTTCTTTCCTTCTGCTAACTTTGGGGTTTATTTGTTCTTCTTTCTCTAATTGCTTTTGGTGTAAGGTTAGGTTGTTTATTTGAGATTTTTCTTGTTTCTTGAGGTAGGATTTTATTGCTATTAACTTCCCTCTTAGAACTGCTTTTGCTGCATCCCATAGGTTTTTGGTTGTTGTGTTTTCATTGTCATTTGTTTCTAGGTAATTTTTGATTTCCTCTTTGATTTCTTCAGTGATCTCTTGGTTATTTAGTAGTGTATTGTTTAGCCTCCATGTGTTTGTATTTTTTACAGATTTTTTCCTGATATCTACTCTCATAGCGTTGTGGTCGGAAAAGATACTTGATACAATTTCAATTTTCTTAAATTTACCAAGGCTTGATTTGTGACCCAAGACATGATCTATCCTGGAGAATGTTCCATGAGCACTTGAGAAGAAAGTGTATTCTGTTGTTTTTGGATGGAATGTCCTATAAATATCAACTAAGTCCATCTTGTTTAATGTATCATTTAAAGCTTGTGTTTCCTTATTTATTTTCATTTTGGATGATCTGTCCATTGGTGAAAGTGGGGGTGTTAAAGTCCCCTACTATGATTGTGTTTCTGTCAATTTCCCCCTTATGGCTGTTAGCATTTGCCTTATGTACTGAGGTGCTCCTATGTTGGGTGCATAAATATTTACAATTGTTATATCTTCTTCTTGGATTGATCCCTTGATCACTATGTAGTGTCCTTCTTTGTCTCTTGTAATAGTCTTTGTTTTAAAGTCTATTTTGTCTGATATGAGAATTGCTACTCCAGTTTTCTTTTGATTTCCATTTGCATGGAATATCTTTTTCCATCCCCTCACTTTCAGTCTGTAGGTGTCCCTAGGTCTGAAGTGGGTCTCTTGTAGACAGCATATATGTGGGTCTTGTTTTTGTATCCATTCAGCCAGTCTATGTCTTTTGGTTGGAGCATTTAATCCATGTACATTTAAGGTAATTATAGATATGTATGTTCCTATGACCATTTTCTTAATTGCTTTGGGTTTATTATTGTAGGTCTTTTCCTTCTCTTCTGTTTCCTGCCTAGAGAAGTTCCTTTAGCATTTGTTGTAAAGCTGGTTTGGTGGTGCTGAATTCTCTTAGCTTTTGCTTGTCTGTAAAGGTTTTAATTTCTCCATCGAATCTGAATGAGATCCTTGCTGGGTAGAGTAGTCTTGGTTGCAGGTTTTTCTCCTTCATCACTTTAAGTATGTCCTGCCACTCCCTTCTGGCTTGCAGAGTTTCTGCTGAAAGATCAGCTGTTAACCTTATGGGGATTCCCTTGTGTGTTATTTGTTGTTTTCCCTTGTTGCTTTTAATATTTTTTCTTTGTATTTAATTTTTGGTAGTTTGATTAATATGTGTGTTGTCGTGTTTCTCCTTGGATTTCTCCTGTATGGGACTCTCTGCGCTTCCTGGACTTGACTGACTCCTTCCTTTCCCATATTAGGGAAGTTTTCAACTATAATCTGTTCAAATATTTTCCCAGTCCCTTTCTTTTTCTCTTCTTCTTCTGGGACCCCTATAATTCGAATGTTGGTGCATTTAATGTTGTCCCAGATGTCTCTGAGACTTTCCTCAATTCTTTCCATTCTTTTTTCTTTATTCTGCTCTGCAGTAGTTACTTCCATTATTTTATCTTCCAGGTCACTTATCCATTCGTCTGCCTCAGTTATTCTGCTATTGATCCCTTCTAGAGAATGTTTAATTTCATTTCTTGTGTTGTTCATCATTGTTTGTTTGCTCTTTAGTTCTTCTAGGTCCTTGTTAAGCGTTTCTTGTATTTTCTCCATTCTATTTCCAAGATTTTGGATCATTTTTACTGTTATTATTCTGAATTCTTTTTCAGGTAGACTGCCTATTCCCTCTTCATTTGTTAGGTCTGGTGGGTTTTTGCCTTGCTCCTTCATCTGCTGTGTGTTTCTCTGTCTTCTCATTTTGCTTAACTTACTGTGTTTGGGGTCTTCTTTTCGCAGGCTGCAGGTTTGTAGTTCCCGTTGTTTTTGGTGTCTGTCCCTAGTGGCTAAGGTTGGTTCAGTGGGTTGTGTAGGCTTCTTGGAGGGGACTAGTGCCTGTGTTCTGTTGGATGAGGCTGGATCTTGTCTTTCTGGTGGGCAGGTCCACGTCTGGTGATGTGTTTTGGGGTGTCTGTGGCTTTATTATGATTTTAGGCAGCCTGCTGCTAATAGATGGGGTTGTGTTCCTGTCTTGCTAGTTGTTTGGCATAGGGTGTCCAGCACTGTAGCTTGCTGGTCGTTGAGTGGAGCTGGGTCCTGTTGTTGAGATGGAGATCTCTGGGAGATTTTTTTTTTTTTTTTTTTTTTTATTTATTTATGGCTGTGTTGGGTCCTCGTTTCTGTGCGAGGGCTTTCTCTAGTTGCGGCAAGTGGGGGCCACTCTTCATCGCAGTGCGCTGGCCTCCCACTATCGCGGCCTCTCTTGTTGCGGAGCACAGACTCCAGACGCGCAAGCTCAGCAATTGTGGCTCACGGGCCCAGTCGCTCCGCGGCATGTGGGATCTTCCCAGACCAGGGCTCGAACCCGTGTCCCCTGCATTGGCAGGCAGATTCTCAACCACTGCGCCACTGGGGAAGCCCCTCTGGGAGATTTTTGCCATTTGATATTACGTGGAGCTGGGAGGTCTCTTGTGGACCAGTGTCCTGAACTTGGCTCTCCCACCTCAGAGGCACAGCCCTGATGCCTGGCTGGAGCACCAAGAGCCTGCCATCCACATGGCTCAGAATAAAAGGGAGAAAAAGAAAGAAAGAAAGAAAGAAAGAAAAGAAGGAAAGGAAGAAAGAAAGGGAGGAGAAAGAAAGGAAGAAAGAAAAAGAGAGAGAGAGAGAGAGAAAGAAAGAAAGAAAGGAAGAAAGAAAGAAAGAAAGAAAGAAAGAAAGAAAGAAAGAAAGAAAGAAAGAAAGAAAGAGAGAAAGAAAGAAGCGGTTATACTTTTTAAAGGCTCATAAAGAAACTGAAAATGGCTGTGAGAAAGTAAGAATGATTCACACAGCTCTTGAACTTGGCCTTTGGAGAGAACAGATATATTCTACCCTGTGTTTACAGCATCTAATCCCCATCACCTCCACAAGAAAACCTGTAATGAAAGCTGATTATGCTATAATGTAACACTAGAATGAATGATCCATCTATTTTCCATTGTTTACTGAGTTACACGAGGTTACCATGGTTCAGGCAGCCTCATTACAGGCAATGCTAACCATGCAGTGTGAATGGAGATTACATAACTACCAGGAATGGTGCGTTATGAAATCCAGTGGTTCCTTGTTTTATAGGAAAAAAATAGTCTGCTAAAAGGTGAGTATAGCAAGAGAGAGAAAAAAAGTTCAAGAAAACATATGTAAGTCACATTTAATGTAAAATTTTATGTTACCTAAAATAATTAAAAAATAGTTTATGACACTAAAGCAAAAAAATGGACATTTTAGAGAGCAAGAAGTGTGTAAATAAAACAAACCTCACAATTTTGCCCCTAATCTTTATGACTTGGTTTAAATATTCCATTATTTTTCAAGCCACAAACTGCAGGAAAAACAATGATTGTTGCTTCAATAACTTTCTTTTGCTTTGTTTTGTTTCGGTTTTTAGCTTGAAAGTTTTTCTTGAATTAACTTTGCTATACATTGGTGTGTTTTTTCAAATGCAATTGTAGGATATCTCCCTTGTGTACAAAGGGATTGATGGATGCATGTCCAAGGGATAGTTCATCTTTTAATATTAGATGCTCTGCGGGTCCAGAACCAGTGCAGAAACTTGAAAACCATTCCATAAACTGGAGTAATCAGGTATATAGGAACTAATTTTGTACCTTGTTTAAAATGGATGCTCAGTAGATCATGTTAAATAGGTAACTGACTGAGCCCCATTAAATATATAATGAGCTGTTAGAATTAAAAGAAAGTTTTCTAGCAACATATTGAAAGTAAGGATGCATTTAATATGTAAAAATCAAGATTGAAAAACAAAATCTCTTATACTTGAAAAGTTACATTTTACCTACTCTGAAGTAAAAGAAAAAGGATAAACTCTTTCTTACATGATTCCTAAATTGTGTCTGTCAGGAGAAAGAGGAAACCAAATTATAAAACGGAAGTTTTAATTTAATAGAAGCAGGTCAAGACAACATCACGCAGCCTTCGTTGTGTTTTTCAACTTATCAATAACAATCAAGTGAGTGTTTCCTCATAAGGAGGTATGTAGCGTCAAAAGAATATTGACTCTGAGATCTCAGAACAGGCAGATTTTAACAGGAAAAGAGGCAAGAGTTTACTGGATAAACACATTTTGAAATACTGACAGGCAATCTTGGAAACAATCCATTGCCTAACTCAATTGTGAAGCACATAATTGAAGTTGTTTTAGTAGAAGAGTTTATTATCTGTGCTCTATGAACCTGATGAATTATAACTCAATGTAGAAAGTGCTGGAAACTGCAAATTTGACTAGTATAATGGAAAGAATACTGAGCTTGGAGTCTGAAGGCGTGGGTTGAGTTTCAGCTTCTTTACTTACTTGGGTATTTCCCATGAGCAGATTACTTAATCTTTCTGAGTCAACTGTGCCCATAAATAATTTGGTAGATGGGCTGAAACACTTTTGAAATACTAAAGAGCTAAAGGAATTATTATTTTGCAAGTTTGTGTAGGAAATATACACAAAGATATACATTTTTATTTAAAATTTTAAATTTCTTTAATGAGCAATTTATGGATATTAAAATAGGTTGAACTGAAAATGACTTTAAAAATTAAAGTTCACTAGACATGCCTTACGTGTCTTTGGTTGAACTTCGGTGTCAAATGACATCTGTCTAGCAGCTCATCATATTGCTACTCTATGAATTCACAGAATAAGATCAAAAGGCACAACAATAATTTAAGCTCTATAAAGTCAGGGATATTTTACCCTGTATCCCCAGTGTCTAAACAGCATGTAGGAGGAATTCCATAAATATTTCATGAAAGAATAAATTAATTAACCAGGACCAGGAGTCATCTTGTCGTCAGAATCCAGAAAGAATTTGAACTGATAACTTGATGGGAATAACAATTACTGATCTCTGCATAATATATAATCAAGCATTGCAAGTCTGCTGGTCTGAAAGAAGAAGAGAAACCTTTGCCCTTACCCCACATCTGTCTCTTGCTCAGAAGAACAAGACATTCAACCAACTGGAAATCAAGGCATATACCACTCTCCAGCCAGAGTGCAGCAACCTGAGCATTGGTTTCCCTCCTCTTTAATCAGTCTATCTCATTCTATAAAATATTAGACTAAGACCCCAGAATATAAATAGGCAAGAAATAAGGAGAAACGTTTGTAGAACTCTGGAAGACATAGTCTTCATAGATAAAATTTTATGTAAGAATGGAGGTAAGATGAACCCAAATACTACTGCATGTGGGAAAGTATGGGTTTTGCCGTGATTCTGATGTTTTAGCATCTCGGACAACCAAACAGTAGAGACAAAATAAGATATCAGCTCAAGTCAAGCAGACCCCCTCATTTACTGTGTGTCTGGCATTTACTTACATTAGCCTATGAGGTAAACAGCAATACACATCCAACTTGAGATCTAAGAACATATTGACTAAAACTCAGTGTTTCACTGTCTGTGACTTACTTAAAAATACCCCGTCAGAGATAACTGTGTTATGTATGTGCAAGTGAGTGTAAGCTTCAGCTCCCTGGCCAGTCCATTGTTATACTTAAAAGTTCATGTGCTGGGTGTTCAACTCACTTACTATCAAGAATGAAAGGCCTGAGAGTGGCCAGTGCAAGTTCTAATCAGGAAGCTGTTACTCTTTGCTAATTAGAATACTGGATTTCAGAATTTTTTTTATGTTTTAATCTAGCCAAGGGTTTTTTTTTTTTTTTAATTGAAGTATAGTTGATTTACAAGGTTGTGTTAGTTTCAGGTGTACAGCAAAATGATTCAGAGATATATATTTATATTCTTTTTTTTTAAGGTTTTATTTTCTTTTGAATTTTATTTTTTTATACAGCAGGTTCTTATTAGTTATTTATTTTACACATATTAGTGTATATATGTCAATTTTATTTTTTTATACAGCAGGTTCTTATTAGTTATCTATTTTACACATATTAGCGTATATATGTCAATTCCAATCTCCCAATTCATCCCACCACCACCACCACCACCACCCTGCTTTCCCCCCTTGGTGTCCATACGTTTGTTCTCTATATCTGTGTCTCTATTTCTGCCTTGCAAACTGGTGCATCTGTACTATTTTTCTAGATTCCACATATATGCATTAATATACGATATTTTTCTCTTTCTGACTTACTTCACTCTGTACGATGGTCTCTAGATCCATCTACGTCTCTACAAATGACCCAATTTCATTCCCTTTTATGGCTGAGTAATATTCCACTGTATATATGTACCACATCTTCTTTATCCATTCATATGTCGATGGGCATTTAGGTTGCTTCCATGACCTGGCTATTGTAAATAGTGCTGCAATGAACATTGGGGTGCATGTGTCTTTTTGAATTATGGTTTTCTCTCAGTATATGGCCAGTAGTGGGATATATATATTCTTTTTTTCAGATTCTTTTCCATTATAGGATATTACAAGATATTGAATATAGTTCTCCATGCTATACAGTAGGTCCTTGTTGTTTATCTATTACATATATATAATAGTAGTGTGTATCTGTTAATTGCAAACTCCCAATTTATCCCCCTCTCTCCCCTTTCCTCTTTGGTAACCATAAGTTTGTTTTCTGTCTGTGAGTCTATTTCTATTTTGTAAATAAGTTCATTTGTATCATATTTTAGGTTCCACATATAAATGACAACATATGATATTTGTCTTTCTCTGAATGACTTACTTCACTTAGTATGATAATCTCTAGGTCCATCCATGTTGCTGCAAATGGCATTATTTCATTCATTTTTATGGCTGAGTAATATTCCATTGTATATATGTACCACATCTTCTTTATCCATTCATCTGTCAATGGACGTTAAGGTTGCTTCCATGTCTTGGCTATTGTAAATAGTGCTGCAGTGAACATTGGGGTGCATGTATCTTTTCAAATTAGAGTTTCATTGTTTCTAGATATATGCTTAGGAGTGGGATTGCAGGATCATATGGTAACTCTGTTTTTAGTTTTTTAACGACCCTCCACACTGTTCACCATAGTGACTGTACCAATTTACATTCCCACCAACAGTGTAGAAGGGCTGCCTTTTCTCCACACTCTCTCCAGCACAGAAATGCAGTTTTATTGGTGAAAATAATAGTCTGTGGACTAGCATGATGAATGTTGGAAATGGACTCTCAAAGGAGAAATTAAAGATATGCAAAGTATGTAGATTAGCTAAAATGGCATGGATAGACAGATGATAGATGGATAGGCAGACATAGAAATATATGCATGTATTTTTTTTAAAGAGACACTCACTCCTCCTATCATACATAAGCAAGGTAGAAGAGCCAGGAGACCAGCAGCCTCACCTATAAGGATATCTTAGACAATCCTCACCCCTTCTGCCTCTGAAGGTGAACTCCTGAGGGTTTTCAGCAGTGCCCCGTGAAGGCATATTGAAGCCTGAGCTCAGCAAAGAAAAAAAGTGTGCCCTTACATACTCTTACCAAAATATCTTCCCACATTTTGAACCAAATGTAAAAGTTAATAAAATCTCTACAATCAGAAACATGACCATAAAGCTCCATGTTGCCCAATGGGATCAGATGCCATGGTAAACCTTCACGAACTGTTCTAGCAGTTCGGTAACCACTGGTTACTTGGAAATGACTTCTTGTTGCACAGTAATGCAGGAACATAAAACAATGACTGTCTTTATTTAAAATTTTGACATTTTGTTCATGACAAATTATTCTGCATTAATTTTGAATTTTTAAAATATTATTTCTCTTGATTACTAAGTGTTTTGGCACCTCTTTAAATTTTGCACCTGAGGCTAATGCCTCAACTGCCCTGATTTTGAGCATCTGAGGTGTCTACAAGACTGAAATATTGTATCTCTAGAATTTTGGTGTTTGACTCTAGCAAACCTCTAATCCAAGGTAGTGTTCAAAGAACCCCAATGGATGGAGAATGGGATCTTCTAGAGACTATAAAATGAGCATTGTAAATAAAATGTCTGTTGTTTGGTTTTATTTTTGATTGTTTTATATGTTATTTTACTATTAAATATTTAGTTAATAAATATCTATATATGTGGTATAATCTGGATGAAACTTGTTTTCATTATTATCTGACAGGCCAGAATTTGGGAATGGCTACCATTATCTGCCAAAAGAGAAGCTGAGAATAAGTTAATTCACAACACTCAAGGAGACAATGAATGGGATCAAGGGTAATGTATATTTTATCTCATTTAACTACATTTTTGTCGCACTAACTATCTGTCAAAGATTGTTTTATATGCTTTACAAAATTTGATTCATAACAATCGTCTCTGTGAAATACTATTATTATCTCTATTCTACAAATGAGAAAACTCTCTTCTTTCTCTTGGGAAAATCCAGAACTAGGTGTACCTCGCTTGAAACTGCATGACAGAAAAAGTCCACCATAGATATTATACAACACTAATGTAGCAAAACGAAAGAAAACATTGAGCCTTTAGACCCAGAGAGGGAATGTATTTTTAAAATAACTCATCTCAAGAACCAAAAAATACATTTAGAAAATTTGTTAAAATCCTCAATCAAATGCAAAAACCCAAGAACTCATAACTATAAAGGATCAGGCAAAATAAGAGAGCAAATCAGTAAGATTTAATCTACTACAGTAATTTTTTTGGAGGGGGAGAAAGTTTTATTATCAAGTTAATGTAAATCCTCTTAAAGACTGTTAGAATGCTTCTGTCCCACTCTTGGCTCAAATCTACTTAAAAATTGCAGCACTGATTGTCACAAAAGTATCTGTGGTTCAGAGAAATGTCTCTAAAGACTAACGTTTAATTATGTCCATTCTAAGAGTTTGTGGTATGAATTTGAAGGGTGGATATAATTTCTGGACTTAGATCCTCACATCCTGATAGCGCTTTCCCCCCCAGCTTTACTGAGATATAATTGACATATAACACTGTGTAAGTTTGTGTACAACACGTTGATTTCATATACTTATATATTGCAATACAGTTACCACCTTAGCATTAGTTAACACCTCCATTATGTCACATAATTACAATTTCTTTCTGTGGTGAGTATAATTATTTTTAATTGTCCACTTATGTATATGTCTTCTTTTTTGCTTCAGGTTTCAATTACAGGCCCTGCACATAACAGGCATTAAGAAAATGTTTGATGAATAAAGTATGAATCTACTCCTCCCTTTTCCCTAAAAATAATTACTGAACATATGAGTAACTTAAATAAACACAGTATGGCTTCTAAACAAGGGAGCCCCCAATTTGATATTCTGTGGTCTATCATGCTCAAATGTAGAAGATAAATAACATCTTAAATGTACTCTTATTGAAAAGACCTTGTTTTGCCTCTAAAGCATAAAGATTCCAAATGAAAGATTTTGGTTCTTTCTTCTGTAGCAAACATATCCATTAAAATATAATGATGGTATTCAAATTTTTTAAGTGACTTCTTTTATTTTCAAAGGATTTTAATATGTTTATATATCTAAAATCAATGCTACCAACTCTTGGCAAACAAATAAAGGGTTAAAAGAAACTACAGATATTTCAGCTAAAGATTCCAGCTAGATTTTAAGGGGACTGGTGGTTAATGAATTTTCAGGTGAATAAAAACTGCCTCAGGCTGCTGCTATGGTGCTTTGGTATCACTTGGCAGTAATTTGCAGGCTTAACAGGAAAGAAGACAAGTGAAGACTATATCACAACATTCCCTGTAACTCCAGTTCTTGTTTCAAGCACAATCCCATTGCTGTCTGGGTGATGTGAGAATAAATGCTTTCAAGACACACACATAAAAAGGGATTTTGTAAGTAGTATCCAGCAGGAACCTCAGAATTAATCTGCAAAATAACAAAACCTGCCTGACTGATCAGAACATAGGTTTTTCTTCTATGCTGTGACAGCCATTTCCATGTTTTTGCAATTATATGGTTTTAGACGAAGCAATCATTTTAGCAACTTTTTAATCATTCTTCCCAAATAGCAAAGACTCAAGTGGGTATCTTTGTAATACAGTTGTCAGTATTTCTGACCCTCTTGTTTTGTGACATGACAGTCACAACCCCTACTAGTTTCTGGGAATGAAGTCCATTGTAATGAAGGTGATCCTGTTAAAAATATTTTAAATATTTTAATTGTTAAATCAGTTTTAGCTACGTGCAATGTGGTTCAAAGGCAATCAGCGTTCCCTATAAGCTGCGCCCACGCACCCGCGCATACACACAAGCACTCATCACAGTAATGCACGTGCTAGAATGAGCCCCATAAAGGAAGGAATCTTCGCCTGTTTTGTTCACTGCTGTTTACCTAGCACATAGAACAGTGCCTGGAACATTACAGGAACCTTACATATATTTGTGGAGAGAATTGTGCCATACAAAACACAGTGGTTGTGGCTTTATGTGTGTATAAACTGAATGTTCCCCAGAACAACGTTGAAAAGTATGAGGTTCTGTTCTCCTTAACTTCATCTTCCATCTTCTGTACTTCCAAGTCCCTGTCAAATCTACTCTGCTCCCTTTGGGCATCTAACAATGTTAAAAATCATATTAATATTTATAACTTTTTTAAAAATTAATTTATTTATTTATGGCTGCTTTGGGTCTTCATTGCTGCATGAGGGCTTTCTCTAGTTGCGGTGAGCGGGGCCACTCTTCATTGCGGTGCGCAGGCCTCTTGCTGCGGTGGCTTCTCTTGTTGCGGAGCGCGGGCTTCAGTAGTTGCGCACGTGGGCCTAGTTGCTGCGCGGCATGTGGGATCCTCCTGGACCAGGGCTCGAACCCGAGTCCCCTGCACTGGCAGGCAGACTCCCAACCACTGCGCCACCAGGGAAGCCCAATATTTATAACTTTTACATAATGCTTACAATGTCCAGAAACTGAGCTATGCACTTTACATTTTCACCTAATTCCCACAATAATGTTATAAATCAGGTGATGCTATAACTCTCATTTAATTGACGAGACAAACTGAATTACAGAGAGGTAAGTACCTTGAACTACACAAACTAGAATCCCTGGCCTCATCAACTTATCATATGGCCTCCCAATGATCTTTTACTCACTAAGCCCTTTTCCTTACCAGCATGTGAGAGGACAGGCTACCCTTCTTTTCTTATGTCTCAAAATCCCCACTTCCCTTCTCAGTTCCCTTTCCCCAACCCGCCAATGCCAATGCCAGAATCCATCCTCTCTGTCTCAACTGGAATGAGTATGCTCTCAGGCACGTAGGATGGCTGACTAATCAACTCGTTACCCATTAGTGTAAATAAGTTTCCATCAATGGATTGCCTAAGCCAAACATTTCTATCTTCAACCTTTAATCTCTGCTGCTTAATGATAATAATAGATGGTTTTATCTAGTCATTAAGGAATTTGGGCATCAGCAAGAAATGGAGAAGAATATCTCCCAACATAGATATAATTTCATTAATTTGATACTGTTCATTATAAAGCTTACTTATTTGTCAAGCATTGTGTTAGGTGATGGGGATACAAAGTTGGGTAAAGCAGAGCCCTGTCCTCTCAGAACTAAAGGAAGAGAGGGAACGAGAGAAAAGGAGGAGTGGTAATGGCATCGATGGTTTTAAATAAGGTACCGATGGTGGCCCCAAGGAGAGAAGATTAAGTCTGCCTGAAGAGGTTAGATAAGTTTTGAAAACAAAGGTAGTTTTTATGTGAGGTCTTAAGAAAAACAATATTAGAGAGAGCAAGAAATGGGGGACTTTAGATTGGAAAAAGGAACAATGTGAGCAAAGGTGAAGAAATGGGTAATTGCGTGGATTGACCTAGAGGTTATTATGCTAAGTGAAATAAGTCAGACAGAGAAAGACAAATACTGTATGATTTCACTTATATGTGCAATCTAAAAAAGAAAACAAATGAACTAACATAACTCAACAGAAACAGAGTTATAGATACTGAGAACAAATAGGTGGTTGCCAGAGGGGAGGTGGATGGGGGTATGGGTGAAATAAATGAGGGAGATTAAGAGTACAAACTTCCAATTATAAAATAAATGAGTCCGGAGATGAAATGTACAACATGAGGAATATAGTCAATTATACTGTAATATCTGTGTATGGTGACACATGGTAACTAGACTTTTCATCGTGATGATTTTGTAATGTAAAGAAATATCCAGTCACTATGTCATGCACCCAAAACTAACATAGTGTTGTAGGTCAATTATTCTTCAATTATTAAAAATATATGCATATGTAGACACAGAGTAAATGCATCAAAATGCTCATGGTCATTACCTATGAGAGGTGGGGATTATGGGTGATTGTTACTTTTTACTTTATCCTTTTATGTATTTCTAGTTGAATGCAATGAACATGTGACACTTGTAAAATTAGAAAGAAAACAATAAATGTCATTAAAAATGAAAAATAAATAAATCCCAACCTTATAATAAATTAGGAAATTGAAATATATGCTACATCTGAAGCTAATAAAAGAATAGAAATTAATCCAATAAAGTGTACCACTTTAAAAGGGGAGAAAAGAACAATATGTAAGAGTTCCAGTTCTGTCTTCGCCAGTTCTCGACATTGTCAATTTTTCAAAAAACAATTCAATTGGTGTGTAGTAGTAATTTATTTACTTTAAAATTTTTTTTAACTTTTTAGTTAACATTTTTTTTAATGACTAATGTAGAGTATCTTTTTACATGCTTGTTTGCCATTCGTATTTCTTCATTGGTGAAGTATTTGGATCTTTTGACATTTTAAAAAATTGGGTTGTTTTCTTACTGTTGAGTTTCGAGTTACGTATTTTGAATTCAAGTAATTTATCAAACATACATATTGAAAATCTTTTGAAATGTATAATTACATGTGTGTTTAGAAACTGACATTCTATGTTAATTAGAATATGCAGTGGTGATGGGTGGAAAGAGTCTTCACTGAGGCAGGAACAAAGGCTACAGAAACCAAAAGGACCACTGGGTCCCTAGTCCTGCATGAAGAACAGTCCTCCAAGCCTACAAGGCAATGGTCAGGGGACACTCACAGCCATCTTCCCAAAACCACCAGTTTGGGGACATAGAACTTTCATAAGGGAATGTACTATGTATAGCACAGAATGCAGAAGACTTGAAGTTTTACAATAAAAGAGAGGAGTTTTATACTGATTTGTTTAAAATTAAACAACAGATTGTAGAAAGAAATTTGTTTTACTAAAAGTTAAGGATGATGAATCACACTAAATTTTAATGAGAATTTTGTAAAACAGGAACTTCAGGTATGTTTTGAAAAACTAATTATAAAATAAACATGATCCTTACCTTATTATTTCTGTGTTCATGGAAAGGTTGCCTAATTATGCTTACACACATAATTGCTCCAAGGAGAAGCAACCCAAGTAGGGGATGCTGTAGCTTGAGAAAATCCATTCTCTACCAAAATAGATAGCTCATCAATAACTGAACTAATACTATTTTTCCTTTCCTTAAGTGTCCTTGATGTTTGTCTAGAATGATTTAGGCAGTACCAGTGGGGAGGCAGGCAGATGATACATTCCTATAAGTAAGTCATGTTTATTCCTAATAAATTTTAAATATTGTAGAAACAATCATAGTAGTAGAGTCTGAGTTGTTTGGCTGCTTTCTTAGGGTACTAATTTATTTTTTAAAAGAAATCCTAAAGTTCTCAATTTAGAGATGACTAGAATAGCAAAATGTTTAAAGAACTAGAGGAATTCTTGGGTAGCCTGTATCAGCTGTAATACACTATAGTACTCTTAATCTGTTGCTCTGTGCCCCTCACACTCCCCACCAGCCCTCTCCTCTTCTAGTAATCCCAACTCCCTCATAACACAACCATCTACCAGTTTCTCCAGCCAAAAATCTAGCAGTCATCCTTTATTTCTCTCTGTACTTTATCTCTTACATCCTTGCCATCAACAAATCCTGCTGCTTCTACTTACAAAATATATCACAAAAGGGCTACTTCTCTCCACTGCCACCACCTCAGCCCACCCACAATCCCTTCTCTACTAGACTACTTCAAACCCTCCCAGTGTCTCCATGCTTTCATTATGAATCATTCTCCGTAGAAGAGCCAAAATAATCAACTTTAAAGGCTGGATCTCTATAGTATTTAATATATTTAAAAATATATAAAGAAAAATGAGCTAACAGTAACATAGCCACTAGGAAATTGATTGAACTAGGAAATAAAACTTTACCAACACATTTAAATCCCCTTATATATCTTTCCCCAATCAACTTCCCCATTCATTAACCTCCAACATTCCTGTATTTGATGTTTACCAACACACCTCTTTTGGGGGATCTATTACATGTATCTGTAAGCAACATATAAATACTATTTCTGCATTTTTAAAGTTTGATAAAATATTTAGCCATTCTCCTGTGACATTCTCTTCCTTAAAACTTAGTACTAAAGAGGACTCCCCTTCACTCACAGAATGAAGACAGCTAGTGAGGTCATGTCCCGTGATGTTTCATAGACTCAGAGATGGCCCTAATGTGACCTTGGTGTTTTCCCAAGAGTATAGACAGTGCATAAACAGTGTCAACCTCATGATACTTAAAACTGTCTGAACCTCAGTTTACACATGAAGTTTCCAGAAGAATGAATTAAAAGACTGAAAATTATCATATTAAAAAGAATTCATCATACTTAGGGAAAAGTAATTTGTCTTATTGTATAAATGACAATTTCAACAAGAGTATAAATTAGATGTAATTATATAAACTGGAAGATAGGGTATTTACATCCAAACATCATTCTAGTAATGGGCAGTTTAGATACATTCGATATAATAAAAATTTAGGATGTTAAAAATATCTACATTTTGGGCATCATAAAAAAGCAAAGACAGGAATTCTTCCTGCCCACTCAGTAACTCACAAAGTTTGGCATAACAATTGTCACAAACTGATCTCAGAAACAGAGCAATGATACATTTTCTATGAGTACAGACTGTGAAATACTACGGATTGTGCTTTATATAATATTGTTTGAGGCAATCTGTATAAGAAATAACATCAAGATTCATAATTGCACAAATCTGAAAGGCCTTACATTTCCCATCACAAATTACCCTACTGTCATAACTCACAAAGAAGTAATTGTAGTATTTTATAAACTGTTTACTGTCTAAGATTGCAAATTGTTTAGCTAATTCATACAAACTTTTTGGCTGCAAATCTTCAATGTCATAGGCCTGGGTCAGGTTATACTCCAGCTTCCAATTAGATTTTCCCTTTAGATTAGCATCTGTCAGGTTCAAGTAATACTGCAGCACATCCTATAGTTAAAAAGAGTAAAAAAGCCTGGTTCGTTTTTTGGCATATGAAGTACTGCATATCAAGAAGAGTTCTTATTAGGATTTATGTGACATTCTTAATTTAAAGTATAGTCATTTTAAGAAGTGGGCATTGCTTTTAAAGAAAAAGAGTCCTGATAGAAAAATCTATATATTTTTTCATTTAAAAAATAATGAAAGAACGTAATAGAAAATAATCCAACTATACAGAGGGATTTACAAAATAAAAAGTCTTCGATTCACACACCTCAGAAGTAGCCACTGCTAATAGTTGTATATAAATCAGTCATATGCAGGAGGTGACTTGTACCAGCCCACAAATGCTGACTGTCAAATTTTCAGGCATCTTGCAAGTTAGTTGGTATCACTTTGGCAGCTTGAAATTGGCCATGATGGGAGTATTTATGCCGTGGAAATTGGCAAACACTACAAATCAAAGCACTTTTCCCCCCGCCCGGTGAACCAGCTGTTAAACATTTACCAGCACTCCAGTGTATGTGTGCTGTTCTAGACTTTATGTACAAAGAAATATAAGTATTTAGAATATATATACCTATTTTCTATCTTTTTGACTTTTTCAAAAAATGAAATTAAACTATACAAACTTTTGTACTTTTAAAAATGATATAGTATTCTATCAGGTACATCTTTCTATGTCAGTATACACACACACACATGCACACACACACGTGTGTGTGTATCTGAGATTCAGATCCAAAAATAGGCAACTAATAGTTGTAAAAGAATTCCTTTGGGGACTTCCCTGGTGGCGCAGTGGCTAAGAATCCGCCTGCCAATGCAGGGGACATGGGTTCAAGCCCTGGTGCAGGAAGATCCCACATGCCGTGGAGCGACTAAGCCTGTGCGCCACAACTAATGAGCCTGCGAGTCACAACTACTGAGCCCACGTGCCACAACTACTAAAACCCATGCACCTAGAGACTGTGCTCCACAACAAGAGAAGCCACCACAATGAGAAGCCCCCGCTTGCCACAACTAGAGAAAGCCCACGTGCAGCAACAAAGACCCAACGCAGCCAAAAATAAATAAATAAATAAATAAATTTTTAAAAATTCCTTTGGACTATTTTATCAATTGTTTTATCTCCTTATTTAATTTAATGTTTATGGATTAAACCAGATTTTTCCTGCCCTATCTTTTCTTGTAAAAACATGCTCTAGGGATTAACAAATCTATCTCCTACTAAATTTACCTAGGAGAAAAATACAGTTACATCAATAAAGACTTTAATTGAGAAATTCTTTTCAAATTATATTTGTTGAAAGGGGCAGTACCCATAAGCTAAATGCCTGGCCTTTTGAGGCTGAATTGATATATAGAGTCATGTACCAGCTCCAGAGAACTTTTGTCTCCAAAGTTCCAACTCTATTTATTTTCTTTACAAAAAAATTTTTGCCAACATTTATTGAGTGCTTACTGTGAGCCAAGCATTTTTCCAAGTGCTTTAAGAATAGTTGTTCATGTAGTCCTCACAGCAACTCAGTGAAGTCAGTAATATTTTAATCTCGGTTTTAAGGAGAATAGACTAGGACACAGAGAAGTAGGGTAAGACCACTCATGAGAGAGTATGGTTTCAGAGCCTACATTCTTCTTCATAGCTGTGTTCTGGAGAAGAGTAATTAATAACAAATATGGAGTAGTGAAAAGTTTCAAATGTATATAAGTCCACAAACAAGGCGCTACCCAATGAAACCCTTATCTAAGTAAATGTGAAGACCTTAGAAGACAGAAACAGCTTCCCAAAGGCTAACCTCATAAACCCACACTTAGAAAGTGCTGACATTCCAAATATAAAAAGGAAGAAAAACATCCTGAGATTTCAACATAAAGTACAATTCACAATAGCTGCGCTGAAAACATTCAACTAAACTAATGAAAACCACAAAGATATGCATAAATATGGGGTCACTTCTAAAACTGTACCAACTTACCAGTAATTTATAATCACGAGGATCATACTGAAATAGTCTGACACCAGGATTGTTGGTCTGTTTTTCTAAAACACTCTTCACTGGAGTAACAGCAGGAGCCACAAACAAAGAATTTATTGGATTTCCTAGACAAAATATATGTACATAAATATATATTTTTTAATAATTGAGTTTAACTATATTAAAAATATGAACAAATTCCAGATTAAGAGGTTAACAGAAGTAACGGCCAAATGATGTGTGATGCTTGATGGATCCTGATCTGAAACAACAGTAAAGAGACACTTTTGAGAAAATAGGGGAAGTTTTACTATGAAGAGATTAAAAGAATTATTGTTGATTTTGTTAGGTAAGTTAATGGTATTATTATTATGTAAGTTATCCATATACTTTAGCAATGAATACAGAAGCATGTAGGGCTGAAATACATTTGATGTTTGAGATTTATGTTCAAATACTTCAGCAAAAAAAGAATAAAGGATCATAGATAAAATAAATGTGGCAAAATCTTGATAGATATTGAATATAAGTGATGGTACATGGGGGTTTGTTTTATAATTCTCTCTACCTATATATATATTTGCAATTTTTCATAATAAAACTATCCAACTTATTACAAGTACACACACACAGAATATACAAAGCTAGTTTTTTTTGTACTCTACCTATAACAATATTCCAATAATTATATAATAAGAATTTAAGTGTCACCATGTTTTATACATATCTGTTATAGCAGCAGTCCCCAACCATTTTGGCACCAGGGACCGGTTTTGTGGAAGGCAATTTTCCCATGGGTGTGGGGGTGGGTGATGTTTCAGGCGGTAATGGGAGCGATGGGGAGTGATGCGGAACAGCAGATAAAGCTTCGCTCTGTGCGGCCCCGTTCCTAACAGGCTGCAGACAGGTAGCTGTCCGCAGCCCAGGGGTTGGGGACACCTGTATTATAGAACTAAATTTCTGAGTCAAAAAGCTATCAAATGCTGAAAAATGGTCACTTTTACCAAGCCCACTCATTCTAGATGAAGAAGGTAAAGCATTTGAAAAATGTTCCCCAATTACTGAAAAAAAAAAAAAATACATATTGATTTTTCTACTGGCTGACTGCTAAAAAATCAGAACTCTTATTTTGTTAACTCTCAGTTTTCTTGCCCTTATACAGAAGTTATCTTTAAAAATAGATAATCGTTGGGCTTCCCTGGTGGCGCAGTGGTTGAGAGTCTGCCTGCCAATGCAGGGGACACGGGTTCGAGCCCTGGTCTGGGAAGATCCCGCATGCCACGGAGCAGCTGGGCTCGTGAGCCGCAATTGCTGAGCCTGCGCGTCTGGAGCCTGTGCTCCGCAACAAGAGAGGCCGCGATAGTCAGAGGCCCGCGCACCGCGATGAAGAGTGGCCCCCGCTCGCCGCAACTGGAGAAAGCCCTCGCACAGAAATGAAGACCTAACACAGCCATAAATAAATAAATTAATTAAAAAAAATAGATAATCGTTGTCTTATTTAATGCTAGAGCTTCTTCTATTTTTTTTTCTTTTAATGCTGAGTAGATGACAATGTCGATAAGCACTTAAAAGTAGGAGCTTAATTTATTTTAAACCAACAGTAAATTGTGCTTTGCTCTTTAAATTCTGAGAAGTAAATCTAGTCATATCAAAGGAAACTTGAGTCTAGCAGGTAAATAAAAAAGAGTGATTCTCTAAACTCGAGGACCTAAAAGAACATTTGAGCGAACTGAGGGTTTCAGAGGCTTTTGTGTCAACAGCAGTCAAATGACGATGGCCTTGTGGAGCTAAAAGGAAGAAACCCAGTGGCAGGACTAAATATGATTTGGACAGTTGCCATCACTCACAGAGGGTACTGAGAAAAAGCAGGTGCTGGCAGGCAGATCTAATAAAACTTTTAATTTACTGGATCAGTAAAAAGTAATGGATATTCACTATTTTGCTCTAGCATCTTGGACTGAGGAGATGCAAATAGAATGTTATATTACCTTTTTTATCTGAAAGAACCATAATACTATCTCTGTGAGTGTGTCCATAAAATTGTCCTGCAATGATGTTACTGTATTTTCTAAAAATATCTATCAATTTCTCATTATAGTATTCTCTCATTGCCGTCATGCTCCTTGAATAAGGCAGGTACCCCACTGGAACATGAGCTATGATGTACACCTGGAGAAAGAAACACAAAGAGGACTGATGAGACTCTTTTTGCACATTTTTCACAACAAAATGATTTAGATACCCAAGATTGAAAGTATATTAATTAAATTTTAGAAAGCAAATATACCATTTCTCCTATTTATTTACCAAAAAAAGATGAAATTATGAAACTATTAATGGCCCTATATTTGCACTTGTTTATTTGAACTACATGGTTTATGATGTAAGGTAACTGTGACTTTGCTCAAAATTTTTTTAAAAATATCAACAGATGTCAACCAATTCCCCAGAGCATTAAAAGCAAAATAAAACAAGCAACAACAGCAGAGGCAAATCACAAAGTGTTTCATGTAAGAACATCTTTAAATTTTAATTCTTTTATTAATACCTGACCCCACTCAAGTCTAATAAGTATACAAGTTTAACCCTCTGTTTATCCCATGATGATGTTAGTCTACGGCATCTACCTTCTCCTTATTTTGCTGACAGATGTTCAGTGTATTTTCTAGCCATTCAAACTGATTTGCTGGGTCAGTCTTATTTAGGGTCACGATATTTGGGCCATAGTATAAGTTTGTGTTGAGACTGATGATCCTAAGGTTCAGATTAGTTGAAACTTTCTGTGAATAAAAGCCACCTATAAAAACAAATTTGAAACACATTCTAGAATAATACACACACAGATACATAGACACTGTGAAAGCAAAATCTTAATAAAGGTTTTCAAGCCATTTAGGCAGGTTATACTTATTTCTTATTCTTTAGTTTGCACATACATAGGCTGTCATTGGATAAGAATCAGATTTAACAAACATTTATTGAAAAACTACTATGTGTCAAGTCCAATGCTGCCACTTCCACAAATTGAGGTAACAACAGTTGTATCCAACATTCACATGAAAAGATAACTAAATGTTTTGGCACTAGACAATGAGGTACTGAATTTTATAAAAGAAAGATTAATACATCAACTTCTACTTTTGTATGTTTGGGGAATTAAGATAAGAGATATTGTGAAATCTAAAATCCAAAGAATGGGAACACACATGGATCTTGCCAGAGAATACTGAAGAAGAAATGTCAGATAAACCAGAGCTGCTACAATCTCAGGTGAGACGAGGCTTAAAGGTATAACCCCACTCACACCTGTGAACAAGTGGTGACAGAACACCCTGCTGCCATGGCACTTTCAGCCACTGGGACCTTGCCCCTGTTTTCTTCACCCTGGGCCCACTCACCATCCATGCCACTCCCCGGCTTTCAAACATGATAAGGCCTCCAGAAAAACTGGGCACAGAGACTCTGCAGAATTGGCACACCCAAGCAAATATTAAAGATCTAAGTCTAAACAACATGAACTGAGATAAAAAATAGAGATAAAATAGGGATGAGTAAATCTTTCACTTACCTTTCCTTAGAGTACTAATAGCTTCTTCATCCAGCCATGGCTTCCAGAGGCTTGCTACTGCATTGTACACCTTGCTGGTGAATACAGGCAGTTGATCCTGGCCACAAACAATATAATCCACCATTGAAACTCTAAAGATATATGGATGGATTAATTTAAATATCACTTGAGCAGTTACTGCTATGTTAGGCATCTGGAGATGCAGGAATACTAGAAAGACTTAATTTTCAAGGATTTATAACTTAATTGGGGAGATGGAGGACAAAATGCAACCAATCATCTATAAGACAATGTGCTAGGCACCACCACAAGGGCTCTGGGAGTGGAAAAGCAAGAACAATCAAGTCTAGCCCAGAGAGTCAGCAGGGGGAGTGAAAAGAGCATTTGAACCAGAACTTGAATAATGATTTCATCAAGTTGACAAGAAAGGGAATCGAAGCAAAAATAATGGCCCAGACACCAACACAGTGCCATATACAGCAACAAGCCCTTGTTTCAGCGTGACTGGGGTATAGAATGGATGTGAGAATACGCTTATTATAGAGACACTGAAGGCAGATTTGAGCCTGCCTCAAAATGTAGGACCTGGTGTAGCATGCCTAGGAGATGGATTTCAGAATTAAACAAAGTCCTATGAAATGTTAATACAGTATAAAGCTTTTTAACTTCTTGAATGAAGACTTATAACCACATGTTTTTGATTTTTTGTTTGTTTGTTTTATTGGCGTATATAGTTGCTTTACAGTGTTGTGTTAGTTTCTGTTGTACAGTAAAGTGAATCAGTTGTACGTATACATATATCCTCTATTATTTAGATTTCCTTCTCATTCAGGTCACCACAGAGCACTGAGTAGAGCTCACTGTGCTATAAGGGTGTGGTGCAAAGGGAACCCTCTGGGCTTCCCTGGTGGCGCAGTGGTTGAGAATCTGCCTGCCAATGCAGGGGACACGGGTTCGAGCCCTGGTCTGGGAAGATCCCACATGCCACGGAGCAATTAGGCCCGTGAGCCACAACTACTGAGCCTGCACATCTGGAGCTTGTGCTCCACAACAAGAGAGGCCGCGACAGTGAGAGGCCCGCGCACCGCGATGAAGAGTGGCCCCCGCTTGCCACAACTAGAGAAAGCCCTCGCACAGAAACAAAGACCCAACGTAGCAATCAATCAATAAATCTTTAAAAAAAAAAAAGGGAACCCTCCTGCACTGTTGGTGGGAATGTAAATTTATACAGCCACTATGGAAAACAGTATGGAGGTTCCTTAAAAAACTAAGAATAGAACTACCATGTGACCCAGCAATCCCACTACTGGGCATATACCCTGAGAAAACCATAATTCAAAAAGAGTCATGTACCACAATGTCCATTGCAGCACTATTTACAATAGCCAGGACATGCAACCAACCTAAGTGTCCATCGACAGATGAATGGGTAAAGAAGATGTGGCGCATATATACAACGGAATAATACTCAGCCATAAAAAGAAACAAAATTGAGTTATTTGTAGTGAGGTGGATGGACCTAGAGTCTGTCATACAGAGTGAAGTAAGTTAGAAAGAGAAAAACATGTTTTTGATTTGAAGTCTCTTTATGTCAGCCTAAATCATAACGTTCTGATTTTTTAAATAATATATGTATAATACATTATGCCATATTTTTATCATCCTATTTTATCATATTATAATAAAGTATCTTTATGGTGACATAAGCTCTAGGGAAGAAAAAAAACTTCAAGAAAGTACATACTGAATAAAAATCCAGAAATCATTGGTGAAATTGGGTAATTATTCCTATTTTTTGTTTCAAAAAATTATATTAAAAAACTGAAGCCATTTTCTTCACTCTTTTCATTTCCTTCTCTATATTGGTGACATAGACCTATTTCTTAAAGGAGTTTCCCTGTCATCATTAATTAAAATTCTTAGTTTTTTTTTTTTTAAGATGACACCCAAGTCACATTAGTTCCTAATACATGTGCCTAATACATAATGAAAATACAAATATATTCAGGGCAAGTAATAAGCAAATGACTTCTTTTAACTGAAACTGATTATCCAAAGGATATTTTCAATTTGTGTCAGCGATCAGAGTCATCTGTCTGAAAATTACACAATGGCTTAGGCCAATCTAAATTCTGATTAAAAATTGGTAATCATCATCATCATCATCATCATCAAAAACCTAATATCTCAGCCATTTGTTTACATTGGGATGGATGCCAAGATACTGGTATGGTCATGTAGAATCAAAATTTTATAAACATTGCTCTAGATTTTTCTGTCTATTTTAAGTATGAAAAATATGAGCACCAGAAAAGTTAAGTGATTTATCCAGGGAGCGCTGGTCAGTCCCAGAGCTGGGTCTAAATCCCAGGTCTTTCTACCATCACTCTTACATCCAGTTATCTATTGCACAATGGGAAGTGACCCACTCATCAGTTTGGTGGCACCAGCCTTGCCAGTGTATGAGTACCTGAGGACCCTGGCCCAGACTGCTTCCTTGAGTGGCAATGGAAAGAAATCCCTGGGCTGTCCACACGAATATCTACTTCTGATGTAATGGGTGGGAATTTGCGTCTATATTTGTATGTTTATGTAGCTATGTTTAAATACATGTTTGTGGGGCTTTAGTGGAGAAATAACACATCCGATTTATTTGTTACTAACATTCACCGGAATTTGATCTCAGATATGAGAAGTCTCTAGGAGAATTTGTTGTAGGGCTTTCATGTTACATCTGACCTTCCTGAAACTGGGATGGAAGGATGGCAGTAGAATAATAGAAGCTTTTCAGATATAAGGTCATAAGCTAGGAAGAGAAAAAAATTAACTGTTTAAGGTATAAAGCCTGCCAGTTTATCCTAGCTGTACATATAATCGGATATATTTTAGACGTTGGATAGCATCTATATCTTTGAATTATTATAAGATTTGGCTTCGCAAAAAGAAGGCAGAGATAAAAGTAAAATAAAACCAATCCTCAGAGGAGTTAGGAAACATGTGTCCCATGTCACTGCTTCATGCTACAAAACCACCACTTCACTTACTGAGGGCTTATTATGTGGCAGGTAGGAAACTATGCCCTTTCCATATAGTGTCACTAATTCTCCCCAAAACTTTGCAAAGTAGGTATTATTGCTCTGTTTACAAATGATCAGGGATAATTATGTGCATTATCCAAGTTGCTCAAGCTATTAGAAGGACAGGACAGGTTTTTAACTTCTAGTGACTGTGACTCTAAACTTACATGTTTTCCATTACAACAGTCTGCCTGTCACCTAAAGCATATAAAAACAATGTGTGTAACCTCTGATTCCTGGAGATTGCCCATTCCCAAGCCTCTGCTCTGTGTGGCCTAACATCTCAACAGTAACAAAAGCTGACCACTGGTTGAAAGGCCAACTCGCAAAGACTCCCATATTGTTCATCTCAAGACAGGAGGCCGGGCTCAAGAAGTCACTTGAAACTTAAGCTCATCACAGAGTGCAACTTTTCAAAGTCACATTATTCACATTAATTAACTATTATAATCAAAACCCTCATTAAGCAGCCTTTTGACATGAGATGGAAAAGATATGCTAAACCAAAAGAAAAATGTAGACAAAGAAAGGCATGAAAGTAAATATAATGTTTAGGAAACACTGATATGTTAGTCTGGCAAGAGTAAAGGATGTGTGAAAGGATGTTTGTTTAACTGAACACAAAAGATCCAGGATGTGGGCTCTCCCACTAAGTGATTGTGAGCACTGGAACAAGCAACTTAACATTTCTGGGCCTCAGTTTTCTCTTTGGTAAAATGAAGAGCTGATCTAGACAAGGGGTCAGCAAACTTTTTCTATGAAGGGTCAAAAAATAAATATTACTTTAGGCTTCTGGGCCATATAGTCAATGTGGCAACTATTCTACTCTGCTGTTACAGTACACAAGCAGCCACAGGCAAAACAGAAAGCACAGCCATGGCTGTGTTCCAGCAAAACTTTATTTACAAAAACAAGTGTCAGACTGCATTTGGACCACAGGCCCTAGTTTGCCAAGCCCTGAACTAAACAACAATCTCTAAGATCTCTTGAATCTGAACAAATCTAAGATTCTACACTGCTATAGCAGATCCCTGTAACCAGGGCTGCTATCCGATTGTTACGCACAGGCTGTTTAATAAACAGCCACTCTAATAGGTTGAAGGCTGGGCCGTATCAGGCATTAAAAATATTCTGAACATGCTCTCTGCCTTGAATCACATCTTGAACATGGACCTCCTTTTTTGGTTCTTATGATGATTTGCTATGCTTTTGTTTTTAATCACAATCCAGCTTAGATCAGAGTATGGGTAGCTTATACTATGCCTAATAGAAATTCTGAAAAATGTAAACATTGGTCAACATTAACCGTTTTTGTTAACCTGAACATGGAAATTCAAATGAACAAAATTATTCAAAAGAAAGGAGAAACTGAGGAAGAATACAAAAGAAATCAAGAATTAATAACTCATAAACTAGGTAATTTGATTCCAAAATCTCACTATGGATATAACTTTTTATGAACTATTAGGAGTCCCTTTCAAGTCCCCAAAGCACTTGTCTTGCCCTCCTCGATGGTTAGCATTAAGAGCAAACTCCACCTCCGTGAGCGCCCCTCCCATGCCCTATCATCAGCTAGTTATCAGCATAATTTTGACACTACTGATGGAAAAAAATCCTTTAAGCATTTCTAGAAGCTGTGGTCAAATTTACCTGTGGCCAATAGTCATGATTACCCAGTGCAGGGAAAACCTGGAGATTTGGAAAGAGACTCTGGATTGTGGTTGTCATATTAGCAATCACATTTATGACCGTGTCTGTTGAGAGTTCACGCACTGGAACATGAGGTGGGCTATCCCTGAAAAGGAGACAGAATCGTAGAGAACAAAATCAGTTTCTATAAAAAGTCACTAGACTCCTGTGTAACGCCTTGCTGTATTGTCATTGTCAAATGCCACTATAAATCAACAGATGATAAAGAGTTGATAAACTACTCTTCATTTACCTTTGTCCCACAGAGAAGCCTATAAAAAAGAAAATTTGTGAAATACAAAAGATAAACTGGAAATCTCAGTCTATTTCACTGCCTGACTGAAGATTTATAAGAGGCAAAAATTTTTAGCAATTAAAAGCACAGATTCCAGGGCCCAAAGTGCCAGGTTTGCCATTTACTAGCTGTGTGCACTTGGGCAAGTTACTTAGATACTCAGTGCCTTCATTTCCTTATCTGTAAAATGGGAATAATAATATCTATTGTGAAGATTAAATGAGTTACAATGTATAAATTAAAACAGTGCCACTGTCATTATTGCAGGTCCAGGAAATATTAGGCCTCTTCACTCTGTCATGATGGATGGAGTTCGTTAATTACACCACCAGAAGATGATGTTTGCAAAATCGCTATCACAGGTTAACTCCCATTGTTGCCTTTTGTTTTTGGATTATTTAATCAAGGCCTATTATCACATTAATAAACACCTCAAGACACTGACACAAATACGCTGTTTATGGCTTCATCTCTTAGTTAACATGGACATATTTCTAGAGCCTGCATTCTAAACAAACAAACAAAGAAACAAAACTGGGTCTTTTAAAGTTTTTCTTATCCCTAATAATGTGGATTAATTTGATCTAGTATTTTTTTAAACCCCAAGAATTCTTAAAACGTAATATATATTCTTATGAAATTCGGCATTCTAATGAAGCTTAGGACACTGTAGATACATACTGAGTAACTAAGGGTATTTATATAATCACTCACCCTGTCCATATCATAAAAGATGCTTCCTGTCCTGAATTTTTAATAAAATCAAATGCTGACAAAATGAGGTGATAAGGAGAATCACATAGAACATCTCCAAAAGGGCCAGGATTGGAGGCATTTGCACCTTTCGAGGAAGCACACACTTTTGTGTGGTCATCTGTGATGTGGTAAGTAGGGTCTAAGTGTAAGTCAGTCACATGCCAAAACTGTCCTGCTGATGAGAAAATACATGCTGTTAAATCTACTTCTCTTCTGGAATTCCCATACCAATATTTACAGTAAGACGAGATTGTTGCTCCACCCTGTGATAGAAGAAAGCCTTAGTAATTTAAATATTCATATGCCCTGAAGTTAAATACACTCTTTCCCTGTCAGAAATAAGGATTCTAAAGACAATAGGAAGACTTTACTAGAATTTACTATTTACACACATCAGAACTGATGAAGTCACTCACAGCATGACTACTTAACAAAGACTACATGACAAACATAAGTTTGCATAGTGATATACATGGAGACATCCTTCTGGGAAGTCAATAATAATCCCATATTGTATCTTACCAGCATGTCTCCTTCCTTGTAGAATTTAAGGTTTTAGAATTTATTTATTTTCTTCTTGTAGAAAAATGGACAAAAAATAGGATGTGTTTTGTTAGGGTCACACTGTGAACAGATTGCAGAACTTGTAACTAATAAATCTCACTCCTAATTTCTTGTAAAACCTTGCCTCTCAACATTAATGAAAAAAGAGTCTTCAGTTTAGCTTTCAGCAAAAAATAGCCACTGCCAGAGGTTCTTAAAAGCTATTTAACAGAGGAACATCTTCTATCATACAATTGTATAAGATGTTTATAATATTAAGGGAAGCATTTGTTAAAGAAGATGCTCCCGCTGGGTTTTCAGGGAGAAGCCCAAGACCCACTTGATAGCACCCCTGATTGGAAATCATCTTGAGAAAGATTCCTTCACTGAAGGAAACGCAGGTTAATCATAGTAGTATCTCTCTTTATTAAGTATTTACTATGTGCCAGACATTGTGATAAGCAATTTAAATATACTGTGTCATTTCATTCTCAAAACTACTCTCTGAAGTAGGAATCACTGTTCTCATTTTAGAGTTGAGAAATTAATGCTGGATCAGTTAGAAAATTTGCTCTAGTATACAGAGCTTAATAAATGGCAGAGACAAAATCTGACCCCTCATTTTGAAGGGCCCTCAAGTTTGTTTATACTTAATTTACATATATCTTCAGTGATTTTGCTGCCTTCTCATATGCAACCAATAAACTGTTTTAATATTGAGACTTTTTCACACTTTGAATTTGGAGCTCACTCTGATTAGGACTAATTTACAATAGGAAACATCAGAAGTGACATAGCAGCAGTACTACACCAGAAGCATGGAGCAAATAAGTAGAATGCAAACTTTTATCTATACAAATGACAAAAGCTAAGTATGATAAAAGCTAAGTATGCACCTGAGCAAACACTTGGATAAAACCCAAAGCTGGATAATAAAGTAGAAAATTGAAAGCAGTTAACTTAAGGTGGAAAAGGTGTATTATATTTAGGATGTTATTTCTTCGCAAAGTTGTTGTAATTTTATAACACATTTAAGTTCACAGTTAAGAAGTGGTAGACAGAAGATCCAGAACAAAGTAGTCATTAAATAGTCTTTATGGTCAATTACTTGGTCTTCAGCCCCAATTTGAAAACATTTGCCAAGAGTAATTTATTTTATTCCATAATGCAGAAAGTACTCCAACTCTTTTTCCAGCTTGGACATACTTTACCCAGCACATAAAGTGGTTTGGCAGACAGCTCAGAATCATCCTGGTGGCTGCCTTTCCTTGGGGTATAAATATATACTGCATCTCTATTGTATGTAAATATGTATATTATTATTCATAGAATGTTAAGGTATGTAGTAAACTACACACAGAACAGCATAGTGTTATGGTTAAGGATGGGGGTTCCAGAATCAGACCGCCTTACTTCAAATCCAAGCTCTTCTTCCTAATCTAGTTGTATGATCTCGGCCTGTTTCATCTGTAAAATGGGAATAATATTGTCTACTGAATGAGGGTTAAGTGACTTAGTAGCGGAAAGAGCCTGGCATCTGGTAAGCTCAACATTAGTTACGTTGTTATTCATTTGTAATGTCAAGCTTGCATCTGAGATTGAATTTCCTCATTTCCAAGTAATAGCTGAAATGTACTGAGTACTTACTGTAAGTTTAATGCTGTTTCTTACGCTTTACGTGTATTAACTGACCATTATTTCCATTTTACAGGTAAGGAACTGCAGCACTCAGAAATTAAGTGCAAGTCACATATGTCATATGCAGCAGAACCAAGACAGCAATTCAGGAAATCTGACTCCAGAGTCCACACGGCTCTTAAGCACTGCACACAGTACCTCTCTGTGCGTGCTCACATTCAAATGTCCTTCCAGAAAAAAGAAGTCCTTCCGTCTCACTTGCCTCATATAAGATAGATAACAGCTACACCTATAGGGGATACTGTGACAAGTAAGGCACATGAAATTATTAATATATTAAACTTTGTAAAACAAAACTGGAAACACATTAAGGACACATTCCTCTGATGTAACTTATTACCTGGATTTATATATCCCCAGCATCTAGAATACGTCTGACCTATAATAGGTCCTCAACAAACATTCTTTAATTAGGCACAGGCAGATTCAGAATTTCCTCAATATCACATGGTGACTCAGTAATGAAAGCTGAAATGGAACCAGTCTCTCCAGACTTGCAGTCTAGCGCCCTTTCCACTACATTGGATTGCTAGACAGATAAGTGAGGAATAATTATTTAGGTGCACTGAAGGGTGTCTTTAAATAGAAGCCAAGAATGGAGCCCTGACAGGTTCTTAACCTGGGATTTATGAATAATGAACCACTGGAGGCCTCACCTCCAACCTCTAATGAAATTTATACAAAATACTGTGAGTGTGTGTGTGTGTGTCCAAGGCCAGAGACCTGGCCTGTGGCAGAGCCCACACTTCAATTCAGATTCTCTGGTTCGCAGTCCAATGTTCTTTTCACTACACAACAATTGCTTTCTTGTTCTGCAGATAATCTTTAAAAAGATTCCCACATATGTATATGTGTATATGTGTGTGTGTTGTAAACATATCTAGATAAATGCTCAAAACAATCTTATCTTTGGGATAATGTATCCCAAAGAAGCTAGTATATCATAATTCAGATGTTTGGACATATGGTTGTTGTTTAAAATAGGTGTTTTTGTTTATTTGTTTATAATGTCAGTTCCTACCAAATACTCCATCAGGTCCTGACTTAACTAAATCTAAAAAATTGTGGCCAAACACAACCAGGTGAAGTCTCCCTGGGCTGTTGTCCTCTGACCACTGGGACTTGACAGGACAGAGCGCTGAGACCGGGAATTTGCACACACACACACACACACACACACACACACACACCACGGTGTAAAGAAGTCCTAGCATTTGGGGTGGGATCAGGGGGAGAGGGAAGGTCACATCAAGTGGAAAGCATATAAATTAATATATCCAATGTGAACCTGCTGAATGGACACTTCAGCAGGTCTTTGAACCTTGGTTTCCCCTCTCCCTCTCTCTCCCCCAGGTGTAGCTTCCCTACAGAAACAGGGCGGTGTGAAGTGGAGACTCACTAGACCCCAGAAAGCTGTCATTGAGGCCTTCAGCAATCAGATGCTTAAAACCAAAAGGCGCATTTGCCATGGGTTGGCCTCCTGCATTCTAGGACATTTTATCTCAAAATCCTAAACAGCCACATAATTAAAGAAATACAGCTTTAATGAAAGCAGAAGCCAGCAGCATGCATAAGTATTTGAGGACAATTTCTTGTTACCACTGACAGTTGGGAAACCAGATTGACAGTTCTTGCTTTCAGCTGCCTGACAGCTGAGTCATGAGGACTTAGCTCTTGAACACACAGGAGGCATTTTTTGCCCAGAGCATTTCCGAAATCAAGTGAGAGTAAAGTGATAGAGAAGAGAGGAGGTTTCAGCACCAAGTGCTAAGCTGTTTCAGAGACAGCTGTGCCCAAACCACAGAACACAACTCCACCCATCCCATTTCGCCCCCTCTAGATAACAAAGCAATTATGTTTAAAGTTGAGTCAGGGAGGTGAGGGTGGGTACCTTGACCTTTTAACACTGAAGGCTCAGGTGGCATCACAAAATCTCTCATCCCGGGCTTCCCTGGTGGCACAGTGGTTGAGAATCTGCCTGCCAATGCAGGGGACACGGGTTCGAGCCCTGGTCTGGGAAGATCCCACATGCCGCAGAGCAACTGGGCCCGTGAGCCAAAACTACTGAGTCTGCGCCTCTGGAGCCTGTGTTCCGCAACAAGAGAGGCCAAGATAGTGAGAGGCCCGCGCACCGCAATGAAGAGTGGCCCCCGCTTGCTGCAACTAGAGAAAGCCCTTGCACAGAAACGAAGACCCAACACAGCTAAAATAAATTTATACAAAAAAATAATTTAAAAAAAAATCTCTCATCCAAAGGTTATCCATTCTGGACCAGTGGTTCTCAGACTCTAGCGTCTATCACAATCACCTGGACGATTTGTTAAACAGATCGTTGGGGCTCAATTATCCGAGAGTTTCGGATTTGGCAGGTCTGGGGTGGGGCTAAAAACTTGCATTTTTAACGCGTTTAAGCGATGCTGGTGCTCCTGGGGCCGGACCCCACTTTGAGAACCACTTCTGTACAGGCGCTGGGCTAAGCGCTGGGAATGAATTAACATCTGCCCTGCCCGCGGGGAGCCCAGGGGCGTCCAGGTAAAGTGAAGGCCCCGTGCGTTCTAACGTAGACTGACGAGCGCGGAGCGCCAGGGCTGCAACCGCGCTGAGGTTGGAGGAGTGGGAAGAAAAGGCCACCAGACTTGACGCGCAGGACAGAATAAACAGTCCAACTGAAATTTACACTGCTGAGACGCCGAAACCCCGCAGCTCCCCCTCCGCCCTCGGCAGATTCGGGGCCTCTGGAAATGCGGGACATCCAGCCCCCAGCTTCTTTTTCCCTTGAGACACCCAGTTTTTCCTTCCTTTCCCCCGGGCACAAAACACACCTGGAGACACAAAGCAAAAACAACTGCACGGGAGGAGCAGCGCCCCCCGCTGTCCGCAGCCAGTCCCGGCCTCCCCGCCGAGCCGAGCTGGCGCTCGTGTCCTTCCGTCGCCCTCGCCCTCCCCGCGCCCCGCAGAGGCAGTCGCAGCCCAGAGCCTTGGCCGGGGCCACTGCTGCCCACAAGCACTTTTCTCGGCTCTGCGCAGGCGCTCTGGCCGCCGCTCCTGGGCAGCTCCGGGGAGGACAAGGGTACAGACGACTCACCCACCGCCGGACTGGGACTCGGGCCGCCAGCGGGAGCCAGAGGCAGTCCGAGGCCGGGGCGGCAGTGCCAGGCAGCCAGCAGGCAGCAGACGAGCGCGCCCAGCAGCGCCATCGCGGGTCGCGGCCACGGGCCTGGGAGACCTATTGCTGTCCCGGGGCTCCACACGACCGTCGGGCCCGGGGCTGGGGAGGAGGAAGAAGACCTCTGCGGGGGTTGACGCCCAGTGGTCACGTGAGAGGGTAGAGTCCTTAATGAGTAGGTTCAGTTGACCTTCAACAGCTGTCTAGCGCTTATCCGGCTTTTCCCGTTGTTGTTTTTGTCTCAGCGTCAGTGACTGGCCTGGGAAGGAATGTGCTTGCAGCAATCCCTCGCAGATCATCTTCCCTAAGTGCCACCTGACCCTGAGCGCGTGGGGCTCCTCTGCAGAAGTGATGCAGAGAACCTCGAAGTGTCTCGATTTGAACTAGGTCAGCAGAGATTTGGGATACAGTGGATCTGAGTGTGGTCCCTCGACCAGCAGTGTCAGCACTACCTGGGAAGTCTAGTTAGAAGGCAAAATTCCCAGGCCGGCCCGGGACCTACTGAGCCACAAACTCTGAGGGTGAAGCCTAGTCATTTATGTGTATAAGTCCTCTACGTGACGCTAAGTGATGGTGATGTTTGAGAACCACTGCTCAGAAACACTAGGTTTCAGTTTTTTATTCGTTTGGCTTTTTTCCTTTGTTTTTGCAACTGAGAACAATGTCTCAGAACCATATTCTATGCATTCCAGAGATATACGAAAATCATAGAACTGGTTCATTTTACTCTTCAAGGAATTTTTGAAGATACTCAGTCTGACAAAGGAGCCAAGATCCCCAAACTTCGTTGGGTTCTGTGGTCCTTCTATTACCATTTATGAGGATGCTGACTTCTTTAAGATTCCTTTGAAGAAGAAAAAACCCTCCAGAATTACTAACCTCATAAAAGATGTTGTAAAGTGTATTTGTTTCCCAACAGAGAAAACCTTATTTTGTATGCTGTGTAATTTAATGGGAAAGTGTCTCATGAAACGGGCTTTGAAATGGGAGTTAGGGTGCCTCCATTTTCTGCTTCATATGCTGCCAGGGCTGTTCAAGTTCTGCTTCAGCTTTAGGATGAATCAAAAGCCTTGGAGAACCAAAGTGCTTTCCTATTGTGGAAAAAATTGTCCTTGGAGTTTCTCAGTCCACAACCTCAAGAGTGTGGAGGAAAATGGAGCAGGATTAAAAAGAAAAAGGAAAATGGATGTGAGAGAACAACTTTAAGGACAGCAAAATAACTTGCATGTTTCTAGGGCAAGCATTTTGAAAGATAGAAAAAGGATTTTTAAAAATTGTAAAAATAGCAATTCTCACTCTTTTTCTTTTGCCAATTTTCAATCAGCTTTACTGGAAGTAAATTGGTTGTGAAATAATTCTTCTTAAGTAAGCATGAAATATGACGTACACATTTTGAAACCTAAGAAATGCTTGCAATTTTAAAAAGGCAATATATTGAGTTAATGGGTAGAAACACTATCCTCCCTTCGACTCCCTCTGCTTTCTTTTGTTTTCCTTTATACCCTCTCTGAGGAGCACAAAGCTACAGTGCCTTACCATCTCTGGGTGTACACCTCACACCTGGGCATGTATTTGTAGGTCCCCATGTTCCAGGTGTAGGTGTAATTTGTTGTGAGCGTGTGTATCTGGGTGAGAGACAGCACCAGTGACAAAGTGGTTCATGATTGGATTTCACAAGACAGCCTTTAGCATAGTTAGTATCTATGAGATCTTGGAATTTCAGAGGTGTTCTTCCAGGGCCAGTTGGTCAAATTGCCTTTGGGCTTAGTAGTTTTTCCTTTTCAAATGCGTTGAAAAATTTTTAAAAAGGCAAACCAGAAAAGTTAGTACCTTGGCAGGTTACTGTATGAGATAGAATATAGCTTGAAGGAAAATGATTTGTAACTACCTTGTAAACATTTAGGAAGTAAATACCCTTGTTATTTATCTTCCTAGAAAACTGCATTTGATCTACCGCTGCAACTCTTGAGCTTTTAACCCAGTGTAACTTTGCTTCCCACTAGGCCATCCCAAAACTTTTCTATTTTTCAGACAGTTGTTATGGAAATGAATGCCAGGATGTTATTTGACCTAATTATAATGAGATGAAGCTAAATCCCTGTCCTTGCCCTTGTATCTTTAAGAATAGAGAGGCCAGAGCCGTGCTTCTATCAGAGCATAGGCTGAAATCACCAAGAGAAAGCAGTCTTCCTCCAGAAGCAGAGATGAAGGTTTTCAGAGCTATTGGAGCAAACACCCTCTCTATGTTCTGTTTCATGCTTTTAAAGACAAAGGTAGACTCTAGTTTTAGTAATGGTAACCTGATCTAGACCATCTTATCCTGACATTCAGTAATAATTGTACATTCACGTGTTAAATCCTATAGCTGCACTTTAGATCTTTTCTACTCTTTACTGCAGTAGTTAAAGTAATACAATAGTCAGGTAATAGTATCATTGTGTTGAACTGTGTAAGTTAAGGGAAGTTTCCTCATACTTATATCTGTAAGTTAATTGGACCTTGAATTAACTTATAGAAACTTACTGAAAATATTGGGTTGATTAAAAATGAATACTGAATGTTTGTCCTGAAAAATATTTACCCGTTCCCTGCCCCATGCACCAGCCTTCACAGAGGCTAACAGGAAAGTTTTCCTAAGGAGTAATTCAGGGAAAATAAAATCTTACATTTTTGTTTCAGAAGAAAATTTAGCTGAAATATTAATTTTTGAGAGGAAATAAGCGGGAAGATTGCAAGGTTTGCAGTTCTCAGTATTATTCACTAGTCAAGAGAGCTTGCACATGTTAATCGAATCTTCAGTTTCCTCATCGGCAAAGTAAAAATAATAATATCTGCCTTACCTGCTTCACATTGTGGGTTTGAGAACATGTACAAAAATCGTCTGATAAACAGTGAAATATGATATAATATTTGTACTTTACAAATGCAAATCTTAGCCAGTCATAAACAGATATTTACTTTCCTTTGGTCAACTCATTTCCACCAACCTGGCACACCCCTGCTTCCCCACCACCACACACACACACTGGCACACACACACACAATGCCCTCTGCACACTCCATTTTATCCATTTTAGCACTTATAGACTTTGTTCAGCTCAGTGTACTTGTCTGGAGATACATCTTTATAGTGTTAGCACAAGTTCGTGTGCCCAATGCACAATGAGGCCAAACAAACTGAAACGTCAGAGTCTGGAGCAGAGAAAGGTTTATTGCAGGGCCATACGAGGAGACAGGTGGCTTCTGCCCTAAAAGCCCTGAGCTCCCTGAAGTGTTTGGCCAAACATTTTTAAAAGCCAGGTGAGGGAGGTGGGGTCGCAGGCTATGTGATCAGCTCATGCACAATTCTCTGACTCACTGATGGTGAGGTAACAGGGTTGTGTCACAAGGGTTCACATTATCAGTCCTTAGGCTCCAGGAGGCCTGGGGACTATGAGCTCATGGTCATCAAGTAGTTAACATATTCCATTTGGTGGGGAGTTTTCACATCTGGAAAACAACTCATGAAATGTGCATCAACTACTGTTATCTAGGTACTTCAGAGAGGAGCTAAAGCAGAGGATATGGAGGAAGGCCTGTCCCAGGAAGGCCCCATAGGGTCCTACTCGGTTACAATAGTCCAGGATAAAATTCACTCCCTGGTCCTATTTACCTTTCAATAAGAAGCTTGAATTACATGACATTTTGATTATATGAGATTTTGATTATATTTACTCTTTAATAAGACATTTTCATGTATATCAGCTTGCTTCTTCAGACTACCTGTTTCTAGTAGCAAGAGGTCATTTGTGCAGCCCAGCCCACCATGACAAAGCTCCTTTGGATCCTGGCCATCCCAAATTCTCTACAGAAGTACCAATCCAAATTGTTCCACGTTTCCCTGGGCTTCTGCTTATTTTTTAAATTAGTATTTTAAACAAAGTGCTAACTTCCCCAGCCTGACTTTATGCCTTAAAAAAAAGGCTATTTTATTTAAAACTCTCTAATATACAATTCCCAGCCAGATTAGTGATATTAACAACAACAACAAATTTCTCATGGGTGTAAGATTTTTATTCCAATTTGATTTGCATTCCACTGGAAATTGTAGAATGTATTCCCTTCTTTATTTTAAAAAAAAGTAGTTTAAAATTTTAATAGGAATTATAAAATGTGATAAATCTGCAGATCAAAAATGGCTTTGATTGCTTGCAGTAACAAGTTTTTAAAACAAGTTTTGAAGTCATCATTTTCCATCTCCACACCAAGGATAACCTTCTAATTAGTGATTGGCCGTGCCGTAACAGCAGTATAGCACTGAGACTTGGGTAAACAGAAAGATCGTAGAACTTCTCCAGCCCCAGATCAGGATGTTTTCTATGCCTTCTCATAGTGGCGAATGGCAACCACATCGCCAAAAGTAAGAGTCTGAAAGATTCAAAAGATAACCAAATCTTTTTACACAGGTACATCAGTAGCTGAAAATTTTAAAGATTATCATATTGTGTTATTTTAAAGATTATCATATATATGATTTAAGTATTATACAAAAGAATAATGGCATTTACAAACATTAAATGTTTCATAAGTCTTCATTTTTTGAAAAGAAACCCTTATATTTATCTCGTGAATGACATGTATACATAATTCATGTCTCTAAAAGAAATATGAGGCAAAAACTGAGATTGTCTAGATTCAGGTCAAAAGAATTCCTTTTGCCTTAAATTATCAGGGTAATTGGAGAAGATTAGCTATCTGCTTTAAAAAGTGTATAAAATTTATAGTAGGTTTTCATAATACTTTACAATTCATGATCTAGATAAATTTTGAAGAGTTTTTTGGAAACCCAAATTATTTGGACAAATGGTATTTGCAATGAATTGTTCCAAAATCAGCAGGAAAAGGTAAATGTACAAACGTTCTCGTTGCTTTGCCTGTCATGTTGTAGCCTATGTGAACCTTGGTGGTTATGTGGCTATAATGTGCAACATGGGCTCTTGTATCTAATCCAACTTGAAGAATGGCTATAAATCCTCTTTACAAAATTTAGTGTTTTTTAGTGTTCATCATTTTCATGTAGTCCTGTGATTTCCAAGAGTATAGTGTGCCCTTGTCATCCATTGCTTTCATTTCCTTGTTTGAACTCAGGCTTGCCTGATCACCGTCATACATGCCAAAGCTGAGCTATCCACTTTTCTGTATTCAGGAAAAAAATAAAGAAAAAATCATAAAGGAGAACTTCAGATTGAATCCTTTATAAATGAGTTTTTTTGTTTGTTTGTTTGTTTGATGATGGTGATGGTCACTGCAGGAAAACGTGGGCAAATATTCATCAACATGAAAGGAAAACTGTCCCTCTGCTCCCCACACCCACTTCCACCCAGGAAATGAAGAATGAATATGTAAGCCCTCTATCTCAACCTAGAACAGCTAGCTGGTAGTTAAGGGAAGGAGAAGAAAACTAGTCAATAGTCTTAAATAACAAAACCAAAAGACCCTTCCTGCTATTATCTTAGAAGGAATACATAAAGCAACCCCCCCCCCCAAAAAAACCCACAAATGATGTATTGACTACTTCAATGTCATCAAAATTCCATTACTCAACTCACCAAAAAAAAGTGTCTGGGGTGCTACGTTGAGACATAACATTTTTTCCCAGTTTATGATGCTACTCCATCATTAGAGAAATTATTTTTAAATTATTTTTTATTTTATAATTTTTACATGACTATCCAGTATTGAATAGACATGTTTTTAAAGCTATCTGATGCATTAAAAAGAAAGACTGGAAGGAAGTAATACCAAAATGGTTCTCTCTAAGGGGACATTAAAAAGGATTTTCATATTTTTGTTACACTTTCCTGTTATATTCCAAATTATCTGCACTGAACTTGTGAAACCTTTATAAACTAAAACATAAAATGTTTAAAGCTCTCATTTATTACAGGAGCTATAAAGTAATTTTTCTGAGGTTCAGCAAATGATAATATAGTAATATCATCTCTCTACATTTTCATGATGATTGGTTTTATATTCAGATTTCATTTGAGGATTAGACATTACGGTAATCCAACAACTGTTCTTTTGACACAATTTTAGCTAAATCAGTGGCAACTTTTTAAAACTACACTTAAGTAGAATTTTTCTCTTTTTCTGTAATTAAAGAAGCAGAGTGGAGGAAACAATTAGCTAAGATATTTTTATTTCTCCTGTTTTACACATGATTAAAGAACCTTGCTAGTGATTTAATGTTATTAAAGAAGGAAAGACAGGAGAGAAGGAGGGAGGGAGGGACAGGGAAGGAGATGGGAAATGAGGGGGTGAGGGGTGGGCAAAGAAGCAGGAAGGGGAAATTGCTCTTGCTTACCATGACCATTTTGCCATTCTTAATCTCTCTTACAAAATTTGTCTCTTTGCCATCCCATTTCTGTACATGGACAAGTTTGTCTCCATCCAGGCTAACAACAGACTGAAACCAACAACAAAATGCAGAATATATCAATAGGTACAGGTCAGATTTCTGTTATGGAAGCCAAATGAATTGATTTTTATCTATTTAAAAAAATTTTTAAAGAGTTATTTATTTATTTATTTTTGACTACATTGGGTCTTTGTTGCTGAGCGTGGGCTTTCTCTAGTTGCAGCGAGCGGGGGCTAATCTTCGTTGCGGTGCACAGCCTTCTCATTGCAGTGGCTTCTCTTGTTGTGGAGCATGGGCTCCGGGTGCGGGCTTCAGTAGTTGTGGCACATGGGCTCAGTAGTTGTGGCACATGGGCTCAGTAGCTGTGGTGCACGGGCTTAGTTGCTCTGTGGCATGTGGGATCTTCCCGGACCAGGGATTGAACCCATGTTCCTTGCAGTGGCAGGTGTATTCTTAACCACTGTGCCACCAGGGAAGTCCCTGAGTTGATTTTTGAAAGAGTAATAATTGAATAAATAGTGATCAACTAATTATCAAAGTAGTACAATTTCCTCTGTTGCTTCCAGAGTCATTATTAGAAAATCTCTAGTAATTCATAATTTGATTGAAATGTATACATCTAGATGCAAAAATTTACATATTAGAAATAAAAATCCTGAACTAGTGCTTTCTGACTAATCATCCTACTCTTTTAAACAGAGTCTTAGAATGAGGCAAGCTATTGATTTAGTCAACCTGAGGCAAAAGAGAGATTAAACAAAATGCAGTCTTTTAAATGAACACTATTAAATACTTGCTGAAATACAGGTTTAATATAAAATGAGATAAACACATGGTAAAGAAACAGATTCAAGATTTGAGCTATAGTAGGTGCCCATTGTTCAGAGTATAAGCTATGAACACTAGAATGCAAAATTAACTCTTGGTCCTTCTCTCTGAAGTGAAATAGTGAGAACATTTTTCACTTCCCATCATCCAGAAAAAAAGAAATATTGGGACTTTCTCTCTTTTATTCTCTCCTTCCCATCCCCACCCCTAGAGAAGGAGCGGCTCCTTACCTTACAGTTTCTGTCATCTGGAGTGGTTTCATCAAACTCTTCTCCCAGATGGAAACTAATCTCTGTGTTCTTGAATGTGCTTTGAGTCTTGATCACCACTTTGTCCCCCTCCTGACTGATGATCACTGTTGGTTTAGTCACATTTCCCACCTGCCTAGTGGCAAAGCCCACACCTAAAATAACAAAAGGAAGCAGGACAGTTGGCTGCAACTTCCAAAATAGCTCACAAAGCAGGAATCTACCTTCCTATTCTGGAATCTATGTCCTAAAGTGTAAGTTTCATTAGAGTATGTTTAGCCCATCAGTTATGCAGGACAACTAATGAGCCGTAATAATAAGTGGATGCTTATCTGGAAGCATAAATAGTAAAAGGATGCTGGAGAAAAAGTGGAAAAGGTGCAGAAGCTTCATGTCCTCCACAGAATACTAAATGCTCCATTATTTGGCCCTAGGCAAGAAAGCAGGCAAATGCCACATTTAAATATCCATTCTGTGAGAAACACACAGCCTAGTACCCTGATTATGACAATGTGATCTGTCTTTGTCTCTTGCTAACCTGATGGGTGAAGAAGGAATCTGCAAGTACTGAAGCTGCAGGTTGAGAAGAGAAAGCACATCTTATTTTTACCTACCTAGAGCCTTCATGTACTCGTCAAAATTCTGACTGTCCGTCAGCTTCCACGTAGCACAGAAAGCCTCCACCATCCTTACCCTTTTCCCGTTAGCTTCAGAATCAGATAAAAGAGGCAGAGGCAAGGATCTTCGGATCTTAGGGCCACTGCAATTCGGAAGACCCCTTTGCAGCACCTCACGGCAGCTCCTGCCTTCTTATTAAGAAAAGAGGCAGGCAGAAAGCCAAGGATTTGAATTGCAAACACATCTCTCCAGTGCCCCTCTTTCCAGGAGGCTGTTGCAGGGGGAGGAGATGGGAAGGGGGGCGTGCAGCGAGGTTCCAATCCTCTTTGTGATTGGCTCGGGCCACTGGGTTAGCGGAGTAGGTCGAGTTCCTCCCAACCCTCACACTGCAGCCCTCCTGCCTGAGAAATCTCTGCAAAGATTCAGTGAGGCTGGAGGCAGGGAGCGTATAATGAGAGAAGGTCTTTCAGGTTCAGCCTGAAAACTTGGCAAAGGCCATTTCAGACTGCGAGGAAAGAAAAAAACGCACAGTAGGACATTCAGATTGATTTCCGTTAATGGCAAAGCTGGTTGCAAATGAGGACCCCGCCTTAAAGAAAACCACTGAAATGCCAGACTTTTCAGACAAAAGAGGCTGAATAGTGCCTTTTATTTTCTCTCATATTTAAGGGAGAGCAAAACATGAGCTAGAATTTGCCAAACTCGGGAAAGGGGAGGGGGAGGAGGTGTAAATACCTTCCCTAGATTGTACTGCTAGAAGACTACTCCGGCTGAGTACTAATAGGACACTAATTTTGGCCTCTTCCCAACACAAACTGAGTGAATTTAAAGATCCCATTTTTCTTTCTAAGGCTATGAGAACCAGACTAAGATGGAAAAGGGACCTAAGGGAGAGTATGGCTAGGATTCACTAATGAGCTACAAAAATAAAGCAGAACAAACTCTTTTTCCCCACTCCTTCAACCGATTGTAGAATCGAAGTGGAAAAACTGGACAGAAGTTCATTTGGTAAGGTTTTAAATGACCTGCACTATAGAACCTTTTGATTTCCTGAGGCCACATCTACACCTGTGTACTAGTTGTGAGTTAGCAATGGAGGGAGGGCAAGAATTGGAGCAGAGGTGGGAATCAGAAGACTTTGGCTTCAGTTCATCCTGGCTTAGGGCATCTCAAGAATGGCAAGCTACCTCCAGGGTTCTAAGTAATAACATATTTAAAGGGGGACTCAGACTCCCCTTTACCCAGAGTTTCTTCCTGCTTTATTAGTGCAGGCCGCTGATGAAAAGCAGGTGCCCCCCCTTTCGTGGGGACAGGTCAGGGGACACTGACTTGGCAGTCTCTGCTCTTCTCTCTCTCTCTCTCTCCTCCCATTTCAATCTCAGCCCATTGCCTTTCAGCTTCTGTCCACACCAAATACAAGAGACAAGGCTCAGAATGCATCTTACTCCAACTGTCAGCTCTGTGGTTCTACTTTGGTATCTCAAAGGTACCTCAAAACATAAACTCAATCTTTCCCCTCACCTGGTCCTCCTCCAGTTTTCACCGTGTTTGTGAATGGCACCATCATCCACCCAACTGCACAAGCCAGAAAACTTGAAATCCTTTCTAAACTTTACTCTTTACATCAATGTCAGAGCCCATCTATTTTCCTTCCTGAATGTCTCTAACTTCTCACTTTCCCTCTGTCCCCACAACCACCTTCTTAATTCAAGTAACCACTGTCTTTTACTAGTCCTATGGCAATAGCCTCTTAACTGTTCTCCCTGCAGCCATGCCTGATCTCCGGCCTTTCACTAGGCTGAAGCCCGAGTGACCTTTTAAAATACAAATCTGCATCTTCCTAGTGACTAATGGTGCTGAGCACACTTTTCATGTGTTTCTCTGCTGTTAATTTATCTTCTTTGGTGAAGTAACTGTTCAAATCTATGGTCCATTTTCAATTGGATTGTTTCTGTCTACTGAATTGTAAGAGTCCTTTATATAGTCTAGATAAGTCATTAGTTGAATGTGTTCTTCAAAACTTTGTTCTGTTCAGTTATAGATACAGAGAACAAACAGATGGTTGCCAGAGGGGAGGGGGACTGGAGGGAGGAAAGAAATAGGCGAGGGAGATGAAGAGGTACTAACATCGGCTTCCCTGGTGGCGCAGTGGTTGAGAGTCTGCCTGCTAATGCAGGGGACACGGGTTCGAGCCCTGGTCTGGGAAGATCCCACATGCCGCGGAGCGGCTAGGCCCGTGAGCCACAACTACTGAGCCTGAGCGTCTGGAGCCTGTGCTCTGCAACAAGAGAGGCTGTGATAGTGAGAGGCCCACGCACCGCGATGAAGAGTGGCCCCCGCTTGCCACAACTAGACAAAGCCCTCGCACAGAAACGAAGACCCAACACAGCCAAAAATAAATAAATAAATTAAAAACCGCAAAAAAAAAAAAAAAAGAGGTACTAACATTGCAAAATAAATGTCACAAGTATGAAATGTACAATGTGGGGAATACAGTCAATAATTATGTAATATTTTTCTATGTGACATATCATAACTAGACCTAACATCATGATCGTTGGGAAATGTATAGAAATACCGAATCACTGTGTTGTTTAATAGCAACTACCACAGTGTTGTAGGTCAAATGTACTTCAAAAACAAACAAACTCATAGGAAAAGAGGTCAGATTTGTTGTCACCAGAGGCAGAGGGTAAGAGGAGAGGGGATTGGATGAAGGCTGGTCAAAATGAACAAACTTCCAGTTATAAGATGAATAAGTGCTAGGGATGTGATGTACAACATGATGACTATAATGAACACTGCTGTGTGTTATACAGGAAAGTTGTTAAGAAAGCAAATCCTAAGAGTTCTCATTGCAAGGAAAAGATATTTTTTCTATGTCTTTAATTTTGTATCCGTATGAGATGATGGATGTTCACTAAACTTACTGTGATGATCATTTAATCTTGTATGTAGGTCAGATCATGATGTTGTACACCTTAAACTTATACAGTGCTGTATGTTAATTATATCTCAATAAAACTGGAGGAAAAAATGTTGTTTAATTTTTTGCTTTTCATTTTCTCAATTGTGATAATGGATACATTGGTGTGTCAAAATTTATCAGGTGTACATATTAAATGTGTGCAATTGATTTTATATTTAATCAAATATACTATGGTAAAACTATTTTTAAAAAGCTAAATCTTATCTTGTCCCTCTCCTGATTAAACTCCAAATGGCTTTTTCCTGCTCTCAGGTTAAAGACCAAAATTCCTATCATTGCCTGTACCAGACCTGCCTCTAACTTTTGAAGGACTTGGAGTAAGAATCCAAACAGAGGTTCACATGCCATATGCCTATACAGTAAAAGTTATGGATCAAACGATGCCCACAGCCTGGCCCAGCGTTGAGTCAGGACTCATAGCCACCCCTCCACCCTTTCCTGACTGGCTGCCCCGTGGCGGCCCACAGGCCTGAGCACAGGCACAGATCTGGTGGGAGAGGCAAGTGGAAGCTTGTCTGGAGCTCAGGGTTTCCAGTCAGTGACTAGAGTACCCTAAACCTGCAATGGGGACTAACATGGACTTGCTGTTGTGCTGATATGAGCTTGAAGCTGCCAAAGGCTATAGTGAAAAGTCTGAAATGAAACAAGCCCAGAGGAAGCAAAGCTTATACATCAGACACATCTGACATCATTTGAGCCTTTGAACCAAGTCCCTGAAGCTAGCCCCACCTATGAATTTTTCATACGTTCTCTTTTTTGCTAAATCTAGGTGACTAATTAATCCATTTACACAAACCATCCTTACGGTAGAAGTTCTCAGACCAATTTATTTTGTTATGTCAAAATATTCTTATATGTTCCCCTTAATAAAACGTATTTAAACTGGTAGAGTGTTTAATTATTATTCTAAAATGTAATAAACCATTTCTTTTTCATGGTCCAAGAATATAAGATCAAGATTGTTGAGAGCAGGGCGCATGTATTAGACATCTTCATCTTAGCTCCTTACTGATCATGATGCTGGAATATTCATCTATCTCATTTATTTCTTCCACTCTTTAGATAAGGAAAGGAACTGATGATATATTTATTTTAACTTAAAGCATATATTTCTGTAATTCAGATTTTTTTACACCTTATATAAAACATAAAAGCTCAGCAGTTTAGAGATAGGTTTTTTGGAATTGTATATTAATTTAGTAATAAGCAGAAGAGAATATTGTTATCCAGATGTCTATAGTAGAAATTTTAGGAAAAGCCACTTGACTATGTTGTAATTCCCTAAACTGACACATTTACTCTTACTATCTTTAAATGTTCAGGATATAATAGATTTACAGCCAAGAATAGTTGCTTTCAAATAATAGGTAATAGGTAATAATAAGTCATTTGCTCTATTTATTGAGGACTTTATTAGAAAAGAAAGTGAAAGAACAGAGAAAAGATTGTGCTGTGCTAAGGAGGATTCAACTAATAGATATTTTTGGTAACCTAAATGGGAGGGAAGTCCAAAAGGGAGAGGATATCTGTATGTATATTGCTGATTCATTTTGTTGTGCAGTGGAGGCTAACACAACATTGTAAAGCAACCACACTCCAATAAAAATTAATAAAAAATAATAGATATTAATTTTTAAAAACTAATAGATATTTTTTTCAATTTTCCTAAACCTAGGAACAATTTATGCTCTTGCTATGGCTTCTATAATATAAATGCATCCACAGACTTAAAAAAGGAAAGAATGTGACAGATTGACCACTCTCTCAAGGCTATGACCTTTATGTATGGGAATTTGGACTCTAAAGAATCCATTATAAAGACTAGTTTTAATAGTGAAATAAAAGGAACAAAGAAAAATTGTTTTGGGAGATCTTGGCAAAATCTCCACATAGGGCTGAATCTCCTGGCACCTGCTTTATGGAAATTTTTCATTCTCAAGAAAATAAAAAGTTTTAATGAAATTTTAACACTGTTCTTGAGCCAAGTAAGCCAACCGGGGTCATGACACTATTTCTGATAAAATATCCAAGGATCTGCACCAAAAGAGATTAAGTACCATTCAAAGTACTTGCTTGAAGTTCTTTTTGTTACCAAATGGCACAAAATAAAATAGTAATGGAAGATCTCTATAGTTGGAAATGAAATGTGATTACACCATGGAGGCACTATTGACCCACAGTCTCTCCCATGATAGGTACTATCTTCAGACAACACCCCTTGCTGAAACAGTGGTCTGTCTGTCATGCACATCACACTCTCTCCCCCTAAACAATTAAACAGCTAAACCAGCTCTAGGCTTCAGGAGTGATGAAGATTCCAACATTCAAGCAGGAGTTAATGTGCTATGGGTAATGGAATTCAATGGGAGGAGGTGTGTGGGAAAAGACCTGTGAATTGTCATCCCTTGGTGTTGTGAAATTTTTATATTATTATACTTCTTAAAATGTGGACTAGACCAGAGAGGAGATGCACCTCCAGATGTGGCACAATCTTGAAAAGAAGTGCTATATTCTTCTGCTGGAGAGCGAAAAGCTAATAAAGACAAGCTGTTGAGGTTTAGACTATCTTTCCAATGTCCTTCTCATTCTTTTTGATTTTCTGCAGTTTTTTTTCTCCTTTTACCTCTCATTACCTGAGTATCCCACTCTTCATATTTTCTTGGGTATAAAATGTAGAAGAAGTCCTTCACCTGCTTCTAGATCTGACAAATCTACTCAGGAGAGAAATTTATTCCATGTTTGTTATGAAAGAGTTATGGACCTTCCCTCTTCTGGCCATTTATATGCCACAACTCTGCTGAGAAAACTCCCCTCTCCAGTTCCCTAGGTACTTTCCTCTTGTCTTTTAGAGGTTAGCTCAAATATTATTCACTCAAGGAAGACTGGATCAGAACCCCAATTATATCATCCCATGGTTTTATGTCTTTTTAAACATATAAATTTAATTAAAAACTTTTGTAGTCAATTGTTTAATATCTTTCTCTCCCATTAGAACCTGAGTTCCCTGAAGCATTTATTTTAGCATCTATGTCTTTTATTCTCCATTGTGCTCTATCCTCATTGTCTGTCACAGTATCAAGTTCACAGTGTTTGTTCAACAAATGTTAAAGGCATGAACAAATATAGAGCATGGACATAGAGAATCAGAGAACTTCAAAAAAGTAAGATTGTAAACTACTGTACAAATGATCTTTTCCAAGTTTCTATTCAAACTTTTCCTCTCTTTGCAACCTGTATAATCTCCAGAGAAGGATACCTAAACCTCTTCCTCATTCATGTCATGTCAATTTGGGAAGAAATTAAGGCTTAATTTTTCTAGGGTTCTTTTCTTTGAAGTAAAAGCACATAGACTAGTCTGAGTGAACCTCCAAATGTATGATGGATTTATTAAATGCAAAAGGAGGAGAGTTTTGTGCCATCTCATATGTGGAAACCTGGTGCCAATTAATATGCACAGAATTTGTCCGTTCAGTGGATCCTCTGATCTGTTTGATGTGAGTTATTGATGTGTAAATAAAAAATTTAGAAGGTTTTTTTTTCTGCTTCATATACTCCTGGAAGATCTCTATTGCTAATTCTGCACATGAAATGCCGAAGTAAGCTTTGAGAAATGATTATCAGACAGGTAGCTATAAAAGGAAGGTATTAAGGTATTAATCAGTTTAAGATTAAAGAAACCACTCTAGCTATTTTTAACAGAAACAAGATGAAATACAGGGAATTATACACTTATAAAATTCTTAGAAGTGTTGGAGGACAAGGTTTTAGGCTGAGCTGAGCTTTCAGTAATAATTCCAGAACATACCACCGCATCATAGAAACTGGTCTGCGAAGGAAACCATTTTCTCTACTAAAATCAGAACGCTGGGGAATCAGGAAGCTGCTTTCCCACCTGCTGGCTCCAGAAATCTCTTGCCTTAGCTGCCATCCAGGAATGAGGGAGCGTCACACAGAAATAGTGATTCCAGAGGTATGCCACATGGGCCAGATCTCAGGAGCAAAATGGTTGTCTTGGGTGCATTCTCTCTCACCACTTACCTGAGTTTTGAATTCAAGTCTTACTCAAGCATGTATGATAAGCAGGGTCTAAATCAAGTGTAGATAGAGAGGAGATTGGGAAATATTGTTTTGCTCTCTGGGGCCTCTGCAGAGCAGAGAAGACCACAGAAGGCAGTGGGAGCAAAGGTCAGGTGAGTCAATCTACCACACCCTATACACAACTCAGAGATAACTGGATATATTTTTTAAATGTTTGTTAAAAGGGGAGAATAAAGAAAAAATAGAGATCCTATATGTATGGAAATATTTTAGAGTAGTGAAATGGGTAATCATTAGAATCACCTGGGGAGATTTATAATAATGCAGAATCTAAAGTTACCCAGAGAGATTTTGATACAGGTGGTCTGGGGTAAGGCTGAACTTTGTACTGGAAAACAAAATTTTAAGTTGAAATCCTATGTATGCTGATGCATTTAATGCCTTTTGATTTATAAAATAAATAGTATACTCCAGTCTGTCAGAATCACGTTAATAAATTTGGATTGTGATACTTCTTCAATGCAAAATACAGGGTAAGACTAGGAGGATAGTGATGCTACCAGTTTCTTGACCCTGCCATTTCAGAAATGGTGTGTAACTTATACCAAGATGGCTCCACATTTAAAATTATGTGTGTTACACAATAAACTTATACTACGCTTTAGGTCAATTATATCTCAATGAAACTGGAAGGAAAAAAATTTAAAAATAAAAAATAATGTGTCATGTGATAATCAACAAGAAAGAAACATGATCCAACTATCCTAAGGATGAAACATATTAAACCAATGTTAACAAGTAAAATTCTGTGTTGTAATGGAGAGTATAATCTATCATAATCAAATTATCAGGATTCATAAAATTAAGGTGCTCTCTATAAATTTAAATGGAGACATTTCTGAAGACATTGAGAAGTCTTATCCCAAGAGAGCATCTGGTCTACCTGGGCCTTCTTGTGAATAAGATATTTTCATACTCATTTTCTAGAAGAAACAGAATTCTTGAATAATACTTTCCATCTAAATTTTAAGTCTCTACAACATGCAATTTTCAAGACAATTTATTGGAACAGCTCTTGATATAGTTTGACCAGTAACATAATTAAAAATTATAAATGGGCCATTGAGATTCATGGTATTTTTCACCCAATCACTAATTGGAAAGCACAGGAGTATAAGCATATCTTTGAATGCTAGTGATATAAAAATAAAATAAAATAAAAATAAAATAGGGTATTAATTAATTTATTTTTTATTTCCAAAGCAACTTATTAAGTTGAAACCATTATTATGATTGCATTATTTTTGTTATTGTTTTTAAGCACATAGGAGTAACTTTACAAATGTTAGTACCCATTGATTTGTTGAAGGGTGAGCCTCTATTTTGAAACTGTTAAGAAAATGCCAGAATATCATAAATTTTCTGCTCTTCATATTAATTTACTATGTTTGGAAATAGTTAATATCCTGAAGAGGAGACAGTAATAAATAGAATTATAGTGTTTGAAGAGAATTTCTAGAATGCAGGGAGATATTATGAATAGTAAAAGTGGAAATAATAGACATGAAGAGAATGAAAATACAGCCTAATTATGGGTATTACTAAGAAAGACATCTAAACAACTGGAATAAGATATGTAATAAAGAAAATCATAATTGAGAAAAACTTTCTGTAGCTAAAAATAGGCATCAGTATATAGATCAAAATTGTTCATTTGACATAATTAATGAAAATAGAACACAAGCTCTTTAATTCTAGTAATATTTTTGAATCAAATATAATTCAAATAAGTATATATAAATATAAGGAAAAATCCAATAAATATTCAATCAGAGGAAAAGATGCATAAAATGTTATAAGAAGTGTGGCTGACCATAGTCTTTTCATTGTAGCATTTAGTTACCAAATAAATATAGAGCAATGTTACAGAGTTATTGAAAAAAGTGGTGGCTCAAATTTTTTTTCATCATATTGTGAATGTAGAAGAGATTTTCTTTTTGAAAATCAATCGATGGTCATTTTCATTATACCATTTTCGTGTGCTACTTGTCTGCAGGAAGAGAAAATATTAGTCAATGGACTTGAGAACCCAATTTACTCTGCAATTATATTTCTCTTGCAAATCAATAAATTCTGATTGCATATATCAGTCATGGCAGCCTAGTTGACTTGTGTCTGTCCCTGAGACAAGATCAAGGTTTGCTGTCAAATTGTGTTTCCAGATCCTCAGGATCAAATTCCAGTTTCTGAACAATGACAAACACTTTTCTGTTTTTGTTGTTGAAATATAGTTGATGTGCAATATTATGTTAGTATCAGGTATATTACATAGTGATTTGGCACGTGCATAAATTATGAAATGATCACCACAATAAGCCTACAAAAACTTATTTTCGTCCCTATACAAAGTTACTACAATATTATTGACCATGTTCCTTATGCTGTATATTACATCCTCACAGCATATTTATTTTATAAATGGAGATTCATACCTCTTAATCCCCTTCACCTATTTCTCCCCTCCCACTACCTTATGAGTCTGTTTTCACGTCATTTTGTCTACCTGTTTGTTTTGTTTTTTAGATTCCACATATAAGTGAGATCAAATAGTGTTTGTCTTTCTCTGTCTGACATTTCATTTAGCATAATGGCCTCTAGATCCATCCGTGTTGTCACAATGGCAAGATTTCATTTTTTATGACTAAAATTCTATTCTCTGTGTGTGTATATATATATATCACAGCTTCTTTATACGTTTATCTATCATGCACACTGAGGTTGCTTCCATATCTTGGCTGTTGTAAATAATGCTGCAATAAACATTGGTGTGCAGATATCTTTTTGAATTACTATTTTTATTTTTTTTTCGAGTAAATAACCAGAAGTGAAATTGCTGGATTGTATGGTCATTCTATTTTCAATTTTTTGAGGAACCTCATATTGTTTTCCCTAGTTTCTGCACCAATTTACAATCCCACCAACAGTGCAAGAGGATTCCCTTTATTCTACATCCTCGCCAACACTTGTTATTTGTTGTTTTTTTGATGATAGTGGTTATGACAGGTGTGAGTTGGTAGCTTATTGTGGTTTTGATTTGCATTTCCCTGATAATCAGTGATATAGAGCATCTTTTCATGTGTCTGTTGGCCATTTGTATGTCTTCCTGGGAAAAATGTCTGCTTAAGTCTTCTGCCCATTTTAAAATTTTTTTTTATTTGAGTTGTATGAATTGTTTGCATATTTTGGATAGCTACTTATCAGACATATCATTTGCAAATATCTTCTCTCATTCAATAGGCAGCCTTTTTGTTTGGTTGGTAGTTTCCTTTGTTGTGCAAAAGCTTTTTAATTTGACATAGTCCTATTTGTTTAGTTTTGCTTTCATTTCTCTTGCCTGAGGAGACAGATCCAAACAACTGTTGCTGAGACTGATGTCAAAGAGCATACTGCCAATGTTTTCTTCTAGGAGTTTTATGGTTTCAGGTCTTACATTTAAGTCTTTAATCCATTTTCAGTTTATTTTTGTATGCGGTGTGAGAAAGTAGTCCAGTTTGATTTCTTTGCATGTATCTATCCAATTTTCCCAACATCATTTATTGAAGAGGCTGTCTTTCCTGCAGCTTTGTATAGTCTTGCCTTCTTTGTTGTAGATTAATTGACCATATAAGTGTGAGTTTATTACTGGGCTCTCTATTCTGTTCCATTGATGTGTCTGTTTTTGTGCCAGTACCATATTATTTTGATTAATGTAACGTTGTAGTATAGTTTAAAATAAGTGAGCATGATACCTCCAGCTTTGTTCTTTCTCAAGATTGTTTTGGCTATATGGATTTTTTTGTGTTTCCATACAAATTTTAGAATTGTTTGTTCTAGTTCTGAGAAATATCCCCTTGGTATTTTGGTAGGGATTTCACTGAATCTGTCAATTGCCTTGGGTAGTATGGCCATTTTAACAATATTAATTCTTCCAGTCCATGAAGTTGGCATATTTTTCCATTTTTTTGTATTGTCTTCAATTTCTTTCATCAATGTCTTATAGTTTTCAGAGTACAAGTCTTTTACCTCTTTGGTTAGATTTATTTCTATGTATTTTATTCTTTTTGATGCAATTGTAAATGGGATTGTTTTTTAAATTTCTCTTTCTGACAGTTCATTGCTAGTGTATAGAAATGAACACATTTCTGTAGGTAACTTTGTATCCTGAAACTTTACTGAATTCATTTATTAGTTCTAATAGTTTTTGGTAGCATCTTTCAGGTTTTCTTTTTTTTTTTTTTCTCTTGTAACATTCTTTATTTTAAAGTCTATTTTATCTGATATGAGTATAGCTACTCCAGCTTTCTTTTGATTTCCATTTGCATGGAATATCTTTTTCCATCCCCTCACTTTCAGTCTGTATGTGTCCCTAGGTCTGAAGTGGGTCTCTTGTAGACAGCATATATATGGGTCTTGTTTTTGTATCCATTCAGCAAGCCTGTGTCTTTTGGTTGGAGCATTTAATCCATTCACGTTTAAGGTAATTATCGATATGTATGTTCCTATGACCATTTTCTTAATTGTTTTGGGTTTGTTTTTGTAGGTCCTCTTCTTCTCTTGTGTTTCTTGCCTAGAGAAGTTCCTTTAGCATTTGTTGTAGAGCTGGTTTGGTGGTGCTGAATTTTCTTAGCTTTTGCTTGTCTGTAAAGCTTTTGATTTCTCCATCAAATCTGAATGAGATCCTTGCCGGGTAGAGTAATCTTGGTTGTAGGTTCTTCCCTTTCATCACTTTAAGTATATCATGGCACTCCCTTCTGGCTTCTAGAGTTTCTGCTGAGAAATCAGCTGTTAACCTTATGGGAGTTCCCTTGTATGTTATTTGTCATTTTTCCCTTGCTGCTTTCAATAATTTTTCTTTGTCTTTAATTTTTGCCAATCTGATTACTATGTGTCTCAGCGTGTTTCTCCTTGGGTTTATCCTGTATGGGACTTGCTGTGCTTCCTGGACTTGGGTGGCTATTTCCTTTCCCATGTTAGGGAAGTTTTCAACTATAATCTTTTCAAATATTTTCTCTGGTCCTTTCTCTCTCTCTTCTCCTTCTGGGACCCCTATAATGCGAATGTTGTTGTGTTTAATATTGTCCCAGAGGTCTCTTAGGCTGTCTTCATTTCTTTTCATTCTTTTTTCTTTAGTCTGTTCCACAGCAGTGAATTCCACCATTCTGTCTTCCAGGTCACTTATCCGTTCTTCTGCCTCAGTTATTCTGCTATTGATTCCTTCTAGTGTAGTTTTCATTTCAGTTATTGTATTGTTCATCTCTGTTTGTTTGTTCTTTAATTCTTCTAGGTCTTTGTTAAACATTTCTTGCATCTTCTCGATCTTTGCCTCCATTCTTATTCTGAGGTCCTGTATCATCTTCACCATCATTATTCTGAATTCTTTTTCTGGAAGATTGCCTATCTCCACTTCATTTAGTTGTTTTTCTGGGGTTTTATCTTGTTCCTTCATCTGGTATATAGCCCTCTGCCTTTTCATCTTGTCTGTCTTTCTGTGAATGTGGTTTTTGTTCCACAGGCTGCAGGATTATAGTTTTTCTTGCTCCTGCTGTCTGCCCTCTGGTGGTTGAGGCTATCCCAGATTTTCTATATATAGTTGTCATCTGCAAAGAATGACAGTTTTACTTCTTCCTTTCCAATTTGTATTCCTTTTAAGTTTTTTTCTTGTTTGATTTCTGTGGCTCGGACTCTGAATTCCGTGTTAAATAAAAGTGGTGAGAGTGGGCATCCTTGTCCTGTTTCTGATCTTAGAGGAAATGCTTTCAGCTTTTCACCCTTGAGTATGTTATTTGTTGTTTTTTTGATGATAGTGGTTATGACAGGTGTGAGTTGGCTGTGGGTTTGTAATATATGGCCTTTATTATGTTGAGGTATGCTCCCTCTGTACTGACTTTGTTGAGGGTTTTTATCATAAATGGAATGTGGATTTTGTTGAAAGCTTTTTCTGCAACTATTGAGATAATCATACAATTTTTATTCTTCAATTTGTTAATGTGGTATATCACGGTGATTGATTTGTGGATATTGAACCATCCCTGCAATGACTTTCAACTCATAGGAAAGATACGCACACATACACACACACACCTCCCTTACCTGAGGGAGAGGATCCTGAGCATGGAAAGAGAGGATGTGTTCTCTTTAAGAAACTTGCCATTGTTTTTCAAAATTGCCATTGTTTTGACTTAAAAATCAAGAGAAAGCATACAGTTTTTAAGAGGAGATGGGCCATAAAATATTGAAGTAATGCTTCAGTTCAAGATCTTGGGGATCCTTCAGGAGAGAATAGTCATTCTGTCTCTTTAAACATCTTCTGAAAATTTTAACAAGTCAGAATTGAGTTAAAATTTATAAATTTTTCAGAAAAGATTGAATCACTATTACATGCAGTCTTTCCATTTAGAAACCATAAGGTTTTAGCTCCATTTATTCAAAAGTGTAATACTTCTATCAGCAATGTGTTTATCTTCCATGTATCAGTTTGTGTTCCCAATCCTTTTACTCTCTTCAAGATAGCCTTTGGCTGCAAAAATAATTAAAAACAAAATGAAGCAAAACTGCATATTCCAGGGATTATCACTTTTAATCTTAAATCTGTGCAAATCCAGCATTTAGATAAATTAATATAATAATCCTTGGCTGCCCTATATGAAAAGCCTATTAAGAGAAGATTTTCTTGTTTTGACTACTGTCTAGGTTCAAAACATAGGGTTTCTTCCACTATCTATCTGTATATTTATCCTTAGATAAATTATCTAAACACTTTAGCATTTGTATCATTGTCTGGAAATGATGATGTTGTTTTGGATCATCAATTAGTCTTCTTCTTTCTCTAATGTCCCAAGATTCTTTCATACGTCTACATTTTGTTGGTCCATTTTCAATTTAACTTCATGGAAACTCTGGCAGAGAAGTTAAGAGAACTTTGACCTATTTATGTTAACAGTCACCTTGTAGGAGACTCATACTTCATACTTCCTGCACTCATCCAGATGAACTCAGCATTTAGCAATCACCCAAATGCACTCAAGGTTCTAATTCAAGGCAAACAAGACAATTCTACTGATGTAAAATTTTGAGATTAAAAAAAAATGCAATCTCTTTAGGAAGATGGAATTGGGGAAAAGAGAAAGAACTAAATAGCTATGTTTGAGTTTCCCAAGTAAATAAAGCTAAATTTAACCTGGAAATCTCACAAAATTCTCTTCAACATGACTTTTATTAAAATTTTGATTATTTACTTAATGAGGAACTGTATACTAATCATTGGCAAAAACTTTCATTTTAAGTTGTTATAGTTAATACATGTGCAATTAACTAGAATTAGCTTGCATGTCTAGAATTTCAGCTTGAGCAATGACAAAGGTCTTTCTGTAATTGATTTGCATAGCTGGCACACACCCTATGGGGAAAGACGGCAGCCAAATACCATTCAGAATTGTTGTCAAGAACTCTTGTTACCTGATTTGGAAACTCTTAGGAGGAACCTCTGGGCTCTGTCCTGTCGCACTTTACACATAGGAGATACTTAATAAGCATATTTGAATAAATTAATGAATGGGATGTTGTGGGACTCATTATGAGTTTGTGACACTAGTGGCCCTGTTTTATAACTTTACAAAAGAAAAACCCAAGAAGAGAACAAAATATGATGCTGGTCCTAAAGGAACTTGTTTCTTTAAGAAACTTTTTAAAGTACTGTGTAGCTCTACTATTTCCACTCTAAGATTTAGAAGTAGCCCTGCTAATTGCTGTCCTAATGAGCAATGATCTCTAAATATTTTTTATTTTGCACCCCATCAATAAAATATATTTATCCACCTCATATTTGTGTATTTATTTATTCATAACTTATATACATTTAAATGCCATATGAACACGGTATGCATATTATAACTCATATAAAATATAAATTGAAGAGAATGAGATGAAGACAAAATAAATAATATTTTTATAATATTTTATTTTGCTAATTGTAGATGGCTTCATATTACTGTTAACTACAATTTCGAGGCTAAAATACACTCAGGGTTGAAATAGGTTGAAAAATGAGGGACTCACTGACTTTCATGCACTCTTCTCTCAGGACCCTGCAGGACAAGAGACTGATGTGTGCCCAAGTAAAGGACCAATGTCAATATATATATATATATATATCTTAGTAAAGATTTAGATCTAATTTTATATAAAATTAAATATGAATGAGGGCATTAATATTTTCTTCTGGCTCCTTAATAGATCATCTTGCTGACTCACTGGGATTCCTGTAGCCTCCTTGAGCAGCCTGTCAGGAAAGAAGGCCCACAAGCCACATAAAGAGGAGAGAAACCCCAAGGACAGTGGGTATGAATTTGCAGCCCAAAACCTACATATAGTAACATATATCTTTGTTCTTCTGTAATTAACTTGATTACTAACTTCACTTCCCATTTTTACCTAAAAGCAGAAAACTTTATATGGTCACTTTTTTGCACATTAAGTAACATTTGTGATTATTGAGACATTTTAGGTTTTCCCCAAGTTGATTCAAGGATTCCCTCCTCCTTCTCCATGAGGTTGCATCTAAGATCTAAAGACAGGGAATGAGATGAAAGGGCAAGGGGCCAGGGGCCAGGGGCCATGAAGGAAGTGCTTGTTGTGGTGGCATCAAAATATCTAGTCCTCAGTCATCTTCCTTGGACATTCTGCACTCACCCTGCAGTGTATACAATGCTGAGGTTTCCTGTCCCACGTGAGAGAAAGGGCAGCGTCAAGAAAGATTCCAAGATTTTGGCAGGAGCAACTTATTGAATTGTAATTCCATTCAGAGCATTTAAAAAACCTAGAGAAAAACTGGTTTTGGAGGGGTAAATCAGCATTTCTCATTTGGAAATGATAAGCTTAAGATGTCTATTATGTATTCAAGGCAGTTATCAAGTAGCCTTTTGAACATGGCAGTCTAGAGCTCAGAGGAGAGATTTAAGATATACATTTTGGAGCCACCAAATCATATAATTGATCTTTAAAACCATGGGACTGGATTAGATCATCAAACTCTTAAGTTCCAAAGAGTGAATGTGGACAGTACAGAGAAGCGATTCAAAAGACTGAGCCTTAGGAACTCTTCATTAATAAATCAGGAAAAGTAGGAGGTTCCAGACAAGGAAGCTAAAAAAAAAGTTGTCCGTGGAGTGGGAGGCAAACAAGGATGGTGTTATGTATCAGAAGCCAAAGGAAGAAGAACTTCAAGGGGAGGGACGGATGAACGTTGTCAAATATGGATGAGAAATTGGGAGAGATGGAGACGGAGCTGATCTTCAGATTGGGTCATCTGGAGGCCACGGATGACTCTGATAGGAGTGATGAGAGTGGGTTCCAGAGAAACTAAGAGAGAAATTGGACATAGTGAGTACAGACAAGCCTTTTGAAAAGTTTTTCAAAGAGAAGAACACATAAATTGGGGAAGTGGCTAGAAGGTTATGTGAAGTCATGGAAACTGGTTTGGTTTTGTTTTTTTTCCCGCTGCACCAAGCGTCATGCAGAATCTTAGTTCTTGACCAGGGATGGAACCTGTGCCCCCTGCAGTGAAAGGGCGGAGTCCTAATCACTGGACCACCAGGGAACTCCCAGTTTGTTTGGTTTTTAAAGGGGAGTATTACAGCATGCTGGTATGCCAGTGAGAATCATGCAGTGGATTGGGAATGATGACCAGAGAGGCTTGGCCAACAGGGACAGTAAGGCTATTTCTAATGATAGCCTCCTAGGGGCAGTCAGTGGCAGCCCTCTTTACAGCCTTCACAGAGAAGGTATCATTGACTATCTGTGGTAGTAAAAAGCGAGAGTGGTGGGGAGCAATGGTGGTCTCAGCAGAGGCACGGAGCGCTCTGCAGTCTGCCTTAGAGCTTGCTATGGGCAAAGTCAAAGTTTGACATTGTAAAACTTTGCACAAAGTGACATTATACACCAAAGTGCAATAGGATGATAAATTTTGTACTGTTTAACCATTGTGTTTTTCACCCTGGAAATGCTCTTTTGTTTCATTACTCTTTCAAACCAGACTTTGAGGCACCTATTGTCACCACTGAAGAACAGGGAAGGAGAAAGGCAAAAAGAAAGTTTTGGAAGCTAACACTTTGGAGTTGAAAAAGTCTGACCTTTTGAATTACTTGAAGTTCTCATGCAAATTAAGAAAAAGGGTATAATTTCAGGAGAGAAATCCTTGAGAAGGTGGAAAAGTTTGAGAACTCCAGGGCAGTGAAGGAATTGTCTTAGGAGCAGGGATATTTCTTCCATTGAAACAGGAGGGATGGCAAGCACATGGGCACAGAAGCAGGAAAACTGGTGGATTTGATGTGAGAAAATGAGGAAACACCTGTTTGATTTTCTTCTATGAAATACAATACATTCATCAGCTGAAAACAAAGTTTAAATGAATTGAGATTAGGTAGAAACCACTTTGCGGAACTCCTATTTGAAACCAAATGTGAACGTAGAAAAATAAAGTTACATTTCTTATACAACTGAATCTTGTGGGCTAAAGCACTACCCACTGTATGCAGAAGCCTGTCTATAACAAATACATGCACTACAGAACCAGATCATATTGAGGTGATAGATGGGAGTGAATTGGCATGTGGGGATGAGGCAGACTCCAAAGTCAATACCAATTTCAGAAAAACTGCTGGATTGAATGTGAGCAGACTACTGACTGCTTTGCATTTTCTAGGTAGATGCAGGGGAACCTACATAAGGAAAGAAACAAGGGTCAACAGTCTTATAAATTGCCACAGAGATTCAATTCTCTGAATCCCTGGAGAACACCTAGGAAGGAGTGGAAGTTTTATTTAGAGCCCATTTCTTAGGCTCTAAATTTCTTTTCAAAGCTGTCTACAAAAGCACCGCAAGACAGAGAGCTCCAGTTATCTTGCAGAGCTGTCATCAAGCAGCCTGGGGTATGTGCCAGGTGACAGATCGTGCTTTGGGAGAGAGGTTTAGACTCCATGGTAAAGCCAGAGAGAACTGCTTAGTCCCCAAGAGAAAATTGTTTCAGACAGCTGTTAAGCCTTAAGTCTGGAATAAGCATTTTTCTCTTTCTTTGCCTTTATGGAAGCAGCATTTTATTCTTGGCTGAGACTCTTAAAAAGAGACTATAGCTAAAACAACAGAGATCATGCAGGCTTAGGCAGACTCAACAAATCAGAGAGCGGCCCCTGACCCTATGCAGCCCAAGCTCAGCCAGCGTTTTCTTGATGGCAAAAGATTAGGCCATCACTATGTGGAAGGAGTGGATACAGCTTTGTTTGTTGTCTGTAAACTCTAAGTGCCATAAAGTTTGGTTTGTTGGGTGAAAGAGAGACTATTCCGATTCACACCTATTGCCCTGGCATAATTATCCCTTTCAAAGGTGTCAGAAGCTTAGACAAAGGGTACAAAGCACCCTGTGTATAAGCAAAGCCAACTCTTCACCTCTTATGCAAGAGCTTCCACTGGAGCTTATTCCTGAAGAACAGCTTCAATCTGCATCATGGCCAATGTCCCCAGAGACGGGCAAGAAAGGATGGGAGAAGTTTAGGCCAGCACGTGAAGGTGGAAAACCCCTATAAAATGACTGTCAATGCTAGTGAAGGGCATTGCATATGAAACCCACTACTTAGGCTTAACCCTGGAGTGAGGGGAGGAAATGTCACCCAGAGAAGCACAGGCTGCATTGTGTCATGAGGAAGTTACTATTCTTATGAAATAGATTCCGTATAAAAAACTGGTTTTCACCCTTTTGGAGACTGCAGACAGGGACAAACATACTTCCAGGAGAAGTCAGTTTTCTTCCCAGAACACAAAGACTTACTTATTAGAACAAAATAATATTTTGCAATATAAATCATTGATTCTTTCTTTTTGCTCCTTAGCCTTCTAGCAATCAGATTAGTAAATTACTTTGCTAGTCAGCTAAGCCTCCGGGGAGGAGCCGTGCCCACAGGCATGGAGAGAGCAGGGAGAGGGTGTTGGGGTGGAAAGCTGGGGAGGGGCAGTGGATTCTCAGTTACAGAAGCCAAAACATTTGGGTATGGGCACCCAGGGACATCAACAATAGATCTGCAGGAAAGCCTGAGGAAGTAAGAGCCAGTCCGTCAGCTCAGATCTCAGAAGATCCATAGGAAGTAAAGATTACCTATGCTGGGGGGAAAGGATGGGAGAAGAGAAAGAAGGAAGACGAGCAGGAAGCCAGAGAGCTTGGGAGCTAGTGAATCCCCTCTAAGGCCCAGTGTCCTCCACCGGCTTCCTTTCCCAGGCCGAGTTCTAAGGTGGAATACAGGACAGAAATCCTCTACTATACATTTGGATGGATCTGAGAGACAAGTAGTCAGTGCCTTGGTGCTCAGATGAAGTGAGAGGAATTGAGTTCCCTTCTTACCCAGCAGCACAGTTGAGCATTAAATAAAAGTGGCCTTTTGTATTATCTAACATGTCTGACCCAGCATTTTCCCAAGCTAAATGTGCTGAAAAGAGGTGTGAAAATAGTTAAGTGTGAAGTGAAACCAGAAAGGCCTTGTAGACAGGATGTGGTAGTAACCTGAGTAGAAACTTTAAAGGAATGTGACTTCTCAGCAAGGATGTTAGCGAGCAGGCAAAGATGATGAAAATCAAGGACGAGATGCACGTCCACCTACCGTGCTTCCCTATGACCCGTCACCTCTTAGGACCAACATCAAGGATGAGGGCAGAGGTAATAATAATAGTAGAAAACATACAGGGCTTTCTCTAGACCGAGCACTATTCTATGCAGTTTACATATATTAACACATTTAATTCTCACAACAACCCTATGATGTAGGTACTGCTATAAAACTTATTTTACAAATGAGGAAACAGACACACAGAGGTTAAGAATAAAAATCCTGAATTAATTTAGATTAAGTAGAACTTACTGACATCAGTTTCATGATCTCTTCTAGAGTGACCAAAGAAAAAATTTCAGTATACATATATATTCATGTACATTTATGTGTATATAAATTTATTATAGCTGAATTTTCACACAAAGATTTAAACTCACTAAAAAGATGACTAATGTGAATTTTTAATTATGAGGTATTATGTATAACAGGTAATTGAGAATCAAAGTAACAGCATATTTAGCACAATAACACAGAAAAACTCAGAGTAACTTAAGCAATCCAGAAGAACAGGAAAAACTCCACAGCATAAACCTAGTCTTTCAAATTTTCCTTATTATCCCATTTATTAGCTACCTCCTGACTTCATTTCTCTCTCTTCATGGGCCTTCCCCAAAAGTAAATCATTCCAGTCTTGCTCTTATCAACACCTTAAATGCTTTCATGACATCCAGGTTTAGACCAAGTTTCTTGTCTTCTCTGTTCGTCCTGCCTTTAACACTGCTGGATCCCAGAGTAAGAGTAAAAATGGAGGCCCACATACTGTTAAATATATGTCCTGTCTCCCTGCCTTGACAAATACACCTTCATAATGATTCCCTGCCTTGACAAATATACCTTCCTAATCCAAAGACATATGTAATTGTATGATTTCATAAGGATGAAAATTAGCAAAATGTCGAAGACAAAAGAATTGTTATTACTGCACACGTCTGATTGCACTGTTAATGAACTATCAATGGATGGATGACTAATAATGAAAAGCATAATTTATAAATTATACAATTATTCAAAATTATATTTTCTTATGTTCATTTAAGCAAAATAATTATATTGTGATAATCAAGGTTTTTCAATTATTTTGTGTTCTATTGGCAGCAATTATTCTAGAGGATTAAAAGATAGTATGTATTTATATTCAAAGCATACAAAGTTTGAATATAGTTTTTTTAAAGTAAATTAAAATTAGATAAACAATAAGGTCCTACTGTATAGCACAGGGAACTATATTCAATAGCTGTGGTAAACCATAATGGAAAACAATATGAAAAAGAATATATATGTCTAATTGAATCACTTTGCTGTACAGCAGAAATTAACACAACATTGTAAATCAACTATATTTCAATAAAATAAAAAAAAATTTTTTTTTAAAGATACCACCATATTCTGTGGATTCCAGTAATCCTAACGCCCTAATCTCATAGAACTCCACTGGATTACAAACATCAAAAGCGAAAAAATTAAAATTAATTCAAAAAAACAAAAATTAAAAGTATTTTCAATGTTTTCAAAGCATTTTTCTTCTGAAATATCCAGTTTTATCTATTAAAATTATAAAGCAAATACAAATTTAAAATTAATGAGTATTAAATTTATTAAAATTAATGAATACTAAATGTTTTTTTATTTTAAAATTTACATAATCTCATTATATATGTTAATAAATCTAAAACTATTCATAATTCCAGCATTCAATTTTAATCTAGTTGAACTAGTCTCACAATTTACATGACATCTAAAAGTAATACAAATTGCTCTGTTCCTTGCCACTGTGGAGAGAATAAGCGTCAGTCGTGGCCAATCCAAGCACCTTCTTTCTGTAGCTAAAAGGTTCAGTGCTGAAACATGTCTCAAGTCAGACTGACCAAAGTATTCCAGAAATTATTTGCTGGAACTGTTGGGGAACAACAGTCTCTTTCCCCTGTGGGATGTTTAAGCTGGAAGTCAAGCGTCTGGAGTTATTGGTGGCCATCTTGTCAATCATACATCTGGTCCTAGTGTGAAAAATCAAAGTCAGGCAGAGGTAAGCAGAACCAAACGAGAGGGTCAGAGCCCTGTTGACTTGCTTGAGCTCCTGGCCACAGCCATGAATAAACCAAACACACACACGAGGGCTAAAAAGTGTAGTCAGAGCCCAAAAGAATTATTGAAGGCTCTGGACCCCCTTTTTTACAGGTTGGCTACACTTCTGGACTTACAGTTATACAAATCAATAAGTTATTTTTGCTTAAATTCAGATTGAGTGTCTGCATCTTGCAATCAAAGAGCACTGATGAATACTTTAATCTATAATAACACAATTAAGATGATTAACTATTGATTCATATAACAGATGGGTCTAGATACTATTTAGGCGTGCCAAGGTGGAGGAAGATGGAGCAGGAGCGTGTGCTCTGTCCTCAGTGGTGATGTGGGTGGTGCAAACTGTACCATCATAAAGAGTGTGCATTACAGACCCTCTCCCAGCTAGTTAGTAGTAAGTGAACTGTGAAGCAAAGGTTAATTGGTTTAGTGGCCTCAAGTAACAGACGTTTAAGAGTTCATTGAAGGTTTGAAAATAGTGAAAGTACATGGTGTGAATGACATCGCATGACACGAAGAAGAAAGTCACCATTTCACTTTTTTTTTTGGCCTTGCCACAGGCTTGTATCATCTTAGTTCTCCAAGCAGGGATTGAACCCGAGCCCCCTACATTGGAAGTGCAGAGTCTTAACCACCGGACCGCCAGGGAATTCCCAAAAGTCACCATTTCAGAACCCCTGTCTCTGCTGCCAGCACCTTCTTATTGGTTCACACCTTCCAGAGGACTCAAAATCCTGAACTTGTGGGACAAGTTGCAGTATTCCAGTTATCTTATTTTGAGAGATAGATGGTTTTAAAAATAACAATGAGAAAACTGAGGCAGTAATATTTATGAAAAATAAAATAAAAATGGAATACTTGGGAAAAACCATTTTAATTTATCAATCTCTGTGAGCATTAGCACATATATAAGAAATATTAAAATACAGATTAAATACAGCTTTTTTTCTTTATTGTGAAATATGCTTGACTACAAACAGCAAACTTAGAATAACAAATCATTAAGTTTTAAAATCCTGATAATCATTGCCTAAGTGATGATGTAATCCCAACAATAAAGTTGAATTAATTCATTATTGAAGAGACATGGAAAAATACTAATTTGATTACATTAAAATGTTTTTTGACAGTATATTAGAAATCAAGATTTAAATCTTTTCACTGATTTAAAGGCAATAAGGATGACCATAGGAAAAATGTTTTATATATGAGAGCATAATGATAGCCAGTTTTTAAAAGTATGCTGTCATTCTTACCAAATATTAAAATCTTATGACTGATCTTAGGCTTGGTAAATCTTAGTTACTGGATATCTTTTATTTTTAATATATTCTCAAAATTCTGTAAGATACTATGAAATATATAGCTAGAGATAATATAAATTTATTTATTTATTTATTATTACATGGTAGTTTTGTTCTATTGTGCTTAACTCATCTAATAGAAAAAGTATGTTCTTAGTTAAAAAAACATGTTTTATGCCTAATACTTCCATATTTCTTGGAAATTAAGTAGTGTAATTATAAGTAGCTATGGATTTATTGTAAATATATCAAAAAAACTAGAAGAATCTCTCAAGAATCTTATATGAAAAATAAACAATATAATTACACCATCCAGTTACTTGACTAGTGAAAAAGTCAGTACTTTTAGGTAAACTTACAAGTAGTTGAGTTCTTAAAACTATACAGCTAGGAATTTTAGAGACCTGTGGTCATTACCACAAAATTTGAAAAAAATAATAATATACCTCCGGAAAATACACCTGAAATAAATTTCTTAATTTCCATAAATAGAATCTCATGTTCAAAATTTCAAAATAAGATACAGAATTTAATATACAATGGTGATAAAACAAACATTTTAACAAACATTGATGAATTTTTATTTAGATTTTTGTTTTGTTTATATATATTACATATGTGTATATATACATATATGTTGAGGCATGTATTACAGCATATATGCACTGTATATACATGTATGTGCATATATGTATGTGTATACATATATGTGTATATATACACATACATTCTTCTTATAGAATGAAGTATTGAGTCAACACAGTCTAGAGTTAAGTCTTTGCTAAAGGAAAAATCTAGAAATATTTTTCATTGTGGTTCCCAAAATGGGATTGCTAGACCCATTTTCCAGTGTTATTAAAAACTATTTGAAGCATGTTAAGGATTACTTAATATTTCATCAATACATTATCCAACTGCTCATTAAAATATCTGTGTCTTAACAATTCCACCAGCATGAAACAATAATTTATTAAGATTAAACTCAGTATATACTAGGCTCTGTGCTAAGCACATTACAGTAATATCACTTAAACCATCGTTAATCTCCTTATAAGGTACGTGCTAGTGTTATTTTCATTTTACAATGGGAAAACGGAGACTTGCCTGAGGTTTACCATCTTAAGAGATACAGCAGCTATTCCAGTCGGGTTTGTCTGCCTCAGATCTCATGCTTTTAACCGCCACACCATATTGCTTTAACTGGGTTAATTCAGTAGCCAAAAAAAAAAATTTGTATTTTATTCACATTCCCTTATTTTTTTCAGACATTTGTTTTTCCTCCTTTGTGAACTATTTTCTGATTCGTCGCTCATTTATTTTTTAATTTGAAAAGTGCTTTTCTTATTGTTTCTTTTATATTGTGTAATTGTAAACATTTCCCTAATTTTTGTCTTTCTTTTGTTTTATATAATGAATTCTTAAATAATAAAACCTAGAGCATTTCTCAGAATAGAATTTTTAGAAGAGCATCTAATTCTTTCATGTAATATTTGAGGAGAATCAAAGTCACACACTCAGCTAATTGCTAATCTCTGAGTATAACCTGGGAGGCAAAGTATATACTATATTAATATTATAATACCTAATTTGACCAGAACTTTCCAAACTGTTTTATTACGATCATTATTGAATGACATTTTTTTTACTCTTTTGTAAGATTTACTTACAATTAAAATGTGTGGCTATCTTGCTCAACTAAAACATAAAAAGAACTAAAAAAAGTATACATACATACATAAGTTATGTTTAAGTGATATAAAATATGCAGAGATATGTAATATATATCCGACTTTTTTTCTCATTTTCTACCTAGATCCAGGAATAAATAAATACAATTAAAGCAAAAAGCCACCATGATTTTCTTGGCTTTCTCTCCCTCATTCCTATTTTGGAAAAAATCTTGACATTGATCCAGATAGGTGGCCAAAGGCTGAGTATTACATTTACTTTGCTTGCAGTCCTGCTGTGAACTTCTAGATTTACTCTTTTTCTATGCTAGATGAAAGAAAGGAGGAATAAATGCTTGACAAAATGAATTCCAAGGAGGAAGTCCAAACATCTGCCAAAAGCAAAAGATAATTTTTTTGCTTTATGCTAAGCTTTTCCAATTTGTTGTCTACAAGCATAAATATTTATGATTTAGAGTTTATTCTATCCCACAAGATAGAATATGATTTTGGAAGTTTCCCTCATAGATAACTTGTGTTCGTGTGAAGGAAAAATAGGGTGACACAAGCAAGGTATGTTTCCAAACAACAGCAAAAATTCTCACACTCTTAAGTCCTGTTTTTGTTTATCAAAAAGAGACGTTGTGAATCATCATGGAAGACAATCCCTCTCACTCCTGTTGCCACCTGCCCCCTCCCACACTACTCCAAACACACACACACACCCCACACACACCCGCACACCCCACACACATATACAAAACCGAGAATTCAGCCCCCAAAGTACAAGAGGACAGATTGTAGAAATGGGTTTATATATAGCAATGTAATATTGATATTTTCTGGAAAATAGAGTAAGTTATAGGAAAGACAAATTCAAACAGGAGCAGTAAAGCATTGTTTAATGTTTTGGTTCTTTGTGACAGTGATAATAGGAGCTGCATTTTAATGGAAGGTAAAACACTGCTTTGTAATGTGAAATTTTTTTTTTTTTGACTCTACACTACATGACCTCAAGTGTACCAAGCTCTTTACAGTGGAAAAATGTTTTTCAACAGCATACTTGGCAAACTGCAAAGATGACCTCACATTGCCAAATGGGCTCACAGCTGCTTCCTAATTTACTTTTTCCACGGTTTGTTACTCGATGTTACACATACTATTGTGCCATCCTAGACTAATCTGGCATCTCAAAAATCTCACCATGGGACTTCCCTGGTGGCGCAGTGGTTAAGAATCCACCTGCCAACGCAGGGGACACGAGTTCAAGCCCTGGTCCGGGAAGATCCCACATGCCGCAGAGCAACTAAACCCATGCACCACAACTACGGAGCCTGCGCTCTAGAGCCTGCGAGCCACAGCTGCTGGGCCCATGCGCCTAGAGCCCGTGGTGCTCCACAACAAGAGAAGCCACTGCAATGAGAAGCTCGCGCAACACAACGAAGACTAGCCCCCGCTCACCGCAACTAGAGAAAGCCCGCGTGCAGCAATGAAGACCCAAAGCAGCCATAAATAAATAAATAAATAAATACATTAATATTAAAAAAAAAATCTCACCATGCCTGTGTTTCAATCTTACTGTTCCTCTCCTATTACCTTCCAAAATTGTTGAAATCAACCATTTCTCTTCGCAGAAAAGCATAATATAGAAAATATGATGCTCATAACTAATATGCCTGAAACGTGTTTTCCAGTTGATACTGGTAGAGCCAACAGACTCTAAATTCGGTGTGTTCTTCAATAATTATTCAGTAAAGAGAGAACCATTCCTACTTAAGTTTCCTAGGCAACCATTTGGTGAAAAACCTGCAGTAATATATTTTTTCTCTCTATTTTTCTATTTTTCTAGAACTGCCTAATTTGTTCCCCTTATTTTCCAATATCCATTCCTCCTCACATTTCTCTTTATTCATTATCTTTAGTATTTCTCCTTCTCCTCTTGCTTTTCTCTCTTATTCTCTTTTCTTCCATTAATTACCTAACTTTCCTTTAGGAAAGAGTTCAAAACTAATACTTGCCTTTAAAGTTGTCCTGTTAACTACCATCTGGTTACTGTTTCGTTCCTTTTAAGAAAATCCACATAGGCCTTTCATGGATTTGGAAATTCTACTCTCTTATGCTACCAGAGCATGGTTGTGTCCCCAACTTATTAAAATGCAGAAGACTTAGTGACAGAGACAAGAGGGGTTCAGACTCTAATTTCTACATCCGCCTGCCTTCTCTGAAGACTGAGGGCATTTGAAATGAAATTTCTTAACACCAAAAACAAAGAGAAAGGGCAAAGAGGAGAGATTGCTTTTGTTAGCAGATTACTAGCTAAGGTAAATAAGAGATGCAAGAAATACATCACCTGTACCGGGAGGGGATGTGTGAAGGCTGAGTTGGCGTTGGCATTGTACGACTGAGGTTTCTTGCAGCACCTAGGTCCTTTTCTCTGATATGGAGATTTTTTTGACAGAGTTGGCCAGTTTGGGTTAGTTACAACCCATTTCCCATTTATTGACTGAGCATAAAGTGTAAAATATTTTTATTTATATTACTTAAGAAGATAAAGGAGTTTGATAGTTTCATTGCATTGGTTCACTACTCAAAAAACATATATATATATTTTCCTATTGCCTATAGGATAAGGTCCAGATGCCTTTCCCAAGTCTCTAGAATGTACCCTGAATCTCATTTCTAATCTTATTTGCCATATCTCCCACTACTTCTCTGTGTACCTCAGTGCCAACCACACTGGCCCATTTCTCTCCAAATAGGACATGTGCACTTCGCCTCCTCTCAGCCTTTGGTCACATCTGAAACACGCTCTGCATTAGGGGAGGAAGTAGATACTCTACAAGAGCACCCAGAAAGGCAGCCACTGATGGTTTTCCATCCTCTCTCTTTTGACCATTGTTGCCAAAAGACGTCAAATGTGGTTAAGTCCAGAGACATCTAAGAATAGGGATCAGGTGGGGTGAGGAGGAACAGGGAGAATATTTAGAAGGGTGAAAGTCTTAAGAAAGGGAGAGGAACGTCCTTATGGTCGCCAGCCACTCAGATGGCGTGGCTCCTTATCTAGCATGATGTGTAATGTATCAGGACATGTGTCGATGTGGAGCTGCCTATGTCCATATCTCGAAGGAGCAGTGAGGGGAGGGTGAGGACAGCTTTGGAAGCCACTCAACCGAATTAAATTAAGTGAAAGTTTTATATGGCATTACTTGCTATAGAAATTCTGATCATTCCTTCACTTATTACTGATAATTTATATTATCAATCATTTGTTGAGTATGCAGTTGTGAAGACTGCACACATAATGGCCAGTCTGTCTCTTCTCAGCCAGAAAACTGAAATAAGCAGCACAGAAAAAATTAAAAACAAACAAAACAGAATATGAATTTGTAAGTTAAAATATATATGCCACTACTGCTGACAGTTTTGTTCTCTCAAAATACCTCTTAAAATGAGTCCAAATATCAGAGGCTATCAGAATTAGGATTATTTAAAAGACTTTTCAATAACTTTATTCTACATATAAGAAAGCTAAAGTCCAAGAAATAAAGAACTCTTGTATTTGAAAAAAAAAATCTGTGAATGGAAAAGAACCTCTTTTTCTATGGGTCTGTGCACTCTGATGGAGCAATTCGCCCCCCCCCCCCCCCCCCCCCCCACACTATCTCCTGGCCAAACACCTAAGCATCCATTGCTGTAGGGAAGCAGGCGTTCACACTGGAAGAATGGGACCATTCATTTAATTACCAGGAGGGAGGAGGATAAACATTAGAGGAGGAGCCCCAAGGCCGTCTTGGCCGTGGGAACCTGGTAGGAAGATGGCGTCCGTGTAGGGCAGGCTGGAGCTGGGAAGCAGGTGGGCTACACTCAGTGCAGAGGAAGTTGGTGTTTCTTGTTCTCTACGTTTAGTGTCCTATTTGTTTTAAATCCAAGGAGTGACAAGAGGCACGAAGAGAAGAAGCTCATCCCCATGATTAAACCAAAGCCACCAAGAAGAGGCGGTGTGGCAGGCTGGGGGCGGGGAGCAGCCTGGAGGGGGCAACATCGATGGAAGTAAGAGGACCCCAAGGAAAAGGAGAAGGGGGAAGAGGGTCAGAGCTGAATTCTGCACCAGCTAAGCGTGCTGATTGACTGGCTTAAAGGCTTGTCTTTGAGCACACCCTCAACTTCAGTCATCATTTTAACCTTTTAACTGATCTGTGCCTGTTTCCTCAACTATAAAACAGGGACAATAATACCTATATCATGGGGTTTTGAGAATTAAAAGAGTTAATATGGGTAAGACACTTAGAACAGTAACAGTGTCTGGCATATAGTAATCGGTGTATAAGCGTTCTCATTTGGGGAGATGATATAGGTTATATGTAAAAGCACAGATTCTAGATTCAACCTGTTTTGGTTTGAAACTTGGCTTTGCCATTTACTAGTGTCAGAGAGGAAGAAAACCCCCTCTACCCTTCTACGTTCTTCTGGTTGGTCTAAGTATTAAATTGACGTGAGACGTTAACAGGAGAAAATCAAACTAAATTTCATTAAGTACAGAACTCCACGTACATGAGAGGGTCAGAGACAGGAAGGTAAAATGAGGTTTATGTGCCATCCCAAGCTAGGGAATGGGATTGGGGCCTGGGGCTTCCAAGGAGAGGAGGGTCATTCACATGACATACGAGGAAGAGCAGATGTTGGATAATAAGATGTTTGCCCTGCCATATAGATGGGGCCACTTAGATAAAATTTATCTCTGGTAATAACTCTTTTTCTCAGAAAAATCCCCAACTTAAATCCTTTTAGGGAGTTAAGGGAGGGGCAGTAATTCCTCTTGAACCCATAGGGTCTCCACGGCCTTTAGCTCAAAATAATTTACAGGCCAAAGTGGCTTATCTTGGGGAAGCCTGTTCTGAAAACTTAGGCTAGTGTGACCTTGGGCAACAACTCCTCCAGCCCTGTTTTTTCACATGTAGGGCTACGGTTAGAGTTAAACAAACACACATAAAGCACTGGGCACAGTCTTTAATGCATATTAAGTGTTAGCTGTTCCTGCATTATCTGTCTCTCTTCCTCCCTCTTCACCCACAGGTGGCCCATCCCTGAATGGGGAACTTCGCGTCCAGTGAAAACACTCCAGGGATATCAAGAAGCTGTGCTCAGGGTCCCTTACCCCAGCGGGTTCCTTGCCAAGACTATTTGGCCAGCGTCTCCTTTGTGCACCCAACTTTCCCACACAACAGACAGCGGGATTTGTGGGGAAAGTTTCCCCTATTTCCCTTCTTGCACTTGGAAGACCAGCAATAATCACTAGGAAAATCCTCATTTGGTTTTCATGAGACCCACCTTTCTCCTAAGTGGAGGGGGAAACTGTTAAGTGATAGAAGATATTTTGAATTAAATCAAAAATATAGCCACACATTCACATACCATTTATTGCCAGGGGCTTTTCAAAGTCTCAAAGTCACAATTGAAAACAGTGCTTTTAACTTGAAAAAAAAAAAATCAAAGGTCAACTTTTAATCTAAGATTGTAGAGAATTGAGAACTGTTTTTTATTTTATTTTAATGAATAAAGCATTTGTGCATAGCTATCTTAAGTTTTAAAAAGAAAGAAAGAAATCCAGTCAACCCTGTTATACAGAAAAAAAGAACTTTTTGTTGCATAGAAGAAAAAGTTGTAGTTTTTGTATTCCTAAGAAGCGCATTTTTTAAATGTATTATAGCACCCTCTTTTGGTATCTAAGAGCATAAGGTGTCCTAAACAATCAGCCAGGGATTAGCACACTTTTTCTTATAATTTCCATTCTAAACTGTCTCTTAGAAAAAAATCGTGTTTAAAATACTGTGGGTTTTGTTTGCTGCTGTTGGTTTATTTTATTTTTGCAACAATCCTGAGCAATACAAGTAGCAGAATTGGTAAAACAAAACAAAACAAACAAATTGAAAACCTTAGGAAACCTGATTAAATTTGACTTTTGTTAAATTCGTAAGAGGTGTGATGCTAGCTCCACCTAGTGTCGATTTTGAGTAATTCCTAAAACTGAAAATTAAAAAGGAAAATAATTTCCCTAGAGGCCTACAGTCAATTTAGGTTAAATTTAAGTTAAAATCCTAGAACCAAATCCACATTTCTTGACTGATAGCTCTCTGCTTTTTTCCCTTATTGTTCTACACAATATTCAAATATCAAAGAAAGGAAAGATTTAAAAAGCAAATCCCTTCCACTAACAGAAATCCATTTCTGTTTAGGTGAAAATTTTATTATAAAACAAGAATTTTGAATGTCTAATATATCTAAAGCACCATGAGAGCCTTCACAGAGCTGCTGAAGTCAATTCCATACACTGTAAGTTGGGGCAAAAGTTTTTTCCTAGTTTCTAGCTCTGAGAAGAATGGTTCCCAAGACCTCTGTAGCCATCCCCCTCCCCATCTAGCACTCTAGGGGCTTCTCTGCCATCAGTACTGCCAAATATTATTCAGCCTCTGAACTGCATCTACATGGAACAAGGGAAGTCATTTCATTCACCTATGTGGCCCTACTTTTAAGATACTTATAGTTAGTTCATGCCAGATTATTTTTGTGTGTCCTATAGAATGTCAGTGTGTCCTCTTCAAAATCATGACCAGCCCCAGCACAAACATGAAATGAATCAAGTGTGAGCATGGCGCCTCTCTTCTTTTCAGTTCAGCTTTATCCCCTTTGCCTCATTTCCGGGTACTTCCTCCCACCCTGCAGAGCCACTGGCTCCTCACCGATTTTCCTTTCCCTCAGGGTCTCCCAAGTTAATGGCAAATTAAATGGTAATCGTGCTTGCCCTATAAAATCTTTTCTGGGGCTTCCCTGGTGGCGCAGTGGTTGAGAATCTGCCTGCCAATTCAGGGGACACGGGTTCGAGCCCTGGTCTGGGAAGATCCCACATGCCACGGAGCAACTGGGCCCGTGAGCCACAATTACTGAGCCTGCGCGTCTGGAGCCTGTGCTCCGCAACAAGAGAGGCCGCGATGGTGAGAGGCCCGCACACCGCAATGAAGAGTGGTCCCCACTTGCCACAACTAGAGAAAGCCCTCGCACAGAAACGAAGACTCAACACAGTCATAAATAAATAAATAAATAAATAAAAGAACGTGAATTTCTTTAAAAAAAAAAAATCTTTTCTGGAATAAGGTAAAATATGAATTCATGAAGGAGTGACTGAATGAATACATGCTCAACAAATAAATAAAATTGCTCGTGCTAAGATATCAATGTCTTCTGCCTATGTACAGCTTTTCAATTTTCTTAGGAATCCTAAGTGGAATTCAGACAAATTTAATAAGAGTTGTGGATGGGATGGTCTGAGGCAAAGGGGTCATTTAGAGCAGTAGAGGCAGTGCATATCCTGGCTCTGAGAGCCCTATCCCAGACCACTGTGGCCATTTTCTTACTTGAGTGAATTCCCAAAGGCACTCCCTGAATCCATTTCCTTCATCTGTAAAATAAGAAACATTAACAACCATTTTGTATGATTATTATTATGAAGCTTCAAAAGGATCTACTAGAGTGCTTAGTAATCACCAGTCACTCAAAGTATGGCTATAATAATAATTTTTCCCATTCCTGTGTGCTCAATGAGCAATCTGTTCTAGGATTTTAACAGGTAGCAACAATACATTCTCTAGCCCTTTGTTTGAGCCAATGCTTCCATTTTTAAATAGCTGCAGATTTTTGATGTTCTGAGAGTCATCAACACTAACTCTGGAAAAAACTGGAGTGCATACTGATAAATCAGTCCTAGTTTTAGCTAAGGAGGTACTGCTCACGGAAAGAAAAGAGAGTGAAGGAATAGCAGAAAAATCTACCTTGGTAAATAACATAGAAAGACTCAACAGACCCCCTAGGGCGTTCACCTTGAAGTCTCCACCACCCTTTATGCTCATCCAATTAATAATGATAATAACTAATAATAAGTTTTTGTTATGTATCAGGCACTTTCCTTAGCAATTTACCAGTAGTCACTCATTTAATTCTCATAATAATTCACCATTTTATACAGTGAAGAAGTTGAAACACAGAGAGTAAAATAACCGAAGTCATGAGCACAAATGGCAGAGCTGTAATTTGAACTTGAGGTGTTAGGTTCCACAGATAAGGCAACAGGCTAGTATGCTTCGGTAATTCTTCCTCTTGTTCTCTCTCTCTCTCTCCACTATCATCTGTCCAAGCTGCCCAAGCCATCTGAGCTGGCAAAGCTGAAAGCTAATGCAGTGTTTCCTCTTGCAAAGAGGATGGCTCTCCCTGTAGTCACTCACATTCTGAGAAGGTTCAAGCCTTTCCAGTGCAGATCACACACACACACAAACACAGTCTCCGGGCACATGACACAGAATGGTTTTTGCTCTTTCTCCTCCTATGTATAGAGTCAAGTTTCCATATAGTCCCTTTATAGTTTTATTGCCCCCTTTTGTCCTGGTTTCTCTGACAGTATTAAGACTCTATAGCTATTGACTAAAGCCAAGTGGCTTGTAAAAAGACAATAGCAAAAATGAGCATGAAGACTTTCTTTAATGAGCCCCAACTAGGGGCTTTGCTGAAAGTGGTTACTTGCTATGACAAAACACTATAGGTTCTCTAAAAGAGGTTGATTTTTTTAAAGTTGGTTGACAAATTCAATTTTGTCTTTAAAGTACTACTGACCTCTCATTCTTCTTTGTCTGGATTCCTTCTCAGCCAAAAAATCCTTTTGTTGGCAAATATTCAACAAGCCTGATACCTTGTGTAATACAAAATATTACATGTATAAAATGAGACATTTATGTGTGTTGTGATGAAAAAGTGATTCAGGATATACATGATTAAGAATATATGTCATTACTAGCAACGATGAGGAGGGACATGGCTTCATTTCTGGTCTTCTAAATGAGAGATAAATATCTTCCAAATGAGAGATAAATACTATGACTCAAGATCTGTTACTTTTTTTCTTCTACATTTTCATGGAACACTGTTACTACTCATTTAAATACTGAATCAAAATTCTGTCAGTAACTGTCATAAAACACTAGGGAGGTGACTCATTGTTAAAAGGTAATACTCATCACCTGTCAGTGGCTCATTAGCATAATTGAATAGGCACTAATGTGGTAATTACCATGAATTGTCAATTTCCATCAGCGTGTCTTCTCCCAGCCCTGAGATTGGGGATGTTTGTGAAATCACAGAGGAAGGCAGAAGATAGCCAAGTTAACAAATCCAGCTGCCCACCATCTCCACTACCAGAAAATAATGGCAAAAACATCTAGAATAAAAGCAATGAGGATGATAGCTAATATTCATTGAATAATTATTCTTTGCCAAACATTATTAGCCAAGTGTCTTACATATTCTATTGCATTTACTACTTCCACTCACCCTATAAAGTATGTACTATTATTAATACCATTCCAAGAGGATAAAACTTAGAGACATGATGTAAATTGCCCAAGATCATACAGTTAATGAGTAGCAGAGCTAGAATTGAAACCCAGGTCATCTGAATCCAAAATCCACGTGCTTGACAGTTTCACTCTATTCCAGGGTTTTTCAGCCTCAGCACTATTGACACTCGTGGCTAGATAGTTCTTCGCTGTGAGGGTCTGCCCTGCAGGACTGAAGAACGCTTAGCAGCTTAGCAGCAACCCTGGCTCTGCCCACTAGATGCCAGTAGCACCTTCTCTCCCTGGCCCCCTCCCTACTAGTAGCAGCCAGAAATGTCTCCAGATGTTACCAAATGTCCTCCAGAAGGCAAAATTGCTACTCCCCCCAAACTTGAAAACTCTACCCTAACTCCTCTTTATACTGATTATATAATATCATGTCATTAAATAACTTCCAGAAACCTAATTTTAATGGCTATAAGACATTTTATTGAATGTTAAATTAGTACTACACCCAAAATATTACTTTTGATTATTTTTTAAAGAAAAATTTATGTTTAAGAACTTATAACAAGATTTTTTGAAATCTACCCCTTTGGTGTATTCTCAGAGTTAAAGATAAACTTTGCCAGTGAAATGAGAAGCAGGAGGTGTTTTATATCACAAAGACTATTAACTTCCCTTGTTAAAATGTGTCACTGTTTTTCACCTGTTATACTATAGGAGAGAAAATGAAGAAGCCTTGTGTCAGTAAGAAGTTTCTTTAATAGTGAAAGAGTTTATTTGATTACTGTATACAGACATGGCCTAAATCAACAATCAAATAAAATATGGCATGCATATATATCTGAAAATAAAAATAAATTCATTAGTCAGATTTTCTTTAAAAATTCAGAATTCTATGATTTTCCTAAAATGTAGAATAAATCAAAATTTACTAAAGCTTTGGTTTTGGTTTCATTCCTTTTAAAATATATACTTAAATAAATATTAAAAGCAAGTATTTTGCTATTTCTACCTACACCATTCACTAAATACTTAAGTGCTTACTATTATGTTAGCTAGTTTAGGAAAGATATAAAAATTAATGTCTGCATTCCTGAGGAAATTATTATAGAAACAAGTCACATACACAAAAGCCCTAACAATAAGAAAGGACAATATAAAGCAACTAGTAAAGTGTTTTGTGTAATTCACATTAAAGAAAAATATATGCGCGCACACACACACCGAAGTTAAGGAAGATCGCGAGATTCATTTAATAGGCATATTCCATATAAACTACTCATCACAAATTTTCCATTTTAAGAGTCCACATGAAAAATCAGTATGCAGAGACTAGAAGCAAAATACATCAAACAAAAACTTCCTAGAGATGTCTGAGTTGTCAAATTTTACTATTTTTCCAAATCTTTGTAAGGTTTGAGAAAAAAATGGTGCATTTTTGGATAAAAACAAACATACTTTTACTGATGCATTTTTTACTATTCTATCATTCTTTCTCACCAAAACCACAATTTCCTACAAATCCCATGAAGTTTTAAATTAATAGTGTTTGACTGATATTTACCAAGAAATGGCTTACCCATCACCATAAAAATGGAATTAAAAATATATCTGGCTAAAGAAATCCAAAAGAGAACGTTGGATTTTGTTGGGTTTATAGACAATGATATGTGTTTAAGTGACCATGCATTCTTAACCTCTCTCTTGGGTGCAATTCGGAAGTAATCTGCCTTTTAATAACCTACACTGGACATCATGGTTGCAATCCAAGTGAGTAGCGTCACAACAAAATTATCTAGTACACACATGTTGCTTAGGGCAGCAATGTTACCATAGTTACTACCAGATCAAACATCTCAGGAAAGCAGAGCCACTAAGTCTTTCAATGTGCAGAAATTCAGCACTTTTGATAGGTAATGAGCCTTCATTTTCCTTCATCTTTGGGCTTTTCCAATTGGTCTTGTGCTGTTTCTTTATCTTTCTTTTTCACATCTAAAAAAACAAATAATTTTCCATCATATAGAGAATATACTGAAATCTACTTTGTATTATATTGGAATAAAACAGTTGGTTTTTCCTCTATGCACCCTAGTCATTTTCTACTTGATTAGGACATACTTTGCCGTCAGTGAAGATATGGGTCTGTCTCTTAGTTACCTTTCTCTCCTATTCTCCAGAATTATTATGTGCCAGGTGGTCGTCAAAGGTATTATTACAATCCCCATTTATAGATTAGTTTACTGAAGCATAAACAGGTTAAGTGACTTGCCCAAAGTCACCGAGCTAGTAAGTGACAGAGACACAATTTGGATGCAGACTGACTGGCCTTGCCCTTCCCCATCTCTTGACGTTGGATCACACTCTCTCTAGCTTCCTCACACTTTTTATCTCCTTTGCTGTTAGGACTTAATCGCACTTTCTACTTCCAGGAAAAAAAGTCAAACCATCAGATCACACAAGCTCAACTTTCTGCCACCAAACCTCTAAAATCCCCTGCAGTCTCGACTTTTTCCTTCTGCCCAGGTTACAATGGAAGATGTGCTCCTCAGGACTGACTACGTAAGTTGTTGGAACCTAGTGCAAAGTGAAAACACAGCACCCCTTATTCAAAAAATATGGAAAATTTCAAGGCAGCAAGAGTAGAACAAAACCAAGGGCGAGCCGCTTATGAGCCCAAGGCCCTGTGCAGCTTCCCGCCCAGCACGCCCTTGTAGCTGGCCCTGGTGCTGCTCCTACTGTCCAGGTCTAATTTCTTCATAATCCAGGATCTTATCCATTTCTGCCTCACCAGCACTCTCAAGATCATCTCTCATCCCTGCATTTCATCTGACTTTTGCTCTTTCTCCTGGCTCCTTCATTTCCTCAAGTCACTACCATCTTCAAACTAACAAAGGCCTTCTTTTGACTGCAATTCCTCCACTTACTGGCTTTTCTTTTATCCTTTAAAATATATTACATCTTTTGCTGTCATCATTTTAAAACAAAACTATTGTTTCTACTACTTCCGCAAAATGGGTCCTGCCAAAATCATCAATGGCATCTTTGAAAAGAAATCTGATAGGCCATTCAGTTCTTCAACTTTCAAGCACTATGTACCAAGCAGTGAAAAAAAAAACAAACAAACAAACATACATTCCAGATCTCAGGGAACTTCTTGTGAGGAATAGGGACAATAATTAAAATAAGTAAAATGAGTGGCATGAGGGAAGTGAGAAGTGCTACAGAGGAAATTACAGATCAGGAATTGTCAAGAAGTCTTGGGGCCTGGAGGTTACAATTTTAGATAGGGTTGGCTGGGAATGCCTCACTGAGAAGGGGTCATGTGAGTAAAGACATGAGGAGGTGAGGGAGTTAGCTAGTTGGGTAGCAGGGAGGAGAGCATTCCAAGAAGAGAAAACGTCAAGGTCAAAGGCAGCAGTGTGCAGGAAGAACTGCAATTGGAACTGTGCAGAGAAAGAAAGGACGGAAAATGGGGTCAGAGAGGTACCAAGAGACTAGATCTTTGAAGGAGAAAATGGCAGATTTCTGAACCAATTTTGAAAGTAGAGCTGACAGCCTTTGGATGTCTCATAGGCCTCTTAGATGGAATATGCAGCAAGCAGATATCACTCCTCTAACCCTCAAAATTGCTTTTCTTCCATGCTGGCCCTTCTCAGTATATGGCATCACCATCTACCCTGCTGCTCCAGGAATTATCCTCCATTTCTCTTCTTCATTACTTGTAGTCATCTCCACCACCTCCAATTCATCAGCAAGTCCTATGAATTCTGCCTATAAAATATATCCCGAATCCACCCACATTTCTCCATCTTCACTGCCTACTCAGAGCCATCGTCTTTCACTGGACTACTGCAACTGTCCCACAGGTAAAGTCAACAAAGCCCTTTATCCTTCTCTAAGGACAAATTTGACTTGGGGTAAATTTTCTAGCTCTGTTACCCTGGGAACCGGATTCAGGTGGAATGTCAGCCTGGTTACTAAGCGTATGGTAAAAATGACCCAAATGGTAAAGTACAACTGTACTGAGAGAAACTATATGATAACTAAATACCTGGTAGGAAACCATAGCGCTGGGATTCCATAAATGCCATGACACCTATAACTGAGCATGTCCCTTGCAGAGAAGTCAGGAAGCAGTGTCCAAGGACTTGTTACAAAGTATTAGCCCCCATGGGACATGGGGCTTCTAACCTGTTGCCCCCATTGGTGCAGATCTTGTCGCCTTGCACCTGAGTTCTCAGTGAGTGGTGGGGTGGAGGTGCATAGAGACTGGCCCCCAGGACTGCTTATGTGGATCGCTGCAAGGACTTCCACAGAAGGAGATGGTGTAATGCAGCCCTTCTGGCCTGCTGTGTTTCTAAACCTGTATAATTCTGAGCAGACTGGCCCAGATGTGGTCTTATGAGTTTGAATGTTTAATTTGGCCCCAAAACATTTCCTAATGGGGATTGCACCTCCTAACTCAACTATATCCATTATTTCTCTTCTACAATCCATTCTCCACATAACAAAGTGGATATTCAAACATGAACATCACTCCCCTGCTGAAAACCCTCACGTTTAGAATAATATCCTCTTTATTCATCCAGGTTTCTGAAGCCCTAAGAGATCTAGTCCTTGCCTCCTCTCCAGTGTCATCTCTACCACTCTCCCTCTTACCCACTGCCCCCGAGCCATGGTGGCCAGATTTTATGCTTCTTGACACGTCCACCTTGTTCCACTCTAAGAGCTTTTTACAAGCTGCTCCTTCTGCAAAGAATGCTCTTCCCTCTGATTTTCCTGTGCCTGGACCATTCAGTTGTTATTCAAAACATACTGTTGCCATTCAGATTTCATTTAGGACATCTGGAATTTCTCAGTCTAAAGTAGCCACCCAGTAACTCTCTAACGCAGCATCCTATTTTAATTCTCTGATAGAACATATCACTGTTGACTTACATATTTATTTGTTTACACTCTAACTCTCCCATTGGAATATAAGATGCATAACAGTAAGAGTTTATGTCTGTCTTATTCACTACTATATGGCTGGTTTTTAGAATGGTGCCTAGCACTTGGCACTAAGTTGAATGGTGGATCAAATGAATAGTTAGTGATGGTGGGAGGTAAGAAAGGCCCTTTGTGACATTTACAGTTTCCTAAACTGCCACCCTCTGTCACCTCTTGCTGATATGTTACAGGGCATCACTGTCCTCCCTACCATGGTTATCAATTTGTAAGGGATAGATTAAGACGGATTATAAACTAGGAAGATTTCAGGCAGGTTAATTTCACGCAGGATGCAGGATGTCTGAGATCCTAGATTTCTTCCCACTTAAGAATATCAAAAAACAAAAACGAAAGAGGATTGATCTGTGGGAAACTTGCAGATCTGTCCCAGAATTTCTATTTTTAAATGACTAAAACATTGAAATTATAATGTCTGAGATAGGTCCTAGATTTTTGCTACTATTAGCAATTGAAAACTATTCATTTTAAATCCTTAATGTCTATACTTAGCTAATAAAAAAAGAAGATAGACCTTAAAGCTATTTATGTATAGCTTTGTTAGTGAAACATTGTCTATGCCATCTACCTATATAAACTTACTTCCTTTTGTGTATTCTTTAACATCCGGTGTTACTATGTGGATTCACTTTTAACATTTTGAGTTTCTTAGTTAATACCTTCAACTTTATTTCAAAATGATTTAAAGGAAAATATAAAAATAGAAACAATATTCTTTCAGATAATGGTCTCTTCAGTGAACAAAATAAAATGAAGACACTACTAACTTTCTTACAGTGTATTTGTTCTCTTTTGTTTAAATAATGTCAATAAGCATTAAGGTTATTGTGTGTGTGTGTTTAGGGGCTATCAACTTTAATTAGGCCTGTGTGTGTGTTTAGGGGCTATCAACTTTAATTAGGCCTGTTACATGAACAAGTAGCTTATCTTCTCTACCTCGCTAGTTGAGGATGGCTCTTCAACAGCAATATCATGCCCTGATAATCAGATTACATTTTTTAACTTAAAAGGCCAAAAACATTACACATATTTTTATTCCTCTTCTTTCATTTCCTCCATCTTTTCTTTTATCTTATGATAGTTTACGTGTACATGTATACTTTTTTGCTATTACTTTAGTACCCTTTATGATACATACAATGATTTTTAGAAAAAGGTGAATTAACCGTGGGACTCCAAGGTTAGGCCACAGTCCCTGGCTTAACAAGGATATAAGTATTTCATAAAGATCATACCAGGAACATTTGTAATTTTACCAGGTAGAAAGTCACCTCCTGAGGCAAAGAACTAAGAGCCCTCTTCTAGGGCTCACATGAATAGGGTAGAGGTGCAGAAGCTTCCAGCTCTCTCTTGCCTCATTGCCACCAGGAATAAATTTCTACACACACACTGGAGTCCACTTTGAAGTCTAAAATGGGGTGCAAAGCACAGGTATGTTGGTAATGACTTGGTACTAAAACTTTCTTTAAGCTATTTGAATGTTTTTAAGTGAAGGGACTCAACACTTTACTGTAAGTGTTATTATATTTATTTTCACAAGACTAAACGCTGGAAGCTTTATGAACTGTATGTAAGCAACAGGGTAAAAGACCCAAGATTTTCCTTCATTGGTTTGATAGCTCTCGTTTTTTCTGAATTCAACTTTTTCTACTGATTAAAGAATGATCAACTTTTAAAGTTCCCATCTCTAGTTGATAATAAACCTATTCTTAGCTATGAGAAATAGAAGAGCTTGTAGAATACTACAATGAAGCAGAAGCTTCCAAAGTGATTTGCCAATGGATGGCAGAAGAAAAATTACTTTATTTCTGAGAGCTTCTCAAGAAATTTTGTAAGCTGTTTGAAGGAATGGATTATATTTGTTCACGTTTGTATTCCCAATCATTAGCACTGTGCATAACTATACACACCCAACGAATAAATAAATGTTCAGTTTCCACATTTAATCTAGGAGATAATACGAGGAAAAGTCCACTTTTAGAAAGGCTGAAAAAAAATCTACTTAGCTTTAAACAAAAGCTGAGAAGCTTTAGTAAACAAGCTTAACTAGTTAAAAGGGAGACTTGTTCCAGAGGGAAGGATGAAGAAGAGAGAAATGCTGCTGATTTTAAGAGGATTTTGAGTGTTACCTTCCTTCCCGGAGAGGACCTCCAGTTTGAGGGGCAACTCCGAGGTTCCGCCCGTGGCAGCTGAACCCTGGATGTCTGCTAGAGCATTCCGGCGGCCTGCCCTTGCTGATGATGCAAAATTGTTGACCACAGGCTCCACATCCGTCATTTTTGATGAATCTGTCCTCATAGCAACATCTACAGATAGAATGGGCACATGAAGAAGAGGATGAGCCTAGTCCAAGGTCCGTGTTCACACTGGTGGTGGTTAAAAGGCATGGCTACATCAACAACACAGAAGGCCTGAATATCTAATCACTGATTGTACCCTGCATCTATGTCTATGTTAAGGTCCTGGAGCTTCTATCTGCACTTTTGTACCCTCGCTGAATAAAGCAGGAAGGCCTCAGTGTGAGCCAGATTGCTATAAATAACCTCAGAGCCGAAGGAGCCACTTGGATGCTTTAGGGTGCAGTAATTTCTTGCCTTTTATTCTGCTTTTCTATGGATGGATCAGCCAAATGAGGGCTTGGAAAGAAATGCAAACTGACTTGCTTGGCCACTCCTGTGGAGACTCTGCCTGCCAGTATTTGCTTGTAGTGCTTGCTTAGGCTGAAACCAAATCACTATAATTTGTAAGGACCAAACAAAACACACTTTTCTCTTACCCTTTAGAAATAAGAATTTCAACTTTATCTCAAAGGCTTTTTACCCCAGTGGCAGCTGTGTATTTCTCTCTGCTCTAGTCTCAGACCTAATTTTCAATAGACTCATGTCTGTGTTTGGGAGAGTAGAACCAGTGTTACCTTTTCTTGCCTTCAAGTGGACATGGTAATAACTAGTGCTTTTCTAAGCATCCTTTATCTTCCTAGCAATTGTCTCTCTCTATGAAAGAATTCTCAAGAGATCATTCACTATACAGCGAGGGAGGTAGCAGACATTGCTTATTCTAAAACTAGCCCTCTCTTTCATATGATGTTTTCTAATGAATCTTTCCTAAGATGTCAACACTGAAGAGTATCTCAAAAGCAGCAGCAAACTTTTTTTTTTTTTTTTTTTTTTTGAGAACCCATTAAATGCTAGGCTCTTAGCTGGGCCTTGAGAGTACAGAGGAATGATTTACTCTCCTTTTTTAGGGGACTTGTACTCTCCAAGGGGAGAAAAAAGTATACATACAAGGATAGATAACATCATAACACAGAATGTGCTGAGTATCAACCAAGAGATGGAGATACTCATCTGTGGTACTTGAGGGCCGAAATATATGAACCTTGGCCTACACGAAGCAAACCAAAGTTTTCACCTCAGTTAGAAGGGAGCGCTTTCCAATCAGTTAACTGCAATTCAGGAAATGCTAAAAATGAAGTAAAACAGTCACAAAATATGGTGCATTTGATATTAGAAACACAATTTCTTTGGTCCATAGCAACCAAGAAATGCACATCAAGCTTAGTGTGGGAGTTCAGGAGTAGAGTCTAGGCTACTTCCCCAGATGGTCTCATCTTTCCAGGAATCATGGACAATTTGAGAACAATGCTAGATTTTCAGACATAATTTTGGACTCCTACCTGTTGAGTATTTGCCAATTGTCTGGCATTGACAACATAAAGTAAAGAGCACTGGACTATTAGTCAAAAAGAACACTCCATTACAGGCCTGCAAGGTGATACTGGTTAATTTCTCCGAGTCACGGTTCCTCCCCTAGATAACGGATATAAACATTAGCCTGACTGATTCACAGAATTCTAGTGAAGAACAAGTGAGATAAAAGAACATGGAAACTCTTTGTAACTATAAAACCATATGTTTGATTACCAGCATCACTGTTCATTTCTCACTAAGTTTTATTTACGCCACCACCTCCTATGTATCCCCCTTAGTCCTAACAAGAAACACCTTCCTCTTGAAAGACCTCTTGAGTTTTTTAAAAGGGAAACCAGAATTTATTCAATACTACATGAACACTTTCATATCTATTATCTCAGATAAACCTCCCAATAATCCTTGTGAGGTAGTGAGAAATAACCCTCACTATATGGGTGTGGTAACTGGGGCTCAGAAAGGTGAAGTGACTTATTTTAAGTTGAACAACTGCTAACTTAGCACACAAGGATGCAAATCCAGTTTCAGTTCACTCTGAAAGCAAGATGACATGGATTACCACAAAACTATCTTTCTAAATCCTGGTGATACATACAGACAGCCAAACAACAGCTACTTCAGATTCTGCCCTTCATTACTTTTTAAATAGAAAAAATTATATACAGCTGACCCTTGAATGATACCAGTTTAAACTGCACAAGCCCACTTATATGTGGATTTTTTTTTTTTTCAGTTAACATGTACTACAGTGCTACACAATCCACAGTTGGTTGAATCCAGAGAACTGCAGATATGGAGGTTGGATTGTAAAGTTATACACAGGTTTTTGGCTGTATGGAAGTCGGTGCCCCAACCTCCATGTTGTTTAAGGGTCAACCGTATATATATATGTGTGTGTGAAAAAGAAAGAAATTCCCTGCCTTTTCATAGGTATTCCTCTCTGGCTTGAACGTTTGGTTATCTGTGAGCCCCCCGCACTACTCCCCATGACACACAAATCTCAATTAGAGATCGCTTCTCTACAGCTCGTGAGGAGTATTTGACACCAGTTTGGAAACAGACCCCATTTGCAGGCCCCCATTCTGTCCCCAGCCAATTAACATAACATCAAAAGCCATGGCCATGATGAAGTGTTTATTTCTGTGAAGCATCTTCCTGTGTAATTGCAAAGAAGTTAATTATGCTAAGCTTGGAGGAGAAGCTCCACGAATACCTTGATTATTACTGTCCTGATAGTCCAAAATCATAAAACTGAAGATAACAATAGATATAAGATTATTAAGATACACTCTTTAAAATACTTAAATGCTATATATTTTATGTTTAGCAAAATGGGATATGTCAAAGGAGTACTGAGTTAGAATTTGCACATTGACAGAAAACTTCCAAAAGGTGGCCTGTAGAGTGGGCCATCAACATGGAAGAAGACATTCTGGGCTCCAAGTTTTTTCTTTGCTATTGGCTCCTATCTTGAAAGTTTTTGCTTTTGCCTTTATACTATTATTTCTGGCCTAGGCTTTCTAAATGAGTCCTTTTTTGTTGATTGGTGTTAGAAAACAAGACCATCACAAGCCATCTAAAAGTTTGTCAAGATTATACTCATTAATTATCATGTTAAGATCAAAACAAAACTGGATATGCAGGGAGGTCAAGCAACAGGTTACTTTGCTCCAGAGCTTTCCTTGGTCCTTTTCCAAACTCTCATTAGGCACCATCTTCCTTTCAGAGCCTGTCACTGATGCTGAGTGACCAGGATGTCAGGCTCCACCACAAGAAGGATAGTTTGCCCAGCCCAGACCCACAGGGCTGTAGGGACAGGGAGCTTTCTGTAGTGGTCATCTGATCTTCCCGACAGAATGTGCCGGTGACTTAGAGATCACTGGGAAGAGAGTCTGAATGCACAGGGTGATTCTCAACTGGGCTCTTTTAATCCCCTGGTAAGAAAGTTTATTGCAGCACTAGAAATAATCTGGAAGTCCATCAGGAAAGGAATGATTGAATAAACCATATATATTATATTATGGAATTTTATATGGCTCTTAAAAAGAATGTGTTAGATCCAGTCAGATCTACTTACTGAGATATGTTCTTGACACACTGTGAAATAAAGCAAGTTTAAAAAGAAATATTTACAGCATGAGGGGAAAAGAGAAAAAGTAATGAATGTAATGTAATCTCAACTTCGTAAAAAGAATAAAAATTCTAGTTGGGAATTTAAGAGAGAACAAGGAGAATACTCACCACTGTTGGTATCTCCTTACATATTTTAACTTGTAATAATGTGTTAAAATAATAAAGGACTTGAAACACATTCACCTGGCAAAATTATGAATACACAGGTATTCGAACACCGAATGTCTCTAAAGTAACATTTTGATAATTTTACCCAAAAGAGTATATCTTCAAGTGAAAGTCTCTCACTACCCCAACTAGCCATCCTACTTGTCTATTGTTATTATCCTATGCAACACTGATTGCATATGCAGTCAATATATATATACACACATATTTTATGTATAGATATATATACATATATATACATATACATACATACATATAAAGTAGAGAGAATTGCTCTCTTCAATGCTTTGTGACATTTAAAAAAATATATAACCCATAGAAAGATGAGGAAACACTACTAAGAGAACAAAAGAGAGATTAACTTCCATGTTCTTTCAATTTTCTGGGCTTAAAGCTAATTGTGTCTATGCTTGCTAACCAAGGCAGTTGACTCACTAGCAACTCTTCCTCTTTTTCTACTACAGAATTAGCAGTGGAATCTGTATGAGTTCTGCTTTGTCAACTGTGGCTGCTTACAGGAGCTGAAACCATTTGGACATTGGGAGATTTCACAGAAGTCCTTGCACGGCCCATAGCAAGATAATGTGATTTACAAATGCCTGGGACACACTTTCTTCTCTACCGAAAATACACAATTTTCAGGATGCCTTAACAAAATACCATGACACAGCCACATCTACACACATGCCAGGATCTTTGCAGTCTCCAAAATATGAAAATGCAACACCAGCATAGCTGAAGAAGACAAAGACGTTCAAGCTAAATGGAGCACTGGAGGAATATATATATTTATATATAAAGAAAGCACTAGTCAGCTTCCAGTGGGCTGAAAATTGCCTGCTAGGAGTATGTTAGTATGTTATAAGCATAATTATAAACAAAGAGAAAGTTTTGCAACCTCCTTCCCTTTCAACTGACACGGTCCATCTTCTTAGCTCACACTCATTCTTTTCTCAAACTTCATTATTCGAAGCCCAGACCACAAGGAGGCGGATACATTTTTTTCTAATCTCTGCATCCATGTCAGTCACCTCGTCCTCCTCAGTGAAACCACTACTCATTCTGCATGTAGGACTTGGAATAAACTCTTTACCCTCTAAATCAGTTCTCTGGGAGTATGAGTCAGGCTATCTGAGAAAACACTTAAACTAAACAAACAAAGGAAGAACATGTATTTTGGAAAGTCACTGCTTTTCTGGCCAAAAGACAGAAAGAGAGGGAGGGAGACATACACTGGTCTCAGCTGATAACCAAATATATCATCTGTCTCTCCCCAGCTTTCAAAATCTTAATAACTTATGCTAGATTTCTCTGGTTTGATTTTCTGTTTCGGAATATACAAACCTCTTCCAAACAAGGTAAAAGAACTATAACAGTTGCTTCTTAATGTGGACCAACGAACACAGATAATTATTTATTCATCCAGTCAACATTTATCAAGCTCCTACTAAATTATTATGTGCCAGGCCCTGCGCTAGGCTCACAAGCTACAGAGAGGAACCCATAGTCTGGTGAAATCAAACACATTCTGATCTTTTCAGTTACCTTTCTTGATCTTAAATCTTATTCTTTGGAAATAAAGTAAAAGTATCCACCTCTAAAATGTGAATCCTTTAACATAGCTCCTATTCAACTCAGTATCAAGACAATTTTAGGCTAAACAGAGCTTACATGGAATGTATACATGTATAAAAATTGTTTTTTTAACTTAGAGACCTTTCTCTTTTTAAAAATTCCTCCAAATTTCTGTGCCTCAAGTACAAGCCAAAGGGAATCCTAACTTTTGCCTGTTGACACACTTTTTTTTCCATGCTTAGGTTCTTGCTTGCTAATATTACAGATTCTTCCAACACATATTGATATGTACATGGAAGCTATTTTTATCACAGAGAGTTTTTGACAGCTTAAACCTGTAAAATTCAAAATGCAAAGTCAAACTCGTTTTCCCATAATCTTCCAAGTAAAGCAGTAAACAAATCTGAGTACCTTTCCCGCACAATGACACTTGCTAGACTAAGACAGGGCCACTTAGAATAATAATATAGGCTGATGTGGCTATAGATGAAAAAGATTAGCAAATCATGCAACCCCCTTGAGCGTGGGAGTCACAGTCACTATGAGATTTGCCACAATCAGTAAGGACTCCCCCGCCCCACCTAAAGACCTGGGACAGCGGCATGGCAGGCAGCTCCTCCACAGGCACAGAGGAGGAGTGGTTAACTCGACAGGAGAGAAGGGGGCCAGACTTCATGGGAAAACAGCCTCTGAGTAGGGTCCCAGAGAATGAGCAAGCAAGTTCCAGTGAGAGGCTGCTCTCAGACCATCCACTTCTTATCTTGGCCCTTTCCAACCACTCTTGGACACAAAGTGTTCCTATATTTCGAAAGGGGCACAAAGACTCTCCAAGCTCACAGAAGCCCAAGTTTCGCACTGGAGGGAAAATCATACAATTTTGAGGTTCATGTGGTCTGTTTGCACCCTTCCTGTCTCACCGTGAACACAGGACCCCGAGAAGTTGGTTCCCCTTTTAATAAGACGGTGGTTTTTAAATGTCAAGTGACTTTTGATGACATCAGTAGGAAGGACAGAAGGGGAAGTTGACTCTGACCAATGTGGTCACAGTAGAGATGGCTTTGTATCCCTCTGCCTGGTACATGGACTGGGACATAATTGTCTAAAAAATTCAATAAAAGTTTAATTAATAGCTGACACCTATAAATTATGAGCAGGCAAACATAGCCTGTGAAGGTGCTTTTAATTATTAATATTCTTAACAAAAGCCGAAAGTTCAATTATTAAATATTAAAATGAAATTTGTTACATTAACATTAAAATAGCTTTGGAGGCAGGCTGTGGACTTTGGCAAATACAATGCCTTGCAGGTGTAAGTAACACTGATAGTCATATGCAGAACAGTAGTTAAAGCACAAAGTCTTATAGAACCACCCTCATCCAGGGCGTCTGGATAGTTATACTCTCCAGACACCAGTCCTCTCTAGAAAAGATCCATATACATTAAACTGTCAACAGCCTTGCATGCAGGACCACTCAATCCTGTCTGAAACATCCGTTAAGACATTTGTTCTACACCAAAAGGTCCTTGATATTTGTTCATATTTGGTCCTTTCCAAAACATCCATGGAGACATTTATTTGGTCCACACCAAAAGGTCCTTGATATTTGGTCATGTCCAAAACCATTTGGCATGGACCAAATATGCTCATGGATGGTCTGTATAGGACTAAATTTCAAGGATATTTAGACATGGACCAAATGTCTCATGGAGCTTTGGACAAGACCAGATGTCTGCTAATTGTGAACAGACTTGCCAACCTGAAGTCAGTTACATGTAATTCATCAGGTTTCCCTTGTACAAATATGCAATCCTCTTAATACTTTAAAAGACCAGATCCTATCGTCATAATTCTCCTTTACCATTTTCATTCTCAACAAGTGGAAAAATAAAGCCCTTTTATCCTCTGGGCTTATTTTCTTTGCCTACGATTACTATCGAGAGTGACCCACTGATGACAAAAAATAGTCCCATAATTACTCTTCCAATTTAAAGGTAATTTAAAGCAATATCTTAAGCATGGACACTTTCAATTACATGCTTTTATTTCAGAAAACTTCATAGCATATATGCTTATCTGTCTTCAAAAGGAAAAATGCAGTGTGATACAAAACAATAGAACTCTTTTTATTAACATACAAAAATTTATACATGTAAATGTGTGCCACATCCTTCAAAGGAACTTTAGGAAGCTACATATTTATTCCACCTCTCAAAATATGTTTGTGACTTCATAAGTGCAGCTCATTTTATATTCATGTATAATATAATGATAAAATATTATTTTTAAAATGCAACATTATATTTTATAGTTTTTAATTATAGTTCTTAATTACCAACTGTGTGTCCCATTTGTTTGCCCATCTCTTTCATTGCACTTCAGGTTCTTTTCAAAGCCTCCTTAAGTAATTTAGATTTGCATATATTCAGAAGGAAACTGAATTTTCAGTTTTCTGAAGATTTCAAAGCAGTTTTGAGCAATGACAGCATTACTGAACTACATTAGTACACCCTTGGGATGAGTGCCTTTAAATTAGTCCTTATGTTTGTTAAGCAGTCTATATGGAGCAATGAAAAGTTTGTTCACCTAAAAGTGAACATCCCTGATGTTGAATCCTGCATTGCCTTCTAATAGACTTTCGACTTCCAGCAAGGCTTCTCAGTTAATTGTTTCCACATTTATCAGAAGTAGGATTAATATTACCTATTCTACTACCTTAGAACCGAACTAATGAATATAAATGTGCTTGGTAGGGGCTTCCCTGGTGGCGCAGTGGTTGAGGGTCCGCCTGCCAATGCAGGGGGCACGGGTTCGGGCCCTGGTCTGGGAGGATCCCACATGCCGCGGAGCGGTTGGGCCCGTGGGCCACAATTGCTGAGCCTGCGCGTCTGGAGCCTGTGCTCCACAGCGGGAGAGGCTGCGACAGTGAGAGGCCCGCGCACCGCGATGAAGAGTGGCCCCCGCTTGCCGCAACTGGAGAAAGCCCTCGCGCGGAAACGAAGACCCAACACAGCCATAAATAAATTAATTAATTAAATAAATAAATAAATAAAAAATTAAAAAAAAATGTGCTTGGTTAACAACTACACAAATGAAATTTGTTTAGAAATCAGTCATATTAATTTATAGGTACTATAATAGATTATCATTATGAACATCAATTACCCTGTTAAACTATGGTGTTGACGTGGCTCTGGAGACAGCCTCTGATGATGTGAGTTACAAAGACAAAAAGAGATTAACACTGAGACCTTGCCAGAAACTTGGTGTTTAAAAAAAGAAAGAACATTTTAAAAAAAATTATTTACAACCTCCCTTCCACTTCCCCATTGACCAACCTAGCCCCACAGACACACACACACCCCTCAGAGTTGGCTACTTTTCTGCAACAGCTGTACCAGATAAGCCACCTGTCACAGAAAGCCACATCTCCCTTACACTGTTCATTAGAGAGTTTCTCCCAGAAGGTGAACTCCCCATATACTTTCACCACAATCCCTGTTTAAGTGTTTCCTTAATAGGTAACATGGGATTGAAATTCTCAATTTCTTCGTGATGCCTGAAAAAGAATTCTTCATCTGAGTAACAACATAATGACATAATATGGTGAGGAAAGAAGGGTTGCAAAAGATCATGTGAGGGAGCTCTGCTTTCTCAGTGAGGCTTGTCCTGACCACCCCATTTAATGGTGTTCCTCCCCATAGTTCCTGAGCTCCCTTGCCTCTCTCTCCTTTCCCTGAGCTCTTAGTAGCTTCCAACACATATTATAATTATAACTTACTAGGACTGTACTTGTTGTTTACTGCCTCCCTCCACTGGGATGTAAGCTCTACAAAGGCTTTCTGTAGATTTTTCACTGATCTATGCACTAAAGCTATGTCTGGCACTTAGTAGGTACTCTATAAAGTTTGTTTATTGAATGAAACAATTATCTTTTCATTTTTCTTTTTCAAAATGAATTCTTTTCTTTTTGCATATGAAAATAATACATGTTCATTATTGGGGTAAAATGACGATTCTGAAAAGCATAAAAGAGAGAAAACAAATTGTCTTATATCCCATTATCCAGTGACAGCACTGTTATAATTCTGGTGCATATCCTTCCAGAAGGTTTTCAGTGTTCACATACACAAGCATATCACATACATATCTTATAAGTATGCATTTTGAAGTTAGATTATATTTATTTTATATCATGTTGCTATTATATCTTAAAACTACAATCTTTTCCAGGCCAAAATAATTCTAAATTTTTAGTAAAAGTTTTGAAAAAAGAAAAATTTCTAGAAAGGTAAAATTTCAGGATGTATACCGACTATAAAATATGCATAGCCGAAAGCCAAAGCAATAGCAAAAGTAAGGGACATGGCTAAGGACTGAAATCATTCACAAACCTTTCCTTAATTAAACTGAATAAAGTTAATATATAGGTAAAAGGCTTTTGTAAGTCTACACAACTGTAAAAGTTCCAGTAGTGTCTTTTTCTTCTATTTCCTCAATTTAAAGAAAAATTCTTTGGGATGTCTCTTAGTGCCTTTTTGAACGAATTTAATTTTCATCTTTTTTTTTTTCTTCCAACTGAGAAAATGGGGAAAATAATTGAGCCTTTTCAAGCTCTGATTTGTTCTCTAAGTTCTCTTCAGTATTTTATTTTTCTTCGCAGGAGAAGAAATCACTGTAGAGTTTTATTAAGCCCAATATTCAATCAAAATCACAGTGGCAAAAATTTTAAAGTTATTTTGAGGATTTTCTGGGTCATACAGGCAAAACAAATTCCCAAATAGCAAATACTTCAGAAAGAAAAATCATACCATTGAAATATTTTTGTTCATCAAATTATGTATATTGGTATTAACCTACAATTAAGTTAATAGAAGTAAAATTATTTATATGGATGCATTTAACTTTTATAGAAAACTTTTTAAAAATAAAGATTCTGTTATTATATTTATTTATTATTATATAAGCTCAAAAGAAAAAAGTCCTCATGAAAAATGTATCTAAAATATATTCAGGGCTTCCCAGGTGGCGCAGTGGTTGAGAATCTGCCTGCCAGTGCAGGGGACATGGGTTCGAGCCCTGGTCTGGGAAGATCCCACATGCCGCGGAGCGGCTAGGCCCGTGAGCCACAACTACTGAGCCTGCGCATCTGGAGCCTGTGCTCCGCAGCCAGAGAGGCCGCGATAGTGAGAGGCCCGCGCACCGCGATGAAGAGTGGCCCCCACTTGCCGCAACTAGAGAAAGCCCTCGCACAGCAACGAAGACCCAACACAGCAAAAATAAATAAATAAATAAATTAAAAAAAAAAAATAGTGCTCCTTTAAAAAAAATAAATAAATAAAAAAATAAATAAATAAAATATATTCAACTGACATAAATAAAAAAGTTCAAAAACCTATACATAAATGTATATATATACACATAATATTAATTTTAAAAATATATGCACAGAAAAACATGGCAAGGGAAATACACCAAAATTTTAGCAGTAGTCCTTTCTTGGTAGTATTACTATAAATGTTTTCTATCTTTTTCTTTGAACTTGATTGTGTTTTCCAAATTTTCTATAATGAAGATTTTTATAATATTAAAAATGGCATAAACATGTGTTGAGTACTGTTTTAAAGCCTTTTTTTTTTTTTTTTTTTTTTTTTAAATTTTTATTTATGTATTTATTTATGGCTGTGTTGGGTCTTCGTTTCTGTGCGAGGGCCTTCTCCAGTTGCGGCAAGCGGGGGCCACTCTTCATCGCGATGCGCGGGCCTCACTATCGCGGCCTCTCTTGTTGCGGAGCACAGGCTCCAGACGCGCAGGCTCAGTAATTGTGGCTCACGGGCCTAGTTGCTCCGCGGCATGTGGGATCTTCCCAGACCAGGGCTCAAACCCGTGTCCCCTGCATTGGCAGGCAGACTCTCAACCACTGCGCCACCAGGGAAGCCCTTAAAGCCTTTTAATGAGAATAAGCTTATGAGATTCTGTGCTGTAGGGAAGTCATTACTGTCTTTATTTTAAAAGTGCAGAAATTGAGGGTCATAGAAGTAAAATGATTTGGCTACAAGCAACCCAGCTAGCAAGTGACGAGGCACAACCAGAACCCATTTTATTGGGTTAGCCAAAAAGTTCATCTGGGTTTTTCCGTAACAGAACTTAACGGTCAATCCAACATCTGACACCTCATTCCTTGCTCCTTCTATTACACCTCACCAAATATTTGTTGAATACTCAGTCTTCATTCAACCAATTGTTACTAAGCATCTAATATATCCTTAACTCAGTGCAGAATTCTGGGTGAATAGTGCCAAATAATACTAAAGACTGTGATAGACACAGTGGGGATACACAAAAGAAGCATAATACAAGGTCCTCACTCTGGAAGAGTCTGTGACCTAATATACAAATAAAATACACACCATTAAAAGAAATGTAAAAATAGAAGTCAATATATGATATATTTAAATAAGTGGTATAAATGAAAATACTATAAAATGTAGAAATGTTATTGAAGTTGGGGGCTATTAAGAGAGACTTCACAGAAGCTGTAGAACACATATTGGGCCTTAATATTTGAGAGGGTAGAAAAAAAATAAAAAGGCTTTACCAAGCCAAAGAAATCTTTAGCTAAAGCATGAAGATGGGAGTGTAGAAGGCAAATTACAAATAAAGGAAAAGGAAACATGGGGCTATAATAGAGTATTATGCCATATAGAGCTGGAAAAATAAGTTGGACCATGGTCATAACTAGAACCCAAGTTGCAATGAAATGAGTTCTATTATAAAGGATACTGTATTTATTCCTGTGAGCCCTGGGGAACCATGAAACGTTCTAAGTCACATAATAAGGATGTGTACTAGATGCACTGTTTGAAAACTGAAACTGAAGTGAAGGAGATTAGAAGGCTATTAAAAAGGGACATTTGTAAGCAAACCCACCATAATAGGAGGGATAAGCTCTTTACAAAAAGTATCTGTAAATGCACAGACCAAGAATAGCTTCTTTTTTAAAAAAGAAGAAAAAAGATAGGGCACCATCAGTTCTGAAGATTCATTACAAAGTTTCAGAATTTATACTTTCAGACATGAAAATTCATTACAGTATATGAGTTATTAAGATAGTGTGGTATTCTTCAAGCATAGACAAATAGAAAAATAGAATAAAATAGAGATTCCAGAAATAGACACATATACATATGGTTCCTTGATTTGTGACAAAGGGTGAAACTACTAATGTGGTCTCTTGTAACTATGGTAAGGGTCTAACTATTGCTGGTGGACTTCGAAGATTCACAGACAGAAAACTAGATATTGGTGGGAAGATTGTCAATCATGGAAAAAATGGTTCTTAAAATAATATATGACTACATATGAATACAATAAAGTTCTAGGATTAGTAAATAAATGGCTTCAAGTTATAGTGTATTCCTGTGAATCTTGTATTTAAATATTTTCGTACAAGTTGAAAGAACAAGGTATAACCTCCACTTGATTTCAACAATTGTTAACAGTTTGTTATATTTAATCTCTCTCTCTAAACATACACACACACACACACACACACACAATTCTCGTTCAACCAATTGAAAGCAAGCTGCTAACACGACACTTTCACGTCTAATATTTTAGCACGTCTTAAGAATTACATTCTTCTATATATCCATAATAACATAGTTCCACAATGTTCCTTTTTGCACATTGCAATTGTGACATAATTCCCCCTTTAGGGGAATATAATCCAGCCTTTAGGAATTTTTGCAGGGGGTGATCATTGGTTTTTGCATGTCTGAAAAAAACTATTTTATCTTCATTCTTGCAAGGTATACCACTCTAGGCTGAAGTTACATCCTACAAGCACTTCATGATACTATCCTCCTTTATCCCTTTTTTTGTTGTCAGGACGTTTGCTGATTGTGATGGTTAATTTTACGTGTCAACTTGACTAGGCAACAGGGTACCGAGATATTTGCTTAAACATCATTCCGGGTGAGTCTATGAGGGTGTTTCTGGATAAGATTTGAATCAATAGGCCGAGTAAAGCAGATTGCCTGCTCCAATATAATCTAATCCACTGAAGGCCTTAATGGCACAAAAGGCTGAGTCAGAGAGAATACGCTTTCTGCCTGACTGTTTTCTAAGACATCCATACATGTTTCCCTATCTTCAGACTCAGACTTGACTGGAACTTACATTATCAGCTCTCCTGCTTCTCAGGCCTTCAGACTTGGACCAGAACTATACCATCAGTTCCTGGGTCTCCAGCTTGCTGACTACAGGGCTTGGGATGTCTCAGTCTCCATAAAAGCATGAGCCAACTTCTTATAATAAATAAATATACATCTAGATCTAATATATACATATATATTAAGTCTTCGTCTGTGTCTAATCTGCTGTATAAGCTATACACCAAGTTGTAATTTCTAATTATTATATTTTTCATTTTTAGACAATCTGGCTCTTTTTCAAGTCTGCTTCATTATATTATAATATCTTATTCCTTAGTTACACATAATTTAAATATACTCATTTATTCTTTTCAAATATACTAAACCTATGTTTTTAAATGCTATATAAGTAATTCCAATATCTGAATTCTTTATACTAGTCTGATCCTGTTATTTATTGTTTATGTAGAATCTCTCTCACGGTGGCTTATTTCCCTGCATGTTTTATGATTTTGGGTTGTAAGCTCATGTTTTTTAAAACTTTTTCCTTGAAATTATGTGAGACCTGAGTTAAAGTATTTTCCTCTACACAGGCTCTGAATTTGCCTCCACTGGGTGTCTGGGGAACTACCAAATTCGTTAGCTTTAAATTCTCAGCATGGAATTTTTCAGACTAGACAGACTACAGAGCTGCAAACCTGTGTGAGGTTCCACTTTTGGTAATAAATGATCAGGACAGCCCTTTCCTCTTTACCACCCAAGGCAAGGCCAGGACTGGCAAGTATTCTTACTGTCTTCCTTTGAAGGTTAGGGGTTGCCATATTACCCATGGAACAGACTAAACCTTATGCTGATTTCCCAACTTGAGTGGGTCCTAAAAGTTTCTTTCCTTTTCCGCAGATCACAGCTCTTTAAAACAAAAGTTGTGAGTCACTAGGGAACCCAGGGAAACCTCTGAGTACAGTACTCACCTGCCTCTAGATACGTGGTTTCTCATTGTTCTGGGTTTATGAAGTATTCTCTTATTTGCCAATACAAATGTTCATTTAAAAAGAGTTTTGAAAATATTTTATCCTACCTTTTAGGGTGCTGTGTACTAGAGTTTTTTTTAAAGGACATTAACTCTTCAATAGTATCAGAAAAGGAAGTTTTAAGTTTCAATAATTTCTTATCCAAGTAATAGCAAGATAGTCATTTCACTCAGTCATAAAAAAAATATGTGCAATAATATAACTGCATTATTCTTTTTTTTTTAACATCTTTACTGGAGTACAATTGCTTTACAATGGTGTGTTAGTTTCTGCTTTATAACAAAGTGAATCGGCTATACATATACATATATCCCTATATCTCCACCCTCTTGCCTCTCCCTCCCACCCTCCTTATCCTACCACTCTAGGTGATCACAAAGCACCGAGCTGATGTCCCTGTGCTATGCGGCTGCTTCCCACTAGCTATCTATTTTACATTTGGTAGTGTATATATGTCCATGCCACTCTCTCACTTCGTCCCAGCTTACCCTTCCCCCTCCCCGTGTCCTCAAGTCCATTCTCTGTGTCTGCGTCTTTATTCCTGTCCTGCCTATAGGTTCTTTAGAACCATTTTCTTTAAAAATTTTTTTTAGATTCCATATATACGTTAGCATACGGTATTTGTTTTTCTCTTTCTGACTTACTTCACTCTGTATGACAGACTCTAGGTCCATCCACCTCACTACAAATAACTCAATTTCGTTACTGTTTATGCCTGAGTAATATTCCATTGTATATATGTGCCACTTCTTCTTTATCCATTCATCTGTCGATGGACACTTAGGTTGCTTCCATGTCTTGGCTATTGTATATAGAGCTGCAATGAACATTTTGGTACATGACTCTTTTTGAATTATGGTTTTCTCAGGGTATATGCCCAGTAGTGGAATTGCTGGGTCATATGGTAGTTCTATTCTTAGTTTTTTAAGGAACTTCCAGACTGTTCTACATAGTGGCTGTATCAATTTACATTCCCACCAAAAGTGCAAGAGGGTTCCTTTTCTCCACACCCTCTCCAGCATTTATTGTTTGTAGAGTTTTTGATGATGGCCATTCTGACTGGTGTGAGGTGATACCTCATTGTAGGTTTGATATGCATTTCTCTAATGATTAGTGATGTTGAGCATCCTTTCATATGTTTGTTGTCAATCTGTATATCTTCTTTGGAGAAATGTCTATTTAGGTCTTCTGTCCATTTTTGGATTGGGTTGTTTGTTTTTTTGATATTGAGCTGTGTGAGCTGCTTGTAAATTTTGGAGATTAATCCTTTGTCAGTTGTTTCATTTGCAAATATTTTGTCCCATTCTGAGGGTTTTCTTTTCATCTTGTTTATGGTTTCCTTTGCTGTGCAAAAGCTTTTAACTTTCATTAGGTCCCATTTCTTTAGTTTTGTTTTTATTTCCATTTCTCTAGGAGGTGGATCAAAAAGAATCTTGCTGTGATTTATGTCATAGAGTGTTCTGCCTATGTTTTCCTCTAAGAGTTTTATAGTGTCTGGCCTTACATTTAGGTCGCTAATCCATTGTGAGTTTATTTTTGTGTATGGTGTTAGGGAGTGTTCTAATTTCATTCTTTTACATGTAGCTGTCCAGTTTTCCCAGCACCACTTATTGAAGAGGCTGTCTTTTCTCCATTGTATATTCTTGCCTCCTTTATCAAAAATAAGGTGACCATATGTGCGTGGGTTTATCTCTGGGCTTTCTATCCTGTTCCATTGATCTATATTTCTGTTTTTGTGCCAGTACCATACTGTCTTGATTACTGCAGCTTTGTAGTATAGTCTGAAGTCCGGGAGCCTGATTACTCCAGCTCCGTTTTTCTTTCTCAAGATTGCTTTGGCTATTCGGGGTCTTTTGTGTTTCCATACAAATTGTGAAATTTTTTCTTCTAGTTCTGTGAAAAATGCTATTGGTAGTTTGAGAGGGATTGCACTGAATCTGTAGATTGCTTTGGGTAGTATAGTCATTTTCACATTGTTGATTCTTCCAATCCAAGAACATGATATATCTCTCCATCTGTTTGTATCATGTTTAATTTCTTTCATCAGTGTCTTATAGTTTTCTGCATACAGGTCTTTTGTCTCCTTAGGTAGGTTTATTCCTAGGTATTTTATTCTTTTTGTTGCAATGGTAAATGTATAGGAATGTAAGAGATTTCTGTGCATTAATTTTGTATCATGCTACTTTACCAAATTCATTGATTAGCTCTAGTAGTTTTCTGGTAGCGTCTTTAGGATTCTCTATGTATAGTATCATGTCATCTGCAAACAGTGACAGCTTTACTTCTTCTTTTCCGATTTGGATTCCTTTTATTTCTTTTTCTTCTCTGATTGCTCTGGCTAAAACTTCCAAAACTATGTTGAAAAATAGTCATGAGAGTGGGCAACCTTGTCTTGTTCCTGATCTTAGAGGAAATGGTTTCAGTTTTTCACCATTGAGAATGATGTTGGCTGTGGGTTTGTCACATATGGCCTTTATTATATTCAGGTAAGTTCCCTCTATGCCTACTTTCTGGAGAGTTTTTATCATAAATGGGAGTTGAATTTTGTCAAAAGCTTTTTCTGCATCTATTGAGATGATCATATGGTTTTTATCCTTCAGTTTGTTAATATGGTTTATCACATGGATTGATTTGCGTATATTGAAGAATCCTTGCATTCCTGGGATAAATCCCACTTGATCATGGTGTATGATCCTTTTAATGTGCTGTTGGATTCTGTTTGCTAGTATTTTGTTGAGGATCTTGGCATCTATGTTCATCAGTGATATTGGCTTGTAGTTTTCTTTCTTTGTGACATCTTTGCCTGGTTTTGGTATCAGGCTGATGGTGGCCTCATAGAATGAGTCTGGGAGTGTTCCTCCCTCTGCTATATTTTGGAAGAGTTTGAGAAGGACAGGTGTTAGCTCTTCTCTAAATGTTTGATAGAATTCCCCTGGGAAGCCATCTGGTCCTGGGCTTTTGTTTGTTGGAAGATTTTTAATCACAGTCTCAATTTCAGTGCTTGTGATTGGTCTGTTTATATTTTTTATTTCTTCCTGGTTCAGTCTTGGAATGTTGTGCTTTTCTACGAATTTGTCCATTTCTTCCAGGTTGTCCATTTTATTGGCATATAGTTGCTTGTAGTAATCTCTCAGGATGCTTTGCATTTCTGCAGTGTCAGTTGTTACTTCTCCTTTTTCATTTCTAATTCTATTGATTTGACTCTTCTCCCTTTTTTTCTTGATGAGTCTGGCTAATGGTTTATCAATTTTGTTTATCTTCTTAAAGAACCAGCTTTTAGTTTTATTGACCTTTGCTATTGTTTTCTTCATTTCTTTTTCATTTATTTCTGATGAAATAAATTTTCATTTATTTCAACAGAAATAAATTTCTGTTCTGACCTTTATGATTTCTTTCCTTCTGCTAACTTCGGGGTTTCTTTGTTCTTCTTTCTCTAATTGCTTTAAGTGTAAGGTTAGGTTGTTTATTTGAGATGTTTCTTGTTTCTTGAGGTAGGATTGTATTGTTATTCAATTGTTTCTTGAGGTAGGATTGTATTGTTATTCCCTCTTAGAACTGCTTTTGCTGCATCCCATAGGTTTTGGGTTGTCATATTTTCATTGTCATTTTTTTCAGGTATTTTCTGATTTCCTCCTTGATTTCTTCAGTGATCTGTTGTTTATTTGCATTATTCTTTAACAGAACTTATTTTAACTTACAGATCCCTATTTTTCCTTTATAGCAGAAAACAGTCTTGAAACTCAAAGTAAAATCATTCACTTCCACTTTAAAATGTATTCTCTCTGGGGTACATATCCAACCAGTTTACAATCATCCACAGCATTCATTTCTCCATGATGTGTAAGGCCTAAAATTGAGGCTCGATATTACATGCTTCCCTGACATGTAGTAAAACTGGGAGGACTTCAAAGGGCCTAGTCATAAGTGTCTCTCCCCACTCTGCTCCTATGGATAACATACCCTAGCCAAACAATCCTCTTTATCAAAGGGACCATAGTGGTGGTTTGTAGTTCCTTGTCAGCTTGTGGAATTATTCAAACAAGTCAATCACATCCACCTGTGAGAACCAGGAGGCACCACCCCCTCTTGTTACTACAAAGGCTATCTCCCACAGTTCTTGGTTGTTCACTCTGTTCCTGAGTACAATGCCCATGAGGCTCTGCATGGCATACGGCATCCTTCTCCCTGGGCTGTGAATATATGTGACTAATAATGTGCTGTCAATCTCATCTTCCCAGTGTCAAGTGTTGTGTATTTAGCCATCCCCATACCCCCAGGACAGGAATATCGCCCTCACCAGTGAGGTGAATAGGAGGCAATAAAAACCATTGGTGTCATGAACCACACAACATGCCCAACCATGACCAAGGACACCTAGTCAGCTTTAATTAACTGCTCTTAGCCAATTTATCTGTTTCCATGATATGAAGAAGGCTGCCTGAGATGGAAGAAGTAATTTCTGGCAGGCGTGAACTATGTCCTGTGTGGTACTTTGTTGTGTTTGTCAGCCACTGCTCTCTCTTTTGGCTCCCAAATGCTCTGTCTCCTAGATGAGAATTGTTAATTGACTATACCCAGCACAATGGTGCTGTCAGGTTTAGCCTGTGTTTGGCAGTTGGTCTCTGAGGCTCCCACCTGTAAAGGCAGTGAAAATACAGCACGATAACTAGTCAGTGCTTCAGTCTTGTTTACCAAGGTCAAGCTAGGTCACTGAGTCTAGCCTGGTGACTGTCACTGGCTGCTTGGAGAAGCTACACAGACATCGTTTGTAACTGTGCACCGCTGGAACAGGCCCAGAGACAAACTTTTGTGAGGTTTGTAACAAGAAGGAGCCTGCCACCCCACACAAAATTAAGCATGGCACCCTGGTTGATGTTTTTGTTCATGAAAGGGTAGTGACCTTGCTGGTTTCCTGTGCTGCTGCTTCCCTTGCCGCTGTTGCTTGTGCTCTCCTGACCCCCAGGGTTATCGAGGTGCACATCCATGGTGGTCTGTGGCCCAGGGGCTGATGAAAAAGAAAGGGAACAGGGAGGAAGGAGCATTTGGTACTCAACTGCTCTCCCACTGTAGATCTCATAGCCAATGCACCTAGGCTTTGCTTAGCACTCCTGCTTTCCAGAATACCAAAGGGCTAAGCTTGCAATCATGGACCTATGGTCTCCATCCAAGTCATAGGCAAAATGACTCTACTAGATGTGGACTCTTATCCCAGGGATACTGTCATTCCCTGGAGGAAGAGATGCTCACTGATGAGGGACGCCACTAAGCTCCTGAACCTTCCCCATAACCACCCAGAAGGTCTGCACCACAGGTGATTGTGCAGACACAGCTGAAAACTTCAACTTTACATGGCTAGAAACCCAAAATATTCCCAGGAAATTTGTACAGAGGAAAAAAAAGAAAAACAAGACAGGAAGCCCACATGATAGGAAAGGGACTGTAGCAGAGGCCGGTTTTGATCATCAAGTCTGGGTTGTAGGCCCAGCACTTCTTGCCGCACCACTCTGCTGCTTACGTCTGTTGCAACAAAAATTCTAATTCTCGGGGTTATAGGGAAATACTCATGGTGCCCTTGTGGTGCCAGATTCAAACCCAATCTAGGCCCAGGGTCTTTAGATCATATAAATCAACCATTGCTAACTCTGTCAATACTAATTTGAGGGCCTCTGGAGGAAGCAACTTATAAATATAATCAGGGTAGAGAGGATCCCCCCCCACCCCCAAGTATATCCAGTGACCAAAAACAATAATAAGATAAACAAAATAAGGAAAGAAAGAAACGTGGATACAGGGAGGAGGACACTAAGAAAACAACAACCCAAAACAAAGGCCCACAATTTGACCCAATTGAAAATTCAAAATTTACTGAATGAATTTATATAGCAAATGATGAAAGTTCACTGATTGCCTCTGTGCCTCTCCATATAGGCTTTGAATTAACTCTAATAACTGCTGAAATTCACCAAGTGGCAAACATTTATGGCTTTAACCAATACTAGGGCTAAAATTACGATTATACCTGGGAATTCCATTAATTTAAACATCGTATCCCCCATAATGGGGCATTTACCTATGGGAGTTACTGAATATAAAAGAGGACAAATAGATATGCTTCACCTTAACCATCAGAACTTTGTCTTGCTTTTGCCATGGTTATAGCACTTATAGCTCTAAAATATCCCTTGAGCATGGGCATGGATACTCTGACCCAATGAAAAATAAATGAAAATTAAATTAAGTCTTTGACACTTACAAATTGGTTTGACAAAATGAGAACCCATGACCTCCCCCACCCCTTCCCCCAGTTAAAATAGTTAACATGACTCAAGGTAATTTAAAACAGGATCTTCCAGGATTAAAACTTGTTTTATAAGAGGAACTGAGTGAAGGGTTGTTATTCCCACTGTTTCTGCATTTAACAGCCCTATTTGGCCTGTTAAACCTGGAACAAAAGAATGGTGCCCCATAGTGGATTGCTGCAACTGTAAAGCCATGGTCCCATCCCATTAAGGCCTCTGTACCCAACAACTTAATTATTAAAATTGCTGACTCCATCCAATCAGCAACCGGTCTATATTTTGCTGCTATAAATTTGGCTAATATGTTCTGTACAATGCCTAGTTCAACAGCCTCTCAGCCACAGTTTGCCTTTACCACTGAAGGGACACAATCCACCTTTACAAGGACACCCATGGGATACCTCAGCATCCTTGCCATTGCACACAATCTCTACAGGCAAGATCTTAACTGTATCCACCTTTCTCCAGATATGACATTACATCAATGACATCCTCCTCCAAGGAGATTTGTTTGACATACTCATTAAAGACATACAAATACTCACAAAGGAGCTCCCAAAAAGGGGATGAACCATTGTCCCACACATAGTGCAAGGCCCTGCCACTTCCATTAAATTTCTGAAAGTTACTTGGTAAATTGAAGGTTCTCTGACATTGTCATGAAACAGGTATTGACCCTCTCAGCAACCACAAAGTCAGTACAAATTCAACAACTTTTAGCCTCTTTTGGGTTCTGGAGGCAACATATTGCTCATTTACAAATTTTACTTAATGTCTTTGATGCTGTTTCTTCTAAATTAGCCTACCTCAAAGGGGACTCCTTCCAAAAAAAGCTCTAGAAATCTGTCCAAATTGAAATCAACAAGCACTCTAGTTTGTGCCCTCAGAGCCCTCTTTACTGTAGCTTCAGCAACTTCCTCTCTTGCCTCCTGGAGTCTCTGGACCACCTATGAAGGTTGTAAGTTGCCCATGGACTTCTGACACAAGAAACTGCCTTTCTCAGCCTTGCACTATACACCATTAGGATAGCCACATACTGGCCTCTTCTGGAAATAGAGGCTATCACAAACCTTGAGCCTGCAACCCTCTGTACCCAGCTACCCACTATGCCTTGAGTTATCCAAGCAGCACTTCAACAGCTTGAGGCATGGCTCCTGAGCCTTCCTTGCTACAAGATGGAGTCACACCTGGGCCTTCTGGCACATTTCATCTGTTGGAGGGGGTGGCCTCCCCTGTTCTCAGTCCCTTCACTAATACCACTATGCTAGAAGAGGTCACCTCTATCCCAGAGTCCTTTGATACCTGGGGAGCCTTTTGGGGATCAACTGAATGGACAGCAATGGAAGTTTGTACACTTTACTAATGCTGTTGCCACCATGATAAATGACGGAGCTCAGAGGAGAGCTGCTCCTTCTCATCATTTAACCAAAAGCCCCTGATAAAAGATAGGACCCAGGAGTCAGTACAGTTGGCACACTTCAGGCAATTGACATTTGATGCCATCTATACATTTTTACAAATTCTTAGGCCATTACCTAAGAGTTGCCCCCTTTGGGGCAAAGAACTCTGGGAATCTCTTGCTCCACAATTACTCAGAATAAATCAAGGTAACAGATTACTCTACATATACTAAGGCCACAATACAAGTCCTCTGCAGGATGCTCTGTATCCTCTTTGGAGTTCTAGATACTACCAAGAGTGACCAAGACACTCATTTCATTTCCAGAATACACAGTGCTGGGCTCTTGAAGAAGACATTCAGTCAAACTTCCACCTCCCCTGGGGCCCCAGGCAGTCAGCTCCAGGCAGCTGGTGAAATTGAGAGGCTGAATGGGTTTCTTAAAGAATTCCTATTTGTCACAAAGCGGAAAATTCTTGCTCACCTCCTGGAGATACCTACTCCTTACACCAATGCCACACGGATCTCTCAATTGCCTTTATTGATTGCAAATGGGGACACCTCTAAAGTTCCTGGTCAGGTGCCTACTTTATTCCCTAAAAGTCTCAGTCATCACCAAGGTTTAAATTGATGTCAAGGGATCAAGGGGTCACTTGTGGCACAAAACCAAAAATTAAGGATTAGTATAACGTGATGCCTTGACATTTGATAAAATAGGTCTCGAATGGCCTAACCCAAGTTCCCTTCCCCACTCAGTTCCCATGGATAACGTCCCCTAGCCAAACACCCTCCTTATTAAAGGCATCAGGCACAATTCCTGCTCATCTCTGAGTAGCAGAATTATTCAAACAAGCCAATCATATCCTCCCACACGAACCAAGAAGCACCCCACCCTTACTACTGCAAAGCCTGCCTCTCACAGCCCTGGTTGTTCACTTTGTTCCCAAGTGTATTCCCTGTGTGGCCCTGCATGGTGTCCTCTTCCCCCAGGCTGTGAGTATATATGATGAATAATATATATGATGAATAAACTGCTGTCCATTTCATCCGATCTCACCTGTCCAGTGCCAGGTGTCATGTATTTAGCCATCCCCATAACCCCAGGGTGGGAATCCCTCTTTCACCAATGGGGTAAACAGGAGTCAATTTAAATACCCTACCACCAATACCACTTTCCTTTCCCTCTTGAAAGGGAACCGTAAGTATAAGGAGGACAAGGCATCAGGTTCACATATATTTTGGGTCCATGCTGACCCTCACTGAGTTGCAGCTTGTCCTATTTCATCATTGTACACTGGGATCTACTGCTGCTATCTCAGGTACAACCATAACCTCAACTAGAGGTAAGTGCAGCCGTATCCTCTTTGTTCCAACCTCAGGATATTTAGGGTCCATGGCCTATTTAAAGCACTCTGTGTCCTTCTTGAGGTCATTTCAGTCTCTCCTGCACCGCTCTGAGGGCGTGGGAACTCCATGAAGCAGCACTCAGGCCCATCTGCTGAAGCTCACCATTGCTTCTCTTTCTGAAGTTATACAGGATATGGAGCTTCTTTAAAATGCTCAATTTCCCTGGGAATTAAGACCTAGTCCTTTCTACACTTGGATTTCCTAACCCCATTCAAATTTCTACTGCTTAATCCTCCTCTGGCTCAACTCAGTGAGTCCTGGGCACCATCCCAAAGACTCAGACATTGCCTAGGGCCTCCTCACATCTTGAATTCTTCTCCTACCAGCTAGTTAGTGATTCATTTCCCTCCCAGAAATATCAAAAGGAACTCTTATGTCATCATATACTCTCTCTCACTCTAAGGTCTGTTCTCAGTTCTCTAGTCTCAGATGGCTCAAAAAAAGCTTTTGTTCTCAAAAAGTCAAGTTATTTTCTAGAGACAACTTTGACTTTCAAAACTTTGCTCTTTGTTTTCATTTTAAAAAGCTAATCAGAAAGTTAAGTCAACTTTTAACCTAGATAATGTATACCACTCCTCAGCGAATAGTGTCTATAGAAAGCATTAAAGGAAGTATAAAGGAGTAAAGAAACCCTAGTTGATAATTAAAATAATTATCATCTATATGCATTTAAAACAGCTACTCTTAGTAGAGTCCTTACTTAGCAAGGTAGTGAATTCCTTCATATACATTATTTCATTTAATCCTTATAACAAATGTTAGAGATACAAAAGGGGGGGGAGGATTATCTCCAATATTCAAATGAGACAACTGAAATTTTGTCTTCCAAATATTAGGAACTGTCTCTAAATTACGATCTAAAGCCCTGTTATGTGTGATTCCAAAACATGGTCTTTTAATTATTTCATTATATTGTCGCCACTCTATTGGGCTGGCCAAAAAGTTCATTCGGGTTTTCATGTAACATCTTATGCAAAAACCCAAATGAACTTTTGGGCCACTCCAATAGAATCACAGGCCTTTATAAATTTGGAAGAGATTAGAATAGAATACAAATAACTAGAGTAATGAAGTTAGGGATCCAGAACCCACTTAAGAGCTCACCTACTATGCTACTACCATATGCATATTTTCTCTCCTTGATCAACATATTCTCCATAACACTAAACCAAACTCAAGATATTGTTCAATTCATGTGTTATGAAACTTTAACTCAATTTTGAATCATAAAAATGAAGATCATGTGATTGAAGTAATATACACAAGTTTGAGTAAAAATTACTTTTTGTTCTTTTCATACTTCTTATTAACTATTATATAATATACCTACACAGTATAATTATATAATCTGTGAACACACACATTCAGATGCCTTAAAATCCTTTTACAGAATAACATGGAAGCAAATTCCTATTGGTTGTGGTATAATTTCATCTATAACTTAATTATTGTTATTTTTAGTTGTGTTAGTTTTACCTTCCAACTTTTCTTCCATGTCACAACAATTAGCAGAATTCACTGAAAATAGTAAAAGGTCAATATAAATGCTTGTTTAAAGATTCTAAGATTTTGGGGAGACCTTCAAGATGGCAGAAGAGTAAGATGTAGTCCTGCCCACCAGAAAGACAAGATCCAGGCTCATCCACCAGAACACAGCAGTCCCCTAAATGGATTAAATGCTACAAACAAAAGACATAGACTGGCTGAATGGATACAAAAACAAGACCCATACATATGTTGTCTACAGGAGACCCACTTCAGGCCTAGGGACACATACAGACTGAAAGTAAGGGGATGGAAAAAGATATTCCATGCAAATGGAAATCAAAAGAAAGCCGGAGTAGCAATTCACATATCAGACAAAATAGACTTTAAAATAAAGACTATTACAAGAGACACAGAAGGACACTACATAATGATCAAGGGATCAATTCAAGAAGATATAACAATTGTAAATATTTATGCACCCAACATAGGAGCACCTCAATACATAAGGCAAATGCTAACAGCCATAAAAGGGGAAATTGACAACAACACAATAATAGTAGGGGACTTTAACATCCCACTTTCACCAATGGACAGATCATCCAAAATGAAAATAAATAAGGAAACACAAGCTTTAAATGGTACATTAAACAACATGGACTTAATTGATATTTATAGGACATTCCATCCAAAAACAACAGAATAAACTTTCTTCTCAAGTGCTCATGGAACATTCTCCAGGATAGATCCTATCTTGGGTCACAAATCAAGCCTTGGTAAAGTTAAGAAAATTGAAATCGTATCAAGTATCTTTTCCGACCACAATGTTATGAGACTAGATATCAATTACAGAAAAAAAATCTATAAAAAATATAAACACATGGAGGCTAAACAATACACTACTTAATAACCAAGAGATCACTGAAGAAATCAAAGAGGAAATCAAAAAATACCTAGAAACAAATGTCAATGAAAACACAACAACCCAAAACCTATGGGATGCAGCAACAGCAAAAGCAGTTCTAAGAGGTAACTTTATAGCAATACAATCCTACCTCAAGAAACAAAAAACATCTCAAATAAACAACCTAACCTTACACCTAAAGCAATTAGAGAAAGAAGAACAAAAAAACCCAAAGTTAGCAGAAGAAAAGAATTCATAAAGATCAGAACAGAAGTAAATGATAAAGAAATGAAGGAAACAATAGCAAAGGTCAATAAAACTAAAGGCTGGTTCTTTGAGAAGATAAACAAAATTGATAAACCATTAGCCAGACTCATCAAGAAAAAAGGGAGAAGACTCAAATCAATAGAATTAGAAATGAAAAAGGAGAAGTAACAACTGACACTGCAGAAATACAAAGGATCATGAGAGATTACTCAAGCAACTATATGCCAATAAAATGGACAACCTGGAAGAAATGGATAAATTCTTAGAAAGGCACAACCCTCCGAGACTGAACCAGGAAGAAATAAAAAATATAAACAGACCAATCACAAGCACTGAAATTGAGACTGTGATTAAAAATCTTCCAACAAACAAAAACCCAGGACCAGATGGCTTCACAGGCGAATTCTATCAAACATATAGAGAAGAGCTAACACATAACCTTCTTAAACTCTTCCAAAATATAGCAGAGGGAGGAACACTCCCAAACTCATTCTATGGGGCCAGCATCAGCCTGATACCAAAACCAGACAAAGATGTCACAAAGGAAGAAAACTACAGGCCACTATCACTGATGAACATAGATGCAAAAATCCTCAACAAAATACTAGCAAACAGAATCCAACAGCACATTAAAAGGATCATACACCATGATCGAGTGGGGTTTATCCCAGGAATGCAAGGATTCTTCAGTATACGCAAATCAATCCATGTGATAAACCATATTATCAAATTGAAGGATAAAAACCATATGATCATCTCAATAGATGCAGAAAAAGCTTTCAACAAAATTCAACACCCATTTATGATAAAAACTCTCCAGGAAGTAGGCATAGAGGGAACCTACCTCAACATAATAAAGCCCATATGTGACAAACCTACAGCCAACATCATTCTCAATGGTGAAAAACTGAAACCATTTCCACTAAGATCAGGAACAAGACAAGGCTGCCCACTCTCACCACTATTATTCAACATAGATTTGGGAGTTTTAGCCACAGCAATCAGAGAAGAAAAAGAAATAAAAGGAATCCAAATCGGAAAAGAAGAAGGAAAGCTGTCACTGTTTGCAGATGACATGATTCTACACATAGAGAATCCTAAAGACGTTACCAGAAAACTACTATAGCTAATCAATGAATTTGGTAAAGTAGCAGGATACAAAATTAATGCACAGAAATCTCCTGCATTCCTATACACTAATGATGAAGACTCTGAAAGAGAAATTAAGGAAACACTACCATTTACCATTGCAACAAAAAGAATAAAATACCTAGGAATAAACCTACCTAAGGAGACAAAAGACTTATGCAGAAAACTATTACACTGATGAAAGAAATTAAAGATGATACAAACAGATGGAGAGATATATCATGTTCTTGGATTGGAAGAATCAACATTGTGAAAATGACTATACTACCCAAAGCAATCTGCAGACTCAATGCGATCCCTATCAAATTACCAATGTCATTTTTCACAGAACTAGAAGAAAAAATTTCACAATTTGTATGGAAACACAAAAGACCCCGAATAGCCAAAGCAATCTTGGAAAAAAAAACGGAGCTGGAGGAATCAGGCTCCTGGACTTCAGACTATACTACAAAGCTACAGTAATCAAGACAGCATGGTAACTGGCACCAAAACAGAAATATAGATCAGTGGAACAGGATAGAAAGCCCAAAGATAAACCCACGCACATATGGTCACCTTATTTTTGATAAAGGAGGCAAGCATATACAATGGAGAAAAGACACCCTCTTCAGTAAGTGGTGCCTGGAAAACTGGACAGCTACATGTAAAAGAATGAAATTAGAACACTCCCTAACACCATACACAAAAATAAACTCCCAATGGATTAAAGACCTAAATGTAAGGCCAGACACTGTAAAACTCTTAGAGGAAAACATAGGCAGAACAGTCTATGATGTAAATCACAGCAAGATCCTTTTTGACCCACTTCCTAGAGAAATGTAAATAAAAACAAAACTAAACAAATGGGACCTAATGAAACCTAAAAGCTTTTGCACAGCAAAGGAAACCATAAACAAGACGAAAAGACAACCCTCAGAATGGGAGAAAATATTTGCAAATGAAGCAACTGACAAAGGATGAATCTCCAAAATTTACAAGCAGCTCATGCAGCTCAATATCGAAAAAGACAAACAACCCAATCCAAAAATGGGCAGAAGACCTAAACAGACATTCCTCCAAAGAAGATATACAGATTGCCAACAAACACATGAAAGGATGCTCAACATGACTAATCATTAGAGAAATGCAAATCAAAACTACAATGAGGTATCACCTCACACTGGTCAGAATGGCCATCATCAAAAACTCTACAAACAATAAATGCTGGAGAGGGTGTGGAGAAAAGGGAACCCTCTTGCACTTTTGGTGGGAATGTAAATTGATACAGCCACTATGGGGAACAGTATGGAGGTTCCTTAAAAAACTAAAAATAGAACTACCATACGACCCAGCAATCCCACTACTGGGCATATATCCTGAGAAAACCATAATTCCAAAAGAGTCATGTACCACAATGTTCACTGCAGCTGTATTTAGCTCTAATAGCCAGGACATGGAAGCAACCTAAGTGTCCATCGACACATGAATGGATAAAGAAGATGTGGCACACGTATACAAAAGAATATTACTCAGCCATAAAAAGAAACGAAATTGAGTTATTTGTAGTGAGGTGGATGGACCTAGAGTCTGTCATACAGAGTGAAGTTAAGTCAGAAAGAGAAAAACAAATACCATATGCTAGCACATACATATGGAATCTAAGAAAAAAAAAAAAAGGTCATGAATAACCTAGGGGCAAGCTGGGAATAAAGACACAGACCTACTAGAGAATGGACTTGAGGATATGGGGAGGGGGAAGGGTAAGCTGTGACAAAGTGAGAGAGTGGAATGGACATATATACACTACCAAACGTAAAATAGATAGCTAGTGGGAAGCAGCCGCATAGCACAGGGATATCCGCTCAGTGCTTTGTGACCACCTAGAGGGGTGGGATAGGGAGGGTGGGAGGGAGGGAGACGCAAGAGGGAAGAGATATGGGAACATATGTATATGTATAACTGATTCACTTTGTTATAAAGCAGAAACTAACACACCACTGTAAAGCAATTATACTCCAATAAAGATGTTAAAAAAAAAAAGAGTCATATACCACAATGTTCATTGCAGCTCTACTTACAATAGCCAGCACATGGAAGCAACCTAAGTGTCCATTGACAGATGAATGGATAAAGAAGATGTGGCACGGGGCTTCCCTGGTGGCGCAGTGGTTGAGAATCTGCCTGCTAATGCAGGGGACACGGGTTCGAGCCCTGGTCTGGGAAGATCCCACATGCCGCGGAGCGGCTGGGCCCGTGCGCCACAGCTACTGAGCCTGCGCGTCTGGAGCCTGTGCCCCGCAGCGGGAGGGGCCGCGATGGTGAGAGGCCCGCGCACCGCGATTAAGAGCGGTCCCCGCACCGCGACGAAGAGTGGCCCCCACTTGCCGCAACTAGAGAAAGCCCTCGCATGAACCGAAGACCCAGCACAGCCAAAAATAAATAAATAAAATTAAATAGCCTACTTTATAAAAAAAAAAACAAAAAAACAAAAAAAAAACTACCAGTTGGCATAGCAAAAATTCTAAAAAAAAAAAAGAAGATGTGGCACATATATACAAAAGAATATTACTCAGCCATAAAAAGAAATGAAATTGAGTTATTTGTAGTGAGGTGGATGGACCTAGAGTATGTCATACAGAGTGAAGTAAGTCAGAAAGAGAAAAACAAATACCGTATGCTAACACATATATATATGGAATCTAAAAAAAAAAAAAAGGTCATGAAGAACCTATGGGCAGGACAGGAATAAAGATGCAGACGTAGAGAATGGACTTGAGGACACGGGGAGGGGGAATGGTTAGCTGGGATGAAGTGAGAGAGTGGCATGGACATATATACACTACCAAACGTAAAATAGATAGCTAGTGGGAAGCAGCCGCATAGCACAGGGATATCAGCTCGGTGCTTTGTGACCACCTAGAGGGGTGGGATAGGGGAGGTGGGAGGGAGACGCAAGAGGGAGGAGATATGGGGATATGTATATGTATAGCGGATTCACTTTGTTACAAAGCAGAAACTAACACACCATTGTAAAGCAATTATACTCCAATAAAGATGTTAAAAAAAATTTTTTTTAAAAGATTCTTAGATTTTTTTTGGTTTAATTTTAGACTTTATTAATTTTTGCTGTACTTTTTCTTTGCAGTTTTTGGTTAAAATATGAAAATAAGTTTGCACTGTATGTAAAGATATTTTCTGATTACTAAGTAGAGAAGACCCCAAAGAATGCAGCAAGGGAAACCCACTATTACATTCCGTAGGGGTAGCTGACAGTTGACTGCACTGTATTTACCAGATCTTTTAGTCATCTTTATACATTTTTAATTTTTCATTTTATACAAATAAATGTGCATTTTACTGTAAAATTCTGAACTCTATCGTTGAAAGCTGTAATTATGATTTGGTGACCTTCTCGCAGCCGCCCTAGCTGTATACACCTTGGCCTGAATATACTTTTAGCTCAGTAACTACAAAATGATCAAGCACTCTGCTTCATCCATCTGCTCTAACAGTGACCTCTTTTGAATTTTTTTTTTTTATGAGGTTTGGATATTTCTTTTTATAGCTTTGCCAACGTAATCATATTACATTCTGACACCAGGCAGTGTAAATTAATTCTTCTTCTTTGTTATGAGCCACTCCACAGAGAAGAACTAGATTTTTCACCTTAATGCTTGATTAACTTGTGGGAAAAAGAAGGCAAAAAAAAAAAATGAGGTCTCTGGGAAAACTGTTAGCTCACCTATGCCTGGAGACTAACACAGTGAATTTAAAGCAAATTAGCGCTTACGATCTTAAAACATATGGAGGCTAAACAATACACTACTTAATAACCAAGAGATCACTGAAGAAATCAAAGAGGAAATCAAAAAATAGCTAGGAACAAATGACAATGAAAACACGACAACCCAAAACCCATGGGATGCAGCAAAAGCAGTTCTAAGATTTAAAAAAATTCTAAGTTCTAAGTTTTAAAAAAATTCTAATGGGAGAGAGCGGGAGAAATAGAGGAAGAGAGGGTGGGTAAAAAGCCGACTTACCTAAAATTAATCTTATGCCAGATGAACTAGAGCAGTGTTTCCCAAACCTGCCTGCTCAGAAGACTCACATGGGAAGTTTGTTAACAATACAGGTTCCCAGTGCCTTCCCTAGAACCTTGAATCTTGTGTGTTTGACACCATATGTATTGCAAGCACTCTGGAAGATTCTTACTGTCACACAAGTCTGAGAATAACTGAACTGGAGTAAAGGTTAGGTCAGATTCTTCTCCATCTTTCTCTAATAATACACTGAAAAAAATCTATAACTGATGTTGCTTCAGGGTCTAACAGTATGTATCACCCAAAAGAATGGACTGTTTACTGGTGGTTTTAGCAAAGTATACCAACACATGCACACAGCCTTGGAGATCTACACATCCAATTTTCGACCTTATTAAAATTACCTTGTAGTAAATTAAAAATTAAATTATAAAACTAACTTTGTCCAGACTTGCTCTATCAGGACATATACTGATGGCCTTTGTTACATCAGTCATCCCCTGGGCTGGCTCTTTCACCTTTTACTCCGATAACCAACCCTGAAGCTCACCATTAAATTAGTTTAATATGGTTTTCAGTAAACGTTCTATGTTGGTGACTTGTTTTACCCGCAGAAGATCATACCTCTAGGGTAGCAACAACAAATGGGGTCTAAGTGTGGACAGTGGATAGTAGGTGTTCAATGAGTGCTTTTTGGGTGAACTTCACATCGATCTAACTGTGCAGTCCACATCATCTGCAGATCCTGTCTGTGCAGATAGGAAGCTTATGTTATTGAATTTGATATAAGTGCTCTGTGTTGGCATTTTAAGCATTGCTGCTTTAAACCCTAGGCTGGCAGTGCTCCTGAACCAAGAAAGACCTTTCAAGTCATCCTGCCCCTTTGATCCATTTCACATCAGATTTTTATTGTTATCCTTTGACATTTGATTAAGGATAATGATGAATTTTAGTATAGAAAAATTCCCCCAAATTCCTCGTAATTAAAATAACTGAAGAAAACACTAAAAAGCTGACTCTGTTTGTAATAATCTGAAGAGTAGAATAATTACAGAAAATTCTCAAAGATCCTCACTAGCAGGGGTAAAGTGAAGCGAAAAGGAAGCATGGATAAATACATGGATACATTAAAAATAGCAAAAAGAACTACTCACTAAAGCTTGTTGACCCTGGAGAGTCATTTTGAGAGGCCAGAACATCCTGGATGATATTGACTAAAATATCTCTCTCCATCTCTCAAAGAGATTGTAAAAAAAATGGACTAAGAAAAAGTCAAGATTGAAGAAGATCTCATTTAATTCAACTATATTTGGGGGAAGCATCATTTATAGATGTGCACCTTCTGAATAAAAAAGATCATAAGTAATGTTCTGAAGTGTGGTCAATGTAAAACAGCTGTTTATAATAGGACAAATACTGAAAATGAATACATAAAGGCAGAGAGTAAGGGAGACACAGCATGAACACATTCTGGAGTACAATTTCATTACAACAATATATCTAACCTCTGGTCAACTGCAGATTCTCCCAGACCAAACGCTTTGCACCCTTCACCGTCTTCCTTCATCCATTTCCTCTTGTTCTCCTCCTCAGGCCCTGCTCCTGCCATAGACCTTCCAATGTCCTCTTCCCCTTCAGCCTACCCAAACCAGCTTTTGGAAAATATTTACTTAATTTGTTCACAGGAATATGATCTACGTGCGGTTCCCTACAAGGAAAACTCCAAAGTCTCAGACCAAAGAAGCAAATTGTCAACTGTGGCACTTCCACAAATTAGCTAATTGAAGAGGAGTGGTATTTGGGAAAGACAGGGCAAAGACTTTCCTGAATTCTCAGCATTGTATCTTCTGCCTGTTTGTAAGGTTGGTGGGGGTGTTGGAGTCTAACCTGTGCTCTTGGTACCACAAATTGCATGACACTGGGCAGATTCTTTAACCTCTTTGAGGCTTAGTTTCCCTAGTCCCTGTCATGCAATGTTTCTTCAACGACTAAAGTATGCCCTTATTTTTCATTTGCAGTGTAGGCAGGAGGACTTAGATTCTTACAGTTTTATTTCTAGTAATTAAGTAGCTTTCAGTTGTTACCTCTTTCACTCCTCTTACCTTACATACTTAAACCCACATAAACGTCCCAATCATTTAACAAAAATAGCCAGGAAAGAAAGGGGAAAGCAGTGATTAAAGCTATTCTAATTCATTTATAAAATTTTAAAAGCCAATTTGTTTCACTTTTAAGACCTCTGGACTAGGTGTATTTGTTGCAATAACCCCCAAAACTTGGAATTTTCTGAGCTAGATGGATAAATTCTAATAAAAAAATTTTACTTCTACTGAAAAGTGTGAGCTTAAAGAAAAATCCATCCAGAATGTATATGACAGCTCTAGTTTCATTTGAACTATGAGTGCTCTGGTTCACGTTACTCATGTGTCACCAGGCAACCGTCCCTGAGTCTTTCAGTCGCAGGGGTGTTGACGCTTAAATTCCAAGCTACATACTCCACCCTAGAGTACTGAGGTTTCTGAAAATCTCAAAACTTTGCACGCTGGGGTCTGCAGGACAGTGACGATATGTAATCATACTTCATAGGGTATGGAGAGTGAAGTGTTCTGGCATCTTCAGAAGCCCCTACCACAGGTGTGGAAACAATGAAAACAATACAAGTGTACATAGGTTTGGGGGTTTTTTTGTTTGCTTGTTTGTTCTTTACCTACTTGTGTATGTCACTTTCCCCAGCAAAACCTCTCTGAAACATGGATAGAAAGTAGAAGTACCGATCATCTGTTAACTTGAATAGTCTTCATATTTTAAAGTATTTTAATTGCCAAGATTAAAATTTGAAACCTGTTTCCCAGTAAATTCTAAATGAGGAGGCTTTCTGTAGTTTGAAACACCATGTTTCTTTGATGTATTTTTAATTTAAGATAAGCTAGCCCGGTCAAAGCAGAATATTTCGCTATTTTTTTCCCCACAGGCATTTGTTCAACTGAGGCCAAGTAGAATGGCCATTTTGCTGCTGCATTCTATGCATGAGGTAAACTCTTTTCAGCTTAAGAGTGTTCTCTTTCTTTTAATCCTTTCTATAACCTGCCTCCAGATTTATCTGAGAAACGTATGTTGAGTCATTCTCATCTCTATTTTTCATATCCATAGTAGTAATTACAACTGTAAATAGAATTTTTAGTCTTCTTAAAACTGCATTTTTAAAATATTAGCTGCAATCTGGCTGTCTCTCCCTTTAATTTATTCCAGTGGTAACTTCCATTTTTAAAATTAAGGGTAATATGGAAACATATGATTCATTTTCTAATTCCATCACCATCTATAACTGGGGGCAAGTGACTAACTTCTCATAACACATTTTTAATGACCTGTGAAGTTCAGTAGCTGGATGAAGATTAATAAGTATGTTTTCCGAATTTAAAAATATATAGAAATATTTCAATAGGTTAATTTAAAAAATTGAAATGTAGCATTTTACACAAGAGACTCATGAGTCTCAGTGTGACCTTAACCACAGCATACCTAATCCAGTTTCTTTTTCCTATTTTACAAATTAATGGAATTGATGCAAAGTCAAACGAATCAATGCCATTAAAGACTGTCAAGAGAAACCAAAAAATGACAATGTATAAGTAACTTGGAAATATCTGAGAATTTGGGGGCTAGAAGGAACTCTGGTCATCAGCAAATTAATAAACAAAAATTAAGCAAACAAACAAACAAACAAAAAGCAACCCTGAATTCAAAGATGAGGAAGAGACCAGACTGCAGGTATGATGGAGATCTGGTTAATTTCAGAATCAAGTCTAGACATCATGTCACTGGACATCTGGGCCAGTACTTATCCCACAATAATGATGGTTTCTAATTTTTTTTCAAAGATAAAAACTACTTTTTAACATCATATCACTAGTGGATATGGTGGGTGTAATTTGTAAGGGGAAAAGGCCCAGCCTCTGGGGTGTGTGCAGGAGAGCAAGGCAGCCATTCGGCTACCGCACTCGATGAAGGTCAGGCCTTCCTGTGGTTATGGGAAGGTTTCTGCTTGTAAAGTCTATTAGGGAAGCACATGTCCATATCGTGACCATGAGCCTTGCTTAGAAGTGATTTCTGAGTTCTTCTAAGGCTTTATGAAAAAAATAAAAGCATTCACCTCTTTGACTGGAAAGCCGTCTTGCTTGGGAGTAGACTGTTGGGGTGGAAAGGGGCTTAGTTAAATGAGAATTCCAGTTTGGAATGATGAGATTCAGGCCCTAACAGTTACTTACTGTTGTAATTTAAAAGTTGTATTCATTGGGGTATGAATTGCATAAATGCCAAAAATATAACGATCATAACATATACTGATTTCTCTATGTGTGGGGAGAAGGATTCTAGCCTAGAGTCCAGGGAGGCAGAACGAGACTGAAGTAACCTTGCCTGTGGAAGGTGGGCAGAAACCTGAAACAAGGCGGTCAGCTGGATACTAAGGAGAGAGCCAACCAGTAGTGGGCCCCGGCGAATGGGCACAATGAACGGACTCGTGTAGTAATGATGTTGAATATCTAATTCTAGGTTTCTTTTTTCTGCACTATAATTCTCTCATATTATCCTCAAGTCTTTGGTAAAGTTTACTATGCACTACAACCATCTTAGTGATATCTCTGCTTTGGGCAACAAAGGGAGTACCCTGGGGACAGTCTAAGATGACACAGACTAGAGAGAGTTGCAACAGCATCAGAAAGCTTTAGGAGACAGCAGGGAATGGTGAGCAGGGAGATCAGAGCACCAGACCAGAAAAAGTGACAGCTAGCACCCAGGGTAGATTCATAGACTCTGAGGATTCTCAGAAATAGTAGGTGTGGGGAAAACAAACAAACAGAACAGATTGTACATCCTGGAGTGTGGAAGCTACAACTGTGTTTATTGAGGTTTAATAGCAAGATGACTCCTCAAAGTTGAAGAACCTACACTTTTTAGATATCTGTTGATTGAGAAAACATTTAACAGTCGAAAAGGTACTATAAAATAAACATTTTAAAGAAATTAACCCTTATTTTTATAACAATAATCTATATACATTTGAAAAATGTTAGTATATATGATATGTGACAGTATTTATTCAGACACAGATGCATGGCTTTGTGGACCCCCTCGACTAATTCCAGAATTCTAGGGGATCAGGATATTCATTGCTGGCAAACACTGGACTGTATCATAAATCATGGCCCTAGTGGACAGCACCCTTCTCCTGTAACAACCATAACTTTAATCACTAACTTGTCAGCCTTCTTCTACCTACCTTTTATTCCACCCTTCTTCCATGTGGAATTATAGGCTATTCAAGTTAAAAAAAAAATGTTTAACACTCGGGTAATCTAAGGCCCTCAGATAGCTCTTAGAGATTGAAAGTCTAGATAACCATGACTGTCAATGTTCAGTAGACAATTCCAGAGGGTCTCAGCAATATATGGGTAGAATAGAATGCAAAAATCTCTCATGCTAGATTCCATCCCACAGTCCCATCATTTGTTCAGCCCAGAGTCCTGGGAGCCTATTTTGAGTACTGACAGCCCATCTCCAATTTCGGGCTGTGGGCTTACACATTAATGGCATCCTTCCCTTATCCAAGCATCATTTGTTAGTCTATGATAGTCACATGGCAGAGAATCATTCTTGAGGGGAAAAAAAATAAGATATCACTCCTGAAAACTCTAAATTATTTTCAGCAAGGCTGGGATGGAAAGTCTCAATTAGCAAGTGCAATAAAGATGTGACATTTAAAAACAAATTATAGCACATTTCCATCCTTCATTGGAACACTGAATGATGACATATTGTTCTTTTATAGTTGTCATTTCCAAGTTTTAATTGCCTTGGTTTAATTGGTTTTATCCAAAAAAATGTCAATTTGGTAATTACCCCTATGCTATTGGAATTACCTTCATTTATCGAGCAAAGGAAAACTGACTTCAGAAAGGGAAAAACAATTAAAATATAATACCAGGGGAAATACTGTATCATTGAGGTATTAAAAAATAATATTGTATATGACTAAAACTCGGTTTATTTCATAGGAATCAAAAAAATGTTCTTTTTAAATTTGAAACAGTAATATACCAAATACATAATCAAACATAAATTAGTTAATACAGAATCATGTTCATCCATTTAGAAATTTATTAATTCACTTAGAAAATATCTACTGAGTGCCAATGATATGCCTGGCAAGAATTATATAACTACTTTCATGGAATCTAATGGGTGAGAAAAAAATAATCAACACAAATCCGTGTATGAATACAAACTGTGGTAAGTCGTAGATGAAAAATTATGAGGACTTATGTGAGTGTATCAGAACCTGACGCATTGATAATACGAGCTGAGATATGGAGAAAAGGAACATCTGGTATAGAGGTAGAAAGAGAGTATTTGAAGCAGAAGAGAAGAGCACAGCACATTTCAGGAACTGAAGGAAGGCCAGTGTGGCCCAAACGCAGAGAAGAAGGGAAGAAATGGCACAAGATGGAGTAGCTCACTTAACAGGGGCTACACATCACTGAGGCGTGTTAAAGATTGGGTCTACTATTCTAAAAGTATTGGGAAGCCACTGAAGTCTTTTAAGCAACAGTGTGACAATCCAAATTGAATTTTAAAAAGATCACTTTGGCTACAGCAAATGGAATAGATTGAGAAAGAAGAGTGGATTCAAGAGATGAGTTTGGAGGCAGCTGCAGGATTCCAAGTGAGACATAATAAATTAGAAGGTAGAGTTTATGCCTTCAATTTAACAATCCATAAAGTCTACAGCTATTTGTGTTCTACAAGTGACCTATTTTAAATGTGTCAGAGCTAAAAGGAAAGCAGAATGATAGAATAGAAGGTATGTGTGCTTTAGAAGGAACTACAGCCGGCTTAGCATTCTGGTCTGAACTTTTGGCTCCACTCCTTGTTAGCTGAGGGATGTTATGTGAGGCATTAAGCTCTCTGAGCCTCAGCTCCCACATCTTCTGAGTGCACATAATAATACCTCCCACAGTTGAGAAGATTAAGTGGGACAATGTGTGTGATGTTCTCAGCATGGAAGGCCAGTTAACACTGAAGAGCCCAGGACACATCAGCGGGTCTCATCCCCTCCTGTTACAGATCTTCATCTTTCTTTTGAAACTTGTTCCTCCTCCTGTGTTTTCTTTCTCAGTGAATAGCACTATAATCCATCCAGTTGCACAAGTCAGAAACACAGCAGGCATCCTTTCCCCTCACCTTCCATGATCATCAAGTCATACAAAGTCTATTCTCTAAATAGCTCTTGAACCAATGGACCGACTGCTCTGTTCTTTCACTACCCTAGTTAAGGGCACCAGCCTCTCTAGATTAGATGATCCTCTTCACTCATTACCCTGCCTCCATTTTGTTGTCCCCTAGTCCATTCTTTACACTAGCCAAGCAAATATCACTATCTCAGTTCTCTGACTACTCCCCTTATGCCAAGAAAACGTCACCCAGTTCCTTAGCATGGCTAACAACACCCTCCCTGATCTACAGTCCGCTTACTTCCCAGCCTCACCTCTTGCCACTCCTCCCCCCACCTTGGGTCTGGCAGGTGAAAGAAACTGCTCCCCATTCAGGACGTGTAACTCCCAGACATACCCCTTTCACCTCCACATTCAGGCCACCGGCTGGAGCACTCTCCCTCCAAAGCTTCTCTTGATTAGGTCAACAACTACTCAACACTGAGCCTCAGCTCAGAAAAAAAAAATGTGTCTGGGAGGCACTTTTGCTCCACTTGACTGTATCGCAAGTATGTTGGACAGTCTATAACATGAATTTCATTATTTGAATGAATTGAACAAGCAGTCAAGTGAGGTCTAAGGAGTCTGACTGGATTGGTCAAGGTTACATAGGTTAGGGGTTACCTTGAGGAGAAGATCCAGGTCTTTGGCCACGTGTTGCAGTGTCCCCTTCTCTCCATCATGCTGACATTTTGCCTTATTAATCTCAATTGCATTGGCTCTCCTCATTAAGCCTTTGAAACATTCTCTTCATGTGGTTGCAAAATACTGCTCATTTATACTGAGGGTTATAGTTTTTGCACTCAAAACAGACCAGTGTCCCCTCCTTCCAAAAGCCTTCCTGGATTCCCCTAAGAAGTGGTAGCCGTGGCTCCTGTGACACTCTCAAGCACTCCTGTAGCATTTTTTATACTGCTCTCCCTCTCTGTGATACTGTGAATTCTTCCGAAACTAGGACCATGCTGGCTTCATTTTACATCTCTGATACCCAAGACTGTTCTTGGGACAGAGTAGTGGTACTTAATATTTGTTGATTGTAATGGCTCTTCAGAGCTGAACAGTATCCAAATAAGGGCAACTAAAGTGATGTAAGAAATGCCAGGGGGAAAAATGATGCAAGAATAAGAAGACAGACTAAGATGATGATGGCTCTGCTATACAGAGATATGGAGTTTGAGAAAAGGCACAGATGGCTCTGGCTAAGACGAAGAATCGAGAAGGTGATTGAGAAGATGATGCCACTGCTGGAACAGGCTGCCTCTCCTGGTGAGAACCTTCAGTCCCTCAGAGACCTTCCTGCTTCTTTTTATTCAGGACAGAGAATTGGAGTCAGAAAAGAAGAAGCTCTCACTTTCAGACAGCTGGGCAGGTTAAGTAAGAAAGCTGAGTCACAGAGCACTTTCTATGCCTGCTGGGAAGCCTACAGCCAACACTAGAGAAACTGGTTTCATAGGTGTTGCAGGTTCCTGAAATGGCAGAATCAGAGTCAGCCGATTGTGATGGAAATGGAACTGAGCTGGGGGCAGAAATCCAAGTGTTGGTCCTAGTCTTGCCCATAGCCTTGGGAGAAGCTCTGAGCCTCATTTTCCTCCTCTGTGAAATATAAGAGGTTTGAACTAGATGGTCTCCTATAGTCCTTTCTCACGCAGGGATTCTTTGATGTATGGGCTCAGCACTTGGATTTACTTAATGCAGCTATGCAACCAAGGGTAAGAAGACTGTTGATCTGGGTAATGCATGCAAATGCAGACATGCAACCTCATCCTTTTCACTCCTGTAACTTGATGTGGACTAGTTGAAGCACGTATCCACAACGGTATTTCCTCGTTCATACACAGTAAGCACAGCCAAAAGCTTTATGAATAAAAAATTAGATACGGTAAGGCTGTAAAGCAGTGGTTTGCAAATATCAAAATCAGTGTGGTAACTTTTGGAAAACAAGTTCCAACGCCTTGCACCAGATCTGCCAAATCAGAAACTTCAAGATGGAACCCTAGGAATGTTTTTTACAAAGCTTTCATGTGATTTTGATGATCAACTAGTTTGGGACACATTTATAAAGGAAAATTAGTGTTTCTCAAAGGGTATCCAAGATGCTTGATAAAAATATCTGGGAATGTGGCCAAAAATCTGCATTTTAACAATTCTTTCAGTAATTCTGAAAATAGCTTATATATGCTGACAAATGAAATCATCATATGGGCAAAACCTCAAAGTCTACAGAACAATACAGTATAGTAAAGACAGGGAATTATGATTGCAGTATAGGTCTATTCATCATTATTATTTATATCATATTTCATCATTTCATTTAATCCCATAATGAAACTGTGATACAAGCATTTTTACCCCCATTTTACTGACAAATTGAAGCAGCAGAGAGTTCAGGTAACTTCCCCAAAACCACGAGATTCATAAATGGATACATCAGAACTGAAAACTAATGCCACATAGCTAAAGAACAGCCTACACTGCTATAGAATGTGCAATTAAGAGTTCAGTACAACCTTTTAATTAAACAATTTGCTGAGATCTTATCTGAGGAAGCAAGTTAGAAATGTCTCAGTTCCTGTTGGTTGGTTTTATTAGCTACATCACAAATGTTAATGTCATTATAATAATCATAGATTAGCCAAGATATAATGACTAGTAACTACTAAGCAACAATATTTAAGGGACGTCCTAGAATCATAAAATGATCCAAGGTAGTCATCATTTCTAGTCAACAACCTTCAAAACAAATATTTACTGTTGAGAAGCCCAGAAGTATGCTGTCCAAGGTCTCACCCAGCTGCTGAGGAGTCCACCCAGCTCCAGACCTTAGTTACCTGACTCTGCTTCATTAATCTGTCTTTATACCACGGGCCCTAGACTGTGTGCCCTTCAACTCAGTATGCCGACTGTTTGCTTTAGTGCTAGAATAGGACTACATTAGACTTGAAATATCTTGCAGAGAATACAATATAAAATGCTATTAATGCTATTACTACAGATACATATTTTAGGACAAAGCTTTTTTTCCCCCTCACTGGTTCTTCTCAATTCGTCTAATAAAATATGTTTGTGAAAAGATGTGTTTGTCTTGATCTCTTGCTAAACTGAAATAGGAAATGTCTCCTAGAGTCCCCATTCTTGAGTTGACCAGTTTTGGGTATAGCCTAGTAATAGGCATTTCATAAATATGATGAAACCAAATGGACCATAGCTATTATGAGCTCTAGCTTTGATTTTTTTAAAAAAATTCACTAAAAGCATTAATGGAAAAGACCAAGTTGTCCAAAGCCATATAACTTTTAACAGAATTCAAATTCTTCCCTTTTCCTGTGTTCATACCCTACTCTTTTTCTCTTCCTTCCCATTGATGTTATAGACTCTCTAAAATATGTGAACACACAGATATTTTCACAAAGGGAAAAAAGTAAGGAAAATGACATCAAGAAAGAGAAATTGCAAGAAAATAACTTAAACATTCACTAGCTGTAGATAGATTTGGTGAAGGCTTTCTGACTGAGGATTTGGTTTGTTTTGTTTTTTGAAGGGTGAGTTTTGTGTATGTTTTGCTCTCATTCAAATTTTGCATGCCAGCTCAGATTGTATTGCTATATCCTGTCAAGTGTTTTACTGTGGAAGCCATTTCTTCCACAAAATCAATATCTAATTTCCTAAATAAAGAAAAAAATAGTTACAAATCTCTGATTAAAATATGCTGCTATTTCTAAGACAGGTTTAGCAAGAAATTTTGATAAATCTTTTTTTCCTGTAAATTAAAAAAAAAAACTATGAAGAACCAGAAAAGGTGAAAATCGATTTAGATTATCAAATTCTAATCATTTTGTCTTTTTTAAACTTAAAACTGGTAAACACTATGACTTGCTTGACTTTCTTGAGAAAAGCAGAGCCTCCAATTCTACAATAAAATTTTCTATTAGAAGTCAAGCGGGGGCTTCCCTGGTGGCGCAGTGGTTGAGAATCTGCCTGCCGATACAGGGGACATGGGTTTGAGCCCTGGTCTGGGAAGATCCCACATTTCGCGGAGCAACTGGGCCCGTGAGCCACAATTACTGAGCCTGCGCGTCTGGAGCCTGTGCTCTGCAACAAGAGAGGCCGCGATAGTGAGAGGCCCGCGCACCGCGATGAAGAGTGGCGCCCGCTTGCCACAACTAGAGAAAGCCCTCGCACAGAAACAAAGACCCAACACAGCCATAAATAAATAAATAATAAAATTAAAAAAAAAAAAAAAACTGCTTTATAGGTTAAAATCAGTTTAAAAAAAAATAAAGTCAAGCGGCTTCATTTCAAATAGCAAGTGTTAGTACCTAAGACTGCCAGCTACAAAATGCACTGAATAATTACTGTATCAGTGCTATTAGGGATTAATGTCAAGTTGAGAAAGTCATCACATAAAAATAACCGTCCATTACAGCAAACATTTGTAGGCACAGAAAATGACTGTAAAAAATATTTGGCATAACTACACCTTTATTTCGTAAAACATACTGCACTTTGAGGATATGACTGTAGAGAATCTTTTACATCTTTCTCAAGTGCCTTGAAGCACTGTACCAGTATTCCTAATACCCACATGGAGACCACGCGGAAGAAATCCAAGCATCTTGCTTCCAGAAATGAAGATAAACTATGTACATATAATTCTTCTTTACAGATTGGGCCCTGTATCTCAGGGCTGAGCATCTGACCCAAGAAAGGTAAAAAATAACAGGAGTATAAACCATGGGTATTTACATCAGCCACTGATAGCAACAGGGCACTTTGCAAATGCCCTCCACCACACTCTCACTGCCCTAGCTCGGCCTGCCGTTCACTCTTACAGGAGCTTTGCAACAACATCCCAAATGACTTTCTTCTATGCATTCTTGCTTCCTGCAAATCCATTCTTTACACAGATGTCAGGTGGAATTATTTCAAAGTAAATCTGCCCATGAGCATTCTATGATTAAGTAATCCTTCACAGCCTTCCCATCACCTGCAGGATCAAGTCCAAGCCCCTTCACAGGGTGCATGATGCCCTCCAGAAGTTGGCCCCAATCTACCTCTCCTTCATTTTCACCCATGCCAGATCTGGGCTAGTCCTAAAGCTCTGCAGTCACACCTTGCCAAAGACCCCCTGTGCCTTGTTTATACCGCCCTGCTGGCTGAGGTTCTTTGCCCTCAATTCCCTCCCCATCCTCTGGTTAACACATATTCATCCACTCAGGGTTCATCTGGACGCCCCTTTCTCAGAAGCCTTCTATGCCCCCTTGGACGAGGCAGGTTCCCTCCTCTGTGCTCGAAAACACTCTGGCCTATCTCTATTGTTGAACTTATCACCTATATTATTAATTTCTGATTAGTGCCTGCCTCTCACCTCCCACCTCACACAAGTTTTTAAAAGCCTTTTGAGGGCACAGACTGTGACTCATTCATCTTGCACATGGTAGGAGGGATGCAATAAATATCTGGTGAATGTCAAGGTTTGTGAGGTGCTTTTCAGACTCAGAGTTGCTTGAATGCATACTTATCACTGTGCAAGAATTTTAAAACCAAAGCAGACATCTTTTAACCACGTTCCTCTACCCAGCTTCCTATATGGTTTTCACTGTTCCTCTCACTGTGTATCTGAGACCATTTCCCTTCAAATGAGTCTTATTTGTTTAGACTGAATAAAGGAACTGAGAAGAGGAATAGAAAAATAAATGAACAAATTATCTTATGGGAAGTAGTAACAAAGTTAAAATTTATAAGCTTCAAAATTTATGTAACATAATGCAAATATGCACCCCTAAAAGAGCAAGATTAAGAAAAATACTTTTGTAGTCCTAATTTTTCAAATATTTGCATACGGCTCTTGGCAATGATCTAGTAGAAACTGTAAACAGGAATACAGTTTCAAGTCAGTTAGATAAAACTAAACACTGTTATTTGTCTTTAAAATGCATATTTTAAAAAACCTCTATAATTTTATACTTTTTCCAGGATTAAATTTGGTTTCATTTTACAAATTTCCACCTATCTCTGCCCATTGTACTAGAACCAAAGAAAGAAAGAAATAGAAGAGTGACATAGTTATTTTTCCCTCTCCACTTCTTTGCAGCTTATGTTACATTCAAATATACTCATGCAATGGACTTTAAAAATAATATCCACATGAATTTTTGATTCTTCATATACATCAAAATTCAGATTTATGGAGGATATGCTAAACACAAATACGCTAAATATTAAGAGACTGAGTCTCTACTTATCCTTTAAATTATCAATTATCAAAAACTTTACTAACAAAAGAGAAGTAATTCCTGAAAAGGTTTTAAGAACAGTGGCATGCCCTTAACAACAAGAACAACAAGTTGTTTTGAGCACACATCTCTTATTTATGAATATTTATTTTTATAAATTGTAAGTATCACTCTTCTAATGACTAGTATAATTTATATGTTATATTATCATTATCATGTATGTTAAATACATTAACAGAAATGTAAAATAAGATAAGAATACTGTAAATATAACTAGGTGTTCTACTATGTCCTTCCTGAACTTCCAGATTGGATGCAGAATTTATAAGACATTGTTACTACACAAGATCTAATTCTCTCTCCATTATCTCTTGGAACTACAGTTAAATAGCGATATACATATAACATATAACAGCTAAGAGATTCCCAAGGGGAAAAGGCCAATGGTCTCAGCAAAGGTTATTATAGGCTTTGCAAGGGGAGCAGATCAAGATATGGGTGTTTCAGCAGAAATTCATCATATTAGAAACACATGCACACACAGGGTTGTGGATTAGCAGAGATTTTGAAAATCGGCTAGTTCAGTGATTTTCAAACTATTAAAAAAAAATGTTTTTTCCCAAATGAACTCTTTAGCAGGTGGCCAATATATAAGACAGATATAAGCAGAAGGGCTCTGGCTAAAGCAGCTTCAGTCTCTACCCACTCTCTCTCCTTCCTCCTCTCCTCTCCCTCCAGGAGTGCAGTTTGAAAATTACTTGACAACATTGTCATTTTAGAAATAAGGTTACCAAGCTGAAGATGGAACAAGAGAGGCCATTTTAAGACAATGTAATAGATAAAGTAGCTGAAATGATTAATCCTGGACACTTGGCTATATTCCCTTTAGATGCCCCTGCCTTGTCTTCATGAACTGGCTTCCCTGAACATTCCCCATCTGATCTCATTTGCAAATATAAACTTTTAAAGTATGATCTGGTAAGATTTAAGGTATTTTTGCCTCTAGAGTTTGGTAAAATAATGAATACTTATTTTTTTCTTTGAAATATATATTTTCTAACTTGAAAGTTTTCATGACTCAAGCAGTCAGCCATGTCAATATGCAAAAATCTGCATAAAGAAGAAGGATCCAGTGCACTTTCATATGCAAGATTTCAGGGGGTCCTGCAACCTCAAAAATCAAGATAAATAATATTTAAAGCAATAGTTTTTTAAAAATCAAAATTAGTGCAAAAGATCTATGATGAAAAACATCAAATTTTAAAATAAAGATCTTACTCTGCACTTATACAACTTGGCCTCACGTACCTCACCCTAGCCCTGGACCTGGTCTGGGAACTTCTTTGAAAAAATGAAGTACAAACATAAAAATGATGTCTGGTTAGTTGTATTAAGTAAATGTCTGCCTCTGTAATACCTAGGATTGTAGGAGAAGGAAGTGTTGTTTGGAGGAAAAGCCCAGTCAAGGTGTGCTTTGCAATATAGACCTTACACCTCAGTCTGTAGGACTGAAGATAAAGTTAAGTTGTTTGAGAACAAATAAGCATCTACAACACTACACTACTGTAGAGAACTACAACACATGAGGTAATACTCAGTCCATGGTTGCACTGAGCTATTTTACAATTTCAATGAGTTACTAAATATAGTTACAGCTGCTTCAAGGGGCATTATTTTCCACTTTTGTTTTGTTTTTAAAGGCAAATCATAGTTCTAAAATGTGTAAAGACCTGAACATTCAAAATGTCAGTTGAACTTCATCTGATTCCTAAGAGCAAATCGACCACTTCAACTGCAAGACCCAGTTTTAAAAGGCTGTCTCCTTAAGATGCATTTAATCTCTCAAGCATTATAAAGATGAAAACAACCATCAAAAGATGAATCGCTGTGACGTGAGAGAGCACAGACATTCATGAGGATGTTTTCTATCCATAGAACTCAAATGAACTAGCTTAGGAAAACAAATGACTCTATGCCTGACACAGAGTAGGCACTCAACACATATTTACTGGATAAACGAAGAATGAATGAATGAATGAAAGTTGAAAAAAGATCAGAAGCAGGTAAAATAGGACCAGATTATAAAGACCTTTGAAACAGAGACTTTATGCTGTAGGCTTCTAAGCTGAGGTTTAACAAGAAAAAAAAAAAAAAAAGTGGCTCTTTAAAATAAAGAATGGGCGATTTGATAACAAGCAAACAGTAAATCCAGCTGCAAGTCTCTAGAAGTAACCTTGGCATTGGCAATAAAGGCCCACCAAAGGGGAAGACAGTAAAATTGGATTAAGGAAGGTGTGGCAGAGACTGCTAGTTGGGCTCCCAATAGCTCTTCTCGCCTTCCTCTCTAAGAAATAGAAAGTTTAGCTGGGTACATAGCTAAGGACCACATTGCCAAGCCTCCCATGCTGCTAGATATGGCCATGCAAATGGATTTTCTCATTTAAACATGAGCTATGAGCAGAAGTGATGTATGCAGTTCTAGGTTATACTCTAAAAGAGAGGGGAGTGTGGCCCCTCCCTCTTCTTTTCCCCTTTCTGAAAACTGGACTGTATCTGTGTGGTGATATTCATCACATGAACAAGGACACCATTTGGGGATGACGAAGCAACAAGATGGAAGGAGCCTGTATCCCTAACATGGATAGTTTTGTCCTTGTTGTTCCCTAACATGGTTAAGCCATTATACCACCTCTGTACCATCTACCTGGGCTGTAATAAGACAGAACTAAACCTCCATTGTGTTTAATCCACTATTATTTTGGGACTTTATTATAACTGCCAAACTGATATCTTAACTAATTCAGATGAATAAAAAAACATTTCAAAATGGAAAAATCCATGGAATGTGGTAATAGGCTAAGGTGAATGAAGGAGGGCAATGAGCTGAAACAACTGCAAGGTTTTATGTTTAGGGAACTGGATCACAGAATCACTAACAAAATAACAGATGAGAAGAAGAGCTAGTAAGTTTAGATGCTGGCAATCTTGCCAAGGGGACAGCAGAGTTAAGTAACTGGAACTCTGGGTCTGGAACTCAGACAAGAGGAGAAAACTAAAAATGGAAATTTCAGCAATTTTGTATAGTATATAGAGTTGAAAAGATGAGAATTGATAGAATCTCAGACTAAAAGAGATCAGAGTGTGTCAATGAATAATAGCGTGTTCTCACAGGAGACAACAGAAGAAGCAGTAATCAGAAAAGGAAAAAAATAACATTATTATCTTAAAAAAGAGAAGGGTAATGATTGAAAACATGGAATAATAGAATTAACCTTGATCCTAGACGGCAAGCAAATTTCAAAGGAATCTGATGTGGTCAAAACTTCTTAAATCTGTTTAAAGGTATCATGAAAAATTAATCATTTCTTGAAATAGAAAAGCATTAATCAGAGTTCTGAACAGGTCAGGTCTCAATCATGCTTTAGTTTCAACTTAAACCTCCAGAGTTTCAAGAGCACAAAGAACAAACAACAGATACTTATTCTCTCCTTTTATCATTCTCACAAGAGAGGAAGCAACGAGGTGACAGGAAAAAAGGAAAATGGAAGCAGAAGTGTTTTGCAACTGCCCTTATCCTTTCTAGGAGGCTGATGTTTACAAGTGTAGAAATGACAAAACGAAACAGAAGCCTCCTCCCCAACTTTTATTAATTTACCTTCAAAGATGTAGTGGAGGGCTTCCCTGGTGGCGCAGTGGTTGAGAATCCGCCTGCCAATGCAGGGGACACAGGTTCGAGCCCTGGTCTGGGAAGATCCCACATGCCGCGGAGCAACTAGGCCCGTGAGCCACAATTACTGAGCCTGCGCGTCTGGAGCCTGTGCTCCGCAACAAGAGAGGCCGCGATAGTGAGAGGCCCGCTCACCGCGATGAAGAGTGGCCCCCGCTTGCCGCAACCGGAGAAAGCCCTCGCACAGAAACGAAGACCCAACACAGCCATTAATTAATTAATTAATTAAAAAAAAAAAACAAAAAAAAACATGTAGTGTATCTAAATTGCACATTTAAATCTTAAAGTTAATCTATGTTTGGCAACATGGAAGTCAACTGCTACTTATGTGAAGCAAGAGCTTGGGAATGCAATCTGTATCACTTAACCAGATGCATTCCAATTACTGAAAGGTCATCAGTATTCCAACATATTCAGGCAATGTTGTGGTACCATGCCCTCTAACAGTCCTTCTTCCCCACCAGGTCTCGGCCATCCAACCAGAAGGGTATTTTTTAGGGAGGAGTCAAACCAAAGATTTCTGGTTTTTTTCATTCCACTGTCCACTTCACATTGATGAAGCTCACCATCATAGCTTTTTCTTAAGATTATTTTCTCTCTACTTTAACCTGAAGAATGTACGTTTCAGCTACCCAAAAGACATCCGGGAAAACTCCAGGATTCTTTACCACTACGTTTTCATTGCAACCAATCATACTAATTCACTTTGTATGAGAAACTGATATTCCCCTCCTCTCCTTTTTTTTTTTTCAAATATTTTCTGTACCTCTTAGGGTTGTGATTTTTTTTTTAATATTTATTTATTTATGGCTGTGTTGGGTCTTTGTTTCTGTGTGAGGGCTTTCTCTAGTTGTGGCAAGTGGGGGCCACTCTTCATCGCGGTACGTGGGCCTCTCACTATCGTGGCCTCTCTTGCTGCGGAGCACAGGCTCCAGATGCCCAGGCTCAGTAATTGTGGCTCACGGGCCCAGCTGCTCCGCAGCATGTGGGATCTTCCCAGACCAGGGCTCGAACCCGTGTTCCCTGCATTGGCAGGCAGATTCTCAACCACTGCGCCACCAGGGAAGCCCTCCCCTCCTCTCCTTTGATGAGATGTCTGTTAGTAATCTTTTCCTCTGCACATAGTGATTGTATTATCCATGGTCTTCAAAATGTTTGGGGGATAGTTTTGTCCTTGTTGTTTCTAGCATTATACTTGAGTTTCATAATCAGTCTTCTCAAGTTCTTAATACTGGCTTGAATTTTGGGATTCCACAGCCCCTCTTTTTTTTTCTTTTTTTTTTACATAATGACCAGACATTACTATTCATTCCTCCAAGTAAATCAGAGTGGGAGGGCCTGCCCCCAAATGACCTCTCCCTTATAAATGGTTGCAAAATACCTAAACAGAGGTTGCTGTACATCATCAAATTAGCTTGTGGAAAAAATTGGTTTTTTCTTACCTTGAAGTTGGTATCAGGGAAGAGTGTATGTGTGCGTTCCGTGGGCGGGGGCAGGAGGGAGGATTGCCCTTCATGGGGTTTAGCATTCAATATGGACAACTGCCTAGCCTCACTCCCATCTGTTCTGCCCAACCCCTCAGGTGTGGCTTATGTGGTTCTAAAATTCCTGGCATTTAACACAAATCTGAAAGCCACTCTGAGCATTCAGTAAAGCCCCTTTCTCCACCGTCTTACCATGTGTCATATAAAAACCACACCACAGGGGCTTCCCTGGTGGCGCAGTGGTTGAGAATCCGCCTGCTAATGCAGGGGACACGGGTTCGAGCCCTGGTCTGGGAAGATCCCACATGCCGCGGAGCAACTGGGGCCGTGAGCCACAATTGCTGAGCCTGCGCGTCTGGAGCCTGTGCTCTGCAACAAGAGAGGCCGCGATAGTGAGAGGCCTGCGCACCGCGATGAAGAGTGGCCCCCGCTTGCCGCAACTAGAGAAAGCCCTCGCACAGAAACGAAGACAAATAAATAAATAAGAAAAAAACCACACCATAAAAGCACCAGACACATATTTATTCTAAACTACCCACTGTTTCATAATGTTTCTTTATAAAGCTTTAATAAAGGAAGTACCTTTTAAATTTTTCCAACAACATTAAACTTCTTAGCCTATATTACTTTCTTGCCTGTATTATAATCTTTAAACAGCAGGAAATCAACTCATAAGCCTCACATGTGTTCCATATGACTTACGGTATTTTAATAGGTATGCCTGGGTCTAAAGAGAAAACTGTTAGGCATCACAGTTAATACGTAATTTTTATGTTAATAATAAAACAGTTAAACTTTTAAGTACTGAATCCAATGTTGTGATATTCATACCAGCAGATTTAGATCTGGTATTCAAATATTCATGCTCACAAAAGAAAGCCGATGAAAACTCATATATGAAAGTGAATATACCAACTCATTGGGAGAGAAGGGAGCAAACAACTGCTGAGTGCCCGTGATTTTCCAATTACATCTTAAACATTCTCTCACTGAATCCTTAAAAAAGCCCTCAGAGGTAAACATTAATACCATTGGATACCTGAGGAATTCCAAGATTATAACAAAGCCAATGCCAAGCAGTGTCAGGATTTGAACCCACAAAGTCAGACTAACTCAGTAATGATAGTAGTGCTTGACTAAGTCAACCCACAGGAGCAGCAAAGAGTAAATACATGGGAGAGCAGAGCTGATGAACTCTACTTTAGAGGTCACTTTGGATATGCCACCTATTTTTTTTCAAAGTGGTTTTGATGAGTCATCCTATTAGCATTATATTTTAACACCAGATGCTCCATCCCCACCTTGATAAGATCAGTAACCTGTTCAAAGGAACCCAATCTGTTTTCTTAAAAAGCCCAGCAATGTCCTTGAAGGCAATTCAGGACTAGCATTAAATGTGCTGTCATCTGGCAAAACTACCAGAAAGTGATTTGACAGACTCCTAGAGTAACACAGGTGGGAGATGGGGGAGGAGTACAAAAAAAACCATAATAGATCCCCAATTTTAAAAAATTGGTTTTGAAATAGATTTGGTGCCCTCTGGGGTAAGGCAAGATGCTCTTAGGAAATGGACATAATGATCTCTTACAAAATAGTAAACCCTTTGGACTTCAGTTTCCATATCTGCACAGATAACCTATGGGAGCTTTATGGGCTTTTGCAATGTTAACCTTAGAGTCTGGTTGAGAGGCAGTGTCAGTGGTGAGAACACTAGGCAAAGAAATTCAGACGATCATAATAGTTTGGTCAGAAAAGGCTAAAGCTGGGAGAGAGTCTAACACTAAAAACAGTATAATGCTAAGCACATGAACTTTGGAGCCAGACTGGCTCTAGAACATAACAGCTATAACTTGGGCTACTTCAGTACAACTTTTCTTATTTATAATGTGAAAATAAAACTTCTGCCCCACAGAGTGTTATGAAGATTAAATGAGACAATGTCTGAAAAGTACTTAGAATAAATGCCCTAATAAACGATAGTCATTATTATTAGGATGTTCTTTGTACCAAAGGAGAAACTGCACTTTAGAAGGTTAATGAGTAGCACAAGATCACAGGCCATTACTTTACTGGGGGCAAAGGAGTATAAACTCAGCTTCATCTAAAACCAAATTGCCTCTAAAATAACCAATGACTAACAAAGGACCAGAAAAGGTCTGTGAAGATTTCAAATTTAGATATTTTTTTCATTAATAAAATTGGTTTATAGCCAACTTTTTTTCCTCTTCCTGACCTCCATTTCCTTTCAAAACTAACTCTGTATGAACTCCTATGTGGTCTTGATCCTGTTATTTCCTGGGCCGAAGGATCCCCTTTTTAATCTACTTTGTCCTAATATTCTCAGTCATGGCTATTTCTTTCTCCTACAGTCTAGGAAAAACACATGTAGAAAAAAATGTATTAGAGGAATCTTATTCTGAGGCATACATCTTTGCTAACTATTTAACATCCTGCAGATTTAGATGCTTCTACCTAACTAAAAAATAGATTGTTAGTTCCGTATTTTAAAATAGCATTAAAAAAATCTGAAATAGCATTTTGAGATAAATTCATTCTTAAAGGGTCTTTTGAAGAGTGACTCTTGGGCACTATCTATAAGAACTATCTCTGAAAAGCAAACCGACAAAGATTTCAAACTTAGTTCATCAATAAGGAAGCTCAGGGTGACATGCTCATTTCTGGTTTTCCTATTTACCTTTACTAAGGGATGCAGCCCAACCTTGTTTCTCTTTGTCGTTGTTGTCGTCACCAATTTGAGGATTTTTTTTTAAATCCAGGTATATGGGTCAACTAAAAAAACCTTCACTTTCGTAATTCATGATCTGTCTAGAACTGGAGATACATTTATAGCAGACTAATGCATTAGGCTGTATAGAATGCACTTCATGACTGGAGCCCAACACTCAGCTGAATTTAAAAACTGCTGACACCATTAAAGTACAAAATTAGAATAAAGGAAAGTCTGAATATGCTTTTCTACAAAGATGTATTTTTCCCTAGAGTGTTGCTTACTAGACACACTAAATTCTTTACATTAAATTTGTTTTTTAGAAGATGAATTAACTTATTTAAATATGCTTCACTTTAAGACATTAAATTCAAGGCAAGAAGATTATGGACAGGACAAAAAAAGAGACAAAACTCAACAAAGATATATTTAATGTCAAAATTACCTCCTTCCTTCCGTTCCTTGAATTTGAGAATGACTACATGTCTCATACTGAGGTCAGTGACATTTATTACTAGCTGAATTTACACCTCCTATACCAGCACCTCATTCATGTCAGAATTTATCTGGCTCAGAGAAAAATGGCAGCTGCAGTGGTGATTCACTAAAACTAATTCTCAGTGAAGCAGCTGCTGCTAAAAGCTGTGCTTCACACATCAATCATTTGCTGATTGTCACAGCTAGTTCAGGCACATCATCTGCTTAGTCTACTGATTGTGTGGTTGTTGATATTTGCATCGCATTGCAGTATTACTGTTGTCATATCATGCTGCACTAGTTGAAATAACATCATCTTGTGGACCTTCAAAAATGAGAAAATCCACATAATCATGAAAATACAACCATTTTGTGAAGGAGCTGATGAAAAGAGCAATCATTCTAAATGCTAAGAGACTAGCTTATTTTCAGTAGTGTGATTTCATCCACCTCTCATTGCTCTGAGGGACTGACCTCAGTCAGTCACACTCCAGCAGTATCATAAGTACCAGATTTGGTGTTATGGGTTGAATTTTGACCCTCAAAAAGAAATGTTGAAGTCCAAACCCCTGTGCCTATGACTGTGATCTTATTTGTAGATGTAACCAAGTTAAAATGAGGTCATACTATTGCAGGGTAGGCCTTTAATCCAATATAACTGGTGTCCTTATAAAAAGAGGGGGAAAAGGGAAAGGGAGGTGAGGGGGAGGGATAAATTGGGAGGCTGGGATTAACATGTACACACTACTACGTATAAAATAGATAACCAACAAGGACCTACTGTATAGTGCAGAGAACTCTACTCATTACTCTGTAATAATCTATATGGGAAAAGAATCTGAAAAAAAAATATATATATATATATATATCTGAATCGCTGTGCTATACACCTGAAACTTATGCAATATTGTAAATAAATCAACGATACTTCAATAAATTTTTTTTTTAAAAGGGGAGGGGAAATGTGAAGACACAGAGACACAGGAAGAACATCATGTGAAGATGGAGGCAGAGACTGGAGTGATATATCTACAAGCCAAGGAATACCTGTGGCTGCCAGAAGGGACCATGAAGGATCCTCCCCTAGAGGCTTTGGAGTGCGTAGTCCTGTCAACATTATGAAATAATACATTTCTGTTGTTTTAAGTACCAGTTTGTGGTACCTTGTTACAGCATCCCTTTTGGGGCATCCATCTGGGGATGGTGGAAGAATATCAGCAGCTCCTAGAGGGCATGGGTATAAAGTGTGTTGACTTAGGGAACCATAGTGACTTAATAAACTCTTCTTTCAAGCCACATTTACTCAGACTTTTCTCAAATCAAAGCACCCCTAAGGGCATAGATAACTGAGGATAAACAAAATCAGGATCAGACTAACAGATCTTAGATTAACAAATACATAAAATTGGCTTGAGATGAACCAAATATCCCTTAACAACTAGCATGTCTAGTGCTTCCTGATATCTCATGACCTGCTGGTATTAACAGATATCAAGCTGTTATCATATTTACTCATGCCTAGAAGTTCCAACACACTCAAAAGAACAAACAGGTGTATTAGAATCACTGCATTACCTATTTCCATAAAGTTTTTCAAAGCCAAGGAAGTGCAACAGAAATGGTACAATCAGAATAAGGGAAATAAGAAATATGCTTAAGAGATTAAGCCATTAAACTAAACCTTCATAATCTTGTTAAGCTTTTATCTTGGAAGGTGGTAAAACATAGTAGCTAGACTCAGACATCCTTGAGTCATGCTAGCTCCACTACTAACTAGCTTTATGTCTGTAGGCAAGTTATATACCATCTCTAAACTTCAATTCAATCATTAATGAGACTAATAATGCTACCAACTTTATAAAGAAATCATTTGGTAATTATCAGCAACTCTTCTTATTACTAATCTCAATGTTAGCTAAAATTGCCACTTCACTCATGGAAGAGATATTGCTCCAGGCCTCTGCTTTCTGCTTTTAAACCAGAAAGAAATAAAGCCAGCTACCAAATGGGTCAACTCCAAAAAGTACCCATAGTGCCATAGTCTCTCTCGGACTATACGCAATTGGACAGAAAGAGTAAATCCTTTACAAATTTTGTTGATAAGAATCGTTCTAAAATGTTCTAATCCATTTCTCCTGTTTGGTAAATAGAAGGTACTGGACATGACAGTATCTTTTTTAATCTTTCAGCCTCCTGCAGTTTTTGATGGTCACTATTTGGAGTATCAAATATTATTAGAATATTTTTTAAATAATACTTTAATAAATGTATCAAAATAGCCTCTTACAATGTACAAAGCATGCTCATAGTACTGAATCAATCCCCTTATGACATCATCCTATTCTTTTGCTTCATTTTGTTTCACCTTCCATATGTGGAATTTCAGATACCTAAAAGGCCAGCCATCATGCCCTAAGTCTTTTCTTCTCAAACTAAATATATGCAATACATAATTTGATATTTTCAAAACCTCTTCCAAACTGTTGTTGAGAAGTTAAAATTTTGAAACTAAATATATTTACTTTTAAGGCTTACAAATTTCACATTGTTGATTATAGTTCATCAATCTGGTCTGAGATAAATATCAGTTCTACTAAATGCTGCCCTCCCCAGTCTTGTGTAATCAACAGAGGTGAAAAATGCCTTCTAATATTAAGCAGAGTTCTGCCAAGAACAGAGCTATGGAGAATGTCACTAGAGATTTTCCTTCACCTTGAAATGGGTCCATTCAAGAAAGGAAGATAGAGTTTATAGATAGATTTTGGATCTGAAGATTTAATATGGTTAAGATGGCAATAGTCCCCAAATGGATCTACAGATTCAAGCACAAGCCCCATCAAAATCCCAGCTTGCTTTTTTTCAGAATTTGAAAATTGATTCTAAAATCCAACTGCAATGTAAAAAACATAAAATGACCAAACAATCTTGAAAAAGAACAAAGTTGGAGGAGTCACACATCTTGTTTTAAAACTTACTACAAAGCTATTGTAATCAAGATAATATGATACTGACATAAAGACAGACAAGTAAATTAAGGCAATAGAATTGAGACTCTAGGGAAAAAAGCATAGATTATGGTCAATTGATTTTCAGCAAAAGTGCCAAGATAATTCAATGGGGGAAAGAATAGTCTTCTCAACACATGGTGCTGGGACAACAGGATGTCAGATGCAAAAGAATGAAGTTGGACCCAGATCTCATACCACACACAAGAATTAACTGAAAATGGATCACAAATCTAAATGTAAGAGCTAAAACTATAAAACTTTCAAAAGAAAAATAAGAGTAAAGCTTCGTAACCTTGGTTTAGGCAACAGTTTCTTAGATATGACACCAAACTCACAAGTGACAAAAGAAAAAATACATATAAATTAAACTTCACCAAAATTAAAAACTTTTGTGCATTAAAAGACACCATCAAAAAGTGAAATGTTACCCAGAGAGGTGGAGAAACTATTTGCCAATCACTTATCTGATAAGTGACTTGTATCTAGAGTATAGAAATAAGAATTATTACAACTAAATTAATAAAAGATAACCCACTTTAGAAAATGGGCAATGGATATTAGGAGACATTTCTCCAAAGAAGCTATTCAAATGGCCAATAAGGACATGAAAAGATGTGCAACATCATTAGCCATTAGAAGATGCAAATTAAAACCACAGTGAAATACCACTTCACACCCACCAGGATGGCTATAATAAAAAAGATGGACAATGACAAGTGTTGACAAGGACGTGGAGAAACTGAAAGCCTCCTTCAGTGCTGGTTAGAATATAAAATGGTGCAGCTTCATTGGAAAATAGCTTGCCAATTCTTCAAATTGTTAAACAGAGTTACTGTATGACCCAGCTATTTTACTCCTAGGTTTATACCAATGAATAATGAAAGCATATATCCACATAAAAACTTTCATGGGAATAACATTTTAATATTGCTTCATAGCAATGTCCTTCATAATAGCCAAAAAGAGGAAACAACCCAAATGATCATCAGTTGATGAGTGCATAAACAAAGTGTAGTTTATCCTTACAACATAATATGATTTGGCAATAAAGGAATGAAGTACTAAATCATTGATGATCCTTGGTAACATTACACTATATGAAAGAAAACACATGTATGGTTCTATTTACATAGAATGTCCAATACATATAAATTTATAGAGACTAAGTAGATTTGTGGTTTCCTAGAGCCGGAGGGGGAGTGGTTTTCAGTGAATTGAGGAGTCACAGCTAATGGTTTTCAGGTTTCTCTTGTAGTGATGAAAATGATCTAAAGGTGACTGTGGTGACGGTGAATGAACATACTAGAAATCATTGAATTGTATACTTTAAATGGAAGACTTTTATGGTATGTGAATTATACGTCAATTAAGATTTGTTTAAAGTAAATTTACCGCAAAACATTCTCAGAGTATGTTAACGTTCAGTGTGAATATCTGAAAGGGGATTAACGTACAGTATGCCAATCATGTTTATCCATACAGCCATTTATTCCTAAAAGCATTTTGAAAAACACATTGATTATAGATCCCAACTTGAGCTTGTTTTCTTTTTTCTAAACACAGAATGTAGGATTAGGATGCCAGTTTGTTACATTTTACTTATCTTGTATATGTTCTATCTTTTGATTATTCTTCTAAAATAGTGAGAAATGTCTAAGTATGAATATTCAATCTGCAAATATAAATGTTTTGTATATAGAAAGGTTTAGTAAATGGGTTTTTTAGATGAATGGTAATAATATTGAATGCGGGAATATGTCAATCACTGAGATTTTTCTCTTTTATTTATAATTCAGTTCCAAATCTGCTTTCCTGAAGAAGTCACAGATTTCCATATGAAAGCATGCTCTCTTTGGTCACTTAATAACTAACATACACAATCATCCTTTAGACTATAAAACGGCCTGGGGAGGGTGTTGCCTCGTCTTATTCTGATCAAGAATATCTGCCTAGTGGAACAGGAACTTTCTAGTGTAAGTAACCATGTGCTTATTTAATTCCAAGATATTCATGCCTTTTATGCTTTCCAGTGATTAGCATTCTAAACATAAAGTAAGCTCTTTTGGCCATGAAGTCTAAGCAAGGAGGATGCTACTCTGTTTACAGTTTAGTTTGTAAGAGAACAGCAGAATACAGAGCTACAGAATGCTAGAGTTGGCAGGAGCCTTAGAGAAGAATATATTTAACTCTTTAATCTCAGTCCTCTAATTTCAGAGCTGAGGCCCTATATACTGAGGTCCTGAATAAGTTGCCAAGATGAAGAATAGAGAAAGAATTAGAACCCAGGTCTTCTGAATCCTCCCCAGTGTTTTTTTTTTTACATCATCTTGTCTTTCAATGCATAACGCAACATGGGTTTCTTTGCTCTTGACTATGTTGTCAACAACAATGAAAAATGCATACAAGTGTGATAAACCCACTGTGTTTTAAGGGGCTTTCTTATGCATGTCAGAATCCTCTAAGTTCTGCTGTGTTCAGAAAACAACTGCAAATGATTCACTGCTTAGCCTTCTCATTCATCCAGAAACGTGTTTGACATTTCCAACTCATTTGTAAAGGCAAACTAAAGTAGATAATTAATTTTCATGCTCTTTCAGGACATTTTACTATCATGCAGCTCAGGATAAATGTTTTCACTTTTTATTTTCTTTTGTGCAGCTCTTTCTATTGTTGACTGTCATTCTCTGTGTCTCTTTTTATAAAAGGTTCTTGGTTCTTTTTTACTTTTTTCCTTTGTGTCCTCTAAAGATAGCATGAGCACAATTCTCTCAGCTAATAGATTTTCAAATTACTTCATTTCTGCATTTACAAATTCCCCTCTTGCTACTTCATTAAGTCAATGTTATTCACATAGACAACATAATCCCAAAAAAGTTTGAGACTGAGAGTTTACCAAATTACAATTTTAAATGCTAGTTAAGAATATATCTCCTTTCAAACAGTGAAATTCTTGCCATGAGCCTTAAGGGTGACAGAATAGTATTCTCCTTTACTAAGTTAAAACTTACTCAGTGATTGTGTGGAAAAAATAAATCAAGTCTCTATATATAAATCACATAACGGCAAAATGGTCTTGCATAATGATTTCACACTTAGTTTGACTTATCAATAGATTCATCATTCACAATGTTTTTTAAAAGCATAATTAAATTTTGCATCATCTCTGAGGGAAAAAGCATGGTAAGGGCTGAATATCCCCGAGGCCAACAATTTTGAAATTATGTACTAACTCTATATCTAGAAAATTTTAAATACATTAAAGTATATTTTATGTATGTATATAGACTTATTAATTTTGTTATGTAAATTAATAGAGTAAATAAAATTCTAATGAGAAGTAGAGATCTTCAAACTTTTCAAGAAAACAAATTATTTTAAAGTATTTAGAAGCATCCATTTTCGTGTAAATGATATGAAAATAAAAACATCTTTATTCACTTAAAAAGTCCATATGATTTCTATTTGGTAAAGTCTAGGTTTTGTTCCTTATGAAAAAAATTGCTTTGATTAAAAATATTAAATAATTCAAGCCTACTGTTTAATATTATAAAATGTTAGTTCCATTAGGCTATGATTCTGTTGTATTTAACACTATATCCCCAGTGTCTAGAAGAATGCCTGGCAAATAGTAAGTAGGTGCTTAATAAGAATTTGTCAAATGAATGTTAAATAAATGAATAGCTATCACTGTTAATATAAAATCTAACATTACAAAGTGCTTCAAATGTGCCAGGAACTATGCTAAACTCTCTATTTTCTTGCTTTTCATTCTCAAACAGCCCTACTGGAGAAGAACCACTATCATCTCCATTTTATAGATGAGACTAAGTTCAGAGAGGCTAAGTTAATACCCAAGGTTAAGGTTGCCCATTTAGAAAGTTCAGGGATTTAAACACAGTTCTCCCTAACTATAGAGCCTGAGCTTAATCTCTATTCTATAGTAACAACAACAATACTAGCAATGAGATAATAATAATAATAATACTGTTGAGCCATTCCTGTGTACCATGATTTTAAGCCTTCACATATGTTAACTCATCTAATCCTCACAACAATCTTATACATCAGATACAACTATCCCCAGTTTACAGATGAGCACACAGAATATGTTTTTCTGGTTTCCCCTCAATTATTTCCAATTATTAGGCTTGTTTTTATTATGGCCCTTTTTGAGTAATAAGCCAAAGAAGAAAGGTATAGTTATGGTCTTCCCCAAAAACTTTGTCTTAAGTCCTGCTTTTGGTGGGACCCTGGACAAGGCATAAACATATAATAAAAATATCTTCTACTGAGAAACTGAAATATGCTAGGCAACTAACATGTGTTATTATCAGAGTCCTCCTAAGATTCTCAAGATAGGTATGATTATCCTCATTTCTTTGATGAGAAAACAGGCTGGGAGAGACCACCCAAGCCACAGGCTTGGTTAGTGCCAGGGTCAAGATTCAAACTCAGGTTTGAGTCCAATCCAAACACACTATCCAATTATTACTGGTACTTCTCATTTTCTGGGGATAAAGATTTTCCTAGAGCTTTGACAAATGAGAACTAACCCATTCTTGAACTCTTCCAAAAAGCAGCTTCTTCTCTACAAGCCTTACCACTGTGACTTCAATGACACATCACCACTGTGACTTCAATGACACATCAAAGCAATAAAGACAGAAGGGGCACATATCACTGGGATTCTTTTCAATAGAGAACCCAGAATACTTCCTGGATAACAAAACCATTAATGGTTACCTAATTTGTTTTCACTCCTCCTTCTCATGGAATATAAACTCTTCCATTTGCCTTTAGTAATGTTAATGCCTTATAGTTTTACATTTTTCATGTTTTAGCACATTTTTCATGTTTTATCACATCCAAATGATCCATTCCTAGGAATATCTCACTATTTTTTACAACTTCTCTGAGATAACAATACAGTCTTTGTCTGCTTTGTGATGCAGTACAGAGGCAAAGGCACAATTAAAACAAATGCTGAGAACTTCCCTATTGAAGAGACCATATTTCCTCCACGCTTTGCCTTCAGCGAACCCTGGTTCAGATTTAAGGTAAGAAGATGTAGCAGCCAGTGCTGGTCCAGAGTCAGATATGCTCTTGCCAGGAACACGAAGCTCTCCCCTGGCCTTAATTTAGGAAGAGTTCTGCACAGAAAGGGTCCTTAGTAGAACTAAGGAAAAGTCAAGCTTGAATTCCAACCTTGTTAAACTTCTACAGTGATGTGCAAATTACATCATAATGAGAGCAATAATTGCTAGCTTGAAAAAAAGGAAAAATGAGTGTATAAATGAATGAAGGCAATTAGTGAGAAGTTCAAAGTCAGACAACCAGTTTTATTGCACTTGAAGGGATAATATTTAAGTCATAATCTTAAATCACTAGGCAACCTAAGCCAATACATTTCCTACTCTATTTCAGAGTAATATGTAACTAAAACTTCTGTATATCATTACTTTTCTGAATGTTAATTCAAATCTGACATCATTTAGTAAGGACCATTCAATTATCATAATTATATAGTACTAATCCAGTGCCCATATGTGCAGGTGTTGTCAAGGCATAATATAAATGACTTCACCCAAACCACTTCTGCAAATATAAGTTATGTTTAGTATTTCCTACTAATTATTCCAGAACTAGGACAAAACCAACCTATTCCAAAAACATTTAGACCTGCAAAAGATTAAAAGTACATAATATTCCTAATTATTCCTAATTAGCAAACCAAGGTTCCAGGCAGGTTTTTCTTTGAAATTTGCATGAAAGATTAGTAAATATAATTCTAATGTATATCTTAGTCAACATGATGTAAAGAACTTAATTCAGAGATTCAGGACAATAGCAGAGATTTAGAATTTGTGAGTATTTCTTTAAGGTTAGCATACACACCACCACATATTCGATATTTGACAAAGCCCTTATCTTTAGTTGTGTTCCTTAATTGCTCTAGCAAGAGCTGCATTGTTCATAGTGAGGCAGGGCTGAGAGAACTTTTACTGACTGTATGAGTACATTGAGATGTGGCTGAAAGCCAATGTTTAAGTTGACTTACTCCCTAATCTTTCAAAGCTAAGAAACACACAGCTGAAAAAGAGCTCAATAACTATCAATAGAGTTCACTGGAAACATCAATGTAAGGAAGATCCCAAGCAGCTCTTCATTAACAATGATGAGAAAGGAAGCAGTATGCAGATATCTCCAAAACCAGAGACAGGCCAAACTCCTCTATAATCATTCACTCATAAATTCCCCTCATTACCAAGTCTACATATTACTCTCAAGACTAAAGCTAAATTAACCCCAAAATATCATTTTTTTTTTTTTTATAACTACATCCAACAGGGCAGTTTACTCAGCCCTTGAGAGGTGGGGGGTTTTTTTTGTTTTTTTTTTAATTAATTAATTTATTTATTTATTTATATATTTTTAAATTTATAGCTGTGTTGGGTCTTCGTTTCTGTGCGAGGACTTTCTCTAGTTGCGGCAAGTGGGGGCCACTCTTCATCGCGGTGCGCGGGCCTCTCATTACCGCGGCCTCTCTGGAGCACAGGCTCCAGACGCGCAGGCTCAGTAATTGTGGCTCACGGGCCTAGTTTCTCTGCAGCATGTGGGATCTTCCCAGACCAGGGCTCGAACCTGTGTCCCCTGCATTGGCAGGCAGATTCTCAACCACTGCGCCACCAGGGAAGCCCCCAAAATATCATTTTAAATCAGTTGTTGGTATCAATAAAAAGCAATTAATGAAACTAACATAAATCATGATACTAAATTAGGATGAATAGCTGCATTTTTGGTGTAAGCAATCACCAACATCTATTGCAAGCCGACTGAATAACCACTCTGAAAAAAACATGGACATTTCTGAGCATTTTGGTTATGTTCATGAGAGATCCAAATAAATAGCCAAGAGCAGCAATTTATTTTATTTTATTTTTAATAGTTTGCATCTGCTAAACTCAAACTCCCAATCCATCCCTCCCCCCTCCCCCTTGCCAACCACAGTCTGTTCTCTACATCTGTGAGTCTGTTTGTGTTTCGTAGATAAGTTCATTTGTGTCATATTTTAGATTCCACATATAAGTGATATCATATGGTATTTGTCTTTCTCTTTCTGACCCAAGTTCTACTGAATAAAGGTTAAAGCCAAGAGCAACCAATTGAAAGTTTTGATTGTAATTCATCTAACAGCTATGTATTGAGCAACTAGAAGCTAGTAGGGGGTAACCTAAACAAGAAAGACAAGATGCTAAAAACAAAGGAGATTACAGAACATGTAAATAATCAAACCCATAATTCACAGTTTTGATGAGGGTTATGAAGGGGGAAAATAGGTTGTTAGAGAATAATTAGAATTCAGGACAATCTAAATTAGATGGAGAGATAGCCTCTCTGAGGAGATGAACCAGATGGAACTGTACGTGGCAAATATACCAAGTGAGCCGTGCAGCAAATATAAGGATTACTGGTGACCTTGTCTTCATGGATACAATGATTTACTTTCACCTACCTGCCAGTTCTGCCTCTACACCCTCAGTACCACACCTACAATTCAGGAATGGCCTTGCCTCCCATCTCTTCTACTCCCAGGAGTCCCAACTCCTCCTTCAACCTCTTTGCCCCTTCAGCTCCCCTTGCTGGGCTTCACGCTGGCTGACTGCATGTGTAAAGCTGTAACTCCGTGGTCCTACTGCACTATGATGTCAGAGTCAGAGGCGTGAGAACCAGCCAGGTGACACACACACAGAGACAAATCTCAGCACAGATAAATCAGTTTGACTAAAAAGCTTTTCCTGATGTTATAGGAGCTAGTCCTTACCACAATTGTTAGGCAAAATTTATTTTTCTCAAATTCAAGTACTATATTTAAAATCTATTTAAGTAAACAAAATTTTTATTTAATTCCCTATGAACTGATTCTTTCTGATTATTTATGCTTAAAGTCTTAGTGTTCAGCTTACCTAAAATAAAAATGAGATTTATGCTATTGTTACTATTCTTTAAAAGAGTATTTAAAGTTTGACAATATCATGTCTACAACACAATATTCTTTTATGTAAAAGATTTACCAGATCTGTTATTTAATGGAGATAAACATTACCCTAGTCAGACTCTGCTGGCATACGTAATAGCTCAATGACCAACTGTTTTTCGTTATAAGCATTTGCATAGGCTAAACCAGAATATTCCTAGTTAGAAAGAAAAAAAAAATCTCTCCTAAGAATATTGTACATCCAGGCAAACAAAACTCATAATAACATGCAAAATGAATTACTAACAAGGTAGAAAGAAATGCTATATTATAATAATACTATTGTCATTGAGCTCAAATTTTGCAATTTCAAGCACCTTCTTAAGTAAATTTCAAAGCCCTACAGCTGGACAGAACATAAATAATTCTTTCTTTTTCAGTGTTTTAAAGATAGAAGAATAAAATGTAAAATGACTGTTTGCCTATGAACTTCTTTATATAGGCTATCTAAGTTGCTTCTTTTAAATTAAGTTACTTTTGTTAGTACTATTAAGTGTATTCTCTCTAGCCATCTACATTTCTTTCCATAATATTCATCACAATTAGTAGCTATATGTTTGTATGTTTATTTATGTCTGTCTTCTCTACTAGACTGTTACCTCCATGAAGACAGATACCATTTCTATTTTTGTTTCATATCCTCAGGCCCTACTAGTCCCTCAATATATTTTTACTGAATGAATGAATACTCATGATGATAAACAGACTATATATACAGTACTTAAGTATAAGAATTAAAAATCCCTGGATAGAAGCTGAAATGCAGGAAGGAAAACATGAAGGCCAAAAATAATTAAAATTTTTAACTATATTAGCAGTATAATCAAAAAGGTGAACTGACCCGAGCCATATTTTTCTTGTACGTGATACCAATAAATCCAAAGGTTTTAGAAGATATCAAAATTTCCCTTCCCAAAACTAACATTGTGAGAGGGTATGGAATTAAAAAGAAATAAAAAGATAGTGTAATATATTCCAACAGGTTATAAGTAAATCAATACAGAAAAATGTAACAAGTAAGGACTGGGAACAAAGCTTACATCTGACTTTAGAGTTTGAGGCTAGACTACCAAAATGTCGGTTACATTCTTGAAATCTACAACCGCACAATAATGCCAATTGGTATTTATGCTTCTCCTTAGCCTTGGTTCAAAACCCTGAACATAGTAGACTTTCAAGAAAAGCCTATTAATACAAACAATATACTAGAGGTAAATGGTAACTAGCATGGGTTTGCCCTTAGAATGTAAATTATGGAGCCACAGTTGAAGTACTGGAGGAAATGGCAGGAATGAGAACTCTCATCTCCACCCTAAGTGCTATTTTTGTACATAATTCTATGTTCAGGAAGTCGGGGGTGGGGAACAGCAAGGAAAATACATTTTAAGTGCCTACCCTGTACCACACAGTTTTCCTACACATGATCTTATTCCAACATAATGCTCTGAATTATCTGCACTTTCTTTATGAGGAAACCAAGGTTTAGAAAATGTTACTAACCTCTTAAGGTGGTAAGAACCCAAACCCTGGTCTAACTGACTCCAAAGCTCAACTTCTTTATACTACATCACACTGCTGGAGCAGAATATCCAGACCAGAGCTTGAGAAAGACTGGAGAGGAGACAGATGGAATTAGCTTGGCCTCAAGCCCTAAGATTATCTGGTCTAAAATCAGAGGTGATAAGAAAACCATAATTCAAAAAGAGTCATGTACCACAATGTTCACTGCAGCTCTATTTACAACAGCCAGGACATGGAAGCAACCTAAGTGTCCATCGACAGATGACTGGATAAAGAAGATGTGGTACATACATACAATGGAATATTACTCAGCCATAAAAAGAAACGAAAGTGAGTTATTATTTGTAGTGAGGTGGATGGACCTAGAGTCTGTCATACAGAGTGAAGTAAGTCAGAAAGAGAAAAACAAATACCGTATGCTAACACATATATATGGAATCTAAAAAAAAAAAAAAGGTTCTGACAAACCTAGGGGCAGGACAGGAATAAAGACGCAGACGTAGAGAATGGACTTGAGGACACAGGGAGGGGGAAGCATAAGCTGGGACAAAGTGAGAGAGTGGCATGGACATATATACGCTACCAAATGTAAAATAGATAGCTAGTGGGAAGCAGCCGCATAGCACAGGGAGATCAGCTCGGTGCTTTGTGACCACCTAGCGGGGGGGATAGGGAGGGTGGGTGGGAGACGCAAGAGGGAGGAGATATATGTTTATATCTATCCGATTCATTTTGTTATACAGCAGAAACTAACACAACATTGTAGAGCAATTATACTCCAATAAAGATGTTAAATAAAATAAAATCAGAGGTGATGTTCTGCTTATGACCGATGGAGACAGGGAAGAGGGAGGGGGTGGCTGATCACTTCCAGGAAGACACCCCCCCCCAATTCTTTTTTTTTCTTCAAACAATCCTTTCATTGAGTTTCATTTAATTGTACTAAATAGAAAGTGGGGTGTTAATATAGAGGAGAGAAGTACATGTTCTGGAATCAGATTCCTCCTCCTCCACTCTCCCCACCACCACTGGTCTGAATTATAAAGCATCAGGTAAACTGCCCCAGAGGTTTCTCACAAAAATCTCTGTCACAGCCATAGATTGCACCTGAAATCTTGTCAAAGCAATTAATATCTTGCCTCTTGGCCACTAGAGCATACGTAAGAGAAGAAGATGGCCCAACACACACCATTATTCCAAATAAACAAGTCACACGAGCTTGGCTGAAGGTTGTAGTCACCTGGAGCAATCAATCCGGGAAGCCCCGTCACCTTGTTAGGTAATTAGCAACCAAATGTTCACTCAGGAATGTGCCCCTTTCCCTCAGCAGAGATATTTTAGTTACATGCCGACCTAACTTTTTTTTAAAGTACATTTTAAGACAACATACTGAGAATGCTCAGCTATCCAGGGAACAGCTTTCTGAATTTTCAAATTCTAGAATTCTTAGTTGAACAAAACTAAATTCCGAACCTGTTAGCAGAATCAGTCCCTCAATAGGCAACAATGAATGAACACAATAGAAAAACTTACTGGTCCAGTCCCAAAGATCAAGGCTGACCCACTCTATTATGGATGTTTTAACAGTGTGTTAATTCAAAGATAATAACAGCCACAGACCACAAATAAGATGATTTTTGGGAGAGTGAGAAAATCTGTTGAGAAAAAGCCACTACAGCTCTTTTTGCAAAAAAAAAAGAATCACATCATGCCACCAAAGAGCATATTGTAGCTGCAACACTTCATTCTATTTTTAAGGAAAAATAAATGACTAAAGAATAAACTATTATCTAGAACTTTTTCAAGAAACCAAGTTTTAGAGCCTGTACTTGGGTGATTAGCCATAATCTTTGCATACACATCCTTTACATCTGCCTATACATGTGATGACTATGAGTCATCAAGAATAAAATTGGACTACTGGAACGGTCAGTTTTATGGGCCAGCTTGGCTATAGTCCCCAGTTATTCAAGCAAACACTAATCTAGGAGGAACATTTATAATCAACTGATTTAAATTAAGGAGATTATCCTCAATTAATCTGGTTGGTCCTGATCCAATCAATGGAAAGGCCAAAACAGAGGTTTTTCCGAGGAAGAAGAAATTCTACCTGTAGGCTACGGCTTCAGTTCCTGCCAGAGAGTTCCCAGCCTGTCAACCTGACTTCTAGACTTGCCTAACCAGCCTCCATAATCACATAAACCATAATCATATAATCTCTTTCTTGGTTGGTTGCTCCAAACCGTGCTGTAGAAAAGGGAAAGAAAAGGACACACTCAAGGCTTGAAATTCCTGGTTCAAGCTCTGTATAAATGACCGGAAAGTATCTATGTCTGCCCAGAAGGAAAAACCCTTATCTCCTGTAGCTGTAGGGTTGAGATTTCAAACCCAGAATTTCAAGCTGTAAATTGCTGAATTACAATACAAATTGAATTCTCAACCTTGCAGAACATCATTATTAAAGTGAGGGCACTGACTGAGAAGGAATAGAATCCTGAAAATTGAAATAGATACATCTGGGAAATCCCAGCGAAACTGAGGATTTCAAATCCCTAAATTCTGCTGAGTCATTTGCCAACAAAAGCCACCCTCCACCTCCGTGTGAAACAGTTAACCCCTGCTTTGTCTGATGAACCTGTAATAGTCTCTCCTGAGGTATCTGCCTTGCAAGACACCGCTGATTCTCCTCAGGATTTATCCCTGCCACCCCTCTTTGCTTCTAGATTTATAAGTAGACTCATGTTCCAGCAGGCTTCAAAGGGTGAGTTACACAGTGTGACCCATGTGGAAGTGTGCTATGCACCAAAAGAAATGCATGATTTTTCCAATTTACTCCCTAGATAGAAATCTGGGGAATATGTGCATGAATGAATGGATATGAAGTGTGTTGGATAATTGTGGAAGGAACATAAAGTTAAATCAGAATGAATTGATTGATATGGGCTCACTAAACAGATTCTGGATTCAATGTTTTAGCTCAAGGGGCTAGAAAGGGGTCTAGCATTTTGTTTGGTTGGTTGAGACATGGGCCAACATTAAATGAAATCAAAATGCCAGAACTGACTGCCTTGGTATACTGTAGAATAAGTGTTAAAATAGCTTTATCATGTAAAACCTGCTTACCTACCCCAGGAGGGTCCAAAGGACACACTTTTAACTATGACTGTAAGAAATACATTTGTGAGAAGAGCCCCAGCATCCCTGAAAAACTCTGGGGTCACTTTTTTCTATAGGTCACAAATTACAGTGGGAATTGCTGCCGCTGAACTGGGATCCCTAAATACAGTGGGGAAAGTTGGGTGCCAGGGTGGCAGGGCCAAGTGGCAGCACTTAATCACCAAAGACAGATGTGGTTACTATAATGGGCAGCAGAGCCAAAGCAGTGACCAGAATAGTCTGTCTTGCAGAGAGAGACTTATGGTGTTGGCTGGTTGATCACGGTGTCCCTACAAAATACATAGATGGGCAAGCTAATCCATGCTACTTGATCTGTATAAGCATAAGATTTCTAGGACTACCGAACAGAGGTCTATCTTGAACCATCAAAACAGTGAAAACGTCTCCATCAATTCCTAGTCTTGACCTAGTTTACAGACCAAGAACCCCTTGAATGAAGGGGAGGCTAACTCCCCTTGGGAACCTGCTGTACTGCCAAACAATCACATTGTTGATCTTTCTCCTAGCCTTTTCCCTATGGTGCCAGTGGCAGATAGAGATGCTGTTTGGAGATCTGGCAGGCCCCTAGTGGCGAATCATAATGCAAACTCCGAGGCTTTTGTAACAAAGCCCTATCTTCCTCTGCAGGTATCTACTCTCTTGCTGAGATTTTGGCTTGCTCCTGGGCCTGAGTAGAAAATGAATGTCTAATCATGGGCCACCAAATTACCATGACACCTGAGCTGCCCATCATGAACTGGCTGCTGTCTGATCCACCAAGCTATAAAGCTGGGAGTGCACAGCAGCACGCCAATATCAACTGGAAGAGGTACATATGAGACTGAGCTCAAGCAGGCCCTGAAGGCATAAGTAAATCACATGAGGAAGTTGTCCAAATGCCCATGGGCCCTACTCCTGCTACATTACCTATCCCCTACCAGTCCATACTTTTGCCTCACGGGGAGTTCCCTAAAACCTGTTGACTGAGGAATAGAAAATGTGGGCCTGGTTTACAAATGGTGTGTATGATATGCAGGCACCAACTGAAAGTGAACAGCTGTTGCACAACAGCCCCTTTCCAATACATCTCTGAAGGACAATGGTAAAGGGAAATCCTCCCAGGGAACAGAACTGCTAGATGTTCCTATTGCTTGGAAGGAGAAATGGCCAGAGGTAAAAAACTGTACTAAGACTTCCCTGGTGACGCAGTGGTTAAGCATCCACCTGCCAGTTCAGGGGACACGGGTTCGAGCCCTGGTCCGGGAAGATCCCACATGCCACGGAACAAGTAAGCCCGTGTGCCACAACTACCAAGCCTGTGCTCTAGAGCCCTCGAGCCACAACTACTGAGGCCCGCGCACCTAGAGCCCGTGCTCCGCAACAAGAGAAGCCACTGCAGTGAGAAGCCCGCGCACCGCAACAAAGAGTAGCCCCCGCTCGCCGCAACTAGAGAAAGCCCGTGTGCAGCAATGAAGACCCAACACAGCCAAAAATAAATTAAAAATAAATAAATAAATAAATTTATTAAAAAAAAACAACAACACTGGAACAGATGGCAAGAGCTACAATAAATGCATATGTACATACATACATAAAATTCCCCTAAAGATAAATAAATAAATTAATTAATCAATTTAAAAAAAAAAACTGTATTAACTCATAGGCTGTGGCCAATGGTTTGACTGGATGGTCAGTAATTTGGAAAGAAAATGATCAGAAAATTGATACAAGGAAATTTGGGGAAGAAGTATATGCCCTCTGAATGGGCAAAAAATCTGAAGATATTTATGTCCCATATGAATGCCCACCAAAGGGTGACCTCAGCAGATGAGGATTTTAATAATCAAATGGACAGGATGACCTATTTTGTGGATCTGTGCCTCTTTTCCCAGCCACGACTGTCACTGCCCAATGGGCTCATGAACAGTGACCATTATGGCAGAGGTAAAAATTATACATGGACTCAGCAACATGGGATTGCACTCGAGGCTAGCCTGGCTACAGCCACTGCTGAGTGCCCAGTCTTTCAGTAGCAAATACAACACTGAGCTCCCAATACGGCATCATGCCATGGGATGATCAGCCAGCTATCTGGTGGCAGGTTTATTTTACTGGACTGCTTCCATCATGGATAGAGTGGTGCTTTGTTCCTACTGCCAACAGACACTCTGGATATAGAGCTGCTTTCCCTGCAAGCAATATTTCTGCCAAAACTACCATCCGTGGATTTACAGAATGCCTTATCCACCGTCATGGTGTTCCACAGAGCATTGTTTCTGATCAAGGAGTTCACTTCACAGCAAATGAAGTCCGACAACGCTCATTCACTGGTATTGCAATTTTCTCCATCATCCTGAAGCAGAAAGCATGATAGAACAGTGGAATGGCCTTTGAAGACTCAGTTACAGTGCTAGTGAGGTCGCAGTATGTGCCCAGGCTCTGGAAAGAGGCTATAAATACTATAAATCAGCATCCAATATGTGATACTCTGTCTCCCATAGCCAGGATTCATGGGTCCAGGAATCAAGGGGTGGAAATGGGAGTGACACCACTCAGTATTATCCCTAGCAATCCGCTAGCAAAATTTTGCTTCCCGTCCCTGTGATCTTTTGTTTTGCTGGTCGAGAGGTCATAGTTTCAAAGAGAAGAATGCTTCTACCAGGAGACACAACAACAATTCCATTGAACTGAGAGTAAAGACTGCCACCAGTCACTGTGGGCTTCTCAGGCCTCTGAATAAATAGGCAAAAATGGAGTTTCTATATTGGCTGGGGTGATTGATCCAGATTATCAAGGGACAACTGGGCTGTACTACACGATGGAGTAAGGAAGAGTATGTCTGTAATACAGGAGATCCCTAGGGCATCTCTTGTTACTACCAGGTTCTGTGACTAAGGTCAATGGAAACCACAATTCAATTCACAAGTCAGTGAAAACCATAAAACAACAGCTAATGGCCCAGACCCTTTAGGAAGGAAGGTTTGGGTCACCCTGCCCGGCAAAGAACCATAATAAGCTGAGGTACCTGCTTGAGAGCAAAGGGAATATAGAATGAATGGCTTGGGCAGTAGAAGAAAGAAGTTATAAATACCAGCTATGACCATGTGACCAGTTCCAGAAATGAGGACTGTTAAGTTATTCGTACCCTTCCTTTTTCCGTTATAAATGTTTGTGTGTGTGTCTTAAATATGTGTCTCTTTCTTCCCTCTCAAGTGCTTGTCTTCTACCATAAGATATATTAATAATAGCGAACTTTATATCACAGTATTTTAAGTTACGGGACCAATGACCCTGCACCTCTTCTGGGGAAAGGGTTGGCACGATTTCAGTTACACAGAGGATAGCTTTAATCATGTCAGGTGGAAGTATGATTTTGTTGTTGTCATTATTTTGAGATTAGGTATGATTTAAGGAAATGTGTATGGATGCCAAGCTGACAAGGAGCAGACTGTGAGGGTCAGTTGAGGCTGTGATCCCCAGTTATTCAATCAAACAGTGAATTAGGTATTGCTGTGAAGGAATTTTGTAGGTGTGGTTAACATCTACAATAAACTGATTTAAGTAAAGGAGATTATTCTCAATAATCTGGGTGGGCCTGGTCCAATCATTTGAAAGGTATTAAGAGCAGAACTGGTTTCCTTGAGGAAGAAGAAATACCACCTGTGGCATCAGCTCCTGCCCCAGAGTTTCCAGTCTGCCCTTCCTGCCTTAAGATTTCAGACTCTGCTAGGCAGCCTCTGCAAATACTTAAGCCAATCCCTTTCAATAAGCCTTTTTTTTTTTTTTTGATTTTTAGAAATTTCATGTAATGTCTGAATCAATAAGCCTTTTGATATATTTTTCCTGCTGGTTCCGTTTATCTGGTGGAACTCTAATATAATTATGTTCAAATTATGAAGGCATATAAGAGTGGGACATATTAAAATGATTTTCACTAAAAAAAATTCCATTAAAAAAAAGGAAAACTTTGTTATCCATTGTGATTCCCAAAGGTGTACCAGAAATACAGTGTTTCTATGAACATGGTAGAAACTGAGATATGAAACTAAAATCCAGTATAGTAAATAACTTGCCCCGAAGTCACACAGAAAGTCAGAATTTTAAGCTAGATTTCATGACAGCCAAGTTTATCTTGACCTTAACTACATAAATTAACTTTCGTTTGATAAATGAATGCTTAGTTTCTCTACACAATATTCACCATTATAAAGAAAATCTATTAGAAAGAACCATGAATTTTCTTCTGTTGAAAATAGTATTTGGAGAAACAATGATGAAGCTTTGGAATTTCATAATAACCAAGTAAAAATTTTGTTACAGTGGACATCAGCCTAAGATTTATTTCAAAATATAAGGAACAGGAATGCTTGGATTTTATTTTATTTGAGGGTTTTTTCCTTTAATCACAAAGATGTATGTCAGTAGGCATAACATCTAGATCAAAAGCAGAAAGCTGTTAAAAGCTAAGACATGGGCAAAAGAGTCAAAATTCAATTTTCTCTCTTATCCCTTGGAGGTGGAGGTCCTGATTTGAGAAAGAACACTCCCAAGTAACATAACTAGGCCTGAAATGACTTCTAGGGAAAGGGCCATTTAATACTCCATGTCATTATAAGGAAATTAATTTCAGCAACTTCCATGCCATTTTCTCCTCCATTTCAAGCAAAGCTCAGCCAGAAACAACCACTTACTTGCTAATCCTCTCATTTTATACTCTCTTCTCTGATACATGACTTCTTCCTCAGGATAAATCCAAGAAGAGTAGGAAATAACACCACCTCTATATTGTATGCTTCACTTAACCTAAGCCCCATGTGAGCAGTTTCAACTGCATGGAATTCTTTCTGATCTGAAAGTTACTGCAAGCTTTATAAAAGAAAGAAAGAAAAAAAAGAGGCAAGGCTGATTACATCAAAGTTGCCTTCTAATCTAATTTGTTAGCAATAAAGTAAAGCACAGTTTAGTAATCAACACATTTGAGTTTTTCAATTTTCAAAAGACAGACACGTGAATCTATACCAAGGACTATCAAAGTCAGCATCTATAAAGACTGGCCTGGTTCCCTACTCCAGCATCCTTCCAAGCCACACAACCCCCAGAAATGAGGGTGCCACAAGTCCCCTTCAACCTGTGGCCCCATGTAACAAACTCTGTGCTCTAATGCCCTGGATGGTACCCTAGTTCCTCCAAAACAGGCCTCTGCACTAGTCTATCCAGTTTTCCCAGGGCCTGAATTTCATTCCAAAACCCCAGCCCCAACCCTGGGGCCATACTATCTGTGAACAGACCTCTCTGTTTATCTGCCTGGATGTCACCCGTTCCCAGACTCTGCGTCACCACCGCCCACCCACCTGCTGGGACACCATCTGCTGCACCTTGCTGGTCAACTCGGACTCCGACCCCCTGCCTATCAGGACAGCCTCCTTTTGCTGTCATCATTCTCTCTAGATGATAAGGCCACTAGCTTAGCTGGACTTTCTCCCATGGGCTAAAACGAGTTCCAATTTCAGTGGCCTCTTTCACCCTGGTGGGTATGTCCTGTTTTTAAGAAACAAACTAATCTGTCTTTCTACCACCAAGCTCTTATTTTGACATTAGACTGCTCTATGCACTACAAACTATTACAACTTTAACAAGTTTCAAGCTTAATTAAAAGAAACAGAACTGTTTAACAGAGTTATGGGTGTGTGATAAGCTTAAAAAGGTAGAAGTCATGTACCAACCTGTACCAAGGAAACCTGATAAACAGTGACACTACAGAGGTGAAAAGTAATAATCAAATTCAGTTTTCCAAATAGCCTTTCACCCAATAGCACATTTATAAAGACAGAAATTGAAAAATGAAATAAATTAACCCTTCAGAAGGTAAACAAAATGCCTACACAATACAAACACAAGTTCCAAGCCCAGTTATAGAGATTGTCTCAGTCAATACAACTATGAGATATATAACTATTTTGGCTATATTTTAAAAAATTCTTTAGTTTTGCACATGTGCCTTAATTTAAAACAAACAACAACAAAAAATCATTGCTGTTAGACCATATAGCCACTAATACTTTGCATAGAAACAGTATTTTCACCAGCATCAGCTTAGTAAGTTAAAGGTACATTGAAAACAAAGGCAAGAAACAGAAACTTAATGTAATCTTCAAACTGGAAATACTCATATAGAAATCAAACCCAATGAAGTCCAATCACAGTAAAGTTTTATTAAACAGTCATATAGGCACTATTCTAAGTGCTTTATAAATATCCATTGATTTAATATTCTTAATAACTTTATAAGAGAGGAACTATTGTCAGTTCCATTTTACAGATGAGAACCTAACCTTGACACAGAGAGGTTATGAAATTTACCAACTAATAAATGGCTCAAGTTGGACTCAAATTTGGTAGTCAATGATTTGATCCACTGCACTGTGCCATATCTCAGAATGACTTGCTAAGACTCATGCAGCTGGATGGGGGCAAAATAAGGTCCAGAATAGAGATTTGACTTCCAACATTCAGTGCTCTTTCCACCAATTCTTCCATGTCATTTAAATATTCAGCTAGTGTCAGAAAAACTATGAAATGTCATGTGGTGGACTAATAAATAGCCACAAGCAAAACAGCCAAAGAAAAATTATAAAGTACTGTTGAAATTACAACTTGATGTGATGTGATTAAGCTATGGTATGCATTTAAATACCAAAAGCAAACTTTAGAGACTAACATATGGCATAATTTTAAGAAAAGTGGATTAAGTGGCCCCCTAGCAGTCAGCTCACAAAGTTGAGCCATGTTCCACATGACATACAAATAGCATATAACCACCAACCAAACTAAACCAAAGAGGAGCCATCACAGGTAGGCGATGTGGATATGACCTTGAGGGACACTGTCCTTTTAGCCACCTTGCAGCAACCATGCCCACACATGGAATGGTTACACACTGAACACTTGAATAATAATTGCAGCTAAAATATTCATGATGTCTTCCAGCAATCTGAAGATACACCACTCGAGACAAATAACAAAAATCAGCTCATGTGCAACTTTTGGACAATGACTTCATTTTCTCAGTAGTGATATCCTTGACCTTTTACAGTTGTGTTTAGAAACAGCCAAAGGCACTACACTTCCTTTCCAATGGATTCTTATTTTTTGTGACTATAGTTACAATGTCTATGCTATTTACACGGTAGGATAATAGGTTGACATTAAATTAATCAAAAGTATTTTGTTTTCTCAAGCACTTGTAAGTTAGGATTTTACAGAGTGAACTTATTTGTAAGATAATCAAATTACCATAATTTTTTAAGAACATAATCAGATGAAACTTGATACTTTTCACATGATAAATCTTCACTTTCAACGTATTGGGTTGGCCAAAAAATTTGTTTGGGTTTTCCTGTAAGATCTTATGGAAAAACATGAATGAACTTTTTGGCCAACCCTATATCACTTAACTTCTATAGACTACTTTAGCAATCAAATATTATTGCCAGCAGATAGTCAAGAAGACTGGTTTTATGTATCTTATAAATGCATAAAATATATTGGAAAAACAAAAACAAATTTGATATGAGTAAAACTTTAAAAATATTTGCAAGTCTTTCAATCCTAGGAGTTGTATTAGTTTAAAAGTTTAAAGTAAATAATGAAATGATGAATTATTTGTCCTAACTCCATGTAGGATAAATGATATAATTGCAAGACTACCTCACTATGAAGAACACCTGAGACTGGGTCTGGTTAAGGAAATTGCAGACCTAAGCTGGCACTAAAAACCCCTGCTTAATTAGTGAGTCAGTTCTCTGTCTTCTGTACAATCTTGGCACACCCAAACCTTGCAGAAATGGCCATGTCACATTCATTAACTAGCCAGCTGTTAACAGGACAAGTATAGGGCAAAGGTTAGCTGACAAGCAAATGGAAGAGATGACTTCTGATCACCAGTGAAAACTGATTTACCTGGCCACATTCTGCTACCTAGTGGGACACAAGGGACAGGATACTTTATCCAGTGGAAAGAGGTGATAATTATATTTACCTGAGCAAGGAGAGAGCAATCATAAGAAAAAAAATTGATGGATTAAAGCTAGACTGTAACCAGCCATTCTGAAGGCAGGATATCAGGCAATTTGGCCCTAGGAATCCATTATCTTACTTCTCTACATCTTTATTAAACATAAGAAACACCATGATGAAAAGAACAATGAACTGGAAAGCATTCTACATATATCTTATCCCATGCAATTGTTTGATTCTGAGATTTGGGCTGGTATTTCGAGGACTGTCACTAATAAGCTGTGTAGCCCAGAAAGTCATTTCTCCTCCTGCAGCCTTGTTTTCTTCATATGCAGGCTAATCCTCCATTCTGGTTTGCCTAGTTTATTTACATTGTCCTGACTTCCCCTCTGGCTTAGCTTTTGTCATTTTCAAAAAGTCCCGGTGTTGACAATATATAAAGACATAAATGAGAATAACGTTTTCTCCTAAATCTTCCAGCAATAACATCCTGTCATCCACAGGCCCAATTTCGGAGTAAGGAAGGCCACTAAACGTGAATAGTAAATGTCTTATCAAAAAAACCCCACAAATTTCACCTAGGAGAACAGAGCTAGAACTATATATATATAACTATATAGATCTCAAAAACACAGTGTTGTGAAAAGCAGTGATACTATTTTTGTAAATTCTAAAAACACAAACCAGGACTAAATATTGGAATGGTTGCATAAATACGTGGGTAAAAGTATAAAATGGACGGGAACAATACACACTAATTCATAGATGCTTCTGAAAGGAGACTTAACTAATTGTACCATTTTATTTCTTTAAAACGGAAGACTCAGCAAATATTATAAAATGAAATGTGTTAATTCTGAGAGGTGGGAGTTGATTTTATTCTTTGTTCTTCTTAGCATTGTTTAAATGTCTCAATATATAAATTATACTAATAAAACATAGAACATGGATTACTAAAACTTTGAGTCTAAGAGGTAAGTGTAAAGCTGGTGGGCCTGACTCCTCATTGTATGTCTTCAAGGGAGCTCTTCCCACATCAATGATCTCAATAACAGATCCAAGAACATTTTATCTTCAGAGATGAGTTAATCACCAACTCTCCATCCGCAGCCCCTCACCATTTCATGTATGAATTCCTTGTGCTACTTTCCTTCCTAGTGGTACCAAGCTTCTGGAACCATCTCAGGTACCAGAGGTAGCCTGTTATAATTTCAGACAGCCACTCCTTTAATTAAATAAAAATATGTCTTTCTCTGATTCCCATCCACTCAACCTAGTTTTGCCTTCTCAATCATACAGATGATATTCCTCATATAATTGAAGAAAGTTAGCATGTCATCCCTGAGGACCTTCCCAAAGCATTAAACGTCAGCCACTCTTGATGTGACCCTCCTTTGGGTCTCCTCATGGTCCTCTAGTCAATTTTTCTCTGTATCTCTAGATCTCTAGATCCTGCAGTTTACAAACCCCGGGGAATCGCAAAGTATCCTCAGCTTGGCATCCTCAGTGCTCACAACTGGCACAGAGTAAATTAGTCAGAACTTGCTCAATAAATACTGAATGAAGGAATGAGAAAATGGGTTTTGCAAACACTATGAACATTAAATGGCAGTTATTTTGATCACTAACAATTAGTGCTAAACTGTCAATGACCACCTCCTTTCTTTATATATATGTTTATATTTCTTTATATATACTTGTATGAATTATAAAACTATCTAGTTGAAATCCTTTACTCTCTTGGATGCTATAATTCAAATTCAGCTGACCTTTTTAGATGGAACAATCCTGACTTCCATGTCATTATTTGGTCTTCTCTAGAATTCCATCTTTGAAATTTGCTCTGCGTCTATAGCACAATATCCCAGAATGGGCTTCCCTTTTTTAAGCCTTCAAACAGTAGTGTATTTGGAATATTAGTCAGAACTTGCTGATTTATTAATTCTAACCCCAAAAAAAACAAGAAAAGAATTTTCAAACACAGTGCTAGGCATGCTGCTTGAGTCTCCTTTATATTTGTATGTAAAAAAGTTTTAATATGTCTCATAGTCAAGTCTATCAATCTTTAATTATGGTTTTTGCCTTTGATGTCATATTAGACAAGATTATAAATTATTCACCTATTTTTCAGTTATATCTCATTATTCTTCTTCAATTAATCTGATATTTATCTGTATTTTGTATAAATAAAAGATTCAACTTTACAATTTTTCCTAACAATAACTAATTATTTGAATTGTGTTCTTGTAATAATCAATAGCTTCTCCACCAACATGAAATTCTGTGTTTATTATATGTTACCCTTATATGCTTAAGTCTATTTGGGGAATTTTCAAGATGATTTAGCCTCTCCTAAGTCTCTATTTTAGTAAAAAGTAACATACTGTCTTAGTAATAGTAATTTTATAATATGTTTTAATACTTGGAATTAGAAGTTCATTCTTCATTATTCTTCTTTTTCAAAAATTTGCTTTTCCCAGTCTGTTCATTCCTCCAGATGAATTTTAATAATCATTTTGCCAGCCTCTCCCTAAAAATATCTTTGTGGTTCTATCTGGAATTGCATTAATTTTATAAATTAATTTGGGGAAGCTAACATCATTACAATATTTATTATTCTCATCCAGGAATACAATATCAATCTCCATTACTGCTAATCTTATTTTGTGCTTCTCAACAAAATGTTATTTTCTTCATTTAAGTCTTGTACATTTCTATTATAGCTTACTCATAGATATATGATATTTCATTATTATAAATGGGATTTTTTTCATGTTTTCTATTTGTAGCTCTTATAGAAAAGTCGATTGATTTATACACATTTATCTTTTGTATGACCACTTAACTGAAGTATCTTATTCTAATAGTTCTCCAGTTGATTTTCTTGGGATTTTTAGTAAATTCATATACACACACACACACACACACATATATGTGTGTGTGTGTATATATATATATATATATACATACTTTTTTAAGGAAAAAAGATGTCATCTCTTTTCTAATAATTGTAAACTTTGAGAGACAGCATATGATAGGATTTAAAATTAAAGATTCATGAGTTAAGTCACTTGAGTGCTTATTCATCTCTACCACTTATTAGCTGTGTGACCTTGGCCAAGTTACTTAGCTTCTCTGGGCCTCAACTTTCTCATTTGTAAAATGATAATTACAGTAGTCAATATTCCCTAGGATTGTTATGAAGATTAAATGAATTAATATTTGTAACGTATTTAGAACAGTTTCTAGTATATATATTAAGAAATTTAAAAGTGTTAGTCATTTAAAAAATTTTATTGCATTGGCTAGAATTTATAGAATGATGTTAACTGTAAGTGATGAAATAGGGCATGTAGTAAGTGTCTAAGGTTTTTCTGTTTTTTCTGCTTTTTCACAATTTAAAAATATCCCTCTATACCTAAATTACTATGTTGTATATATGCATGTTCTTAAAAGAAATATAGTTACATTTTATCAAATGTCATTTGGAATCTATTAGGAGGTAAAAATAGCAGTTTTATCCTTTAGTCTATGAAATTAAAATAGATTTCTCAATATTGAACCACGTGTACATTTCTAGAATAAACATGATTTTCTTGTATTATTCTATTTTGTTGATTTCTACATTCCTGTATTTAGTATTTCAGTGAATTTTTGTGATTTTCTTTTTTGTGCTACTTTTATTAGTGTTTTTAATTGTTTTGTTTTTTAGTTAAATGTTTTTTTAGTTAAGTGCTTTTCATTAAATGAATCAGAAAAATATTTCATCTCTTTTGTAAAGTTCACAGAGTATGGGATAATATGTTCCTTAAAAATGTATATTTTCAACCATCGATTATAAATACCTGATGCAAACAAGATACTTTGCTCATCTAAACAGAGTATTTTAGCTCCTGCCAAATCTCCCTATCCAAGCTGGTCAAGGACATAGGCTTAAGCATCAGACAAAATCTGGCTCAAATCCTAATTTCACCACCCACTAGCTAAATGTGTGCACTTGGCAAGGTACACTTTTGTCATAGGGAATAACTATGCCTTCCTTACTTTTCCCACACAGTTATTGTGAGGATTACATGAGATTATGTTTATAAAGCACTATCCACTCCACTCACAATAAAGACTCAATTATTTTATGTTAGTCTTAATTTTCTTTAAATACAAAATTAATGTTTACAAATGTACTTGCTGTTTTTTCTTATGGCGATTTCAATTGTTTATATACAAATAGAAATGCTTTTTGATACAATTTTTTCATGACATTAGTTCATAATAAAGGTAGATTTCAATTAAAACATGTTATTCTCCACTGACACAAACTTTAAAAGTTGACAAGAAAGTAGTAAAATGCTCAGATAACACAAGAAAATGAACCCACTGCCATTGGCTAAATGAAATCGTAATGGGTTAATAGGAAAACTGTACTGGTTTTCAGAAAACCAGGCAATGAGCCTAAACCAAATGTAATGTCTTCCACTCTTTCCTGTTCCCTTGGAGCTTTGTTGTCATGGGAATCCAAGAGTGGGAGGAGGCTTCCCGCAGGCTGAGGTTTACTCCATGGTCTCTGATCTGCCATCTTAACTGCAACAGGGGAGCAAATCTCTCACTCCGAGTGGGAAAACACATCCCTGAGGGATTGGAGGGGCCTCAAATACATCAGCAGCACACAGAAAACTGTTTCTCAAAAAAGCATTGGAGATTTATGTCCACCAGTCAGTGTCATCAAGACTATTTACTTGTATGTATTGATAATAAAGCTGTCACTATGGTCTCTAAGGAGATCAGTATTAGGAGAGTAGTAAGTTTATAGGATCTGATCGGTAATACTGTAAGTTTTTCTTCTGTTTTAAAGGATATAAATTTAAAACATTATTTTGGTGGGCTAGCTGCCTCTGTTGAGAACAATTTAAATAAGCTCAGCTAAGAATGTAAATATCAAACCAAGCTCAGTCTCTGTACTAATCACGGGCCCCTGGCAGACACAGGATGGAAATGTGTAGCTCAAGTTCTCAGCATGCATGCTATTAATTTGACATTAACAATAGACTCTATCAAGCTTCCATTTAACCATACTGATCTGTTTTATAAAATAAAGACCTCCCACTTTATACCTTTTCCTTGCTGTCCTCTGGCTTTATAACAACAAAGATATTTTCAGGGACACCCTCAATAGCAGGATTGATGGATCAAAAGTGTACCCACCTCTATCTTTTCTGCCCCCTGTGTGGCCTCAATAACTTGATAGTTTCCAGCTCCCCCCAGATTTCTCTTGATTGAGTGCTTTTTCAGTATACCATGACCCCTGAAGGAAACAAAGGGAAAAAAAGATGTATTAAGATAAACATCCTGGTTCCTTGTCTCTTTCGGGAAAGAACAAATGGTTCCTTGAGCAACAATATCCAATTTAATGACAAAATGACACACAATTTTAAAACAACCTTCATTGTTATTTTTTCATTCCTCATCCTGATTTCTTTTACGTGTCTCTGATTTTATAACAGGAGCAGGATAAATTTCCTTGAGTCAGCAGCTCAGCAGTCTCATAAATGAGTGTGTTTCTTCTTATTATTTTGTTCCCTTTTCAAACCCACCAATTGTATTCTGATCAATCTTTCTTGTGTTTTGCCCCAAGACTGTGTAACATAGGCAGTCAGAGACATACCTACTAAATAGTAAAATCAACAGTATAGGGCTTCCCTGGTGGTGCAGTGGTTAAGAATCTGCCTGCCAATGCAGGGGACACGGGTTCGAGCCCTGGTCTGGGAAGATCCCACATGCCGCGGAGCAACTAGGCCCGTGAGCCACAATTACTGAGCCTGCGCGTCTGGAGCCTGTGCTCCGCAACAGGGGGGGCCGCGATGGTGGGAGGCCCGCGCACCGCGATGAAGAGTGGCCCCCACTCGCCGCAGCTGGAGAAAGCCCTCGCACAGAAACGAAGACCCAACACAGCCAGAAATAAATAAATAAATAAAAATTAAAAAAAAAAAAAAAATTAAGTTAAAATCAACAGTATAGCAAAATATATTTTTTTCTTCAGCTTGTCAACTTTCCATTGAAAATAGTTTCACTAGCTGAGTGACAGCCTTCCTCAGATGTGTGACTTTAAAAGCCATAAATCCCTGCTTTTGAATTTCAATGCCAAGGAGCAAGGACACTGTTTTCCTCAATTATATAATATGGAGATTGGAATACTGGAAGAGAAAATCCACCCAATAAAACCTGGCCCACACATAATGCCTCAGCATCAAAAGGTAACTTGAAATTTTGCTATGAATAGGCATCTGATGCACTTGCATTGTTTTCCTGTTCCTATCCTTTTAGATATTTCTACATCAAAAGCCCCCATTTTAAAACTAATAATATAGAAACCAACTGAGCTATTTTCATTTCCATATATACTCCTGAAGACGTGGCTACAACCGATCGCTGGGTAAACCAGGCTCCCTTAAACTCAGGCAGTCTACATATTTGAGCAGACACATAACAAATGCTTAGTTGTCCTAGATGAGAGAGCCATGTTTCTTTCCTGTTACGGAAATCATCTGTTCCTTTTTCTATAAAGCGTGAAGCCAGGAATGTCAATATTCCTATGCTTGTATGTGCTAACTTTACTAGGGTTATTCAGAGCAGGAGAGAGTCTAGTGCTGTTTGGTGTTTTCTTCTCTCCTTTCTAATAAACCACCAAATTCTGTCTATTCCAGGCTCAAAATTGTCCTTGAACTCACTCTTCCTTCCAATTCCATTCCCACAGGCACCACCTAATTCCACCCTCCTCACCCACGCCTGCCTCCATCCCATCAATTCTTACAGAGATTATGACATCTCTCACTAGTCTCCCTGGTTTGAGAAACACCCCTTCCAGTCCATATTCCACAGACCACCACTCACGTTGGGATAATAACTGAACTTGTGATTGGTATAAAACCCAGGAATTATACGTGGTAGAAGTATTTCACCATGATTCTCAAAAAAAGTCTTTTTCTCCAAATGCCAACAGCATCATGTTAGCCATCTTTCAAGTTCATCTGTAAATAATTTAATTACTCTTCTTTCCTCTGCTTCCCACATTTCCTTATAGCTTACAAGTAAGCCAGTAAAAGAAAGTCCTCAGGGCTTGTAACACAGAGGGAGAAGCACTGAACTCAGTTCTAGTTCCAGCTCATCCCTGTATCAGCTGTTGACTTTGAGGAGTCATCTTTTTTGTACGTAAATGACAGAGCCTTGCTTATCAAATGGGATGGAAATATTTACCCTGCTTATCTCTCCACGTTGTTCTGGGAATCAAGAAAGAACACATACAATAAAATACACATATGCAATGTTATTTTATTACTCTCCCTGAAGTACTACAAAAGCAAAAAATGTGTTTCTTGTGTTTAACACTAGATTCAGTTTGGGGGTCCTAGAAAGGTAGCTGTGATCACACTCCCAAGACTTACAGCTTCCTTTTGGCATTGTGATGGTCTAAAGAGTTTTGTTTTGGCTTCCAAAGGAAAAATAAAATACCAAAGGAATCATACTTTAACATATTTGGAGTCCCAAGACATATTGAAATCGAAAAGAGGAAGAAAAGGAAAAGGGACTCAAAACAATGACAAATCTTAATTGGCTGAAACTGCCATTTAATTAAAATAACTCAACTGTCACTTATGCACAAATGTTAATACAATCTCTTCAAAACCCAGCTGAATCCTCCAGATATCACTGGACACTTTGCAGTAGGAAATACATGCCCATTCCCTATCATTGTATTGTAGGTTTTTAATTGGAGAATATATAATGTGTACAATAGGATGAGTTCATTTTGCTTCTAAAGAGGAAATAAAAAATATCAACCTGAATATCACTTCACATATAAAGCAGCACTGTAGCCTCCGTTTAAGTAGGTTTTATTTTAGGCTAAAAAAAACACCAAAGGCATACATTTGAACTCATGCATCTAAACAAACCAATGAAAGTGTAGAAATTAAGTGCAGAAGGGGAAGCACAGAATGATAGGAATAAAGTCCACAGCTGTGTTTTCTTAAAATCCAGTGAGAGGAATGTTAATCAAAGTTCACAAAGTTTAAATTTTCCTTTGAACTGCATAGGTATAATCAAGTAAAGAAACACAACCCTCACTGAAGTATACTTTTTTTATTTGAAATTATTGTCCCATATTAAGAAGGTAAGTTTGTTCATTCATTCATCCAGATATTCAAAAACCAATACTTACTGATTAGACTTTGTACGAGATGTGATAAAATGTGCTGGTTTGAACCCCTTGGCCACATGGGGCTAGCAACAAATACCAAAAGAATTGCACAGATAGGCCATATTAAAAACTTCCTGCTTCTTCCACCCAGAATGCTATCATCCCCCTGTGCTCTCACTAGTAGGCTCTGGGCCATCCTTAAAAGCCCAACTCAAAGGTTGCTGCTTTTGTAAAGCTCTTTGGAACGGCCCAAGTTTGGTATGAGTCATAACCCCTGCCCCTAAATCACTTTGTTCATAACTCTCTGATGCACTTATCACGGTTGACTTCACATGACAGCTCTGTGCGTGTCAGTCTCCTCTAGCAGGCTATGAACATCTTGAATGGCAATTTTTTATTCATCCATCTACAGCACTTGGCACAATATATTGTAGGTACTCAATTAGTGATTATTGAATGGAAAATTCATACATCTTTACTTGCATGAGCAAAAGGTATAGCATAACTTTAAAATGAAGAGTTGCAAATATTTTACACTTATTCTTGCTACATGTAGTTCTAAAAAGATGAATTTATACCATGAACTTATACCTTTGTGAAAATATGGAAAATTCATATATTTATAAAAGTGGTCACAACCAAATTAGCATTATTCTCTTCAAATTCCTTTATTTACTTATTCTTAAGTTTCCCTCTTCTGACCCTTAGATTAGCATCCTCTATTTTTTCCTATTTGATTGATTTGTATATACTTGATTTCTATAATTGTGATAGTTTTTAAACTAACCTACTAACCAGATCCTTGGCAACAGCTACATTTTCAAAAGCTTTAATAGCTATTGTATGTAAATCAAATTGCAAATAACCTGTTTTATCCATTCCATCATTCAGTAAATATTATTACCTACCATGTGGTAGAAGCCACAGAGGAAACAAAGATCCTGTTTCAGGGGACAGAGGGTTACAGCTAGAGCAGGTAATAAGAAATATACACAAATGACCAAGATCAGAAATCTATCTAAGTGCCATATCTCTAATTTATCTAAAACTATTAATTAAAAAAAAGTTTTGAATGAAGCCTCAGTAGCTGAAGAATGAATTAAGAGGAACTGATGAAAATGACTAAGAATCAGAAATACAATCATGTTTCAGATTCATTTAATACTAATAGTTAAACATCCTGTCTGTCTCCTAAGATTCAAGTCAATACCATAACCATAGGCAAAGTAAAATCAGGATTTCTTGTTTTTTGATATTGAGCTGCATGAGCTGCTTGCAAATTTTGGAGATTAATCCTTTGTCAGTTGCTTCATTGGCAAATATTTTCTCCCATTCTTAAGGTTGTCTTTTCATCTTGTTTATGGTTTCCTTTGCTGTGCAAAAGCTTTTAAGTTTCATTAGGTCCCATTTGTTTAGTTTTGTTTTTATTTCCATTTCTCTAGGAGCTGGGTCCAAAAGGATCTTGCTGTGATTATGTCATAGAGTGTTCTGCCTATGTTTTCCTTTAAGAGTTTTATAGTGTCTGGCCTTACATTTATGTCTTTAATCCATTGTGAGTTTATTTTTGTGTATGGTGTTAGGGAGTGTTCTAATTTCATACTTTTACATGTAACTGTCCAGTTTTCCCAGCACCACTTATTGAAGAGGCTGTCTTTTCCCCACTGTATATTCTTGCCTCCTTTATCAAAGATAAGGTGACCATATGTGCGTGGGTTTATCTCTGGGCTTTCTATCCTGTTCCATTGATCCATATTTCTCTTTTTGTGCCAGTACCATACTGTCTTGATTACTGTAGCTTTGTAGTATAGTCTGAAGTCTGGGAGCCTGATTCCTCCAGCTCCGTTTTTCTTTCTCAAGGTTGCTTTGGCTATTCGGGGTCTTTTGTGTTTCCATACAAATTGTGAAATTTTTTGTTCTAGTTCTGTGAAAAATGCCAGCGGTAGTTTGATAGGGATTGCATTGAATCTGTAGATTGCTTTGGGTAGTAGAGTCATTTTCACAATGTTGATTCTTCCAATCCAAGAACATGGTGTATCTCTTCATCTATTTGTATCATCTTTAATTTCTTTCATCAGTGTCTTATAATTTTCTGCATACAGGTCTTTTGTCTCCTTAGGTAGGTTTATTCCTAGATATTTTATTCTTTCTGTTGCAGTGGTAAATGGGAGTGTTTTCTTAATTTCATTTTCAGATTTTTCATCATTAGTGTATAGGAATGCAAGAGATTTCTGTGCATTAATTTTGTATGCTGCTACTTTACCAAATTCATTGATTAGCTCTAGTAGTTTTCCGGTAGCATCTTTAGGATTCTCTATGTATGGTATCATGTCATCTGCAAACAGTGACAACTTTACTTCTTCTTTTCCAATTTGGATTCCTTTCATTTCTTTTTCTTCTCTGATTGCTGTGGCTAAAACTTCCAAAACTATGTTGAATAATAGTGGCAAGAGTGGGCAACCTTATCTTGTTCCTGATCTTAGTGCAAATGGTTTCAGGTTTTCACCATTGAGGATGATGTTGGCTGTGGGTTTGTCATATATGGCATTTATTATGTTGAGGAAAGTTCCCTCTTCCAAAAATGGGCAGAAGACCTACAAAGACATTTCTCCAAAGAAGATATACAGATTGCCAACAAACACATGAAAGAATGCTCAACATCATTAATCATTAGAGAAATGTAAATCAAAACTACAATGAGATATCATCTCACACTGGTCAGAATGGCCATCATCAAAAAATCTAGAAACAATAAATGCTGGAGAGGGTGTGGAGAAAAGGGAACACTCTTGCACTGTTGGTGGGAATGTAAATTGATACAGCCACTATGGAGAACAGTACGGAGGTTCCTTAAAAAACTAAAAATAGAACTACCATACGACCCAGCAATCCCACTATTGGGCATATACCCTGAGAAAACCATAATTCATAAAGAGTCATGTACCAAAATGTTCATTGCAGCTCTATTTACAATAGCCAGGACATGGAAGCAACCTAAGTGTCCATTAACAGACGAATGGACAAAGAAGATGTGGTATATATATACAATGGAATATTACTCCACCATAAAAAGAAATGAAATTGAGTTATTTGTAGTGAGGTGGATGGACCTAGAGTCTGTCATACAGAGTGAAGTAAGTCAGAAAGGTAAAAACAAATACCGTATGCTAACACATGTATATGGAATCTAAAAAACAAAAAAAAAGAAAGAAAATGGTCATGAAGAACCTAGGGGCAAGATGGGAATAAAGACGCAGACCTACTAGAGAATGGACTTGAGGATACGGGGAGGGGGAAGGGTAAGCTAGGACAAAGTGAGAGAGTGGCATGGACATATATACACTACCAAACGTAAAATAGATAGCTAGTGGGAAGCAGCAGCATAGCACAGGGAGATCAGCTCGGTGCTTTGTGACCACCTAGAGTGGTGGGATAGGGAGGGTGGGAGAGAGGGAGATGCAAGAGGGAGGAGATATGGGGATATATGTTTATGTATAGCTGATACACTTTGTTATACAGCAGAAACTAACATACCATTGTAAAGCAATTATACTCTAATAAAGATGTTAAAAAAAAAATCAGGTTTTCTAATAATTAAAAATGTAATGCCTGAATTGTAATATTGCTTTTACATAACAACTTGGCAAAGTTGACCAAGAGTCTTTAAAACGTTGACCAGCTTTGACCCCAACAATCTCACTATGAAACTCCCTTGACCCTTTAGGTCCCTAGGATAACCCTCTTTTTACTTTGTTTTTGTTGCTGCTGGGAGAGGAGATAAAAAGATTTTAGCATTTAATAAACACCTGTTCTGTGTCATGAGTCTTGCTAGACACTCTGCATTTTATTCCACTTAATCACAATTAATCTTTCTTTTTTTTCAAAAAAGAAAAATGGACTTTTTTCAAAGCTGAAAGATGGTGAGATACCTCCCTAAGGTCACACAGCTAATAAGTCACAGAGACAGGGTTCAAGTTCAGCTCTGTCTGATTGGAAAGCCTGCGTGATCCACTATGAGTCATTGCTTCACAATATTCCTGGACTGTTGACCTAGTTTTACATACAACTTTTCACCTGTATTATTTTTCTCATGACTAAATGGCAATTCCTTGATGCTTTGTATCTCAAAGCTCTAAGAAACATGACTTTTTTGGAGAATTGATCAAAAACAGTTCACTTATTCATCTCCTCTATATTTTCTTTTAACCATTTCCTCTTCCTTCACATCTCATATACCAAAGAAAATATACCTCACATCTCATCCTGAAGAGAAACAACTTCAGTGCTAAATGCCTACTGAATTTATTTTGCAAATTCATAGAATTTGGATGGATATAAAAAACTTTGATTTAAAAGGCTTCTGGCTGTGGACTATAGACCCAAAGAATAAATTAAACAGACTTTGTTTAGTAAAAGATTTCATAGTTTTCACTCTCTTGCATTCTCTCATTATATCATTATAACCTAAAAACAAGTTTGTTGTGAATACCGTTTCATGTTGCCCTCATGAAATAACATGGTGCTCAAAGTACAGCATAATGATTGAGAAGCAGAGGTTCTGAAGACAGACGTTCTGATTATAAATTTTTAGTGTATACATTTGGCCTGGTTACTTGACCTTTCCGGGCGGGCCTAGACTTCTCCACATGTAAAATATCCATAATAATAGTACCTCTCGTATACAGTTGTTGAGGAGTTAAATGACATACTAAATTTAATTTGTATAGAACAGTACCTGGCACATACTGTGCTTAATATGCTTTAGATTTATTAATACTCTTATATAACAAAGATAAATAGAATGCTTATGATATGAATGATACATATGATAAAAACAATAAAAAGTTCACATTTAAATGTTAAGTAGCTTTAAAAATAAAGCATCTTAAAAAACACTTAAATTGTCTTACTGTTGATATACTATCTCAGTTGTACTCTAATTGAATGGCTTAGACACATTAGTGTGTGTGCATGTACATGTGTAAAACAAAAATCTGTGTGCAATTCTGATGAGGAATTTTAAAGTTTTTAAGTATTTTTTTCAAAAAGAATATAGGTCCCTCAAAGAGTGCAGACCCCAATGCCAACAAAGAAACCTCCCACTTTGTACCCAAAGCCCTGCTTCCTGAAACCTTTACAGGCAAACAGTTACAGCACAAGACCAGAAATACTGAATGAAAAAATAGGGAGAGAGGGAGATAAGAAAAGTTTACGTCACTTCTCTCTAGCTGGCCAGTGTTAATTATTTCTCAGTGATGGATGTTCATTCCTCTGCTTCACACTTTAGGCTTTCATGCAGCTGTGTGTTATTCCAAAATATTGAAAGAGCTCAATTTTGGTCGTTAAAATATGTTTCTGGATCTCCAGGAAAAGGTTTACTTAGTATGGGCAATTTTAAATCCTAAAAGGAGAACTTACCCTTCTTACAAGAGCTGATTAGTTTTGACATTTTATCAACTCTCCTGAAGAGTCATTTATGGGCTGTGTTAAATACTAAAAAATACAGTACGATGTGGTCCTGGTGAATCTTCTACAACAAGAGAGAAAACTCAAAGCAGTATCTCAAATATTAGTAGCAAGTTCTTGCATTGATATTGAGTCAAATACTCTGCCATGCAGGCCCACTTGACCAGATCGGAGTTAGCTTGCTGGTTTTTCTCAAATATAAATATTTGCTTTGTTAATAGGGAAAGTTACATATTCCATGAGGCATAAAGAAAAATTACTTTCCATTGACCCAGAAAACTTACCTTGCAACTATGCCTGAAGGAGAAAGGAACTGGAATGAGAGTATTTGAAAAGAGAACTCTGGCTGCCACAGCTACCTACCTTGCTCCAAGTTCATGTTTAATTAAATTTACATCAATAATTCCATAAATTGCTTGCATGTTCATAGAACTTAAGTTATCATCTTTGATTCTAAGGTCAGATACTTACTGCTAACAACCATTGTGCCTCTGTGGGAGGCTTGGCCCTCTGCCAGACTGTACTGCTTCTCCCACGGGGATGGGCCCACCACGACTATACAACTCCATGGGGGACGATGCGACACCAGCAGCCCCCTGGTTGCTCAGCAACAACCCCTTATGACTGCTCCTCTTGGACTACTAGGCAACAGCACTGAGCCTGACCCAGCTGCTCCCAGGCACTGCCTCTCAAGAGGGCCAGGTTAACAGGAGGCCAGGGGCCCTAAGTGACTAGTTACATAATCTAACACATTTCTCGGGATGCTCTCCAACTAAAAAATCAGAGCAGAGTTAGTTCCTACCCTGAAGGGTACCCTTGACCGTATCCTTAATTTAAACTCTACCCTTGAATCTTTAGAGAAGCTGACAGAAAACTAATGCATCAGAGTCAAAATCTGTGGCCAAAGAAAGTCTATTAAAAAAAAAACACACACATACATAAAGGAGGCCATTCCTTTTTTAATTGCGTTTAAAATATGACTTTCAAACCTTTCTTAATTTCAAAGAATTTTACTATTTACATACTTTCTGTTAACAGACCCCCCAAAACGGGGAAAACATATTAAACCACTTACTTTTATGGCAAGACTGTTCCTTAAATAGCTTAAAACATAACTTTAAGTATAGCAATTTCTAGGAAAGATCTTCAATTCTTATCTATAGTTTAACCCACATTTATGTCTTCTTAGTTCTAGACTTTTAACAAATAGAAATTAGGCATATTTTTCCATCCGTTAGCTGACCTACCTTTTAGGACAAAGGCAACAACCCAGTCAACCAACCTAAAAACTTACCCGCACATGGAAACATGAGTCCAGCCGTGCTCCCATCTCCTCTACTGTCACTTACCTCTTTGTTGTGGAAAAAGAGATGTGTGCTCCAAGAGACACGGACTCACAGCCAGTCTACCACAGTACAAATACGATTCTACTGCTCCAATTATTCAAAACCTTCAGTCAAGTCCAAGCAATTTATCGTGAAATGCAAGGCACTTCTGAATCTACTTCCCTTTGAACTTCCACCCATATCCGCAGCTGTCCAATATACTGATTTAATTATAGTTCCCTAAATACATCACACATTTTAAGCCTCCTTCCTCTTCCTAGGACATAGTCCTCTTTGCCTGGCAAACTAGTGGTTATCTTTCAAGATCTAGCAATAACATCACCCCCTCTGAGACACTGTCCCTGGTTTTAGAATTTCTTATAACCATCTCTGAGCATCTTCTACCTGATTCATACTGCTATAGCAGCATTAGTCACACTGTTTCACAGTAATTTACTTACTCAACATTAATCCTATGTCCTTCAAGGGCTAGGACCTTGTTCTGTTCAACTTGGTCTCCTTGGTGCCTGGCATATTCCTTTGCATTAAGAAGCTGTTTATACTGCGGCTGTATTAATGATTAGAGAACAAAACTCCCAGGCAAAATTGTAAAATAGATGAGGAGTGGGCATTTTTAACCTCTTAATTAACCAGGGATGGGTAATAAAGCAATTCAAATCAAAACAAAAACTTAATCTCCTGACTTCTGGGCTGGTCCTCTTCCTAAATTATGATGAATCATTGAGGGCAAATAAGTAGATACCTCTGCAGTGATCCAATCCATCCAGTAATATGGCTAAAATAATCAGATTTCCTGTGTCCCCTTTATTATAATCATAATAACATGAAATTCAAGGGAGCTACATGGTCAGGTAACCAAATCACTAAAAGGTGGTCTGGAGCTGGTCTCAGGGAAGATAATTTCCCATTCAGATTAGCAACTCTTAAAGCAGTTTTTGCAGGAATCTTGGTGCAAGTAAAGTAGGGAAGAGAGTAGAAAAGAAACCAAAAAAATTAGAGCTAAATAGAAAGTAAGAAAAAGCTATTCTAATTTTAAAAACCTCCTAAAAAATACTTCACAAAACAGCATTTACTCAACATGTCTCCTTCAAAGCACTAATTTAAAAAAAAATAGGAACATGAGCAAAGAACACACAAAAGCCCACAAATGCAGCAGCCAAGAGTAACAGCATGAAGCCACTCAACCTCTTACTTCACCACTTCAGTAGCTAAAGATATAGGCCTCCATTTTCAAACATAACAATGCTTTTATGCTTTTTCTACAACTTTCTAGGTTCACATATGTGTTTATCTAAGATATTGCCAAATCTTTGATATTAGCAGTAATGTGATTGTCTAAAATAATCCATGCAATCCAAATTCTAATCAACGGACATCTAAATTTTTAGCTTATCTGTGTTAAGCTGAGAGGGAATTCTTAGTCTATTACAAGCTTGTGGTTCTAAATACCCCTAAGTCTGTGCTTCCTCAAAACTAGGAAACCTGCACCCTTGAAAATACCAGAAGGTACTCACAACCACATGATAAATTTTGTTTATCAAAGGAGTCTTACTTGACAGTATATATTTAAAGCATGTTTTTATACTAAAACAAAATGAACACATTATAGAGTGCATAATGTATACAAATATGTAAGATGAATATGAAATGTCAAAGAAACTTTGTACTTTTCTATGGAGCACTTTGAGTTATGCCTCTAGATTTCTGGGAGTTCTTTGGTGGAAAAGCGTGAGAAGCCCTACTCTAAGGGATTCCCTCCTAGAAGTTGAGGAAAAGATTACTTTCATGTAAAAAATATATATCACCTTGGCTCTAGCATACCACGACCACTGAACTCAAAAAGTGCTACCATACTTAGACATACCATTACTTTTTAAATTGGAAATTAACCTTTATAACATCTTTTTTATTTTGAAGCAAAAATATTTCTCTCTCCAACAGTCCTAAATCTTTCTGCAGGTACCTCACAGGACCAGTCTAAACTCCTATATATGTAAGACAGTCCTTCAAATAAACATAATAGTCACAAGTAATGGAGGCGTACTGGATGCCAGGAAATGTGCTGGGTACTTGACAATCATTAATCAAAAAATAAAACTGCAGGTAAATAGTATCATCTTTATTCTACAAAAAAGAAGAAGTAGATGAAGAGGAGGAGAAAGGGGGAGGGGGTAAGGGGAAGGAGAGTGGGAAAGGAAACAGCCTACAAAAGGATAAGTGACTTTCCCAAAATAGCACAGCTCATTAGGAGCAGAGCTGAGCTCTAACGCCAAAGCTTGTGCTTGTTTTTCTCTTTCTTTATACATCATGTTATACTACATTTCCATGCCCACTTTCCCAGGTGTTCATTTCTCCTAGCGAAATATCTCCATTTTACAACTATTCCTTCCATCACTTCTGCAATAACAGACCATCCTGATCAATGTACGTGTGTGTGTATTTATTTGTAGGAGTAAAATATCCAGAACAATTTGGCCATGGAAGAACAGAGTTGGGCCATCACTTCCTTTGCTCTGGATAAGATACTGCTATTGATACAACTTAAAAATATGCTACCTATGTTGGACAACCACTTGACATTATATTGAATTGGCCATAAACCAAAATTCTTTAGTATTGTTTTAACAGATTCTGCTAATAACCATTTCTTCTCTAACTGGTTTCTTTCTTAAAATGTATACAACTCTTGTATTTACCTACATATAAACAACCTGTGAAAATAAATCTTTATTCATAGAGAGTCACAGATTATATGACTCTCTACTACTTTCAAGGATGAAAATTAGCTACAAGTTTAAGTCCAAAGTTTTCATCCCAGCATTTAAGATTCTTCACTACAGCCTCAATGTGTCTTTCCACCCTTACCTTCTCCCAGCCCCTAAAATTCTACACAGCTCTGTCTCACTCTTTTCTGTATTTGTACCTTCATTCATGCTGTTCCCTCAATCAGGAATGCTTCGCCCACTCATTGAAATTCTATCAGTCCTTCAAGGACCATCCCAATTACTACATTGCCTTTAAAGTCTTTCTGATTAATTTCAAAGTTTATCTTCTTCTTTGAAACCCCACAGCTTTTTTGTAGCTCTTTTGTAGTACTTATTACAGTCTGCCTCGCAGGAAAGGTAAGTGTATTATTTTCCCTTACCTCCCCCAAACAGATAGAATCCTAAACTTCTTAAAAAAAGATGCAGTCTCATTCTACTTTGCAATATATCACTAAACACAGTAGCTGAATCCAGGAGGGTGCTTTTTAATAGATGTTTATTTGAATTTAGTTAACTATTCATCTCAGAGATGCATGTACTGAGTTCCAAAATTCATTAAAAACTTAAATAAAGAATATCTATAACCAACCACAGAAAAGAACCTGAATATCAATGGGTACATATAGCACTAAAATATATTATAGGCTCTATTTAGAATAATACAGGTACTTTTTTCACTGTATTGATCTCATGATGAAGAACTGAAATCGCATCATTCATATTGGTGTAATCATGTTGACAAAAACTGAAATCTCAAGAGATTAAGAGACTTCCTCAGGGTCACATGACTAATTAAAAGCTGAGTTGGCCTTACAACAAAGCTTTCTAATTTCTAGCTTAGTTATTTTTCTCTACTATTATCATCCAAATCATGTGTTGATACGTTTTCATAAATATTAGCTGCAAAAATATTTATGTAAGAGAGAAATATTCTCTTCTTTCTTATATATTAATAATCTTCAAATTATTATTTGTACAGGTAGAATTTAAAATAAAATTCATTAATGATGATTAAAGAGGATTATAATACACAAAATTTATTTATACAAATCTGACTCATTTTGCAACTTAACTACAAAGACAACAGTCAAGAATCAGGTTATTAACAAATATTGTTGTTCAGTCAAAATAAATGTCATAAAACCTATGTAGTAAAACCTATACATTAATAACGTTCACGGTCTTTATTATAAGCCAGTCCTACAGATTTAATCAGAGCCTGTTTATGCCTCTGGTTTGTTTTTAACCTCTTGTCACCAATTTAGAGCATAGTAAAAATTTTGCCTGCCCAACATCCATTTCCCCTTGAGGAGCCTTTCCTCCTATAGTCACTGCATAAGATTCGTTGTTTCCGAGAATGAAGTTGAGACTCAGACCTGACATATCCAAGTTCCAAGTGCCCTGAGCCACAGTGACTGGCTCAGAAGTGATATGTGACACAAACCTGCCTCAACAGGCTTATTATTACGTTTTTCCAACCCAGCAAATGCTTAAAGACTGGGTTCATGATGCAAATTAGTCCACCTTAGGACTGGTGCCAAAGCTACTAAGTGAAGACACTTTTTTCTCTTTGAATTTAAACTTGAGGAGTTAGGCCTGGAGCTGTTGATAGCAATTTTGTCACCAAGCAGAGCCTGAGAATGAAGCCAAGTTGAAAGACAGTAGAGCCAAGAAGTAGAAGGGAATAGGGTCCTTACAAAATAATGTGAGCTCTAGATCAAGCTGTGACTGAAAGCTGGGTTACATAAATCTGATAAATTCTCCCATTCTCCTTAAGCCAATTTGAAGTGGATTTGCTATCGTGAGCAACTGTGACATTCCTAACTAATGCACTCAGGTATCTGACTTTCTCAACCCACAACAGATTCAAAAGGTCATATAGAGAGTGAACAGTAAGAGCTATTACATACATCAGATGAAGTAGCAGCTTACGGTTTGAAAGTGATGATGAAGACAGGTAATATGTAAAAAAAGAAAATAAGGAATTTCAAAAATGTGGAGTCTTTTAGTCAAGGACTTACTCCACATAGCATCCTGGGAAACCTCTCAGTCCCAGAAAAAACAGGATAGTTGCCATGCTATTTGGGAGTACAGAGATTCTTGCAGTGATCTGCATAAACAAGAAGATAAGGGGTCATTAGGTCACAGAGGACTCAAGGCAGGTGGTGGTGAGGCTCTGAGGTTTCTGTACTTGTAGGAGAGAGTGTGGTAAGCACACAGAATTCTTAGGTTCTCCATTGACTTGTACTAATTGGAAATGTGCAATCCACTGAGAAACATCTTACTCCAAGCAATCAGAGCATGGAGAGTAAAAAATAGATGGATCAAAGAATTGGCCATCCCAATGAAGCCAAAGTACAAGTGTAGGTGTGAATCTTTGGATTGGTGTAAAAAAAAAAAAGAATATAGGATGCTATGCCCAGAGACTTTCTGAATTTGAGATTTTAGGAAGGAACAATTTCATATGATAAGTCCAGGTTGTGACTACAGAAGGGGCTGGGTGAAAAGAAGTAAAAGAGAAGACTACTGCTTGAAATTGCAGAGGTCACAAACTGAGAGGCTGTGGTGTTGGGTGTAGACATGAAGTCACCCAGATTGAGGACAGGAGACAGGTGGGAGAAGATGACTGTACACCAGTTGCTGGAGTGTTCAGTGAAGGAGGGGTTTGTTCAGGTGGTGAGTAGATCACAGAAATAAGCAATGGTAGTTGATAGCATAGCCAGATGGCTCAAAGGAACAGGAATGAGTATAAGAGTGTAGAGAAACAATGGTCTACAGGTGGGAGGGTGTATGGAGGGCATGTGACCCACCTCCCTACCCTGAGATTCATGAACTACGGAGTAATCAGCCGTCTCCAACAGGAAGGGCTCACGGGGAAGTGGAATACCCCTGGGAGAGTCAAGATTCAGGGCTAGAGAAAAAAGTGGAGGTTAAGAGGAGTTTACTGGGACTGAACAGGTGTTCCAGAGGGCATAACAGAATGGTTTTGAAGGAAGAATAAAAAGCAGAGATTAGGTCAGGGAGAGGCAGCACAAAGCATAATAAAGTTTCAAGGCAGAGAGGAGAAATGAGCAGACAAACGATAAAAACAGAGATTTGAAGCATTAGAAAATTAACTGTTTTGCAAGGTTAACACAATTACATGTCCCAAAACTGGTAACGTGGGAATTTAGGAAGAGCTAGCAGCTATGATGTGGGATGTGGAATTCCTTTTCCTCCTGGGATGAGGTGGTGAGTGACAAACGTGGATCAAGGCAGTTTAGGGAGGCAATCGAAGAGCCTGCAGTCATGTGTAGGAATGGTGGCCAGCAAGGCATGTGAGAGGGAATTCTGTGGGACTTCAGGATGATATGGCCAGTTATACCGAGGGGGGCTCCAAGGAGGTGCAGGGGCATGGGATGCTATTTCAAATCAGTGGGGAAGGAATCAATGACAGAAGAAACGAATTTGAGACAAGACTAGTGATTAAAAAATGTTAATAATAAAATTAGATTACCTACTTCATCCCCTACTAAAATAACTTCTAAAGGATTAAAACTTTAAATTAAAAAAAACATCAACAGTACTATTAAAAACGTAGATGAATATGTTTAAAGGGGAAAGTCCTTCTCAGAAACTATGTGAGAAGAAATTGACAGCTTTCACATCCACAAAATTTAAGGATTTTACAAAGCAATGCTCCCTAAAATAGTTAATGGCAAACAAATGAAACTGATTAAAAAATTGCAACATAACAGACATACAAAGAGTTAATATCCTAATGAATAAAAAGCTCTTGAAACAAACAAAAAAGGATTAAAAACAGGCAAAGAATACTAAAAAGCAATTCGTAAAAATAAATCCAAAATATCCAATAAACATACTGACTAACTAAAAATATTCGGCCTCATTAGCAATCAAAGAAATACAAATATGAGGTTATCTTTTCCTACTGATTTCTAAATTTAAAATTTTTAAACAGTATTAGTATGTTGGTAAAAATTTTGAGTATAAATTGCTGCAGGCTTCCTGGAAAGAAATTTTGCAAAATGTGTCAAAAATGGTTAACAAGTGAATATCCACTGACCTAGCAAGTCCATGTCTAGAAGTTTATTCAAAGAGATTAATAAAACAGCCATGTACAGTGTATGAAGATCACAAACAGAGTTATCTACTATGGTATTGTTTATAAAACCAAATTTGGGAACATTCTGCATATTTACCAATAGGGGTTAGTTAAAATTTTAATAGAACACTATGTAGCCATTAAAAATATGATTTAGCACCTGACAAGATATAGTAAGATGAAATATTAAGGGAATATGATATATCACTTTTCTTTTTAAAATCTACATATATGCAAAGAATTTTATAACTAATGGTGGAATTTAGGTGGACATTATTTTCCTCTTAATACAATTCTGAATATTTCTGATTTTCACTGCAATGTGTATGGTCTCAGAAACACTATCTCAAAATTTTAAAGTTTAAAACTTAGTGGTATTTTAAGTGGCAAACATTACCTGCCCAGAAAATTACATGTGGAATAACCCATTATAATGTAATAATAGGGAGTTGACAAAAGGATGAGACTGAAAGAAAAAAATCACCTGATTATATTTTCACATCTGTGATTCTTGGTGAATAATTTATAATAGCAAGCATATATTGTCCTTGGAAAAACTACATTGGAATTCTACATTTGAACATTGCCAATATTTAAAGCAATGCATTTTAATGATTTATGTTTTTCTTTTCTTATTTCTGTGTTAAACTGATGATTACCACAGGGTGCAGCAAAATTAAAATGTGGCCTAACTGGAAAATTCTGTTTCATACCCTTAAGAGCTGAAATTTTATCTAGCCAAAAACTATTTCATGGGTCACTTTGAATAATAAGAAGAATGTTACTTTTTAAAATTTGCTCTTCCTATTCATTTGTATTCTGGTAATAATAATTTTAAGAAGAAAAAAATAATTTACAAACTGTATACCATTATTACATTAATATAAAAACATTCTTACAAACGGACAAAGACTGGAAGATACTCAATATTGAAGCGATTATGTTTGAATATTAGAATTTTAAAATCTTTCAGTGTTCTTAATAGTGTGATGGTTTTATGATAAAAAAAAATCTGAAAGAAAGAAGCTAACTAATAAACTTTTACCAATCCTTTTATAAGATAATTTGAGATGTCCTTAGATATAAACGAAACTGCTGTCCTTAGTCAGAATCATATTTCATTAATCCATATTTTAAGTGGATTACATTGAGACAAAACCCACAAAGTGAAGAACTGAACCAATTCGCTATTAGGACCAATAATAATTATTGACAGGTAATATGAAAAGTTTTCAACAAATTAGGTAAATTAAGATACTTTTTAAAAGAGTTGGTAAAAATAAGCATCTATGAGTAAAAAAAAAGTGCTTTGTTTCCTCCCATTTTGCAGTTACACCCGAAAAGTTTATATTTCCTTTCAAAGCATTCAAACCTAGAACCCAAACATGGACTTCTCAGAGTTGGAACAACCTATGCCGGGTTTTACTTGAAGCTTAATATCCTTTGGCAAAAATCCACAAACATCTCAGGGAGCTGACCCAGATCTACCCTGTGAAGAAAGTATTCCCCACTTCCCCTGAAAACGTTCTCCCACTCCTCCCTGAGGCAAACAAATAAAAACTATGCCCCCCATGTTGCAGACTGGTCCCATACCCATACTGTCAAACCCATATGGTGCAAAATGAATGGAAAACCTGAAATGACCTCATTTATATCTATAGCTGGGTTGGTGGCAGAGGGACCATGGATGCACTGCCCAAGTTATCACACTGCTTATTTTGTAACCATCTTTACAACTGATACTGAAGATGGGCACATTTCAAGTGGCTAGCAATCCAAAATCCAGGTTATCAGCAAGGTTGGTTTCTTCTTGGGAGCTCAGGAGAATCTGTTCCATGCCTCTCTCCTAGCTTCTGGCGGTGGCTGGCAAGTCTTGGAATCCCTTACATCTGCATAACTCCAATCTCTACTTCCACTGTCACAGGCTTGCCTTCCCTCTATGAGTCTCTGTCTCTGTGTCTCTTCTCTTCTTCTTATAAGGGCACCAGTCATACTGGGTTAAGGGCCCACCCTACTCCAGTATGACCTCATATTAAACAATTACAACTGCAATGACCCTATTTCTAAATAAGGTCTCATTCTGAGGTTCCAGGAAGTACATGGATTTTAGGGAGACATTATCCGACCCAGTAAACCCACCAAATCTGCCTTCATTCTTCTATTGCCATCTTTGTATATAGTGCTAGTCCTCAACCTCAAGCCAAGAAGCTGAGAACCACCCTTCATTCCCACCTCCCTTTAAATTCATATCCCAGTTATCATCAAGCCTGATCATTTCCCACTCCTAATATTTCTAGACTCTGATACTCCTGTTCATCCCTAAATTCTTTATCCCTGATCCCTGAATCACTCTCTAGCACCTCTTGCTTGGGCTACAACAGTCTGTCCAATACTCCTCAAATCCAATCTTCTCCAAGCTACAAGAGTATATATAGATATATACATACAGCATCATGGCATGTTAGAAAGATGTACAGTTGCTTTTGTTTGTTTGTTTTTCCTATTTTTCACTACCGTGAAAAGTTCTGCTTCTTTACTGCAATGAGCGTAATTATGATAGACATCCTTCTTCAGGGATACAGAAACTGAGAGGCAGAGTGGTTTGTGTGCAAGCCCTGGCCTTTGTAACATCTTCTCCTGACTTGATAGATTCTTTACAAACCTTCAGAATGCAACAAAATCCATTATATCTATAATCTAGCTTTTTATAGATTTTATTAGATTTGGGAAAGACAGGCAAGAGGGGCTTATTTCAGTGTTTTGAGATTTAATATTATACCTGGCTCCAGAAACCCCATGATAGAAGTACTTATTCTCATTTTTTAGATAAACAAAAATAATAAACAAAGGTAATTGCATGAGTTATAAGCCATCCTTGTTTACACAAACGTACACACTGATTTTAAGAACAGTGTTTTCTTCTGAGACATATTAACCCAGCCCATAAAAATTAGTGTAGAAATAAATCACTTCATAGTCCTTTGATATAAGCATGTTTGGGAAGACAGCTTAACTCTTTCCTGTCTTCCACGAAATTATTCCTGAAACTATCACACTGAACCTCAGTTTCCTCCTTTCCTTCACCCAAAAAGTGAAAACTTACAGTTAACCATGCTAATTTGCATACTCCCAAAGGGGATTCTTTTTCATCAGCACAGTGGATTTTAGGGCTTAGCAGGAAATAGGGACTATGAGGAGGCAGAATCCAAGAGACAGAGGAAGGCATTTAGCTCCATTTATATTGTCTATAAACGCTTCTGCTGTTGCTTCCCCAAACAAGTGTTCAGGCTGTGTTGGCTCCAGACTACACAGTCTTAAAGTATTTCCATTCCCTTGGCCCACTTTCCAGTCTGAGAAATCCTGTTCTAACTGATCCAGGATCCTAGGTGAGATTACTTCCTCCTATTCAGGAACATGTACAACTGTGAATTGTTTTATTCTTATATAGACAGCTCTGAACTTCTTTTCCAACCAAGCACCCAACTCTTGGACACCATCACTTTTTAAGAATAGGAGTTATTGGAGAACACAAATCTACTCTGATTTATAAAGTCCATAGCATGCTTTATACCTGGACAGGTGCTTAAAACTGCTATTTGCCTTTGAGAGCATGAATGAAAAATAAATAAAAATAAAAATAGAGTAGACTACTTATTTGATTTCTCAAAGTCAACTGTACTTCCAATCAAAAGAAAAATAATAATAACCACTTTGGTTTTCTGGGTATGTTCAAGTATTCTCTTTATGTAATGTCACTACCTGATAATGACTTATAAAAAGTACATTGAGCCTATTAATATAAAAATTACTGAGACCAACAGGATTCAGAGAGCATGTACTAACCACAGAAGTTTTAAAACAGTAAGATAGGAGCCCTGGATTTATCCCTAATACATGATTTTTGCACATGTCAATCACTTAAACTTGGGCCTTAGATCTCTATATCTAATAAAATATGTTTAATTAGTACTTAGAAGAATTATGTGGCATCATAATTACGGATGCTTATTTTATCATAGGATTTATAGGGTTTTTCTGATATTCAGAAAGGAATTTTTTTTTCTAACTCAATTGAAATCTTGTGTTGAAGGAATGGAAAACCACTGAATTTACTATCAAGCCATTCAGGTCTGAGTCTCATCAACATCCTAAAATACAATTTTCAAATTGCTTTATTTCCCATTCTCAAAGGAGACTGCAGGAAATTTAGTCTTAATTAAGCCTGATTTACTCTCATTTAGCATTAAAAAAAAAAAAAAGATACTGGGGGAAGGGATGAATAGGCAGAGAACAGAGGATTTTTAGGGCAGTGAAAATACTCCCTATGATAGATGAATACATGTCATTATGTGTTTGTCCAAAGCCATATAATGTACAACAACAAGAGTGAACCCTAAGATAAACTACGGACTTTGGGTGATTATGATTTGTCAATGTAGGTTCATCTATTGTAGCAAACATACCAGTCTGGTGAGTGAGGGAGGCTATGCGTGTGTAGGGGTAGGGGGTATTTGGGAAATCTGCACCTTCCTTTCAATTTTGCTGTGAATCTAAAACTGCTCCAAAAAAAACTGTCTTTAGAAATATTTTATTTCTGAGAAATGTTACACTTTTTTGCAAATTTGTTTGCTATATCTGAGCTCTAAATTTGTAAGGAAGCAAAGTGTTTCCTGTCCAACCTTCTCTCTATGTATATATAAAATCATATATGATCTAGTAAGAAACATTTATTTCTCCAGAATTTTCTACATTTTGTGAATACATAACTTCTACATAAAATTCACTCTATAATGCTCTTAAAAAGTTAGACATACGTTTATCATACAACCCAGCAATTACACTGCTAAATATCTATCCAAGAGAAACGAAAACATGTACTCACAAAGACTTGCATGTGAATGTTCTTAGCATCATGATTCACAATAGCCTCAAGCTGAAAACCCAAATGTCCATCCACTGGCGAATGGATAGACAAAATGTGGTATATCCATACAATGGAAAACTTCAACAATAAAGAGGAATGAAATACTGATACACGCTACAGTATAGATGAATCTCAAAAACAGTAAGTGAAAAAAGTCATAAACAAAAGATCGCATATTTTATGATTCCATTTATATAAAATGTCCAGAGAAGGCAAATCTATAGATACTGAAAAATTAGTGGTTGCCTGAAGCTGAGCAGAGATTAATTATAAATGGGCATGAGGGATCTTATTGGGGTGATGAAAATGTTCTAAAACTGAATTATGGTGATGGTTTTACAACTTGGCAAAATGTCTTTAAAAATCATTGAAAGGGGTAAATTTCTAAAAATTTAAACTTCTAGTTTAAAATTGACTCAAGAGGAGAGAAAATTCTTTAACAAAGAATGAAATTTGACACAATTTTAAATATCCTGCATAAGGTATTCCATTAGTCTTTGATATTTTGTTGAAGAAAGTTGTGGTAAAGATAAAACTAAAAAGTCAATTACTGGGCTTCCCTAGTGGCGCAGTGGTTGAGAGTCTGCCTGCCAATGCAGGGGACACGGGTTCGAGCCCTGGTCTGGGAAGATCCCACGTGCCGCGAGCGACTAGGCCCGTGAGCCACAATTACTGAGCCTGCGCGTCTGGAGCCTGTGCTCCGCAACAAGAGAGGCCGCGATGGTGAGAGGCCCGCGCACCGCGATGAAGAGCGGCCCCCACTTGCCACAGCTAGAGAAAGCCCTCGCACAGAAACGAAGACCCAACACAGCCATAAATAAATAAATAAATAAAATAAATAAACCCAAAGAAAAAAAAAAAAAAAAAGTCAATTACTAAAAACTTTTTGAAAACTTTTTTCCAATATATACTTTGCTTCAAAATTAAATCATTTGATCTTCCAAAACACTGTTTTAGAAAATGAACTCCCTTAACATAGTGTCAGCAGAGGGTTACTGACCAGCACCTGACATACTAACAGGAAAACAAGGTTTTCAAATTGCTGGTCTAACTAACCTTGATCCAGAACCTACGCCATTACAGCACTTCCTGTGAGCTTAATGGCCATCAGATCTCATTTTAACAATCCAAATTCTGAGCTTTCTGAATATTAAATCCCAGAAGGAATTTTTTTATGTGTAGCAATGTCAATAAGAAGAAAGGCATCTTGTGAAGAGGTAAAGTGGACAGATGGATTTTGAATCTACATGTACACCAAGAGAAATGCAATACTCACAGTAGTTCTTAATCCATACTTTTTCAGTATCCAAACTATTAATATGAGTGTTTTAGTATTTAGTTTTTCTAGTTGAATGTTTAAGTGGTCATCGGCATCGAATCTCCATTTTACAGTCCTGCACAGACTCTAATAATTTCACCTGTCGTTTTTTTTTTGGTTTTTGTTTTCTTAGTGTTTCCTGTGTGCCCCACTTGTACCAAGCGCTCTTCCAAAGGAACCGTGTTCGGATGTGTTCCCTGGGATGAGCTCTACGAAGATGAAACTGGTCCGTTCATCTCAGCCTCACTCGTCAGGGGTTGCCAGTCAGGACAGCTGGTAAATCGGGGTCATCTCCCCCTGAAGGCACTATCAGGCGCTTCCCCAACGAGCTGCTACAGCATCAGCAGTCAGGACCCACGCCCTCCATCTCCTGAGCCCCTGCGACCACACTGCGCTCCCGTCCCTCCCTGGCTGCCGGCCGGTGTCCTAGGCTCAGTGAAAACCCAGTAGTTGAAGAGAACTCTTCATTTGACCCGATCTCACCATTCCCATGTTTTATCAAATAATGGATGGAGACTGGTGAGATGAGGTGACTGGGCTAAAGCCACACAGCTCGACGCGGGCACAGCCGGCGAGAACACTGGTCTCTGCTGACCCGGCGGCCGCGAGCGGCTGCCTGGGGCTGGGAACGCGCAGCCCATGGGAAACGACGTGGCATTGCCCGTGCTAGAGGCGAAGGCTCAGCAACTTATGAGAGGAGATCACCAATGTCCAGCTTCAGGGCAGAGTGGGCAAAAAGAGGTGACCAGACCTCCCTGGTTACGCATGTTGGCCTGAGCGTCCCCTTCCACTCTGCAAGTACCTCTGCGTGTTAAATGATGTGGTCGCTCTGGCCAAAGAGGCGTCCACTTTGAATTTCCCCCATGCTCGTGCGGACTGGCCAGAAAATAGGAAAGTTGCTATAACCACATCTTCGCTCTCTCAGTCTCCCCTGACTGCCCAAGTCCTTTCCCTCCATCTTCGCTCCAGAGACACCCCTCCTCACACACACACTCCCGACTCCCTTTCACCAAGTACATACCAGCCGCGCGCAGAGCTGCTCGCCGAGCCTGGGCCGGGTCCCGGTGCCCGGGCTCGCCCGGCCTCTACGTGGCCGCGAACTGCGACGCGGGCTCTAGGTCGCTGCCGCCTCTATCGTCCACGAGGGTGCGACCGCGTCTGAGCTGCTGGGCTGGGGCGCAGCCAGGAAGTGGCAGCGACTCCGGGGGCGGAGAGAGCGGCTGCCGGGACCCGCCCCCGAGCGTGGAGTGCCCCTCCCCCATCCCCCCACCCCGCAACCCCCCACCCCGGGTCTCGCTCTGTGTGCAGCCACTGCCGCCAAGGGGCTCTCGGGGCCGGCGCGACGGTGGTTCTTGTCTTTTGGCTCCCTGGGCAGCGTTCTTTTTCCTGCGTGCGCGTTAACAATCATCAGTGATCATCACAGAACCCGTGCCCTCCTCGCCTACCACTCTCAGTTCCCCTGGGGCAGGGTTAAGGTTCTACTAAGAATTTACTTGATGTGACTGAGGGAATTTCGCGTCCCTCCCTGCTCCCGGAGGCTTCCTCTGTAGACCCTCTGACCAATTTGTGCGCGACCCCGAGCGTTTGTGCTCCAAGTGTCCTCAGGTTGCACTTTACTCGTGGCTCCTTGGAGAAGGTAGGAATGTGCATGGTTTTCCTATCTGCACCCGGAATGTGGGTATTCGTGTTTTTTGTTTTTTGTGTTTTTTTTAACATCTTTATTGGAGTATAATTGCTTTACAATGGTGTGTTAGTTTCTGCTTTATAACAAAGTGAATCAGTTATACATAAACATATGTTCCCATATCTCTTCCCTCTTGCATCTCCCTCCCTCCCACCCTCCCTCTCCCACCCCTCTAGGTGGTCATAAACCACGGAGCTGATCTCCCTGTGCTATGCGGGTTGCTTCCCACTAGCTATCTATTTTACGTTTGGTAGTGTATATATGTCCATTCCACTCTCTCACTTTGTCCCAGCTTACCCTTCCCCCTCCCCATATCCTCAAGTCCATTCTCTAGTAGGTCTGTGTCTTTATTCTTATCTTACCATTAGGTTCTTCATGACCTTTTTTTTTTTTTTCCTGAGATTCTGTATATACGTGTTAGCATACTGTATTTGTTTTTACCTTTCTGATTTACTTCACTCTGTATGACAGACTCTAGGTCCATCCACCTCACTACAAATAACTCAATTTCGTTTCTTTTTATGGCAGAGTAATATTCCACTGTATATATGTGCCACATCTTCTTTATCCATTCATCCGATCATGGACACTTAGGTTGCTTCCATGTCCTGGCTATTGTAAATAAAGCTGCAATGAACATTTTGGTACGTGACTCTTTTTGAATTATGGTTTTCTCAGGGTATATGCCCAGTAGTGGGATTGCTGGGTCATATGGTAGTTCTATTTGTAGTTTTTTAAGGAACCTCCATACTGTTCTCCATAGTGGCTGTATCAATTTACATTCCCACCAACAGTGCAAGAGGGTTCCCTTTTCTCCACACCCTCTCCAGCATTTATTGTTTCTAGAGTTTTTGATGATGGCCATTCTGACCGGTGTGAGATGATATCTCATTGTAGTTTTGATTTGCATTTCTGAAATGATTAATGATGTTGAGCATTCTTTCATGTGTTTGTTGGCAATCTGTATATCTTCTTTGGAGAAATGTCTATTTAGGTCTTCTGCCCATTTTTGGATTGGGTTGTTTGTTTTTTTGTTATTGAGCTGCATGAGCTGCTTGTAAATTTTGGAGATTAATCCTTTGTCAGTTGCTTCATTTGCAAATATTTTCTATTTGTGTTTTTTAACGCATCATTTTAACAGATTGAGAAGCCATGTGCAATGTAGACAACTTTTGGACAAAGAAAAGCAGAAATCAACGTCTATCGAGTTTCACTTCAAGGTTCTCACTAAGAAAAATGAAGTCCTTACTATTAAGGTCTCGTTGTGTCTTTTAGAAAGCGTAATAGAAATATGATGATACTGCTCTTAAAATTAAGGTGCTCTCCTCTGCTTCCTGAGAAGGTGGTTTCTCCTCACTGAAGTCCTGAGATCCCCTCTGGTTTCCTGAAAGACATTATTAGTGTCCAAAATCTTCTTAACACCAATATGTTCACAGATACTGTGCTCTGGCTTCCTACCCAAGCCTATGACACCTGCCACTTCCCTACTGACTACTTCCAGTATTTTCATAGGCTATGTGATATTGAAAAATGTTTTATTTAATGTATCTGCCAGTGGTGCTACCCTTACGCTCTTTAAATTATTTAATATTCCTACCCCTACAATGTGGTAATAACACGTCTGTTTTCAGATAAATAAAGTGAGGCTCAGCAAGGTTAAATAATTTGAATAAAGTGAAATCACTAGGAAGACTTCAAGTCAGTTTCTGAGCTCAAGTCTTCCTGCCTTTAAGGTTGACATTCTTTAAATTATAACTTGTTAGTAAAACTTATGATTTTTCTAAATGCCAGCACTGGTACACTTTGTTTTATAAAAACATGGTTATTTGTATGGTCATACAAATAGTAATTAAAGAGATTGAGAGTTATTTATATCTTTAGCGTAATTTCAAGTGTATAGTAAAATATATTATTATTATTTAAGGCAAATTATTCTAAGGCCTATTTATTTTAGAGAGCCTGTGATAGAGATGCTAAAATGTTTGGATTTATGAGTTACAGTGCAGTGATTGGATTTTTATAATTCTGAAACTGTACTCCTTATACTCACAAAATTTGTCTTGTAAACCCTGTATTTTGGGGCAGGTTTGGTAAAACTGTTAGCCCTCGCTGATGCACTTTAAAGTTCCGTGTTTGAAATCATCAGAGCCACTTGAATGTACGCTCCATGAAAGCTGTATCTTCGGTAGCTAGAGTAGCACCTGTACAAAATAGCTGCTTAATAAGCAGTTTTTAAATGAATAAATAGAACCTCATTTTCTTCAGTTAAGACAAAATAATGACTTAAGAAAACACTACTTTTAGTATGCTTTTGTCTATTTATAGTAGATTGAAGATTTTTGATAGCTTCTCATTTCTACTACGAAAGTAAGGAAGATGAAGGAATCAGGTAAAGAGCCTGAAGGTTTGTAGTAGCTGCTGTTGGGAATGGTAGCAAAAACCTGACTATAAGTACAGAAAAACAATCTTTTGAGTCAGGAATTGGTGATAGCAGTAGTTCCACACAACTGAGAATTTGTGTAAAATATATGACTGTAAATGCAGAAAGTTTCACTAATCCCACTTGGGGATTTTGCCAAGTGATTTGATGGAAAGGCAAGGAGAAAGCTTGGATGCTATTTTTAAGAGAATGGTTGAAGGACAGAGCTATGAGGTTCACTTAATACTATATGGGAAAATAAGTGAAGACATAAAAGGGGAGAGAAAAAGCAGGCAAAGAAGTACAAATCTCAATCAAATAAGAGAGATGGAAAAATAAGAAGTTGTAGTTAGGAGAGGGGATAGTTTTCTTAAAGGATTTAGTAGCAGAATAATGGCAGGGTTATGGAAGAGCTGTGGCTGGGGTTAGCTGTTCTCCTTAGAATGAAGATCAAGCAATTGGAGACTAAGGTATTAGAGAGGCTATCCACATGGACACTGAAGCCACCAATGGTGATGCCGTGGGGTGGAGAAGGAATGAGTCAGACACCAAAGGCTTTCATGACTGTGGTGGAATGATCAGGAACTGAGTGGATGACTGTATAGAATTGGGACAGAAGGTACACATCCAGGGAACAAGAGCCTAAATGGATCAAGGGCTGGTGTAAGAGGGGGTGCATGGTTCAAAAGCAATACTGGGGAGCTACAGGGATGCCAGCGCTGGCTCTCATGTCCTAGGATGTGAGATAATGAGCAGTCTACATTGAAGGGAGATCCAGAGGAAACTATTCTCAGAAGAAAGCTGATTTTTTACCTAAAGCAAGACAATGGAGGAAGCATTGTGTGAATAGGTTATGAAGGTGGAGGGATTTTTTCAATGTTGAACAAGGATTCCACAAGGTCAGAAAGGATGGATTTTAGGAGGTAGGGCCAGCTTCATGGCACTACAATCTGTGCAGTAGGACAGGGCTCCACTTCTAAGAAAGCCCTGTGCTTGTCTTAGTGTTCTGCTGTCCCTGCCTTGAAATTCGTAATAATTTTTAAACAAGTGACCCCACATTTGCATTTTGCATTGGTCCCCACAAATTATGTAGCCAGTTCTGTTTAGAAGAAGTGGAGAAATGGGAGTGTAGGTGAAACAAGAAGTAGCACCAACCTTCTGAGGAATAAATTATGGGAGAGATTAAATGCAGGAGGTTGTGTTGTGAGGAGAGACCAAGAATGGTGGGAGAAGGGGTGTGGCTGCAAGGTTCCAGTAACATCCAGGTCCCCTCTCTTTAGGGCAGGCCAGCTGAGACCTGGGTGGGGGAGGCAGTCAGCAGTCCCCTTCAGCCTCTTGCAGGTCTGTGTAGTGTATTTACGGTTTGCTGTAACAAATTACCACAGATTTTGTGATTTGAGCCAGCATAATTTTATTCTCTCACCGTTCTGGAAACCAGAAGTTCAGAATCAAGGTGTTGGCAGAGCAGTGCCCCCTCTGAAGGCCTTAGGGGAGAATCCTGTTTTGCCTCTTTAGCTTTTGGTGGCTATAGGTAATCTTTGGTATTCCTTGGTTTGTGACTGCATAACTCCGATCTTTGCCTTCATCCTCACAGATCCTCTGTGTTTCTTCCCTACTGTCTGTATTCTCCTCTCCTTACAAGGACACTTTTTGGGTCAGGGTCCACCCAGGTTAATCCAGGATAATCTCATCTGGAGCTCCTTACCTTAATAACATCTTCAGAGACCCCTTTTCCAAGTAAGGTTACATTCACAGGTACTGGGGTTAGGACTTGGACATACCTTTTGAATGCTGGTCTGAGACCAGCATTCAGTCCGCTACAGCGAGGTTGGCTGAGGCCACAGGAAGAGCCAGGCTGCATGACACTGGCAGCTGATAACTTTTCAGGTCTGTTTGGCAAACCAAGATTTTTATAATAATATGAAGCTTACCAGTGTTTCTAAAGCTTTCCAGCTGTGAAATTTAATACATACAAAATCTAGAAGATTAACACTGCCCAGAGAGACTTTATATCCCTAGAGGTAGCTATCTGTCCTTGGGGACAAAATGAGACTGGGGAGAGAAGTCATGTACCTTGGATCATGCTAAGTCTGGTTATAGGGAATTGAGGAAATGAGAGTCTCCACTCCTTCTCTTCAGCCACTCTCCATTCCAGAGGACATATGTGCTTCCCCGATGCAAAAGGATAGCTTACGGGATGACCACATTTCACCCCTCTCCATAAATATGAGCTTTAGAAGGACCGGAGGAGTGACCTTGTGCCTCTGTGGCAGAGACCCAGCTAGCTTCCCAAGCCATGCCTTGTAGAGGACAATCTTAACCCTCGGGGTGGGGGTGGGGAGAGGAAGAAATGTTGAAACTGTGTTACTGTGCTAGCTGTGCTGTTAAGTTTATTCTCCTCCTCCAGCTGGCAGGCGCTCTGAGAGTTAGTTGAGTAGCCGGAGCCAAATGGAGCTCTCCTTAAAAAGCATCACACTCATTGGGCCTTGCTCCCTTCTGCTCATGACAGAACAGAAACCATAAATTCCATCCATTATTTTCTAAGTGTTGACAGTGAGAAGATCCTAGATTGTGGCAGTGGGGCAGCAGCACAGCTACATTGAAGTTTGGAGCCCATACGAGCAACATCCCTCTTTGGGTGGCCTCTAAGGAAGTTGCCCTGAGATCAAGCTTGGGTAATATACTGGCAGATGGCAGAAGGGAGTGGAGCCTGAGCTGCCCGCTGTTGACCCTGCTCCTGTTGTGTGACAGAAATGATGCCACAGACCCACATCCACCAAGGGAGAGGTTGGGCATTGAAAAGAATGGGGCACAACTGGCTTTCAGGAGATCAGAGGCTGTAGCGTGAGAGGCAGAGGAAGAGGAAGAGACTGCTTTCCTTTTAGTATTTAAAGTAGAAATTTCCTAAGAAAGTATTCCAAATTATCATTGTACTCACACATCTCTCCTGTTCCTGGTCAATGGGGCATCGCTTTGCACAGTATCAAGGTGTATGAAAAGAACACTGAGAATCTTGGGCTCTAATCCCAAGTGGCAATGCCACTGATGCTGTGAAATTTCAGTAAAGGCAGTTTTCTCTGAAGGGAAGGTATAGGACTAAAGGATTGCCCTGCTCTAAAATTCTCTTAAGTCTCTGAATTTGCTTCCTTATTAAATTCAAACTCCTCAGCCCAACATTTAGAACACTTTACCCACCCATCTCTATCTCGTTTCAGTTCTTATCATTTTCCAGTACAAATCCTGTTTTCCAGATAAGCTAATCCACTTGCCACTCCTTGTGACTTTCTCATTCCAACATTCATAACTGGTGCAGCAGGATGTGCTTTTTACTATCTTCCACTCTTAAGCAGTGTCACTTAATTTCTTCAAACTCCTGTTCACAAATAATCTACTTATGGAGATCTACTGAGGAATTATTTTCCACCTCTGATCAATTCATTCAAACATGTGCCAAGTTACTCTCTAAATTTTATAGCCTTTCTTCCATGTGTTTGAGGAGTACAGCAATTTTAAATTAAGATAAAATATTATTCTCTTTAGTTTTTGCCACATCCTTAAAACCTTTTCATGTGTATTAATTCCTCCTAATTATACTGTATGTTTCTTAGCATGAAGCTCTTATATTCCATAATAGTACTTTCTAATTTCTTCCAATAAATGAGACAATTCTGAATGCTTTAGGATTAGTTTTAAAAATTGCTAGCTATTGAGCAATGGTACAGCATCGACAGGTGGTTGGTCCAGGGTAAGCATTCAGTAACTATTTTTGCCTGAATATATAAGTAAATTCTCACCTTTCTGCTCATAGTTATATAATTACACACAAAAACACTAACGATTCTCCCTCCTTTGTTCAATATAATGAATTTAACACTTGGCAAAAGAATAAAAAGTTAAAGAAGTCTAAAAGTTAACAAAGATGTGATTCACCTGTGTGATTCACCAGTATGTGGTAATTTATTTGCCCAAATAAGCTTTATTTTTAACAACATATATGAGAAATAGTTGAAAACATTTTAATATATTTTTATATGAATTGCTTCCATGCACAGATTCATAAAATCAGAGATGCACGATTTAAGATTAGATGATCATAAAAATTAAAAAATTAACTCATAACTTCTAACATAGGGGAGCTTGGTGTCTCTAAAATTGTCTCTTAGTATATTAGAAAATATACACTTTATCAGAACTCCAGTAAAATTTTCATAATATCTATTATATTATTCATAGTAGATATTTATTATGGTCCTGAATTATTCCATAACTATGGATAAATATAATGAATGCTAAGCTGTCTTATAAGTTGGGTCTTTTTTGATTTGGGGAAAACTCTAATTTAACATCACTGGAAGAATTTAGGGTGGGTGGAATCTTCTAAAAAAGGAAGCTTCTGGGATGTTCCTGGGGTATTTGGATTTGAAGGCTAGCCTCTTAAAAATTTCCTTGAGAACTGAGAATTTAAACTTAACCCAATTGGGAAACTCTTTTTGGTAATTTTCCTTATACTGTACAGGAGTTAGAAAAGCTATAAAAATTAACATTAGCCCATAAATCTAAGGGAGATCACAACAAAAAAAATGTATTCCTTAATTTAAAATATTTTAAGAGTTGAAATATAATCTATAGCATTAACATTTCACTGGGTATCTTGGATTAGATGCGTCTTAGCCATGATTCTCCTTATTAGATGGAGTGCCAGATAAAATTTTAAAATAAATAAAGCCTATCCCCTTTCTGCATCTTTTTCTTCTTTTCCAACCATTTGAGGTTCTCCTGTGAGGAGTGAGTAGATTTTCTAAACACACTGACCCTCTCCTTAACTTATGGAAAGAAGGAGTGACTGCAATCAGTCATGTTAAAGATTACCAGACAAGACCCATGCTTTCCTGATTTCAATCTATTTAATGAAGATTCCTTTCCTTAAGTAAAAACGAGGACTTTGATACAGAATTCTGGGTTGACAGTTTTTTTTCCCCCATAGTTTAAAGGAGTTGCTGTGTTTCATCCTATGTATAAAATATGTCTTTTATTCTCTGTTTTTAAGAGTGTCTCTTTACCAGTGATTTTTTTTTTAATTTTTTTTTTTTTTAATTTTACTTATTTATTTTTGGCTGTGTTGGGTCTTTGTTTCTGTGCGAGGGCTCTCTCTAGCTGTGGCAAGCGGGGCCCACTCTTCATCGCGGTGCGCGGGCCTCTCACTATCGCGGCCTCTCTTGCTGCGGAGCACAGGCTCCAGACGCACAGGCTCAGTAATTGTGGCTCACGGGCCTAGTTGCTCCACGGCATGTGGGATCTTCCCAGACCAGGGCTCGAATCCGTGTCCCCTGCATTGACAGGCGGATTCTCAACCACTACGCCACCAGGGAAGCCCCACCAGTGATTTTTTTAAATTTATTTTATTATTGGCTGCATTGGGTCTTCGTTGCTGCGTGCGGGCTTTCTCTAGTTGTGGCGAATATGGGCTACTCTTCATTGCAGTGCGCCAGCTTCTCATTGCAGTGGCTTCTCTTGTTGCGGAGCACGGGCTCTAGGCACGCAGGCTCAGTAGTTGTGGCTCACGGGCCTAGTTGCTCCGCAGCATGTGGGATCTTCCTGGACCAGGGCTCGAACCCGTGTCCCCTGCATTGGCAGGCGAATGCTTAACCACTGCGCCACCAAGGAAGCCCTTTACCAGTGATTTTAAGTAATTTTATTATGATGTTTTTGGTATAGTTTCTCTCATGTTTTGTGCACTTCAGGTCCATTGCACTTCTTGGATTAGAAACATTTCATTTATTTCTTCAAATAATTTTTCTGCTCACCCCTTCTTGAGGATTCCAATTAACTCATATGCTTAAGCTGCTTGAAGTTGTCCCACATATCATTGATATTCATTTGTTTTTGGTCTTTATGTCTCTGTTTGTTTGTTTTAATAGTTCTATTGCTATGCCTTCAAGCTCACTGATTTGTTTTGCTCTGTAGTGTTTAATTTGTTAATTCTATACAGTGTTTGTTTCATCTCAAGATATTAGATTTTTCATCTCTATAAGTATGATCTCAGTCTTTTTCATGTCTTCCACATTAATATGCTCAATCTTTCCTCTACTTTCATAAGCATATGGGATATAACTACAATGAGTTTTATAATGTCATCACATACTAATTCCATTGCCTGTGTTAATTTTGGATTGTTTCTATTGATTGCGTTTTCTCTTCACTATATTTCCCTGCTTCTGTACATGCCTGGTAATTTTTAATTGGATGTCAGACATTATGATTTTGCCTTGTTGGATGGGTGATGGATATTTTTGTATTCCTATTAGTATTCTTGAACTTTGTTCTTGGCCATAGTTAAGTTACTTGGAAAGAGTTTATCCTTTTGAGGCTTTCCATTAAGTTTTATGAGTTAGGATTAAAGAGAAGCCATTAGTCTAGGGCTTACTGTGCTCTACTGCTGAAGTAATAACTTTTGGGGTCTACTGAATGTCTCTTGAATTATGACTAAAATCCCATGCTTAGGAACATGAACTGCTCTCAGCTCGGTGTGACCTTTGGTGATTGGTCATTCTACTCCTGCAGGTGGTTCTTGTTTCCTTACATGAGTAAACTGATTTGTACCCAACTGAAGGCATGAGGGGATCTTCTGGAGATTTCAGGAGTCTTCTCTGTGAAGATGTCTATGCACAGGGACTCTGCCCTGCAACTTCTAGGTGCTCTGGCTCCCCAGATGGTCAGTTCTGTTTCTTCAACTCTTAGAGATGACGAGACTCAGCATGAGTTCCCCCTCCCCGCACTATCACCTGGAATCTCTCTTCAGACACTGAGCTACGGGAATCATAGTGCCTACCTTATTCGTTTCCTCTTTCTCAGGAATCACTATCCTGTGGTGCCTGATGTTCAATATCTGAAAAACCTTGTTCCATGTATCTTGTCTGCTTTTTTTTTTTTTAATTATTATTTATTTATTTATTTATTTATTTTTTTGGCTGTGTTGGGTCTTCGTCCCTGTGCGAGGGCTTCCTTTAGTTGCGGCAAGCGGGGGCCACTCCTCATCACGGTGCGCGGGCCTCTCACCATCGTGGCCTCTCTTGTTGCGGAGCACAGGCTCCAGACGCGCAGGCTCAGTAGTTGTGGCTCACGGGCCCAGTTGCTCCGCGGCACGTGGGATCTTCCCAGACCAGGGATCGAACCCGTGTCCCCTGCATTGGCAGGCAGATTCTCAACCACTGCGCCACCAAGGAAGCCCTTGTCTGCTTTTATAGTTGTTTCAGGAAGGAGAGTAAATCTGTTCCTTATCACTCCATCTTGACTAGATGCAGAAGTCCATTTAGTAATTTGTTTTTGCTGTTTAGTTTTAGTTGTTTTGTTTTTCATATAAATCCTTTTCCCCTAAACACTTAGTAATAGTTCACTGCACACAATGCACTTTTATAAATGTTTTGGATTGAATGAAATAAATCTTCAAGAAAAAGGGCAACTTCTGTTCACCAACATTTTGCTCAGAGGAAAACTTATCTGGAGAATTTAGTGGAGGACACAACTCTGAGATAACCAGTTCTATTCTCAACTCTGTTCCTAACAACTTCTGTGGAACAGAAGTTGTTAGGAACAGAGTTTTATGCCTAAATTTTCATATAAAACGGTAATGGGGGTTGGCCTTCCTCTCTAAAATTAAGAAAGGTTTTTTATGTTAGGTCCAACAAGGATAGTCTTAACTAGGATTATATTGAAACTCTATCTATATTGCTTTTGAAGTACTTTTACAATTGTGAATGTTATCTGTTTATGAATTATTCATTACCAGAAAAGGAGCTGATTCCAAGTCATGCTCCAGAAATCACCTGGTAAAGTCACTGTTAATAGCAACATGAGGCTACATCTCAAGGAGGGGAACAAATAAAAATTATTTCTCAGTTCAACAGTGATATTATTCTCAGCTTTTATGTTAACTTAATGACTTAATGGGTCCTTATTAATAAATGTTCCCATTTTTCCACAAACATTTCTATGATATTTATAAACAGCTTATACAAATCTCTGCTGTATTTCAAAAGAAAATTAAAAGCATATAAACTTGCTGCATCCAACTGTTTTCCCACCCTTCCCCTGGTTCATATCATGCCATCTGGGGCATCCAAAATAAGGAAAATTAAGTAACACAGATACATGAAAGAATTCTGTGTATACCCCAAAATCCATGTGCACAGATCTGTAAGCACAGTTGGCTTGATTTGTTAGAAGATTTAGTTTCATTCCGGTAAACAAATCCTCTCAGTAAAGGGATGATTTATGGCTGAAAATATTAGCCTGGCACCGCACACCTTTGCCATCAATACTTTTAGTCTGTGAAAGTTCATGAGAGAAAGTGACCTCCAAACATTCTTAGATTTCAAATCCAAACATTCTTAGGTTTCAGGTAAAAAATATTAACTTTACCTGGCCCTAAATATCAGAGTTATGTTCATCATTGTTATGCTAGATTCCCGACCAGTAGAATTTGTACCAATAGGGAACTTGTTAGAAATGTAAGATCTCAGACCCCACCCTGACCTACTAAGTCACAATGTGCGTCTAACAAAAGCCTCAAGTGATTCCTATACATGTTAAAGTTTAAGAAGCACTGCTATACATCACCTTGCATCTTTAAACTCAATCATTAAACTTGAGGTTTTATTCTAGATAAACTGTACTTCTCTTACTCTAAGAGACGTTGTACCTCTTGTCATTGTACAACAATCCTAGTGCTGAATGAATTGAATCTGATTTCTGTGATGACAAATGCAACTTACAGGCAAAGTTTCTGGTGGGTGGATGAGGTGCTGTGGAAAACTATTCAAGAAAGCAAGGTTCTTTCTTTCCTGAGAATGTGTCCCAGATCTCTTGATTCTGAAATATCAGACACTGTATATGACTACACAATATTAAAATTGCAACTCCTTCATGATTCTTTCAATGATTAGAATTTTCCAGAATTTACTCAAGCCCCTAACTTAAAATAAAACCAATTTTCATTGTTCTGATGGAAAGGTTGTATATAGTTGTTCAAAACCTCAGTCTTAATGCTAGAAATTTAGATCAGGAAAGGATGCTAGAGGTTAGTTAGTTCTCCTGTTTTAGACCACAACCTCTTGCATTTAAAGGGTAGTATTGATAATTTGCAATTAAAAAATTGTGTTATTTATCCTCTATTTAACTGATATCCTATCAGCTTCCAAAAAGAATTTATTATTATAGAAGACCCTCTATAAAATAAAATTAAGCTAGATTTGTATAAAAATGTATAAAGGCAATGAAATAAATATATCAACCACTTTGCCTGTGTTTACTGAGATTAAACATTAAATTTGGTTCTTCACCTCTTGGAAATTAAAGCAAAAAAGGTAAAACAGACTGTAAAGCAAGTTAGCTTTTGCAACCCCATGTATAGAATCCCAGTTGGGGATATTAATAACAACACAGTTCATTTCACTTTTTAAAACCTTCTGTATAGGTAATCACTTTTTTGAACCAAAGTTTTATCTGAAGGGTTATATTTCTGCAGTTAAATGGAAGATACTTAAATTTAGTTCAGTGTCATTCTAACTGTTGGATAAAGTCTAATATACAAGAAGAATCCACATCTCATTGGCTAAATCCTGAATAAATGAAACTGATAGGAACAAAGGTTTAATTTTTTACAAAATAAAAATTTAAAACTTTGACTTCCTAATGTTTGATAAAGTTATATCTACCTGGCCAAAACCTTCTGGTTAGGTATCCATGAAACAACTGGTGTTATGAAAATACAGTGCTTTTTGCTCATTACAAATATTCTGTCCTTCCCCAGATGAAGACACTTTGAGAACCAATAGTTTTCATGTACCCTTACTTGTATTGGCTTATCTTATGCCAATGTTGGTATTAAGACCAGAAACAGAATACTGAGTTCTTGACTTGGATTCCAACTACTATCTTGACAATTCATTTTCAATGCATTCTAATCTACAGACAGTTATTTTACAAAGAAGGGTGAATAGACATTTTTTGTTTCTAGTAAAGGAAGCAGTAGATATCAGTCTATTAATGCAAAAAAGTAATCATGAAAAGCAATAATTTCCAGTAGCCCCTTAGTTATTCAGAGGAAAAACATATAGTCATAAAAAGTTTTCCTAATTAGGCAACAACTGTGTATATGCATTGGAGGTGGGGGGAGAGGATATGTGTGTGTGTTGAGAAATAGGAATTAGATGAAAGGCCTTCCTAACTGTAGAATTATTTAACAAGGAGAAACTGCAGTGTGTGATGTTTCCCACTTGAAGATAACTTTAAGAGGTGGATAAACTGTAACCTGCCCATATGGATGAGATCCATTTTTTTTTTTAAGTAAAGCTCATGATAGATACACCTATGAGGGGAAGGGGCAGTTCTAAAGGAACCACACAGCTGTGGAGTAGTTTACCACTGGCAGATCCTCTTCACGATTTTACCTACTTCAATCTATTTTCTCCCCCAATCCTTGTCCATAGACGTCAGTTATCATCTGTGAGCAGAGGACAGCCCTGATGACAGAACAGTGAGCATTCCTCATCTTCCCACTATCACCGTTATCTCCAGTCTCTCTCTGGCCGCGTTCTGACTCTTCCTTTCTCCTTGGCCCAGCTAAAGTAAGAAAAATGTCTGATTGTTCTGCTCTTACCTAAAACCCGAAAAGCTCACCTTGGGGATTAAACCATCGTATCTTTTGTGTCTGTATTAATCAAATTAACTAAAGAGCAAAATGATCTACACTTTGTTTTGCAGAACGCTGTTAGAAGGCTATCATTTTACTGTCTGTCTAGGTTTATACACTTCCACGGGAGGGGAAAAAGTAACTCTTCCCTAGCTGACTGAGTCCTGCTAAGCGAAGTGCTTTTCTTTCTTTACCTTCTGCCACCCCCCCAAAACAATCTGTGAATTATGCAGTGTTATTGCCTTTAACAAAAGAGTAAACTGAGGCACAGATAAGTTAAATAAAACTTACCCAAGATCTTACAACCTTTAAGCAGTGGAATCACGTTTCAAACCTTAGGTATGACTAAGCACTAAGCCTGTGATCTTAACCTCCACACTACACTTCCCACAAATGAAACAAAGTATCGCTGTGAATCATATCTGATGTAAAATAGCTATTCATGAAGCTCTTCCTAAACAAGGCTTCATTTTAAGACATCTTATTTGCTAGCAGTAGGCTCAGAGCTCAGAAAGATAAATATTTTAATTGGACACCACTCATCTTTACCAATAATTTAGCATTTTTGTATACGTCACTGTTTCTTCCTAACCATATGTCTAAATATCCCCCCTTTTTTCCTGGTCCTGATTTTTACTCATTTCTTCTGATTTTCACTGATGTCAAAACATACATGATGATTAAGGGCAGAAACAACAAATGATAAAATATTTCAGAATTGCCAAAGCTTGAAAATTCTGATCTTTTTCGGAGAATATGATATAGTGAATATTTGAGGATTACTTATCCAGAGTTGAAAAACATTGGTTTCTTATTATTAACAAATAACTCTTTGTTGACAAAAGCATACTCAATTTAGCTGTCTTCTTCCATTACTGCCCCCTTACTCTTTATACTTTTGTTTCCTATAATAATTAAATATCAATATCTTATTTGTGTTATCTCTTTTATAGAACTTGAGCCAGCTTGGAATGACAACCACCTCTTGCATATCTGCATATTCTTTCCTAGCCCCTAGTGTAAAAGAATGTCAGAATAGAGGCATATTAAGTTTTTATTGGATAACATACTTTTTAAAAACTTTTTTTTTACATTACACAAATAACTCATGAATATATCCTATTTTTTACAAATTTTAAACATGGAGATGAAATCAAGCCACCTATGAAAGCCACCTTCAACTTTTAGTCCCACCTTCTCCATAGATAACTGTGTCTATCAAAAATTTAGCATATTTATTTCCCACCCTTTGTGGATATTTTAAAATATTTATTTATTTATTTAGTCTGCACCAGGTCTTAGTTGTGGCACACAGGATCTTTTTAGTCGCGGCATGCAAACTCTTAGTTGCGGCATGCATGTGGGATCTAGTTCCCCCACCAGGGGTCGAACCCAGGCCCCCTGCATTGGGAGCGTGGAGTCTTACCCACTGGGCCACCAGGGAAGTCCCCCACCCTTTGTTAATGCTTTTACAGAGATGTCAAGTGGATCCAGAATTACTATATACATTGTTTTTCACGTCTCTGTATTTTACATACCGTAGATAGTCTGCAACTTTCATTTTTTGCAGAATGTCTTAGAATTCTGTTGCTGTTACCAAACATAGGTATGGCTCATTCTTTTTAATTGTTGCATAGTATTTCATAAAATAAAAATATCAAGACTCATTTAACCACTCACCATACAGAAAAACATTTGAGTTCTTCTCAGGATCTTATTATTATAAAGGTAGCTGAAATAAACATTTATTTTTATGTATCTTATATACATGTGTTATTTTAGGGTAGATACTGAGAAGTAGAATTTCTGGGTTATGGTATATGTCTTACTCTAAGAGATATTTCCATAGTAGGAAGTTATATTGGGGTCAATAGGTTCAGGCACAAAAGTAAGAACTTCCTCAATCCTGGAGTCAAGAGTCGTAAAATGTCTATCAATTTAGCAGGAGTTGTATTGAATATTTTTACAATGGAAAACATATTGTATGAAAATCAAAGGAAATGGATACTAACTCCCCTCTGCGGCTAATTAGAAGTTATGCAACCTCTCCAGACTTGCATTTCCTCAACTATAGTATTAGGATGGGATAGGACTAGAGGATTTATTTCTCAGAAATGTTCAGATCTACATGGCATATTTCTGTTCTTCATTTATTCGTTCATTCAATAAACATAAACAAGGCATATATAAGAATCTATAATGTTTCCATAAGGACTTAACAAGAAATAATACCAGGAAACAAAGCAATGTATAAACAGATAGCTATCATTTAAGTAAATGTATCTAGGCCACAAAATGTGTGCTTTCAAAAAAAAAAAGAGAGAGAAGGGGTACAAAAGATAAACACTTATCATTTATTTAGTTTGCTTTATTTATCCAGATTTTCCCCTAAATACAAGTCCTCTCATCTGCTACAACTTCAACTGTATGTAGTCCGTACACACACTGAATAAAGAAGGGGTCAAGAAGGAGAAAGTATGGAGGAAGGCCTTCCTGAAGAAGAGACTTATGAATTTAATACTTGTTAAAGACAAAAAAGAAAACTATAACCACTTTTATCCAGTTCTTAAAGATTCCTCTCATTTAGCACTTAACCTGTACATCTCTTCATTTATTTAAGCTTTCTTAGAAGTTGTAGTAGCTTCAAAGGCAAAGGGACTATGTGAGGACACAAAAAAGATGAATCAAAACACAGACAACGTAATTTATAACATTGAATTATCAGTCCACTGAGAGGACAGCCAGAAATAAATTGTATAAAATGTAGTTATATTAAAATGAGGAAAACATATGAAGGTATCAAGACAGCATTTAATAATTACAAAACGAATAATGAGAAACCTAACTAAGACAGAATCATAAATAAGTTCCTGTCTGTCAATGCCATCCTTGGCTCAATAGATCAATTTACTTTCAATTTAGACAGTTGAAACTTACCCACCCAAAAAGTGGAAAATTGAAACCCTCTCTGAATAGGTGATTTCAAAGCATGATTTCACTAAGCCTTTGTCAATTACATCGATTTGGTTAAGTTTAATTCATTTCAGAGGACATTTATCATGCCCTAAGCATTCTAGTAATTGCTAGGGACATAAACATGACAAAACATGACCCCTACCAAAAAGAGTTTACCTTCCATTGGAAATATTTCAAAGTTCTCAAATCTCAAAACCAAATTAATTTGAGTGTGTCATCTTTAATCAAAGAAAAGAAAAACAAAGAGGGAGAGAGAAACAGTTTACATATATATTTTGCAAGGACTTAGCATGATTGGTTACAGAACACACCACCACCAACAACAACCTGTGCGGATACCAAAATCCGGGGATGCTCTAGTCCCTTTTATAAAACAGCGTTCCTGCTGTACCCAAGTTTCGGCTTCCACAGTTCCAACCAACCACGTTGAGTTAATCTGCAGATGCGGAACCTGCGGATAAGGAAGGCAACTGTACTTCCATAACTTAATTTTACTTCTATAGACTTAACATTCTTTAGCTGTGAGAGAGGAAGAGAATTAAATAATCTATGGCCCCTTTCAGCTTTAACCCAACAACTGAGTCAGCTATTAGGCTTCCAGTTGTTTGTGTAGAAAAGTAGCAAATAAAGGTAGCCCAGATAGGTCAGTTCAGTGAAAACCATGTCAAGTTAAAAGGTGTTCAATTATTCAGTAGACCATCTGCTGCTCTTTGTATATCTTACCTCACTGTATTGGATAAATACTCTCCCACTGATAATAATACTTTTCAAGTAGGGTATTTAATGGATTTAATATTTTAGAACAATGGTAAATTCATCAGATAACTCATACTTAATCTCAACCTTCCATTTTTTTTTTTTTTTTTTTGTAGAGGAGGTTTTTTTTTAATTATTATTATTTTTATGTACAGAAAAATCAATAGTGTACACTTAGCCCAGTTTGGTGGCCAGTTCTTTGGCCTTTGCCTTTTCCAGCTTGGCGATGCGAGCCACTGATTTGGGACCCAGGACGTTGCCTCCCCAGTGACGGCGGATCTCATCATATCTGTCTCAACCTTCCATTTTTAAATCCTTTCTTAATAAACTGAGGCCACTTTTCTGACCATGAATAAATAATATGGTAAATGAAATTTAACACTTTTTTGGTTCTGTTTATATTTAAAATTTTACATAAATCTCAGTGGTGTAGAAGTTAATAATACTAAGACAGGAGATATTTTTACTTAGTATTTTTGCATCTTTCTTCTAAATGTGGAATGTAGCAAAAAAAAAAAAAATCCACTAGATCTTTAATCAGTGTATCACAGGCCTCTAGCTTGCTACTGGGCTATTTATTTATTGAATTCATTTATGCAAAAATAAAACACCTGGTTAGAATTCTATTCATGGTTCAGTTACTCTAAGATTAGTTATAATTTCCAAATGATATAACTTTTGTACTGACATATTTAACCTCTGGTTTGTAGATGTAAATTTTAATTTAACTTATGCATTTGATCTCCCATGAGATGAGAAAAAATGATACTTATTTAAAGAAATATGTAGCAATAAGGTGGAGATACTTCCTTAAAATCTTGTACATGTAACCATTCTTACATTCTTTCCATTCTTAATATATTTTCTTTCTGATCGGCTTCTAAACATTTTAATTAGATCTTCTTTTATACTTATTGTCAACCTATACTTTAAATAGCCATTTGCCTCACTCACAATCATTAATGATGTATAATCTCTTAGAGGTAAGATTAGGTCCATTCAGCCTTAGTTCTGTATACACTTTGTATGTTAAGTGATTCCTCATACACCAGACTTACAAAGGATTCCACTCAAATCATTTATCTCCATCTCTTCCAAGTCCAATGCTGGACCTGGCATTGTACACTCATCATCTAAAAGCTCATCTCTGGTAGACATGTACAAGTAGCACAGATAGTTCAAAGCATAAATTTAATCTAACGTCTCACAGGGGCAGAAGTAATGATAGCAGAGCTTCCTAGATCTCTTCCAGCAGGACTGCCATCTGGTCTATCATTTCTCAATCTTTGGAAGGATCTTCTAACAAAAGACATTTCATTGGATATGGAAAAGCTAAGAAAGGTTTTAACTTATCTGGCAATCCCCCTAGTGTCAGACCCAATACACTCATACATTTCAAAAGAGGCGGGCAGGGTAATAGACCACCAGAAAAATAATAGATAAGAGCTTCCCTCATTTCTTTATGACTTCCCAAGTTAGACTCTCCCATACTATAAAGACACTAAATACTAACCCTCCAGCTCTTCATCCAAGTGAAACATTAAAGTCTCTTGTCCAAGTGAAAGTCTGATAAGCCTTCCGTTGGTCTTTCTGCTCTGTTCTCACTGGTCTCAGAGGAGCGTAAGGAACTGTTTACCTCTGAAGTCAAGAAAAATAATTTAAACTTAAATTTATGATTTTTTCCTTCCAGTTTTATCATGATATATTGACATACGGCACTGTGATTTTAAGACGTACAGCATGATGATTTGACTTAAATACATCATGAAATGATGACCAAAATAAGTTTAGTGAACCTCCATCATCACATGCAGATACAAAATAAAAGAAAAAGAAAAAAATATTTTCTCTTCTGATGAGAACTCTCAGGAGTTACTCTGTTACCAACTTTCTTTTTAATTTTTCTTTTAAAAAAAATTTATTTTTGGCTGCATTGGGTCTTTGTTGCTGCACGCGGGCTTTCTCTAGTTGCAGCGAACGGGGGTTACTCTTCATTGCGGTGTTCGGACTTCTCATTGCAGTGGCTTCTCTTGTGGAGCACCGGCTCTAGGCGCACAGGCTTCTGTAGTTGTGGCATGCAGGCTTCAGTAGTTGTGGCGCACGGGCTTAGTTGCTCCGTGGCATGTGGGATCTTCCCGGACCAGGGCTCAAACCCATTTCCCCTGCATTGACAGGCAGATTCTTAACCACTGTGTCACCCGGGAAGTCCTCTTAACAACTTTCATGTGTAACATACAGCAGTGTTAATTATATTTATAATGTTGTACATTACATCCCTAGTGCTTATTTATCTTGTAACTGGATGTTTGTATCTTTTGGTTACCTTCATCCATTTCCCCCTCTCCCCACCCACCTCCTCTGGTAACCACAAATCTGATCTCCTTTTCTATGAGTTTGTTTGTTGGTTGGTTTTGAAGTATAAATGACCTACAACACTATGTTAGTTCCTGGTGCACAACATAGTGATTCGATATTGCTCTACATTTCAAAGTGATCACCACGGTAAGTCTAGTTACCATCTGTCACCATACAAAGATAGTGCATTATTATTGACTGTATTCCCCACACTGTACATCTCATACATATGACTCATTTATTTTATAACTGGAAGTCTTTACCTCTTAATCTCCCTCACATATTTCTCTCATCCCTCCCCCAAAATAATAAAAAATAAATTTAAGTATATGAAAATAAACTAATTCAGACAGATTATTATAATTGTTATTTAATATTATCATCATTATGATTAATGGTGCCCATTAGAGTTGGTATTTGTTCCTAGAAGAAAACTGAAAAAACACCCTAGGGTTATAACTGCATAATACATGTACGTGTGTTTGTGTGTGTGTGTGTATTTTCTTTAAGTAAATGGTAGGAAGGGGAGTGGTGCTAAGGTAGCACCCAAACGAAAAGCAGCAAAGATTCAATGGAATAACCTGGTAAGCAAAGAAAAATGTTGAAAAAGTATTTCAGAGAATCACTTGTGAAAAATTGTATTCTGCAAGATGAATTATGAGTCTCATCTTTAATATGTGTCATATTGGCTTATTACCCATGTCATTATTAGAATAAAAATTCTCAATTCTAGGAATAATTGAACATTTCTATTAAGAGAGAGTAAGTCTTTCCTCAGAAGTGCTTTGGCATGCCTGTTTCACCATTTGCTATCTGAATAATGTAGAAGATATGATTAATATTTCTGTTTTAAGGCCACTAATAAATATGTTTCTGAAATATATTTTTAAATAAAATTATTACTATACTAATTTGTTCAAAGTAATCTTCACCAAAGCTTAGTTTGTTTGATTACTAGTGTATTTTGCAGTGAAATCAAACAGCAACTCACGTAACCAACATATTTGAGAGAAATAGCAAAAAAGAAAAGAAATAAAACATTCATGATGGAAGTGCTTTTCTATTTTGATTGCTAAGACTATTCCATATCTTATATCTCTTCATATTACATAGTATTAATCAATATTCAGTAGATGATTATGAGATCAGGAAAACAAAACACAACTTGCATAGCCAAAGACAGAAAATGCAATAATTTCTAATCTTTCATTTAATAACAATTTCCTTCGTGACTACTGTGTGTTAATTACTGTTTTGAGTCTTAGGACACATGAGAGAACAAAACAGACCAAAAAATCATTGATCTTGTGGAGCTTATATTCCAGTCTCTACTTAAAAATGTTTGTATATAATAATATATTAATATGGTCATCAGGCCCTTTATCACAGGCAGTACAAAAGAATTGTGCCTTCTGCAAACACCATCCATTGCCACAAAGAAAGCAGCTATCATCCCAGGAACATAGGTTAGAAAAGCCAGCTGGTCACGTATCTATCTGTCTCGCTTCTCCAGCAGGTAACATCATTCCTAGCTTCAACCTCTTTGAAAGACATATTTATAAGCTTTTGAGAAAAAGAACCAAAGTTTTTATTCATAATTTGCTTGAAATAACATATTATCATGTAAAACCGTCTTTTGGTCTTTGAAATCATTCCCAGTCGTTCTCATCTGGATGAAAGCCACAAGCCAACAACTGTGTGGGTTGTTAAACAGTAACCACATCTCCTTATTTCTCTCTTACATTCTCACTTTTCACATTCCTCTATTTTTTCATGACAAATAGGAGAAAGTAAAGAGAAGCCCAGGGGTGTGACTGATAAGTCCTGCTTGGTGAAGAACACTTACTGGATTCTGAGGAGACACGTTAAGGCTCAAGGATGCCCTGGATGAATCTAGGACTTCAACTTTTTTATTAGGATGTTAACTGTCATTGTATCAGTTCCATGGAGATAACACAAATAAACAACCACAGAGTCCTCTCATCTGTCACCAAGAGGCACAAACAGTTTTTGAGCAACTACTCTATACTGTGAACCATACATTGTATGGTTCATAGTGGTAAAAGACAGTCTCTCCACTCAAGGGGGCAGGGGATACATATACATACATATATATATATATAAAACAACTATACAATGTATGGTTCACGGTTCAATACATATATATTCAGACATATATGTATGCATGTGTATATATATATACACATATGTGTTTATGTATATGTATGGTTCATATAGATGTAAAAGAAGGGCATTAACATTTTAAAAATACAGAATGATGTCATATTCCACACCTACACCCACTCCCCACTCCACATTCAGACCACTCTTATCTATCGAGATAGAAATCTAGAATAAAAACTTAATAATTGCTATGTATAAAAAGATGGCAATCATTAAAACATAGCCTCATGGATCAATCAACTAATATTTACTCAGTAGTCAGAGACATCTGGCACAATGAAAGATTTGCAATGGTCCCTGCCTGCAAAAGAGATTAAGATATAATAAGGAAGAAAAACAGAAAAAAATACCATAAATGCAAATGCAGATGATAAAATCACAGAATTATAAGAACAAACATATTAAAAGGAGGATAAAGTTTGTGTAAGAGAGAAAATGAATTTCTTTTAAGTCTTTAATCTTGGTTCTTGAAATTTTAAAGATTTGGTAATTGTTTTTCAACATTTATATGGCAGGTTATTGAAACTTAACCTAGTCTTGCATCTTCCATTCCAAATCTATTTAAGTCCTTTGAGAGGCTCTCTGACCAAATAATTTGCATTACTTCTTTTCTGTTCAGTTTTTCATGCTCAACATTGCCTAGTTTTTTTGTTTTGTTTTTTTTTTTGAATTTTACTTTTTTTTTTTTTATACAGCAGGTTCTTATTAGTCATCAATTTTATACACATCATTGTATACATGTCAATCCCAATCTCCTAATTCATCCCACCACCACCCCCCGCCGCTTTCCCCCGTTGGTGTCCATACGTTTGTTCTCTACATCTGTGTCTCTATTTCTGCCCTGCAAACCGGTTCATCTGTACCATTATTCTAGGTTCCACATATATGCGTTAATAAACGATATTTGTTTTTCTCTTTCTGACTTACTTCACTCTGTATGACAGTCTCTAGATCCATCCAACATTGCCTAGTTTTGATAATAACTAGCAATCATAAGAGGAAAGGAAAATCTTACACTGTAAAAGAAATGTTCTAATAAAAACAACTCTGAGATGACAGAGGGGGAGGAAATTCTCTAAACAGAGATCTGCATTTCCCGGGAGATATTAAATTTCAATACCAAGAAACTGCTTCAGTCCTGAAAACTCTATTCTATTCTTTATACAGAAAAATTGTGATAAGATTATAATGGTTCAATTCTTCCAAATCACAGGGTGATATAGAAGTTAAATTTTTATTTCCACAGAATTACTAAGACTATTTGAGGATTGACTTGATATCCTGGTGATCTCCAAATGTCTTGGGCATTAGTGTGACCCAAGGTACACCTTAAGCCTCTGATTGATGGAAGATCCTGGGCATATGGCAGGCTGTAACATAGAAGAAGTGCCATCCACTTATGGTAGCCGAGACAACAAGAATTTATGGTAATGTTTGTTTCTCCATCAGCTTTTATTCACATGTTTTCTAGAGGGAGTAAAAAAGCAGACTTGCCACAGGTGGTGTCAGACAAGATATTGAGCACAATTCAGTAAAAATAAATAAACCTTACTATTCTACTTATCCATTAATTTTTCATTCTGGAGGCTCACTAAAACAGATTCAATCTAAAAAAAGGGAGAAAATGTTGGTGTGCCAAGAACCGAGAAGATACCAGACCAAATAGTAGTCTCTGCTGCTTACGGTGTATGATGCATGCAGACATGATACAGGAAAATTCCAGTCCCAAATGTTGCAGCAACATGAAAAGCCGAGTGCTCAGGGATGCTTAACTAACAATGTGAAGCTGAGCAAACCCTGCACAGGCAAACGATTCACTTCATTAGCAGGCTAATTAATAATAAGATAATTAATTTTTCAAGAAGAAGAGAATGAGGAAAAGTGTTGTGTGGGAGAAATATATTTCTAATTCACTTACTGAGTAACATACTAATTACCTCCATTTAATAGAAGAGATGAAAACAAATAACATAATTTCATGCCAAAATCATTTTCCAGAACTCCCAATTTCCCATCAAAATCAACCAAGGTCCAGTTTCTAAAGATTTGTTTTCTGTAATTCACAGTTTAATATAGAAGGAACATGCATTTCCATGTTTAGACTCCACTTGAACCATTTCAGCACCTATAGAAGAATCTTCAAGCAAATTATTTTAGTGGTTGAATTTAACTGCATTCACATAGAACCCTCTATTTTCAAAGAGGGAAGAACAAATTTAAAACCTTTAATATATCGGACTAGTAAAACTGGTCAAATATAAAATAGTTGTTAAATAATTGCAGTATAAATTCACTGGAAATATTTAAGAAATGTGTGATTTCACTGAATAGAAACACTTTAACACCAATTTTTAATAATTTCAGAATAAGGCTAACTGCATCATCTGTCTTCATACGTCTTTTCTTTGCACCTGAACTCTAAATGAGAAACATCTGGTACTGTTTAATTCATATCATTTATTTGATGTGGCTACTTCTGTGAGAACAATTCAGATTTCATCAAGCTGAACTATGGAGAGACTGCCACTTTATTTTCAGGAATAATATTTATCGTTTCCAATCTGATCTTGATACATGGGGCCCAGAGAAAATACCAGAAGATTACCTTTATTTTGTTGTGTAGTACTTTTCATTAGGAAATAGAACATCTTAAATTTTAAAATTTGAATGAAGGAATGATCAAATGCATTTATTTTTGTAAATAGTACTTTGCTTTGTTACTAATTATTGATTAATGCTCATTCAATTGAATAAATATTTATTGAGTGCCTAATCTGATGTGAAGAGTCAAAAAGATGAGTTATACACAAATCCCTACTCTGGAAAAGGCTATAATCCAGTATGGGAAATAAAAATAATTCATATATTATTCTAAGAAAAGATAGTAAAGAAAGTGGCATAAAAATAATAAAGAGAATTCAAATAAGAAAACAACTCCAAGGAATTTGATGTACCAGGAAGATCTTCAGAGAGGGATTTGAAGATGGGCCTTGAAGAATAGGTTAGGGCATGTAGCCTAGAGAAGGAAAGGAAGGATATTCCATGCAGAGAGAACACAAATGCAAAGATGTGGGAATGGAAAAAACATGGGTTGTATCAGTACATCAGTGAAAAACCCTATTTGATTAGAATATAAGAAGACTGTAAGGAAGGAATTGGAAATAAACCTGAGAAAGTAGGCTGTAGGTAAATTCTGGCAGCCTTGAACTCCTGACTTTATTCTGAAGTAATGAGGAGACATGGATAGGATTTGAGCAGGTAGAGTGATGTGATCAGATCTGGCTGTCAGAGATTACATCATCAACCATGTACATTGTGGGAAAGCTGGCAGGCTCTGAGAGCCAGACAAGAAGTAACAGAGACCAAGATTAGGGTAGTGACCTTGGAAATGGGAAAGAAGGAAAGATAGATTAGGACAAAGGGAAACTGGGAAACTAGGCAAATAATTGAATGTAGGAAATGGAAAAGACAAGTAACAGTTTGGCACCTAGGTAACTAGAAAAGTGGTGTTATAATTAATAGTAATAATTAAGCCCAGAGGAAAATGGGTTTTTTTGGTGGGAAATTGATGAGTTCCATTTTGAACAAGTAGAATTCAAGATTCTAGAAAGATATCAAGGGGGTGAAGTCAAAAACTGTATCACTTTTTCCCCCCCTTTGGTGTAAGTAGCAACCTAACAAGCTTGAAGCATCGTACGTGATGCTAACTCATTTGCCAAACCCTTTGAAAATGTCTTGGTTAAACCTTGATTTTATTTTTTTTTCCATAGCTCCCCAGTCTCATTTCATTCATATCTGAAGTAGAAATCAACCTTCCTGGCTCTTATTGTTTCTATCCATGTTTCCTTCTAACTCAGTTTGTCATCAATCACATTTCTCCTCTCTTTTAACACCATCCTAAAATGGTGCACCTGCCACTAAGTTCTACCCCTTTATCCTAAATTTTACAGAGAAATTATTTTTCCCCTAACGACGCTCTTTTCTGTTTCTTTCCAGTTAATGCATTTTGAATAAATGTTTGTCTTCCCCATTAAAATGAGAAGAAACCATTCTATTTTTCCTCAGTACTGGTTTCTGTATTTTTTTTTTCACTTATATCTGACAGCAAATGGAAACTATTTTTCTGGGAAGATTTTTTTTAAATTTTTATTGGAGTATAGTTGATTTACAATGTTGTGTTAGTTTCAGGTGTACAGCAAAGTGAATCATTTATACATATACATATATCCACTCTTTTTTAGATTCTTTTCCCATGTAAGTCATTACAGAGTATTGAGTAGAGTTCCCTGTGCTATATAGTAGGTCCTTATTAGTTATCTATTTTATATATAGCAGTGTATATATGCCAATCCCAATCTTCCAATTTATCCTTCAAACTCACAAACTGAAACTCTTGATCGATCACCTTTGTTCTGCAAATCTGTTTGAAAAACAATGGAACTATAAACTCCTAGAACAAAATGTACATAAGTCCAACTTCGAGGTCCATAGTTAGGATCTGTCAATTTATTGCTTTTTCTTTGGCCTTTCTCCAACCCTGCTTCCCTCGTTCCAGGAAAAAGTTATTCCACCATATACTTCTATACTAAAAATGACATAAGTCAGGTTTTAATCTCATTTTTCTAGGAGTCCTAATGTGCAATATACTTATGATACTGTTTGGCTGAATGCCTTAATCAAGGCAGGAGTGGCTCCTGTGTCTGTGTGCACTCACAACATGTATTACATAACCCCATAGATAATGTTATAGTGTAGTCATCGTCTTCCCATCAAATTGTGAGATCTCTGAAGAGGCACCACCCCATCTTAATTCTTATATGCCTCATGCCTGGCCCAGTACCTCACACATAAGTGGTCTAATGTTTGATGAATAAATACCTAAATAAATGAATGTGCAGATGCTAGAGGTAGACCTCAAGGCCATCCAGGCCTTAATGCTTTAGACGATGCTTAAAATGTCATATCTAGCTCCTGATTCTCTCTCCTTCTAGTAGCTTTCCTTTTGTTTAATTACACATAAAGCCAAGAGAGTTAGAATTAATTTTAAAATGCTTGAGATAACATATCAAAGCTTAACAAAATCAACATGTGATATGTTAAATATATCCTTTTAAACAAATATATGTTGTCAGTAATGTTTCTTGACTTATAATTTACTTACTTTTACATATAAATTAAATTATACTTTTTTCCATTATATTACCTTTGTGACATTTTATGATTAGGAAAGTAGTGCTGTTGTGGTAGAAGACTTGGAAAATACCAAAAAACATAAAGAAGGAAAAAAGTCAATCATAATGCTACAGCTTAGAAATACCAATATTAATTTGGAATGCATTTTCTGCATAAGTTTTAATACATGAAATCATAATTTGTTACAGCTTTGTATCCTGGCCTACTTTTTCATTTAACATTGTATTTTTAGTATATTCATTGTAAGTAAACATTTTTAGAAATTATCTTTAATGGCCGTGTACTCTTCCCTTTGAAAACAATACCATAATATTTTTGCCTATCCCTCTATGTATTAGACATTTGGATAATGTCTAAATTTTTAAGATTATATGTACTGCTACAAGAACATTGCTGTAATAAAATGGCCAGCAGGTAAAAAACTGTGAATATTCAACCCTATACCAACTTGTTAATTACATTATTTAATTTAATCTTCATAATTTTCTATAAGATATATATAATTATCCACATTTTACAGTCAAGGAAATAGATTCAGTGAGAAGAAAAAAGTAACTTACCCTAAGTCACGTAACCAGTAAAAAGTAGAGAAGGTATTTGAACCAAAATTTGTCTGATGCCCTAACTTTGCTCTGACCAGGAAAACCACAGCTCTGATTGGTTTACAAAATTAAGTTCAAGAAGGCAAATTATTGAGGCAAAGAACCAACTTTTTAAAATTCTGTGAGCATTTCAATCTTTGCTATTTTTACAGATGAAAATTTTAACTCTTATTTATTATGCTTTTATTTGAATACTAATGAAGTAAAAACTGGTTAACTAGTTTTTTTATGTCTTGTAGCCATTTTTACCTCCTGTTAGAGAATTGTGAGTTCATAATCTTTTGCCATTTTTCTATTAGGGCCTTTGTGTTTTTCTTATTGATTTGTGCGACCTTTACATACTAAGAATATCATATTATCATTTTTTCCATATTTGTGGTAGTTTCCTAGTTTGGACCATTTTGTTTCAATGTTTTGACATACGAAAGTTTGCTTTTTATGTTGTACAATTTAATAGGCTTTATTTTCAGGGTAGTTTTAGGTTCACGGCAAAATTGAGAAGAAGGTACAGATTCTGATTTACCTCGGTCCCCACAAATGAATAGTGTCTCCCATTATCAGCGTCCCCCACCATAGTGGTACATTTGTTACAACTGATGAGCCTACAGTGACACGTCATTATCATCCTAAGATCATAGTTTATATTAGGGTTCACCCTAGGTGTTATACATTCTAAGCATTTGCACAAATGTATAATGATGTGTATCCACCATTACAGTATCTCAAAAATTTACATTTTAAGAGTCAATTCTATCAGACTTTTTAATTTGTCTTTTGTACTTATAAAGGTTTTTTAATTAAAATATTAGATGAATATTTCCTTACAAATATTAGGTGAATTTTCTTTACAAATATTTTGGTTTACTTTATATAGTTTAGGTAATGATTTTTATAATCACATATTTCAGACAAACAAAAAGCATATGGAATGATGTAACTACACGGAGCTACAGTGCGGCTTAAAAAATAAAACATTACTGAGATAACTGAAACCTCCTATGTTATCTTCGCAATAGAATTACCCTTCCTTATCTCTAGAGGTTAGTGCAATTCTGACTTTGGCTTTATCACTCTCAACAGGTTTTATCATATATTTTATGACATATTTTATATCACTTTGCATGTGTGCAATTTTTGCCTGTATGGCGTTGCTTTGCATGTATAAAATTGTTGTGTGTATAATATTGCTTCACAAATACTACTCTATTTATGAATTCTCTGAAGTTTTCTCCTTTCATTTAAAAATAGGTTTTAAGATTTATCTATGTTGGTACAAATCATTGCTAACTCATTTCCTTTTAAGTTAGCCAACTTAAATATGAAGTGATGACAACTAATTTTGGTGTTTTATTTTGCGTTCCCCCAAAAGCAAACTCTGAGATGAGGCTTCAAGTGTAAGTATCTGTGTAGTACAAGGAACCTTAGCAGAGGATTAGTGAAACAAGACAGGGAAGGGAACATAGCGGATCACGTATGTGTTATTCCATAGCCACTATGGAAGACAGTATGAAGAATCCTCAGTAAATTAAAACTATAACTACCATATGATCTGGCACTCCCACTTCTGGATATATGTCCAATGGAAATGAAATCACTATCTCAAAGAGATATCTGCACTTCCATGTTCATTGCTGCATTATTTATAGTACCTGTAACATGGAAACAATCTTAGTGTCCACTGATGGATGAATGGATAAAGAATATATGATTATAGATATAGATGATAGATGCATACATACACACACAATGGAATATTATTCAGTCATAAAAAAGAAGAAAACCCTGCCATTTGCAACAATATGGATGAAGCTTGAGGGCATTATGCTAAATGAAGTAAGTCAGACAGAGACAGACAAATACTGTATGATCTTACTTATATGTGGAATATAAAAAAACTGAACTCATAGAAACAGAGTAGATTGGTGGTTGCCAGGAGCAGGAGGGGGAGAAAAATGGGTGAAGATGGTTAAAGGGCACAAACTTCCAGTTATAAGATGAATATATTCTGGGAATCTAATGTGCAGCATGGTGACTATAGTTAACAATACTGTGCTGTATACTTGAAATTTCCTAAGAGAGTCGATTTAAACATTCTCACCACACACACACACACACACACACACACACACACACACACAAATGGTAACTATATGAGGTGATGGATGTGTTAACCAATCTAATTGTGGTAATCATTTTGCAATATATACATATATCAAATCATCATGTTGTATACCTTAAACTTACATAATATGTCAATTATATCTCAATTTAAATGGGGGGAGAAAAGGACTGTGTTACGAAGTCAGCTACTATTGGTGGGTATGTGACTGAAGCTTAATCTTGCAGATAATGGTGTAAAACACAGCTTCAAAGGTATTTATTCATCAGCTCCCATCAGTCATTATTTGATGCATGCTCCTGAGGTATGTTAATTCCCCAGCATTTCAGACATGCAACACACAATTGGACAGAAAGGCTTTTTGTATCCCAGAAAGAGTGTAAGCACATAGATACAGATGCCAGCAACTGGTGTCACTGAGTACACCAAAATGATCCTCTTCAAGGAAGTTGGGGAAGACAATTTTACTACAGCCAGTGAGGGCATAGTGAAATCTGTACTTCTACACATTTCCAGGAATAATGTAATTTGCCACAATTATTTTAGAAAGATATTTGACTATCTATATGCCAAGAGCCTTAGAAATGTTGGTACTAAGGGCAACTCCATAAAAATAATTATATGTATAGTCACCATAGTGTCATTTATAATGTAAAAAATAAGAAATAATCTTAACATCCAACAATATAAAAGTGGTTAGGAAAATTCTGTATGTCTGATGAATGAAATTTTGCCATGACAGCTGAGAATTACAAAGATTACATAGCTGTATGAGAAAATGTTTTTGAGGGAAGAAGCAAACTAGAAAAAAAAGGACGGTGAGATGAAATATTTCAAAATGATAATATGTGATTGTGCTGGGGGAGAGGGCTTATGCAGTTACATTGGTTTTATATGGAAAATAACATGTTTTTAGAGCAATATAAGCCTTACTCTAAAGATCATCCAAAATATTTTAATATTTATATCTGCTTTCTATGTATAACTTCTGAGGTTCTATATAAAATCTCACCTTGTCATCACAAAAGTCTTATGAAGTAATTGAGATTAATATTAATGTCCTTATTTTGCAGATGAGGAAACTAAATCTCAGAAAGAGTCAAATGGCTAGAAAGCGACGGCGCTTGCGATTGGACTATGTTTATGCTGACTCCTGGCACAGTGCTCTTTATGACAGTAGTGCTTGCTTGCCCAGCACCCCTTTTATAATAACTAAATATCTTCTTTTGTTTTCAAGACCCTCTTCATCTCCTCATATTCAAGGGTGGCTGGTAGATCTCAGCCTGACTAGTCAGAGTTTACAGTGACTGGTACAGGACTGGGCATGTGACCAAAGTTAGGCCTGTCAAAGTTAGTCCAGGACTTCTGCTGGAAATTTTGAAAAATAGATGGCTTCTTCCATTGGAGGGTACTAAACTGCTGGAAGATTGGTTGCCTACAGCCATATTTGTCTGTCAAATATGGCCATAGAGAGTGGCCATATTTGAGAGTGAAGGGAAGACAGAAAAAAACAGAGCTAGGAATGCAGAGAGACAAATGTCTCATGACATTGTTAATGCACTTGGATATTCAGATCTGGTTGCTTCAAGCCAAGGTCTGTCCTTGGCCTTTTGATGTTTGTGAACCAATTAATACCTTTTTCTTTTAATTAAGCTAACTAGATGAAGTTGCTGTCATTTCACCTAAAAATATCCTGGCTAATATGGAAGTCAGTTGTTGTTAATAACAATTTTTTAAATTTTTAGGTAGGCCAAGTCGAGGTGGGCTGCAGGGTGGCAAATATTCCCCTTGTACTAGCTACAAGGTGGCCCATCTGTGCTATGCAGTAGCAAAGCAGATGGTTAAACTGTTAACCTGTCATACCTTTGGACTCAAGTTATGTGTCTACTGAGGCTAGAACCTTAGGGAACTTGGTAGAAAAATGTCAGGATGCTGGAATATAGTAACGACTTCTCAATATGTCAAGCTTGACTGTTTTAAAGCAAAAAAAAAAAAAGAAGAAAACACCACTTTGCTTTATGACTGCATCTGACAATACAAGACAGCTGATATTCAATAGCCATGTGCTTTGAAAATTATAAAAGGCGAATTCTCCACCCCAACAAAAAGTTAGTGCAAGGAAATCCAGGGAGGCTGACAACAGTGTTGCAAATCATAGTAGGATCTAGAAGAAGCTGCAATAGGATTCTCCAGGTCCTTCCCAAGAGCCTCAATTAAAAGACAGTGGAAAGCACGTTCCCTGTCATGCCACCTAGAGATACAGGAAAGATTAGATATGACTTCCAATCCCAACCAATTGTTCTACACCATGATAAACCTTTAAGCTGAGATTTAGAAAATGAATAGAGCATTGAGGCCTAATGGTAAGAAACAGAAACTACAGACTCAGATTTCTCTTGAGACTTTGACTCAACATGATCTTGGGTTCTAGTTATTAGTCTAGAGCATTGACCAAACGCAAATTAACTGGATGCCTACCAAGGTGTTAAGGAAGTTTTCCTTCCAGGGAAATCTCAAACCTGGCAAGCATACGCATGGTAGTACTTAATCCCTAAACATTCCCTCCACCACTAAAACTTTACCAATAGGGAGTGCATTGCTAACATGTGGCAGCAACAAAAAAAGAGATCAAATGTAGTCACAAGAAAATAATTGTCGAGTGAAATTCTCTGCAGATTTCTGACCTAGGGACTCACTGACCTTCCAGGGCAGTAAGTACTAGCAGTCCCTGATGAGTAGAACCATTGTTTATTTATTTTTCCCCTCTTTTCATTCCCAAATGAGAATTTTATTGAGTTTACCCTTTATTTACTCCACCATTGTCTATTATGTTTGCTGTAGATGGTTAAACAAATATACCATTAGTCATAGACTGTTGAATCATGAGAAGCTACATCTGAGCCTGACAGAAAGATAGGCACAAAGCAAAGATCCAGATCTAGAGGTAATATGGTAACTGTACAACAAACATTTGTAGTTTTTAGACAGAAGTCGAATGTGGTATTTGTTGCAAATAAAATATTGAATAGTTGCCTTATATATTACATAGGAACAATGTATATAAAAAGAAATGTTGAATGTATGAATTAAAAGAAAATGTATGTGTTTACTGGGCAACCAAGTGTGATAAAATAGAGATGTATTGGTTTTAGCTATCAAACATCCCTGGCAACAGAACCCCCCTTTTTCTTATGGACCCCTCCATTTTCAATGCACAAGGTTTAGATGGGCTGCTCCAGGTCTAGGAGTATGCTCTGACTTGATAATTCAAAATCAGAATCCACAATTACTGTTTAAGAAATGGGCACATGACCCAAGGTAGGTCAACCAAATTAGCCTGAAGATTTTTGCTGAAAAGCATTGGGAAAAGAGCATTCTTATTCCATTGGCATTGTTGTTGGTAGACTATAAACCTGGAACTGCCAATGCTCATCTTTGCTACCACTTAGAAAGCTTCTGAGAACAAAACCAACCAAGAAAGCAGAGCTGAGAGGTGCAGAGAGAGAGAGAGACTCCTGATAACCTGTTAGCATCTAAATCAGCCATGCCCACAGCCTATGTGTACAGCATGTGCTTCTCAGTTATTTGAGGCATTAAATTGCCTTTTCTGCTTCAGTAAGTTCATAGGGAATAAGAAGCAAAAATGTTGATAGATAGATACCTCTATTTCTACCCTTTGAATCCTGGCTGTGGGAGAAACAGTACCCTATTTTGGTCTCAGATTCAGATAGTATACCTAATCCTGGAGAACATACTTCAGCCCTCAAAGGTGTTCCTATCCAGCTGGCACCACAACTGAGTTTTCACATGATCATTCCACCGTTCTATCAGGCCAGCTGCTTCAGGTGATAAGGTAACATGCTAAGATCAGTGAATTCTAAGCCCATTGCCACATTTCATTTGTTGCAAAAATAAGTTCATTGGTTGGAGGTAATGCTGTGTGGAATTCCATGATGTTGAATAAGGCATTCTGTATGTCCATGGATGGTGGTTTTGGCAGAAGCATTGCAGATAGGGACGGCAAATCCATATCCAGAGGTATCTATTCCAGTGAAAATAAAGCACCATGATGGAAGTGTTTGATGTAATCATCAGGCCGGCAGGTGACTGGCAAAATTACCAGGGGGATGGTGCCATAAGAGTGTCTCAGATTTTGTCTGTTGGCAGGTTGGACATTCAGCAGTGGCTATGACCAGATCAGCCTGAGTTACTGAGCCAATGCAAAGCCTCCATCCTTGCTTCCATGGCCACTTTCTGTGTTCATTTGTCAAGGACAGCAGTAGCTGGGGATACGTAGAAATAGCAACTTTTCACATGATTATTACAGTCCTCCTTTGCTGATGTCACTTTTTGGTGAGCATTAACATAAGTCACAAATATCTTCATACTCTATACCATCAGAGAGGTCTATCCACATATCTCTTCCCTATCCTGTCTTCTGACCAATTTTCTGATTGGGTTCCTTCCAAGTTTCTGACTATTCATCCAAACATTAAGCATTGCATGTGGATCAAGGTAGACCCATGCCTCTGACCATCTCTTCTTTCAGGCAGAAATGAACAACATGTGTACTGCTCCGACTTCCATCCATTGGAAGGATTTCCCTCACCACCACTGTCCTTTAAGGCTACCCCTGAGTGAAGCTGTAGTCCTGCAGTTTTCCACTTTAGAGTGATGTCAGCATACTATGCAAAATCACATGTAAACCAGACCACAAATTTTGTTCTGTAGTCAGTTGGTCATGGGAAGCTCCCCATGAGACCATAGGTACAAACTGAGATGGAGGAAGGAACTTAGGCAGAAATGTGGGCCATGAGCATCTGTGACCTTGGCTCTGTGCTAACTTGTGCCTTCAAAACCTGCTTGATCCTGATCTTATATGACTACATTCATGTGATAATGAAGTACTGCTGTACTGGCCCAATGTCTTGGCTTCTTGTCAACACTTGGTTCATGATAGGTAGCTCAGGTGATTTAGTAACTTACTGGTCCATGATCAAGCTTTCAGTTACTTATGGCTTGCCAGTAACAAGTAAGAAGCTGCTTTTCAAAAGGAGGAGAGTTTTCTACAGAGAAGACAAAGCTTTATCACAAAATTGTTAAAGCTCTGTGCTATGACTCACTTGTAGGGACCCACCAAAGCTTTCATACAGCATCCCTAACTACCTCTGACACTTCAAGAACCATCAGATCTGCTCATTCATACAGCCCAAGTTGTGGAGCAGCTTGTGTGGCAGCCTGGACCTGATAAAGAGCCTTCTCTTCCTCTGGTCCTACTCAAGGCAGCCTTTGGTAAATAGGTTGGAATAAGTAGTTCAAATGAGATAGATGTTGTCTCCCAAAATCCAAAGAGGCCCACAAGGTGTTTGACTCTTTCTTAGTGTTAGATGAGGCAGATGCAGTAACTTGTCCTTCATCTTCACAGGGATGTGTCAATATGCTCCAGACTACAAGATATCTAGAAGTTGCACCAAGGGGGCAAGCCTCTGAAGCTTTGTGTGGTATTTCTGTATTATGCACGTCTGTATATTTCTGAGGTGGTGATTTTTTTCTTGCATGTTATGATGAGACTATCCTTCTCCAAAGTATCATCACTAATAAGGAAGAGTTAAATGATAGTGAACAGAATCTTCAAGCCAGCCGTAAGTAATGTTCTGAAAGAAAGCAGAACACTAAGATAAGAAATGGAACCAGAGGCTAAAGTCCTAATGGCAATTTAAAAGGAAAAGAGGGCCTTCAGGATAGAAAAGCACAAAATTAGGAAATGAAATTATACCTCCTCTCCCATCAAAGAGAGAATGCCACATTCAGGACTAGTTCTGCAGGTCCTTTTTCTTCTTTATATTTCTTCCTTGCTTTTAGCACTTGGTATCTCTTCTATTGATACTTTCAACCTAAATACTGGGTTTTATCAATCATGCCTGCCAAAATTATCAGTTTTCCATGCCTCCCTCCTGCCTACAAGATAAAAAGCAAACAATTCATAGCCAAAAGGCTGCTTCAGATACAACCCTCAACTATCCCTCCAGCCACCCATGCAACCTATTCTCAAGCTATACTGGATTCCTCACCTTTCTTAGAATACACTGTATGTTTTTACAACTTCCAGTCTTTGCATAAATTACCCCTCTCCTGGGAAAGACCTCCCTCTTCTTCTCCTGGATTGCTCAGTTCATCCTCAAGACTCAACTCAAATATCATTTCTTCTCCGATTTCCCTGATTTACCCAAACAAGTTGATCAGTCTCACCTCTGGGTTCCCCACAGCTTTTGGCTTATAATTGTTAGAGTGCTGACCACAAGAGATTGTTGTTTTTCTATCTATGTATGCCTATCTTGGTGAATAGAACAAAGAGGAGCGTAATAAACATTTGCTCAGTAAATGAATGGATGGATTTATTACCTTTTGATTTGCCCGGATCTTCCACTGTACCGCCCCATCTATTCACCTGCAGTTTGCTGATGATGTTATTTAAAATCTTTAAGGAGGAATTTATTTTTCCAAAACAGCTGTGTAAGCAATTACCTAAAGTCACTAACAATATTCCCTTGAATTGGTTTGTTTAGAGGTCACTTAGAAAATTATGGTATTTGGTGGTTTATGATATATGGTGTTTAATTAGCTGATTTTTTCTTTTTCGGTGGCACATTCGTGCATGAATCTCTGTATAAGAAAGAGAAAGAACTGAGCAGTTAATTAAAATGCTGATCTTCTTTTTACAGTTTACTCTGTCAAAGTTATGCAGTTATCCCAGCCAAAATAGTGGACAGAGCCCATGATTAAAAAGTCCTTGTCTTCCAACATCCTGACTGTGTAACCTTTGATAGATAAGCCCTCCACTGCTCAGTTATCTTTCCACTGTAAAATGAAGATAATTCTGGCCCATGTTACAGATTTCTTGAAAATGTCAGTTTTTTAAGTGAGTACAAACACTAGTCAAATACAAACATTATGCAGACTTCTTGTGCCTAATAAAAATATCAGTACATTTAGTGAGGCATTCTAGGGATAACCTGTGTACTCTTAAGATTTATTTAACATTATATCTTTACCAACCTGCACAGTGTCTGACAAACTAGAAACCTAATTAACATATATTTAAATACCTTAATTCAAAGAAGATCATTGAGATAGTACCCGGAAAATTCAGGAATTTTTGCTTCATAGTTGGAGTTAACTTTTTCTGTCATTATTGTAAGCTAATGTCTTATTTCATCAAAAAAAAAAAAAAAAAACTAGTAGTTTACAGTCATAGTCATCTAGTTTAGGAGTCCTCATGTCTAGGTCAAATTCCAGCCCAAGTAAATCCCAATTCAGTAGTACGTAATTTTAAATTGGTAAATTTAAGGGAGCTATGAAAAGCTAATTTCTAAATTTTTTTTGAGAACTACAGATTCTCAGTTATACCTGTTGTCCTATAAATGCAAATGTCGACCAGAATATGAGAATACACTGACAATTTGTTTTACCTAAATTAGAAGTGTCACTTTGCTCCAACTAAATTAGAAGCACCTGTGTCACTTTGATCCAAATTCGGGAGTTGTGAAGAGCTCCAGGTTCAAGCTGGTCTGACAGCTGCTTCGAAATGGCAGGGTGGTGCAGCTGTAATTGTGGAGACAGCAGAGGAAATAGGGCTACACGTCAAGGGAGAATCATCCTACCATTTAATATTTTTTCCCCCTCCCGAAATCTCACCTTAATTTTGCTTTATATTCATAGTTCAGTTCTCTATGGAAGAAACTGTAAATTAGGTTCCTTAAAAATTAAACACATTCATTTATTTCACAAAGGTTATTGAGTTCTTAATATGTGCAAAGGGCAACATGCTACTCTGGTGACAGAAAGAAAGAGAAAGCTTTCACTGTAAACTCAGGGAGAGAGACTTGTGAACAGCTTGTGCCCTAAGGGAGCAAGAGGTAAAAAAGCAACTAATTTCAAGAGAGAGAAAGGGTCAAGGAAGACTTTTTAGAAATAGTTGCATTGAGGCAGAAATAGAGACACAGATGTAGAGAACAAACATATGGACACCAAGGGGGGAAAGGGGGGTGGGATGAATTGGGAGATTGGGATTAACATATATACACTAATATGTATAAAATAGATAACTAATAAGAACATGCTGTATAGCACAGGGAACTCCACTGTACGGTGGAAACTAACACAACATTGTAAAACAACTATACCCCAATAAAAGAAAGAAAGAAGGAAAGAAAGAAAGGAAAGAAAGAAAGAAAGAAAGAAAGGAAGGAAGAAAGAAAGAAAGAAATAGTTGCATTGAACAATTTTGAGAGATGATGACACTCTGAGTTAAGGTATTTCTAGAGGGAGGGAACTGTACCCATTTATTTCCCAGGAGTACCCATTTTCCCTGTGAATCCTGAAAAATAAAAATAACTCAGCACTTTTTACAAAAGTGTTTAGAAATAGGGAGCAGAGCACAGGGCAGTCAGGATAGCCAGGGGATAAATGATTAGGTGGTCAGGGGCTGATGGCGAAGAACACTGCACACCATCCTATGATATCCTATTATCCTGTTTGGGGACACCCAGCCTCTCACGGGCTTGAAGGACAGGCTCCAAGTGACTATAGCAGTCAGCCCCGAATCACAGCAATTTGAACAGGGATGGTTTAACATGAAGAATCACTAACTATAACATGGGATTGGAGTGCCCAGGGATTAGCTAGTAAGAAGTAAAAACAACCCTAAAGAACATAGGAATCCCAGATATAAGGAGCAGCCACTCCCTCTCAGGTAGATAGAGCCTGAAGACCAACCTACTTCCACCCCCAAGGCTGAGATCCCGACCTTGCTGGAGAGGGCACAGAAGTGGCTCACAGGATGCAGAGAGGATGCTGTGATGCTGCCCTGGTGGAACTTACTGGAGAGTCACGCTCCAGGGTGCCAGCAAAAACTATTCAAGGGCAGATGACTCAGCTGGAGGCACTCCTTATAAAACTGCCTAAGGGTAGAGGTACTGAGGAATCTGCTGGTTGCTGCATTCTGCTGTCCAGCATGAACTGCCTAGCTGGGCACCGGAGAAGCTGCCTGTACTGGAAGAGCCTAATGCTACAGAGCGATGCATTTCCAGGCTGCAGGAGCCAGACAAGAGGAACACACTGGAACCAGGAAGAAAAGCCCCTCCTCTTGCAATGTCTCTCCAGCGACCTCTAGTGACAAAGCTTATTCTGTTACCTGCTAAGCAAAATATTCCATCAGCCTGCTCCGTGTTCACAGAGCAGGTAAAAAGGGTGAATTCAGAGCTGAGAGGCAGCAGTAGAGACAGCATAGAGCCAACATGATTTATATCAAGAATTCACAAAAGGCTTAGAACTGGCAGAGAAAGCAGATGCTGAAAATAAACAAATGGTGGAATGTTGTTTAAGTACTTTGATCCATAGATTCCTTCCATCACTCTCTGCGGCGGGTTGACTGCCCTCCTTCGACCCAGCAGAAAGACTGGAGTTTTATTCTTTGAAGACAAAATAGAAGGTCTTTGGACTGGGATGTGCCGGGAACAGTGTGAGAATCAGGCGAATGTGGTGAATACAGACCTACTGAATGTTGAGCCCCCTGTGCTCTTCCTTCCTCGTTTCCTGGCTCAATGTTGACAACCTTTTAGTTCCCACCCTTAAAATGAGAAGGCAAGGTTAATGAGAGGTCTGAAGAAGCCTCTAACATGAAAGATAGACACCAAAATAATAATTGAAATAAAGACCTTAGAAAGGAGAAGAAAGTTCAATTATTCTCAAAGAAACAGGAAAAAAAATTGCAAGACTTTCTTGCAGTATAAAAGAACATTTGGTGGAAAAAAGAGAACATGATAAAAAACATGATGGCAGAGATGAAAAATTCAATAGTAGTGATGAAAGATAATGTCAAGGAAACCATCCAGACACTAGAGTACAAAGACAAAGAGATGGGAAATAAGAGAAAAGATAAGTGTAAGCTGGGACAAAGTGAGAGAGTGGCGTGCACATATACACACTACCAAACGTAAAATAGATAGCTAGTGGGAAGCAGCCGCATAGCACATGGAGATCAGCTCACTGCTTTGTGACCACCTAGAGGGGTGGGATAGGCAGGGTGGGAGGGAGGGAGATGCAAGAGGGAAGAGATATGGGAACATATGTATATGTATAACTGATTCACTTTGTTATAAAGCAGAAACTAACACACCATTGTAAAGCAATTATACTCCAATAAAGATGTTAAAAAAAAAAAAGAATATGTGTAGAAAAAAAAAGAAGAAGAAGAAGAAGATGGGTCAGGAGGTACAATATTTGAATCACAGAAGTTTCCAAAAGAGAAATCAGATGAAACAGGCAATCATCCTAAAAGCCAGGGAACCATTATTAAAATAATTTAAGAAAATTTCACAGACATGAGTTTCCAGATTAAAAGGGCTCACTAAGTGACAGCAAAAAAAAGATGAAAAATAGGCCCAACTAAATGAAATTTCAGGTAAATAGAGATAAGCTTCAAGATAGAAAAAAAAAAAAATGACAATAAGTATGCCATGCAAAAATAAGGAACCAAATGAGATATCTCAATAGCAACACTTTTCTCTAGAAGAGAGTGGAACAGCATTTTCAATATTATTATATAAAGAAAAGAATCTTTCAATGTAGGAATCAATGCCCACTTACCGGTGTTATGGTAAAATAAAGATATTTTCAGATGCACAAATTCTCAAATATTGTATTTCCCATGCACCTTTTCTCAGGAAATAATTAGAGGAGGTACTCCAATAAAACAAGAGAGTAAGCAAGAAAGACGAAAAGAGGGAATCAAGAAAACAGGATACCCAAATTAGAAGAAAAACAAGGGAATTCTCAGTATGACAAGGAGAGTTCCTAGACAAGTGCTTTGAAGTATCCCTAAAGAGCAGTCAGTTCAAATAGAGAATGAATGGACTTCTCCAGATGGATGACTCCATAACAAAGTAATTGGAACTGATAGATTACCTGAGAAGAATGATCTTGAGGATAATGGTACTGAAAGGTTATTGTGAAAAATTAGCAAAAGATTTAAATAAAACCAATCTAATGAATAAAGCAAGGCTATTACCAATGTCAAGAAAAATGAAAGTTTAAAAGGAAGTGTAATCTTAGTAAATTCCTAAAATGCTCAGCTATAAATATTATTTACATAGTCATAATAATGTAAGCAATTAATTAAATCTAGACAAAACTTTTAATGTAACTGTATTGTGGGAAATGGGGAGGGAACCAGAGGAGATGAAAGTTTCAGGGAGCTAAATGCTCAACCACCATATTAGAAAGTCAATTGATAATATTTAAAATTGAATAATCAAAATATAGGAGTATATGCATATTATTGAGAAATCTGAACAGGTATGAAGAAGGAATCTCTGAAGGAATTCAAAAATTGCAGGAGAGGGGCTTCCCTGGTGGCGCAGTGGTTGAGAGTCTGCCTGTCAATGCAGGGCACACGGGTTCGAGCCCTGGTCCGGGAAGATCCCACATGCCACGGAGCAGTTGGGCCCGTGAGCCACAATTGCTGAGCCTGCGTGTCTGGAGCCCGTGCTCCGCAATAAGAGAGGCCGCGATAGTGAGAGGCCCGCGCACCGCGATGAAGAGTGGCCCCCGCTCGCCGCAACTGGAGAAAGCCCTCGCACAGAAACGAAGACCCAACACAGCCAAAAATAAAAAAAAATTTTCTTTTTTTAAAATTGCAGGAGAGATTGACAGAAATGTATTTTGTTATATATGTTCCATTTATAAACTGTGTATATATTACTTTTTCAAAAAAAATGTAAAAAGGAATAAAAGAATATTAGTTTAAAATATTTGCATATTCACACTCATTGAACAAATATGTGTTAAGAGTTCACTCTGTGCCTGGCTCAATGCTCTGCACTGGGGATAAAACTGGAATAAGACAGAGTTCCTACCCTGAAGGAGCTTATACGATTGGAAGATGACAGAAGGGTGACGAGAGAAACATGAAACAAATAAATGGGAAGACATTGCCCTTAAGTGCTAGATGTAGAGTATGAACTGTAGCATGGGGAATTCAATTGTCTAAAAGACGTATAAGAGAAAATGTTTCTTGAAACATAAATGTTTTCACAGTTTAAAAGAGGTTACCATATTAGTTCATTAATAATAATAGAAGTCATAGGTGCTACTTTTTTTTACCACCTCCTACGTATTAGATGCTCATACTCAGTCTTTTACCTTCATCCTTTGATTTAATCCTGGCTCTAATGAGGCAGATCTTATTAGCCTCATTTTACAGATGAGCTGAATCATAGTAGCGTTAAGAATAGAAAAGCTTCACATCTGTGCCAATAGCTGACATGATTCAGACTCAAAGGGAGGGAATGAACTAGATTATTTTCTTGGCTTACTTCAAATACTGTGATTTTACAGCGTATTTCTTTCTATAGGTTGTAGTCAGTAGAGTTGAAAAGTCACTGTTACCAGAACCTCACAATACTATTGAAATGGACCTGTGTGCTAGAACATGGAGAGGTCTTTGCAAAAGAAGAAGTCTTTGTCCTGCAAAACATTCCTTTAAAAGTTTGATGTTAACTATTTATCTATACAGATATATGTAGCTACCAAAGAAAGTATTTCTTCTTTCTCTTTAAGTAAACTTCTTAAAATTTCCATGTGAATGAATTCAAAGCACCATCAAAATATGCTTAATTGTTCTCTTCTTTTGTAGTTCCCAAAATGCTAATATTGTTCATTATACTTTTAATATATTCTGAATAATTTAATTTAAACTCTAGTTACTTAACTCCATTTTCCTGTCAATTTAGTCATTGTGCACCTGCCATATTTATCTCTCTTTATAACCTAAAATAAAGGATAAAAAATGAATAATAAAATAAAATGCTTAACTCTATTTTGTATTCATTCTGCCATCCTATTATTGAAATACTTTGAATAGCATCTCCATGTGACCTGTGTAACCATCACAATACTGTATTCTAAATTGAAATGACAGATACTACCAATATTTGATGTCCTTTCGTCCTATTATTCTCTATGTGTGGCTTTCCATCTTGATGTTAGATGACCATTCTGAAAAGAGTAGGATGAGATTTTATATTTGCTAAGAGTTTTCTTTTTTAATACTTCCGAGCTGCTCGGGAAGTCAAGAGTTCAGCCTTTGAACATCTATAAACCATTGTGTAAATTATAGAAGCTTTTAAAGTCCTCACCATAAAAGCCTCATAAAAGGTTATTTTCATATTTAAAACTCACTGTGAATTTATTTTTAGACCAGAAAATGAGTTGAGAGTTGTCTTTAAGCTACTGTAATTCCCAGGTGTGTTTCCAATTAATTAGAGTATGTCAAAACAGGTCTGTTGAAATTAAATTACCTTTATTCTTCCTTTAAAACACATTTCCAAATCTGGGAGAAAAAGATTCAATAAACTACCAGCAACAAGGTTCTAGAGTATGAATGGTAAATAAAATGTTCTAAAGGTACACAGAGATCTATTTTATGGATTTAGCTTTGTTATTCACTGGTCTAAAGCCAACCTGCATGCATAAAAAGTAAATAAAAAGTGACTCAAGACAGTAGTCATAATCCTGTCTTTCCCTGCATTTGTACAGCACTTATTCTGAGCCCTCCTAATACATTTGCTACTTCCTACTATGTATTGTGTTTGTGTGTAAGTCTCATCTCCCCTGCTACAATACAACTCTTTAAGAAAGGCCCCTTCTCTTATTCATCTTTTTATTCCTACTGTACCTAAGCTCTGATTTTGCATATATTTAGCACTCAATACATTATTCTACTGGCACTTTAAAAAAATATACCTGTCCATTAAAGAATACTTGAAGAACACAGTAAAGGTAAAAAAAAACCCCAACAAATGAATCACTGCTTGTTCATCTAAAAACACCAGAAATGATATTTAAAAATACTACCCCCCTTTACTTTTTTCCTATTTGTGGCCATTTTAATATAGTTATAAGCCTGATGTCTGCATAATTTGTTTGTAAAGTTAGACATGATAACACGAACAGTATCCATGCTATTTTCAAACTGTAGTAAACAGTGAAATAGCTACATAGTATTTCATTTAGAGCCTTTTAAAACATAAAGTTATTCATAATTCTTTTGCTATGAGGCAGAAAGGTTACTGCAAACACCCTCAGTGTTTTTGAAAAGTTGTGCATCCTTCTGAGGATAGAAGTGTGGCCAGTGATCCAGTGATAAGACCACATCTCAGGGCATAGGTTTTAGGATGTATTGTATCCAAGGGAACTTTGTGTTTACCCACAGCTCTGAAGTGTGAGGTACTGGGGTACATCAGGTATTACTGGCAGTTTTGTTCCCCTGCTTTTCTACCTTTACCACCCAAAAAACCGACCTTCTCCAGAAGAGGAAGCTATTCACAGTTTTTGGCAGCTGAAGACCTGCACTGCCTCAGCTCATTTCTAGCAGACACCAAGTCACCCCATATTTATATTGTTAATTGGGAGGCTTCCATTAAAGAGAAATTAACCTTTAAGAGAAGACCCCTGTTCTTGGGCCTTCATCACCCATAGATGAAACCCCTTGACTCTATACATGGGCTCCCAGCGCAGTCTCTCCAGGCTCTACCTCTTATCCCCACATCTTAACCCCAATAACCCCCTGCTGTCCTGGATGCCAGCCTCTGCTCTGTTATATATTATATATTCAGCTCTCTGCTTGATCCTTTTGAAGCTGCTGATCTATTCAGATAATTTTTTATTTTTTATTGGGAGAGGGATGGAAATCTCCACCCAAGTTCTGTCATGGACACTGCATTTTCTGGCATGCTCCATTCCAACATCCAGGCCCAGATCTCAAAACTCCCTTCCAGGCTAGAGCCCTAGACCATCTTTTTGTGCAAGAGAAAAGATCAGACACTAATTATGTGGGAGATAATTTTCACAATTTTTAGTGCATAATAGGTGCTTAGTGAATATTTGTCTACTATTTAGACATTTCCTAGAGGTGCTAGAAAGAAAAACATTTTTAAAATTCTTTAATGGAAGTCAAAATAATGGTTACTTTTGGGGTTGAACAATGTCTGGTACTGAGCATGAGGGAAGTTTCATGGGTACTGGAAATCTTCTATAACTTGATTTAGGTGGTTGTTAGGATGGGTACACTTGATAAAAATCCAAGAGTTGTACACTTGTATCAATAACCACTGGTTATTCCCTGGGGACGCAGTGGTTAAGAATCTGCCTGCCAATGCAAGGGACATGGATTCGATCTCTGGTCCGGGAAGATCCCACATGACGCAGAGCAACTAAGCCTGTGTGCCACAACTACTGAAGCCCGTGAGCTCTAGGGTTCGTGCTCTGCAACAAGAGAAGCCACTGCAATGAGAAGCCCGTGCACCTCAACGAAGAGTAGCCCCCTGCTCACCGCAACTAGAGAAAGCCCACACGCAGCAACTAAGACCCAACGGAGCCAAAAATAAATAAATAATAATTTTTAAAAAGGATAACCATTATTGTATGTATCAATAAAAAGTCACCCCTAAAAACAAAAAGCAAAATCCTTGAGTTATTAGAATATTCCTAAAGACCTTTTTATCTCTAAAACTTCTGAGATTCTAAGACAGAATCCACTAAATAAACATTCAGATCATCCATACATGACCAGGGTACCTCTATCTTTCTGGCCCATGGGTGGGAGTAAGGTTATCAGCACAGAGTAAGCTAGAATGGAAATTAGAATCAGCTGTCTGCTCACCCCAGCTCTAAATGGCATATCTTCCAAATGTCCCTGAAGGAACTTAAGGGACAGACCAGGAAAGAACCTCCCCTGCTCCAATATTCAACAGGGATCGCTCACCTTTCCACTATTCCCTGTCTCTTCTCCCTAACTTCATTCCTTGGCTACTCCCATTCTCAATACTTGTTTCAGTATTGCCTTATTTGGTGGAACCTCTTCTCCTGCTTTCTGATATTGTCCTGTCCTATTTGATTCTAAATTTTCCATATCCCCTCAGTTTCAGTCAGCCTGGCTCTTGCTACAAGCTAAGTCTGAATGAACAGTGGTGTAGCTGCAAAATAGAATACACAGCAGCTGGACTAGCCTCTGGCCTCCCCACTAATAGAGGGGTCTGGGACACAGGAAAACTGGATGCAGCGTACAAACGTGAAGGAGGCCAAGCCTGAGGTCTGCAGCAGAGTAATCAGAATCGGGAATTCAGGCAAAGCTTACAGGAACAGTTACCTATTAAATATCAAAAAGGAAAAAGAGGACTTATTCATAATCCAAGAGTTGATCTTCGCAGAGGGCACAAAGAGAGTTGGAAGTTGAAGGCAAGAGCTTGGCCAAGTGATTGAGCATCAGTGATCAGAATTATGAAATATGAATGTGCAAGAGGCAGAGGGAACTGAAAGCCAACTCTGATTCATCCTGAGATCTCCTGTGGGCTCATGTTAAATCAAAAGCAGTCCCCAGAGAGGCCGGTCTGAAGCCTGAAGGTGAGGATGAATAGAATTGCCTGGATGATGCGAAGAACAAATGACTGGAAAAAAAAAAGACAGCTCTATATTTATCCTATATCCTCCAGGAAGACAGGCACAGGTTTGCTCCTCAGCCCCAAGCAGTTATGTTTGCGCTCTTTGAGATTTATACTTTCTACTATAGGACATTTGAGTCTGCTGAAATGCCAAGAACTTTTGTATACTACCAGCCCAGGACCATTTTCACATAAATTTGTGGCTTCTGTTTTTCCCAGGCATATGGGGCATGTGAATTCTGGCCCCAAACCAGAGAGAAGGCTTGTTGAGAATTCTCAAGGAAAGAATTTTCTTTTTTCCCTTTTATCCAGGACCAAGGTCAAGAAAGGTAAGCATCTTTATAATCACCATCTCCTGGCTAGGATAGTTCACCCCCTTAACGTGTTCCCTTTGGGATTCCTGGATTTGCCTCTGTGTCTTGCTCCAATCTGTCACTTTGCATATGAGCCCAAGTGTTCCTGACCCTGACAATCTACCCATTAAAATAATACTTTAAATTGCCAGGGATCAACAGATGCCCTCAGTGCAAATGCTGACTTTAGCACTGACCGGGAGAGAGACTCATAATTTCTTATTGTTTCTGGACTTTAAGGCCTTCCCTACAGTTATACTTTTTTTTTTAAATTTTATTTATTTATTTATTTATGTATTTATTTATGTATTTATTTTTGGCTGTGTTGGGTCTTCGTTTCTGTGTGAGGGCTTTCTCTAGTTGCGGCAAGCGGGGGCCCCTCTTCATCGCGGTGCGCGGGCCTCTCACTATCGCGGCCTCTCTTGTTGCGGAGCACAGGCTCCAGACGCGCAGCTCAGTAGTTGTGGCTCACGGGCCTAGTTGCTCCACGGCATGTGGGATCTTCCCAGACCAGGGCTCGAGCCCGTGTCCCCTGCATTGGCAGGCAGATTCTCAACCACTGCGCCACCAGGGAAGCCCCCAGTTATACATTTTTTAAAATACTTTATTCAGTTGTTCTGTACTTGCACTCCAGGACCCAGGTAGAAGGAGAACACTTCATCTGTGGTTTGATCTTCTCAATGTAGAGAGTAAGAAGAGTAAGAGAGCTGGTGAAGCCAGTTCTGGTTTATACAAAAGTTTCTGCTCTGGTGAGCGTACTGTGACTTCTGCTCACATTTCCTTGGCCAAAACATGTCCATGGCAGATCCCGGTGTCTGTGGTGTGGGAAAGTATGCTCCTCCCAAGGAAAACACTGTCAGCACATGGCAGTGGCTGGAGATATACAATCCTATTACAGGGAGGAAGATAATGAATAATTAGAAACAATAATACAAGCTGCCACAAGGGAGATCACAGGTGGAAGAACAAGTCTGATGAATAAGTTGATGTGTTCACATCAGACATGTGATGCTTGAAATGTCCATGAGACACCCAAGCACAGATGCTGAGCAAGCAGTTGGATATATGGGTCAGAAGTTGAGGGAAAATAACTGAATGGGAGAGATATATTTAGAAACATTAATTGAAAATGGTAGCTGAAATCTTATGGAAGTAAATGAAATCTTTCAGGGACAAGAGGATAGACTTGCCATTTGCACATTAATATTTGCACTCTTCCAATTTTCTTTAAAACACAAAGCTCTCTTGGTCTTTCACTTTTCAATTTTTTATAGAAACATGGATATCAAGAAATACTTCTCTATTATAAGAAAATCAATAACAGAGGTAAGCAATAACTGAGGCTTAGGGTCAATGTGTGAAGGATAGCAAAGAGAGTAGTAAGTGGAAGAGATAGTACATATCCTATCCAAATGGGCAGGTGACATACAGCTCTAGCTAACTATTGCCAGGTAGAAATACTAGCTTAGGTTGTCCAAATGGTCCAGTGTTTTGAGGAAAAGCTGAAAACATATTTAATGGGTAATCCCCAATTTAAAAATATTGAATATAATTATTTCAAAATATTGCAAAGGCTAAATTATTATTATTATTATTATTTTCATTATCACTATCAACATTATTATTGTTATTCACTATCTGTAGGCAGATTTGGTCTATGGAGTCACCAGTTTGATATATGATCTATGATACAGAGTGAGAAGAGGACAAAGAAAGAAACCTGAGAACATTTAAAGAATGAGCAGAAAAAGAGAACTCCACTAAGAAAAGTGGTAGGAGAAACATAAGAGGACAGGGAAGTCACAGATCCCCAAAAAAGGAATATTTCTAGAAGATCCTAATCTGGTTATTTTAAGGCATTGATGCTTCCTTATATCTCAAAAATGCACACAAAAAATGTGTTTTATATTACTTGAACTAAAAATATAATCTTGAGGTGCTGGTGTGTTAAGATACCACCACAATTTTAAAGAGGTTAGGATATGCCCTGAAAAGTGTCTGCAATGCAAATCTTTATATATTTTTAAACCAAGACATTTTATTTACTAATGTGCTGTAAAATGTTTGTCCTTCAGTGGATAAAATATACAATTATGGCTATACCAAAATATGAGAGAAATATGAAAGATATTCTATAACTGGTCGAAAATTTTTTTAATGATTATTTTAAGCCAGAAAATACAGCACAGCCTGTGGAAATGTGCTAAATCATTTTTCAAGCTATGGGAAGTAACTATCTCTGAGCACCCAGGTGTCTCTAACAAACATGCTAAAATTAGACAAAAAAATGCATTAAGAGAGACTGGCATCAGCTTTCAAGGAATCTTAAATGAAGGGAAATGCTATTTGAGCATCTGCACTCAGCTGCTGGGCACTGATCCCTTAATGGCATGGATGCTACTTGAACTATATAGTAAAAAAAGCAGTGCTTCATTAAGTTCATATTTATTCCAGGTTGTCAAGGCCCATACTCCCTAAAACAACGTGAACTTTATAGTAAAATGAATTATTTTATCAAAAGGAAAATGCATTTAATTGATGGTAAAGATTCTAAAAATAAGGAAGAACCCAGATTATTAAAGCCATAATCATGAAGATCAAAAGACTTGACAACCATTGACCTCAGAAAGAAGACTCATTACTCATTACTGCAGTCTACCACCAAAGGTAATAAATGTATGCCCAGCCCACTGAATCAAGAATTGAAAAAACCGTTTATGAATATATCCTTTGTTAGCATCTTTCCAAAGAATGTGGATAGTTGTCTGTTTTAACTTCTAGAAAATACTTTGGGAACTGCCATTAAAGACATTGGAATCAACTCATTATCATTACCAGAAACTATTGATATAATGTAGTTGCATATGTTTGGCTAAATATAGTAGAAACCTCTTTGAGTTTTGTTTTTTTTTGTTTTATGATCTTCCCATACTCTTTTTGTCTCTCCTAAATTTGTTTGGTATTGGAGTCCTCACTTTCTTTGGGTGATTGTCCTTCCTTGACCCCAGCCTGGAACAGTGCCTCACCTTCACGAACCAAGAGATGGTTACGTGACCAAGGCCTGACAACCATGGTTGTCCACTGCACTGGCCACAGAAAGTTGCAGAGGAATGGGCAGAACTAAAGCTAGGTATTCAGTCTGCCCTGTAATACGCCTAAATAAACAAGTCCTCTCTTTTGGGGTACTAAATGGAATGATATGTATCCTTTGTGAAGGAAGCTTGTGGTAGTGGAATAGAATTAAGCTACAAGAATAAAAGAAAAGAGGTAAGTGAAGGAAAAAGAAAATCCTGAAGAGCTTGTTTAAATCCCTGGATTCAGTCACCCTGAAATACAAAGTAAATTTCTTTATTTCCTCAAGCCAGTTGGAATTGGGTTTTAAGAAATAGAAACATTTGTATAAATTATTAACATCAAATACCAACTATCCATAATAATGATAGCATTTGAATAAATTTAAAAGTAATATATAAGGCTCTCGTGAGGCATAATTTTTACTTCCTCTGTGACTTTTAAATCTTTATAAGGGTTGCTACATGAAAATTTCAGAGACTCACTACTCTTGTCTGACTCTTTCAAGGTAGATATGTAGTTAGCAATGAAAAATTACTGAAGAGTGACCTTTGAGAGAAAAGAAACCAGGATCTGCATAATTCATGAGCTGCAGAGTTCATCTCCAAAAAACCTGGAAATTACCATATTTAGCATACCAAAAAAATGCATTTGGCACATATAGCAAAATGAATTTCCCTGCATCTAAGAAAATGCAATATCTACTTGTTTTATAGAAATAAACCATATCTAGGATTCCATGCATGCAACAAGAGGTAAGTTCTCTATTCTCTGTAGCAATCAGAACAATTCTAGAGACAATCTCAGACAGCATGTTTTGTGTGAACTCTCAGCTACACAGTGTAAATGTTTATAACTAGCAATGTGTGAAAAGACTCAAAGAAAATTATTTCCTGTACTAACTGTGTAAATGTACTGCAAATAAAAATTTATCTATAGAAAAAGGTTGAAATAGTGGGACAATCTTCTGTTCTCTTCCTCAGCATTACAATTTAGTTTTATTAATATTTATTGAGCACCTAGTATGTGCTAGATACTGAATATAAAAAATGAACATGACATAGCCTCTGCTACCTAGGAACTCAAAGCCTGTTGAGAATTTTCTTCCATTATTCCTAATCTTGTTGAGGAGCCAATGACTTCAATACTGAATAGGTTATTAAGGAAAGAGCTTTCTCTACCATGGGCCAATCTGGTCTCTGTCTCAATAAACACATCATAAAACTGATTTATCTGTAGAAGCATAGTTGAAAGGATTGGTTATGTGTAGTCTTATTTCTGTGGTGCAAGGCTAAGTCCTATTCTCTTAGTTGTATTCTTCCATCCCATTTACCCACTATCACCACCGCTACTCTCACTGAAAGTATTCAAAAAACTTTGGAAAATGGGTGCAGGTTATATGTGAACTTCCTGTACTATCTTTATGACTTTTTGGTAAATCTATTCTAAAATTTTCTCAAGTTTTTTTTTTTTTTTTAAACTTAATGTGTGGATAATGAGCTTTTCATGTAGGTATTTTCAATAAATGTTACCAGCAATTATCAATCAGTCATACAAGAAGCTTAGGACATTGAAAAACAACTTAAAATATTAACATTATTATCTTCTATATTAAGTATTTTCCTGATATGAAAAAACAAATGAGATTTCTTCTAGAGGCAATTTTTTTTTTGATCATTACTTTTCAACACATGTTCAGGGACCACAGGAACGAAATACATCAAAGAAGCTTAGTGATCATCTGCTGATGTTTCCCAAGGGATGTGTCATTGACATTTTAGTCAGGACAATTCTCTATAGTACAACAGTATCCCATGAATTAAAGGATAACTAACATTCTGGCCCATGCCCTGTAGCACCCTTCAGTTACTGTGACAACTAAACAAACCTAAATATTTCCAAATACCTACTGGAAGGAGGTATCATATGGTACCACTAGCCTGTTCCCTATTTTTGGAAAGGGGTAAATAGAAGTCCAGAGACGTTCTATGGCTTGATTAAGGTCACAAAGGTAGCAAAGTTCTAATTAGCAAGCAGGCTTTTCTTAATCAATATTCCTAAGATACATGAATGTTTTTTTAATCCTATAGCATTACATTCAAGGTTTCTGAATTTTTGGTGCTTGGATTTAGTGTGAATTATTAAACCAAATTCCCAAACAAGAAAACTCAAGGGGGGAATTCCCTGGCGGTCCAGTGGTTAGAACTCGGCACTCTCACTGCCGTGGCCTGGGTTCAATCCCTGGTTGGAGAACTAAGATCCTACAAGCTGTGTCGTGCAGCCAAAAGAAAAAAAATGAAAGAAAGAAAAGAAAACTCAAGGCCTCTATGAAATTGGATTTAGTAATTGATTTTGAATTACTAATAGATTTTTAAAAATTTCATCTCTATTAACATAAGCATATACCTCATGACTTTTTTTTGAATTTTTGAATTTTATTTTATTTATTTTTTTATACAGCAAGTTCTTATTAGTTACCTATTTCATACATATTAGTGTATATATGTCAATCCCAGTCTCCCAATTCATCCCACCACCTTCTCCCCCCTCACCACTTTCCTCCCTTGGTGTCCATACATTTGTTCTCTACATCTGTGTCTCTATTTCTGCCCTGCAAACCAGTTCATCTGTACCATTTTTCTAGGTTCCACATATATGCGTTAATATATGATATTTGTTTTTCTCTTTCTGACTTACTTCACTCTGTATGACAGTCTCTAGATCCATCCATGTCTCTACAAATTAACCAATTTCGTTCCTTTTTATGGCTGAGTAATATTCCATTGTATATATGTACCACATCTTCTTTATCCATTCGTCTGTTGATGGGCATTTAGGTGGCTTCCATGACCTGGCTATTGTAAATAGTGCTGCAATGAACATTGGGGTGCATGTGTCTTTTTGAATTATGGTTTCCTCTGGGTATATGCCCAGTAGTGGGATTGCTGGGTCATATGGTAATTCTATTTTTAAAAAACAAACAACCCAATCAAAAAATGGGCAGAATACCTAAATAGACATTTCTTCAAAGAAGACATACAGATGGCCAAGAAGCACACGAAAAGCTGCTCAACATCACTAATTATTAGAGAAATGCAAATCAAAACTACAATGAGGTATCACCTCACACCAGTTAGAATGGGCATCATCAAAAAATCTACAAACAACAAATGCTGGAGAGGGTGTGGAGAAAAGGGAACCCTCTTGTACTGTTGGTGGGAATGTAAATTGATACAGCCACTATGGAGAACAGTATGGAGGTTCCTTACAAAAAACTAAAAATAGAAATACCTCATGACTCTTAAGGACAATTTAAGAAAATAGTTTAAAACTTAAAGCAAGCAATAAGGTAAGTGGTGAAGATGAGAAAGATCTCATTTCTTCCCAGCAGTGCCACAGTACGTAAATGACTGCAACAACAGGATTAGTGGGAACAACCTTCAGTTTGGCCATGGACCCAAGAAGAGAATTATATATACCTAAATGTACAGAGAGGAAGGTCAAAGTCAAGTCTGCAAATATTGGACTAGCTAGACCACCCCTTATGTAAAGATGATTAAGGAAACTTAAGACCTAGGAAAAGATTCTGAAGGACAAGGGAAAGAAAATATAAACCTGAAGCTCAGAAAAAGGACAAGCCTATGAATTTTGTATACTGATCAAGCAGAAGAACATTTTAGAAAACTCCTTGGAGCTCTCAATCTCAGGGAAAAAGACAAAGTAGAACCTCAGGCAACAGGTTCTATTTATGAGGAACTAGCAATATCAAAGTTATAGAACAATGAACATTTATGTGTTAAAACTCATAGCATCATTTATTAGATACATGTATGTATATAATAAAATCTATTAGAAACAGAAAGAATTGAGAACCACCTCCATAACTTTCCATAGAGGATTTTAATACTTCTCATACTTTGACAGCGCAAAAGGATTTTTTTTTAATGCAGAAAGTTTGGATAACCTCATTAATGACGTTGAGTTTAGATAGACAGATATCATAGGAAATATATCCTTTTCAAGAATGCATGAAACAAAAACTAATCAACTACTAGGACACAAAACCTCAACTAAGCCTGGATAGAAATGGTAAAAGCCATATTCTCTGACTACATTGTATCAATAACAGAGCTGTAAGTTAATGACAACAGTTTAAACAAAAAGGCTCATCATTGTGGAAAATGGAAAAAACATGTCCTAAATAATTGTTCGGTTAAAAGAAAACCAAAGCTACTGGTAAAGAATATTGACAATGTTTTTCAAAATAAGAACTTGTTCTATTAAAATGTAGAAGACATGGCAAAGTTATATGGAGGCAAATGCATAACCTCTTATACTTAATTATTTAATAGGGAAAAATCATTTAAAAGAACAAGCACTTTAACAAAAATAAAACGTAAAATGTTAGAGCAATGAAAATAATAAACTGGAAACTGAATAAAAAGGTAGTTTGATTTATAAAAGAAAAAACTGGTCTTTGGGGGAAATTTTTGTTTGGAAGAATATCTCTGAAATTCCTTATTCTGGTCCAGGAATTAGTGGAAACAAAATATAATTCTGGAAAAATTACTGAGCCTGTCTTTGGTTCCATATTGTTTCCTAGGTACTCAATGGTAATGCTGATTTAGAGTCCAGAAATCACCCTAGGTCATAGATCCAAAAGAAGCTCATGGCTTCCCTAAAACCTGGATTCTACTTTCTTTTCCTCTTTTCAGAGTTTTTAATCCCGTAAGTACTACCAGTGGAAAACTGGTGATTCTCCTAGTGTACAAGCATCACCTTCTGTATTTAGCATAAGTAGATGAATCTATTTATCTGGATCTCCAAGACCAAGCCAGAATCCTCACTGATGTGTCCTCTACCTCTAGCGCACTGCTCTGGTAGCCCTCTGCTGCCCCCTCTTGGTTCTAAGCAATACTTTCTCAGGAACTGGGACAAATGGCTTAAAGCCTCTGAATAAAACCTCCAAATGTTTCAGAAATACCTGTGTAACCAAAGCACACTTGGTGGATATTCACTTTTAGTAATGTAATAAAATTACAGATGGTTTTCAGTACTCATAATCTTCACATACAACTAAAGGAAATTTGCCAACTGTAAAAACAGAATACTTATCTTTAGCAAGTAGTTTCAGAAATTAACTTCAGCTCAAAGTTTTCTAGATAAAAACAGTCAAGCTATAGACGTAATAAATATTCCCAGTAAGACAGTGATTCTTTACATTTCTGAGTCATGAACAGCTTCGAAATCTGATGAAGACTAGAGTCCAGAAGAGTGCCTATTCAGAATACATCCACCAGGACACTGTGAAGTGATCCATTTTCGAGGAAAGACTTGCCTCAGCTGTGGGAAGTGCTGTCTTCAGTTAGCCTTCAGCTGTCAGCCCCTGTAGGAAGCCTAGGCTTCCCTGTCACCATGACCTTTCTAGAGCCCTATACTGACAACTGATTGATGCCGGGATATAAATGTCTGGTCACCTTAGCCCCACTCGAGCAAGTCCAGAGCTACCCCATGGAGTCAGCTGAGGCTGCAGTTGAGTCTCTGCCCATTCTTGTTTCCTTCTCCTTCCTGCTGCAGGTGTTGATACCAAGGCACAACCTAATAAACATCCTCATGTTAAACCTCATGTCAGAGTCTTCTTGGGGAACCCAACATGTGACAACTATGAACATCACTGCATAAAGTGTTTCCCCCTCCTTGTGGGAATTATTCAGAGGCTACAGGAAGAAGCTTTTATAAGTTCCCAAACCTTTTTTGGAAAACTTGGAAACATATTTAACTTCCATACTCCATTTTATATGTAAACTACCCAAAGCAGATGACATTCATTGAGATCACGAAGGAGGCAGGGGAAACAAGGATCCCTGGAGAGAAATCTCAAGAGCAGCGGCCCAGAGAAAATAGATCTCAAAAAGCACCAGCAAAAATACACTTCCTGAAAATGGGGGTCATCCTGAAATCAGTAAGTAATATTCCTAGTTTATGATCCTTGGTGCAAGGACTAGCTAGACTGAGTTGGCATATCTTTCCTCCTAAGAAGTGGGGCTATAAAAAGAATCATAAAGAAAAGTTATATTTGCAGGAAGCAGCATGACTCTGTGACAGAAGAAGAGAAAGCCTTTGCACTATGCAAACTTGCTAGCCTAAAACTCTGACTTGTCTTCTTCCCCCAAAAGGAACCTCTGACAAATGACCAGTCTAAGAAAACCTAACTCATTCAATGATGAGTAATATTTTAAGAGGACAGAGTTGATTTTTAAAAATTCCCTTTTAAAAGAAAGGTTTTTCCTCTTCCCCCTTCTATTATTTAAAAAATATTCATTGATTCCTTTCACTTCTTTTCCCTTGAAGCAGCCAAGGCCAGTGAAACTGGTAGAGCCAAGGAGACTATTGGGGCTGTTGAAGTGGGCAGGACATAGCTGGGTCAGTAGTTTGATTACATACAGGAAGAATGAACAAGTAAGTAAATTGAGAATAATGGGAACCAGATTTCTCACTATTAGAAAAAGGAGTTACAAATATGGAAAAGCCAAAGGTCAGAATCAGCCCTGTGGTATTGAATTGTATTTGGAGTTGTCAATAAGAATGCATGCTACTTAATATATAGAGGTAGATGTAGAAATAGATATAAATGTTTATGTGTGAATATAGATGGATGGAAAGATAGATAGATAGATAGATAGGTAGATAGATAGATAGATAGATAGGCATATTTTCTCTGCCTGGTGGAAAAGCCTAGAAGCAATTGCATCCCAGGGGCAGTGAGCAGACCTACTGCTCAGATCTTAGCTTCTAAATAGAATTCTCCACTATATAGAATGAGAGCTCCTTGGTGAAATGAAAGAACAATATGAACCTGGAAGATCTTGTGCCAGAAAGTAAGGAAAGGCTAAAATGAAAGTGATGGGGAGATGTCAAAAATAAGGTCCAGCCTCGAGGGAGGAACATCCCATTTGCCAAATAAGTAGCAAACTGAGCATCAAAATAAATAATTATAGCAATGATATCAACCCCTTAAATCAATAGAACTCTATAAGCATGTATGTGTATACACATATACATATATCATATGAATACATAAATAAAAGAGGGGCAAGAAAGCTATTACTTCCAGGAGAAGGCAACTAGAATGTAGAAAGAATGATGAAATTAGAAAATCACAATTTGGCAACCATGATAGTAAATATATATTGAGGTAAGAACTTCCAATAGATGCTGAAATGAATGGGTAAATAATTATTGAGAACAGTATATTTACATAATCTCAAAATAACTCCTTTCAGAATACATATTAATTACAAAGAGAAAAACAGAAATTTTACAAAGGAGAAACTTCACAGATATCACTTTAAACAAGTGATAAAAGTTATTATCACTAGTAGTAGGAAAAATTGAATCAAAATTCAGACATGAAAGACATTCTACAGATTAACTAGACTGCATTCTTCAAAAAATAAAATGGTCATGAAAGAAAAAGAAAGACTGAGGATGAGTTCCAGAATGGAGGGTAATAAAGAGACATGACAGCTGAAAGCAACATGTAATCCTTCATTGGATCCTGGATCAGATTCTCTTATCTATCTATCTATCTATCTATCTATCTATCTATCTATCTATCTATCTATCTATCTATTATAAAAGATAACATTAGGATAATTGGCAAAATTTGAATGTGCTCTCTAGATAGTACTGGACCAATTAATTTTCTTTATATTATTTTTATATCTTTCCTGTAAATTTGAAATTATTTCAACTAAGAAAGTTTTAAAATGTTGCACTTTTAAAAAGTAAAATATACAAGAAAATAGTCATAGTGTAGATTTTATCTGTGATCAAACATTCTTCCAAAAAATTAAAGACTTATTAACACTAATCCCTCTAACTAGAAGACCACGAAGCAGAAAGGGGGCATCATGTCTCCCTTATTCTCAATTGATTCAAGCACACTCATTGTTAATTCATGACGAAGAAGACATCAGCAGATGCAGTTGAGTGTTTCAATCCTCAGGCACTCTTCAATCTGCTAAGGATTTCTATCACCACCCTTCAGGTCATAAACCTGAACTTCATCTTCTGCTGAAGATGACTTCAGTCATCGAAGTAACACTGCTTTTGACGTTTCTGCCGTTAAACTAGCCGTCTTTAACCATCTCTGCTCTTTTCTAACTTTGATTTGGAAACGCATTAACCACTCCTTTGTCGCTTGTTTCTTGTTTGCTATGCATGCTTCCCTTGGATCCTAATTTTTATATTCCAGTCACATATTACTGATTTTATCCAGACTCCGAATTATTCCAGAGCATTTCATGTTGTTTTTATTGCTGATACATCTGCCTTTTACCTAGAGAATAACGCTTAGACATGTTAGTTTGTTCTGATATTTTAACCCAAACCCTTCAAATAAATACTTTATTGGTGACTATCTGTTCTATTTTTAAAACAAGATTCCAATTTTCCTTTGGGAAATAATTTTAGTGTGTAAATTCTTACTTAGATCTCTTATTTATATCTCGTGTAATAGGTTAATCCAGTTTTCCCATTTTGTCTAATTTTATTCTCAGTGGAAATATAGACCACCTTGTTACCACATTCTAAAAGAGTATATTTTAACAGTGTTTCCCCAAACATGATCCATAGGATGTGATGTAGGTTGTTTTTTTTGTTTCAGAAGACAAAAAGTCCTGAGGTCATATAAATATGAGAAACACTGGCTTAATAGCTTTATCACATCATTTCTCAAAGCCTCTAAAAAGTAATGTGTGATGTGAATCTCTAATAGGGAAAGTACCAAACCTGTTTGAAAAAATCTCTTTATTTTGGCCCCTCTTTTATTTCAGGACTCCTCCTTTCAACAGGAAACCATATAAAATTACTCTTCCTGTAATTGGCTACCTGAAGTTCTCCCACTTACTGACTGAGTAGCCTTGGACAAGTCATTTGATTTCTCCAGGCTTCAGATTCTTCATCTGTAAAATAGAAATATTAATAATATTTTTCCTTATGGAGTTGTAATGAGGATTAAATGAGTTAACACATATAAATATTTATAATAATGGTTTGCATACAATACAGGTTTTTAGATTAATATATGATTATATTGTTATTATTATGATTGATGACAATGTTAAAAGTCATATAGAGGAAAAGCAGCTATATGATTACTTTTACTACCCTGGAATAAATGTCTGTGTTTCTAAATTAAATACAAAACAGAGGAACTAACTTGTGATATGTATAAATAATCAACTAAGATGTTCTTGTTGGCTTTTACTTTTTAAAAATTAATTAATTAATTAATTTATTTATTTATTTTTGGCTGAGTTGGGTCTTTGTTGCTGCGCGTGGGCTTTCTCTAGTTGCGGCGAGTGGGGGCTACTCCTCGTTGTGGTGTGCGGGCTTCTCATTGCGGTGGATTCTCTTGTTGCAGAGCACAGGCTCTAGGTGTGCGGGCTTCAGTAGTTGGGGCCCGTGTGCTCAGTAGTTGTAGCTCGTGGGCTCTAGAGTAGTTGTGGTGCATGGGCTTAGTTGCTCCGTGGCATGCGGGATCTTCCCGGACCAGGGCTCGAACCCATGTCCCGTGCATTGGCAGGTGGATTCCTAACCACTGCACCACCAGGGAAGCCCCAGGCTTTTACTTTTGAAATGGAATATCATCCATTAGTGTCAGCTCTCTTAATTTGGTTCTCATGGTTTAAAAGTTAATATGTGTTACAAAAAAAAGAAGTCATTCATGGACAAAAAAATTACCTCTAATAATTCAAGCACTGCCTAGATAGAGCATTAAGAAAAAACAAATCTGATTATAATTTAAAACCAATGTCAGAATGGTAATATTTTAAAGTGCATCTATTGTAGAGTATTCCATTACCTTGCATTGGACAGGACTAAACCTTACTACTGCAAACAGATAATATACACAATCTCTTTTAAATTGCAGCCTATTTTGTACTCCACATATTTCTCCCCTACCCCAGGACATACCAATAACCTTATAAAATAAGTCAGTGTTCTTTAATCTTAAATATACTAACCCAACTTTCAAGTGTTTTAATGTATAATTTCAAGATAAAATTTGAATATCTATATAGAATAAAACTCTTATTTGAAACTGAAATTCTAATTCAGAGATATATATAGAATCAACATTTTATTTTTAGAAGAAATAGTTCTACTATTTCTCACTGTTCTTACTGTTCTACTTTCTCAGACAAAACATTGGTTTTATTTATATAAAAGTTACCATATTTTTTGGTTGGCATAAATAATGCCCACACAAATCTTTCAAGGATTATAATGTCTGCTTTTTATGAAGCCTACATTCTGTCTTTAAATAAAAAAGAAAGGTCAAGCTGTAGATGTCAAAAGAATTTATGACATTCCCTTACCAGTGCCTACAGAAGAGGGTATTATTGAGGAAGCAATGAAGGGCTCCTAAAGAATCAAAAATCAATCCGTTTGCAATTAACATTGGCTGCAGGCATTTTTGGAAGAGGCAGTAAATGCAATAGAAAAGTTTTATTTTTGCTTGTAAGTAAATACCAATTTAAAAATTTTCTGTGAGTTTTGGAAACAGCAAATGACAAACAAGATGTACCTATAATGATGGAATTATTTGTAATCACACTATGGGTAAAGTGTTTTACTTTTTATTCACTTACATAACATTCACAATCATATTTTATTTTTTCAGTTCAGTTTTTTTTTTCTCTCTTCAATGACTTGAAAGCATCTCATGAATTAAGCAACCATACTTTCTGAAAGACTTGCTTCCTTCTCCACATCTCTTTAATCCCAATTTTCTAAGTCAAGGCTGATAGCTTCTGAAATAGCGGATGATTTGAACACTGTGAACCTTTAAATTGGCTTGATATCTCTAAAAGCTAAGAGGGAAAGTTTTAAATTCTTCAAGGCTGCAAGGATTTTCTTAGTTAAAATTCGTGGCATCTCACATTCCTGGCTTTCTAAATGTTACAGTTTGTGGCAACTCAAATTTCTGGCTTTCTCTATTAAATTCTAAGACAAATCATAGATTCAAATTTTGTTTCCAAGGTAGTCACTTGTTCTACTCACTTAGGTACAGAAGAGGTCAAATGTTTTCAGGTCCCATTCATGTCCCATTCATTAGACAAGTGAAGTTTGTTGAGATATTTATCATAATATACCACACTCATTACCCTTTCTATCACTGAGGATGAACAAAATAGAAAATGAAAATCTGCTTTGTGACCTAGAGTTTAATTTAATACTGTTTTGTATTGTAGGGGAGCAGAACTTGCCACCCCCAAATATCTCTTTGGCATTCAGATTATTTCTAGCTAAAAATAATCAAGGCCCAAAAAACTCAGGAAGAAGCTTTGACCTTTCCCCTAACTGCCTAAAGAATTTAGAGGGTCAGTTACAAGAATAGAGTTATTACCAGAGATGTCTGCAATGAACATAGGCTAGGTATTGTGGGGAAAACTTAGAGATCAGAGACTCTGTGTCCTATTGTCTCTGTGCGGTCCAGCAAACATTTGTTTACCAAACTTTTGATTTGCCATCTCCATGTGAATTGCCTTCCTCCCTTTTGAAGTCCCAAACCACCACCCCCAACACCTTCTTTTGTCTTTAGCTGAAGATAGTATTTAAGGTGAGGGTTTTAGTCATTTTGAAAAGTCACTCAGTTTTTATGGGTCTCACCCAAGGGTATATGTTATTAAAATTTTGTTTGATTTTTCTCTGGTTAATCTATCTCATGTTAATTTAATTCTTAGACCAGCCCCAGGAACCTAGAAGGGTAAAGAAAAATCTTCCTCCCCAACAGCATTAAAGCCCTTCTCTTTTACTGGAATTTGGGGGGATGGGATAGGAAGTAGGAAGAAAACTCTAAGAGATTTCTCACAAGTTAATGTCATAGATTGCTTTTCTCTAAATTTGTAATATTGTGAGATTTAATAATAGATATTTATTTAAGACTATCAATGTACTTGCTCAATTTTTTCATAGAAAATAATAATCAATCTGGGAAAACATAAACATGATTTCCAGATTTTGGTAACTTAGATTATTTTCTAAGAAATAATTTTGAAAGACATCAGAAATTTTTCATCTCCTAAAGAATATTTTCATTACAAGAGTAAGAGCAGGCAATAGGGACCCTAAGTAAGTACGTAGTGTCATCCAAATCCACTTTCTCTATCTCCCCCTGCCATCAAGTTCACTCTTAAATTCACTCATTTATAAGTGTTTATCGAATGTATATTATATGTAGATGCATGATGAGTACTATCAGACATATAAAATAAAACTATCAAAGCATATAAAATAATCTACGACCTTATGTAATTTATACTATAGTGGGGCATTCAAGCAGGGAAACAGAACTAAAAGGAATAGTCAAGTTCATATCACACCAGCTCTGTAATTCATTAATTAATTCAACAAACATTTACTTAAACATACCTACTATGTAAAGGGCATGCTTTCATTTTGCAAATACAGTAAATTGCATAGGTATTGTGTGATTAACTGCTGGGTCTAGTGTTTGGGACATGGTGAAGACTACACATTACTTAAATGTATAATGGTATGCTTTGCCAGAGAAGACCTTATAAAAACAAGCCAGAAACTTCATTAAAATTTCAGGTATATATTTTGCAAATGTGTTATTATTTCTGAATAATATTGAAATCTTTTCTGAAAAGTTATTTTCAGACAAAAATTATGTAAAGATTAAGGAGAATAAAAAACTCATTAACCAGACAATGACAAACTCTGCAGTTATTGCCAAAATCACAGTACCTGTAGTAGGTTGAATAATGACCCCTACAAAGAAGGCCACATCCTAATTTCCAGAACCTGTGAGTATGTTACCTTACAAGGCAAAGGGGATTTTTCAGGTATGATTAAGTTTATAATCTGGAAATAGAAAATTAGCCTAGATTATCCGGTTGGGCCCAATGTAATCACAAGAATCATTATAAAATAAAGGGAGAGGCAGGAGAGTCAGAGAGAGAAATATGACAACACAGTAGAAGTTGAAGTAATGAGAGATTGTAAGCCAAGGAAAGTGGACAACCTCCAGAAGTTAGAAAAGGCAAGGCAATGGATTCTCCCCAAAGCTTCCAGAAAGAACACAGTGCTACCAACACCTTGATTTTAGCCCAGTGAGACCTATTTTGGACTTCTGACCTTCAAAACTATAAGACAATAAATTTGTGTTCCTTTACACCACTAAGTTTTTGGTAATTTGTTACAGCAGCCATAGGAAAATAATACAGTACCTTCTTGAGCATTTACTTTGTGCCACTACACATGTTAGACATATTATATCTTTTAATCATCATAAGAGCCCTATAAAGTAAATACTCGAATTTTCTGTGTTTCACAAATGAGGGAACCAAGGTAAAACTCTTTAAGCAGTTTGCTCGAGAGACTGAACCTTTAATCATCATTAAATTTCCTCATGATCAAGCAAGGAAATACATACATATGAAGCAGGATATCAACCTAGTAGCAATTTTATTATTGAAGTGTTTTACCAAAGTGCTCATAGTTTCCTTTGATTTTATTTTGTACCTTGATGAAATTCTGTAAGCATACACTACTAAAGATTTGAGTGATTGCTTGAGTTTCACGATAAACATGTTGGCTTTTGTTTATTCTGTATGGCAGTATTCCATTTCTAATGTTTCCATTTGTTTCATTCTAGGAATTTGATGAGGTATCTGCCACTTGTCTATCTCTCTCAGAAATGACCCCAATGACCCCCCCAAACACCACATACAGAAATGATAGTTGAACAGCTTAAGGTAGAGTGGTTTATCTAATCAAGGCTACTTGAGGGATGGTAGAGCAGGTAATTGTTTAAAAATAACATAGAAGTATTAGAGCAGCGTAATAAAGGTATCGATTTTATGTCACAGAAGTCTTAACTGCTTTCTTTTTTTAAAACTCACTCTTCTTCTACAAGTAAAATATCAAAAAATATTCTCTCTATATATATTGGTAAACTGTTTAGGCACCATGCACTTAGTCAAACATTACATAAAACACATGTTTACCTTCTACTTTTCACACACAGGTAAATATAAAGATGGCAACTGGGGCTTCCCTGGTGGCACAGAGGTTAAGAATCCACCTGTCAATTCAGGGGACACGGTTCAAGCCCTGGTCCGGGAAGATCCCACATGCCGTGGAGCAACTAAACCCGTGCACCACAACTACTCTAGAACCCACGAGCTACAACTACTGAGCCCGCGGGCCACAACTACTGAAGCCTGCGTGCCTATAGCCTGTGTTCTGCAACTGCAACAAGAGAAGACACTGCAATGAGAAGCCCACGCACGTCAACGAAGAGTAGCCCCTGCTCACCACAACTAGAGGAAGCCCGCGCACAGCAATGAAGACCCAATGCAGCCAAAACTTAAATAAATAAATAAATAAATAAATAAATAAATAAATAAAGATGGCAACTGTAAGCATATTAGACCCTATTATTTATAACTAATTATCATGCAACATAATTTTTATTATTCCTATCAATAAGCATATTTAACTAGTTTTATTATATCTTTTATTTGGTTGAACAATGAAATGTGTTCTTTTATGTTTACTCTTTATAGTAAATGAAGAATAGTATGTAGTCTATTTAGTACTACCTTTTCCTCAAAACAAAGCAAAAACAATTTTTAAAAAAATATCATATGATACTCTTTTTCATGTGCTTGTTTGTCAATTTCCAAAAGGTTTATAGAGTAAACAACCAAATTCAGTGCAGTTTTGCTCATGCACAACTGAGGAAAATATGTCAGCTTTATATTGCTAACTGTCAGAGATACATTTCCCAAGGGGCTAAAAGCAAAACACTGTACCCTAAACCTTAACCATTAAGATATATCATTCTAGATTGTATGAACAGTATACTTACCTTCTAAAATTTTACTAAAAAGCTGGACTTTTCCATTTATTTATTTATTGCAGAAAGAATAATAGAATTTCTTTCTTACACTACAGAATGAGAATTGTCAGCTAAGATCCAATTGCAATAATTATTACTGACGAGGATGCAAAAGACAGAAATAGCACTACTTGCTGACAGATCACAGGTGGAGCATGGGTTACTGGAAGCAACAAAAATCACTTTTCCACTGAACAGCAAATGGACTTGCTATGGAGATCTCTGAGAAATAAATAGATCCACTCGTAATCTTATTCACACAAATCTATATTTCCTGAGCTGAATTGCTACTTTTTATAGTTATGAACAATTATTTGTCAAACCTTCTAAAAACTTTAAATTCTAGTTGAATTTATGTTCAGGAGTGTGATGTTACTGATCACATATCAGTTACCAATATTTTCAGTTTTTTCTTTGTAAATAATACATTTATTTATTCATTCAACTAACTTTATTGATTGCCTATCAAAGCCCTAACGTTTTTCTAGCCTGAGGATACAAAAATGCCTAAGACACACTCACTGTCCTCAAGAAGCTTAGAATGGTTTGGGAGGTTAATAAAATACAACAGACAATACAATGAGGTAAATGCACTCTTGCAAAAATGCATAGGTTACATAGAGAGTAGTTAAGTCATCTTACTTAATGTTAGGAATTAGTCAAGGAAAGAAGGGGAGGCCGTCAGGGAAATTCCATAAAGGATATGCACCTAAGCTGAGTTTTAGTGGATGAATCGGTACCAGCTAGATACAAGCATTTATGGGGAATGGTGCTGAGAATATTTCATGCAGAATTATATACATGAGCAAAGACAGGAAGACAAGAAAGTTCATGGCATGTTGGGTAAACTCCTAGTAGCATGGAGTGATCGAAGCATAAAATGAAATGCAAGTTATAATACTGGGCTTCCAGTCACAGGATGGAAGTGGAAGTTGGCATTTTCCCTATTCTATTCCTTGAAATCATCCAAATGGAATGAGGAGAAAGAAAACAAAACTACACAATCTCATTTTTAGCAAAATCAGAGAACAGCTAAATCCTAGATGAAATTGGAGGAAAGGCTGACATAAATTACTGGAGATAAAATAAGAGTACATTTAGGAGGAAACAAAGAGGGTTTGCCTTGGTTGTAGATCCCCAACAGAACCAGCAAAATCCACTCCTTAATGGGAAAGAGCACACTTGGAAGTGAAAACCTAAATTCCTTATTTGCAATCATTAAAACCATTAGTAGACAACGTCTCAGTGCTTCTCTGGACCTAATTTGGGTTTGAAAAGCAGAGGTAGGGTTAACTGAAGCATCATGAAAGTAAGTTCATTTAGGAAGGAAGGAATCTATGGTAGTAGAATAAAAGAGAAAACAGAAGAAATAAAAAAACTTTGGTGGGGAAGTAAGGAATGGGAAAAATTTCACTGGCTAAGGAGAAATGAAATAAAAATGACACAGCCGCACCCCCTCCCCCCAAAATATCCAAGGTCAAAAGGAAATTTTCAGATAGATAGAACATGGTGCTGGATATTTCTCCATATGAATTTCCTTTAATTACCAAGTCTAGGACAAAACTCACCATTTAAAGATGAAATATTAAAATAGTATGAGCACAAGATGTATATAAGGATATTATAAGGAATAATGAGAAAAGAAATGATCATGGACGAGAAAAGCAATGTGGTGGAGCAAATAAAATAGATAACCATGATCTTAAACAAGCAAATCGACTTCTATGAAGTATTGAATAAGTGAAAATAGACATAAGAACTTAGTGAAGAGATGGGGAAAGAGTAGGAAGAGAGAAATTGTGAATTGGCAGAGGTCAGACACTAAGTGGAAGAGACTGAACAAAATAAAATACAAATAAAGTTGACCCTTGGACAACACAGGTTTGAACTGTGCAGGTTGACTTAAATGCAGATATTTTTCAATAGTAAATACTAGAGTACTACATGTTCTAGCGATGGTTGTATCTGTGAATGTGGAGGAACGGCACATATGGAAGGCCAACCATAAATTTTACACAGATTAACCCCTGCGTTGTTCAAGGATCAACTGTAAAGAATTTAAAAGGCTATGAAAGAAGATAATATGTATGAAAGATAGGCAAAAGAGAGTCAATATATAAATAATTGGTGTTTCCATAAAAAATAATAGAAATAAGCAAATAATTAAAGATACAATTCAAGGCAACTTTCCTGGAAAAAAAAAAAAACAACCTTAAATTTGCTCATGAAAGCGTTCCTCATACTTCACGGAAACTTGACTCAGAGTGTTCAATACTAAGATATATCCTAGTAAAGTTACTGGACTTGAAATTAAGAAAATTAAGAAAACTGACAGCTAATTTGAGGTGGAACTAGCACTTAAGCACTGGCAGCCTTACTTCAGGTTTAAGCATTTCTCTATAACATTTCCCTCAACTGCCATTCAATCCAAGGCTTTTCTGTATGGAGATCCAATGGGAAAATTCCATCTTTTGGATTCCATTTGTGAAAGCTACCTCTTAAAGCATAATTCCCATGTATTATTATGTTAACCAATTCTGTTCATGTTTTTTCTCTCTACTAAAGACTACCGTTTGAAATTGCTGTCCAACCATGCCTGGATGAAAGCATACCATAGAAAAAGGAGTACCCTTTTATATATAGCTGGATGAGTATTTCTGGGAAGGAGAAATGTGCATTTATATTAATCGTACTCGAAATGTTCTCTCCATGGCAGAGAAACTAGATGGAGGGAGCTCTGCTCTCAGCCCAATAGCCCCTGATAGGATTTCAAAAACTGGATGATCCCTGAAAGACTGAACTCTACTATACAATATAAATAAGATGGGCCAATTGAGGCAGGAAATTCCCTTTGAGAGATGTCAATGGAAGATGTTTTCTGGTTGGCTCATACACTAGCTTCCTCTAACACCAGATCTTTAAAGAAGATAGGACTGTTTCTAGAGGAAGACAGATCTATGAGCAATATGGCAGAGCTCATGGAAGCCAGGCCAAGCTATACCAGAAACAAGTTTAGGGAAAACAATAGAACAAATGACACAACTGGATGCTACCAACAGCTACACATAGGATTTTTGCAGGTGATGCAGAATGGGTTACATATATGAAGACCGTGGTACTAGGAAATGCTGCGATGCTTTATGAAGAAATTAGGACCTTACCAGTTAATTATTGGGTTGAGTAAAACTTGGTAGGGAAAGTGTGGAAGGGTGTCCACACTTTTGTTCTAACTGTTTTTGAAGTTAAAGCAAATCTTCAAGAAAGGAAAGACTGAAAAAAAGAGTACCCAAAGTTCTTGATCACTCAGCAAAAAGAGAACAAGAAGAGATCAGCTTTATGTAAGAATTTGCAGAAGTGTTATATGGCGTAACAGAGAATACAGGTAGTGGAATGAGGTGTGGAGAGCTGAGTGAGAATCAACAAGCACTGTCTGGAATTATTTGAAATCAGGCTGCCTAAAATGTCAGGGACTTCCTGGGAGCACCCAATTGTTACAATTAACTCTGGAGGGAGGAAAGCTAAGGCCATAGAAACTCAGATGATAAGTTGGTTAAAACAGAATTATGGATTATTTGGAATGCTTGAAAATCAAATCTGCTGAATTTCATACATACAAAAATAGCAGTATGATAGCCTAAATAATGATAAGAACTTAACATTTACCCTTCATTCAAGTCTATTGGATTTGATTTTTATACAAAATATTAATTAGATGAAACAGATTCGATACCTGAAGTAAATGTACAGGCTTAAAACCACTTTATCCTGAAATAGCTTAATAATTTATCCAAAGAAAAGTATGTTTTGCTTGTTTGTTTAGCCTGAACTGGATCACCTGGATAACTGCCTCAATTTTTTCTCTCAGCATTTAGATATGTGTTGTCCAATATGTGAGCTATTGAACTCTTATAATGTGGCTGATCTGAATTGAGATGCGCTATAAGTTATAATACAAACCAGATTTAGAAGACTTATGAAAAATAATGTAAAACATCTTATTAATAATTTTTATATTAATGTCATGTAGAAATGATAATATTTTGGATGTATTGGGTTAAATGTATTGTTAAAATTAATTTCATCTGTTTTTTTTCTTTTTAATGTGGCTACTAGAAAATTCTAAATTACGAATGCGCCGTATATTTCTATTGCACAGTACTGATTTAGACCTTACCTTCATAACATATTTAATAAGAATTCAAAAATCTGATGAATATCCAAACAGAAATAGTTGGCTCTTTTCTGTAGCATAATAAATAACATTTTTGGGTAAATGAATGCTTGATTTTAATATTTTAATATATCTTCAATATAGTAACATTATACTTGACCAGTTTCTATGTGTGATCAGTAAATACTAAACATATTTCAGCTAACTGCCCTTGAGATGCAAAATGTTTTAGAATGCCATTAACGTTTCTTCAAGTAGTCACTATCAATGATTATAAAACATTAAACATTAGAAACATTTGAATTCTCTACCCACTTCATTATTTACATTGTGAATATTTGCTTTTTGTCCCTAAATTTACATATGTTCTGCCTGAAATAAATATTCTATTTTTGTAGTCATCTACTTCACTGGCATAAACACCTGATTGTCCATGAGAATTACTGGCTTAGATTTGGGCAAAAAAAAGAAAATCTGTGTGGAAAGAAAATTATTCATTTATATTTTTAATATTAAGTTAATAGTTTAGGAGAGTGTGCCTTTAACATTATTACTATCATTATTTTAAATATCAAGATCACTGAAAAAAGCATATCTTAAATCAGGATATGGTCTCTTCCAATTCTAAGTTTATACTGACCTCTATAGGTTATTATGTCCTAATCTATTTCTGGCTTATTCTTAAAGAACATATGGTGAAATATTTAAACATGTTTACATTTAGGATTAGTCATAAAATACTTTTTTATAGGCCTTTTTTCTCCTTATAAATGCAAAATTTTACTCATCCTTTAAGACAATTTATTTCGAGGGCCCAAGATGTTTTATCCCTCAATAGTTTCAGTGTTGGCCTACTGAGGACAGGGGAACTAAATAGAAAAATCCCTAATTTACAGTGAAATATGACCTGATTATTTTCCATTAAAAATCTGTTCTATTTTCACAATGTTTCATAGCTATAGTCCATTAAGAAATTAACTTTAAAGTTGATACAGAAATTTGTACAAAGGCAGGAAAACCTTGGGACCAAAGGTAAGTCTGATTTCAGTTAACCTTGATGGAGGGACACTCATTCTAGGTTAAACTGGGAACTTTTAAAGTGTTGTGCAAGATACTAAACCGTTTCCTTATGGATATGGGTGAGGAATTACAGGAGAGGGTGAAAGGTTACAGACCGCTGGCTTCTGGGCACAGGCATCTCCAGTAACAATTAGTGGGGAAGGAATTTTCTGCGGATGACCACTAGACGATATAGAGAGGAGCATGGCAGCAGCAACCAGCCAAGGCAGCAGTGGAAATTGTCCCATAGGTCATCATTGGTAATCTACAACAGGAACTCTATATACTCAGTATGCTTCCTTAAATTGCCAGCACCTGAATGAGATACTGAACTAATTTCTTCCCAGTCTATACATAGATAGTAAGAAAGGGAAAATCTCCACCTCTTAAAAGAAGAGTTTCAACAGTGTTAATTATCAGGGAGCAGGAACTACAGCAGCTCAGCAGTAAGTATGAGGTAGGCTCCAAAAGGTATAATGCCATGAAGTCCAGAATGTCCGTTCTACACTCAAGAAGGAGTAGTGCATGACTATGAGACATCTATAACTAATGTTTAGAAAGATCTTTCATTATTCATGCTTATTCTGGAGGAAAAAATCAGTCATGGACTATGCTATATGAATTTAATATGAAGCCTGACTACTTTTGTTTTTCTTAAACTTGTACTTTAATCTAATCTGAGAATTAGGGATAATCGAACGGTCTCCTTCCAGATCAGATAGTAATTTCCAGAGTATTATAGAGCAAAGATGTGTTTTGATCCTGTTTATGACTTGAAACTAGGCATGGATTGCCAGAAAAAATATTAAGTATTTTCCTTTACACTGAAGATATGGTTTTATTGCCATACAGGTAAATTCTGAAACCAAAATTATTATTTGGGTAGATACTCTCACAATACTAATGACTGATAGTCAATAAGTCTAAATTTCAGAGTAACTTATTTAGTTACATTAGGGTAAATTTTGTGCCCAGTTCATCCTGGGGATTACACTGGTCTAAGCTGATTTTTATTAATGTATTATTGAAACATTTACTATTAACAGGATAACCTTGGTAACCCTGCTTTACATTTTTCTCAGGCTAAAATTATCACAATCATGCTCTACGTGGGAACTTTGATTCTTTGTTCATCCATATGTGAGAATGAACCCAGAATGTTTCCTGAGGAAAATCTTAAGCCTGCCTATAGTATTCCAGAATTCTCTCAGCCCACTCCTGTGCATGTCTATTCTGACCTGTGTCTTGGTCTTACTCCTGAATTTCCCTGAGACTATTAATTTTAAATTCCATTTATTTTAATGCCGAAGTTTATATCTTGTCTTTAATTGGCAACATAGAGCATGCTCACATTCTTGCCAAAGAATATAACCTTGAGCTGTCTAATGCTCAAAAAGATCTAATCTTTTGATCTAATGATCAAAAGCTCAGTTATGAAAAATGATATTTTAGGAGGATTGCCAGAAGGCTCTGCAGTCCATCCTTTCCTCCATCAGCATATCTTAAACTATCTTCCACAGAATATTAATTATGATAGATATTAATACCTGTTTCTTGGAAAAGAAAAAAGGGTTTTTAAAAGTCAAATGTTTCAAATGTTAACATGCAACATCAATCACAAGAATATAATATGCAGTACCACCCAAACATATTTGAAATCTTTTCGGGGGTGGATACCTATTAGCATTTCTAATATTTTTGGAAATTGCCCACTTGAGATCTTCTAAAGTTGATCCCTGAATCAGGTCACACCATAGGAGAAATGAGCAATTAGCATTTTTTAAAACTCCTGATTTACTTACTTTTACTGATTTGTGCTTTGGCATTATGACTTTGACTTGTACTATAAGAAGTAGCCTGGAGAAACTGCTCCTACTGAATTGCTGATTTGTACTGAAAACATGTTTTGGGTTGTCTTCGAGTACAAATCTAAAAAAGCCATCATTTTAACTCTTTCACAGTTGGCAAGGAGACAATCTGTTAATTATAACTAATAATTATTTCTTTGCTTTACTATTGGTTTACAACTAATGGTTATATTGTCCCTTAGTGGGTATCACAATAATTAGGAGTAGGGGATAATTCTGACAGTTAGTGAGTGGAGGTTAATAATACTAACAAATCTGTCTCATAAAGCATAATCTCACATAATAAAGTACTGTCTAATCTAAAATGAAAATAATGTCTCTTTGAGAAACTCTTTAGCCACTAAGAAGCTTATAGTCAAATTTATCACACACCTCTAAAATATGATCAAACTCTTATGATTACTGAGGCTATATAATTTATTATCCAAACTTGACAACTTGACTCTAAAATATATATATATATAAAAAGCATCAAGAACAGCCAAAACAAGTATGAAAAGTAAGGTATAAAAACCCTTCCAGATATCAAGACTTACTTTAAAGCAACTATAATTAAAACCATGTATTTAGAGACGCAACTATAAAACTATGTGTTAGTAAACTATGTATAGATGGACAACTCAATCCATAAAATAGAGTTCAGAAACAGACACATGTGTATGAAATGTGACATATGACAGCAATGGTATTGCTGCCATATGAGATGAGGGAGAAAGGATTATTATTCTAAAATTCATACTAGAACAATTGGTTATCCATAAGAAAAACTAGAATACAAGTGAACCTAGTGGTATGTTGGTGCTAGATCAAACCGACCAGTTGCTAAATAAATAGTCAAGAATTTCACAAGTGTATTGTTAAAACAATGGTAGATGGGAATCAGCCACAGTGGGAGTATTTATACTGGAAATCTGCAAATGCTACATATCAGGGCTATTTTTTCCCCCCTGGAGAGGCAGTTTACCATCACATCATTGATTGGATTTCTACCTCATACCATACACAAAAATCAGCTCTAAGTGGATTAAAAACCTAAGTGTTTAAGAGCAAAACGTTAAAACTAGAAGAAAATATACAGAAGAAAATATCTTTAAAATCTTGGTACTAGTAAGGAGTTCTAAACAACAAAATCATGTAACTTAAGGATCAAGTCTGTCAAATTTGACTACATTATAGTAAATTTAAAACTACGCTAAGGGGCTTCCCTGGTGGCGCAGTGGTTAAGAATCCGCCTGCCAATGCAGGGGACACGGGTTCGAGCCCTGGTCTGGGAAGATCCCACATGCCGCGGAGCAACTGGGCCCGTGAGCCACAACTACTGAGCCTGCGCGTCTGGAGCCTGTGCTCCACAACAAGAGAGGCCGTGATAGTGAGAGGCCCGCGCACCGCGATGAAGAGTGGCCCCCGCTTGCCTCAACTAGAGAAAGCCCTCGCACAGAAACGAAGACCCAACACAGCCAAAAATAAAATAAATAAATAAATAAATAAATAATTATAAAAAAAAAAAAAAAAACTACGCTAAGGTGTCATCAAAGGACACCACAAAAAAGTGAAAGAATAAGTCCAGACTGGGAGATGTAATTGCTCCACACGTAACAAAGAATTTGTATCCAAAAACATATTAAAACCATCTACAAATCAATAAAGTATAGATGGATAACCCAACTGATAAATGGGCAAAAGACTTGAAAAGGCACTTTATTCAGAAGAGGATGTTGCAATGGTCAATAACAAAAGTTCTCAATCTTACTAGTTATCAGGGAAATGCAAATTGATAGTATAATGAGACATTTCACTTCTCTCATGTTAGCTGAAGTGTGACAAACCCAAGTGCTGAGAAAGATGTGGAGCAATTCTCATGCACTGCTGGAGAAAGTGTACATTGGTAAAACCACTTTGAAGAGCAATTTGCAACAGTCAAGAAATTGAAGACATTGTAGCAAGATTGCTAGTTGGTCCCTAACATTCATTCATTATGATCATCTCTTGGTGGAGGGGGAGGAGCAATTCTATTTGTAATGTTTTATTTCTTGAAGACAGGGGAAAGTTCATGGTTATGACGTTATTCTCTTTACCTTTTTGTAGGTCAAAATATTTCAAAATTTAAAGATGTTTGTATTAATAGCTTATTGGGTGATACTTCACTTTCTTACACTTTGCATTTAATTGCCCATTAGGCATCCAGTTGAATCCCCTTACGGAGATGAAAATGTGGATCTGCCCCTCCGTCTTGAAACTCTGTACTACTTGCACGCCACTCCTTCTTAACTGGATTTGGTAGATCTTCTGATCTCCCATAATTGTAGAGCCCCTAAAATGTCTTCCCAAGGATTGTGATAAATCAAACTTGTGTAGAAGCTATGATCTTTATAGTGGAGATACCACTTTATTTTTTGATTGCATACAAGAGGTCGATCTCATATAAGCAACTATAAGCCTACCTGAGGAAAAGACACAGCTCTGCAATCATAAATTGCAACTGAGTAGCTCTCTAGATGATCAATTAAGATTAAGTGCTATATGGGTTTTATACATAAAGGTATCAAGGGATCTCTTTTCTCAGAATATCTTCAGGGACTAATCACTATAAAAATAACTGGAACTTTTAGTGAATACATTCCATGGAGATGTCCATTATCACCTATGGACAGGGTCTAAATGTTTCCTCAACAGCTCGTGACATTCAGTAGAATCAATAACATGTTTGAGTTATTACTAAGTCTTATCTAACTAATTTAAAAATTTTAAATATGCAAACTTCTTGTAACATCTTAATAGGACAAGAAATTAAAGTGCGTTCTCAATCGCAAACAGTGATAGAACTGGAAACACCCAAATGAGTAGAAATATCCCAGTAAAACCTGGCCTAGGCACTGGGCTTCAGAAATAAGTTGAGAACATAAGTGGGAAAAAAAAAGATGCAAAAGTTGAAAAACGAGACGCGTTCGGGAGTTGAATTGGAAGAGTAATCGCGCAAGAAGCTAGCCTCGGGTTCCAGGGTCGCGCATGCGCAACCCCAGTACTCCACCCTCCCCCTCCCCAGGCCACGAAGGAAGTGACGCAAGCTGAGGGGGCGGGGTGCGCTCTGCGCCGGAAGTGGCTTGTAGTTAGTAAATAAGCACGAAAAGGCGAGAGGCGCTGTCTCCATCTTGTTGGCATCTGCTATTCCTGCGACGCTGTGGAGATGGGGAGCGTCTTGGGGCTGTGCTCCATGGCGAGCTGGGTAAGGTGGTTTTTAGCGGCCTTCGGGGTGCTAGCGTGAGAGACAGAAGAAAGGCACCAGAGCTGGGCTGGGTGAGGCCCAGCGGGACCGTGGCACCCCACCCAACGGGGAGTGCCTTCCTTCCCCATTTTCTCCCTGTCTCGCCTGGCCACTCCGACTCAGCTTCGGGGCCCTGAGTCTTTCGAAGAGCTGACCGGGGTGGCCGTGAGGAGCAATGGACATGAGAAGTTGAGCCCGGTGGGAGAAGTGTAGCAGAGAGCTGGTGGTCTCCCTCCCCCACCCGTCTTTCGTGAAAGCTTTTCCCGATTCTTCCAGGCCCCTTTTTGTCCTATTTTTCTTATGTCTGCCTAGGCTATTTCTACAAAGGTTTTAGGCCCCTTCCTTTTGTGGAGTACCCCATCTCTTCTCGTCATCTCTTCCCAGCGACCTCAGACTGCAGCACTGTCATCCCTGGGGGCATGTCGGCCTCTTTGTTCTGTCGCGCAGACTACAAATAAGTGACGGATATGTAGGGCAGCTTGGCAGTAATACTGATATAGTTATATCCTTTTTAAATAGTCCTAACTCTGCGACTGGGTCCTCGACCTCAATGGTATGAGAAAATTACGTACTTCTCAAGTAATAATTTATGTATCTGAAAAAGCTGGTCAGTTCTGTTGTATTAAATACCTGTTTTTTGACATAAAGATGCTTGTGTAATTTGACATCTCAGTTTTAATTAGGTGCACGTTGCATTTTGATTAGATAGCGTTGTTAGAGTGACACCATTCTTCATTATAGTGGCAAGATTTCTTGTTTCAGGTGGTACAAATAAATTTGAGTTTGATATAACCACTCCCCCGCTCCCCAATAGACAAAAATTGACTTTACAGCTAATAAAGATATTTGTAATATGGGGCGAGATATTTGGGTTCAAGTCATATTTCTTTAATCCATGATTTATAAATTCCACTTACAACAATTGCTGGCCTGACTTCTCAGATGACCCCATTATATACATTAGCCAGCATTTTTAGTGTTTTACATACCTTACCTCTTTTTAAAAAGTTTTTGATATGGCTTGAACTATAAGTGTTAAATTTTAGTTAAATAATACATAGAGGTTACTCCAACCCAGGTCATTGTCTTATGTTATTTTTTCTTGTAGTTCGGTGTGGAAAGCTGGTATATTTTTCTTTCTTTCAAAGCTCAGAAAGTAGAGAATCTACTTGAACCCATTGAGTATCTTATAAGAGGCATATTTAGTGTAATAATTTAAATGTATTACAAAATGATTATTATAGAATTGTCTTAATTTGGGGGATGTTTAATTCGGTTTGTAAAGTCAGATTTTGTCCATTTATCAAGTGGGCCTGTTATTTGTATATAGTAAGTCATTAATTTAGATCAGTTAAGCCAGAATTAAAATGAACCTCATTCTTCCCTTGCTCAAGTTTCTTTAGACTTAATCAATTTTTGTAAAGGTTTTTTGTTTTATAAAACTGTAGAAAATATCTCAACTATGAAAAAAAGTATAAAAAGATTACATGTAACACTACTATGTAGAGATTAGAGTGTTGATTTTTTAATTTCATTTTGTGGTTTTCTTGTTTTGTGTTTTTGTTGTTAAGTGGCCTAGAATTAGATTGATCTTAATTCTTGGTTCAAGCATGGCTATTTGATTGATGATTACTTCAAGCATTATTATAAACATCTGTGGACCTCCTGCCTAATCCTGTAACTACAACATTACCAGCAATTTATGCCTACTTAAGTGCTTTTCCCCACCCCAATCTTACAATGCTGTTAGTGAATAACATTGATTTTTTGAATCACTGTACTTTATATACAGTAACTATCATTTTTTGCCCAAGATATTTAATGTAGTTAAGTAATTGAGAAGAAGGAGCTTGTGATTCCTGACTACTTATTTTGTGCAGCCTCTGCTAGATTTTTATTTTTTAGTACAATGACTTGATTTTGTAGGAATGATTCATAGTTGTTATGAATAGTCAAGCAGTGCAGAGTACAAAATGTAAATGTCACCAACAAAGTCCCACCACCAATAACATTCTTCTCTCTCAATGCATATATACAGTTGGATGAATGAACAGACAAAAATACCTTGTTAAGGAACGGTAGCATGGTGGACATGTATTTTTAAAGAATTTAATTTTTTTTTTCTGAATTTAACAAAAGAATGTAAAAGTAAAGGCATAGCTGAATGTTAAGTAAACATTTCTTCTCAGGAGAGGTTCTGAAAAAGAGTTCTCTAAGGAGGTGTTTCTAGAGCAGTGGTTCTCAGCTGTCCCGCAGGGAATATTTGACAATGTCTGCAGGTATTTTTCATTGTCACAACTTGGGATAAGGGGTGCTAATAGCATCAAGTGGGTAGGATACTGCTAAATATTTCACAATACACAGGATAGTCCTCAACAACAAAGAATTATTTGGCCCAGGATGTCAGTAGTGCCATGGTTGAGAAATCCTGCTTTATCCTCTTCACTTGGCCAGTGTAAGAAAGGGAATGAAATTTAAGAGTCTTAACTGCTCTTTAAAAAGGCATTCAACTAATCATCCTATTTTCACCTCTACCTTCAGCCTCACTTATGGAGGCACCTGGTGCCACCAATTCCTGATGTATATGAGGATTCTATACAAATTTTATTGCTTAACTTTTTCCTTTGATGGTTTATAATTCAACTTTCTTGACCCATTAAATCAGTTATTATTTTGTTCCTTCCAGGTTTATTCTCCTGGGTTTTGTTTTTTTTTACTTTTTTTTTTTATAAAGCAGGTAGGCTTTTTTTTTTTTTTTTTTTTTTTAATTTTTTTTTTTTGGCTGTGTTGGGTCTTCGTTTCTGTGCGAGGGCTTTCTCTAGTTGCGGCAAGCGGGGGCCACTCTTCATCGCGGTGGGCGGGCCTCTCACTATCGCGGCCTCTCTTGTTGCGGAGCACAGGCTCCAGACGCGCAGGCTCAGTAGTTGTGGCTCACGGGCCCAGTTGCTCCGCGGCATGTGGGATCTTCCCAGACCAGGGCTCGAACCCGTGTCCCCTGCATTGGCGGGCAGATTCTCAACCACTGTGCCACCAGGGAAGCCCTTTTTTACTTTTTAAGTTTATTCTTTCTGTTAAAAATCCTTTTATTTTTCATTTTATTGGTGTTTCTAAAGTAATTCATATATTCAGTTTGCCATCTTTAACCAGAATTCCTTTGTATTATTTTTTATATATGGCTGTATTGTCTTATAACCATAATTCCCACAGTTGTTTAATCTTAGAACTAAACCAGTCATTCTTAAAATCCCGGACCCAGTAGCATCAGCACACTGGGAGACTTACTGGAAACAGTGACTGGGCCCCAGCATTCTGTTTTAATATGCTCTCCTCGTGATTCTGATGGAAAACCACAGTTCTACACTTAAATGGATTCAAAGCTCAAAGCATTCCTTTCTACCATGGCTTCTCCCAGTTTTTTTTTTTTTTTTTTTAATGTTAATGTCATCTCATAATTGACCAAATTTGGTCATCCAGTAGATTTTTTCAAAAAGGATTTATGGATGATGAAATCCCTGAATTTTTTCATATTTAAAAATGCCTCGTATGTTCTTGAGAGACATTGTAGACTGGTATAATAGTGTACACATTTCCTTCAGGACATTGTAGTTATTTCTATGAATTGTGTTCTGTCTTATCCCACCCTGGTAGTCATTCCCTTCCAACACATCTCATATACACAATTGACCTGTTTCTTCTGCTTGGGTATCTGAAGAGCTTTACTTATCTTTGAAATTAACCAAGTATGTCTGACTTTAAATCTTTTATCACTTTTTTTTTTCTGGAAAATATTGTTCTTTTGAAAATACAGATTTATTTCTTTAAGGAAATTATTATTGTATTATATCTTTGAATGTCCTTTTTTGTTTTATTTATTTAGAGGATTCTCTCTTTTAAAGGCGTGAGTTACTTTCATGTTATATTGTCTTAGTTTTCCTTCCATATTATTTTTCCTATTTTTATTTTTGTCATTTTTTTAGTTGATATAATTTATATAAAATTCATACTTTGTAGTATGTGGTTCTGTGAGTTTTGACAGATCATGTAGTTGTGTAACCACTACAGAACATTTATCACCTTAAAAAATTATGCCGTCCCCATCCTGGAGAATCCCTGTTTTTTTCAGAGTCCTCCCTTTCCAGAATGTCATGTAAATGGAATCATGCAGCATATAGCCTTTGGAGTCTGGCTTCTTTTACTTAGTGTAATCCATTTGAGATTCATTCATATTGTGGTGTGTATTAGTAGTTTTTTCCTTATTATTGTTGCATAGTATTCCATTGCTTGGATGTACCACAGCTTGTCTGTCTATTCACCAGTTGAGGGGCATTTCCAGATTTTGGTGATTAAGTAGCTGTAAGCACTGCTGTAAAGTCTTTTTCTGTGACTATATTCTTATTTTGTTTACCTAAATACCTTGCAGTAGGATTGCTAAATCATATGGTAAATATACATTTGACTTATAAGAAATTGCCAAACTGATTTCCAAGATGGTCATATTAGTTTTTATTCCCACCAGCAATATTTCTTTCTTCAAGTCTGTGGCTTGTCTTTTCATTCTCGTAATGGTGTCTTTCAAAAAGTAGAAGTAATTGTTCTTTCTGTATTGATTTGCTTTGGCACTTTTGTCAAAATCTTCTTTACCATATTTGTTTAAGTCTGTTTTTGAACTCTGTTCCTTTTATGTGTCCATACTTTTGCCTAAATTACCCTATTTTAATTACTGTAGCTTTAAAGTTAGTCTTGAAATCAGGTAGTGTGAGTCTTCCAACTCTGTTCTTTTTCAAAATACTTCGGGCTACTCTAGTTCTTTTGCCTTTCCATAAAAGTTTTAGAAGCAGCTGGTTTGTTTCTACCAAACTCCTGTTGGAATTATGATTGGAATTGGGTTGAATTCATATATCAGTTTGGAAAGAATTGATATCTTAATATGGATCCTTCCAATCCATGAGCCCAGTTTATCTTGCCATTTATTTAGATCTTTGATTTCTTTCATTAGTGTTTTTTAATTTTCATCATTTGAAAGCTAGTGTATATTTTATTAGATTTATACCTAAGTATTTCTTTTTGTTGGTTTAATTTCAGTTTCCAATTGTTTGTTGCTAGTATGCAGAAGTATAATTGATATGTCCATACTGATCTTGTGTCCTGTGACCTTATTAAACTTTCTTGTAGTTCTAGTAACATTCTTGTAAGTTCTTTGGGGTTTTTCATGTTGACAATTACGTGTGGAAGAAAGCAGTTTTATTTCTTCCTTTCCAAAGTATATACCTTTTCTTTCTTTTTCTTGCCTTGTTATATTGGCTGGGACCTCCAGTGTGCAGTTGAATACAAGTGGTGAGAGCAGAGATTCTTGGCCTTGTTTTGGATCTTAAGGGAAATCATTCAGATTTTCACCATGAAGTATGGGTGACAGCTATGGTTTTTTGTTTTTTGTTTTTTTGGTAAATGTACTTTATCAACTCGAGGATATTCTGTTTGTTTGCGAAAGTTTTTTAGTTTGTTTTTTAATGAATGGGTATTGAGTTTTTTTCAAATGATTTTTCTGCATTCACTGAGATGGCCAAAATGGTTATCCTTTAGTCTGTTAATGTGGTGAATTCATTTGATTGATTTTCAAAAGCTTAATCAGCCTTGCTTTTTCCCAGCTAAACAAACCCCACCTGATCACAGTGTATCCTTTTGTATACTTTTTCTATTTTGTTTAAAGCAGTTTTAGTTTCACAGAAAAATTGAGAGGTAGAGATTTTCCATATATCCCCTGCCCCCACACGTGCATAGCCTCCCCCATTGCCAACATTCCCCACCAGAGTGGTGCATTTGTTACAATTAATGAACCTATCAGTACATCAACACATCATAATCACCCAAAGTCTATAGTTTACATTAGAGTTCATTCTTGGTGCTAGACATTCTATGGATTTGGACAAATGTATAATGACATGTATCCACCATTATAGTAGCATACAGAGTAGTTTTTTCCCTAAAAATCCTCTCTGTGCTTTGCCTATTCATCCCTCCACCCACTCCCCACTCCTGATCTGTTTGCTGTCTCCATAGTTATGCCTTTTCCAGAATGTCATACAGGTGGAACTATACATGTATGTATGTAGCTTTTTCAGATTGGTTTCTTTCAGTTAGTAATATCTATTTAAGTTTCCTCCATGTCTTTTCATGGTTTAATAACTCATTTCCTTTTACCATTGAATTATATTCACTGTCTGAATGTACCAGAGTTTATTTATCCATTTACCTACTGAAGGACATCTCATTTGCTTCAGAGTTAGGGCATTTACAAATAAAGCTGCTATAAACATCCATGTGCAGGTTTTTGTGTGAACATAAGTTTTCAACTCCTTTAGTTAAATACCAAGGAATGCAATTGCTGGATATTATGGTAAGAAATGTTTGGTTTTGTAAGAAACTGCCAAACTGTGGGGATTTTGATTTGGATTGCATTGAGTCTGTAGATCAAGTTTGAGGAACTGACATCTTAACAATATTGAGTCTTCCTAATCCATGAACATGGAATATCTGTCCATTTTTGTAGTTCTTTGATTTTGCTAATCAGAGTTTTGTAATTTTCCTGATATCGATCTTGTACATACTTTGTTAGATTTATACTAAGTAATTTGTGTTTTTGGATGCTAACATAAATGTTATTGTGTTATTTCAAATTCCACTTTTTCATTGCTGGTGTATAGGAAAACAATCGACTTTTGTAAATTAACCTTGTATTCTGCAACCTTGCTGTAATCGTTTATTAGATCCAGGAGTTTTTTTGTTGATTAATTTGCACTTTCTACATAGATGACAATGTCATCTGTGAACGAAGACAATTTAATTTTTTTTTTACTAATATGTATACCTTTAATTTCCTTTTCTTGTCTTATTACATCCTGGACCTTCCAGTAAAACGTTGAAAAGAAGTGGTGAAAGGGAACATCTTTGCCTGATTTTAACGGGAAAACTTCCAGTTTCTCACCATTGAATGTGATGTTGGCTGTAGGTTTTTTTTTTTTTTAATCTGACAAATAGCGGCTTGTTTATTTATTTATTTATGGCTGTGTTGGGTCTTTGTTTCTGTGCGAGGGCTTTCTCTAGTTGTGGCAAGTGGGGGCCACTCTTCATCGTGGTGCGCGGGCCTCTCACTATCGCGGCCTCTCTTGTTGCGGAGCACAGGCTCCAGTCGCGCAGGCTCAGTAATTGTGGCTTATGGGCCCAGTTGCTCCGCGGCATGTGGGATCTTCCCAGACCGGGGATTGAACCTGTGTCCCCTGCATTGGCAGGCAGATTCTCAACCACTGCACCACCAGGGAAGCCCCCTGGCTGTAGGTATTTTGATGATATTCTTTACCAAGTTCAGAAAGTTCTCCTCTACTCCTAGTTTGACAGTTTTTATCATGAATGAGTGTTGGGTTTTGTCAACTGCATTTTCTTTATCTAACATGTGATCATATAATTTTTTCTTATTTTAATCGTCTTGATTTGATGGATTACTTAATTGATTTTTGAATGTTGAACCCAGTCTTGCATTTCTGCGATAACTTGGTCATGGTGTGGAATTCTTTTTATACATTATTGGATTTGATTTGCTAATGTTTTGTTAGACTTATGTCTCTATGTTCATGAGAGAGTTAATCTTTATTTTCTTGTAATGTGTTTGTCAGGTTTTGTTATTAGAGTAATGCTGACTTCATAGAATAAGTTAGGAGGTATTCCCTCTACTCCTGTTCTCTGAGATTGTAGAGAATTGGATATATTTGCTCCTTAAGTGTTTAGTAGAATTCACCAGTGAACCTGTCTTGGGCGTAGTGCTTTCTGTTTTGGAAGGCTATTAATGATTGATTAATTTTCTTTAATAGAGGCCTGTTCAAATTGTCTGTTTCTTGTGTGAGTTTTGGCAGCTTGTATCTTTCAAGGAGTTGGTCCATTTATGAAGGTTATCAAAATTTGTTGGCATAGAATTGTTCGTAGTATTCTTTCATTATTCTTTTAATGTCCATAGGACCTGTAGTGACATCCCCTCTTTCATTTCTGGTATTAGTAATTTGTGTTCTCTCTTTTTACTCAGTTAGCCTTGCTGGGGGCTTATCAATTCTGTTGATCCTTTCAAAGAACCAGCTTTTGGTTTCATTGATTTTTCACTATTTTCTATTCCTACTTGCATTGATATCTGATCTAGTTCTTATTTTTTCTGTTTATTTTTGATTTAATCTGCATTTCTTTTTCTAGTTTCCTAAGATAGAAGCTTAGGTGGTTGATTTTAGATTTTCTTTTCTGATAAATGCATTCAATGCTATAAATTTTCCTTAAAGCACTGCTTTCACTGTATCCCACAAGTTTCTATAATTGTGTTATTTTCATTTAGTTCAAAAATTTTTAAAAATTTCTCTTGAGATTTCTTTGACCTATGTGTTTATTTTAAAAAGTGTATTGTTTAATCTCTAAGAATTTTGGGATTTTCGTTATCTTTTTGCTGTTGATTTTTAGTTAATTTCATTGTAGTCTGAGAGTAGTCAGTGTGTGGTTTCTGCTGTTTTAAGCTTGATAATGTGTTTTATTGTCAAGAATGTGGTTTTGGTGAATGTTCTGTGTGATCTTGGAGAGGAATGTGTATTCTCTGGTTATTGGATAGAGTAGTCTATAAATGTCAGTTACCCATTTGGTGTTGTTGAGTTCAACTGTGTCCTTACTGGTTTTTTGCTTACTAAATCTGTCCATTTCTGAGAGACAGGTGTTGAAGTCTCTTAACTATGATAGTGGATTCATCTATTTTTCCTTGCTGTTTTATCAGTTTTTGCGTTACACAGTTTGATGCTCTGCTGTGAGGTGCATACATATTAAGAATTGTTATGTCTTCTTGGAGAATTGACCCCTGTCATTATGGAATGCCTTTCTTTATCCCAGATAACTTTTGTTGTTTTGAAGTCTGCTCTGTCTGAAACTAATATAGCTATTCCTGCTTTCATTTAGTGTTAGCCTGTTGTATTTTTCTCCATCCATTTACTTTTATTCTGTATATGTGTTTAAAGTGGGTTTCTTGTAGATGACATAATTGGGTCTTATTTTTTGATCCACTCTGACAGTCTCTGTTTTTTAATTGATAAATTTAGACCTCTGATCTCCAAGATGATTATTGATAGATTTGGATTCATATTTACCATATTCGTTAATGTTTTCTGTTTGTTGCCCTTGTTTTTCCTGTTGTGTGTTGGGGGAGGGGCTGTTTAAGCATTGTATATGATTCCATTTTCTCTCTTATTTAGCATATCAGTTAAACTTTTTTTAACTTCTGTAAAGTTTTATTTATTTACTTATTTTTGGGTTGTTGCCCTATTTATTAGTGCATTTGGGCTGCTGTAAAAAAAGACCACAGACTGGGTGGCATGTAAAGAACAGAAGTTTGTTTCTCACAGTTCTAGAGGCTGGTAGTCCAAGATTAGGGTGCCTGTGTGGTTATCTTCTCTGTCTAGTGAAGGCCCTCTTTGGGTTGCAGACTGCGAACTTCTTCATATGTCTTCACATGGCTGAAGGGGTGAGGATCTCTCTCGGGTCTCCTTTGTAAGAGCACTAATCCCATTCATGAGGTCTCTGCCCTTTTGAACTAATTCTTCCCAAAGGCCCTATCTCCTAACATCATCGTATGCATTAGATTTTCAACATATGAATTTCAATCTGTAGCACCATAGGATTTGCAGTGTACGTTTACAATTAACCCACTTTCAAGTAACAGTATATCACTATACACACTTCAGTATAATGCTGTACCAGTTGATGGCTAGTATGAATACCTTGTAATAGCAGAACAGTCCGAATTCTTCCCTCCTTTCCCTTCTACATTACTGTCATTCACTTTGTGTGTGTGTGTGTATATATATATATATAAACAATGTGTGTGTATATATATACCTGCATATACTTATGTATACAGAAATATGTGTATACGCATAACATGTGCAGACATAATTTAATACATTGTTTCTCTTGTTATTTTGAGCAAACGTTAGCTCAACTAAGAAAAGTAAGTTTTAATTTCACTTTCATTTACTTTCTTTATGCTCTTTCCTTTTTTATGTAGATTAGAGTTTCTGATCTATATTATTTTCCTCATCTCTAAAGAACTTTGAACATTTCTTGCAAGTAGGTCTACAATTTGGCAACAAATTCCATCAGCTTTAATTTGAGAAAGTGTTTCTACTTCTTTCAAAGGATAATTTGCAGAGTAGAGACCTATAGGTGGGTGAGTTTTTTTCTCTCAGTGCTAAAATATTTCACTTCACTCTTGTTTGTGGTGTCTGAGGAGAACTTGGATATAATTTGTTACTTGTTTCTCTATAGGTAAGGTGTTTTTTCCTCTGGCTTCTTTCAGGACTTTTTATTTTCTGTAGTTTCAAGCGATTTATCTAGGTGTAGGGTTTGTTTATTTTGTGGAGGGTGGGTTATATATGTCTGATGTTAATTTGGGAAAATTCTGTCATTTAAAAAAAAATTTTTTTTTCCTTCTCCTTCTGGTATTCCCATTATATTATACCATTTGTAGTTGTCTCACAATTCTTGGATATTCTGTTGAACTGAATATCAGTCTTTACTCTCTTGGCTTTTTTTTTTTTCTATTGAGATAGTCTACAGCTCAGAAATTATTTTCTCAGCCATGTCTGCATACTTCATTTCTGTTAGTGTTCTTTATTTCTAGCATTTCTTTTTGGTTCTTTTTTAGGATTTTCATGTCTGCTTCTTGTAGGCTGTCTACTTTATCCATTAGAACGCTTAACGTATTATAGTTGTTTTAAATTTTTGGTTGGTAAGTCTAACTTACCTGCCATGCTGGTTTTGATGCTTGCTCTGTCTCTTCAAATTGTGTCTTTTGCCTTTTGTTATGCCAGTAATTTTATTCCTAATAGCCAGACACTATGTACCAGCTAAAAGGAACTGCTATAAATAGACTTTGGATCGTGTCATGGGGAGGTGTGGGGAAGGAGAAACATTCCATCATTCTCTGATTAGGTCTTAGTCTTTTAATAAGCCTATGCCTCTGGACTGTGAACTTCACAAGTGTTTCTCAGTTTTTTCCTCCCCCCTTAAATGGGGGAGGATGGCTAGAATAGGCTGGAGTTGAATATTTCTCTTCCCCTAGATTATTTATCCTCTGATAATACCCTAGCAAGGTAGACTCTATTTAACTAGTTTCTTTTGAGGTCGGGTGTTAAGAACAGTGTTCTAGTGTATTTCAAAATGGTTCCTTTTCCCCTTTGCTGCAAGAAGCAGGGGGGGAATTTTTCTCTCATGTTTACTATGAGAACCTGGTTGAAGTCCTAGAGGAAAAGTTCACAAATTTGTGGGACCCTTGTATACTGGGTTTTCCTGGAATTTTTAACTCTCAGACTTGTCCACAATGAGGCTCCAGCAATTCTTCAGTTATTCTCCAGGATATCCTTCCTGCACAGTGGTTCCCAAGTCAGTTTCCACTTGTGGGCTCTAGTAAGCCACAACTCCCTATACTCACCTGTCTGTCTCTTCAGTCTTGGGGGCAGTGACTTACCCTGTGTCCTCACCTAGTTTATGGATCCTAGAAGAATTGTTGATTTTTTTAGTCTGCTTGGCTTTTTACTTGTTGTTAGAATGGAGTGGGGTTTCTAAGCTCCTTACCTGTGGAAATGGAAACTGGAAATCTTTGTATACTTTTTATATTGTTGACTTGACAAGATATTAGGGATTTTTTTTAATGTTCATAAAAGATATTGGTCTGTTGTTTCCTTATGGTATCTTTGGATTTAGTATCAGTTTTTTGCCTCTTCAGTTTTCTGGAAGAATTTGGGTAGAGTGGTTTGATTTATTCTTTAAATGTTTAATGGAATTCACTAGTGAAGCCATCTGTGCTTGCGAAGGTTTGTAACTACAAATTCAGTGTCTTGAATAGATACAGGGCTATTCATCCTATATATTTCTTATTGAATGATTTCTGGTAGTTTGGATTTTTCATGGAGCATGTCCATTTTATCTAAGCTGTTGAATTATTGAATAAAATTGCTCATAGTTTTCTCTCATAATCATTTGATGCTTGTAAGATCTGTAATAATGTTTTCTCATTTCCTACACTGATGATTTGTGTGTTCACTTTCTTGCTGTTTTTTATCCTGATCAGTCTGACTATATAGGTTTCTAAATTGTAATGTTCTTCTAAAACTAGCTTCATGGACTTCCTTGTTTACTGTTTTTTACCTCATTGATTTATCTTTATTCTGCCTATTTGGGCTACAATTTGCTCATTTAATAACTTAAGGTGGAAGCTCTGATCAGTGATTTGATATATTTATTCTTATTTAATATAGCCATTTAATGCTATAGGTTTCCTTTAAACACTGCTTTAGGTGCATTCCAAAAATGTGATATGTTATTTCCTTTCTCTTTAATTTATTCTTTGATGTCTTCTGCCTGTGGGTTAATTAGACTATGCTATTTAGTTTCCAGAGATATTTTTCTGTTATTGATCAGTATTTAATTCCATTGTGGATCAAGAATCCATGTATGATTTGAATAATTTTATATTTATTGAGATTTGAGATTTGTTTTATGGCCCAGAATATAGTCTGTTTTGGTTAAGTGTTCTCTGCTTTTGAAAATAGTTTTTACTGTGCTTTCATTAGATGGAGTATTTCCTAAATGTCAGACACAGTTGATTGATAATGTCGTTCAAGTTTTCTATATATTTATTGGGTTTTTTTCATTCTATTTCAGTTAATGAAAGAACATAAATGTGGATTTGTTTGTTACTCCTTTTAGTTTTATTAATTCTTTCCTTGATGCATTTTGAAGTTCTCTTTTAGATGCAGAAATATTTAGGATTGTATGTTGTATGTTTCCTCCCTAAATATCCCATATTTCCATGTATCGATATGTCCCCTTTTATTATGAAATGGCCCTCTTTATCCCTGGTAAAATTCTTTACTCTGAAGTCTACTTTGTCTGATACTGCTGTAGCATGGTATGTGTGTATTTAGTTTTTAGTATTTAGTATTTATCTTTAACTTAACTACAGTCTACCTTTGTGTGATATTCACTTTATTTCTAATTTAAGTGTACAGTAGTATAGTTGAATGTCTCCTCTTCCAGCCTATTTGTTTTTTTAAAAAATTAATTTTTTTTATTATTTATTTTTTGGCTGCATTGGGCCTTCATTGCTGCACGGGCTTTCTCTAGTTGCAGTGAGCGGGGGCTACTCTTTGTTGCGGTGCATGGGCTTCTCACTGCAGTGGCTTCTCTTGTTGCAGAGCACAGGCTCTAGGCTCATGGCCTCTAGAGCACAGCCTTAGTAGTTGTGGCCCATGGGCTTAGTTGCTCCGCGGCATGTGGGATCTTCCCGGACCAGGGCTTGAACCTGTGTCCCCTGCATTGGCAGGCGGATTCTTAACCACTGCGCCACCAGGGAAGTCCTTCCAGCCTATTTGTAATTGTCACACATTTTACTTCCATCTTTGTTATAACCACCAGAATACATTGCTATTATTTTTGCTTTAAAAAAATAATAATCTTTTAAAGTAACCTTTTTGATGTAAGAAAAAATACACACTACTTCTTTTGTTCATTTCTGTTGTTTAGATCCACATTTCTGCTGGTGTAACTTTCCTTCTTGAAAGATAGTTTAGATTTGTTAGTTTTGGATTCTTTTTTCTATGCCTAAAAATGTCTTCACTTTGCCTTAATTTTTGAAAGATATTTTTGCTGAGTATAAACTTCTGTGCTTACAGGTTTTTTTTTCATTCAGTAATGACGTTTGGCTTGCAGTATTTCTTACTAGAAGTCGATACCTTTCTTTGTTCCTCTTTATATAATGTGCCTTTATTATTTTGCCTGCTTTTAAGATTTTTCTGTTTATCATTGTTTTTCAGCAGTTTATGATGTGACTTGGTGTGTAGTTTTCATTATGTTTGTATCACTAGGGCTTTCTTGAGTTTCTTGGATCTGTGAGTTTATAGTTTTCATTAAATCAGGAACATTTTGGCAATTATTTCCTCAAAAGGACTTTCCTGTCTCCTGTCTCCTTCAGGAGCCCCAATTTCACATATATTAGGCTGTTTGAAGTTGTGTCACAACACTAATCCTCTGTTATTTTTTTTTTAGTTTTTTTATCTCTTTAATTTTGGATCATTTCTTTTGTGATGTCTTCAAGTTCATTAGTCTTTTTTGCAGTGTCTTATTATCAAGTACTTTTTGGTTCAGAGATCTTATTTTTCATCTTCATAAGTTTGATATAGATCTTTTAAATTATCTTCCATATCTTTTCTTGACATGCTGTGTTCTCTATTTGAGCAAATGAAGTATAATTACAATAACATTAGAATACCATTATTTATAACTGAATTAAGTCATCTGTGTAATTTCAGGTTGGTTTTGATATATTGACTTTTCTCCTCATTGTAGGTTGTTTTTTCCATACTGGCATGCGTACCAATTTTTTTATTAGCTGTTAGATATTGTAAATTTTACCTTGATGGGTGCTGGATGTGTTGTATTTTTAAAAAACATTCTTAGGCCCTATTCTTAGACACAGGTGAGTTATTTGAAGAGAATTTGATCTTTTCAGTGTTTGCTTTTAGGCTTTGTTAAGTGAGACTGGAGTGGCTTTAGCCTTATGGCTTATTCCCCCCGCCCTGCCATACTGTGTAATAGTAATAGCCTTATAACTCTGCTCAAGGCCTCATGGATTATAAAGTTCTTCCACTCTGGCTGGTAACACCACCCTCCCCACTCTCCCCAGCCCCACCCCACAGAGTAATTTAATCAAATGCATGTACTGATCAGTGCTCTGCTGAAGACACAAGTTGAAGCTTCTGCAGATATCCGGAGCTCACTCTTGGTGTAACTTTCTCCTCTCCTTGTTTCTGCCCTATGAACTTTAGCTGCCTTCACTTCCCTGAACTCTCAACTCTGTCCCAGCTCTGTCTCCTCAATTCATTAGACTGCTGTCCTCTGTCTGGATTCTCCTCCCTGCACTGGAAACTCTTTCCCAGGCAGAAAGATTGGGCCAATCATAGAGTTCACACTGTTTCATCTCTCAGAAACTAGTGTCCTACATTGCCTATTGTTTTCTGAAAAACCATTGTTTCATTAATTTTTTCCCTTGGATTAAGGCAGTAGGGTAAGTCTGGTCACTGTTACTCTATCTTGGCTTGAGTTTATGGTACTTATCCCAAACTTTATTTATCGATCAGATTTTATTTTCAGCTGTTTTTGTTTTGTTCCATGATAACTACTGTTTTTTTAAGCATGTTTTTCCCCTTCTCGTTTCTTCTCAGCCTTGCAATCCTCCTTTTCAACTTGTTCTATTCTTTTCATTTTGAGCTCTCCTTTTTGCTTCAGATATACCAATTTTAGGCAATTTCCTCTTCTTACTGAGTTATATTTTATTTCAGATTGGATTTTTCAAATGCCTTTTTTTTTTGTCTGAGGGGGCATGTTTGCTTATTTTTATGTTTTGCTAAAGTGTGTTTGCATTATTTCCACGACATTTATTTTTATCTTACTGAAGTTTAGTGTAAGTGGTTCTTATCCTACCTTATATTGGTTACTATAGTGTGTCTGACTTCTACAATACTCCCTTCCTGTGGTATCTGATGGTCTGGTGGAGCTCAGCCTAGATTATGTTCAATTCTTTTGAGGATACTTTTCATTTTGCCTTTCTTGAGATATTGTTAAGTTCCCTTACTAGTATTCGCTTCTCCTGCTGAGGGAGATATTCTATTCCCCTAGGATATACTACTAGTTTAGTGTGGAGTTCTGTTAGACAATGCTAGCTAGCCCCACTTGTTCACTTATCCTGTTTCAGCTGATTCTAATAGAAAATTTTACTGTTATCAGTACCACCAAGTCAGAAGAGGGAAAAGATAAGGATACCAATTCACTTCTTTTCCTCCTCTGGCGTATCTGAGAAATATCAGACTTTTGTGAATTCACCAGCATGATTTCTGGGGTTAAAAGGCAGGAGTTGGAGATCAGCTTGTAATTATGAATATTCCATTCCTTTTCTCAGCTAAACTTTGGTTGCTGCTGCTGGGTTTTTTTCCCCTTTTGTTTTAACTGAGTTTACTCATTTTGCTTGATATAAAGGGCAAGCTTTACTTTGCTTCAGTTTTACCCAGAAGTTACTAAATTTTATAGTTTATAAATAATGCATGTGAACCAAATTTCTTGGTAATTACTTTAGCTTCAATCCTTTCTTTTTTGAGTAGATAGAATGTAAATTTTCACTGTATCATTTTAAACTATACTGATTTTTAATGTTCTTTTTCCAGATACCATGTTTGTGTGGCAGTGCCCCATGTTTGCTGTGCCGATGCTGTCCTAGTGGAAACAACTCCACTGTAACTAGGTTGATCTATGCACTTTTTTTGCTTGTTGGAGTGTGTGTAGCTTGTGTAATGTTGATACCTGGAATGGAAGAACAACTAAATAAGGTTAGTTTTCTTTTTTTTTTTAAATGATTAACTGAACCTTTAGTATGTATATGCATAAAACTGCTTCTTGTGTATTGGAAACAGAATACTGGAAAAAGGAAGAATACTTAATCCCAGTTTTAGTAGTTCATGATCATTTAGGAAAGACAAACAGTGAAAGGCAGTTTATTAAAATTCTTTGATGATAGGGCAGAAAATGTGTTGTGTTAATATGAGGAAATCGGTAATTCTAACCAGGGAAATGTCGGAATCACTGTGGGTCTCATGGAAAAAGGGACATTGTAAGAATCAGTAAATTTTTGTATGCAGAAATTGAAAAATAGGAAGCAGAATGAGGATAAAAGCTTTTTGAGCTAAGTGTGTACGCCTTAGGAAGATTGATCTGAGAATTAGGATAGAAGGCAGCAGTTAAGTATGGCGGCTGTTGGAATGGTGTAATCAAGAAAGGCATAGAGGGCCTGAAATAATTCTCTGAATGTAGAATTGACTGAATCTGGATTTAAATATTGGCAGTGATAGAATAATAAATAATAACCAGGTTCTGATCCTAGATAACTGAGAGGAAACTGTTGCTGTTAACTCAGGAAAAACAAGAAAGAAAAGGTGTTTTATTAAACTTTTTTTTTCCCCCAGGGAGTCAGGTTGTGCAAAGAGATGGGGAAAATATAATCTAGTATATAATATTGTTGGCTTGTGGGTACTGCACTACATTGTGTGTGTGTGTGTCCAGCAGGAAGTAAAAAATTTGGGTGTGTAACTCATAAAAGAAATCAGAGATAGAGATGAAATTCAAACTATGGCAGCATATGCTGAAGAAGACCATTTGGAGTGAGGAGAGCTAGAGCTTTGACAAAAGCTCTTAAGGGAGTTGGTGGAAAAAAGGGAACCTCTGAAGGAACAGTGAAAAAAGAGAACCAAGAACCTGTTTAGTAGGCCTTAGGAACAGAGTCTTAAGAATGACAGCATAATGTCTGTGTGAAAAAAGTAAAGGAGTGTGAGGATTAAGAAGTAGCCTTGGGATTTGACAGCCAGTATATGTCTAGTGTCTTGAAAAAGCATTTATAGAGTGCTGGCCTAGAAGGATTGGGAGGGAGGGTTAGATGGCTATGAGGAAATGTATCCAATGAGAATAGACTGCTGATTTAAGGAGTTTTGTAATGCAGATAGTAAGTCTTAGAGGGAGGCTGAATTAAAGAAGTTTTTAGGCTGGGGAGATTTAATTATTTGTATTTTGAGAATAGTCATAAGGGATCTAACCTGTGAGAGAGAATGTGATCAAGAGAAGGCATATAGAAGTTACTTTTCCTCCAAGGAAAAATGAATGATAATAGAAAATTTGAGGTTGAGAGAGTGTTCATGTCAGATAACCTCCATTTTAAACCACAGTTGTCTGCTTAGGGCTGACTTTGGGGTAAGGAAAAATAGTGTAAGTTTGGGAAATGAGCTTATTACAGTTTGAAAGTAGCATTGCACATGGCATATGTAGATGCTCAGTTAATGTTACTCAAGTCCTTGGTATAAGCAGAAGACGTTCATATGGTTTTTGTTATGGATCCAGTTGACTGTTGTTATGAATGGTTTAGTTGATAGATGATAGTTTGTAACCCCCAATATTTCTGCTTCTCTGCTTTCTGAAGGTCATCAGAGAATTGCATTTCCTAGAGTGCTTGTGATATGTAGGGTCATGTCTCTAGTACTGGTCAGTGAGTTATGAGTAGAAGTGATAAACATCACCCTCTACTTGCTAATGCAGATTCTCCTTTCTTTTCTCTCACAACCTGTATATCATTTGAGATGGTGGCTTCTCTGGCAGCCTGGATTCTTTTAGTTGACTACTTAGAACCAACCATGTACATGTACGTGAGCAAGAAATACATCTTTGCTGTTTAAGCCACCTATATTTGGAGGTTGTTACTGTAGCAACTTAACCTGACTAATATAGGTGATTGAATTAAAACTTAATGATGGGAATTAGCCAGGTGGTGTGCTGCTCTCATTTAAGGGCATGGGATAATTAAGGGTGCTAGTGAGTACATGTTGCAAGTGAGTATGGGTAAGTACATACTGCCATAATTGTTAAACTAAGTTGGGAAAGTAGGGTTCAAGTGAGACCAAGAAAGAGCTTATAGATTGTACAGGAACTAGCAAAAAGGAAGTAGCACCTGCATTAACTTATATATAATTTTAGGTTCTTGATTTTAAAGGCACACATTAACAGTTGTATGTTGGCATATTGGTTTACTTTAACGTTTCTGGAGGCAGTAATTCACTCTGATATATGTGAATAGTGTATCTACTCCCATTTGTTTCAATTAAAAATATTTTAAAAATACTTTCTGGTACTCTGATTCCAGTGTGATTTTCTGAAATGGTCATCAGTCTTTTTTAAGATTTCAAGTTAAAAAATAAAAATACAGCCAGCCATTTTGCTGTTAATCCAAATCCATCCATTATCAGAAATAACACTTGTAGAATGAGGGACCTGAACTCAAAATGCCATCATTGTTTTCTTTAGTATTTAGAAACTGATTTAGTTACTCTGTGATTCTTTACACTTTTATTGATTGTATTTTTCTCTTATACATGTGATTAGTATATCCCAGTGGAATGCAAGTTTTAAAAAAAACTTAGAATTAAGTCTGCAAGTTAAAATAAGCATCCAGGGCTTCCCTGGTGGCGCAGTGGTTGGGAGTCTGCCTGCTGGTGCGGGGGACGCGGGTTCGAGCCCTGGTCTGGGGGGATCCCACATGCCGCGGAGCGGCTGGGCCCGTGAGCCACAGCTACTGAGCCTGCGCGTCTGGAGCCTGTGCCCCGCAGCGGGAGGGGCCGCGGTGGTGAGAGGCCCGCGCACCGCGATGAAGAGCGGTCCCCGCACCGCGGTGAAGAGTGGCCCCCGCTTGCCTCAACTAGGGAAAGCCCTCGCATGAACCGAAGACCCAACACAACCAAAAATAAAAAAATAAAAACAGCTTAGGACCAAAACAAATCATTAAAAAAAAAAAAAAAAAAAAAAAAAAAAAATAAGCATCCACTTTAGGATTGACATTTGTAGCTTATCTGGTGCTCACATAAAGTAAAAAAAGAGTTACACTTCTGTCTTATGAAAATGTGTAGACTTACCTTGATTACATTTCAGCATAAACTGTAAAGTGAACTTCAATTTTCTAAACCTTAAACTATTTGATTACACAGAATTTTCATTTTTTCTTGAAAAAATTCTGGATCACAAATTCTTGTTTTGTTTTCAGATTCCTGGATTTTGTGAGAATGAGAAAGGAGTGGTCCCTTGTAATATTCTGGTTGGCTATAAAGCTGTATACCGTTTGTGCTTTGGCTTGGCTATGTTCTACCTTCTCCTATCTCTGTTAATGATCAAAGTGAAGAGCAGCAGTGATCCTAGAGCTGCAGTACACAATGGGTAAGGTTTTTAATAAACGTCAATATAAAGTCTGGATAGTCTCTTCTCAGTAATTTTGAGTCTGTCTAAAGAAAGTTTAAAGTGAAATAAACTTGAACAATCTGCAGAATTATTTTATTCATGAATGACAAGGTAAGAAAATCCTCTTGTCTCTACTAGAGAATGTGTTGGAATTTGGAAATATTAAGTAGTAGCCTTGGGTCATTTATTGGTATAGTCTCTGCATAATGTTTAATAAAGTTGACCCTTGTGAACAACGCAGGTTTGAACTGTGCAGGTCCACTTATACGCAGATTTTTTTCAACAGTAAATACTACAGTGTACTACACAATCCATGTTGATCTCTAGTTGGTTGAATTCACAGATGAGGAACCTCGGATACAGAGGGCCGACTATAAGTTATACATGGATTTTCAACCATGCAGAGAGTTGGCACCCCTAACTCCAGCATTGTTCAAGGGTCAACTGTATTTTCATCCTAAAGAGGAAGATTTATCATATCTGTGACTAATAATGAGGAGCTTATTCCTCCTTCTCCTCTTAGCTTTTTGTAGGCCAATCTCACTACATAAAACTGAACTCAGTTCCTAAGACATACAGTGAAGCCAAAATGAAAAACTTTATTCCTTTGAAACAAGGTGATTGATTGATTTTCTAAATGGTTATACTGAACAACCTAGAAACTTCAGGGTCCCTTTTATCAGTCTCCCTTAATATAGAGCACTACTTCTCACACTCAATTTTGAATGTTTTGAATTTTATCACTGTTTTTTCCCCCCCATAAATTAAAAAATTTTTTTGGAATATTTGCTATCGCTTATCTATTAACATGCTACCAAAGACAGGAAGAATGAACAAGTGAAATATAAATATTAATGAAAAAAGATGTGCTGTGCCAGGTTGATTTGATTTTGTTTATTTTGTTCCCTTAGTCATTGGTTGTTTTAATTTTTTAATTTTAATTTTTTTTGCACTCTTAAAACATCTTTACTAAATGTGTTTTTAAACACTTCTCAAAGTGCATTACAGGATGGCTATCACAGTCATTTCATGAGATAACATTCTTCTCAAAGCATGCACTAAGCACTCATGTCACTGTTAATGTTTTTTTTTAAATTGAGATATAATTGATATATAACATCGTGTTAGGTTTAAAGTGTACAAAGTGCTAATTTCATACTTTTATATATTACAATATGATTACCATCATAGTATTAGCTAACACCTCTATCACATCACGTAATTATTATTTCGTAGTTGTGACGAGAACAGTTAAGATCTAGTCTCTTAGAAGCTTTAAAGTACATTTTTCTTTTTCAGATTCCACATATTGGTAATATCATAAATCTTTGTTTTTCTTTGTCTGGCTTATCTCACTTAGCATAATGCCCTCAAGGTCCACCCATGTTGTTGCAAATGACAGGATTTCCTTCTTTCTCATGGCTGAATAATATTCCATTGTGTATATATACTACAGTTTCTTTATTCATCTGTTGACAGATACTTAAGGTTGTTTTTATATCTTGCCAATTATGAATAATTCTGCAATAAACATGGATGTGCAGATATCGTTTCAGTACCCTATTTTCACTTTCTTTGGATATATATGTAGAAGTGGGATTGCTGGATTGTATGGTAGTTCCACTTTTATTTTTTTTGAGGAACCTTCATACTGTTTTCCATAGTGGCTGAACTAGTGTACATTCCCCCTAACAGTGCATAAGGGTTCCCATTTCACCACATTCTTACCAACACTTGTTATTTCTTGTCATCATGATAGCCATTCTAATAGGTCTGAGGTGGTGATATCTCATAATGGTTTTGATTTACATTTCTCTGATGATTAGTGATGTTGAGCACCTTTTCATATGCCTGTTGGCCATTTGTATGCCGCCTTTGGAAAAATATTTAGTTCCTCTGTCCATTTTTTAATTGGATTGTTTGTTTTTTAATGAGTTGTATGAGTTCTTTATATATATTTGATATTAACCATTTTTTGATACATGGTTTGCAAATATTTTCTCCTATTCTGTAGGTTGTCTTTTCATTTTGTTGATTGTTCCTTTTGCTTTGCAGAAGCTTGTTAGTTTGATGTAGTCCCACTTGTTTGATTTTACTTTTGTTGCTTGTACTTTTGCTGTCTCATCCAAAAACTCATTGCCAAGACTAATGTTGTGGAGTTTCTTCCTTACTTTCTTCTTCCCAGTATCAGCATCTTTCTAGTATTGATATCTTTTATGGTATCAGGTCTTAAATGTTTAAGTCTTTAATCCATTTTGAGTTAATTTTGTGAGTCGTGTAATAAAGGAGTCCATTTTCATTTTTCTGTGGTTACCCAGTTTTCCGAAGACTGTTGAAGAGACTCCTTTCCCCATTGAGTGTTCTTGACTCCCTTGTCAAATATTCGTTGATCCAAAATGGAAGGGTTTATTACTAAGCTCTCTCTATTCTATTCCATTGGTCTATGTGTCTTCTTTTATGGTACTACTGTTTTACTTACTGTAGCTTTGTAGTATAGTTTGAAATCAGTAAGGGTGATATTTCCAGCTTTGTCCTTCTCATGACTGATTTGGCTATTTGGGGTCTTTTGTAGTTACATAACAAATTTTAGGATTGTTTTTTCTATTTTTTTTGTAAGTGGCATTGAAATTTTTATAGGGAGTACTTTGAATCTATAGGTGGCTTTGGGTAGTATGGACATTTTAACTATTCTTCAGATCCACAAACACAAGTTATCTTTCCATTTGTTTGTGTCTTTTTCAGTTTTTTTTAAAAATTCATCCAGCCACTGTGCCTTTTGGTTGGTGAATTCATTACATTTACATTTAGCGTAATTATTGATATGAAGGACTTACTGATGTCATCTTACTCATTGCTGTCTGGCTGTTTCGTATTTCCATAATTTCTTTTTTCTTTGTTAACGCCTATGTAAATTGGTGATTTTCTTTGTAAATTGGTGGTATGGTCTGCTTCCCTATTTTCTGTAAATCTAGTTTAGGTTTTTGCTTTGTGGCTACCATGAGGCTTACATAAAACATCTTACAGATAAAACAGCCCATTTTAAGCTGATAGCAACTTCAGTTGCATACAAAAGACCTACCCATTTTACCCATTTACTCTTTTTTTTTTTGATATCACAATTTATCTCTTTTTATATTGTGTATTTATTAACCAATTATAATAGCTATTGTTTTTTAATACTCTCTTTAATCTTTATACTACAGTTACATAGTTAACACACCATCCTATTAAAGAATTAGATTCTTCTAAATCTGTGTATTTCCATTTACCAGTGTGTTGTATACTTTTGTATGTTTTCGTGTCACTAATTTAGTGTCTTTTCGTTTCAGCTTGAAGAATTCCTTTCACCATTTTTTACAAGACAAGTTTAGTGGTGGTGAATTCTTTGGATTTTGACTGGGAAAATCTTTATTTCTCCTTCGTATCTGAAGGATAACTTTGCTGGACAGAGTAATCTTGGCTGGCATGTTTTTCCTTTCAACACTTTGAGTATGTCTCTTAAAGTCATTCTACTCTCTCTTGGCCTATACAGTTTTCTACTGAGAAATCCACTGAGAGCCTGATGGAAATGACTTTGTAGATTACAATCTTTTTTTCATCTGGCTGCTTTTAGGATTCTCTCATGTTCTTTGATTTTTGACAGTTTTCATTATATAATATGGCTTAAAAGGTTTGTTTGCATTGAGCTGATAGTGTGATCTATTAGCTTTGTGAACTTGGATGTCCAGATTTAGGAAGTTCTCAGCTATTATGTCTTTAAATAAACTTTCTGCCCCCTTCTTCCTCTCTTCTCCTTCTGGAACCCAATCATTCTAATATTTGAATTCCATAGATTACTGAGGCTTTCTTCCCTCTTTTTCATTTTTTTCTCTGTTCACCCCTGATTGGGTTATATCAAAATTCCTGTCCGCTTTTTCTGTCTTCCATTTGATCTGCCCTTCTGCAGATCTCTATTGTATTTTTTTCATGTCTTTTGTTGAATTCTTCAGCTCCAGAGTATGTTTGGTTCTTTTTTATGATTTCTGTCTCTTTGTTAAATTTCTCATTTTATTCATATATTTTTTTCCTGGTTTTTGTTGAATTATCTTTGTGTTTTCTTATAGCTCATTGAGTTTTCTCAAAACAGCTGTTTTGAATTCTTTACCTGCTAGACTGCAAGATTTTATGCCTTTGTGCTCAATTATTGCAGGATTATTGTTTTCTTTTGGTGGTGAAATGTTTTCTTGATTCTTCATGTTCCTTGTAGTTTTGCATTGCTGCTTCCACATTTGAAGTAGCAGATGCCTCAAATCTCTACCAGTTGTCTTCAGGTAAGTTTATTGATCCTGTTATATCTAGGGTTCTCTCTGACTCTGAACACCTGCTTCTCACTTCTTGCTCCTTTCTGTGGCAGAATTCTTAAGCTTTTATGTCTTCTCTGGTTCTTTCAACTCATCTGGCTAGCTAGTGGAAATCTGTTTTCCAGGCATTTATTGTGTGTTTTCAAAACTATTCATTTGTACAGTGTACCTTATTTACACTTTTCATGTACACCAATTATAATAGCTATTGGTGTAATGTAAAATAAACCTGTGAAATGAAACTAATATTCTCATTTTATCATAATGAATTAAAACTGTCCTAAAATAGTTTACATGATATTCTTCACTTCTCGTTTTCAGGATATCCTCAGAAAAAATAGAATAGTCACATAAAGTGTAGCTGTTCTTTAAGAATAGCTCTTCAAAGATTTCATATGTGAAATTACTTGTTGAATTAATATTTATTAATAAAAAATTATTTCTTTTTGTTTTAGATTCTGGTTCTTTAAATTTGCTGCAGCAGTTGCAATTATTATTGGGGCCTTCTTCATTCCAGAAGGAACTTTTACGACTGGTAAGAAATCTTTTTTTTTTTCTTTGTGTGATGTTGATATTTTATAAGGAAATTGAAATAATTGTTGCCTGGAACTGTAACTATTTGTTTTGTTTTTTCCTTTTCCTCCCCCCCCCCCCCCCCCCCCCCCGGTTGGCAAAATCAAGGCATTTATGTAAAATTTTATTTTTTCCTTTTGTGTATTGATTGTGAAAATGAAATAATGAAAAGTGAACCAGTCACTCATTTGTGGTTTTTTGCTTTTTTTTTCCTTTCAGTGTGGTTTTACGTAGGCATGGCAGGTGCCTTTTGCTTCATTCTCATACAGCTAGTCTTACTCATTGATTTTGCCCATTCGTGGAATGAATCATGGGTTGAAAAAATGGAAGAAGGGAACTCAAGATGTTGGTATGCAGGTAAGCTTTTTGTCTTACAGAACATCTTCAAGATAGTTGAACTTTGAAAGTGAGAACAGATATGTAGACTATGGGAAAATCACGATTTTTATGGTATAATTTTCTGTGAGGAGGTTTTTAGCTTAATTTTGTGAGTGGCATCTTATCACATTATATCAGCAACTTTACTTGTAGAGAGAGTTTTTGACATGTCAACTAGGAACATACCCAAGAACCAGGAAATAATCCAGAAGACCATGAATGGCTAAAATAGAAGTTCCAAAGCCTATTGCTGAATGCATGTATATTTTACAGCCTAATTTCCTGGGAAGCCTACAGAAGGTTAAAAGTAAAAATATTAAAGGGACAAGGACTGCTAGAAATAGATGAACAAACAGTGGTACAATTCTTAAACATCAGCAAGCAGGGAAAATAAAAAAGCAACTCTGAAACATTTTGCCTAAGTGCAAAGAATGCCCTTATGTGTAACTAACACCTAAGGGAATTTTTACAGTAGTGTATTTAATGTTTATAATGATGAGCTTGAGTCCTGTGGTTATACTCTAAAACAGGGATCAAAATTCAGATGCTTACAACAGGTAACAAAAATGAGGGAGGAGAACCAGGTTTAAGTGCATTTTCAATCCTTTTGCTAATAGAAGGGACTGTGATGAATTGGAGAATGTAAAGGCCTTTATCTAAAATGCATATAGCTACTGCTCGGTTCCATCTAGTAGTTGCCTTGTGGAAATGTGAACCCAGTGTTGCTTAATTTTTCTGATTTTTCCAAAAGAAGCCATAAATCTGGATTTTTATGTGAAATGATCTGAGTTTCAGCTTAAAAAAAAGAACAATTTTTTTTTTTTTAATCAGAATGAAAGCTAAATCCAGCATGTCTGCTAGCTTCATATTTTCTCTCATACAACTAGTTTGTGGTATTTGATCTCAGTGGTTAAAATAAAGGGTTTGGTGTTCAAAGAAATGAGCTTTGGTCATTTGGAAAATTTACTTATATAGAATATCTCATTTTTTAATGTTAAATCTAGTGTAAGAGTTTCTGCTTTGTTCCCTACTATATCCCTAGGGCCTTTGTAGGTACTCAGTAAATATCTGTTTGATGGATCCCCTGTCAGTGAGGCACATCGACATAAATACATGTATATTAAGCATACATTAGCACAGAAACTAAAACGTGTGTGTGTGCTAGAAGAAGCTTAGGTTGTCTTACTAAATAATAATGACTTACTCTTGAATAATTTTTTTTTTTTTTAAGATTTTAGTTGATGAGGAAAAGCATTGTTTTGCAGGCTTAGCATTAACAAAATAATTTTCTTAATGCCCTTGTTTACAACTGAATGATTATCATTCTTTAAAAACCTTAATATTCTCCTCCTAGTTATTTTTCTGTATTTTGAAAATAATGGCTAATACATCTGAATGTGTTTTGGAAACTCTATGTAAATATTACTATAAATGAAGATCATATTAGTATGTTATTGTCCTTGAAAACACATCATCATAATGAGCTATATGTTAAGACTATAAAATTCTTAATGTGATAAAGCTCAGAATATCTTTACCTACTTATATAGCCTGTGTAATGCTGACACAATGTTAGTTGCTTAAAGTAATATTTTTGAATAAAATAAGATTGCTTGTAAAATGAGCCGTATGCCTAATTCCTAATATTAGTGATAAAATCTAATTGTCCAATGTATTTCTTTCACAGCTTTGTTATCAGCTACAGCTCTGAATTATCTGCTGTCTTTAGTTGCTATCGTCCTATTTTTTGTTTACTATACTCATCCAGCCAGTTGTGCAGAAAATAAAGCGTTCATCAGTGTCAACATGCTCCTCTGCCTTGGTGCTTCTGTAATGTCTATACTGCCAAAGATCCAAGTAAGCTTGGATTAGTTCATTAATTTTTATGAAGCTTCTATTTTTTAAGTTTTTCTAAATCTTGAAGGATAACAATATTTTTCTGTTTTGCTTGTTTTTTTGTAGGAATCACAACCAAGATCTGGTTTGTTACAGTCTTCAGTAATTACAGTCTACACAATGTATTTGACATGGTCTGCTATGACTAATGAACCAGGTATGTTCGTTTGCCTGGATTTGTTTCTTTTTAATGAATCCTACAGCTTTTCGTTTTTCAAAGATGGTCATTTTGTAAAATTAAGCTTACAGAGAAATGAAGAGAATGGGAATAATACTATTTTCATCTTTGATGTATTGCTATATTTTTTCACTTAGTTTCTTCTTTCACTAGCAAAACTATAAGAAATTATATGAAAATTATAAGAAATATACCTCATTTGTACAGTGCATATGATAGTATATGTAGAAAGAAATAAGAGCTGTTAAAATGTTTGTTGATTCTACTGTGAATAGTTTTTTTCACTTATTATTTTTTGTCTGTGATTACCTTAAAAGTGAATATGATTGGTCTTTGTAATCTTTTTATAGGCCAGTTTTATTGCATTCTGTGGGAGTAGAAGCCCGTATATGTCATTTGTGGTGAAACAAATTAGAAATAATTACAGTCGATCCTTGAACAACAGAGTTTTGAACTGCACAGGTCCACTTATCCATGGATTTTTTTCAAATATATGTACTGCATTACTACACGATCTGCAGATATGAATGGCTGGATATGGAGGCCAGCCATAAAATTATATGCAGATTTTCGACTGTGTGAGGGGGTTGGTGCCCCTCATCCACTTGTTGTTCAAGAGTCAACTGTACTATTTTTTGAAAAGGAAAAAAATGGTCTCTCTTCCTCAGAATAAAGAAAAATTATAAAATATGTTTTCTGAATCTTATATTTCATTGAGTTTATAAATTTCATAGGTGCTTTATCACTAGTTGGAGAAAATGTTTTTGTTTTTTTTTTAGTATACTAGAGAAAGATTCCTTATATTTGTCCAGGTAAGTGTCTAGAAAAAAACTAATAGTTAGGGATTATCCTTATATGAATGGCTTAAGGATAAAAATCATTTTTCATTGATAAGGTGGCAATTGACATATCTGGCTTTGTGGGAGGAAAACATATGTGGGACACTTAAGTGAATACCAACCCCATTTAAATTCTTTATTTACGGGAGTCAAGAAGCCGAATAAGCATTAGGTCATTATGCCTTATTTGCTCATTTCCACAAACTATTTGCTAAAATTCTAGTAACTGATTTTATGTATAAACTATATAACAATGTAGTTTGACAAATTGATAATAACAATAGTCATTTTATAAAGTTTATCTCACAGTTTGTAATAGAAAAGCCAGTGCATTTTAGTTTAGAATATCTGAATTTTATTCTTGACTCTACTTGAGCTTTACTATGCTTTAGAGAGGTCATCTAAATTTCACCAGTTTCCTGATCAACAAGAAGCTTAATGTCTCAGCTCCTGCATGAGGTTGAAAATGAAATTGTTTTCCAAGCACGTCTATAAAATTAGCACTATAAAATTTTTATAAAAAGGTGTCTATAAATAAATATAAGTTGTCTTAAAGTATTTTTTTGTTATGTTTGTGCCTTTTTCTAACAAAATGTTTTGAATTTGCAAGAGTATAAGAGTTAAAAAGAACTACATTGTGCTCTGAAAAAATTTTTATACTATTCTAACATTTTAATTTGACCTTAATTTACATTATAGAAACAGAATGCAACCCAAGTCTACTGAGCATAATTGGATACAATACAACAAGCACTGTCCCAAAGGAGGGGCAGTCTGTACAGTGGTGGCATGCTCAAGGAATTATTGGACTAATCCTCTTTTTACTGTGTGTGTTTTATTCAAGGTAAGAAAAGTTATGGATTTTCTTTTTTAAAAAAGAAGTCCAGCTATCATTCATATATGAATCTTTAAATTCCCCTTTTTTTTCCTTCTCTCTTTCTAAACTGTCTTCCATGCAGCATCCGTACTTCAAACAATAGTCAGGTTAATAAACTGACTCTAACAAGTGATGAATCAACATTAATAGAAGATGGTGGAGCCAGAAGTGACGGATCACTGGAGGACAGAGATGATGTTCACCGAGCTATAGATAATGAAAGGGATGGTGTCACTTACAGTTACTCCTTCTTTCACTTTATGCTTTTCCTGGCTTCGCTTTATATCATGATGACCCTTACCAACTGGTACAGGTACTTATATTTCATGAAAACTTTGCATGTGGAAACTGATGGCTTTTTTGTGATTCCATTGTTAAATGTGGTATGGAGTACTTTTTAATCCTCCAATATATTTCAAAATTTACAACTAAATGAATAGTGAGATCAGTTTCAGAAATGCAGGCTTTATTTCCTTGCTTCAGCAATAACAGTCATTGAAATATTTCCAAATCTTGAAGAGACTGAGATAAAGTTTCATGAAACTAACACATTGCTTAGGGAAATACATGTTGACAGTTGATCAAACACAGTGCTTGCTTTTCTTTTTAATACTAACCAGTTCCCAACATAGTACAATAAAAAGATACGTTTCTTCTGTTTTGTTCAAACTTTGTCATTAAAATCTTTGAAGATTTCAAAATTGAGGTGCGAATACATTAACATAGATGGATTCTTAGAATTCTTCAAAACTAATTTGTTTTTTTATCACTTCAAAACTAATAAATCTTTTTCTGTTAGTTGGAAGATAGCGGTTTATATTTTGTTTTTAAAAATTCTAATTTTGGGACTTCCTTGGTGGCACAGTGGTTAAGAATCCGCCTGCCAATGCAGGGGACACGGGTTCGAGCCCTGGTCTGGGAAGATCCCACATGCCGCGGAGCAACTAAGCCTGTGAGCCACAACTCCTGAGCCTGTGCCTAGAGCCCATGCTCTGCAACAAAAGAAGCCACTGCAATGAGAAGCCCGCGCACCGCAGCGAAGAGTAGCCCCCTCCTCACCGCAACTAGAGAAAGCCCATGCACACAGCAACAAACACCCAGTGCAGACAAAAATAAATAAATAAATTAAAAAAAAAATTATGATTTTGTCCAAAGGATTACTGGAAGATTTAAGATTCAAGTTGAACTATATGGTTAGGGCAGTTCTATTTTTAATAATTTTTAATGCATAATATCCTTAAGTTTGTAAGAGGGCTTTGAATACCAGCAAAACATGTAGAGAAAAGATTATTCTTTGCTTTATTTCTTTGAGAGCAGCCTCTACCAGCATTTATTATTGAAAAATACATATATTTAAAAATTCCTACACTGCAGCTTCTTAAGGTATAAGAACCCAAATAGTTCTCAGTAATTCACAGCTTTGGCTGTCAGGTTAATAGTAAATGTTAAGATTAGATGAAAAATATTTTTGGTATGTTTCATCAACATAAAAATCAGCTAACTTTGGGATGTATTTCCTTCCCAGTTTCTTAAATCTGAGAAGGTGGAAGGGGTTCCCATATACACTCTGAACAGATTATATTCTTTATTTATCTATTTATTTATTTATTTATGGCTGTGCTGGGTCTTCGTTTCTGTGCGAGGGCTTTCTCTAGTTGTGGCAAGTGGGGGCTGCTCCTCATCGCGATGCGCAGACCTCTCAGTGTCTCGGCCTCTCCTGTTGCGGAGCACAGGCTCCAGACGCGCAGGCTCAGCAGTCGTGGCTCACGGGCCCAGTTGCTCCGTGGCATGTGGGATCTTCCCAGACCAGGGCTCGAACCCGTGTCCCCTGCATTGGCAGGCAGATTCTCAACCACTGCGCCACCAGGGAAGCCCCAGATTATATTCTTTATACAGTTTAGAATTGCTAAGTCTTTATGTTATAATGTCTTACTTATCTAGAGGTCACACTTCCATTTCTCTATCTCGTAATTAGTGAGCCAGAAAAACATATTCTCTGAGTATTATCTACAAGAGCTATTTCAGAGGCCTATGTCCTCTACTCCTTTAAAGGAAATTGATTTTTTTTTATCTTCACATTAGCTATCAAAGTGTGTGGAAAAGCAAGGCAACAGATAATTAGTCCAGCAACTGTATATCTGTTATCACAAATTATTTACAAAGAATATTTCTGAAGTAATGAAGCCTGATGGCTTGATGACCGATATTCCAACCTCTCTCCCCTTTTTGTTTTCCTTAAATTTTAGGTATGAGCCTTCTCGTGAGATGAAAAGTCAGTGGACAGCTGTCTGGGTGAAAATCTCTTCTAGTTGGATTGGCATTGTGCTGTATGTTTGGACACTGGTGGCACCACTTGTTCTTACAAATCGTGATTTTGACTGAACGGGACTTCTGGCATGAAAGTCTCACTTTGATCATCACTTATTTGAAATTAACAGTATTCCCAACTTTCGTAAAGTTGCGTATATGTGTGCTTCCCATGTAACTTCTCCAGTGTTCTGGCATGAATTAGATTTTACCGCTTGCCATTTTATTCATTATAGTCTTGCCAAGCACATTGATAGGTGTTTTAGATTGAAGCAGAGTTTTGAGTATGTTGGTGGTGGTAAGTTAGGAGAAGTGGACATTGTTAGGTTTATCCTTTGCTCAGTACCTGTGAAAAGAATAAAAACAAAACTGCTTGACAGTTTGATTTTTAAATTGTTAGAACTTAAGCTGTTTTAGAAAAATACGAAAAGAAATGTATGGCTGCCTTCTGAAATATTTGATGCCTTGCCCTACAGGATACTGCAGAGAACATGGCTATCCTAAAATTGTATAAACAAGTCAGTTAAATGCCAGTTTTCTAAAAAATCTTTTCAGATTTTTCCCTTGATATGAAGAGAAGGAACTTACACAGGTATGGAGTGTTTGATTGACAACAGTGTAGCTTATGGTGGAGATTGAGACACAGAGCTTTCAAAGAAAGATTGCTGGTGGTGGGTACTAAATTGAATACCCAAGTTGGTTTGTAATGATTCCTGGGTAGGGATGGCCTTCCTTACTTACATAGTGAACTTTGTTTTGGTCATTATAAACACATGCAGATGTGTTAAAATGTGTTCAGTGGGTTCAGTGGAGTGGTTAGGAACTCTGAAGGATTTAGACAAAGGTCTTGAAAAGGATAATCATGGGTTAGAAGGAGGCTGAAAATCACTTGGAAATTTCATTTTGAAAATCAGAGTTGATAAACTTTTGACAGAACAGGAAGAAACTGCAAAATAGGCTTCAGTAGACAAAGTCTAATTTAGTTTTCTCATTTAAAAAATGAAGAAACTGAAGCATAGGCTTAAACACAGCTAACCAGTGGCAAAGCTGGGAAATCCCAAGTCTGTCAAAACAACTGGCATTCTTTCTGGCATTCAAAAATAATTACTATTCAAATATATGCATAATAGATTTTACACCTTGTGAGTGGTGGATAATTTATGTGATGTGAGTTGCTGGTGTCCAGCATGCCTTCTACACACAGACAGGCCAGGAGAATGATGGACTGCTGTAAACTCCTGCTTACAGTATACTATACAGTTCAAAAGATGCTTTTGTATTTGCTGCCATCCAATTGAAATATATAGGTTATTATAATCTTTCAACCTGAAAATCAAGCAGTATCAGTGTTAATTTAGGTAGAAACTCTTAGGTACCTGTGTCATTAGTGTCTTAATGAATCTTAAAATCTACATTTGCTTCTTTTAAGATATTTATTAATGTGAATGAAGTGTAACAATTTAATTTCCCACCTGTGTTGATATTGTGTTCATTTCAAATGGCTGTGTTCTATCTTTAAATAAATGAATTCAGAGAAAGTGTGTGGAGTATTAATTCTTTAGCAGTTCGAATTTAGGTAGTACAATATTCAGATCTACATTCTTCGTGTGTATTAAAGAACGTGACACTAAGGGTTAACTGACCATTTTCTGTACTGAAAAACTGAATTGTTTTTAAGGTGATAATTCACCCTTTTGGTCCTCTGTAAGAAACTCCTGAGTGGATCTCAAAGGTAATTCAAGTGGTGTTCTCCTAAAGAAACTTCAGGAGGGAGACCAGTTAAGTTTGGAGAATATTTTTAATTCATTTGATTGATTGATAGATATTCTACACTTGCTGTGTCCTCCAGGCATTTTTTCCCTGAGTGGCCAACTGATGCTTCTTTCTCTGACAATTTAGATAGTATTAAAAAAAAAATAATAAAATGCTCTATTCCATAACAATGAAATACCAGGAAGAGAAATTAAAGAAACAATCCCATTTACCTTTGCATCAAAAAGAATAAAATACCTAGAAATAAACCTACCTAAGGAGGCAAAAGACCTGTACTCTGAAAACTTAAGATGCAGATGAGGGAAACTGAAGACAACACAAACAGATGGAAAGATATACCATGTTCTTGGCTTGGAAGACTCAGTATTAAAATGACAATACTACCCACAGTAACCTACAGATTCAATGCAATCCCTATCATATTGCCAATGGCATTCTTCACAGAACTGGAACAAAAAAATTTTTAATTTGTATGGAAACACAGAAAGCCCCAAATAATAGCCAAAACAATCTTGAAAAAGAAAACTGGAGCTGGAGGAATCACGTTCCCTGATTTCAGACTATACTACAAAGCTACAGTAATCAAAGCAGTAATGGCACTGGGACAAAAAAACACATAGATCAATGGAACAGGATAGAAAGCCTGGAAATAAACCCACACACTTGTGGACAATCTATGACAAAGGCAAGAATATACAATGGAGAAAAGACAGTCTTCAGTAAGTGGTGCTGGGAAAACTGGACAGCTACATGTAAAAGAATGAAATTAGAACGTTGTTTAATACCATATACAAAAATAAAATGGATTAAAGACCTAATGTAAGACCGGATACTATAAAACTCCTAGAGGAAAACATAGGCAAAACACTCTGACATAAATTGCAGCACTTTTTTTTTGGACCCGTCTCCTAGAGTAATGGAAATAAAAGTAAATGAATGTGACCTAATTAAACTTAAAAGCTTTTGCACAGCAAAGGAAACCATAAAAGACAAACTGCAGAATGGCAGAAACTATTTGCAAATGATGCTACTGACATGGGATTAATTTCCAAAATATACAAACAGCTCATACAGCTTAATATTAAAAAAAAAACCCAATCAAAAAATGGGCAGAAGACCTAAATAGACAACTTGTCACTATTTGGCCATTGTTACACCCTTTTTAGTACTGTCCTGTTCCAGAGAGACAGACCAATAGGGTATGTGTTTGTGTGTGTGTGTGTGTGTACAAATTACAGAGGCTGACTGGGCTGCTTGGGTTGGTTTTGAGACTGCACAAGAGGTATTACAGCAGCTTTGGGCTCAATTTAGTAAGTCAAGGTTAATATCAGCAGTGAAAAATCAGGTTGATGATAGCATTTACCTTTCATGTGTTGAAAGTGGCACTTCACTTCTATGATCTTTCCCAAAACTCATAATCCCAGTCTAATGGGAAGAAACATCAGGTAAACCCAAATTGGGGGGCACTACAAAATATGCCAGTATGACTCAGAATTGTCAAGGTCTAGCTTATTTGTATTGTAGTTAGTCTGTTTGAAACCAATTCCCTGAAATTTGACTTGCTTTATGGCCTAATATGCAACTGATTCTCAAAATATTTCATGTATACTTGATATTTCAATTAGGCTCTAATTGTCAAATGTAGCATTTTATGTATGTTCATCATGTGTCATTTTCCCAGTCTGTGGACCTTTTGTTCTCACACTTCAGCCTCTTAAGCTCCTGAGTATATACCATCCCTATGAAACACACAGTGACACACCCTAAAAGAACACTTAACTCTAAGTCACAGGCTCTCCTATGGGCCTACTTGTATCCCACTGAGGCAAAAGAAGCTTGGAGGTGGGATGAAGATGAGGGGTACCCTCTAAAGTATTCATACTATGCTATTTGTTTTCCAAACAGCACACAGACTCTGCTGTAAACACAAGTTAGGTTACTTTTAAAGGAATCAGTTTCCAGATCTTCAATTTCCATGCTTACATTTTCCTAAAGTTGATGTGCCTGAAAAGATGCCTCAGGACAAGGCATCATCCCTCTTAACAATTACTCTTTTCACATTTGACAAAGGATATATAATACCTCTTAATTCATTCTGAATCTTAATACCAAGGCACTTTGGATAAAATCGCTAAACACAGAAGTAGAGACAATTTTAAATATTGGTAAGAGAACGACACTGGTTTAAAAAATCCTGAGGTGATTTTTATTTCTTTTCTTTCAATGAAATTGAATCAGGATGATCTAATGAAATTACTCGCTAATAAATTTTAAAATACTTAGTGAATTCTGAAGGACTTCAAATAATTGAGTGACACTGCTGTAACAAAATCCCTTCTATTCTCTTTTTTGTATTATAAAAGTTTCTTAGGACTTTATAGAAACAAAAAAAATTGATGCTCTTATTATATTGATATAAACTTACCCCCAGATAATAAAACATTTGGGGGAAAAAAGATCCCTGAGATCTGTGCACCCCACAAAAAGATGTATTTCTGGTAAAATTTTACTTTGTATGTTTAACAGTTCATCAAAATTTGGACTATATTCTGTTAGTGAACACTAAAATCTCTAACAGATCAGTCCCCCAAAATTCAGAGGCAGAACATAATGAAGGTTTGTCTCCCCCCACCCCACCTGAAGTCTAAATGAATATCCAGGATTGATGGGGGTGGCTCTCCTCTAAGCGGCGATTCAGGAAGCCAGGTTTCTTCCTTCTCGTGTGTATACTTGGAAGCCACATACTCCTCTGCATCAAGCTAGTAGACGGGTAAAAAGGTGAGGAGGGTTGCATGGGGGAGATGTTCACAGACCAGACCTGCAAGTTCTGAACATCACTTTTCCTGATTTATTAGAATTCAATTACATAGCTACCCTGTTTACAAAGGTGGAAATAATCTAACTGCATGATAGGAAATGGTTCAGCAATCAGTTAACAGTCTCTGCCACATACGTTTATACTGTTTTGATCAACTGTGTATTTATAATCGGAGACAAACTTTAATGCTTAGAATCTTAAGGTTACAGGACGCAATTTCAAATTTAGTTGCAGAGAAGTGCAACAATTATTTTCAATGTATGACTGTCACGCATAATAAAAGTAGGATAAAACTCTTTGGAGGAAGTGGAATGGATGATGAAGAACATCAAATCACTATGGCATTTAGATTCTTTCAGATACATTTAAAAGCACATAACAACTATTTTTTAAAATGGCAGTATTAACAATATCCTAAATTCTTCCCGAATACTTAAGATGAAAAAATTTAAATGTCACCTTAAAAAGTACTATGAGGTATAAGGTTTTCAAAATTATTTTTTAAATACTTCTCAAGTTATCCCCAAAGGAGAAGCAACTTAATCATATCCCACAGTGAGGAAGGGAAGCGAAAAAGAGAAAGTCTCTGAAGCTCTCTTCTCCTCAGTCTCTAAGCTCTTCGCACCTTAACAATCTCTAAGAAAGTGACCTCTAAAGCTTACGCAGAAAACTGTTCTGGGTTCTTAAATTAGTTCACCAAGATCCCATTGTCAGAGCCAAGTATTTTAGGATCTGCTAAGGAAGGGTTTCTTATCCCTCTGTGCTATGCTTTATTTGAAATTTTACATCACAGTAAGAGAAGTTCCAAGATACTGAGAGACTATAACCAACAGGAAGGCCATCTTTGCAATTCCTCATCAAGCAGCCCTATAAAATATTCAGATGCTAGCTCACTGCTTTCAGTCCTCTGCTTGAAGGTACAATTCTTCAAGTGATAGTGCCCTGGCCTTGGATTAAGTCTCTCTAATTCTTCTGAGCAAGTGTTCCAAAGGAAAGAAGTGATTTAACTGTTTCTCTTATCTTCTCTCAGGGCAAAAATTATAGGCCCTTGGCATCCAGTGATAATGTTCTTTACCTAATTTGGGACAATTGGAAGCATACTTTTCTCAGTTCTTTAATAGCAACATAGAAAGCAAGCCAGCATAATTTTTAAATTTGGAGGCATTGTATTTCTTCCTTGTTGCAATACACAGTCTCTCCTCTGAGATGAGGCACAAAGATCTTGGTATGACTCATATTAAGAATAATGGACAACAGATAAAGTTTACAGTTTAAGTCTGTCTACTTCCTATGAAAAGGAAAAACTGTCACATGGATGTCACCTCCAAAGAAGACACATAACAGACACTAGTACGCAACATTCATTATATTTATTTTACTAAATAGTATGCTTCAAAAAAACACAAACAAACCCGAAAACTTTTACTTAAAACTAGTCCAGTGAGGTGGATGGGCTGACACCATCCCATCCCCTTTTTCTATGTATATGGGGCTGCAACTGCATCAGACAGCAAGCACTCAAGTGTATGTTGCCTTTCCTGTTGAACATGAATGAACTTCTCTGAACCAAGAGAGACAAATGAAGTTTTACAAGATACAGGCACTTTATGTTCCCAGTTTTATAAAGAAGCCAAGTGAAAAATACTTAATAAAAGCAACTGGAACAGAGGAAGCTTTAGGAGTTCTACCATTAGTTATAGTGACTTACACTCAATGCAAACAAGACAGCATCAACAAGTAAAACAAACAAACAAAAAGTTTAACTGGGGTTAATGAACATACACGTAAAAAACAAATCCAATTTGCTGTAATTGGAGAAAAATGGCCATTTGAATCCAACTTAAAGATATGCCAATACTGTGATTTAACGCATCAAATCTTATGTACCTACGTAGCTGAGTAACATCTGAAAGCTTTGCAAGAGTGTGTGGTTAGTGAGAAAAGCAAAAGGTGCTTTTGATTCCACAGTATCTGATTAAACGAAACAAAGCAATTTACAAAAAAAAAGTACCAAATGATACTTTAAAATAAATAGTTCATCATTTTGATGAATATATACACGTAGAGTCCACTTCTTGGGGATTTAGCTATCTAAAAGTGGCATATCACTATCCAGAGGTGCAGGAGCAAGTTCACATAAATAAAACAGTGTGGCTTCACTAGCTTCAGCTTCAGTCAATGGCTCCAGGCGAACAAGCTTACTTTGGGTTGGTTCTGGGTCCAAGCTGCTGTCCAGAAGCTCATCAACTTCTATGGGTTTATCTACAGAGGACATAACTTCTGATGATGCTGTACTCCCCTGTTCAACAGTAGAAGCAGGGCTCCCATCGAGGAATGCAAGAAGTGGAAAGGCAGTGTACTGTATAAGCTGCTTATCTATAACAAAGATAAGAAGACTGGTCTTTTATCACCAGCTTATATAGAGTTCAAGCTATATGGTGGAAAAAACAGAAGCAGATGTGCATATGCGGCAATCATTACCCTTATATAGCCAAACAAGAAATATCACACTTTGTGTCAGTAAATTTAAAAATGTACAAGTCAGAAAATGTATACTTTTATTCAACAATTAAGAACTGAGGGTTCTTTCAGTTCTCCTGAAGTTAAACAGGGGGGAAAAAATGACAATCTTTAAGAACTATTAATACACCAATTCAATTTCCTTTATATGCTGGAACCTTAATACGTTATGCATAGAACTCAGACTAATACAAATCTGTGTTCAATTGTTAAGCATGGCAAAACCTTCCTTGGCCCCCAGTTTCTACATAAAAATCTTTATTTAAAAAAACTAATACTACATTTATACCTACCTGTTTTGGGTTTAGATTTTCTTCCCTCTTCTGAAACTGGCTGAACTACATTGCTCTTGGTTTCTAATCCTTTATTCTCAGACTAAAAGAGAAAAAATAATATAAAAATACTTGTCTCACATTTTATATGTTCCTGAAAAATAGCAAAAAATTAAAAACTGGTACAGTATAAGAATATTGGTACATTCTCTGAAATATATGGGAAAGGGGAGCATCAGGAAAGATGAACTAGGGAGAGAAAGAGATTTGAGTAGAGGTAATGAAACTGGCTAAGAAAACTACTGCTGTCATCAGGTGGATGAAACAAAGAACCTAAACTAGGATGACACTAAGTACAAAAAGGAGGGAGCATTTCAACAGTAGAACAGACAGAATTTGACAAGAGTAGAAGATGGTAATGAATCAAAGATGGCTAGTTTCTAATTGCTAATGAAGAGATAATTCTTTAAACAATTAAATTCATTTTAAACAGCTTTGATTTAAAACGTATTACACATTTCTTTTCACTCACAAACAGAATATTTAGCATAAGTGAACACGCTTACAGTAACTCAGGATAACATCCTTCAAACTATTTATCCCTATATTTGGAAGCCTCAAAATTGAGGTGGTGTTTCTTCATTTCCTTTTTTGGCTCTTTCAATTCTTTTCTGTCATTTAAATTGCTTCTTTCAACCACTGTCTTCTCTCCTTACATCTGATTGTAAGGGGATTAATCTTTAAATGTTAAGGTCTTCAGTGCTCTTTTCAACGATGTTCAAACTGAGGTGCTGAGGTTCACAATTTTTCCTGAATAGCTGTGAGTCCCAGATATCTGCATGCTTGTAAATTATATATGATGTAACAAACATACTAATTCCTATAATTTCCCTGATATTCATCACAAAATTAAGCAGTACAAGTTTCCAGGCTTCATAGATAATAATGACTCCAAGACATAATAAAAACTACTTAAACTTCCCCAAAAATTTACATTAAAATATTTCTCATTTAGCATTCACAATAAATAAACATTAATGAAATAATACCTTCTGTATTTTTCTACTTCTTAAAATAGGTATTTTCCAAGGATGCCACTGTTGTTATTCTAAAGCATATGAGAACCAGGATGACAAATGGGTTTCATCTCCCATACAAATTGTTGCTTATTAGTAGTGACCACTTAGACTGCTACAGTGAGGAGTATAAGGCATCCTGACTCATTAGTAAAGAGTGCTGTAATACATGTCACATAATACCTGTCATGAGCAAGGGAATGACAGCTGTGTCAATTATTTAAAAACAATCTAGATTCTAAAACTATGATAAAAAAATCACTCTCAATTTTAATTTTTCTATAGTACTATAGAGCAATATGTAAACTTGATGTTTAACTGCTATTTCTAAAAGCTTTTGGGAACAGGAGATGATTCAAGAATAGAGAACAACTCAATGTCTAACAATAAACAAACAGTACAGCACATTCACTAAATGAATGCATGATATGGGTTTATTCAACTTAAGGTCTAACATTCAATAATATATTTACTGAAACACAGTACTGACGTGGTCCACAGATTCTTATAATATAAACCTAGCCAAACTATAGTCCAAATGCCAAATTCAGCATCCTGTCTGTTTCTGAAAGTAAAGTTTTACAGAAGCACAGCCATACTCATTCTTTTATGTATTGTCTACGGCTGCTTTTGCACTACAATTGCAGTTGACTAGTTGTGACAGAGAACACCTGGCTTCATGCAGAACCAAAAATATTTAGTCTTCAAAGAAAAAGTATGACAACCCCTGATATAAATCATCCAAATACTGAATGTATAATCAACCTTCTAGTTCAAAAATTCACAAATTCCTTCAACTTTAAGTTATCCAGGCTATAACTTTGAAAATGTAGAAAATGTGGTCAGGCCATCCTCACACATGACAATGGTCAGAAAAATTCCACCTCCTCACTCTAATACCTCATACTTATTTAATATGTGTTCATTTTTTACTATAAAGAACACGAATAAAAATTAAATTTTGATTCCACTAATCTAGAATTTGTACACATTTCAGGGGACCTGACGTACCTTTTCATTCAACGAAAAACAGGGATTACAGAACAATTTGGTATAAATACAAGATAAATGAAGTATATACCTATTCAAGACAATAAGCTACACAACGAAACAGAATGATTTCTAAATGTCTGCTCTAACAACTTCACATTGTTCTTATTACTCATTAAAAACCAGTTCTAAAGAATTTGTTAACATCTGCTAATCCTAACTGCAGGTACTATACATTTAAGAAAATAAAACAATTACTTAAAAAAAAAGTCCAAAATCCATACTTCACTGTTTCAACTCACCTTACCTACAAATAGTATAAATCCCTGTGCTTTTACTGTATGCTAATAAAATGAAGGAACTTATTTTAAAATATGGGTACCCTTAAATTTTCAATAAAAAATGCTGAGAAGTTATTTATAGATGGAATAAGAATGTAAAATGAAGACACAGAACATGAAGAAATCATACTTTAATAATTTTTTTCAGTGATATACCTGAATATGCCAAATTTAGTCAGTTTATCTCCCAGCACATTGAGGGCTGATTTCACACTGGTACTTAATAGCACAAGGCACAGAAGAACTGGGCAATGATTCACCCCATAACCAAAAGCTAACTTTTCATCTAGAATTTTATTATCTTGATCACATGTACTAGGTAAGAATATAAAATGTTTTTTGTAACTGGGAGTGATACTGCTCTCTACTTACTAGGACTTTTTTCAAATTCTTACAGCTACGGGTCCTGAGCAACACAAATTAAAACTTACTTTTGTATTATTGATGTAATCTGTGGGATTCATCTGCACAGAACTAGTGAAAAGCTGAAAGACCAAACAAGAAAGATGATAAGTTTAAAAAATATTTTTAAAAAATTAACTGTGTGTTCAAAATTTTTATACAGCCATGTTGGGTGAAGAGATGTAGCTCCTGCACTAGGAAGTTTCCATATAGTAAAACAAGTTTGGAAGAGAAAAGCAGGAAAGCGGAAAGAAAAACGAACAAAAGCAGAGCAAGCTAGCCCATGCATTAGCTGTTTTAAGAATTTCTATTCTATAAAGTAGTAAGGTAAATCACTTGAGACAAATGGTGGTTTTCCCCACCTCCCCTCTCCTTCATTTCCTTTATTTTTTCCTCCCTAAAAGCCTCTGGCCTTAAATGGCACCCAAGGCTGAGTCCCTTGCCCTGACAAGAGCCTTCACTGACTACCTGCTAATTATGTGATACATTTCTAGAATCTGCTCTATGACAGTGGTTCCTAAATTACACCTCAAGTAGAGCCCTCTGACCAAATGGCTTAACTCCGTGTTGGTTCTTTTCACCTCACCTAGCAAGGGAAGCCATGAATGCAAAGACCACTGCCTACTGCTTACTGCACTCCTCAGACCAGCCACTTCACAAACATAACTTTTGTTTATGTCATAAGTTTCAAAGTCATCCAGTCCACAGGGATTTATTGAGCATCTAAGAAATAATTGACATCATGAAGAATACAAGATGAAGACACTATTCCTGCTCTCCAGGAGCTTACAATCTAAAAGGCAAAATAAGAACAACATCAAATAGCAACATATGATCAGATACAATCCAGTATTACAATAATAATGGATGGTGGGGCTCAAAAGTACTAAGGAGCTAAGAGAAAGGAAAACAGACACACACACACACCCCGTCCCTCAGATGAAACAAAAAGTCTTGATAAAACTATGTGATATGTAGTTCCTGGAGAATGGTTAGGACTTAGAAAGGAGAGGATGAAGGAGTACACTGTTACAGCATTAGCAACAACAGAGAGGAAGAAATGCTTGTGAGGTAAGTTCTACGAATAAGATGACAAGTCCAAATAATGCAGAAGTTCTGAGTTGAATAGTAAGTTGTATACATAAGGTTCAAAAGGTAAGGCAAGGCCAGTGAATGGACAGGACATTCTGTCAGCAATAAGAGACTTGGGAGTGGCCTGAGTAATGAAATATACTGACTAAAGCATTTTAAGAGAATGAGCACACCAAATGGTTTGCAGGATAGAATGAAATGCAGAGAGGCTCCTCCACCCTCTCTAAACACTGATTCCTCTCCTTCAAGTTCCACATTCATTGTAGCCCTAAAAATATCCCCAGCTCTTCTTTTCCTTTCATTAACTTTTCCTCCTTTCATACCACCTACTGATCCATGAAGAGGAAGAGACTCAGTTTCTTAAGAGTAGGTAACTATACATCACTGCCAATCTCTACCAGTTCAGCTTGTACTTGCCTCAGAGGTCTGACCAGATTTTGTCCCTAATGAGAGTGGCATCTGAGGAGGACCAGAAGTATAAACTCCTCACTCCTTCTTTGCCCCAATCCCTCTACCCACTGACTCAGGGATACCTTCATGCATTCCCAGCAGACACATGGTCTGAAGTCGGAAAATAGATCATGTATGAGGAGCTGACACGGTTGAATTCTAAGGTCAAGTCTCTCCTACTGATTCCACACTGGGTCACTTGCACTGAACTCTGCAGCAAGAACCCATGAGCTTCTCAGCATACTTAAGACTCCCACATGTTCTTACCATCTTTGCCATCTCAGAGAACAAGGCAACCTATGGGTAGATTTTTTATTTATGACAATACCCCATAATTCAAGGATGAAACAATAAACAATAAAGGTCTTAGATGAGAAAGGCAACAGTGAAAATATTGGGTTGGCCCAGAAGTTCGTTTGGTTTTTCTGTAAGATGGCTCTAGTAGCACTTAGTTGTCTTTAACTTCATTTGAAACAATCTTGCTAGACTGTATTGTGACAGCTGTCATATCAGCGTGTATTTAAAAAAAAAATTAAAATTGGTGAATTTTTATGTAGTCATTTTAATATTGAAGAGGGAAGAAAAAAAGCAACATCTTCAGCATATTATGCTTCACTATTTCAAGAAAGGTAAAAACGCAACTGAAACGCACAAAAAGATTTGTGCAGTGTATGGAGAAGGTGCTGTGACTGACTGAACGTGTCAAAAGTAGTTTGCAAAGTTTCGTGGAGATTTCTCGCTGGACCATGCTCCACGGTTGGGTAGACCAGTTGAAGTTGATAGCGATCAAATCGAGACATTAATTAGAACAAGCAACATTATACCATGCAGCAGATAGCTGACATATTCAAAATATTCAAATTGAGCACTGAAAGTCACTATGAAGTTTGTTATGTTAATATATATATTAATCGCTTAGAAGTTTGGGTTCCACATATGTTAAATGAAAAAACCTTCTCGAACATATTTCTACATGCGATTCTCTACTTAAATGTAACGAAAACATTCCTTTCTAAAACAAATTGTGATGAAAAGTGGATACCATACAATAATGAAAAGTGGATACTGTACAATAATGTGGAACAGAAGAGATCGTGCGGCAAGTGAAATGAACCACCACCAACCACACCAAAGGCCTGTCTTCATCCAAAGGTGATGTTGTGTATATAGTGGGATTGGAAGGGAATCCTCTATTATGAGCTCCTTCTTGAAAACCAAATGATTAATTCCAACAAGTACTGCTCCCAATTAGACCAACTGAAAGCAGCACTTGACAAAAAGCATCCGGAATTAGTCAACAGAAAATTCATAATCTTTCCATCAGGATAATGCAAGACCACATGTTTCTTTGATATCCAGGCAAAAACTGTTACAGCTTGGCTGGGAAGTTTGGATTCATCAGCCATATTCACCAGATATTGTACCTTCAGATTTCCATTTACTTTGATCTTTACAGAATTCTCTTAATGGAAAAATATTCAATTCCCTGGAAGATTGTAAAAGGTACCTGGAATAATTCTTTGCTCAAAAAGATAAAAAGTTTTGGGAAGATGGAATTACGAAGGTGTATGAAAAATGGCAGAAGGTAGTGGAACAAAACGTTGAATATATGTTGTTCAATAAAGTTCTTGGTGAAAATGAAAAATTGTCTTATTTTTACTTAAAAACCGAAGGCACTTTCTGGCCAACCCAATAGAAAGTAGGGATGATTTGTGAATGTTATTTTGGGAAATACACAGGCTTGGTGAACAAGGAGATGAAGAAACCAAGATTACTGTGATTACTATCTTGTGTGGGTAAACAGAAGTCTGATACCACTACAGAAAATAAAGCTTAAAAAGGTAGCTAGTTTAGAAAATAAACAAAGGTTTGGTGTTAAACACAAATAATTTAAGGCAAGATCTAACTGATGATCCCAAAGGCATGGAATTAGAATTCAAGCAAAGGTTACTTTAAAAAATATTAAGAGCTGGAAATATACATTTGAGAGCAATCCTACAAGCCAAAATCCCTCCAGAGAGGCAGGAAAGAAAAAAGAAGAGAGGTAGGCAAAAACAGGATAAAAGACTGGGTACCTTGGGGAATATCCACAAGTAGAAGACAGCAAGAAAAAGAAAAGCTCTTAGAGGAAACAGAATGGTTAGGGAGATAGGAAGAGAACAAAGAGGTCCAGTGCCTTTAAAATCACCAGGAAAAGTTCTATAGTAGAAATAATGTTAAATAGTAATAGTGTTAATTACTTATAATCCTTATAAAAGCCCTTCATGTCAGGCATCAGCCATATTTAACAGATGGGGAAACTGAGCAAGAGAGGTTAACTTTCCCAAGATTAATAACTTAGCTAGTAAGTAACATGAGCCAAAAATGGAACCCAAATCTGTCTGATTCAAAACAAACCTTCTTCTACTAGCCCAGTGGCTTAATTTGGAGGAAGAAAAAAGAAAAAAAAAAAAAGCTGCAGGCTACTTACAGTGGATATACCAAGACAGCACAGGCTTCGAGTAAATAAGCAAGACAATCCAGGGTTTCAAAAGAAATATAGAGTGAAAAAAAAAAGTAATGAATACAGCCACTCATTTCTACAGTTTTGTAGTGAAAGGATTAGAGAAGCAGAATGGTAAATGAGCAGAGCAACACATCAAAATGGAGATGATCTGTACCCACTGAAGGCAGTTGGAAAAGATCAAAGATAGAGAGAGAAAAACAGAGAGGCGGGGGGCAGGTGTACAAACTGGCTTTAAAAAGGAAGTACTTCCTCTAAGAAGAAAGGATATGAGATTCCACAGCTGATGAGAGTACCAGGGCATGGTGAATTATGCTCTGTGAATAGGGAAGTGTTGGCTGGATAAGGTCGTGAGGACAAAAGAATGTGATAACTGTTCCAAAGTTAAATTAAAATGACCTACTTGAAGACTGTGGGGATTTGTAGAGAGTCAGAATTACAGGATTTTATTTCCTTCTTAGTGATCTAAGGGAGAGATATTCTAAAAGGTCTCTGGATTCAGATTGGGGACAAAGACTGATAGAATCAAGAAGGGCTGTCAAGTTACTGTTAAACAAGTCCAAATAGGTCATTAACATGGATGTTGAATTCATTTAAGAGAGTAACATGGAAAGGAAATCTTCAAAGAAGGTGAAATCCATCCTGTGAGGCACTGATGATTTAGGAAAAATAACAGTCATGTGACACTGACAAACTGTAGAATCTTCTGATGTGAGAGAAGCTGTATTTTAAGGAAAAAAATGCAAAAAAAAGAACAACAAAACTTTTCAAGAAAAAGAACACAACAGAAAATGTTCACAACAGGAAATGGAAATAGGGGAAAGAACAAGATTCATCTGGATGAGACCAGGCCACATAGAAAGCTTTAGGTAAGAGAGAGAGGAGTGGTAGGAACAAGAGAAAAGAGAGCAAGGTTAGTACCAGAAATGACAGACAAGGATTCAAAGTCCAGACAACATAGGAATCAAGTTCATATAGGTGGTGGTGAGGACTGGAATAGGGGAATCTTAGGACTCAATACAAAAATTTTTTAAATATAATAACATATAATACATTTGACTGAAAAACATTAATTCCCAAAGTATCAGGAAGTGCCTCCATGCTGTTTCCTGGCTAATTATTTATACTATTTCCACTGATTTCTATTCAATGACAATTTACTCTAGAGCAAAACATAACACAGCAACAAGTCCAGACAAGACCTGGATTTAATAGTACTGTTGAACAGAGTTGATATGTTGTTACACAGGGATTAACTGAACTTCTACTCAGAGACGAATAGTGATCACCCTCCTTCACTGTCCTGAACCCATCTGTTCATTCTAATAAACAAAACCATTCAATTAAAAAAATAAACTGCAAAAACAGTGTAGAATTCAAGAATATGATGCATTGATTTATAAATACTATACATAAATACACAAACTGCCGGTACAACAAAGAATATTCAAAGTACCTACATCGACCAGGAGATCTGGGTCTATGCTAAACTGTCTTCCTGACAGCATGGCTTGGAAGTCCTCTAAACTGCAATCAATACTGTCAAGATAATCCAACAGCTCAACCCTAAGGAAAAAAGATTTTAAAAAAATCAAATATTAGGTTTCTTTGCTTTTATGTTTAAAATCACACTGCAGTCTAGCTAGGCAAAATATTCCTAGCAATTGCTGAATCCTTACCAATTCTTAACCTTAAGAGATCCTATTCAGTATTTAGGATTCAAAAAAACTTAGTTAATTGAGAACCCACAGACTTTATACAAAACTTCAGTATTTAAAGAAAAAAGGTTCTGCAATAACCCAGTCTGATTTATCTTTTTCCTCTATACTATAAATTATAAAATGTTTAACCTCTTACTACTGGTTATTGCTACTAACTTCTAGTTTTCTTTTGCTATAAAATAAGTTCCTTCATAGAGATTGTATTATTCCACAGTCCTGATAAAAACACAAATACACACAATCACACACACTTTTAAGACATTCAAAAAGAAGTATTTCATTACAGAAATCTGAGGAATTGACAAGAAAATCCCAAGACTGCTCTTGGGATAATTAAATCTTTCTCAAAATACCATTTGCAGAGCTCAGCACTAACCAGAACAGAAAGGTTGACTACATAGGTTCATAACCTGAAAGGAAAATCATTCAAAGAGAAAAAGAACATGTGAAGTAAACAAAGAAAGCAAATAAATTTAGACAACCTTTAGATGAGACTCACTTTCCCAAAAGATTGATGTTATCATTTAAAATGGAATCCATCATGGTCACAGGATCTTCTGTGGTCAGACTAGATGAGCCATTTAGCTGGACGGCACTAGACATGAGAGGGCTGGTGCCATCACTGCCTGAACTTAGGGATTCTCTGGCTGGTTCACTCTGATCTCCACTCTGAATGACAGGTGCATATTCATCTTCATTGTCATCTTCAACAATGACAATATCAGGGTACTGGCTACAGCTAGATCAGCAATATGAGAAAAAACCAATTACATTCTCAGACTAATTCAATAAATTCACCCTATCCAGTCACTCTCCATGGAAACTCTCTCCCAAAACCACCTGTCAAAAGGCTTTTCTTGGGTGTGTAGTTTAATGAAAAATATTGATACTTCATACAATATAAGACCACAAAGAATCAATTAAAGGTCTTTAACTCCAAACTTTAAAAATAGGAATTAGTTCTCATGACTTTTTGCTGGGAGTCTTTTTGCTGGAGGGAGGGCGGTTATGTGCTTGAATAATTTGGCTTAATTTTTCAGTTCAATAATTAAAATATGAGTCAGATATTAGTTTATCAAAGAATAAAGTAGTTTTAAATTTAGATCTCTGATAAAAAAAGAGTAATATTTTCAAAAATTTTATTTCACAATCTCCTTACTTGGAGGGATCAGATATAACATCCTCATTAGTTTCTGGAATAACTGGGATATTTTCTTCATCTGCATTATCATCAGTAACGTCATAAATAATGATATCGTCTGAAATCCGCTCCCTTGGCTTTAAACCTTCAGTCCTACTGTGGGGAACCTAAAAAATCAGGTAGAAAATATATCAAAAAAATGAAATTATTTTGACTACCAAACAACATACCATTTAAAAAATGTTACCTGGGCACTGAGATACGATGGTAAGCAAAACAGATATGTTTTCTGCCTTTATGGGACTTAATACACTAAATTGGTATTAGAAGTACCAATTTACAGAGGTATGAGATGTATTATCTGCATGCTACTTAACTATTTCTTTTACTGTAAGGGACTTTAAAGATGACATGCCTCAGAATGTTTCTATGAAAAGATCTTCAAATTTTAAAGTATTTTTTATATCCAAAGAGTAAAAAAGTCTTAGGACTTCATCAGAAATCTCAAACATAACCAGATAGCCACTGGGCTGATGGGGATTATTTCATCTTAAGCTACTCTGTTTGACGCCATGTTTTATTCTTACTCATTAAACGGTTTCTTTAATAGGGGGAAATAAACACTTCAACTATTCCACAGCTAAATGTCAGTCTGGCATTTTAGCAATTATTATTTTTCTTAATTCAGCTACAGCTATATTCAGACTATGGATACACTAATAAAAAAACATTCAATTCTCCAAAGCAAACTAAAGTCATTATTATAATAGAAAATTCTATCAATTTCAACTCTAGATAATACAGAGGCAAAAGATGTAAATCAAGATAAATTAAGAAATCTTCACCCATTTACGTGAGTCTTCAATCCTAAAAACAGGTATGCTTGATTACTTAAACAGTGGGAAGAGGAACCAGATGTCAGGTTAACTCTGACTTGCCTGAGAACAAAAATCTCAATACTTTAATAATAAATCTAAAGCAGTATTTAGAATTCTAAGATTTGAAAGTAACAATGATAATCAGGTATTAAAAGAAGTCTGGACTCAACTAATTGCCACTGGGTATAAGTTTGACAATTTATCCAGAGAGCTTGTGAAAAAATGAAGGTAAACAAAAATATTTTTTGAAATTGCTACGGTAAAAGAGTCTAGGTCTGTACACATTTATAATAAAAGTTGGAAACAACTTAAAATAACCAATGGACAAGTGCATAATTAGATTATCATAATATTCAATTAATCTCATATAGTAGTTAAGATCAACTAAATCTCTATGTTTAATAAATCTCAAAAGCAAGACCAAGTGAAAGAAGCCACACTGCAAAATGATATGTACAAAATAATATCATCTATAAAAAGCTTAGACATATGCAAAATAATACCAAATATTGTTCATGGATTCACACATCAAATAGCCATGGGAATGATATATACTAATTCAAGATAGTGATTTATCTCTGGGTGACAGGGGAGACTGGAGAGGGAGAGAAAAATGAACTTGGGAACAGGCAACTGAGACAACTATATTTGTAATAGTTTATTTCTTAAAATAATCTAAAGCAAATGATAAAAAATGTCATGATTTTTAAAAGCTGGAGGATGAACAGTTAGATTATTCACTAAACTTTTTCAAATGCATGACATACTGATGTAATAAAATTTAGTTTGAGATAATAAATATAAAACAGAATTTTAAAAATTACTTTATGATGGTGATTATCAGCTGGTTCTTTTACTATGTGCTGAAACAAATTCTTCTTTTGAGCTCCATTAGTGTTTAGAAGTAGCGGTCTGAAAATCAGAAGATATACATGAAGTTCAGTGAGCAAACATACATGGAGTTTAAATTGCTTCTAATAATTTAGCCACATATAAACACACTCATTTTAATAATGAATAAAAAATTTCAGTACACAAGAAACTCTTAAAAACGATTACCTCTTTGGAGGGGTATGGGGGATGAGTGTATCTACGGCTTTTATTTCTCCATTCTTCTGTGTTATCTTTGTTATAATAAACACTATAAATTACTCTCCCCAAATCTACTTCATTGCTGACTGAACTATATAACTCTTTATGGTACTTACATAGTAAAAAGTAGGTAATATCACAAAGACTCAGTGGAAGTAGAGTTAATTCTACAGCATAAGCTGTAAGTATAACCAAGCTCTGCTAAAATCCTTTGCCTTACAAGATAATCTTTTTCTCCTTCTACTTATTCCTTTGTCCACTGTTTTCCTTATGTTTTAATTGTGACAAAGGTAGTTACTGACATTTATGGGTATCACAACTCATGGCCAATGTACAGGTTTTTAAAGACCCTTGTGAGTGGATTAAACATGAGATATCAAAAATTTTTTTATGCTTTTTTCAGCATGCATCCTCTTTTTAAGAGTTTCTCTCACTGAGGCCTTCTAATGCTACAATAATTTGCTAATGTGAATGGAAGATGAACTCTTTATAAACCGTATGTATGTAAAACGACCATTTAGGCTATCCTAATCTCTCAAAAACAGCAAGATGACAATAGTAGGAAACACCACCACTCTTGAAATGTTAGAAGTATAATTTAACAAGGGAGGACTGTTCATCTGGGACAACACGCATATACTCAGCAAATGTAGACCATTCATGATTAAATTCTAACATGTCTGGTTGTCTATAGATAGGTCAAAATGTATTATCATAAAATCTTACCTTTTGCGTTTTAAACTCACAAGTTGGTTATTCTGAACCAACGTAACAATAAACTGGACAATCTAAAAGGAAAATATAAATAAGAAATACTCCATCATAGATTCTTAATTCTTTAGTCTATATTACAAGTCTTATAAAATTAATTCAGGTACTGTATGTCCTCTATTCTAAGTCACATAATTTCTCACATATTAACATTTTAAATTTGGATGCATCTTACAATGATATTTAAAGAAGTATACCAGCATCCAGGCAGAAGAACAACCTGTGATAAAGTTGCTGCTACCTAAGATATAGAGGTACCTAGGACATCCATCTACCCATATATCTATCTATATATCTAGCTTCCTACCCACCCATCCATCTATTTATCTATCAAATATTCAGTTCAATTATTTGTCTTGATGATAAGTACCAAGCATGCCTGGATACAGATCCCTATTTTTACTTAAAATTCTTTCAAGAAGATTATGATGCAGAAAAGAAAACTAATGTTTGACAGATATTTTTCTTATACCAGGTAATACAATTAGAGGCAAAAGAAATTGCCAACTCTCTCAGAATAGATCTTAATATTTTCAAGTTAGAAAAAGTTTATTGGCTAACTCTAGAAAAATTATTATTGAGACACTGAACATCTGTCAAAGCTTCCTGCTGACAATCACAGGAAGCTGATTTAATCTTCAAAGTCTGATTAAATTTAGAAAAAGACTATTAAACAGATCAAGACATGCAAACAATCCTTCATATTTTATGATAATGTTTCTTAAAATGTGGTCCATGGACCAGCAGCACTGGCCTAGGAGCTTTTTAGACATGCAAATTCTCTGCCTCACTCCAGAATTGCTGAATCTTAAATGCTGAGGATGAGGTCCAGCAACATGTGTTGTTTAGCAAGACCTCCAGGTGATACTGATGTGAATGTGAGAACCACTGGTTTAGGGTATGCCTTGAAATTATACTGCCTAAAGGAGTTAAAAAAGTAAACTATTAAAAGCAGTATAGGGGCTTCCCTGGTGGCGCAGTGATTAAGAATACGCCTGCCAATGCAGGGGACACAGGTTTGAGCCCTGGTCCGGGAAGATCCCACATGCCGCGGAGCAACTAAGCCCGTGCGCTGCAACTACTGAGCCTGCGCTCTAGAGCCCACGAGCCACAACTACTGAGCCCACGTGCCACAATTACTGAAGCCTGCGCGCCTAGAGCCCGTGCTCCGCAACAAGAGAAGCCACCGCAATGAGAAGCCTGCGCACCACAACAAACAGTGGCCCCCGCTCGCCACAACCAGAGAAAGCCCGCATGCAGCAATGAAGACCCGAGGCAGCCCAAGATAAATATTTTTTTAAAAAATTTATTTAAAAAAAAAGCAGCAGTATATCACTGAGATGTTATGAATAAAGGCCAAGTGACCGATGACAATTTAGACTCTGCAGAAGAGTTCCTTGTACAAGCTTTATGAAATATAATTACGTAATTAAAATAGAGAACTGTCCACTGAAAATACACATTGTATAGCTTTAATATTGTACATTCTCCTCCAAACGAGGCTACTAAATGGTTTGCCTTACAATCAGTATTAACTTTGCCATGGAGAAAAATATAGACATTTTAGCTGAATAGTTAGACAGCATTAGAGTCTATGAAAAGGAGGTTAGCCGCTAAATTGCTTATTCAAAAGAAAATGCTGACAGCTGATGAAAAGACAACATTTAACCTTAAAGGTATCTATGAAATAGTCCAATTACTTTTGTTAATTTATAAAAAAGTGTTAGGGAAAATTCTTAAAACATTAGTTGGCTGAATTTACAAGAACATGAATCTCTGGCTAAATTTCTCCTGAAATTTGCTGTGTATTTCAGGTCTCTTTTGACACTTTGGCATTATGTTTTAGAGTTCGTTTCCTGAAGGAGAAGATGAGGCATTTAACATTTACATCACTGGACTTCTTTAGCTGACAAGTTCTATAACAGACACCTCCCATATATTATTCCAATTAATCCAAGGCCAAACAGTAAATGGTAGAGTTAGAAACAAATTCCAGGAATAGAGAAAAAATTATCGCCTGTCATCATGCATTACGTAAACTCCCTAACCCCACTAAAACACATAGATTCAAACTCAAATTTGAGCAGAAAGAATGTTAGCTTTCATGAAAAACTGAAATGTTAAATAAGTATTTTACCAACTATCCTTGCTTTCAAGAAAAAAACCCCAACAAATTATGGAGTACTGTGAGTTGATATTTAACCATAACATTGTTTTCTGAAAAAGATAAACAGATTTTAAAAATAAAGCACAGGTTAAGGTAAACCTATCATTTAAAATCAGGTATTCTTAAACAGGGCTTCAAGTTGGAATCAACTATGGAAGTTTTAAAAATACATGTACTTGGACTAAACACTTAAAGTTGAATCCTATATTCAACCTTCACTTGCATACTTATTTTTTTTTTTTCACGGGTTTTTAAAAGTAATTTATTTTTATAATGGGGTTTAGCTGCTTTTCACTGCTGTGTTTATGCCGCTTTACACCCACTTGACACACTTACAGAGAGATATCAATACATAGGTTTTAAGATTATTACTAGTCAGATATATTCTTGTGCGGTGAATAGGGCGTGTTGAGTCCAGTTCTCTGAGCAAGGAGTAGGTCTTGTCTATTACATATTGGGTTTACTGCATACTTATTTTTAAAAATCAGTATATCTGTTTTGACTATGGGCCAAAGGCTACAGCTACCATTCATCTCTGTGTTCTAAGCCTGCTCCACTACACCCATATCCTTTCAGTCATAACACTATTTTTAGCTAACGGCCTCTGACTAGGAACAAACTGAAGCTCTCCCACCCTCCCTGCCCCCATAAAACCTGTCGCTTAAACTTAGTCCAGTTTACTCATGAGCAAAAAATAGCTGCCTTAATTACTTTTATGTTTCACCTCTTATTAACATGTGAAAGCTGATATGAGAAGATTAAATCACAAGGACACAATTGCAGCAGAGAGATTTTCTGTTCCCCCAGTAATTTTCAGCTTATATACTAAAATCTAGGATTTATTTTACAACACTACATTAACTGCTTTTCTGCACATACTAATAGTGGCATACACTTATAACTCATTTTTTTGAACACATAATTTGATCGACTGACTTGAAAATATTAGTCATTTATCTTCCAAGACCATATCTATGCCTTTTAGAATAAAAAATAGTAAGACAAAAAACAAAAAAAAATCCCACACAGTAAAGCTATGTCTTTTATATAAAATGTTAAGAAATTGGTAGTATATTGATTATACTACCAAGAATGAAGTATAATAAAGTTGTTATATCAGGCAAAAATATTTTACTAAAAGTTAACGAAACATTATCTGGAGGTATGGAATGACTACATTTAGCTAATAAGAAATTTTTTTTATTACAAAGAATATGTAACACTTGGCTTAATTTGTTTGATTTCATAGTTTTACTTCTGTGTGCCCAATACATAAGAAACTAAGATCAATCACTGACTACTGAACAGAGATTTCTGGGGGGATCACAAATGGTACTCATTAAACAAATGCAGATTACAGTCACAGAGAAAAAAGCTTACCTTTCGAATAACTTGTTGCTGTTGTGCATGTTTTGCTCGTAATTCTGACACCTCCTTCCAAAGGGACTCATTCTCACTATGTTATCATTTATGAAAAATAAAAATAAAAAAATTCAGTCAGACAAGCCAGACCTCAATATCTTTAATTAAGAATACCAGACTTGAACTAGTTTTTACTATATATCTTTATGAGACTAGGAAAACTTTGGTTCAATTACACAGACTGGCAACTAACCTTGACACAACTCCAGAATCCTTCCTTCCTAACTGTAGTATCTTCTACTCATGGCAATGTATGCACAAAAACTTAAGATTTATGCTTACATCCATACATAGTAGGCCATTTACTCCTCTGACAATCTGCTTCATTACTTCTTGTTTAAAAAATAAGCTAACTTTTCAACTACAGCTACCATGTGAATTCAGGACTTGTGCTTAGGAAACAATTCTTAAAGGGGAAATGACATTTACCCAACACTTGCTATGCCAGGCACTATTCTAAACATTTTATGTATATTACTTAAACTTCTCTAAAATCTGTCAAGAAAGGAATTATCTCTATTTTATAGATGAGAAGACAGACTCAGAGAACTGAGAAGACTTACCCAAGATCACACAGACAATTTGGTTAAGTATTGATGTCGAGCTAAAGTCTATAAGACTCTAAAACTGTCTAAAGATCTGTCTCAAACACAAGCATATAAATGTTTGGTTTTTTTAAAGCATATTTAAAAATGTGTTTTTTTAAAAGCATATCTAAATACATGACAAACCAATTATATGCCCAGCAGTAATAGTTTTTTTTTTTTTCATTCACCACCTTCTATTGAAATTGCAGTTATTAAATGTTAGCAGCAATGATAATTTTGAGAAGGCCTGAAAGATAATTCCTCTATTAAATGCTCTAATTTTTGCTCTTTTGTTAATTTACACAAAAGCCATCTTCCTCAATCCAAACTATTACAAAAGGGACTGAATTTAAATATAGAGGGCACAGAAAATAAGATTCTGATACTTACTGAATAACTACTGTACTTTTTCTGACTCAGAAATATAAAGATACTGTCATCTGCCTACTAAAGATAAGTAGGAGAATGGTTACCACTAAGACTTACAGGATGAATTTGGGATCCCACTCCTTAAAAGCTAAACCTGAGATTCAAGGAACTGGGTCAAAGGGCACTTCAACAGACACAAGATACATAGAGTAAACCAACATAAGTGCTTAAATAAAACATGCAAAACAAGCAAGCTTCAAATTAAGGCTTATTGAAAAAGGGAATCAAAGTCCAAGGTTACTCTCAATGAAGATACTTGAGTTAAGAATAGCTAAACTAACGTCCCACAATTGAAATGGGACAGACAATACATAAAATAACTACTCTTAAGACCTTGGCGCCTATTTACTGTAAGAGAATTCCAAGTACTTACTAAGAAGAGAAATATAGGTCTACTCTATACACAAGTTGTTACTGTGGCATTAGGATAACGGTGCCAAAAATTGTACTAAAACAAAATACAGCACTTTTCTGTAGATAAAAGGTTTGAATATCACTTTCCCAAGTCTATGTAAAGTAAGTATCAAGTAGGACAAGTCTCTAGTGTCCTTTTTTCCCTATTTTTTGTGTCCTACTTTTTCCTAAAAGATAGGCCACATAGAAAATGTCCTAAGAAACTACTAAGAAAGAAAAGTTAGGTAACGTATGTAGTATTTTTTTTTTTAAAGATTTTTTTATGTGGACTAATTTTAAAGTCTTTATTGAATCTGTTACAATATTGCTTCTGTTTTTTTATGTTTTTTGGCCACGAGGCATGTGGAATCTTAGCTCCCCAACCAGGGATCGAACCCACACCCCTGGCACTGGAAGGTGAAGTCTTAACCACTGGGTCCAGAGAAGTCCCTGTAGTATGGCTTGTGGTCCTCATATGTGTGTAAAGATATGAAAGTCAACCTAAGTAGAATCATAGTTTCCTACACCAACTTAATGATCTATTATTTCATCAGTAACACTTGTGTATCAAATTGTTTTGACTGACCAGGTTTATATATTCTTTCGACACCATCATGAAAATACAATATTGGGGTAAAGTCTATGGCTACAAATAAAAAATAAAGGGAATCAATACTTAAGAAAAAGGCTTTTGATCTTGGCTTCAACAATGTAATCTAGGTACTTAAAGCACCAACCTCCAAACCTCAACACACACATACACACCAACCCCCATATTAGGATTATATTTGGAAATAATACTTTACCTTTTTAATTCAGAAAGCCTGGACTCAATAGTTTCTTGTTTTACTTGAACCTTCTGAGCACTACTTATAATTTTTGTTAAATCTTCCTGACGAATTTTATTTTCTTCTGGTTTTGCAGATGAAACCTTTCAAAAAGTAAATGTAGGAAATTAAACAAATACTAAACACCATGATTATAATTCAAAACTTCCCTGTTATAAGACGTTTTTGTAGCCTGTCCAGGAAGTGAGATTTACTTCCAAAAGCCCAGGAAAAGAATAGACTTCATAGCTCAAAGAGAGGATAAGGAATAATCAGTTTATTTATATATTTTTAATGTGGAAAAGTTTCCATGAGCAGGAGCAACTTAAGGGCTTTTTTTTTGTTTTCATTTCCTTCTGTCAAATTCCCTGTAATTTCCCCAAGCCTATTTATTATTGCATTCCACTTTTAATTAAATTTATGTAGAATAGTTGCACGCTAAGACCATGTTCTTTCATGGCCCACTACCCTTTTACCGCCCTCCACCCCACCTTGTGAATTTAGTCAAAATATCTTATTTCAGCAAAACATATCATCCATTCAAAAATGTATTATTAAATTCCTACTATATATAAGGGACTTATTCTGAGCACTAGATATTCAGCAGTGAACTAAAGAAAAAGGCCCTCCAGACAGCTGACTTTCTAGTAGGAACTTATGTTTTTTAAGCTAAATTATAAGGAGTGAGCTATCACAATATAGATGACTCCTTATCCTAAGTCAGAATGTAAACATTTCCTTTCCTCTAAAAAGTGTTTAAAGACTGAGCCCTCCATACAGTTGAGCGCAGAGGAAAAAAAAAATAGAGGACAAAATAATTAAAGCTTTATTAGTTTAAGTTGTCCCAACAAGAAAACCTGTGTATTTCAGTACCTTCTTAATTTCAACAAATGAAATACGTCTTGGCCAAGTATACTACATGTTAATGCCCTAATTAAATCATGTTAACAATAGCTCACCTTCCTTTTAATGTTCTCCAACAAGTCATCCTGGCCTTGTTTGAAGTAAGGATGCTGAAATTCAACAGGACCATCTCGTTCTTGCTTCACAATTCCAGAGTCAATATGTACTACTTTACGAAAACCATCTGAAAAAGATTCAAAATTCAGATTCTGAATAAAATTTTAAATAGACAAAAGTAAAAGCTTTAAAAATTAATGGTGCTTCTATGGAATATATTTTCCTTTATCAACCTAATGGGGGAAATGGTTTAATCAGTGACTGATGACAGTACTCCAATTAAACTGCTGTCCATACTTACACATATTTAGTTGCCTCACAAAACTTGCCATGTTATTGTGCTTGAAATATTTGGGAAGAATTTCTTTTGCAAATCTTTGTTCATCCAAAACCAGAAAACTTTGGCCATTCTGAAAAAAATTGAAAACGTCAATTAGTTAAGATCCTCTGAAATTAGGTGATACATATGAACCCCAAAACTTGGCAGTCCTTCCATGACACCTTCAGACCATCATTTTATTCCTGTTAATAGCAGAAAAAACAAACTGCAATTAAGTTACAAATTTCAATTAAGCTCCAAACTGCAATTAAACTTTCTGATGTCAATCTCAAAAGTTTAGGAGTATGTATCAAACCAAAAGCTGCATCAAACTTTATAGTTAAATATTAGAAAGATTTCCATTCTTCTAATCAAAAACAAATAAAATACAGTATGTAACTAGTATAATTACTTAACAATGTTTTAAAGCCAATGCAATTAAGACAAAAATAAGATAAAATTTGAAAGTCATATTTTATCAATAAACATAATTATATCTTTGTACAATCAACTGAAAAACCACAAGAGAATTCAGTAAGATATCTAGCTACTAATTAACACACTAATAACGAAAGTTCAGAAAGAAAAATTTTTTAAAAATCCCATTTACCACTGCAACAAAGAGAATAAAATACATAGAAATAAACCTACCTAAAGAGACAAAAGACCTGTACTCTGAAAACTGTAAGACATTCATGAAAGAAATCAAAGATGACACAGATGAAAAGATATAACATATTCTTAAATTGGAAGAATCAATATTGTCAAAATGACTATACTACCCAAGACAATCTACAGATTCAATGCAATCCCTATCAAATTACCAATGGCGTTATTCACAGAACTAGAACAAAAAAATCTTAAAATCTGTGTGGAGACACAAAAGACCCTGAATAACCAAAGCAATCTTGAGAAAGAAAAAATGAAGCTGGAGGAATCAGGCCCCTTGATTTCAGACTATACTACAAAGCTACAGTTATCAAAATGGTATGGTACTGGCAAAATAACAGAAATATAGATCAATGGAACAGGATAGAAAAGCCCAGAAATAAACCCATGTAGCTATGGTCAATTAATCTACAACATAGGAAACAAGACTATACAATACAGGAAAGACAGTCTCTTCAATAAATGGTGCTGGGAAAACTGGACAGCTACCTGTAAAAAAAAATGAAATTAGTATACTCTTTAAAACCATACACAAAAATAAACTCTAAATGGATTAAAGACCTAAATGTAAGATCAGATACTATAAAACTCTTAGAGAAAACATAGGCAGAACACTTGACATAAATCACAACAATATCTTTTTCAAGCCATCTCCTAGAGTAATGGAAATAAAACCAAAAATAAACAAATGGGACCTAATTAAATTCCTCTGCACAGCAAAGAAAACCACAGACAAAACAAAAAGACAAACCAAAGAACGGGAGAAAATATTTTCAAACTCCAAAATTTACAAACAGCTCATGGGGCTCAATATCAAAAAAACAAGCAACTCAATCAAAAAATGGGCAGACGATATCACCTCACACCAGTCAGAACAACGATCATCAAAAAACCTACAAACAGTAAATGCTGGAGAGAGTGTGGATCAAAAGGAAGCCTCCTACACTGTTGGTGGGAATGTAAATTGGTTCACCCACTACGGGAAACTATGAAGGTTCCCTAAAAAACTAAAAATACAGCTACAATATGATCCAGCAATCCCATTCCTGGGTATATATCCAGAAGAAAACATGGTTTGAAAGGATTACATGCACCCCAATGTTCACTGCAGCACTGTTTACAATAGCCAAGACATGGAAGCAACCTAAATGTCCATCGACAGATGAATGGATAAAGAAAATGTGGTACATATACCCAATGGAATATTACTCAGCCATCAAAAAGAATGAAATAACGCCATTTGCAGCAACATGGATGGACCCTGAGATTACTATACTAAGTAAAGTAAGTCAGACAAATATCATACAATATTGCTTATATGCAGAATCCAAAAAAAAAAAAGATACAAATGAACTTATTTTCAAAACAGAAACAAACTCACAGACTCAGGGAACAAATTTATGGTTACCGGGGGAAGGGTGGGAGGCAAGGGATAGATTGGGATTTGGGGATTGACATGTACACACTACTGTATTTAAAATAGATAACCAACAAGAACCTACTGTATAGCACAGAAAACTATACTCAATATTATGTAACAACATAAATGGGAAAAGAAATTGAAGAAGAATAGACACACGTATAACTGAATCACTTTGCTGTACACCTGAAACTAACACATGGTTAATCAACTATGCTCCAATATAAAATAAGAATTAAAAAAATAGTCACTAGTGTATTTCCATATAAAAAATAAACAATTTGAAATTTCCTTCTAAAATAATCAAAATAATATGGTAGTGACATAAAAACAGACCAATCAATGGAACAGAATAGAGAACCCAGGAATGAACCCTCATATATACAGTCCAAGAATTTTTGACAAGGATGCCAAGACAATTCAATGGAGGGACTTCCCTGGTGGCGCAGTGGTTAAGAATCCACCTGCCAATGCAGGGGACATGGGTTTGAGCCCTGGTCCAGAAGATCCCACATGCCGTGAAGCAACTAAGTCCACGCGCCACAACTACTGAGCCTGCGCTCTAGAGCCCACGAGCCACAACTACTGAGCCCGCGTACCACAACTACCGAAGCCTGCACGCCTAGAGCCCGTGCTCTGCAACGAGAAGCCCGCGCACTGCAACGAAGAGTAGCCCCTGCTCGCCGCAACTAGAGAAAGCCCGCGCGCAGCAACAAAGACCCAACTCAGCCAAAAAAAAAGACAATTCAACGGAAAAAGAACAGCCTTTTCAACAAACAATGCTGGTAAAACTGGATACTCACATGCAAAAGAATGAAGTTGACTCCTTACCTTATACCATATACAAAAATCAACTCAAAACAGATCAAAGGCTTAAACGTGACAGCTAAAACTATAAACGTCTTAGAAGAAAACACAAGGGGGAAAAGCTTCATGACAACGGATTTGGCAAAAATTTCTTGGATAACGCCAAAAGCACAGGCAACAAAAGCAAAAACACACAAATGAGGCTACCTCAAACTTAAAAACTTTTGCATAAAGAACACTATCAAGAGAATGAAAGGGTAACCCACAAAATCGGAGAAAATATTTGCAAATCATACATCTGATAAGGGGTTAATACCCATAACATACATTAAAAAAAACTTCAACTCAACAACAACGAAAAACAAGCCACCTGATTAGCAAAGGGCAAAGGACTTGAATAGATATTTCTTCCCAAAAAAGATACACAAATGTTCAATAAACACATAAGATGCCTAGCATCACTAATCATTAGGGAAATAAAAAGCAAAACCACAATGAGATATCACTTCACTCATTAAGATGGCTATTAAAAAAAAAAAAATACAAAAACCCAAAAAATAAGTATTGGTCAGGATGTGGAGAAACTGGAACCCTTCTGCACTGCCGGTGGGAAAATAAAATAGTGCAGCTGCTATGGAAAACAGTACAGTCGTTCCTCAAAAAATTAAACACATAATGACTAAATGATCCTAAAATTCTACATATAGATCCAGAAGAATTAAAAGCAGGGGCTCAAAAAGATATTTGTACACCGATGTTCACAGCAGTATTATTCACAATAGCCAGAAGATGGAAGCAACCCAAACGTCCACTGACAGATGAATGGATTAACAAAATGTGGTACATACATACAATGGACTATTATTCACCCTTAAAAAGAAAGAACACATGCTACAATGTGGATGAAACTTAAAGACATTATGCTAAGTTAGACTAGTCACAAGAGGACAAATACTGTATGATTCCACTTATATGAGGTATCTAGAATACTCAACTTCAAAAAGACAGAAAGTAGAATGGTTACCAGGGGCTAAGGAGGAGGGGATTGGAAATTACTGTCTAATGAGTATGAAGTTTCAGTTTGGGAAAATGAAAAACATTCTGGAGATGGATGGTAGTGATGGCTGCGTAACAAGTGAATGTACTTAAGGTCACTGAACTGTACACGTAAAAATGGTTAAAATGGTTAATCTTAAGATATATGTATTTTACAACAAAAACCTAAAACTAAAATGGAATAAAAAACTCCAACAACAGAAAAATATCAAGTGTCTAAAAATAAATTTTAAGACTACACAAGACCTTTAAGGAAATATTAAACTACAGAGAGACAGTGTTGTAAAAGATGTCAAGTCTAATTAAGTTAACCAGTGCATTGACTTCTCTCTCAATTAAAAAAAAGTTTTTGGAGACAAAGTGAATAGATGCTAACACAACCAAATATTAGATACTAAAGTTCATTTCATAAAAATTATGTAACAAATAGGCAAGAAAATACTAAAAACAATGGAGAGAGAGGTGTTAACCCTACCTTACACAGACAACAGAATTATAGTGTCTACAAGAGTTTGGTACTAAAGAAGGGATACTCAAATAGCTGAATGGACAGACTAGAGAGAACAGAAGCAGCAGCAAATCTATTTGAGAATTTAATAGGTAATAAGTAAGGGCAGCATTCAAATCAGGAGGAAAAATTAGGAGGGAAAAGGATTAGTTAATAAACTTTCCATTTGGAAGGAAAAAACAAAAGCTCAATGCTAACTCAAAGCTACCTCACTCTTTATAACCAAGCTTTTGAAAGCATCACATAAAAAACCCCAGAAGTCATACAGGTAAAAATTAATAAATGTATTCATGGAGACTACTAGCTGCCTACCTTATCTTCAGATTTCTCTACTTTTTTTTATTTTTTAAAACTAAAATTGTATATATTTAAGGTGTACATGATGATTTAACATATATTCACACATGCACAGTGAAATGACTACAAGTCAAGCTAATTCACCAAACTAAAAAGCTTCTGCACAGCAAAGAATAATCAACAGAATGAAAAGACAACTTAATGGAATAAAAATATTTGCAAATACATATCTGATAAAGGATTAATATCTAAAATACATAAGGAACTCTCACAACTCAACAGCAAAAAGATGCAACCCAATTAAAAAATGGGCAAAGGATTCGATTAGACATTTTCCTAAAGAATACATACAAATGGGCAACAAGTATGTGAAGAGGTGCTCAACATCACTGATCACCAGGGAAATGCAAATCAAAACCACAATGAGATATCACCTCATACTTTTTAGGATGGCTATTCCTAAAAAAACAAAAAAAACGAACCAACAAGTGTTGGTGAGGGATGAAGAGAAAAGGGAACCTTTGTATACTGTCAGTGGGAATGTAAATTGGTAATGTCATTATGGAAAATGGTATGAAGGTTCCTCAAAAAGTTAAAAATAGAACTACCATATGATCCAGCAGCCCTCTTCTGGGTATATACCCAAAGGAAATGAAATCAGTATCTCTAAGAGATATCTGTGCTCCCATGTTCACTGCAGCATTATTCACAATAACCAAGACACAGAAACAACCTAAACGTCCAACAAAGAAAGAATGGATAAAGAAATTGTGAGATATATATATACATGCTTTATACATATATTGATATATTTTATACATACATACCCAATGAAACATCATTCAGCCTTAAAAAGAAAAGAGATCCTGCCACTTGCAACAACATGGATGCTCCTCTAATTTCTTACTAACACAATTTTGTCTGATGCTACAAATACATTTCTCAGTCCCTCTTAGAAGCAAAGGTGGCCAAATAACACATCTGGCAAACAAGATATAAGCAAAATGGATTGAGCGGAGCTTCCACAAAAGCTTCTAAAAGGGAAAAGACTCAAAGTGTCAAACCCCTACATCTCATATTCCTGCTCAGAACCTGGAGCCAACAGCTAGAGCTCCAGCAATCACTGAAGTAGAGGAACTAAGTATGGCTGAAAGGTTGAGAAGGTGACTCAGTATCTTCAGATGTAAGAGAAAAATACAGTACATCTCTATTTTGTTTAAGCCATTGTTGTCTGGATTTCTATTACTTGTGTCTGAACTTAAACTTAACTGGCAACAGACATTTAAAAAATTCAATAAAGTTGAAAGCTTACTAACATAAAAATATATCCAACATTTATGACAAACGATTAACTGCATTAATTAAAATTTTTCTAACAAATCAGTAAGATGAAACACCCAATGTGAAATTTAGAAGATCGGATCTCATTCATAATAAAATGTACAGCAAAATAATGATTTTCACTTATTAGATTGGCAAAATTTTTAAAGTTTAAAAATAACCACTGTTGGTTATTAGGTAGTAGCTATTAAAATTTAAAAATGCATACATCTTTTTCTATCTTAAAAGGACTTTCCCTCTACCTTACTTCCTCTCAATCTACCCATCCCATCTGTCTTTTCATTCACTGAAAAATTTGACAAACAAATATTTTAAAGCCCCCTTCTCTAATTCAGGGCCATCTATTTACTCTCACTAAAATTTGGTTTCAGTTTTTGTGCCTCTACTGAAACTGTTTTTTCTAAAATGCCAAATGCCAAATTCAATGCCCTCTTTTCAGTCCTCATCTTCCTACACCTCTCTGTGGCATTTCATTTGGCACTTCTGACACTCCCCTTCTTAAATGCTCTGCTCTTATGCCTTTGAAACTATACATTGGGTCTCCTATCTCTCATATTTCTTTTCAATTGTCTTCCAGCTATCAAGAGGTAGTGGGTTTTTAAAGTTTCTATCCTTGATTATGATACCTTTTATACTCTTTCCTTAGGCAGTCTCATCCACACCAATTTCTCTAATTACTGACTTTATTATGTATAATGATTATCACAACTATACCTCTGCCCCTGACCATCTCAAATTTCCCACTTGAATTTTTCAATCGTTAACATTTTTACACAATGTTCTTTGACTCACTCACTTGTCTATTTCAAACCCATCATCCTACTCCAAAATCAACTTTTTCCTGTATTCTCCATCCCGGCATGCCCTGTCCCCTCTAAGCTACCCAATTAATTTTGTCATCAATAACAAAAAGGCAAATTAAAAATTCTCAATTTTAACAGCTAGTAACTTAAAGGGGAAATATTTAAAACATTTCCTTTAAAAATAAGAGAAAGGGATCCCATGATCGCTGCTTCTATCTGACACCCTGAGGTGTCTTAGCCACTGCAAAAAAGAAAACAGAAGGTATAAGGGTCTGAAAATAAGAACAAAACTGTCATATCCAGACACCTATGGATGTACACTTAGAGAATCCAAATCAGTAAAATGATTAGCTCACTGGTTTATTATCCATATACAAATGTTACTTGTATTTCTAATTACCAGCAACAGCAATTATTTTTCATTAAAGGATATCATTTAAAATATCTCTAAAATCTAACAAAGCCGTGCAAGATCTAATTGCAAAAAATATAAAACTTTATTAAATAACAAAATGAATTTAGAAAAATGCCTTGTTCCCATGAATATATCATATCATAAAGATACCTATTTCCCCTAATCTGATTTACAGTTTCAGTACAATTGCAATTAAAAAAATCCTAATAGGTTTGCTTTTTTTCTTTAATGGAACTTGATTTTAAAACATATATGGAAGAGCAAAGACCAATAGTAGTCAAGGCACTCCTGAAGACTAGGTTGCCCTCCCAAAAAGCTTTACAGAGCTACAGTAATTAAGACATGTGATACAGGAAAAAGGATAAATTATCCAGTGGAACAGAACAGAGAACCTAGACACAAAAACACAATCTACATATAATTTTGCTTATAAGACAGAGGTAGCAACACAAATCACTAGAGGAAGAAGAAACTGTTCAATAAAGGGGCTAAAACAACTAAATATGGAAAACAATGAAACAGGATCCCTTATACCACACACAAAAATCAATTCCAGTGAATTAAAGATTTAGATATAAAATTCAAACCTTTAAAACTTTCAGAAGAAAAAAAAAAAAAAAGAGATGGAAAAGTATTTTTCTCTCCTTGGGGTAGGAAAGCAAAAACATCCTGAAGAAACAAAGAACATGAACCACAAAAAAGGCTGATCTATTAAATTATACTAAAATTAAGAACTTATACTCATCAAAAGAAAGTAAAAAAAAAAGCCACAACTAGGAGACGACAGAGGCAACACATACATCCAAAAAGATGCAGAATTACAAGTAATTCCTACAAATAATAAAAGATAAACCACCCAATAGAAAAATGGTCAAACATTTCATAGAATACAAAACACAAATGGCCAATAAATAGGAAAAAGTGTTTGAACACATTAATTATGAGGGAAATATAAATTAAGACCTCACTGAGATAATATTTTATATCCACTAGATTGGTAAAAACTCAGAAGAATGAGAATATCAGGTTTTGAAGAGACAAATTAATGGGAAATCTCATGCATGGCTAAAAGGAGTACAAGCTGATTTGACTTCTTTGGAAAATAATTTAATCTTGAGGTTGAGCATGTCTTACCTTATTTTCCAGAAATTCTACTCTTCAATGTAGGTGTAACTACCTTAGAGAAATTTTTGCTTATATACACCAGAAGAGGTGTATAAGAAAAGTCAAAACAGCATGTGACATGGTTGATCATCTCTTTCTTGAACCATTTTCTTCCATTAACTTATATGACCTCACTCCCTTGTGTTTTCCCCTTTCTCACTGTTTCTTCTCAATCTCTCTTGCTGGCTTTTTCTTGTCTTCATACCCTCTAAATATTAGAATACCCTATCTTGCAGGTCCTTCTGTCTTCATCTGTCTCCCTGGATGATCTCATCCAGTCCCATGGCTTTACCACTCACAAGCTCCAAACTCCACCTTGAATGCCAGAGTGTTACATCATCTAAATAACCTACTCAACATTGCCACTTGAAGGTCTTGGAGTACAGAAGTCATTCATGCTGTTCTCCTTTCCAGCACTGCACTTCCCCAGCTCCTTTGAAATAAGGTGTGGTCGTATGACCAAGTGTGGTCAGTGAAATGCAAGCAAAACAAAACATGTCTGAAGTAATACTAGCGATCCATTTGTAATTTCAAAGTTAACATGGCCAAACAGAATCCCCACCTGCACTTTTCCGAATCTTCCCGCATCTCAGCAAATGGCACCATCATCCATCCGTTGCTCAGGCCAAATATATGAGTCATTCTAATTCTTTTCTATCTCTCCTCCAACTCCAGAAAATTTATCATTAAGATCCGTGACCTTGCCTTCAAAGTAGATATTACATCTGCTGCTCACCACCTCCACTGCTATTACCCTAGTCTCAGCCACGCTATTTTCAATCCCATAGTGGAAAACTGTGATAGTCTTCTAACTAGTTCCCTCAATTCCAATCTCCTTACCATGCCCTAAGGCCCTATACCATCTGCTTCTGCCTACCTCTTTGACCTCACTCTCATGTTATCTAAAGATAATCCAACCACATGGGGCTTCTGCAATCATATGAACATGCTATGCTCAAGGCCTTTACATTTTCCATTCCCCTTTGCCAGACCCATCTTTTCTAATCATTCAGATCTCTGCTCACATATCACCTCCCCAAAGAGGCTTCATCGTCACTCTACCTAAAATACAACAGATTCCAGTCATTTTACATGCTAGTTATGAACTTACTGCGCCAAATTCATTCTTCAATGTCTGCTCTGCAAATATGGAGCTGAGTCTTAACTATCTTTCTTTTCGAGCACGGTGTTAAGCTTTGTCATGGAAGATACTAGAGAGATATTACAAGAGGAAGGGATTACCCTTCCTGGTTCCAGTGTGTCCTTGGCAGGTTCCTGCTGTGCAGGAAGGTTCTCCAGCACCTAGCTCTTGCAGTGCACAGAAGGCAGCAGCACCCTAAGGCCAGCAGCTTCCCCCAACACTCCCTCTCCCTTGGGAGGGTTCAAATCAGAGTATCTCTGGCCAGGCATCTCTCCATGAATAGCTTTCTAGGGTACCCTAGAGCATAGGTTAACAAACATGTTCTTAAAGGGCTAGACAATAAATATTTTAGGCTTGCAGGTCATAAGGTCGTAACTCTGCCCCTGTAGCAAGAAAGCAACTACAGACAATATGTAAGTAGACTGAGCATGGCTATATTCCAAATAAACTTTACTTTTAAAACACATGGTTGGCCCACAGGCCATAATCTGCCAACCCCTGCCCTAGAAAGCATATTTCCCAGCAAGTTCTGAAGGATGGATTTCTAGTAAGTCCCACTAGTGTGGCATCAGTGAAGTCTTTGCCATTCAGTGAGATATGGTCATTCTCTCTCCAACAAGGTCTTAGACTTCGGGGAAGGGCTCTTACTTGGGCACTCGCTCTTAGGCCTACCAGTGATGGCTGCTTCTTATAACTGCTATTCCTATCTTCTTTAGAGTTTTCTTTACCCCAATTCTCCTGATATAGTTATCCTATTAAACTTTCTCTGTTCAAAATACTGTGTGATTTCTGTCTCCTAATTGCACTCTCTCTTTACCCTGCTTTATTTTGTTACTTATCACTAACTGAAATTATTTGTGTTTGCTTACTTCTTAATTATCAGTATCCTTCACTAAAATGTAAGATCTATGAAGGCAGCTATTTTGTTAACTACTGAGTGAATTCCTACTACCTAGCACACTGTCTGGTTGTAACAGAGTCACAACTATTTGTGAGTGACAATAAATGAGTCTTTGATCACAGTGGACTAAATTATATTTTTAGAATTTCAACTCTTGGATTATATATATCAAATGAGAAGATGAATGCCTCTTGTTTATATTGCTCTTTCTCTCAAACACACACAACCCTAACTCACTAATATCGTTCTGTGTCTCTGCTTATGGTATTCCTTCAGTCTCTACTTCAAAATTAGTAAATAACTTCTTTGAGTGCAAAATTTCTACCTTACTGCTGTTTAAACCTGTGAAGCTTAGCACTGCAACACAGAACTCTCCCTATGCATTTTATAAGGGACAAAAAGCCACTATTACTCAGTAGGGTGGGAAGGATGGTAGCTTCTCTTTAGGCCTAACCCATAAATGTTAGCAAGCTTCCAAATAGTAATTGTTTCTGCTCAAACTGGTACTCTTGGTTATAAACGTCCAAAATACTCTTAATAATAATCTAATACTTCAGCCCCATTACTTTAAAACAGTTTCCAAAATAGAAATCTCTTTTTTAAACAACCAGTCTATAATTTCTTAATGTTTACCAACCATTCCTTGCGAGTCTCTAGCTCTTTCTCTTACGTATACAAATAAAAAATACTTGTCTGTGAGTCAGTCAACTTTTCTGTAGGTCCTTCTAAAGTGGATTTAACCCCTATTCTGCCACATTTGTGGCCTTTCTTGTTTTCACTTGAGAGTACTGCTGGGAAATTCAAAACAATACCATAACACTGGCAAGTCTAAAGATCTACTGTTCAAATTCATCCAAAACAGCTAGAAAACACTGGACAAATTCTGGTTTTGCTCCCTTTCCCTCCTGTTTCCTGATTTGTCTCTGCTGACTTGAGATGGATAGGGAAGTAGAGACTGCCATAGGGCACAAAAAGGTGGAACAGATGGGTATGAAGTCTTTAGTGGAAATCCCTTCTTGGTATTCTCAAGCAACCTGAAGAACTGAGACAAAGGCAGTAACACTGGTAAAACAGTGACTTTACAGTTCTTTCTTTTTTTAATATTGCTTCACTTCAACATACACTGAGTATCATATATCAGTAACAGTAAAGGCTGTTCCTTACGATCAATGGCAAGAACTTCCATTCAACTTCCACAACTTCTTGCCCCTGAAGATCAAGTTTCCCCAGTTGCTACCAAGCTAAACCTGTGCCCTCTGTTTAGGACTCTGTTACATTTAAAACAGCTTTAGGTTGTTCAACAGTACTATCCCTGTCCTCGATTCTGGTAACAGACTGCCTACCAGAGCCAAAATAGCTATAGGAAATGTAAAAACAGGCAAAAAAAGAAAGAGAAATATCAGTGGGGAATTTGGGGGATGTACTGTATGTTTTAAAGACACTCAGAATCTAAAGACATTTCTATTATTTGAGTCTATAACAGTATAATTTTGATTGTTCAGAATATTATATTTCTACAATTAATGACATCAATGGGGGTATTAGTTCATTTCTGTCATACTACAAATTTCAAGGAAAACTAAAGTTATATAAGTCTTCAGGAATATTAAGCCAAGCTTTTCAAACTGCAGTTGGTAAGTTTTCTCCCCTTGCCTTATACTCTAGCTAGAGTAAATTATTTTCCACAAGTGAAAACAACTGCATAAAAGATCGCCTCCTTTCCCAAACATCTGCTACTTCTAAAAGGTCTTAATATGATTTTCACTCAGAGAGTATAAATGCTAAATTACCTCAACAGAAGTCCAGCAAAACAAGTTTGAAGGAAACCAGAAACAATCATAAACAGCAACTTATAAAAGATGAGAGTAGATTATTTTGGTTTTTCCATCTAACATCATTGTTCAATTAAAGTTTTACCTTTCATTGTTAACACTGTTTTCGGAAAAATCTGTGGGAATGTAAGACAACTTCCTTAGGCAACTAAGCATAGCCCTAGACATTAATCCAGAATTGTCCACTGACTTGTGGAGGAGTAACATTTTGGTATAAAAACTAAATACTGTGACGACCTGTATTAAGTGTAGGGCCGTTGATGTAAGAATGATCTGGAAGCTCAGAAATCTATGTTAGAGTCCCACCTCCAATAATGCTAGCTTTGTAATTATAGATAAATAATCTAACCTAAGCTTCTAAGCTTCAAATCCTCATCTATATAATGAGACTAAACGAGATGATCTTTGAGATTCTTTTCAGGCATCATTCCACTTTTATCATTCCTACCATTTCCATTACATAGTCCAAGGATTTCACTGCTTCATCAAACATTTATTAAGTACCTACTGTGTCCCTTGGCACAGATACTGTCCCTGTCCTCACTGAATTTATACTTTAATTGTCCCACTATGTGTTTAAAAAATGAGTAGCCAAAACATAAGCTTAGACTTAATAATGGAAAAAAAATAAGAATGATTTTTAAGTGGTTTGTTTATTTGGCTTAGAATTCATAAAATGATGCATTTATGGATTAGTATGAAACTCTACACATTTAATACTGCCCATAAAATAAAAATATTATTAAAATATTTGGCTAATGAGAATTTATTAGACCTGCTGACAGAATACCCTTTAACTAAAACCAATTTCCAATATATTTAGGTACCATTTCTAGGCAATAAAAACAAGAAGGCCCACCCAAGACAAATAGGTGTGATAAAGTCAGCTTGGGAGTGGGGAGACTCTCAGTCCAATCTCTTACACATGCACAAGGCTGAGTAACTGCAGTCTGTGCTGATCCATCCTTGTCAACTTTTAATCCTTATGACTGATGAAAAGCATGAGACATCTGTTTATTTTTAAGTGTATACTGGTGGCTGGCTTCCTTATTTTCACCCCTTCTTTGTACAACTGTGCAGAATTCATCAAATGCCTAATGCACAACATCCACTCGATGCTACTGACCTTCAAGAAAATTAAGTCCTAGAGGGAGATAAAGAAAATAAACAAATGACAGCAATATAAGGCAGACCGTGGTGTTACAGTAGTCAAAACTTCACGTACTCAATACAGTGCTCCCTGTTAAGGTAAAATAATAAAACTGAGGGTTCCTAGCATAGGAAACAGAACAGAAAAGGAACAGAAAAGAAAGTGAGAAAGAGGGGAGATAACATTTACTCAGCACTTAACAGGTGCCAGGCACTGTGCAGGTAGTTTTCACTTACTCTTTTTCAGGCCTCTAAACAAAATAATATCCAAAACAGATGACCATCTAAAATAAGAGAACTCCACTCCCCTTCACAAAACGATTCCAATAGCCTAAGTGTATTGTAACGCAAATGCTCTGTTTGTGTAATAATCATTCTAATTAGAATCAGTATTTGGAACTAGAGGGGGTCTTGGATCACCTAAGTAACCTATTCATCTTATGGACGACGACACTTGGGTCAGACGAGATAAGGAGCCTGTTTAGTGGCAGAATTGGGATCAAACCAATAATCAAGACATCTATACACCACACTGCCGGCAACTGTTTAGTGAAATTCAGTGATTCGTTTTTGCTCTCCACTATGGTACTGAACACCTGTCTACTGGCACTTTTATTTAAAGTAATCATAAAAATCCGTTTATAAAAACGGCTCAGAATCGCGAAAGAATAACGTACCATTTTCTATACAATATTTTCAAGCCTCCTGATAAGCAGTAACCTGCGTTTGAACATTTGCCTCCTTCCCTGACTGCCGTCCTCATAAAGATCTCAGATGCGAGGCGGACTGTGTGTCTGTTTTAGGGGCGAGAATCAGGTCGCGAAGGTAAAGACTGCCTCACATAAACCCCGCGTTGAAGATCCCGGCCAGAGCTGCCCGTGCCCCCAGCGAGCCGCAGCCCGCGAGCCCGGCGGGAGGACGGAGGATGAGTGTGCAGTAACGTGGCTCCCGCTCCCTCGGCTCGTCGGCCGCCCTCGTTCCGCCGGGCTGGTTCCGAACGCCGCCCGGGTCGGACCGTTACGGGGTCTCCCGGGCCGCGGCGCCCCGCGCCGGCCGCCCCTCCCCCACCGCGGCCTGAGCCAGCGGCGCCGGCCGGGACCCCCGCGGCTCCCCGCGCGAACAATACCGGGGTCCCCCGCGAGGCTGCACGCCGAGGCCCGTGCCACCCCCGCGCCGCGGGCCTCACAGAAGGCGTCGAGCCGCAGGCCGCGAGAGACAACCCCGCGGGAGAGCGCGAGAGAGGAGGACGTTAGTTAGGGGGTTCGGAGGCCGCCGTGCCCTCACCCTTACCTGACTCCAGGTGATGAACTCGTTCGTGTGGGTTTCCTCCACAAGCGTCCACAGCTTGCTGAGGAAAGCCGGCACGTTCGAACTCTGCTTCATTGTTAACGAGGCGCAGGAATTCTTAATTCTACACCCAAACGCGGCGGTAGCGGCGGAGGCGGAGGCGGCGGCGGAGGCGGAGGCGGCGGCGGCAGCAGCTGCTCCGCGAGAACGCCCACAACGCAGGCGCAGCAGCTCCCGGGCCCCGCCCACCTCGCCCCGCCCCGCCCCGCCAGGCGCGCAGTGAGGCGGGGTAACCGGGCGGCCGCACGTGACTGACCAGTCTCCCCGCTCGGCCTGTGCTCACTGGTCCCGCGCCGGTCCCGATCCCGACCAATCCCAGGAGCCGACCGCACAACAGAGGAAAGCAATTGGATGCTGCAGATGGGGAGGGGTGGGAGCAAAGGGGGACGCTGCTTTCTCATTTGCCCTGTCTATAGGAGCTCTCGCTGTAGCGGATCTTCTGCTTGTGGGACTGTGTTTGGTTGTTTCACGTGGAAGCAGCTTTGGATGTTTGGGCTATGTCTGCAAGGCTACAGAAAGTCCTCAGGGGCCTTTGAGTCATAAGTTTGGTAGGTAAAGTGTGGGTTGCGCCAGTCAGGCAGGAGGAAGGAGTGTAATAGTTCACACGGGGGAAAAAAAACAGCTTTCAAGCATGATTTGCTAGGCCCCAAACTGAAACTGTGTTAATAATAATGAACCTTGTCCTTAAATTTTCATCAGGAAAAAAATCGTTCCTATAAAACGCGTTTATCAAATAGAGGAATTTAAATAAGTCACTCTTTACTAAACACGTACTACAGTGAACCAAGAACTGTAATAGGCAGCTTACATGCTGTTTAACAGACATGGAATGCGCACTATGTGCGCAGCATAAAAAGAAATAGTATCATTTATTCTGTTTTAATCAATTAAAATAATTGTTCCTGTAAGTACTTTACAGGTATGTTCTTAAGATAATTATCCCTGTATGTCCTTTTCAGATTTGGCATAGTGGAAAAAATATTGGACAAGGAGTCAGCATATGAGTTTAGACCCAGCTTCAAGGACACATTAGTGGATATTTAATTACGCTGGTAGTGTATGTAATTAGAGCTATCCCTTAACCTGTCTGTGCCGGTCTTTCCCATCTCCTCATTGGGAATAAAACTGTCTCTCTTTTCACCCCTTAAGATAACATTAATAACATAGGAGGTTTGAAAATATAAAGAATTGTACAAAATTTAAAATTTTTTAAGAGTCAGAATGTAAACATAAGAATGTACAAAAAGTCAGATAATAATTAACATTTTATAAGAAATTCAATATAGGATTGGTTTACCTCCTGGGTACATGTAATTTAATACAATAAAAAATAAAATACAATTTCCAACAAGCATATATTTATTGAAATTTGTGTTTGACTTTGTGTCTAGCAATGATCTGTTTGCTGAAACAAAATCAGGTGTGTGGTGGGAGACATCCAATAAATGAACTAATATTTGATGAGCACTTACATATGCCCAGGGTTTTACGTATATTATATCATTTAATCCTCACAACAACCCAGTGCAGTAGGTCTTATTAACCCGTTTTTCCAATGAAGATTCTGAGACTCAAGAGCAAATTTACCTATATCACAGCTAGTAAACAAGAGAGGGTATTTACACTCAGGCTTTATTGAGTTTGAAAGCCTATGTTCTTTCCATTGTATGATGATGACACCATCTCAATACTTAAGATGTTTATACTCTGACTTAAGACACAAGAGGAACACAATGATGAGCAATCATTAATATTTTAAAAAGAGCTAAATATGTCATATAACTAGTACTGAAACGTTTAGAAAGAGTTGAGTGAGTTAAGGTCGTAAGGGAAGAATTCTCAGAAGATGGGGACCTTAAGTTGGGTCTTGAAGTACAAATGCATTTGGCTAGCTAAAAAGAAGACAACACTGAGCAAAGATGGGGAGGCCAATGAGCACCGTCTGCCTGTGGAGACTGACAGCACAGGAGGTAGTGTCTGAGGAGAAAATGTGGCCCACTTTCATGGCATTGTATTGTTTCCATCTAAAAACAAAACAAAATGGTGTGGTTAGATACAAGCAAAAACTCCTCTTTGGGCATTCAACCTGTGTAGTTGTAGGCCTATGCTTAGTAGGGCCCCTTACTTGGTTTAATGCTCTGCTGTCACCGTCTTGAAATTCTTAGTTTTTGAACAAAGGACCCTGTATTTTCATGTTGCTTTGGGCCTCTCAAATTACGTAGCTGGTCTGCTTCCAATATATTACACTTATAGACCAGTGGTTCTCAAACTTAAGCATGTATCCAAATCACTTGGAGGCGGAAGACTGTCACTATAACAGATGATCAGGTTATCACTTATAATACTCACGAGGCCAGCTATGGGGTTATTAACCAGATAATGTGATGATGGCACCAGGAAATAGATGATGTGTCTAAAATCAAATGTCTGAGGTTGGAATGGAAACCATGTCTTTCATAGTCTGAAACATATGCTTTCTTCCTTTATATCAATGTGCCTCAAGCTTTAACCTACATCAGAATCACCTGGAGGGCTTCTGAAAAAACAGACTGCTGCTTCTCCCCCACTCCCCAGCTCCACTCAGTAGGTCTGGGGTTCAGGCTAAGAATTTTTATTTCTAACAAGTTCCCAGGTAACGCAGAAACTGTTGGCCCTCGGACCACACTTTGAGAACCATTGTTATATAGGAAAAATTAGTAAACTGACTTTCCCTTGTTAACATTTACAGACTTATTGCTACTCACCCTTCACCTCAACAAAATCCAAACTTTCCAGGAATAATTTAAACTACTGTGTTTTCTTTTTCTATGAACATAACCTTTAATATTTATTGTAATTAATAAACTCTTTGAAAACTTTAAGTACTGATTAGAGACATTTGGGGGAAAAGAAAATCATTATTGGCTCGTTTGCACCTAAATATAAAACTGAGAAGGGAAGAAAACCAAATCAAACTAATTCTCAATTATTTGCCACCTACAATATCCCACAAATATCAGAAGAAACATATTTGAGCCAGGGTCAACAATTTTGAAATGTTTATAATATTCGAGGATAAAAATGTCATTTCCTTAAAGTGAGTTGCCTCCTGTTGGCTACAAATTAGAAAAGTTGGAATATTTCCATGGCTCACTTGCAGCCTGGAATGTAAGATTTAGAAGATATAGAATAACATTAGAAAATATGAGTGACCCACACCTTTGCCTAGGAAATAGAAAAGCACACTGTGGTGTGCTTTGAAACTTCAAAGTGTCTGATTCAAATTGAATCAATTCTATCTAATCGATTATGCAAAACTACTTAGAGTCGGCACTACAACTGGAACTAGCTTGTAATTATTATTTTCAAGGGTAGCAAGACTGAAGCCAAAGGCTAACTGCATAGAGGTTCCCAGCTATTTATATTCCTATCTGGACCAAGTGTTGATTTTCGTCAATTTTGGAATGGCCTATGGGGCCTTAAGCCAATCACTTGACACCTCTAAATCTTAGATTCTTCTATGTAAAATGTGAGTAAAAATACCTGTTATACTCACTTCACAGAGTGGTTTTGAGAATTCGATAAAGCGCTTCTTCCTTCAGTCCACGCTCACAATCTTTACAGAGATCTTTCCAAGACACAAATCTGAAAAGATCACTTCCTGACTTAAAACTGTTCAGCGGCTTCCCATTATTTTCAGAATAAATCCAAACCCCTTAAAGATGGCATAAAATGACCTTCTGTGATCTGATGCCACCTACAGTTTCAGTCATTGTCTACCACTCTCCACAAACACCTAACCCTTAGCCACACCCAATTCTTGTGCTTACCTTGCAGATCCTGTGCTTCCATACCTTTACATATGTCCATGAGATGTTGCCTCTGTGTGGAGAGCCCTTCTTCTTCCCCATTGTCCCAAAAGAAAGTTCCTCCTTAACCTTCAAGGTCAAATACAATTCCATACAGAAGTCACCTCTTTCAGTCAAACTCTCCCCGGAGGCCTTTATAATAGCACTTATTAATAACTAAATAAATAACTACTTGTTATTTATTTACACATTTTTTTTCATACTAGACTATGAAACACTTTCAGCATAAAGACTGAGTCATATTTACATTTATTCTCATCTAAAATGGCTCTCACAGTGCTGGTACACATAAGACTCTCAATAAATATTTATTGAATTAAGCAATGAATACGTGAACAGATGAGTGCTAACCATCCGTTTAATCTTCCATGACCCCCAAATTTGGATGACTCGTTCCTCCCCTGTGCCCCCATAGCATGTGGAACTTGACCCTCATGGTATTTGCCACGTTGCAGTTGCTCATTTACTTCTCAGCAACCCTCACTAGCCTAGCAGATTGTGCTTGCGTTGTTCACTCTTGTATCCTTAGCAGTTAGCACAGTGCTATAATATAGCAACAGCTCAATAAATATTTGTTAATGAATAATTTTAGTTTCTGATACCTTTTGCATAAAATGTACTCTACTTAATAATAAAGAAACACCTTACAACTTATTAGGGCTCAGTCCATACAAACTTTTTAGTTTATAGGAGAAGAAAATGAAGGGAAGGGGAGCTTAAGGATAGCTCAGCTGAAAGGTATGTGATTGAGGAGCTATTTGTGGAATAAGTATCAGAATCCTGGAAATGCCAGACATTAATGGAATGTCATAGAGTCCCAGGCTTGAGGTCATTTGTCTTTGAAACAAACGAACCTTTGGCAATGGCAGCAAAATGCTTAAAGATCCTATGGCTTTTGAATAAGTAGAGGGCTAGGAGACTGTGAAAGTTAATTTCTTAAAATTTTCAAGAAGGTCAAAGAAGAATCTTCTTTCTTTCTAAGGCTACAACTTGGATGTAAAAGGGACTGGCCGGAGGAGCTTTTTAAGTAGGAAATGTGTTAGTATCACTGTACCAGCCTTGGGCGGGCACTGCTGTACATGAAACTTCCATTGTATGCCACATGTGCTAAAATCCAGCCAATCACCCAATGACAGTAACAAACTGGTCCAGATTTGTGCAGGACTTTCCCATTTTAGTACTGCAAATCCTATGTCCCGGGTACTACCTCAGCCCCAGGAAAACCAGGAATGTTCATCACCATAACTCCAGCCTCTTCAAGCTACCAATGTTGGACAGGAAGCGTTGACTTATCAAGCTAAGCCAGGTGACTTGTATAGCAGCTAGCACAAATGAGAGATCTACAACTTTAATGCAGTTCTTAGCCTTTCTGGAAGCAAGGTGGAGGTACTCTTTCACAGGCGCCCCCAACAGATAGCTGATAAAAAGAAGGAATCTATGTACCCCACAAACCAATATCCTAGTGGAGGCCCAGACCCAAGCTGAAAGATATTGATAAGGAAGAGAACTCAAGGCCAGAAAACTTAAAAGAACTGGAAGCATTAGAAAAATGTAGTAGATTGGTGACATGGCCTGTGATGTAAGCCTTCCACTAGAATAGCATCGTGCTAGGGGTCCGGTTTCCATTCCCTTGGGACTGGTTTTGCTCCAAGTGGAGGTGGTAGCCAAGATAGGTGTTTGGACTTCATCTTTCTAGACAGTGGGGTTTAAATGATCATTTTATTCAAATCATTTGATGGTGGAGATCTGAGCCCCCTCAAATGAGTTGGGTGGGTTATATGGCTTGTGTACAGAAATTTACCCAGACCTTGAACCCAAGATTGAACTGGAGAAATTGGCTTCAGTGAGGAGATACCACTGTCAGCGATGTGTGCCATGATCTGAGAGGTGTGTAGGGAGCGGTGGCAACCACTTCTAACCTGTTTACAGTTTAGCCAATTACTATGAGCAGCGTCGAGGGACCAGCTGGAAAGGGAGATGTCCTTTCTAGTCTCTGGGCTCACAGTGTGGGTTCTGAACAGCAGATATCAAATTGACGTCTGTTAGGATAGAGTTGAATGACTTCTGACCTTTCAGAGAAAAGTCTGGGCATTGTTTGAATGCAAGAACATATTAAAGACCTGCTAGTTAATGGCAGAAATCATGATTATAAAGCCCTTATATACGGTGATTGTTACATTTGCTATAATTTACTTTAAAATACTGCTATTTAAACAGTGGTATATAGTGTGATAGTTCAGTGTAGTTTGCACCCTAAGGGCAGTTAGTTAACATTTGAATTACCCTAGTTAGGTATGCAGACTCCAGGGGTGTTAGTTAGCACTTGAAAGGTTAAGCAAAGCTCACTCTCTGAAGGCTTTATCTTAATTTCATTTAAAAAAAAAAAATTAAAAAAAAAAATTAACCAAAACCAAAAGTTTTGTTAGTTAGGAAAATGGATGTGGAAGTGACTTTTCCTTGGCGAAATGAATGAACTTCAGGATACATGTATCGACTAGAAACATCAACTAGAAACAGAAAGCCAATAGGCTTTCTCCACTCTCAACTGAACTGAGTAACAAGATATCTTGAGCCAGTAGCCTCTGCCATTCTGTAGGTGCTCTAACCTTAGGACTCTCATAAATCCTGTGTTCAGAGTGCTTTCCAGGCCCGTTCAGGAGATTCGGGTAGCCTGGGTCAAAAGTAAAAATAGAGGCCCGCATACGCATTTTAGAACCTTTGAACATCACAAATCAAGTTAACAAACTGTAAAAACAAGGTAGAAATCCTCCTACCTTGACAAATATATCTTCATAATAACATTTGAAAGATATGTGTAAAACTATAGTTTTATAAGGACCATAAGTTGGCAAAATATCCAAAAGACCAAATTTAGTTATTTTTGTCTGGTGTCCATTGAATAGGAAGTGTTTTACATGACTAATAAAATAAAGACATATATAATTCATAAATCATTATATGTTTATTCTATAAACTTTTTTTCTTGCCTTTATTTCAACAAAATCATTAGTTAGGTTGTCAAGATTTGATCTTGTCAAGATCAAGATTTTTGCATAATCTGTGTTCTAATGGTAATGATCAAATAATTTAAAATGTAATTGTATTCAAAGCATGATTGCATTTAAAATCCAAATTTGAATATATTTTACAAAATGTATTTTAAAGTAAATGTAAAAGTATTTAAAATTAAGGTTATATTAATATGTTTTAAAGTTATAAAATATTAAGAATTACAGGGCTTCCCTGGTGGCGCAGTGGTTGAGAATCTACCTGCCAATGCAGGGGACACGGGTTCGAGCCCTGGTCTGGGAAGATCCCACATGCTGCGGAGCAGCTAGGCCCGTGAGCCACGATTACTGAGCCTGCGCGTCTGGAGCCTGTGCTCTGCAACAAGAGAGGCCGCGATAGTGAGAGGCCCGCGCACCGCGATGAAGAGGGGCCCCCGCTTGCCGCAACTAGAGAAAGCCCTCGCACAGAAACGAAGACCCAACGCAGCCAAAAAAAAAAGAATTACATAATCAAATTTTAAATGCTTCCACCTTTTGACTATTGTGAATAATGTTGCTATGAACATTACTATAGATACATAGTTTTATGCATTTTGCTTTCCTCACTTGACAACGCAGGGTGGAAATTCTTTCAAGTCAACTGACATAGCTGTAATTTACTTCTTTTAATGACTCCGTGGTATCCGAGGTGTGTGTGCAGCACAATATATTCAGCCATTATGTTACTGGCGGGCATCCATTTTGTTTCAAGGCTTTTATTTATTTTTTCACTCTGAAAGATGCTGAAAAAAAAATCCTTAAATATAAGTTATTAAATACTCGTGTTTTATCTCTCTGGATTAGTGAGTTCAGATATTCATGTATAATTTGCATGGTAAATCTATACATTCGATTATTGTACCAGCATAGAAAAAGAAAGTCCTGCTGATTAAAAGGTCCCACATCTGAGCTGACAGAATGCTATTGTATACGTACCCAACACTATGACACTCCTAGCAACCAGAAATGTCAACACTACGCTACTATGGCAATAAGCAAATGTTTAAGCTTAACAGAAAATACTCTAATATGTGGTGTTCAGGGAAGTTTTGACTATTAGATAGACATTAAAGGAGATACCTTTGTTCTTAGATATTTCCATAACATATTAATGCAAAGTCAGGAAACTGTACATTTATTACATGTGACTTTGTGACACTGGTGGCTGAAGATACATTCCATGTTGCTACTGGCCCGATTTAGTTCTGGTTTACTTTTCACTAGATTACATTTATAATTGGTAATTATCTCCTCCAGTCCTACTCAGCTGTGCAAAAAGGGTAAAGAAAAAGAACTAGTGTTTATGGAGATATTTACTGAATTTGAGACCCAAAGAGGTGTGATCACATTTTCATAGATTCACAAACAGTATGATTCATATTTAGTGTCTTGATTCAGAACTTTTTCACTTTAAAGCTGATGTCTTTCCACCACTTTGTTTAGGATTTACCCTTCGGGGACTCTAAAGGAATCCAAACCAAACCTGGTATCCCAGGCCTCCTATCTGATGTACGTGGAGTGAGGGTGTGGCTTTCCCGGTCCACAGTGGCAGCCTTCCCTTTCAACTCTCTTAACTCTTGTGGACCCTATAACTGGAATTCAGTCATAGTCTTCTGATTTGCATTCTAATTCCCATGTTAGGTCAGAGTCCTGCCTTGGCTACCCATCCACTTACCTGGGCTGCTCCCTTAGCCCTTAGCCAGGATTGGCCACAGACTGGCTAAGACCCTTAGAGGCCAATTAACAAGACTGTTATCATAAGTATAAGAAAATGCAAAAAAGTTCTGCTTTTTCCATGATGACTGTTTTGATGCTTTTTAAAAATATCAAAATCTGCAAAAACAAAACAGAACAAAAACCCCAAAATACAAACAAAAACATGTTTTGGTTCTCCTGCTTTGCCTAGTGCTTAGTTAGGTAATTGAGTGCTACAGTTCAAGTCTTGCTTTAACCAGATAGATGATTCAGATCTTGATGCTAGGTGTTATGGGCTGGATTGTGTCTTCCCCCACCCCCTCTGCCAAAAATTTCTATGTTGAAATTCTAACTACCAGGACCTAAAAATGTGACTGTTTGGAGGCAGGGCCCTTAAAGAAGTAATTAATAAGGTCAGATGGATGGGCCCTAATCCAATATGACTTGTGTCCTTATAAGAAGAAGAGGGTTAGGACACAGACAACATGCAGACCAAGGGACGAGCACGTGAGGACATAAGGAGAAGGTGACCATCTGCAACCCAAGGTGAGAGGTCTCAGAAGAAACCAAACCTACCAACACATTGATCTTGGACTTCTAGCCTCCAGAATAGTGAGCAAATAAACTTCTGTTGTTTAAGACATCTAGTTTGTGATATTTTGTTATGGCAGTTTTAGCAAACTATACCTCAGGTGAGCATTACAGCACCCCAACTACTCCTTGGGTTAGCTTTCTTGGGCATCAGTCCTGGCCCAGGTAAGGAAGAAGTTCACCTTACTCTGTGATATTTGTCATTAGCTAGAAAATGTTTAATGAATAAGCAATACTTGATACGTAAAAAGAAAAAAATGGAACTGGCAGAAAGACAGGCTCCATTTAATAATGTATTAGCCCTACTCCAAGTTATCAAAGAAATGACCCACTAATGGGGTCAATAAAAAGTTTAGGTTGACCCTTAAAAACATGAAATACAAATCAAGGTACTTTATTGCTATTACTTGTTCCCTCAATAAACATGTATCTAAGATTTTCCATACCACTTGTAAAAAATATTACAGTAGTAATGATTTGAGACTTTACAATAAATTTACAGAGTTCTAATCTTTTATATTAGTTACTTTTTGACATTTGCTAATTCTTGCTAAATTTCCTTGGATAACTCTAGAAATATGCATTTTGATTTTTTATTCTCACTTTATTGGTATTTCCATAGTTGTTTTGCCTGTGTAATATAACTGTTTAATCCAAAAAAATTATTTCTCCAATTTATCTTACTTCTATTATAGAAGAGCACATACTTGGAGTTTGGTAGACATGGATTTGAACCCCAGCTCTGTCATTATTAATGACAGTGTGACTATAGACCTTTCTGAGCCTCACTCACAAAATCTCATAAGATGGTTGCAAAAATTCAATTAAATAATTAATTCATTGTGGATAAATAGATATGTAAAAGTAAAATATCTGACAAATGTTCCCTGATACTGTCAAATAACCCTGAAACAGTGAAATACTGTTTATTTATTTGAGCAGTTCTCAGATTTCTTCTGAGCTTACTAATAATTTTCACTTTCCACTAATGAATGTGCAGGCTTACATGTCATACTAGTCACTTATTCACTTCTAAGACATGGAATACATTGATGAGTTTAGCTGATGCTTCTTTGAGTGTCTCTTAGGTGCCCTCAATTATATTAGTTTCATGGACCAATCAAGCAAGCATACAATACTTTGTGGGACCTGCCAAAAGGAATTTATGATCCAATGAAGACACAAAATGAAAATACATAAAATAATTAGAGAATAAATACTAACTGGGTAACAGTGTCTAGGAGTACAGTGAAATTAAAAGTCAGAGTGAGTTGGAGAGATTAGAAAAAACTTCATGGAAAGAGTGTAGAGTACTATTTGAATTGGCCTCAATTAACTCTTAAGATAACAAAAACACCAACAGTAAGAAATACTTTTACAGCACGTAATATGTTCCAGGAACAATTAAAGTACTTTACATTTATTAACTCACTTAATTCTCACCAAACCCCTATGAATTAAGTACTATTTTAATCCCATTTTATGAAGGGGGAACGAGGCAAAGGAAGGGTGAGGATTAGTAATTGTGATATTCAGTCTTTCCTACCAAGTCTACAGGAAGGTGGAAGAGGTTAACTGAAAGGGAGAGTCTATTATGAATATTGCAGACGGACCATCCTCGTTGTTTGACAAATAACGTACAAAACCCCCAGTTATTCTTTAACACGCTTAAACTTCTCCCTCTCTCACCTCGTGTTATTTTTCATTTTGTTCTCTCCATTTACACTCATTGGTAACCCTCCATCCCTCTAGATTCCTCACAGAGTTTGTGTCCTTAGAAAGTTTTCATGTTAATCCCTTATATCCCCATAGAAAAATATTATATTTTCCTGATAGTACTGATATTATACTGCCTTGATATTTATTTGTGTCTATTTCTTATTATATTATGAGCGGCAAAGGAAATGAATAATGTCTTTTTCATTTTCATTTTCTTCATTCATTCCTTATTGCTACCCCACCCTGCAACCCTGTTGCCTACTACATATTTTTCATACTGTAGGCATGCCTTAAGCATTTATAAAATAAGTAAATCAGTGATTACAGCAGCAGATTTTGTTATTCCCATTTCACAAAAGTGGAAAAGAGGTAGCTTTTTCAATGAATGTGAAAAGAGAAAGAGGAAAAGAAAAATTTTGAAACAATGGCTGATTATAAAAGAGGGGAAGCTTGCAGATGGAAGAAAAGGAGGAATGAAAAAAGGAATAAATTATGAAAAAGAAATTAAAGAGCAATAAAAATAGGGGTTGAAATAAAATGTGATTGGAACAAAAGATAAAAATAGAAAACATAGGTGTCATTTGGAGAAAAGGAGTTGTAGAAATGAAAGAAAAATTAAAAGAAGTAAAATACAAAGGAAAAGAAATATATGAAAAAATAAGTGAGAAAAACATGAGACAATAGAGAAGAGAGTAGTGAATAGGCATTTTATTTATTTATTTATTTATTTTGATAGATAATTCTTGTTTATTGCTTACAATCCGGGGCTTTATATAGGATACCGATGTTGGGAAAATTGAGTAGTGAAACAAGCATCCACAAAACGGTCAAGCAAAGCAGACCATCACTGGAGTCTCCTCAGGGTTCTTGGGTTCATGATGTGAGTATGCGAGACATTAGCCAGAACAACAGATGCTGCCGAGATGAGCAGGACACCCAAGGCCTTGCAGGCAGCCCTGTCTCCAGGCTTGTCTTACCGCCTCTCAACGTTGAATAGGCATTTTAAAATGCCTCACTTGTGGGAATAAATCTGTAACTGGGCCACCCTAGCAAGTCCTTCTTAGTAGAAGTCATGAGTCAGATGATTTGTTTTGGCATAATTCCCCACCCAGGGCGTCAAGTCTTCATATAAGTATCCCAGACTCTGCACTGATTGATGGTACTCACAATGACGATCACGGAGGTGGTGACATATTTGCTAATGGTGTTTCCAAAATATTTTAAAAATATAATTTCCTAATTATATTTGCCCATGAAATAGTATTTGGCGAGAATGAGCTCCATTAAGGGTAGTTTGAAAGTTTCATGCTATTTTTGAGAATAAAGAAATCTCTCAATTATTTCCACCAGTACGCATCGTACGCCCTTACGTTGCGGAGTTTTGCATATGCATGCCTCCTAGGAGTTCCAGCGTGGTTCAGCTGTAGTGGTGAGACACTAGGCTCACTGACATTCCCAGGTTGGCCTGTGCCTCTAGCTCCCTCTGCTGTTCACGCTGCATTACTGCTGCGACCTGTGAATCCACGCGTTATTTTTGGCCGCTCAGTGAAAAATATATACAGCAGAAAAAGACTACTTATAAGAAAAAATGCCTATTAAAGAAAGATGAATCTCATTTTAAGAAGCCCCAAATGGTATTTAATTTGATTAATTTCCTAAGTTCCACTATCCCAGCACTAGAATTGCTCATTCTTAGCAAAGCCACATCACTGAATATAGTACTTCAGAGAGTTGTTTCCTAGGATCAGATTTTTCTCACCTTGGTTAGTATCAGTTTTATATTTAGTGATAAGACATGAATGCATAGCAAGTGATTCTATTTGTAGGTATGTTTTTTTAAAAAAAGTGTCTACATGATGCTAAAGGCACATGATTTCTCTGAGTATTTCAATGATTCACTAGAACAATAGAGTTTTGTAATACCCTTAGAGTATGGTTAATATTTATTTAAACATTTTTAAAAGGTTATTTTCTTACACTTTAAAAGTGTGGTCATTTCTGAGATCCTAGGAAATGATGCCAGCATTATAATATAGAATAAATTGCATTTATAATATGTATTACAATAACTATGTTATGTTATTGATATAAATTTTAATTTCTGAGAAAACTATTTCCATGGTCACCAATCCACTGAGTATTAAATACCCCCAAGAGGGATAAGTTAGCACTGTAAGACAGGCCACTAACATCCTAACGCTTAGGCAGGGCAACCAGTATAGAGGGAGAGAAGACAATGAAAGAGAAAAAGGGATGGGTGGGTTCAGGGGGAGGGGGAGGGTGGGGAATGAAAGGAAGTGAAGGGGAAAAAGAAAGGAACAATTGATGTATGTAGCAAAGGGGAGTAGAGCACCAAAACATTTTTGCCTGGAAGATCATAGAAGGATGAGAATTTGGGTTAGTTGCACTCATATTAATCCTTTAATTCAATTTGACTTTATAGAGGTGTTTACTACTATTATGAGAGAGCTTAAAAATTCATCATATAAATTTAAATTTGGCTTTTCTAAGCTTTGGAATTAACCTTAATCAATGGTAAGACATGATTTTGAAAGTTATTTTAAACAAGTACTTTTCCTGTTATCAGAGCAATACTTATTCTTGTTAAAAGAAATAAAATAATAAGAAAGGTAAATAATGAAAATTAAGAGCCCTGTGGCTCCCTTCCCCATCTCCACCCTCATTACTCATCAAGAGGCATAAAATACACACACACAAACACACACACACGCACACGCACACACACATTTGTATTTGGCACCCACAATATACCAAGCAGTACAGTTGGCCTTCTATAGCCACATGTTACGATCTGTGGATTCAATCAACCCTAGATCAAAAATATTAGAAACAAAAATCCAGAAAATTCCAAAAAACAAAACTTGAACTTGCCATGCACACGTAACTATTTACATGGCCTTCACATTGTATCAGATATTATAAGTACTCTAGAGATGATTTAATTATACACGAGGATGAGGTAGATTATATGCAAATATCACATCATTTTATATTAGGGACTTGAGTGTCTTGAGTATGATTTTGATATCCGAGGAAGTTCCAGAACTAATACCCTGAAGACACCGAGGGATGGTAAGGGATTTTATGTATATTAACTCATTTAATCCTCACAATAAACACCATGAGGTATGTACTATTATTGTTCTTATTTTACAGATGAGGAGATAGGCATAGTGGTTAAGTTAATTTAGCTCTCACACAGTAAACCTCTATCGCTAAAATATGCTTATATATCTATTGCTAGATTTATCAGTTTTATTCTTTATTGACTTCTTGCTATGATAGATCAGGATTTAGCTCATTTTTGCCAAGCTTTCCAGTATTCCCCTGCTTCTCAGTATATTTTTATCAAAAATTTAATCTTCTATGTAGTAGCTTTAGTTTAGTTTAGCTAGTATAATTTTTTACTATCTTGATTTCTTGTTTCTCCAACTATAGAGTATCTTTTGACACTTCTCTATAAACACAAACAGTAACCCTGTTCTTCAGTTTTCCTAGTTTCCCTTCCGCCTTCACCTTTTGTCACTGAACTTTACTTTTTTCACGGTTCACATCACATACATTCTACGCTATAACCACGATAATTTTATACTTTGTCCATAAGTTGATTTTAACATATAAAATTCAGTAGACACTGTTCATGTTTTTAGTGATTGTGTAAAATATAAATGTCATTCACTGAAGAGGCAAGTAGTGCATTATATTTATATTTCCTTTTACAATTGTTTCTTTCTTGTAGAGTTTCTAACTGGTTTTGTTTTTTCCTTGATCATTTGCCTTTACTGCATTTTATATTTTGTTCAAATTACCCATCATGCGGTCTATGACACTGTGAACATTTTTTTCCTGCCAAGCTCTCTTGCTTGGAGCCCTCCATCATCCTCATGATTAGCCAGTATGACTTGCTGTTCGGGTGCTCCACTGTCATCCTGCGGCTTATCTTTACTGCCCTTCTGAAAAGAAGCCACTCTTTGCTGGTATTTTACTTTTTCTTGGATTATCCCTTCTTTTTTTTGGCATATATCCTAGAAGGAATTTCATCAGAAAGCACCATGGTAGCTGAACTTTCCGACTGCATACATGTCTGAAAATATTTCTTGTTTCTGCCCTCACAGTTCATGGGTGGTTTTGCTGTATACAGACTTCTAGGTGGAAAATCATTTTCCCTCAGAATTTTAAACATTCATCCACTGGTTTCTATCATCGGGCACTGCTGATAATTCTGATGACAGTCTGTGTTTTGTTCTTTTTTATGGAATTTGTTTTTATTTCCACACTATAGAAATTTAAAGTATATTCTCTTTGTTTATTGTTTTGAGGTTTTAAAATGCTATGACTCAGTGAATGTCTTCCTTTTAGTAATTGAGCCAGACATATCATTGAGCAGACTTTCACTGAAGTACTTTAGCTGTAGGAGATTTCTTCTAGGATGATTATTAGTATTTATTATTATTATCACCTCTCTTCTATGATCTCTGTTCTCTCTTTCTAATGTTGGGCATCTTGTTTTATATTGTCTATTTCTTGTCTTTTAGTTCTATTACGCTGGAAGATTTTTAGTATTCATATTTTAATTTGACATATATTGTAACACATTTGCTTTCTGATATTTAATCTTTAATAGCATCCTGTTCTTGTTTTTTTGTTTGCTTTATACATGCAATGGATCTTCTTGAATATTTCTGAGGATATAAGTTTTTTTTTAAAAATCCCCTTGTTGAGGAATTACCTCTGTTTTTCCTAGAGTCATTTTTGCTTATTTTGATCTTTCTCATTCATAGTGCAGGTTTTTTTCTTCAGATATTTGGTGGTTCTTGCTTGTTCGTTTATATTTTAGAAAGACGTAATAGAAAAGCTGAGGTTTTTTTAAAAAAATTAATTGTTTATTTTTGGCTGTGTTGGGTCTTCATTTCTGTGCGAGGGCTTTCTCTAGTTGCGGCAAGCGGGGGCCACTCTTCATCGCAGTGAGCGGGCCTCTCACTATCGCGGCCTCTCTTGTTGCGGAGCACAGGCTCCAGACGCGCAGGCTCAGTAGTTGTGGCTCACGGGCCCAGTTGCTCCGTGGCATGTGGGATCTTCCCAGACCAGGGCTTGAACCCGTGTACCCTGCATTAGCAGGCAGATTCTCAACCACTGCGCCACCAGGGAAGCCCCTGAGTGAGTTTTTGTCAAAGGCCGTTACTGCCCTGACAAGCCTTGTTGAAGGTGTGTGGGTGTGGAGATGAACATAATTTGGGACTCTTAAATGTCAGAGTTCCAACTCCTACACAAGCTGCCCTACTTCTTCTCAAGCACTGTATTCAATTTTTATAGAGAAGAATGGCTACTTTTACTACTTCCTTTCTTCTTTTCTCCCCCCCTCCCTCCCCCGCCTCCTTTCCTTCCTTCCTTCCTTCCTTCCTTCCTTCCTTCCTTCCTTCCTCCTTCTTTCTTTCTTCTTTTTTTCTTCCTTTCACCCAGCTTTGGGATGAGGGTGAATGCTAGGTAATTGGACCTTCTGAGAAAGATGTTGGCTGAGAGAGGAGGGTGTAGGGGGAGATAACATGTTTTCTCTGAAGTCTTTCAATGAATCTCTTCTTTTTTAGCCCAGGCCTCACTTCGGCTCTCCACTGTAGTTGGCACTTCAAAGTTCTCAGGCATCTGGATTCCACCGGGCAGATTAGCTTTCTTCTACAGCTCACTCTGTGTGCATACTTATAGCATCTTCCTTTGCCTTAATTTATCAGTCATTAGTTCATCATCATCTGCTTTCAGTCTTCCCAAAATTTGTTGCAATCATTTGGTGAGTGCCACGCTTTCGATCTCTTTCTCATTGTCCATGTATATCATTTTTGTGTACACCTCTATATTATTTTTATTAAGTCTTGGGAAAGAGAGGAGATAAACATAGGTACTCTGTCTTTCATCTTGATTTTTTTTTCTTGGAATGAAGACAAAAATGGCCTTTGTTGTTCATGTATTTATTTGTTCATTCAAGAAATATTAAGTGCTTGCTAACTCTATGCCATGCACTGAAAATACAATGATAAGCAAACCCAGAGAGTTTTCCTATGCTCATGAGGACAACAAAGGGGGCAGATAAGAGAGGGCATCTGGCCTAATCTCAGAGGGTAGGTTCCCTGAGAAAGTGAATTTGAGTTGAGATCTGAGGAATAGGCTGAGAATGAGGTGATTAGATTAAAATGGGGTAAGAGGAAGCATGTTCTAGAAAAAGCAAAAGTTATTTACAAAGGTCCAGCCTGGGAAAAGAGAATGGCGCTTAGAGGAACTGAAAGAATTCTGGTGGCTACAATGTGGAGGACAAGGGGAAGAGCAGTGTGACCTGAGATGGGTAAAGCAGGTACTGGCCGGATAAGATCAGTGAAACTAGCGTTCTTAGGTAGATTCAAGACTGGAGTATTGATCCCTAGGAGCACTGGGAAGCCACTGAAGGATCGTAAGAGGGTTTCGGGGGTGGGAGCAATGTGATGAGAATGGCCTAGCTGTTGAGTGGTAAACTGAGCATGGGTGGGAGTGATGAAGGGAGATGAGTTTGGACATTAGGACAGCTGCCCAATTCAGAAGTGTCGGTTGTTTGAACTAGGGCTGCAGAAGTGGACATGGACAGCAGTGAACAGATTTCAGAGCTATTTAGTGGTTTGGACAATGGAGTAGATTTGAAGAGCAAGGAAGAGGCAGTTTTTAAGGATGACTTTCAAGTTTCATGGTGTCATAGCCTCAACAAAGGGGAGCTGCAAGAGAAGGAGGCTTGGGGGGAAAGAACATAATGGTTCTGAACAGGTTGAGTTGAACTGTCCTTGAGATATGCAAATAGAGATACTGAGTTGGCTTTTGAATATGTAGATGTAAGATCTGTATACTGTATACGGATACTAATTTGGAGTCAGTAATGTAAAACTATTAACTGAGACTTTATTTTTGAATGAGACTAATTAGGAAGAGAGAGTATAAGTGAGAAGAGTTGAAGGCATAGCATTTTAGTCTTAAGTATTTTCAATAGAGCATAGTAAGGAGCCTCTTCTCATTTAAAAAAATTGTGTTTATAAGTAATATCAATAATTTTTCTAGAAAATAAATTGAATATATGCCATAAAGACAGAGTTGCATATTAAAAATGTTTACTCATAGAGGGTAGTGTAACTATTAATTGAACACACTTTGCTACATAGAGGCTATGAGGCCCAGAAAGATATCTGGTAAAAATGGTCATGAAATTCAGTTATTTTTCCTTCTCTTTTTTGGTAATAAAACATTTAGGTTTGGAAGTTTTTATAATCTACATTTCAGTTTCCCTGTCAGTAATACAGTTTTGTTTTGTTTTGTGTTTTTTGGTAAGGAGAATAAAAGAGAGAGAGGTTTTTCCTTGTTATTTAAACTATTTGTTGGTAACACAAGTGTTACATTTAATTTTAAATAGATAGACTTTGGTATAATGTTAGAAGAAAATCTAGCTGTAGGCTTTCCAATTTACGAAGGGAAATTAGAGTTTAAATTATGTTCAAGAAAAAATTTTTAGTAACTGCAACTATAAGTATTTATGCTAGACTCCAACTGACATCTACTTCATCTAGATAAGATTGGAAATCATTCCAGCAGGACTACCTGAAAAATCACCGCAGGCAGATGAAAGTAGTTTCTCTTTTATAACTCTAATGGTGAGATTGTTCACTCAGTCTCTATAACCAATGCAACTATGTTCAATATAAATTTTACATATTTCCTCTAGGTGGTGCACAAAGCACAGTTTTTTTTGTTGTTATTGGAAAATCAATAGAAAACTCCTAAAGCCTTTCTCGATTTTATCTTGCATCTGAATAAAACCAAATCTTCTCTATCTATCTATTATAATTTAATAATTGAGATGACATTTTGTCATATCTTTGAGATAGTGGCATGATTACAATAACTGCTTGGAGTATACTAAATTGCAGATATAATTTTTTTCTTGGTATTATTATAAAATTAATTTCTAGCCCTCAGTGAAGAAAAATTTAATATATCCTATCCATTTCTTTTAGTTATTTCAAGTGAATCATACATTTTCAAATATCATTACCATCATTAACCATACCGCTATCAATGTAAAATGCAAAGTAGTCTACATTCAAGTACTTCATATTAGCTCTTAGAGGTGTTTACTGCTGCTGTGCCTTCATATACATTAAGTAATTCCCATCTCTTCCCTAACAGCAGTGAAAGATACAGGAAGTCTGAATGTCGTGGCTTATACAGTTTGGATTAATTTTCTTCCCGTTTGTTGCATAGGACAGAAGCCACCACAAGAGAGCAGGGCAGGCTTTTGTAAGAAATTGTACGGCAGTGGATTGGTGAGCACTGGACTGGTGTGGCTGGACAGAATCCCTTTTTAGGTGTTAATCTGAGTTTTCATAATTTTTAAAACTTAGGTTGTTTTTCTAAAAGAAGTAGCAGTATTCAAACAACCCTTAAAATCTTTCTTTATTAAATCTGAATAATTCTTTAAGGTTGCATTTTGTTTTCTTCTGATGACTGATTGACCCAGAAGTTTAAGACTATGGTACTTAATTAAGGTCTGTGTTTTTCAAATTAGGATCTTCTTTATTCTCCTCTTTGTGGTAGACAATATGGTACAGCTATTTTGTGAACAATCCATTTTTAGCAAATATAAAGTATTAGTATTGCCATGATAAACATTTCTTGAGAACCCTGCTATCCCAGGGTTTAGTATTTCAAGGAAGACTTTTCTAAATCCCAAATACATAGTGTAAACAATAAGTAAATACCTCTGGAGTTCAGAGTTCTATTGAGACCTCAGGCCCTCTGTTGGGCTTTGAAGAAATGGCATGAGCAAAGGTTCAGACAAGAAAAATTCCTTCTTTCCCTTTCTTTTCTCTTTCAGTTTCTTCCTACTCATTATCCTCCTGATCAATTTTAAGTTATAAATGAAATACATGCTAATACAAAAGAAAGTAAAACAATAAAGAGCTGGCCCCCAACTCTTCCTAACATTGCCTAGAGGTAGCCAGTATCAAGACTTAGCTGAGGATATTCCCTGATATTTTAATACATAAATATTCTTATATTTTACACCAATGAGATATACCAATCTGTCTATTTTGCAACTTGTTCTCTTTATTTTTGTTTACTAAAAGGTTTATTAAAAGATCATAAGGTTATGTCAGCATGCTCTATAATTCTAACCTTCTTTATACAAAAGTGATCTCTTAGTGTACTAACTATATTCAGCCTTCCTTTCTAGTAAGACTTGCACAGTTGTTACACTCACATTATATTATATTTTGTGTGAACACAGAAAGAGTGCCTATATATTTAAAAAATTTTTTAATTTTAACATAATTATATATTCACAGGAAATGGCAAATATGTGTATGCGGAGGTCCCATGCACCCTTCACCTACACTTCCTCAATCTGTAGTACAGTGTCAAAACCAGGAAATTGATATTGGTACAATCTGCAGAGCTTATTCAGACTTTGCTAGTTATATATGCACCCATTTGTGTGTGAGTGTGTTTGTGGGTGTATACTTCAGTGCAATTTCATCATAAATGCAGCTTCCTGTAGTTACCACCAGAATTACAGTACAGAACTGTTCCCTCACCACAGGCTCCCTGGTGCTATCCTGTTACAGCTACACCCGCAGTCCCTCAACCCTGACCATAAGTAACCTGCTCAACTCTATAATTTTATTTCATGAACGTTCTGTAAATGGAATTGTATACTTTGTAAACTTTTGAGATTGCCTTTTTTTAAAACTCAGCATAATTCCCTTGAGATTCATTGATGTTATTGCAGCAACTTTTTCTTTTTACTTAACGACATATCATAAATATATTTCCATATTAGCACATATAGATCAATCATATATATATATATATATATATATATATATATGTATATTTGTTAATTTCCAAAGTGCAGTGTGCCATTGTGTAGATGCATCATAATTTATTTAGCTGGTTACTTATTTCTTATTTGACCTTTGGGTTGTTTCCTAGATAGTATTTTTAATAGCACAATAATGTTTAGTAAGTAAATTTGTATATATATATATATATATGTGTGTATATATATATATAGGCATATATTATATTTGCCTACTTGTGTTAGAGAATTTATAGCACAAGTTCTTAGAGTTATAAAGGATGCCTTTTAAATTTTTGAGAGAAATAGCCCTCCAAACACTGAAGTAGTTTGTGTTGTCAATGAATTAGAGTGCCTATTTTCCCACCTCCTTATTAACACTGAATGTTATCAACCTTTTAATTTTGTCTTTGTCTATGTCTTGGATTAAAATTTTATTTCATTGTTTTAACTAATGTATCTTTAATTGTGAGTAAGGATGAACCCATGTTTTGTGTATTATTTGTTGTTTGCATTTCACTTAGGAGAAAGAAATGTAAGCATATATTCAGGGAACTATGAAAAGGCAGTTTGGAGCTGAGTCTTTGATCTGGGGATCAATAGGATATTAGATTTGAGATGTAGGTCCAGATTGTGACAAAATAATGAGAAGTTTAGTCTAAAGGCAATGGTAAAGGATCTAACTGAAGGGCTGATGTAAAATTGATATGTAGTGTGTCAAATCTACTGTAATTGGGAAACTAGAAACAGGAATTCAATTATAGGTTTGGAAGTTTTTATAAGAAGCACCACAATTAAGGTTCTATTGTGGTGCTTCATGATCTAAAATGATGGGGGTCTAGGCTAGGCAGGATAGTGGTCCTGAAAAGATTGATGAGAGGGGCAGTCTTAAGAATCAACAGGAGAGGCCAACAACAGATTCTGTGAGAGTGGACTCCAGATTGATGTTGTGACCTAGGGGTAGAGGGATGTGGGAAATGATATACTTTATAGAAGAAGGAAAATTGGCAGCAACTGATTTGGAGGCTAAGAACTGGATGGAGGTATATGATTTTGTTTCAAATATTATAAGTCAAATGAGTGAATATTACTCCAGTGCGCACAATGTGCTGGCACCATGTCCATGCTTTTATATACTGTGTGATGTTCCAAACACTTTAAGATTCCTGATATTTTGCCCTGGAAAATGTTGAAAACAATTGGAATTTGGGGGGAAGGTGATGGGAAGAAAAGGGCAAGGCTGTCAGGGACTAAACAAGAAATGAAAATGTTAAGGGTTCCCAAGTCAGGCAGACCCAGCTTCCAGTTCTGGCTTTGCTTCTTTCTAGCTTTGTGACCTTGGGCAACATTTAACTCCTAAGCCTTATCACCCTTCTCTCTAAAACAGAAATAGTTACAGCCATTATCTCAAAAAACTGGTACATCAAGCGAAATAGTCCATGTAAGAGTGCTCAGCATAAGTCCTTGCATATAGTAAATCTTTTAATTAATTATGTTTATTATTATAATTATGATTGGATAAAATTGTATAAGTGTTTTCAGTTCTACCCCTCTCATTTCCCCTGAAGAGGATTCTGGCTGTGCTCACTTAGCCTCTTCCCCTCAACCACCTTCCAAAGGGGTTCTGATATTTCCAGAAAGGATTTTAGGTTGTTTGTGATGCTGAGTGATGAGAACAGGTGCAGATATGGAAAGGATAAAGTCAGTGGGCTGATTCTTGCAGAGAAAAGTCATGGACATTTTAGATGACATCCCTCAGGAAGATAAAATTTCAGGAGCATCAGGTGTGAAGGTAGATGAAGAGAGAAGAAGAACCGGGCTCAAGAGGAGGCAGCAACAAAATCTCTGAGTTAAAAATTGGGAGTTTAGAGACTGAGAATTTCTGGAAACCTTGGGGGAGCAAGAGAATTGAGGAGAAAAACGAACTCTGCTGTGTTTTTGTGGACCATGCATTTAGACCTCCTTTTTCTGTTCTTTGATGAATGCAAGTAAAGGATTTGGATCAGACATCTTACACTGTGCTGTATGTTATGTGCTACTGTTGCTACTGCTGGTGCTGCCAGGCAGGAGACAATGGGGTGACTGGCAAAGAGCTTCCTTCATGCTTTTTCATCTGTGTACCACTAACTCATAACATAGTTCCTGGCACATGGATGTGCTAAGAGTAGTGATATCATGCTGAGCTCTGCTTTCCCATTTCTTTTAACAGGAGCACTGTCATTTTTCAGGTTCCTTTCTGTTTCCCCAAATAAAATGTTTGGCATCATCTATGAAGTTTCCTTCCTTTTACCAAACTGGTACCAACCTATCACTAAATCCCATCCATGCTCCTGCTGTGATTATACTGTTCCAGGGGTCATATTTAAATATCTACTTGGGTCAGATTGGTACCAGAGCTGTCTGGTGTGAGGCAATATGGTTTTGGTTCATCTTGTAGAATCAGAGAGATCTGGGGTTTGGAGAGGAGCAGTGCATAACATCCACCTGAATCTTTCCTCTTAATTCTGATTCAACTGGGATAGACAAAGAAGTCTAGCTGAGGAGAATCTAAATGTTAGTTGTATTATTGCCAAGGCTGCTGGGACACTCGTCTTGGGTATGTGGCAAAGATACTGAACCCCATAAATATTGAATCCCATCCAGACTTTCCAACCCACAGGCCTGTCTAGACTCTGGCAGGCCTCCTCCCCCAGGGCAGAGATGTAACGTTATAGTTGTGTTAAGGATAGAGGATAATGTGTACTCTCTGCAAACAAATTATTCCTAAAAGGAAGGTGAGGAGGGGAAGGATCTCAGCTCTGCTTGTCTGGTTCTTGTTCCCAAACTTGTCAGTTGAATACTGAGTTTCCCCCATTCTCTATTTGCCACATTCCATGGAGTTATTGTTTTTGTTGTTTTTAACCCATTGGGTTTAACCATTAAGGCTATGGTCGGGACTTCCCTGGTGGTATAGTGGTTAAGACTCTGCGCTTCCCCTGCAGTGGGCCCGGGTTTGATCCCTGGTTGGGGAACTAAGATCCCACATGCCATGTGAGTGGCATGGCCAAAAAAAAAAAAAAAAGACTGTGGTCAATTAGGAGTGTGGCTCTCCCTTTTTTTGGGAGAAGATGAACATCTTGAGACAGCTTCACTCCTCTCGAGGGCACTCCCCTCCTACTTGTTATTGAACTTCTACCACCACCGGTTGTCAGTATAGATTTAGCACTCAAGGCTCTGAAATAAGTCAGAACATCATACCAATTAAATTGACATTTTGTAACCAAGGCTGACCATAGTATCCACAATCGCTTAGCAGTGTTTTGCCGTGAGGTTGAATGCAAACATTAAGATACTCTGGTAATTAAGTGCTATCAACACAGAGATGTCCTAAATTTGAATATAAATCCCTTCTATGTATAACATTTCTGGGGAGATTCCAAAGATTTAAAGTCTCGAATCAAATTGTATTTCTGAGGTTAAATTAAAATCAAAGGACTTCAAGTCTTCCCCAATTTCTTATTCTCTCTCTGGTGCCTGGATTGTGTCAGGTTTTCTTTAGCATCTCTGGCTAAGGTTTTTCACCAAAAAACATGTAGTGCCTTCAGTTGTAAGAGTTAAGTCTTTCATATCCTTGTCTTTAAAAAAGTGTCCAGATAGTTAACAGAACAAAAAAATCATCTGAGCACCAACCCCTCACTAGCCTAATTGAGAAAGTGGGCCAATTCCCATCTCCTAGAGCAGTGGTCCCAAGCAAAAGTTTGTCTCCAGGGCCTTTCACTTAGTGTTGCCAAAGTCCAAGTAGTATTTGAGAGGAGAAAGTTAGATTTTTCTCTGTTTAGAGTTGCTGCAATTCCTGTCCATGATTAGTTCTTTGAAATCCAAATCTACAACCAGGGAACTCAAAAGCCTGAGATCTCTCCTAGCAAGAGGTAATTTTGGCAAAATCCCATGGCCAGAATTGGGGAGCGGAACGTATCCATGTGCTGTGTATTTTTTCTCCAAGCTTAGGAGTTATGATGGTGGCAACTTTGGCCCATGGGTCTCATTTGAAATGTTTTTCTTTACCTTCTGTGTATTTAAACTCTTTCAACTCCCAGTTTTCCTTTTGAATCTTGTGCTTCTGGCACTCCAGAGCTTAATGAGTGTGGACTCTTACCAGAGGTATAGCCATCCAATGTCTTGTCAGCAGGCATTTTCAGACCCGTACCTGTTCTTTCCTTTTAATATGAACAGCCTGATCCCAGAAACCTGTTGCTAGGGAAGTTTTCCCCTGGCACCTACCTGAGAATCACTCAATAGATTTTTCAACTGAAGACCCTTTTGATAACTGTGAAAACTGCACCCCTAAGGGCCGGCTGTTTAAGGCATTGTACTTAGTTTTTAAATGTCTTGAGTAACATTATTTTCTCCCAAATATTTTTCTGTAGTTGTAGAATATTTGTCTCTAGTTTCACTTATCTCTACTATTCTGTTACATCTTCAGAGAAGCTCAACTGAATTTTTAATCAGCTTCTTAAGTTGTTTTCTTTCCTTTTCTAACACGGTTTGCTTGATCTATTCACTTTTTTACTTTTAATTTATTCTTTCTATTTCTACCCTATTCCTCCAGATTACTTGTAGATGCTAATAGTGGTATAGTATGATTCCAGGACTGCCAAAACCTTTGCTTGTCAAATATATCTTGCCCAATTTATATGTTTTGGGTTGGATAATCTTACTCAGGAGCTATTCTCCCATCAGACCAACATCGAATTCAGACTCCATCTGCTTTGGTCTTGCTTGGCTCCACTTTTATGTGCCTCTTCTTTGCTTTACCATCCCTTACAGTCCTAATTTCACCCATATTTCTGGTATGTGCTTTCAGGGCACTGTATTACTCTGAAACTCACCTGATAGTTCTTGGAGTATTTTACTGTGATAATCCCGATGTTCTCCCCTCAAATATATGCAGATTTTTATGTTCTTTAACAATTTAATATTGCTGTCCTAAACTTAAGAGTTTGTTCCCCAATTACTTTTACAATGGAATCCGTATTTGTAGCTTAAGAAACCACATCTTAATAGTTTCCAGGATCCTGGCCTCCTTGGGGAAATCATTCCTTTCTTTTCTGAGACTTTACCTCTCTCTTCCTCTCTCAGATGTTGTTGGGCTCTAGTAGCCATTAGATGTTTCTTCCTTTTCTAATGACTTCTTTAACATCAAACATTCCTGGATACATCTCTTTTTCCTTTTTATATGTTTCTATTCAGACCTTCAGAATCTCATTTTTTTCCATCATATTTGTTTATCCTTTCTTCCATATTTCAATTTTCTCTTGTGAAGATGTCTCTCTTTCTCCAGCTTAGTTAGTCTCTTATTTGTGTTCAGTTTTCTACTTGGAAAATAAGTTTGAAAAGGCAAATTTGAGTCAGATTGTAGAGGGCCTTGAATGCAAATTCTATCCTATAGGTTGCTCTAATGTGGCTGCATATTATAATTATTTGAGGAGCTTTAAACAAGCCAAAAACTCGGGCTCATTTCCAGAGATTTTGAGTTAATTGATTTGATGGAGACTGGCATGGTGTTTTTAAATATCTCCCAAGATGATTCTAATTCTTAAGAAGAGTGACGGGTCTGAAATTTTACTCTATTTGCTAGCTAAAAAGTTAGTCTGCCACAGTTTCAAGGATGCTGGCATAAAACATGAGATTCCTTAGTTAGAGATGAAGGGCAGCTTATTATTCATAGAAATATCAACGTTTTTGGTGCTGGTTCCTCGAGCCATAAGTCCCATAGGGTGATACAAAGAGGGCCAGATGATACCTTTACACATAGTAGGTTTCATTACAGAAGAGGATTCATGAGTTTAGGGGACCTGCATATTTTATACTAGAAAGTAGCATGCCTACCCTTTGCTCCAGAGGGAGAGACGCTATCTCTATCTTCTATATAAACATCCTTGAAAGATAATGTGAAACAAAGGGCAGTCAGTGCTTTGTTTCTCATGATGAACCTGTGGTAGACCTGTGCAAAATTGACTCTCAACAGAGTTGAGACCACATCTCTGGACAAAGGGGAATCTTAAAATTATTTTAAGCAGATGAATAAAAGAAATGCTTTAAATAATATATTTAACCAGGAAAGAAAGAAAGCAGAGTCACAACTTAGAAGCTATTATACTAATTCAGGCAAAACTTGAAAAAGGCTTTGACCAGGTAGTTGTAGAAGACAGAGATTAATGCAAGAAGAAATTTTAAAGAAAAATTGATAAGCATGGGTTATTGATTAGATGTAGGGGAGAAAGTGACTGACAATGAAATCTAGTGTTCTTTGTGGGAAAGTTATTTTTGGTTTCTTTAATAGATAATGAGATATTCAGGTTATCAGTTTCTTCTTGAGTGAGATTTGGTAGTTTATATTTTTTAAGGAATTTATCCATTTTATCTAACTTGTTGAATTTACAAGCATGAAGTTTTTCATTAGTCAGACAGGGATGGGATATAAAAATAATTGCCCATTACAAGGATGTGGAGAAAAGGGAACCCTCTTGCACTGCTGGTAGGATTGTAAATTGGTGCAGCCAGTATGAGGTTTCCTCAAAAAATTAAAAATAGAATTGCCATATCATCTGGCATTTTCACTTCTGGGTGTTTATCTGAAGGAAAAAAAACATTAATTTGAAAAGACATATGTGCAAAAATGTTCATTACAGCATTATTTATAATAGCCAAGATATGGAAGCAACTTGTGTCCATCAATAGATGAATGGATAAAGAAGATGGGGAATATATATATATATATATATATATATATATATATATATATATATATGCCTACTATCCAATATTACTCAGCCATAAATAATTGAAATCGTGCCATTTGGGAATACCATGAATGGATCCAGAGAGTATTATGCTAAGTGAAGTAAGTCAGACAGAGAGAGATAAATATCATATGATTTCTCTTTTATATGGAATCTGATAAACAAGACAAATAGATAAAACAAAACAAAATCAGACTCATAGATGCAGAGAACAAACCAGTGGTTACCAGAGGGGAAGGGATGTGGTGGGGAGAAATAGGTGAAGGGGATTAAGAGGTGCAAACCTCCAGTTAAAAAAAGAAACCATGGGGATGTAACATACAGCCTAAAGAATACAGTCAGTAATATTGTAATAACTTTGTATGGGGACAGATGGTTACTAGACTTATTGTGGTTATCATTTCATAATGTATACAAATGTCAAATCACTATGTAGTATATCTGAAACTAACATAATACTGTAAGTCATTTCAATTAAAAAAAATTGCTCATTCGTTTTAAACAGTTGAAAATATAGAAGTTTTTTTCCCACTAAGAAAATGATACTTTTTTCTCTTCCTTCCCTCCCTCCTTCCTTCCTTCCTTCCTCCCTCCCTCCCTCCTCCCTCCTTCCCTCCCTCCCTCCTCCCTCCCTTCCTACCTTCCTTCCTTCCTTCCTTCCTTCTCTCTTTCTTTCTTTCCTTGTCTTTCTACGTGTCTGGAGAAGTAGCATGGCACAGGAGAAAGTGTCTTCAACTTTGGAAGTGTTCAGACCATCCATCAACAATTATTGATCGAACATCTGTTGTGTGCCCGGCACTGTTTTTGGAGCTAAACTCACATTAGTAAATTGTACCATGTTGTCCCTGATGGAGATAATATTCAAGTGATTGAAGACACTATCTGATGTCTGAACTCTAGTTTCCTCATCTCTAAGGCAGAGTTTTCCTAAAATAAAGGTATTGTGACTTAATGAGGTAATGAATACTAAGTTCTTGAAACACAACATGTATTTATGAAATGGTACCTATTATTATTATTAGCATATTTTCTTTGGTCTATAACTAAGCTTTTTCAATTTTTTTTGTTGAAATTTACTAAATTCCAGGTAGAACAAGTGGAAGTCTGAGGTCCCTTGGCAACAGGTACAGTTGTCATGAATAGCTCTCTTGAGCTACCCAAGCAGGTAACTCAAAACTACCTGTTGAAAATTGGTGATTAATCTTCTCTAAAAGTTCTTTGAGGCTAACATTTTCCTTCTGAATGTATGAAAAACACCTTTCCCTTCTTTACCTCACTGCACACATGGTCTTTTTGACTCACTTGTCACATGAGTGACTTTAACAATGTATCAATGGCTAATTTACTTAATATGTGGCCAGAAACCACATACAAGCCACAGAATTTCTGTTTAAGCTGGAGAGTTATATCCATAGTTTCTATCCTGTGGTACATTTCCAATCAAAGTTTGTGAACATGAGGAGAAAACACCTAATAGATTTTTTTCTTCTTTAGTCTATATTAATTCCATTTTACAATATCAGTATGAAAGCCAAACAGAATAATTTCTTGCTGTTTCATGCAGTTCTTGTGAATCATTTTGCTTTTGGCCTCAGGCCTTACAACAGCCACTTAAGGTACGGTCTGTGATAACCACTCAGAAATGTGCTGCCTAGCGGTCTGCCGTGCTTAGATAATCCAGTTTTGTTATTTCACTCAGCAGTAATGTGACTTTGAACAAGATGAACTTAATACCAAACACTCCTTTCTAAAGGAAAGCAAAGTTTAGAGTCTTAAAGGAGAGGATATCTCATTTTAAGAGGCTTCTGATCATTGAATGGTATGTGGATTATTGCCTTCTCTGTATGATAAAGGAGTAACCAACACTTTCATTCTCTTCCTTAAATCAGAACGTGTTTCTGGATTAAAGTAGATTTGAAGGCTTTTTCTAACATTTTCATGCATGACTGAGGTTTTTGGTAACTGAATATATGACTATATTTGGAACTAATGCATATAGCTAACTCTTGGGTTTTTGGAGGGGCCATCAAGAGTTCGTAGATCATTCTACCCAGATAGTTTACTTGATGACAGATTGATTTCAGTGAGGTCAACATGACTGGCTCTCTCTATGTGTTGGTTAGTGTCACACAGAGACACACATTGTTCCTTAGCCACAGGCTGTATTCAAGTTTCTGGTTGGCTGTTCCCCATATGCTTGTTCAAAATTGAAGGTTGGAGCAAACACATCTATTAATAGAAATCAACTTGAAGTTGCATCTTGTACGAATTCTTTGGAATTTCATCTGTGAAATCATCTTATCACTAACTATTCTTTCTAGTAGGGAAATGTAGAGGAAAATAAGAGAGTAATTAAATGCATATTCACAAATATGATGCACTGAATAGTGTGGGGATTTTTCTAAATTACTTAGAAGAATTTTTTAGTTGTATGTGCATCGGTGATATTTTAAGAAAAAAATAATCATGGTATTTTCTCCGAATAGCCTATCTGTTAAAGTAATTACATAAGTAGTTTTTCTGTAGTTATCAGCAAATGCAATTAAATGACCATATGTGGTCTTCACAGTAAATGGAATAACTCATTGTCTAATTCACATATTTGGTGGATTACCTGCATTTATTGATACTAGTGGCAGCACAGAGCTGTGGAGAGAAAATTTCTTTTTAATTTTTTAAAATATTTATTTATTTATTTATTTTTGGTCGTGCACCATGGGGCATGTGGGATCTTAGTTCCCTGACCAGGGACAGAACCCATGCCCCTTGCAATGGAAGCGCAGAATCTTAACCACTGGACCACCAGGGAAGTCCCGAGAATAGGTTTTGGAGTCAGAAAAATTTAGATTAGAATTCTCATCCCCTTCATTGGCTCACATTGAGTCATGATAGTCTTTAACAGAAGGTCAATAATATCTACTTCCTAAGGTTGCTGTAAATATTGTATTTAATGCCCTTAGCATCAAAACAGGAACACAGTAGTTGTTCAGTGAATTGGGTTACTTTTCGTCCTGAGATTTTCAGAAGTGTAGCAAGGGGGATTGACCTATGCCCAGGCTTTTTGCCATTACCATGAATATTTGCATGATTAAAACTGTAAGAAAAAAGATCATCCATGCCACTCTAACTTACTGATGGAGAAAACATCCAACAGAGACATAGTAATTTCTGATGTTGGACATAAATGTGAAATATCTTCTTATTTTTCATTAGTTCAGAAGTCTGTATGGTATCTATATTCCTCAAAGCAAAAAAAAAAAAAAAAAAAAAACTAATAAATCTTCTGATTGAAGTTGATTTTGTTAATTTTATAAAGGCATTTTATAAGAAGCCTTGTTATTTTCATGTATTTCTATTTTCTCTATTTCAAGATGCACACAAAAAAGAGTTTTTAGCAAAAACGAGCACCCATTCCTGAGAGTAAGTGAGAAACCAAGCAAGCCTCAGCTTTTATCTTTCTTCTCTATTGATATATTTCTATTGAGGGTTTGAGAGGTTAGATGTTCAAATTTTTATTCTTCCCATCTCATTATTTATGCCTAATCTTCTCCTCTGGGACCTGCTATGGAAAGTAGAAAAGGGTGAGGAAAATAATATAGTGACCTGGATTCTGAATCCTTACTCTTTTGTGCAAAACATTTTTTCACCATCTCTTGATTTATTTCCCTGTCAAGCATCCAATAAGTCTTTTGCACAAAAACCATGCTAGCTTTGAAGCACTTAAATTAGTGTTTTGGTTTTCAGTGGGGAAGGATAAAATTCATGTGGGTTATTGCTGGAACAAGATGTATATTTGAGACTCTGGAGTTCTACTATGATTTTCATCCTTTTTTTTTTCTTTTTTGGTAGCAACGATCAGGGCTGGGTTATAACATTTGTCTTGTTGTTGCTTGTTTAATTTATCTTTAAATGGAATTGAAGTCTGTACACAAAACGAGTTTCTGCTTGTTAGAGCATCAGTGTTGGCGATTTAGAATGGGGAGTTATTCTTTTGAAACAGTTCTGAATCAGTACCTTACAATTGAATTAGTCCTGTGCTCCTGGGAAATCTTAAAGTTCTGACTTCTTAAAACCTCATGAAACTTCTCCTTGATGGTAGCAGTTCTCTAAGAACATTACTAAGGTGACAATTATTTGAGCTGTATCTACTTTTTCATTTTGATAGTTACTCAGCATCATTTAGATTCCCCATGTCCTTTCAAATTGGTAACGTTATAGTCTGTCATTTGAATTTAATTTGTTTTTAGTGATATGCTTCAGTAGCTATTATATTTCATCCTAGGAGTATCTCAGTTTTACAGGTGAAAATGAATTACCTGTATCTTGTAAATGAAGCTTAGTAAGAGGATACAAATGATAGGATGATATATATGGTAAAGATCAAAATACAATTATTGTTAAACTTGGTCTCAGCACTGAGACAACAGCTAAGGAATAAAGCTTTTGTGGTAAAGAAAGCCTTGAACTAGAAGACATAACATTTGGCTCCTAGTCTTAATGCTGCCACAAATTTGCTATATGATTCTGACTAATTAAACTATCTGGGCTTAGTTTCTTCATCTATAAAATTAGTGTGTGTTCCACAAGAGTTTTTCCTACTTTAACATTACGTAAGAAGCCCAGAAGCATTCCTGAGTACAAAAGACTTAGTTTGAAATGCCATTAGAACCTAGGATGAAAAACAAGAGCGTGGGTGTACTTGAATATGGATGTCAGGACTCTGGTCGGACTCAGGAGGAAACACATGGCCCAGGGCAAAGCAGGCTGGAGGATTCGAAATCTGATCAGTCTGAACTTAGGGAACTGACAAGAGCCATAAGTGTAGGACAAATGAATAGAAAGATAGATTTAAGGCTCTATTCCAACATTTTGCCTCCTCCAATCCCTCATACACTTCCTGTTCAGGCAATGACAAACCCCAATTAAGTCTGGCTTAAGAATTGAAAGAAGAGAGAGTAAAGCAGGAATATATTGCTGATGTAAACTGAATCTAGGTAAAAAAAGAAGACAGACTAACCCTTACATATGTAAATCAAGCCATTTTTCCCCTTCATTTACGATTTTTAACAAAAATTGCTTTCTTATATTGAATTTAGGCATGTCTTGATATCTAAGGTGACATACTGTAAACCATCCCTTAAATTCATAATTTTCCTGGTGTTGATTATTTAATTTTTAAAAAACAATGTCAAGTTAATCACATAAATATTTTGAACCTCCATGTCTTTGCAACTGGGACTATAAACCAGGAATTTGATATTTCTACAAAAATGGAAGGATTCATTTCATTGAGTTTTCTTTTCTCTGGATCTAAAGGTATGTAAGCGATAACAGACAATATAGATATGACTTTTAGAAATGAAAAATGAAAGGGAAGGATTCAGTTCCTAGGCAAAAATAGAACTTAAAATACCTATTGGATATGTCCATTTGAAGATCATGCCATCAAGCCATCTTCCGAACTCCCCTCTCTCTTACTCTATAATTCCTTTTATGTTTCTTATTTCTTCCAGGTATCCAAGTTTAAAACTCAAAAATCATCCTTTACCTTTTCCCCTCTCTGGCCTTTTGTAGGCAGGTAGTTCTAAGACCTTTTAGTTCTCCATCTAAAATGTATCTAACATCTAACTTATTTTTTTTTCATGTCCATTCCCCAAACTACCATTGCCTTCTTAATTTATTCTCAATATATTCTAATTCAGAGGTTACTTCTGCACATCCCTTTATTAATTTTCTCATTCTGAATTTTATATTTTGAAAAGTTCTAACCATAAAATAAACTGCATTTATAAGTTGGCATGGTACTTAGTTAATTTACCTATATCTTATAAATCCAAGATATGTAATGTGTAACTACCATAAAAGTTTGATCCACCGGTAATAATCAGCATAACTACACAAAGAAAATATGCTCTTTTAGCACCCTGTGCAGTCCTCCATTTGTGGACCACACAACTTGGGGCTACAGGCTACATACCACTGTTCTAATCCATTATAGTGAAATACTAATTTCATTATGTTTAGAGCAACTATAGAATTTATTGTTCAAACTGGATCACTTTGAACAATGAAAGGGAGGATATTAATAATTATTATAATTACTCCTAGTGGTATAAACTAGAACTGTCCCAGGCAAAGTGGGAAGTAGGCTCATCCTAGTCATGTCACTCCCATCTATAACCTCAGTGCCTTCCATCACGAATGAATAGAACTAATTTTTTTAGCTTGGCATTCAGGAACTTCATATTAACCCTTCCTGTCTCTCTGATGGGTGTATTCACTGATCTCCTCACATCCTTTGTTTAAACTTTTCGACCCTTGCACCTTTGTTTACATTATTCTCTCTCCTTGGAATGCTATCTCCATACTACTTCACCAATCTAATCCCTATACAAATTTTAAAGTGAAGTTTATCCCTCCTATTTCTGATAAAGCTCCCATACTTTTAGTCTGCTGAGATTACTTTCTCTTCTCTCTGAACTCCTAAGCACTGGTTGATCACTTGTCTTATACATGTAAGCTTGCACTGATAACAGATTTTTAGGTTTAATTATCTGATAACTCTCAAATGGATTTCAGATTCCCCAAAGGCACCTTTCCTATCTTATACTTCCTTTTGGTACTTTAGGATCTTCTTTTATTCTTTCTCTTCACTCTTGTTATCTAGACAAGAAGCTCTGGAGGTGATGTTAAAATGAAGGAAGGGATTCTAGAGATCAGAGACTACAAGAGATACTCTCCATTGAGATGAGAAACATGGAGGCTGGACAGATGGACAAAGAGACAAACTGTGTGGCTACACCAATAGTTAATAGAAGGGGAATTGATGTGAGGCATCATGACAGTGGGTCATGGAGAAGAGAATAAGTAGGTTGGGAACAAATCATGGGAAAAGTTGAGAGAAATGGCTGTAGTAGAATCTGAATACTGTCCAGCCCTTGAAACTTGTTATTCAAAATGTTCCACAGTCCAGAAGCATTGGTATCACCTAGGAGCTTATTAGAAATGCATATCATCAGGGCCTGTTCTAGACCTGCTGAGTCAGAATCTTTATATTAATAAGATCGCTAGGCAATTCCTTTGGGAAGTACTGGCCTAAAGTATCCATTTGTCTTTGCATATAGATTTTATGGTCAAGCTGGGTTCTGGTGCATGAGTGGATCTGTCTGAGTTGAATATTCAGGGGTGACCCTCAGTATATCCAGTAATAAAGGTGAGTTGATTAAATGCTAAGTTTAAATCTAGTTTTAATTCCCCATTATTTCCTTAGTGCTTCAAATGATGGTATAGGACTTGTATAGACTTTCACAGAGATGGGGATGGAGGAGATTTGAGCTCTGTGTGTGTTAGAATAATATTTTTTCAGATAACAAACTGTGAATTAATAAGAGTTGGGTGGGGAATAACTGAAATCATCTAATTATTGATGAACCAGAGTTTTCAAGTGTCTGTTCATGTCATTAGGATCTGTAAGGTTTTTGACCTCATATATATTCTTGCCAGTTTCAAGTGCTTCAGTACAGGAAAACAGTTGGCCATCTGGTTTTACTAAACACTTTCTCATGTACAAGGACAAGATGTATTACTTGGAGCAGCTAGAATTGCACTGTTGGAAGAATTTAGGACACTTCTCTATACAAACTATTACTCAAAGATGAAGAGCTTGGCCTGCATCAAAAATTAAAGAAATTTTTGTTGAGAGTACTTCTGATTCTTTCTTCATATGCTTCAGTTTTCTGCAGCTGTGTATAAATAAGCATTTGTTTAACTAGAGAAGGTATTTCACAGTTTGAGCTACACATAGCCACTTACCCACCCTTCCCTTCGTGGAATAGAGGATTTGCTCTCCAAATCTTTAAGTGAATCGGTTATGTTTTTCTTGTTGCTTTCATTATTAAATTGGAAATGACACTTAACTAGTTAAAATTTTGTTACTTAACAAGAAAAAAGTGAAGTCACAGATTGAAAAAGACTAATGGTAAATTTCTGATAAAACATTAGTTGTATTGTCCTATAGAAAAAAAAGCAACATTAAATAATAGAAAGTAACAAAATTCAGGGTATGGTGTTAAACATACTGTTTCCACTACGGATGTAACAAACTCAGAAACACGGAAACCTTTCAACATTACTTAAAATAAATAAATCTTTTCCCCCCATGATTTGATCTAACTAGTTTTCAGCAGACTTTCTTTTTTCCAATGATCCCTGTACAATTTGTCATAGGATGCTTTGATCACAGTTAATAGCAGCAGAAAAATATAAGGTCAAAACTACCAATTTATATCTAGGAGGACAGAATCAAACAGATGTCAGCTGGCATATGTATTTGTTCAACCACAGGCAAGATTACTCAGCAAATAGTTAGTTGATGTGTTTCTCGACTTTTGTATTTGATCCAACTGTTTGTTTAGCTAATAATTTGTGCTTGAGGCAGTAACATACAGGCATTTGTCAAAATATTGCTTATTGTAAGATATTAGCCAGTAGCTAAATTTTAAATGTAATTTAACAGGAGGAGCAGGATATTTAAACTGGGGATCAAGAGAACTGGCAGAAAACAGTGGCATAATGTCCTCAAATTCAGTCAGATTGGAGTAAATGTATTTATAGAGAATTTGTGACCTCAAGGACTCCTTACACATGTACAGGCATAACTCAGAGATATTGTGGGTTCAGTTCCAGACCACTGCAATAAAGTGAGTATTGCAGTAAACCAAGTCACATGAATTTTTTGGTTTCCCAGTGCATATAAAAGTTATTTACACAATACTGCAGTCTATTAAGTGTGTAATAGTATTATGTCAAAAAAAAGTACATACCTTAATTAAAAATACTTTATTGCTAAAAAATGCTAACCATCATCTGACACCCCTACCCCTCATCTCTGGGAAATTAAAGATTGTTCATGTAAGAGGCCTGTCTAACTCCTGATACTTTCAATTTCAATACTTGTACTGGTTCCTTTCAATCAAAATTCTAACTAATTTAGAATCATGGAAAATTTATTATGCTGATGTTTAAACTTATTTGGTGGTAAATGTGGCAAATTCTTTTTAAATACCATGATGACGAAAAATACTGACAAAAATCATTTTATGGGTTTTCACGTATTTTTTTAAAAACAGTAATGGTGACACATTTTTGAACACTAAAAAAAAATGAAATGTCATATTTAAAGTCAGACTCCAGGCAATTTGTTTGAATAACAAATCTGTTTCTAAAACCAGCAAAACAATTGAGTTTAAAAAAATTCAGATGCTAAGTTAGTACAATAAAGTATACTGTATTGTTATGTGCAGGAATCACTGCCGTCAATAGAGAGACCCCTGCAGCATCTACACAACTCATAGCTTAAAATGAAGTAGCAATTCAGGTAAAAAGTGTCACTCGAATATTTCCTTTTCTTTTCCTTTTAATCCACTTGCTCATTGTATATACAGTAATCCACTTTTATTTATTTATTTATCTATTTATTTATTTGGTTGCACCGGGTCTTAGTTGTGGAAGGCAGGCTCCTTAGTTGTGGTACGTGGGCTTCTTAGTTGTGGCATGCATGTGGGATCTAGTTCCCTGACCAGGGATTGAACCTGGGTCCCCTGCACTGGGAGAGCAGAGTCATATCCACCTTACCAACAGGGAAGTCCCAATATTTTCTACTTTTTTTTTTAAAAAGAGAGAGCTATGATATTTTTTAGACCATTAGAGTTAGCTCTTTAGTTATCCAGTGACAAACGTCATGAGGCAGGTATATTAGTTTTCTATTGCTGCTGTAACAAATAACTACAGATTTAGGGGCTTAACACAGCACAAATTTACTATCTTACAGTTCTGTAGGGTAGAAGTCTGACACCAATCACTGGACTAAAATCAAGGTATTAGCTGGGCTATGTTCCTTTTTGGAAGCTCTAGGAAAAAATATGTTTCCTTGCCTTTTTTTAACTTCTAGAGACTGTTCACATTCCTTGGCTCCTGACCCCCTTTCTCCATCTTCAAAGCCAGCAATACTGTATCTCCATGACAATTCTTCAAGACTCACATCTCTCTCTTCCTCTGATTTACTCTTCCATCTTTAAGGACTACATTGTGATTACATTGAATTACATTGGATCTACCTAGATAACCTCCCTATTTTAAGGTCAGTTGATTAACAACATTAATTCCATCTGCAAACTTAATTCCCCTTTGCCATGTAAACCTAACATATTCGCAGGTTCCAAGTATTAGGACACATCATTGTTGGGGGCATAATTGTGCCTACCATAGAGGGAGATGATGTGGAGCTATGAGAAAACAGGTGGAAATGCTAGAGCCACATGAAGTATAATTCTTTGGGGGAATCCTTGGAATACTGTGAAGATGGCCCAGGGTCCTGCTTTGCAAGGTCTGGTCCATGGATCAGAACATGGGCATCACCTTGGACTTTGTTAGAAAGCAGAATCTTGGACCCCACCACAGACCTACTGATTTGGGAATTGCAGTTTAACAAGATCCTCAGGTGAGATTCATATGCATATAAAAGTGTGAGAGGCAAGGTTCTAGAAGAGGGGCTCTGTTCCTTTAACCAGAGAAACTTTCAGTTGTATGTGCTTCAGTTATTGGGCTATTACTAAGTTTTCACTTGAAGAAATTGTATGGGAACTGAAATAAAAGTTTGATAATCCCAGCTGTAAAAGATGCAGAGACATTCTCTTCTCAGACGTTTCTATTCCCACTGTAAGTCCATGACTTCATTTGGCATTACTGACCTGCTTCTTTAAGTATCACAATTTTCTTATGGGGGGGTGGGTGCTGGGGAGGAGTGGGAGATGAAAAGTGACAGAAAAGTGTAGACAGCTAATTGTTAAACTTCTGGAGGATGAAAAGAGATGGTTAAGTCTAGTATAGAGATTTAGAATGAGGCTCTATTTAGTGACACACTGAGCAAATTTAACTTTACTATCTATTTCTAATATACTGGTTTCTGCCAGACTTTTTTTGGCTCAACTTATCCATTTTAAGTACCTTTTCAGTCTCAATTTAACATGCCATTCTTTTTTTAAAAACATCTTTATTAGAGTATAATTGCTTTACAATGGTGTACCATTCTTATAATATATAACCTTATTAATGTTTACTGAGTTTTAATGTTTTCCATGTGACTCTCAACTATATGTATTATTATAAATTATTTTTGGTATAAGCTTATGCTTTAATAAATATGTCAGCACATAAAGTTAGAAAACAGTAGTTTCCTAAGTCTTGAGAACAAGACCTGAAAACATAATCTCAATCTCTAGGAAAAGTGTAGAATGCAGTAACAAAAAAACGGCGAGCACTTTGGAGAATTTTGGAGAATTGTGACATCACAAGGCTTCAAAATAAGTTCATTGGAAACAAGCCATAATATATTTTATATCCTTCTGTAATAGAGTTGTTAATATGGTAAATCAGGAAAATATGTGCACAACATAACTTGAGTAAAGTACTTGATATGCTTCGTGTAATTTTCATTTGTAAATCAATTGATAAAATGCAGGGTGAATGACAGAAGTGATAAATTCTGGTCTGGTTAAAAACACTGTACTCAAGGTGTGTTGCATGGTGATTTACACAGAGCAGAGAGGTCGAAGGCTTATGATAGGTGTCTGTCCTTGACTCCAAGCTACTCATTTTTATAAAAGCCATTTAAGAAGATGAAAAATGATGTTTTTTTCTAATCTTTGATTTAAGGGTTTAACGGGGTGATGAATAGAATATACAGTACGGGGAACTGGAATTAAAAATTGTCATTCTTAAAGGGAATGCTGTGATTAAAGTCACAGTGAGTTTCATCAGTGTGGAGGAAAATTTCTTTACATATCAGTAGACAGAGATGGTGATCTGCTTGTAGAAACACAAATGAAAAAGAACTAGGGTTCTAATTGATCATAAGTTTCCCATGAGCTAACAGTGCAATACAGCTATATGAGGGCAGGGACTACTTGATTTTGAATCCCCAAAGTCTAGCCTAAAACGTAGCACTTAGGTACTTGGTAAATGTTTGCTGAATGAATAATTACTGAATTATATAAAACCTAGCATTATGTCTGGTTGTCGTAATAGAAGTCTAGAGTCTATAGTATAAGATGATTTACACCCAAAATAGTACATCTGCTCTGGGTACCATGTTTTTAGAGTTACATTGATAAAATGCTATGCAGGAGAATAAAATGGAAACTCGAAGAAAAACTAAAAACTGTGTCCTATGGGGAATGTTATAGTGGAACAAAAGAGAAAATGGAGACATTTTAAATAGTCATTATTTTTAAAACTTTATGTAAACATGAGGACAGGTTTGTTATTATAATAGGTTAAAAGCAAAACCAAAAGTAGGAAAAATGCAAAGCTATAAATTACAGTTTAACCTAAGAATTTTCTAACAAGGTTGTCCACTGATGGAACGGGCCTCCCTTGATGGTGATGCTTTTCCCATCACTGGAGGCTATATGACCATTGGTCAGAGATGCTGGGTAAAGGAGTGTTCATGACATGGAAGGATGCCTTAAAGAAACTTCTGATTCTCAAGCATGTTAGGGTGTGGTTTGCAGATTTTTATTTTTAATCTATCATACTATTCAGGAAATATTTATTGACTTGGCATTTGTTAACTTTTATGGGGTTAACGTCTCTTTAGTTTGCATCTGTAAATTTGAATGAGCCAAAGGGAGAGGGTATGGTGCATAAGGAATGGGAAGGAATAGGACTCTTCAAGACATTTAGGAAATTCAGAAATTTCTAGTTAACCCCTGGCTGCTAAATTTCTATGCAGTCCTCTTATTGATTTCTCTCCTACAGTGAATAAGTAAAAAATTTAGACATGCAAATGAAGCATCTCTGGGTTTCTTCTAATTCCTAGTAATTACATTAGATTTGTATTTCTTGAATACTTTTTGTTTAATCATTCACTCATATCTCTTACTTTTAGGAATAAAAAAATATTTAAGACATAATCCCTCAAAACATGAAGGGGGACACAAAACTTACTCTTGTAATATAGAAGTGGAGGGGGACATTCAAGATGGCAGAGGAGTAACACGTAGAGATCACCTTCCTCCCCACAAATACATCAGAAATACATCTACATGTGGAAAAACTCCTACAGAACACCTACTGAATGCTGGCAGAATACCTCAGACCTCCCAAAAGGCAAGAAAGTCCCCATGTACCTGGGTAGGGCAAAAGAAAAAAGAAAAACACAGAGACAAAAGAATAGGGATGGGACCTGCGCCTCTGGGAGGGAGCTGTGAAGGAGGAAAGGTTTCCACACACTAGGAAGCCCCTTCGCGGGCAGAGACTGCGGGTGGCAGAGGGGGGAGCTTCGGAGCCACGGAGGAGAGCACAGCAACAGGGGTGCGGAGGGCAAAGCGGAGAGATTCCCACACAGAGGATCGGTGCCGACCAGCACTCACCAGCCTGAGAGGCTTGTCTGCTCACCCGCCGGGGCGGGCAGGGGCTGGGAGCTGAGGCTCGGGCTTCGGAGGTCGGATCCCAGGGAGAGGACTGGGGTTGGCTGCATGAACACAGCCTGAAGGGGCTAGTGCGCCACAGCTAGCCAGGAGGGAGTCTGGGAAAAAGTCTGGAACTGCCGAAGAGGCAAGAGACCATTGTTTCCGGGTGCTCGAGGAGAGGGGATTCAAAGCACAGCCTAAAGGAGCTCCAGAGACGGGTGCGAGCCGCGGCTATCAGCACGGACCCCAGAGACAGGCATGAAATGCTAAGGTTGCTACTGCAGCCACCAAGAAGCCTGTGTGCAAGCACAGGTCACTCCTAACCCCCCAACCCCAGGAGCCTGTGCAGCATGCCACTGCCAGGGTCCCAAGATCCAGGGACAACTTCCCTGGGGGGAACACATGGTGTGCCTCATGCTGTTGCGATGTCATGCTGGCCTCTGCCACAGCAGGCTCGCCCTGCATTCCAGTTATCACTGCCGTACCCCTCCGCCTCCCTGGCCTGAGAGAACAAGATAGCCCTAATCAGCCACTGCTTTAAGCCCCTCCTGTCTGGGTGGGGGGAAAAGATGCCTGAGGGCAACCTACATGCAGAGGCGGGGCCAAAACCAAAGCTGAGCACCAGGAGCTGTGCGAACAAAGAAGAGAAAGGGAAATTTCTCCCAGCAGCCTCAGGAGCAGGGGATTAAATCCCCACAATCAACTTGATGAATCTTGCATCTGCGGAATACCTGAATAGACAATGAATATTCCCAAAATTGAGGTGGTAGACTTTTGGAGGAACTGTAGACTTGGGGTTTGCTGTCTGTGACTGATGTGTCTCTGATTTTTATGTTTATCTTAGTTTAGTTTTAATGCTTGTTATCATTGGTGGATTTGTTTATTGGTTTGGTTGTTCTCTTATTTTTTTAATTAAAAAATTTTATTTTATTTTACTACTTTTAAATTTTATTATTATTTATTTTTTATTTTTTACTTTTTTTATGTTATGTTATTTATTTTTTTTCTTCCTTTTCTTCTGAGCCATGTGGCTGACAGGGTATTGGTGCTCCAGCTGGGTGTCAGGCCTGAGCCTCTGAGGTGGGAGAGCCGAGTCCATGACAGTGGACCCCAGAGACCTCCTGGCCCAAATAATATCAATTGGCGAGAGCTCTCTCAGAGATCTCCATCTCAACACTAAGACCCAGCTCCACCCAACGGCCAGTAAGCTCCAGTGCTGGATGGCCCATGACAAACAACTAGAAAGACAGGAACACAACCCCACCCATTAGCAGAGAGGCTGCTTAAAATAATACTAAGTTCACAGACACCCCAAAACACACTACCGGACATGGCCCTGCCCACCAGAAAGACAGGATCCAGTCCCACCCACCAGAACACAGGCACCAGTCCCCTCCACCAGGAAGCCTACACAAGCCACTGAACCAAACTCACCCATGGGGGGCAGACACCAAAAACAATGGGAACTATGAATCTGCAGGCTGTGAAAAGGAGACCCCAAACACAGTAAGTTAAACAAAATGAGAAGACAGAGAAATATGCAGCAGACGAAAGACTAAGGTAAAAACCCACCAGACCAAACAAATGAAGAGGAAATAGGCAGTGTACCTGAAAAACAATTCAGAATAATGATAGTAAAGATGATCCAAAATGTTGGAAATAGAATGGAGAAAATACTAGAAATGTTTAACAAGGACCTAGGAGAACTAAAGAGCAAACAAACAATGCTGAAAGCACAATAAATGAAACTAAAAATTCTCTAGAAGGAATCAATAGCAGAATAACTGAGGCAGAAGAATGGAGAGTGACCTGGAAGATAAAATAGTGGAAATAACTGCCACAGATCAGGATCTTTATCCTGATGAGAAGAATGAGAAGAATTGAGGATAGTCTCAGAGACCTCTGGGACAACATTAAATGCACCAACATTCGAATTATAGGGGTCCCAGAAAAAGAAGGGAGAAAGAAAGGATCTGAGAAAATATTTGAAGAGATTATAGTTGAAAACTTCCCTAACATGGGAAAGGAAATAGCCAATTAAGTCCAGGAAACACAGAGAATCCCATACAGGATAAATCCAAGTAGAAACATGCCAAGACACATATTAATCAAACTATCAAAAATTAAATACAAAGAAAAATATTAAAAGCAGCAAGGGAAAAGCAACAAATCACATACAAGGGATTCCCCATAAGGTTAACAGCTGATCTTTCAGCAGAAACTCTGCAAGCCAGAAGGGAGTGGCAGGACATATTTAAAGTGATGGAAGGGAAAAACCTACAACCAAGATTACTCTACCCAGCAAGGATCTAATTCAGATTCGACGGAGAAATTAAAACCTTTACAGACAGCAAAAGCTAAGAGAATTCAGCACCACCAAACCATCTTTCCAACAAATGTTAAAGGAACTTCTCTAGACAGGAAACACAATAGAAGGAAAAGACCTACAAAAACAAACCCACAACAATTAAGAAAATGGGAATAGGAACATACTTATTGATAATTACCTTAAATATAAATGGATTAAATGCTGCAACCAAAAGACATAGACTGGCTGAATGGATACAAAAACAAGACCTGTATATACGCTGTCTACAACAGACCCACTTCAGACTTAGGGACACATACAGACTGAAAATGATGGGATGGAAATAGATATTCCATGCAAATGGAAATCAAAAGAAAGCTGGAGTAGCAATTCTCATATCAGACAAAATAGACTTTAAAATAAAGACTATTACAAGAGATAAAGAAGGACACTACATAATGATCAAACGATCAATCCAAGAAGAAGATATAACAATTGTAAATATTTATGCACCCAACATAGGAACACCTCAATACATAAGGCAAATGCTAACAGCCATAAAGGGGGAAATCGACAGAAACACAATCATAGTAGGGGACTTTAATACCCCACTTTAATCAATGGACAGATCATCCAAAATGAAAATAAATAGGGAAACAGAAGCTTTAAATAACACATTAAACAAGATGGACTTAATTGCTATTTATAGGACATTCCATCCAAAAACAACAGAATACACTTTCTTCTCAAGTGTTCATGGAACATTCTCCAGGATAGATCATATCTTGGGTCACAAATCAAGCCTCGGTAAATTTACGAAAACTGAAATTGTATCAAGTATCTTTTCCGACCACCACGCTATGAGAATAGATATCAATTACAGGAAAAAATTTAAAAATACAAACACATGGAGGCTAAACAATACACTACTAAATAACCAAGAGATCACTGAAGAAATCAAACAGGGAATTAACAAATACCTAGAAAAAAATGACAATGAAAACACAACCACCCAAAACCTGTGGGATGCAGCAAAAGCAGTTCTAAGAGGAAAGTTTATAGCAATACAATATTACCTCATGAAAGAAGAAAAATCTCAAATAAACAACCTAACCTTACACCAAAAGCAATTAGAGAAAGAAGAACAAAAAAACCCCAAAGTTAGCAGAGGCCAAGAAATCATAAAGAGTAGATCAGAAATAAATGAAAAAGAAATGAAGGAAACAAGAGCAAAGATCAATAAAACTAAAAGCTGGTTAATTGAGAAGATAAACAAAATTGATAAACCATTAGCCAGACTCATCATGAAAAAAGCGAGAAGACTCAAATCAACAGAATTAGAAATGAAAAAGGAGAAGTAACAACTGACACAGCAGAAATACAAACGATCATGAGAGATTACTACAAGCAACTCTATGCCAATAAAATGGACAACCTGGAAGAAATGGACACATTCTTAGAAAAGCACAACCTTCCAAGACTGAACCAGGAAATAGAAAATATGAACAGACCAATCACAAGCACAGAAATTGAGACTGTGATTAAAAATCTTCCAACAAACCAAAGCCCAGCACCAGATGGCTTCACAGACGAATTCTATCAAACATTTAGAGAGGAGCTAACACCTAATCTTCTCAAACTCTTCCAAAATATAGTAGAGGGAGGAACACTCCTAAACTCATTCTACGAGGCCACCATCACCCTGATAGCAAAACCTGACAAAGATGTCACAAAGAAAGAAAACTACAGGCCAATATCACTGATAAACATAGATGAAAAAATCCTCAATAAAATACTAGCAAACAGAAACCAACAGTGCATTAAAAGGATCATACACCATGATCAAGTGGGATTTATCCCAGGAATGCAAGGATTCTTCAATATATGCAAATCAGTCAATGTGATACACCATATTAACAAACTGAAGGATAAAAACCATATGATAATCTCAAGAGATGCAGAAAAAGCTTTCAACAGAATTCAACACCCATTTATGATAAAAACTCTCCAGAAAGTTGGCATAGAGGGAACCTGCCTCAACATAATAAAGGCCATATATGACAAACCCACAGCCAACATCATACTCAATGGTGAAAAACTGAAACCATTTCCCCTAAAATCAGGAACAAGATTGCCCAACCTTTGGTAAACAACAAGGTTGCCCACTCTCAACATTGTTATTCAACATAGTTTTGGAAGTTTTAGCCACGGCAATCAGAGAAGAAAAAGAAATAAAAGCAACTCAAATCGGAAAAGAGGAAGTAAAGCTGTCACTGTTTGCATATGGCATGATATTATACATAGAGAATCCTAAAGATGCTACCAGAAAAATACAGAGCTAATCAATGAATTTGGTAAAGTAGCAGGATACAAAATTAACGCACAGAAATCTCTTGCATTCCTATACACTAATGATGAAAAATCTGAAAGAGAAATTAAGGAAACACTCCCATTTACCATTGCAACAAAAAGAATAAAATACCTAGGAATAAACCTACCTAAGGAGACAAAAGACCTGTATGCAGAAAACTATAAGCACTGAAGAAATTAAAGATGATACAAACAGATGGAGAGACATAACATGTTCTTGGATTGGAAGAATCAACATTGTTAAAATGATTATAGTACGCAAAGCAATCTACAGATTCAGTGCAATCCCTATCAAACTACCAATGGCATTTTTCACAGAACCAGAACAAAAAATTTCACAATTTGTTTGGAAACACAAAAGACCCCAAATAGCCAAAGCAATCTTGAGAAAGAAAAACGGAGCTGGAGGTATCAGGCTCCCTGACTTCAGACTATACTACAAAACTACAATAATCAGACAGTATGTACTGGCACAAAAAGAGAAAAATAGATCAATGGAACAGGATAGAATGCCCAGAGATAAACCCACACACATGTGGTCACCTTGTCTTTGATAAAGGAGGGAAGAATTTACAGTGGAGAAAAGAGAGCCTCTTCAATAAGTGTTGCTGGGAAAACTGGACAGCTACATGTAAAGGAATGAAATTAGAACACTCCCTAACACCATACACAAAAATGAACTCAAAATGGGTTAAAGAGCTAAATGTAAGGCCAGACACTATAAAACTCTTAGAGGAAAACATAGGCAGAACACTCTATGACATAAATCACAGCAAGATCCTTTTTGACCCACCTCCTAGAGAAATGGAAATAAAAACAAAAATAAACAAATGGGATCTAATGAAACTTAAAAGCTTTTGCACAGCAACGGAAGCCATAAACAAGATGAAAAGACAACCCTCAGAATGGGAGAAAAGATTTGCAAATGAAGCAACTGACAAAGGATTAATCTCCAAAATATACAAGCAGCTCATGCAGCTCAATATCAAAAAAACAAACAACGTAATCCAAAAATGGGCAGAAGACCTAAATAGACATTTCTCCAAAGAAGATATACAGATTGCCAACAAACACATGAAAGAATGCTCAACATCATTAATCATTAGAGAAATGCAAATCAAAACCACAATGAGGTATCACCTCATTCCGGTCAGAATCAAAATATCTACAAACAATAAGTGCTGGAGAGGGTTTGGAGAATAGGGAACCCTCTTGCACTGTTGGTGGGAATGTAAATTAATACAGCCACTATGGAGGTTCCTTAAAAAACTAAAAAAAGAACTACCATATCACCCAGCAATCCCATTACTGGGCATATACCCTGAGAAAAACATAATTCAAAAGGAGACATGTACCACAATGTTCATTGCAGCACTATTTACAATAGCCAGGACATGGAAGCAACTTAAGTGTCCATTAACAGATGAATGGATAAAGAAGATGTGGCACATACATACAATGGAATATTACTCCACAATAAAAAGAAACAAAATTGAGTTATTTGCAATGAGGTGGATGGACCTAGAGTCTGTCATACAGAGTGAAGTTAAGTCAGAAAGAGAAAAACAGATACCATATGCTAACACATATATATGGAATCTGAAAAAAAAAAAGGTTCTGAAGAACCTATGGGCAGGACAGGAATAAAGACGCAGACGTAGAGAATGGACTTGACATTTGGAGGGGGAAGGGTAAGCTGGGATGGAGTGAGAGAGTGGCATTGGCATATATACACTGCCAAATGTAAAATAGATAGCTAGTGGGAAGCAGCTGCATCTCACAGGGAGATCAGCTCAGTGCTTTGTGACCACCTAGAGGGGTGGGATAGGGAGGGTGGGAGGGAGGCACAAGAGGGAGGGGATATGGGGATATATGTATACATATAGCTCATTCACTTTGTTATACATCAGAAACTAACACAACATTGTAAAGCAATTATACTCCAATAAAGATGTTAATAAAAAAAGTGGATATTTAAAATTCATAGATATAAGGATCACTTCCACTAGAAGTGTTGTGTTGTTATTCAAGGACATGCTTTACTTTTGATGTGACCTTATAGTGCAAACATTACCTCTGGACTAGAACGATTTCCTAAGGGAGACATGCATTCAGAAAAAAGACTGGCACGTATGACGGTAGTATGCTAGAATATCTATGGCGATGGGGGAAATAGTGACAAAATCTCTTGGTAGGAAATGGGAAATTACAGGCTCAAGATTTTCAAGGTCCATTGTAGTTTCTAATAACATTTGTATTAAATCAAAGTGTAAAGGTTCTGTACCACAATCAGACTACGTAAAGTTCTGGAAATGCTCTTTGTGACAAAGTTGCTGCCAAAATACATAGAAAAACCAAACAAAAACACTTGAATTGATGTTTGTCATAACTTTTCCCCTCTTACTTGTCCCTGGTGGATTTGAAGACAAAGCCAGTGTTCTGGTTAAACAAAGAAATTGTTCGGGCATAACAATGTGAAATAAAAGATTTTCTGTCTAATTCTTCCCATATGTTGGACAAACTAAGTTTACTGTTTAGAGTACTTTGATAGAGCAAAAAAGTTAATGAAGTAAAAACAAGTAATGAATCCAGTAAATTCATTATAATTCTAAGTCTCCCACTGTCAGATGTTGCTATTAGTTGTTATTACATTGCCATTTCTCTAGGGTAGGATCTACAAATCATGTTTACATCTAACTAGAACAAGATTTTTTTCTAAAAAGAAAAATGTTTTAAGGCTGCCATTTTTGAACACTTTTATTACCAGTTAAAAAATATGCTACTTGTTACAAAACAAGAATATATGTAACTTATATGTGAATTCTAATGTATAATTATATAATGGACACCAAAGAACTCTGCATTGAATTAAAAAATGCTACCAATGTTTTATATCTAAACTGGATGCTCGTTTCCTCTCTTCTCTTCACTCTGAGAATCAACACAGAGGTTTATCATTCTCTTGTCTTAAATTAAAAAAAATATGTGTATGTAAGCCTAGATGATATAGTATTATTTTTGCTTGTTTTGAGCTATAACATTTGTGTCATACTGGAAATAGCCTGCAGATTTGTGCTTTTTTCATTTAATTATGTATGTAAGAGGCCATCTATGTTGTTACAACTTGTAGTTATCCATCTATACTATTTTATTATTCCATGTGGGAGCACACTACAATTTATTTATCTATTTTCTTTTAGATGACCATTGGGTTTTTCTAATTTTACTTTATTACTATAAACATTGCTACTGTGAGCTTTTTGGAGCACATGTGCAAGAGTTTCTCTAGTGTATGTGCAAAAATTTCTTTAGAAGTGGAAATTCTAGGTTATGGGCTATGCACATGTTCTGCCTTTACAAAGTAACGCCACACTGTTTTCCACAGTGATTGTTCCAACTTACCCTAGTCCTCATGTAAGTGTTACAGTTAACCTTTATCTTCTCTAACACTTCATATTGTCAGACGTCTCCATTTTTGCTATTCAAGTTATCATAAGTAAAATGTTTTATTATAAATGTGAACATTCACAGACATTTTTAAACAAAAGGAGACAGTAATAAAATGACAATCAAGGAAAAATTGATGTTGTTCATTCATTCAACAAGTATTTATTGAATGCCTACTGCTATGAAAAACATGACTATATAAAGGAAAAATGTAAAAAAAATGTTCTCCCTTTAAGGAGATTACAATATACATAAAACTGAAACATTCAAATAATAGTACAAGACAGTATTATTATCATTTTTTGGATTTCCTCCTCCTCTCCCTTCATATTCTTTGTCTCTATAACTTAGGACTTCCCAAGAAAGAAACTTAAGTGGTTTCTACCTTCAAAATGACTTTGACTGTCTGTTCTGTTTTATTCCTGCCATTTATTCTATCAGCTTACACTCAGACCATTGTCACAATCTTCTATTGAAGGATGATCCAGATCTGAATATGAGCAGAATGGAGAGTTGGATGAGTGAGGCTTTTCTACACGGTGAAAAGATATGCAAGAAGGTAAAAGAAAACAAGGTGCAGGGCCTTAAATGGAAGAATGAAAGAATTTGAACTTTATCCTGTAGACAGCAGGGAGCAGCTAAAGGATTAAAATATTTTTTTCTTAGTTCCTGATTTACTCAGAAGGGATAAGAGATTATATTTAGAAGAGATTTGATGAAGCTAAATGTACAAGGAAAAAAGGCCATATATGTAAGTCCCTGGAATATATTTTTTTTAATTTTTATTGGAATATATATGATTTACAATGTTGTGTTAGTTTCAGGTGTACAGCAAAGTGAATCAGTTATACGTATGCATATATCCTCTATTTTTTTTTTTAGATTCTTTTCCCATATAGGCCATTACAGAGTTTTTTTCTTTTTTCTGAATAAATTTATTTACTTATCTCTGGCTGCTTTGGGTTTTCATTGCTTCGTTTAGGCTTTCCCTAGTTGTGGTCAGCAGGGGCTACTCTTTGTTGCGGTGTGCGGGCTTCTCATTTCGGTGGCTTCTCTTGTTGTGGAGCACGGGCTCTAGGCACGTGGGCTTCAGTAGTTGTGGCACGTGGGCTCAGTAGTTGTGGCTCGCGGGCTCTAGAGCACAGGTTCAGTAGTTGTGGCGTATGGGCTTAGTTGCTCTGCGGCATGTGGGATCTTCCCGAACCAGGGATTGAACTCATGTACCCTGTGTTGGCAGGTGGATTCTTAACCACTGCACCACCAGGGACGTTCCTGGAATATTTCTTTCATGAAAAAAAAAAGAGTAAAATAGCATATGGTACCAAAAAGCAGTGTCTAAGACAATCTCTAAATTAGCATTTTCAATAAATACAGTAAATTATACAGACAACATTATACTGGAAAAAAATAAAATAAAATCAACCTTCTTTACTTCTTACCTGGTATAAATTATTCTGGATAAATTTAATGCCTACCATAAAGCAGTAGTATTCTGTTTCTAAATAGTTTATTGCTTTATTTTTAAACTTTTGTATTGTTTTAATGTCAAATATGATCAGCTACTTTCCTAATTTGTATATAACACAAATTCCTACCAAACCCTGTAGCTCAGTATTCACTGATTTGGATTCTTAGTTTACATATCAAGCATGTTTTTGTAAAGAATATGCAAAAAGATCCAGAGTTCGAATGAAGTATGGAATGAATGAGAATCAGGCATTTGGCTGAATGACATTCAAAATGTCCTATTTCTCTTAATACTTCTTTATAGCATAGTTTTTATGAGACTATTTTCCTGTGAGAATCTTTTCTAGTGAGTTGTGATGTCTTGGGGAGAAAAAATATTATTAGTTAAGATAAAGTTCTGTAAGTAGATCCACTGTGGTTCAAGGATAACAATGAAGGGAAGAGAAAAGAAAATTTCACGGTAGAAACCAGTCTGGAAACTCTTTTATGCTGTAAATGGTGTACGGCATTGTTTTTGGCTTCATTGTATAATGTTTACAGACCTAACTTTACAAAGTAGATATTAACCTTTCAAAAGTAAACAATGAAACCTAAACAAACATACAATCTTAAAATTACAATTTAGTTTACTCAATCAAGTCTGGGACATATTTGCTTATGATTGAAGGAAGCTGTTTTATGCCTTTATTAGAATAGTTTATTTTTGTATTTTATTCATTCCCTTTTATTCCTATTCTCTTTTTCCGATCCCCACATAGCCAATAACTGTACTGTGTTTGATGTGTATGTTTTACATTGTATGTTTGAAACAGTCTATACAACTTTCACTATTAAAGCAGACTTCTAAAAGCAAACTAAGCTAAAATTTGTACCTTACTCTTTCTCAATTACATTATTCTTGACCTAAAAAAATAGCAATAATTTTCTTTATTTGGTGTGTGGCTATGTTCTGGCTGTTTTTTTTTGGAGAAAAATGTGGAAAGTCCTAATCAGGATAAAGTATGGGAAAAATAAATCACACATAATTCTACTGCCCAGAGGTGACCAGTTAACATATTGGTTTACTTCCTTTTAACTTTTAAAAATAGTTCTTTAAAAACAGACTTGAGATCATATTTTAAAAGGAATTTTGTGATTTTTCTACATGGGCATTATAATATAAGCATTTGATTTAAGTATTTTAAACAAAGTTTTATTGGCTATATAATATTCCATGTATAGATATATCATAATTTATTTAATTACCCACTATTGTTAGAATTTTTAGTTGTTTTTGATTTTTGTTATAAATAATATTGAACCTTTTTGTACATAAATATTGGTCTTATATTTTATTTATTCCTTATGATAAACTATTAGGCATGGAAATACATTGCCAAGTTATTTTTAGAAAGGCTCTACCAGTTGTCATTTTTATCAGCACTTATAAGAGTGCTCACATTATTAAGCTCTGGCAAATATTGAGTATAATCTTTTTTCTTATTTGGTGGGTTAAACTAAGGTAGCGTTACATTTTTACTTATTTTGCATTTTTTTCAAATATTCACTATCCATTTGTAATTCTTCTTTATGCATTGTCCATCCACTACCTTCGTTCATTTATCAATGAAGGCTTAGTATTTTTCTTATTTATAAGCATGAGTTTTTGTTGTATTTGCAAAGTATTTAAAAATTTTTTTTTAGATTTTGATCAATTTTTGCATTTTTATTTACTATTTAATGTTGCAAAGTTTTAAATTTTGGGTTATTCAAAAACTTTAAACTTTTGTTTTTTATTATTTTCATTGCTTTTATTTTAGAAAACTTTTTCTTTTCCATAGATCAGATAAGTATATATTTACTGACTAAATGTAACTTGAATCCATGTGTAATTTATACTTACTGAGTATCTAAATTATATATTTCCCAAAACTCATGTACCTCAGCCTTGTCCCCTCTTCATCTCTAACTTATGATGTCTCCTCTATTGTATCTGAGATTTGCTGGCAGTTTTTCTATTTCTCTGATCTGTCTGTTCTTACTATGCTGATTTAATTTAATTTCTGTAGTATTTAGCAGCTATGTTGCATATATCTGATGGGACTTGCCCTGAAAGCTTGGATTTGAGGAATTTTACCCAGTGGTTGCCCTCAGTTTTAGGATTGTTTGGCCTCAGGACACTTCTTCACTGCTTTTCCCTCAGCACATGGATGAACCTTCATTGTGTTTCATCCAACGACAATAGACTAATAACACTCTGGTCAAATCCTAGGAGCTATAGGATTCTTGGCTATTAAAACAAAACAAAACCAAAAAAATGAGTCAGCAAAGCAGCTGCTAGTGACTACAGCACAAAAGAGAACTAGGCAAGAATTACCTGCAGCCTCTGAATCATCTGTGAGGAAGTGATGGGGAAAAAGAACTCTTAGAACAACATATGGCCTGTGACCTGACTAGGAAGGAAATGGCCAATGGGTAAATATCCACATGAACCTTGAGAGAATTTTGTGAGTGTGAAACTGTTAGGAAAGTTCAAGAGAATGAATATAATTGTCTCTACTGATTAAGACAGCTTCAGATCAGCTGGGGTACTCAAATCTTTAATGCAGTATAAACTCTCTGAGAGTAGTTTAGTAAGTTATATGATTATTGTAGTCAATTAGATGTGAGATAAAAAGTAAGACAATTTAAATTCCAGGTAGAATTGCATTTCGGATCACCAATTGGAATGAGACTTGCATAAATGATCGTCGTGATGCATTCTCTCATACATTATGCTAGTGAAAAGGAGGTAAGAAGAAAGAGAGCTCAATGTTTTCCCTTCCCTACATGCACAAGCAAGGAGGAGTAGAAGCTTAACTGGCACAGGAAAGCATCTAAAGGCAATAACTCCTTTGGAGGGAGTAATACTGATTATTGTTGGCTGTCTAATGTACGGGCTTTAAGAGGAGGGCCAAGACTGTGATTTCCCCAAAAGAGGGGCTAAGGGAACCCCATGTTGTTGTTAATTCCTTCTTATATCCAGGCTGCTTCTTACCCAGAGGTCATCATCTTGAATATGAAGCCTCCTTTAGCCCTGTTTAGCATCTACTGTCTTCATCCTAAAGCAGGAAATAGGCAGTGGAAGAAATATATATATATCTATATATATATATCTATATATATATATCTATATCTATATATATATATATATATATATATATATATAAATATATATATCCCAATTTCCCATCTCTCAAGAAAACTAGCCAGCAGGATACTGAGTGAATAAACAGAGCTGGAATTTTGAGCATTCATTTGGTTTGATTTTTCTAGCATTCCAAGTTATGTAGAAAAGATTTTACCATTATCTTGACAATTGACTTAGTACTTCCTATTTCCCATAAGGCAGGATGTTAAAGAGAAACAGCAGCACAGCCCCCAATACCACAGAGTCAATACCCTCATGTCCTTTCTTTAGTAAGAAATATATTTTAAAATATTATCTTTTAGAGCCATCAATTCTCCCATTACCTTAAGCCAAAGGCTTTTGCTGGCTAGCTGTAGTCTTATTTATGCACATCATTAACTATTTTTCCAGCAGATGGTTATTTCGGCTAATGGTTCATAGTAAACCTTCTTAACTATCCATTTATTATCAGACTATGGAAGGTGTGGCCAGTACTACCACAGGATGCTAGAAGTTAGTTTTATGCAACCATTAACATTACTAGAATAGGATATCTTGAACAAGAGATTTTTAAAAATCTAAGGCTTACATAATTTTAAATCATGAACAATCTTGTGATATCTATCAGCCTTCCAACCATCTCCCATAACAGAAGCCATTGTGCAAGGCCTTACTGTGGTGTGTGCCAAAAGAGGGTGACTCTCCCCAAGCTGGCGCAATGTCAGTGTTAGGAATACCCAACTGTGATGTAAAAGTACTAATCTCTCCTAGTGTTTTTTTTTTTTTTTTAAATTTTATTTATTTATTTATTTATTTATTTATTTATGGCTGTGTTGGATCTTCGTTGCTGTGCGAGGGCTTTCTCTAGTTGCGGCAAGCGGGGGCCACTCTTCATTGCGGTGCGCGGGCATCTTGTTATCGCGGCCTCTCTTGCGGGGGCCACTCTTCATTGCGGTGCGCGGGCATCTTGTTATCGCGGCCTCTCTTGCGGGGGCCACTCTTCATTGCGGTGCGCGGGCATCTTGTTATCGCGGCCTCTCTTGTTGCGGAGCACAGACTCCAGATGCGCAGGCTCAGTAATTGTGGCTCACGGGCCCAGTCGCTCCGCGGCATGTGGGATCTTCCCAGACCAGGGCTCGAGCCCGTGTCCCCTGCATTGGCAGGCAGACTCTCAACCACTGCGCCACCAGGGAAGCCCCTCTCCTAGTGTTTTTATAGAACCTTTTCCTAGAGAGCCAAAGGCACAGAATCAATACCAACACCCTTTCCTGATGGTAGGCTTATTGATTTAGGCTCATCAGCACTTACTCTCTATTAGCCAGATACTGTGCTTGGTGATGAGACACGGAGAACAACACATAAAATATGGGCCTTGCAGTTCAGTGACTTTCAAACTTCAGTGTGCCTAAGAATCATTTTGGAGGCTTGTTAAAAATGTATATAGCTGGTTCTCTTCCTCAGAGATACTAATTCAAAAGATCTGGGCTGGGCCTAGAAGCCTAAATTTTATCAGGTAATTCTGGTGCAGACAGTTGTCAGGAATCAGTTGATGAAGGTTTAAGGCAGGACACAGACTTTGCGATCAGATTGGTCATGTACTGGTTCCCCAGTTACTATCTGTGTGATGAAATGAGTTACTAGTTCCTGGACTCAGTCTCAGTTTCCTTATTTGTAAATTCCTACTTTATAGAATTATTGGGAAGATGTAAGGAAGGTACTTAGCAAAGGGCCTCATCTGGAGTAGAAACTCATTAAGCGAGTGTCTTTGTTAGTATTAAAAAGCAAATCTGGACCAACTTTACTACTTTGTGCAATCCAGTTGGGAAATGTTCAAAGTAGGAGTCTGGGGATAATTGAAGAGTCTAGGAGGAATCCACTTATGATGAAAGGCAGGAATGATTCAGCATTTACATCTGTAAAAAGTTAAAAGGTTTAGAGTGGTTGTGGGAAGAGACATAGCTGAAAGGCATAGAGAAGACATCCCTGACCAAAATGCCGAATAAGGTGATTAGAGTATTTGATGCAACTAAAGAAAGGAAAGGGAAATTGCAACAGTCTTCCTAACAATTGGCAGGGAGGGTTATGGTCATCCTGATATGTGGGAAGGAACAATAATCTAAAAAAAATGTTAAAATACCATTTCAACAAGAGCAAAAAAAAAAAAAAAAAGCTGATCTTTGTTGATAAAAAAAAAAAAAAAAAACAGACAAACAAACAACCACCCTAGGGAACTTTGTCTCCAAAGAGCAAAGAAACAACAAATTGAGGACTTGGTAAGGGATGGAGATCATCAGATTAGAGATCCACATCCTGGGATTATTATTATTTTTCAAATGTCATGCAGTTGGAGTGAAAATAATGAACTATATCTGTTTTTCATAACATTTTAGTGGTCTTATTAATTTATAATATAATTAAACCAAAAACTATTATTTTAATTTTTTTCAAAAATTTTTATTGCATTATTTTTTATTGTACTATTTTTAGCACTTTATTCACAAACGTTTATATAGTGCTTGAGTAAGGAGTTTCTGAACAATGGAAATAACCACTATTTTTGTAAAAGCTTATACAGTATGTGGTGTATGAGGCAATAAAGGTAAGTAAAAAAGTCATTAAAAGTGAATCATTGGAAAAATAATTTACCTTTGCGAATTGCTTGAACCCTAAAGCAGAGGACCGGATTGTCTTTTATTGAAACAGGAAAACCCATATGGCCCTAACCTACCTGGAAATCTTTAAGCTATGTTCCAGTATAGGGAACCAATCTAAAGCTGCCAAAAGCCAATCGGAAAGTCTCCTCATCTTACTTCCCCAAATCCCACCCACTAGAAAACCCCACCTTAACAGAACACTGACCAATCAAAGACTTTCTTAAAATATCCTCCTTTTGGGCTTCCCTGGTGGCGCAGTGGTTGAGAATCTGCCTGCCAATGCAGGGTACACGGGTTCGAGCCCTGGTCTGGGAAGATCCCACATGCCACGGAGCAGCTGGGCCCGTGAGCCACAATTACTGAGCCTGCGCATCTGGAGCCTGTGCTCCGCAACAAGAGAGGCCGTGATGGTGGGAGGCCCACGCACTGCGATGAAGAGTGGTCCCCACTTGCCGCAACTAGAGAAAGCCCTCGCACGGAAACGAAGACTCAACACAGTCATAAATAAATAAATAAATAAATAAATAAACATGAATTTCTTAAAAAAAAAAAAAAATCCTCCTTTTGCTCTATAAAATTTACTCTCCTTTCAAGCCCCTTGCAGTCTACCAGAACTAAACAGATAGTAGCTAACTTTTCACTAGAGTTAGCTCTGAATAAACAGCATTTGATTAATTCTGTATGTGGTTTTCAACCTTCTGACAATTTTAATAAGGATTAATTTTTAGTATTCCTTATTCACGGCCATATACTGTGATAATGTATCACTCGAGATCACAGAACCTGTGTCATATCATCGTCCCCATACATGTAGAGACACATCACAAAACATATACACGAATTTTTTCAGCAAGCAGCTTCCCCCATAGAAGCAGAATATACAATCCTTCAGTGTTTTAGCAAAAATAACTCCAGAGAAAGTACCTTTATGTTGGAACATTTGGTTCTTTCTGGATTACAGTGTCATAACTTCACTGAATCGTCGGTTTTTTCCCAGTTTACTGCTATTGGCCTACCTCTTGCCAATCTCTTCCGCCGGGTGATGGACATGATCCATCCTCATACCTTTATTGTCTGTCAGTTTTGAAGAAGGGGGGAAAGATGAGGAGACGGGACAGGAGCAAGTGTCAGCTGTGAGAATGGAAAAAGGTATAGTTAAATACAGGGTGAAACAAAAATCAAATAATGATTTGTAACTAAGCAGGTTAATGCTTGCCTGATACATTGTAATGCTTTGTAAATATTTTAAAATAAATAAACTGGTCATTAATAAGAAGAGTATACGTTCTTAGTCCTCAAATTAAGTTAATTCCTCTCCCACCCATGATTATAACATGAAACAGGTAGTGGATGGGATTGAGGGTACTTTTAGAGCCAATCTCACCTATAAATGAGTCAGATAGTTAATGTGGTTTGGTAGATTCCTAAAAGTCTATTCCTTCAGAATTTCTCCCATACTCAATGGCTATGGTGACTAAAACTTTCAGCACTGGAGGAATTTACTTTTAGAGAATCCTGGTGAATTGATTATATATAATTTAGGGGCCATTTAGAAGTCTCAATAAGGTATCTGGAAACGACGACACATTGTTATGTTAGTATCCATTAATCCTTAATATTGACTTATTCATAGGATTGAGAGTTTCAAAGGACATGATTCTGAGGGAATGGGAGTAATTATTCAAACAGGGACAGGAGTCATAAAAGAGCTGTAGGTAAGAGTGGGACACAAAATTTACTCATGCTGAAATTTTGGATAGGGTTGCTGAAAGCCTTTCTCTATGTTGTTAATTACATGCAGTTGGAATCTCTTCTTTCAATTTCCCTTCCCTCCTCTCCTCTCCCCTTCCCTCCCCTCCCTTTCTTTCTTCCTTCTCTCTTTCATTTTACATTTAATTAAAGTAAAATCTTACAATTGAAGATCCTGTTAAGGGGTAAAATTGAAATGCCTAATTGGTATGATTTAGCATTCATTAATCACATAGATCAAAATATTGATAGTTTTAAGAACATTGGCAGACCTCACTGGGGAGAATGTAAAATGGGATAGTTTCCCAGCTCACCTCTGGAGAAAAGGTTTAGCATAAACATGACCTGAGAGGATGAGCAAGTCCCACCCAGATCACAGCAGGCCTGACTGCAGTCTTATTACATGGCCAGCTGACTTGTCTGGGACCTAGGGAACTACTCATTAAATGAGGTCAGCAGTTGTGAAGAAAAGAAAGCTTGCAAAGGAAAATACCTCAAGTACTGAGCCTAGGGCGTATGCCGGGAATCAAAATAATGTAAGGGGATTTATTAACAACAGCTAACGCTTATTGAGCACTTGCATGATTTCAGGTCCTGTTTTAAGGATTTACATGTTCTAACTCATTTATTCCTTACAACAACCCGGTTAGGTAAGTATTAATTTTATCCCCTGTTATGGATGAGAACCTCATCAATATTAACAGTAGAGCAATGACCCTTCTTGTGCGTGTCTCATGGTGGTCCATCCAAGAGTTTCTTTAGGGTACCTACTTAGGAGTGGAAGTGCTGGATCAGAGAGAATGCACATCTTCTCCTCACTAGATAAGACCAAATTGTTTTCCAAATAGATTGCACCATTTTACCCTCCCAATAACACATGAAATCTCCCAATTTCTTTATGTGGTCAGGCTTTCAAACTTTTGCCAATTTGAGGGGTGTGAAATTGTATCTTATTTAACTTTGGATTTCTCTGATTACTAATGCTTTATCATATTTTCATATGTTTATTGGCCATTCCGGTTTCCTTTTCTAGGAATTTACTCTTTTTATTCTTTCCTCATTTTTATCGTTGTACTTTTTTATTGATCACATGTGATTATACGCTTTGGCTACTAATTTTCTGCTGGTTATATGTAATGCAAATATCCTTTCCAAGACTTCCTCCCTCCCTTCCTTCCTCTTTTCCTCCCTCTTACTCTCTTTTTCTCATAGTGTTTTTTGACGTACATAAAATGTTTTACATTTTAATATGGTCAATTTATCAATCTTTTCCTTAATGGTTTATTCTTCCCATCCTGAAGGCCTAAAGATATTTTCCAGTATATGGTAACCTCATCTTCATCATGTCCTAAGTTCTCAAATATTCTGTTTCTGGGCTTTCTTTCTGATCTATTTTTCTTCTTTTTTTCTTAAATCCCTGAGCCAATATCACATTGTCTCAATTAGTTTACAGTTAGCCAAGAGATCACAAGGGTGATTCTCCATACCTTATTATTCTTCTTCAGTATTGTATTTCTTTATCTTGAATCTTACTATTTTTCTTCAATATTATATTTAGTATTCTTGGGTCTTTGCTTATTCTTATACATTTGATAAAAAGTTTTGTTAACTTCAATAAACTGACCTTCTGTGAGTTTGGATGTAACTGAATGATTTAATAGATTAATTTGGGGGTGTAGATTTCCATTTATTTAGATCTTCTTCAATGTTTTCCAATAATATTTTATCATTTTTTTCATGACATCTTTTGTTAGCTTTATCTCTGGTATCTTATTGCTGTTATAAATGGAAACTTTAAAAAATTTCATTCTCTAGCTGTTTGCTATTGGTGTATGGGAGTATGATTGATTTTCTGCATTGATTGTTACATTGACCATGCATCTAGCAACATTACTAAATCTCTGATTAATTGTAGTTATTTGGCTATCAGTTCTCTTGTGAAAAGAGCACTTTTATTTTACCTTTCATATATGTGTGTATACATATATATATATAATAACAAAAGCACACACACATATATATATAACATATATGTAGATATCATAATATAAATAAGCATCTATGTATCTATGTATCTATAACCTATATACCTATCATCTATCATCTATTATCCATCTTCCTATTCTTGTCTTACAGAGCTAGCTAGGTCTTCCAATACAATATTATATGGCATTGTTGACAGGGAGCGTACTTCCAGTGTTTCACTCTTTAGTGTCATCTTTGCTTTAGGCAAAGAGGAAATTTCCTCCTACTTTTGGATAGGATAGGTTAGGCTGTAATAACAAATGACCTTAACATTTCAGTGGCTTTCAAAGAAAAGTTTATGTCTGGCTCACACTTCTTCTCCATTATAGGTCAGTTGTGACTCTGCTTCCATCACCTTATGCCAGGTAAAATGATAATGGAGTTGTCTCTGTAATATTACCAGTTACATGGTGAACAGAGTGTCTTGGCTCCTAAAGCTTCTGCCTGGGAGGGGCAGGACACATCTCTTATGCTTATATTTCATTGACCAAAGGATGTCTAATGGCCATGCCTGATTTAAATAGGTTGGGAATATACAATCCTCCCTTAGTGGGAGGGTATCATAAAGAGAGGCTGCAAATATTTTGAACACTAGTATAATTGCCCACAGTGGGTAGAGTCAACTGCTTTAATACCTATGTCTATTTAAGTTTTATAAAGACTTTTGCCCACAGTTTAAAACTTATGGAGTTATTTTATTCTCCCCCCTTTCTCTTTTTCTAAACCCAAGAAAGAATTTATGAATAAACAAGTAAACTTTCCTAAGTCTAAAATGTCTTGTTTAAATAATCAACATCATTCTTCACTTAGTTAAAAAGCTTTTGGGGTGAGAATCCTTAACCTTTGAAGCTAAATTGTTGGCATTCTTCTCTGTCTTGGGTCTGCTTATAACTGTTGTGATAGACACAGGAGAGCTAAAAAAATGCATACTTTTTTCTTGATATAAAACCTATGCCCCTGGGCTTCCCTCGTGGCACAGTGGTTAAGAATCCGCCTGCCAATGCAGGAGACACGGGTTCGAGCCCTGGTCCGGGAAGATCCCATATGCCATGGAGCAGCTAAGCCTGTGAGACAAAACTGCTGAGCCCGCGTGCCACAACTACTGAAACCTGCGCACCTAAAGCCTGTGCTCTGCAACAAGAGAAGCCACTGCAATGAGAAGCCCACACACTGCAACGAAGAGTAGCCCTCGCTCACCACAGCTAGAGAAAGCCTGCACACAGCAACAAAGACCCAATGCAGCCAAAAATAAATAAATTTAAAAAATAAATAAAATAAACAGACAAACAAACCTGTGCCCCTGAGATTTTTCATATGAGGGTACTGGATATTAGAATATTGTCTTCCATGATTGACATTGTCTTAGGGGACAGCATTAGGGAATCCATAATGGTTTGAGATTATGATTGATTGTATTTTAGGAAATAATATATTTTTTAAAAGATAGGAAAAGCAAAAGGGAAATATTGGAAGACTCATTTGTCAAATATTATAGATTATCACTATGGAATGTGAATTAGTATAGTAATGGGAAGGTATATGTGTGCGTGTGTGCCTGTGTGTGTGTATATATGTGAAGAGAAGAAAGTTAGAGAAGAGATTGTAATAGCTGCCAGAGAGACATCTATAAAAACATTTTATGCAAGTTTTCTGCTGTGTCAGACTTGAGAAGAGTACAGTCTGCTTCCATGGTGTTCCTGGGCATGAATGTCAGTTGAACAGCCCAGGACTCTGAGGTACTCTGGCTGAGTAGAGAACCTCAGTATGCTTGCATCTCAAAGACTGAGATCAGAGTTTTTTACACTCTTCTTTCTCATCTATTTTACTTTTTCCTTCTTTTGAGTAAGTAACCCAGGGCCAAATCATTTAGTCATATGTATTATATTAGATTTCTAAAACTGCACACTCATTTTGAACACTTACCTTAAAAGTTTTACCTATTTTTAAAAATAATATTTCAAATATTTTAAATATAAAAACTTCTTTAGTTTTCAAACATCATTATGTGAAAACTACAAAAGTAACTGAAGGCATAGGTAGAAAGATTCTTGGAATGGGGGTCAGAATGCTTGAATCCAGACTCTCAATAAGCTTCTTTCTAGTTATGGGACTTAGGTAAATAGTGTAACCTCTCTGGGTCCCCTTATTCCCTGTGGTTAAAATATGTGAGTGGGAACAGGTAAAATTCATTGAGTAGTTTTTCACTAGGGTTTCTAAAATAACTTTTCTTATTGCATGTATTCTCTTCAAGGTAGGTCAACCTCCTTCAACACAAGAATGAGGAAGTAGGTGGCAAAGAGAAAAGGGTCTATTCTTATAATTAAAGTTAAAATATTTTTGGAACAGCTAGCACAAGTCTGTAATTCCTTAGCTAAGCATACAAGTTCTTCCATTGACTGACTGCTGCTTGTCTCTTCAACGTTACCATCTTTTCTCATGCCAAGCTAGTATACCTGTAACTTTCCCAGATAAACCGCATTGTTTCATGCTCTCAAGACTTAATACACACTATTTTCTCTGCTTTGAATGTTCCTCTTTATCTTATCTGTCTTATGAGTCCTTAGTTAATCTTCAATTTAACAGCTCAAACCTTCTCAATCTCCTTCATGAGCCATGTTTGCTAGTTTCTTTGTACCATAAGTGTTGCCTAATATATTCACTTATCATGGACTTATCTGTTTGTTGAAAAGGAGAATAGATAAAATCCTAGCACAACACTTGGCACATAAGTTGTACCCAAAAAATGTTGGTCATTATTATTGGGATTATTGTTCATCTGTCTTCTGAGCTCCTTGAGGATAGAGACTATACATGGTTTATTTTTACATTGCTAACAACACATTAAGAGTCTGGTATATGATAGGTGCTCAAAACACATTTGTTAAATTAATTAATTAGGAAATCTTTAGGAAAAAGTCTCTCCTTTAATTCATTAGCCCGTTCATTATTTTGAATTCTTATTTTTATACTTAAAATTTCAATTTGAAAAGGAAATTATTAAATCCATGTTTTACTTCTAGATTCACATAAAAATGGTTTCCACAGGCTGCAATCAGAGAAAATATATCTGTTACTTGGTTAAAATGAATGGCATTCCCATAACAAGATGATTTCTGATGCCAAATGTCTTTCCAAAGGCTTTTTGTTTTTTTCAACATGATATTAGTTTTTTATTGCGTGTAACAATTTACCACAAACTTAGTGGCTTAAAACAATAGTTGTGTATTATTTCATTACATAACTTACTGTTATATAAGTCAAAAAACCAGGTGGGCTCAGCTAGTTACTCTAGTCTCACAAGGCTGAAATTAAAGGGGCAAATACTGTAGGCTTTTATCTGGTGGCTTTACTGGAGAGGCAATGTGCTTCCAGGCTTATTCAGGTTTTAACAGTGAGGGCTGCTGGTTGGAGGTGGTTCTCAGCTTCTAGAGAGTTATCTGCATGCCTTGACTCATGCCTATTCCATCTTCAAAGTCAACAAAGGCATGTTGAATCCTTCTCCTTACTTTCTCTTCTCCTACCAGCTAGAAAAGTTCTCTTCTTTTATGGTCAGAGTAGATTACATTAGGACTTGTGTGATCCCCCTATTTTAAGGTCAATCATGCTCTACAATATTATATAATCATTGGAGTGATAATAATATCATATTCATAGATTCTGGGGATTAGAACAAGACATCTTTGGATGACCATAGTTTTATCTACCCCAGTCTACTGCCCCCCTCCAAAGGTTCATATCCATTTCACATGTAAAATACATTCACCCCATTTCAAGATCTCCAAAAGTCTCATTCCAATACAACATCATCTCAAAATTCAAAATCTCATCATCTAAAGCATCTGAATCAGTGCAGATGAGGCTCCTGTGCACAATTCCTATCATCTGTGGACTGTGATACTAAATAAACATTGAATCTGCTTCAAACAGAAACTGGTGGGACATCAAGAAGATAATAGTTACAGACAGTATGGCTCAAAATGGGAGAAAAGGAAAATAAAAGGGAGTTTCTATTCCAAAGAAGTTTTGAAATCCATCTGGGCAGACTCCCTTAGGTTTCAAACCCTGGGAACAGTTCTCTGTGGCTCTCAGCTCTCCCCACTGAGCTCTCAGTTCTACTCTCTGGGCTCTAGGCCCACTTCCCACAAATGGAATTTCAGGGGTCCAATAACCTTTCATTTTGTAATTTTTTTCCTTTTTCTTTTTTTGGTCTATACTAGCAGTATTTCTGTTGACATAGATTTCTCAAGAAACTTGTGCGTCTCCCTGGCACAGGGATTCATCTCAATAGACAGATCTCAAGTCCATAACACATTTTGAGATAATCTTTTCTCTATCTTTGGCTTCTGTTGAAATGGCTGATGGAGAGTACCCATAAGCTTCCTAGAAACTCCCTGTTTTAAGAAGATCTGTGAAGCAAACCCTTAATCTCTCTTTTTTTTTTTTTTATAAATTTATTTATTTATTTATATTTATTTATGGCTGTGTTGGGTCTTCGTTTCCATGCGAGGGCTTTCTCCAGTTGCAGCGAGCGGGGGCCACTCTTCATCGCGGTGCGCGGGCCTCTCACCGTCGCGGCCTCTCCCATTGCGGAGCGCAGGCTCCAGACGCGCAGGCTCAGTAGTTGTGGCTCACGGGCTTAGTGGCTCCGCAGCACGTGGGATCTTCCCAGACCAGGGCTCGAACCCGTGTCCCCCGCATTGGCAGGCAGACTTCCAACCACTGCGCCACCAGGGAAGCCCCCCCTTAATCTCTTGAGACTTAATATTCTGACCTTCTGGTCTTTCCAAAATTTGAGCAAAGGGGTGCCCAGACACACTCAGCTTTTTCTCTGTGCTTCACTTTCAGAAACAATCTCTTAATTTTAGTAATTTTTGCCATCAGGATAGGCTGAGGATTTCCCAGAGCAAGTCCTGGTTCCTTTTTGTTTACTGTTCTTTCATCAATTTTTCTCTCTCCTCTCACATTTTACTATAAGCAGCAGGTAAAAAACCAGGCAGCACCTCCAACACTTTGGTTGGAAACCTACTCACCTAAATAATTAAGTTTATCATTTAGAAATTCTGCTTTCCACATAAATTCAGGACAAAATTCTGCTAATCTTTATGCCACAGTATGATATTGATCCTCCTTCCATAGTTTTCAGTAACATGTTCCATGCTTCATGCTGAGCTGTCCCCAGTCTATGTACTTGACATCCATGGTTCAACTAACAGTTTATTCATGGCAGTCTAGGCTTCCTCTACAGTGCTCCTTAAGGTTCTCCTCAAACTTCTTTCAGCCTCCACTCACTGCCTAATTCCAGAGCCACTCCCATATTTTGTGTATTTGTTCTGGGAGCACCCCACTCCTGACACCAACATCTGTATTAGTTCTCTATTTCTGTGTAACAGATTACCACATATAAAACAGCTTAGAGCAACACATATTTATTAGCTTACAGTTTTGCAGATCAGAAGGCCAATGTGCTGAATTTTCTGCTTAGGGTCTCCAAAGGCTGAAATCAAGATGTTGTCTTGATGGGCTGTGTCTGGGGGATCTGGAGAAGAATCTGCTTCCAACTCATTCCTGTTGTTGGCAGAATACGTTCCTTGGAGTTGTAGGACTGAGGTTCCTGTTTCCTTGCTGGCTGCTAGCTGGGGGTGGCTTTCTGCTCCTAGAGGCTCCTTGCATTCTTTCTCTTATGTCCCCATCCATCTTCAAACCAGCAATGGTGTATTGAATACTTCCTCAGGCTTTGAGTCTATCTGACTTCCTCTTCTGCTTTTCTCTTCTGCTTTTAAAGGGCTCATGTGATTAGATCATCTCTCTCCCACAAATAATTTTTGTATCTTCAGATCAGCTGACTTAAGACTTTAATTACATCTGCAAAATTCCTTCAGAACAGTACCTAGTTTGGTATTTTATTGAATACACAGGAGTTGAGAACTTTGGGTTGGCATTTTTAGACTTCTTCCAGGTAAAACCATTACTAGAGAATTGATTTAAATAAATCAATTTGAAATCAAGATATGCAACACTTTTTTTTTAGTACAGTGTTTGAAATATATATTAAACACTATTTTATATTCTATAACTTCTTTAATGATGATAAGCATTCCATATTACTCTTTGGACATGTAATTAACACTTCTATTTAAAGAAAAATTGCTACCTTATTAATAGGTTTCCCTGAATTTGACTAACATCATCAGTGATTTCAAAGTTTTGGCCTAATTATAGATCTTTGTGATCCTCTAGTGTATATGTGTTTCTATCATAGTGTAAGACAACACAGAGGATCACATTTTTAAATCAGACCAACAAATTAAAAATCTTAAAATAGTCACACAACTCAATTGCGGCCAATGATTTGAAAGTGGAAGTGAGGCTTCTGGGAAAATTCTTTCCAAAGAGCCAGATTTAGCTGGTATATGTCTTTTTGCCCTTCTTCCTGACTAGACTGTGGATGAGTTCCAGTTGTGGAGCATGCATCTTATGACCACAAAGCCATCCCGACAGAAGGATCCAGAGGAATGCAGAGACTTGAGAGCTGATATTCTTGAGCTGCTGAACTAATGCCACCAACAACTTATCTCTGGACATCTCATGATGTGAGAAAAACACAACACATTATTTGTTTATGCCACGTTTTTGGGGGGTTTGTATGACTTGGCTGCAATTTTTAACTGACATAGTAGTTCAGAGCAGTGCCTAGAGAAGATACAGCCATAGAGGAGGAAGGTACATAAATCCTTTGACCTGTCAAAATACTTGATTTATCTCTCTCATGACATTTGTGTGCCACTGTTGTGTAAATGAAAATCTAATCTCCTGTACTGGTCTAAAAACTCATAAAAGGATATCCATCCTTTGTCTCTACCACATGTTAGCTTAGTTAAGTTCACCCTAAATATTTGTTGAATGACATCAATAAGGGTAAAGATGCCTCCAATTTAGACTCTTGCAGCTTGATGTGTAAAAAATATTTTTATTATGAGAAGGGAATATGAGAAAAAATAAACTCTGATAAAGGGGAAATAGGAAAATCTCCTAATGTGACTTTGCAGACAGCATTCCAGAAAACTAACAATCATCATCCTCATCAACATCACCAAAGAGTGTATTCAGGTAAGAGAAGGCATAACCAAGGAAAATATAAAAGATCAGCATGGAATTGTATGAAGTATGTCTAGAATCTTGAAGAAAATATTCATGACAAGCAAGATGGGGAATGCTTTTAAGTTATATTCTGGGTAAGACCTGCTTGACCTGTGTTGTGTGATTTTCACAGATGACTGTAAAAAAGAGGAAATTCTTATTTTTATTTGTGCTGAGTAGCACAATTTTCAAATTGGAAAAATGTAGCAAGATTTTTTCCTTTCTGGGTGCTTTATTTCCACTTCTCACATTTATTAGAGAGGCCTATACTTAAAAAATAGATTAGATTATAAGAGTTAGATTTATAAAAGAGTCCCTAACTTCTATAAATTATTATCTCCAGATTGGGAGAAATTTTGTTATAACTTTAGTGAATAAAATACACACTTGGATATCACTTATTATTAGTTGATTATTTTATTCTTACAACAAAGTTTTTGAGACCCTACCTGGGAATATAGCAATAAACAGCTAGATCTGTTTCTTCGTACCCTGAAATTAATGTTTTCTGGGGAAGATAGGGACCAAAGGGATAAGTATGATGAGGTGTGAGCACTCTTAGGATGGGGAAATATGGAAGTGACGGAAAATTTGAGCAGGGAGAAACTTATCCTAGCCCTGGTATTGTGAAATAATGGGAAGATAGGAAAAAGACCAGAGAATGTTTGGTTTAAATCTGGTGGAATAACGATCTGTGCCTCCAAAAAGTGTCTCTTGGTTTTGAATTTAAAAACTATTATCAAGATTCTGGAATTTCCCTGTTTGGCAGATTTTTATATTCTACATTGTGAGCTAAAACACTAAATTTAAAAATTTAAAATACTTACATGTAGTATTCATGGATTCATGAAATTGTCAGGATTAAGTACCATGTTATAAGCCAAATGAGTGGTAATTACAGAGAATATATTTTTATGTTTCCTTAATTTCTCTTTCTTTTCTAAGCTATTCCATTTATAAAAATAAAGAAAACAACAAAACAAAAAAGAAAAAGCCAGACAAAACCAACCCAATTTCATGTAAAATAATTTATTATATTTTTCCTTGCTGTGGAACACTATAAATATAACTACTTTCAAATTTCAGAAGGGCTTATTACTTCATTCTGTAAAAATCTCAATTGACAATTTTATTGTCAATTTAATAAAGTCAGAATGTTGCATATGTGTTTTTTTCCATTTCAAAATTAAATATCCTTTATATGCAAAACATCCTTCACAACAGTGTTTTCCTCACATGCTACTCCCGTGATTAGTATTAGCTTATGCTTCATAGCGCACTCAGTATCTTAACCCACAGCTAGGTTAATTGTGAAATGGTTAATTTCCAGAGAAAGATGGACTTTTTAAACAGATCTCAGGCATATGCATTATTAACCTGAAGAGAAACATTTGCTTAGGATGTTTCAACAACACTGGAAAGGATAGGAGGGAATGGAGGAGGAAAGAAGAAGGGAAAGGGAAAGGAAAAGACAGGTGAAAGAACAATTTTATTGAAATACTGATTATGGAGTTTCATTGAATGGCCCAAGTGATGGAAAAATGGTCTAGGCCAGTGTTTCTCAGCTGGTGTTTGTACAGTTCATTTGGGACCTTTTAAAGATGCAGATTCTGATTTGTAGTACGGAAGTGATGACTGAGATGGTTTATTTTCAACAAACTTCCACAAGTTTCTGGTCTATGGATTAGCCAGGGTCTAGATCTGTGGTTCTGAGCATTGGCTCACATGAGAAACACCTGGCAAAATAGAAAAATCCTGATTCTCAGGTCACACCCCTGAACCATTAATCTAGAATCTTTGGTACTGAGACCCAGGTTTCAGTGTTTAAAAAATTTCCTTGTGGATATACCAATATGCAGCCAGGCTTGAGAAACCACTGGTCAGAAGGTTATTGTCCCTCATCATTGGCAAGAGCTGGTGGATTCACTCCAGTGGTACTTTAGAATCACTCATAAACTGAAAGTCAAATTACTCTATTACAACAGACTGCAGCTGAGAAAACAAAACACGCACCACACTATTTAAATAAAAACCCAGCTCACATAGGATATGTTTGGCTGCATAGACCCTCAGAAATGTTATTGTTTCTGTCCTTGCACAATTTTGCTATTGAGTTCCTGCATATAAGCACGTCTTGGGAATAGTGGTTGAAATAAGAAAAATAAACCATTTAGTTTCTCCCTGCATGAGACTGGAGTGATTGGAAGGCCAATTTCTTCACATCAACTTGCCAGATCTCAGGGATGGCAGGATTTCAGGGAATGGATCTTTGAGTGTTGGTTCTAACTTATCCTGGTCCATTTCCTACAATGTGAGTTTCTTGCCAATATAGTACTTCTGATAACTAGAATTACCCCTATTTCCCACATATACAGAAAAGTATGTCTTAATTTTTAACGTATCATTGATTCTTGGAATAGTTTTCCTTTGCTCAAACGAACTGCATCAGCTAATGTTCTTAACTGAAAGCAACTGAAAAGGAGTCTGGGTGAATTAAACAGAAAAGGAGTTCATTTAAAAGGATAATGAGAACCTCACAGGCCTGTTGGAGATTTGAAGAACCAGACTTAAGGCTAAATGGCCAGGAAAAATGCCCAAACCACACTGTAGAACTGTCTGAAGGGAAACTGCTGCTGCTGCTGCTGCTAGATGTTAGAATTTTCCCTGCTGCAATTTTGCGCCAGGAACACACGTCAATCGCTTTGTGGCTGAGAGCTGGACACACTCTCACTTCCACCCTCACTAGAAAACCATGCCGTATAGTTCCTCACATTGCTCACTAAGTTCTCCTACTGGAATGTCTGATTGAGTTTCAGGATTACTCCTCACTGCAGGGGTATTTTCTACCTTGGAGAGGCAGGAGTTAAACAGTGGGAAATTCCTCATACAGAGGAAGGGTATTCAAAACATGCTGGGGCAATAAAGAAACACTACTGTCTACCGTCCTTCCTAGAGTCCTCCTTTTGTAATTCAAGTCAGTATAGGGAATTAGTGCAGTTTTATTGCACTTCAGTGAGCATTTATTCAGTTCTGCTGCATACTCAAGATGTAAACAAGACAAAAATAAATTGGTGTAGAAGTGCTTACAGTTTGTTAGGAAAAGTTTTGAATGGATTATTTTAATATAATATTGTAAAATGTAATGGGTTGAAATATATTCAGAAGAGGAGACCTTAGTGCCACAAACTGAGTGCAAAGCAGGAGAAAATAATATACCATTTTAAAGCTCATTTGCCTTGACTTAAATCAGGTACAGTGAAATAGCTAATATAGTATTGTATTATATTTGTGTTTTTCTGTAATATTCTCACCAACTGTTATATAAACTCTTCAAGGGCAAATATCTATCTTTTAAATTTACTTTTTATAGTATCTAGCATGTAACTAGGCATGTAGTAAGTGCCCAAGTATTTTTACTGATTTGAATTATTTTGGGAAATGTACAGTCTAAATACTCCAAAACATATCCAACCACACTGTGTAAATAATATTGTGGAATAAAATATTATTTTAAATCATTTGCTGCTTGACCATCTGAATTATAATTAACAGTTGATGGACTGCCAACTGAAAGTTTTAAGATTGTTATAGTTTTCAGGGGATTAGGCCTTTCTAACTCAAGCTATACTGAGACAAGATTCATGTGAAAATAGATTTTTAAAAAATTGGCATTAACAGTTGTCATGATATGAATTACTCTGCACTCTATTATTAGTTTTTAAATTTTTATTTATTTATTTTTTTATTGAAGTATAGTTGATTTGCAATGTTGTGTTAATTTCTGCTGTACAGCAAAGTGATTCAATTACTCATATACATGCACTCTTTTTAAATATTCTTTTCCATTATGGTTTATCACAGGATATTGAATATAGTTCCCTATTTTTTATTTTTTTTGGACTTTATTATTATTATTGGTGTTGTTATTCCATATTTAAAGGAAACTTTTCCACTACTAGGTTTGTGTATATGACCTCTTCATGACTAGGAGGATGGAAATGTCTCAAGTTTCTTGGGCATACTTGAGATGCCCATAGGTTAGGAGGATGATTATATATCTGAGTAGGGAAAATCACAATGCTCAGGAGAAAAAAGTATGCAAAACAATACAGTTTGCAAAGAATAGGAACCCACTGGAAATAGCTTAAGCAAAAAGGATAATTTGTTAAATGGATAGTTCTAATTGTTTTTTTATCTGCAAAATATTCATTGTAAAGTTGTACTAAAATATATTCACCTATTCCTCTATTCCAGGTGGTTTCTAATGTTTTTACAATTAAAATAATGTTGCAACCTCCATGTGCACATAGTAATATATTATGATATTTTTAACAGAAGTGGTGTTACTGGATATGGCAGATTCTATTATTGTTAACATTTACTCAACATCCCCCTTCCCATAACCATAAGGGAATTATACATCATCAACATTGCCATGTAACTTAGTACCTCCTTATGGTGTTATCAAAATTATAAAGTTGTTCCTAATATTTCCTTATCATTTTAATGTCTTTAGGATCTGTGGTAATGTCATTTATTTCATTTATCATGTTGGTAATTTGCATTTTGGCCTCTGATTCTGTTGATTCTTTTATCTCTTGACATTCTTCTTCTTCTTTTTTTTTTTTCTTTTCCTTGCTTTTACTAAAAAGTAAATTGTGATGCTTAATAATATTCTGGTACTCAGATATATGGTCAAACATTATTCTGAATGTTTCTGTTTGGGTGTTTGGGGATGAGATAACATTTAAATCAGTGGCCTTTGAGTAGAGCAGGCTGCCCTTCATAATGTGGATGGACCTCATTCAGTCAGTTGAAAGCCTCAATGGAACAAAAGACTGACATTTCTTGAGCAAGAGGGAATTCTGCTAGTAGCCAGCCTTCAGACTTGCACTGTAATGTCAGCTTATCCCTGAGTCTTCAGCCTGATGGCCTTCAGACTTCAACTTCAGCATCAGCTCTTCCTTGGTCTCCAGCCTGCTGGCTCACCCTGCAGATTTTGGACATGCCAGCCTCCATAATCACATAAGCCAGTTACTTACAACAAATCTCTTTCTATAAACACACACACACATCCTATTGGTTCTATCTCTCTGGAGAACTCTAGACTCACTGACATGTCTTGTAATGTTGGATTGAACACTGGCCACTGTATAGAGAAGAACTACAAAGGCTGACAGAAATAATACTTATGCTTTGGAATGGCATGCATCTTTTTCTGTTGGTTCATTACTGTGGGAATTTAGTTCAATATAATTAGTAGTTGAGTTGGGTTTAGGTTTCGTTGTTGTTATCCTCATTCTCATTACACATTAGGCTACAAATTTCTCCAGTGGTGGCCTGACAAGGCAACAACTGAACTGAATTTCAAAGTGTGACAAGTCCCTCTGAAAAGAAATTGAACACATGAACTCTGTGTGCTTATTGTGGAGTCTGGGGTAGCAGATAGTTTATCTCAGTATTCTTTCCTCAACCCTGATATTTAAGCAGTCTTTGTACTTGGTATTCTTGTCCAGCCTCGGTCTTAGGTAGAGACTGTATGCCTGGACTTTAGGAGTAAGGCCTTCTCAGTATCCCTGGTCTTCCTTCTTGTGACAGAAGAGATATGTATTATATCTTTGGAGAGGCTTGGGCAGGATCGAATTTTCTTCCTCTTTCCCAGTGGAAGCAGACCTCTGCTTTGTATCAGTGTAGGATTGTGGGCTAGAAGATTCTCCTGCCTCTTCCACAGAAACAGAGAGCTGTTTCTTCAAGAAGCAGTCGATCTTTGTCTGATATTTTGGGGTGGAAGACAAGGATTCCTTCTACTACTTAAGCCATGCCTAGGGTGTGGTGGGCAAGAACGTTTGATGCCTCTTGCCCAGCATCTTAAGGTTTTTGCTTTATGTGAGAGAATGGAAGCAGCACTGCTTTGTGCCTCTGCCTTATTGGTAGCTGATCAACACCCACATGATGTCCCCATTGAGGGGAGTGGCTCTCCCTGGTATCCTCTTCTGCCCAGAATCTTTCTTATGAGTACTTAGCAGAGATCCACGGAAAAAGAGTTTGTGAGCAAGCAAACAGTTACAAGCCCACACTTAGCCTTTAGGAATTTCTTAAATTTTAGCTGATTTATTCTTGTTCTTTTTTTTTTTTTTTTTTTTGGCAGCCACCTTTTCCTCTTGTGCTCTGCCATAGATGAAAAAGTTCATGTGACCAATCTCTTTTCAGAGGAACTTGTCACACTTTGAAATTCAGTTCAGTTAGTTGCCTTGTTACCAGAGGTGTCTGATGGGTTCAAGAAAAGTTTTGTTTTTTTTATTTTTAGATTATCTGTATTTTTCTTGTTGTTAGGTTGGAAATGATGTTCTCCTGAAAGTTTTTACACTCTAAGAAGATTAAAAAAAAAATTTAAACAGCTTATTGTCTTTTAAAGAAATTAAAAAGAGAAAAATTTGTCTTTTGTATTTATCCATATATTTACCATTTTCAGTGATTTTTTTTTTCTTCCTGTTTGAATTTCTACCTGTTTTCATTGCTGTTTGGCTTGAGGGACTTCTTTCAGCATTTCTTAGATCTGCTGGCAGTAAATGTTGTCAGAATTTCATGTATATGAAAATGATTTTATTTTGTGTTTATTTTTTGAAAGATAATTCACCAGATACAGGATGCTATAATGACAGCTCTTTTTTGTTTTTCCATTTCAGACCATTAAAGATGTTGTTCCATTGTCTTCTGGCTTCAATTTTTTTTTTTTTTTTTTTTTTAACTAGAAGTCATCTGTTATTCTCATTGATGTTTCTTGGTATAAAATGTGTGGGTTTTTTTTCTCCTTTGGCTTCTTTTAAGATTGTTCCTTTTGCCTTTGGTTTGCAGCAGTTTGACTATCATGTAAGGATGTGTTCCTTTTCTCTTCTTACCATATAGAATGGTTTTCCTTTTTATTTAACACTGAGCAAATAGTTTTTCTCCTATACATAGCATGCTATCAAACCAATTCTTTGAACTTTTTTCATCAAAGCTTCTATGGATAAGGGATTTTATTAAGCCTGATCCTTCAAAGCTTATAATGATCTTCCTTTACTTGATTTTAGACACCATGCATAGCGTACATTATAATAATATTTAGATAATCACTTTTTTATGCTTGCTCTGTTCCAGGCACTATGATGAGTACTTAAAAGGCTATTATTTCCTTTAAACTTCATAACTACCACGTGAATTAGGTACTATTATTCCCATTGTACATATGAGAAACTGAGGCCTAATGAGATACAATACATTGTCCAGGGTCATAAAAAATGTGTTAGAACCAGGATGTAAATTATGACTCCAAAGCCCTTACCTGTGACCATTCAGTATGTTTGATAAATTGAATTTTTTGCTTATGATTTTTAAAAAATATTTATTTATTTATTATTTTTGGCTGCGTCAGGTCTTAGTGTGGCACGCGGGATCTTTCGTTGTGGCTTACAGGCTTCTTCTTTAGTTGTGGCGCATGGGCTCAGTAATTGCAGTGTGTGGCCTTAGTTGCCCCATGGAATGTGGGATCTTAGTTCCCTGACCAGGGATTGAACCTGAGTCTCCTGCATTGGAAGACGGGTTCTTAACCACTGGACCATCAGTGAAGTCCCTTGCTTATGATTTTATTACATGATTTCTTATAATATGAAGATATTTGTCAAACTTTAGAAGATTATTTTTGCCATGGAATTAATTACAGAAAAATAATGTTAACCATGATGAAAGACTATATTTTACTGGGTTAGGCAGAATATCTCACCTTATTTGTAGTTTAATTGCACAATTTTTATTAAAAAATTTTGTTGTTTTGTTTCAGTGTCAAAATTCAAGAGGTAAAACTAATGGCATTAAATGCAGAGAAGAGCAGGAAGTGGGGTGTTATTTGCATAGCATATGTCCATCTGATGACTGTTCAGCTAGAAGCAATTCAAATTACGTGTCTTTAGCTTTTAATAGGTACCTTTACTTCACTAAATGAGAGTAAGGAGCCACGTTTTACTTGCCTTACTAAATGATATGTTGCAACAAAATTATTTACAACAGGCAGCAAAATCTTCTATCTTTAGTGGAGGAAAGCACTTTGAAGTTTCAACATAGCTTCCAGAAGCAATATTTAATGAGAAGTCCAAATGACCCTTGCAGGAGAAGATACTCATGAAGTAGTCATGTTTCTCATTGGTTTCTCAAAATTTTTGTGTTAGGGCCTTAAATTACTGCTTCAACTAGCTACACTTTTTTTTTTCTACTTTTTCTTCACAGTTTATCAAGATAAGGGATAAAATAGTTCTCCTTACTGATAAAAACTTTACAGTTGGTATTTACCAATGACCCATTCTTATTTCAGAGCTAATTTTGTTTATGCCTTAAATACTCATGGTGTTGTTTGCTCACTAGAGTGCCTATTGCTTCATTCCACCAGCAGGTGATATTTAGTTGATAGTCAAAATGCTTTAGAGTTGATCAAAAATATAGGCATGCCTTAGAATAAAATCAGTTAATTGTAGACAATTAACAAAATGTTTAAATTTTTGTGTTCCTAGTTTAGCCATGAATCAGTTATGACATTAGACATGTAGGTATTAAAGATAAGGGAAAATCAACATGAATTTAAATAAAATTAAGAAGTCAACTTTTAAAATTTAATAATGGTGTCAACTTTCAAAAGGGCCTGGTTAGATTGTTTCATTGGAAGTTTTACTAAAGAGAATAGAAACAAATCAGATCCATGTGAGAATTTTTTATTTACTTTCAAATATTTAATCTATCTATAATTTAATTTTGGCTACTAAGTATTGGCCAACACTTTTTCATATATTTTATTAAATTTCTCTAAATTGTTTTACTATCTTGAGAGCTTTACAACCATATTGTCATTTGTAATTTAAGTAAGTATGCACTATTGGCTTATTAAAACTACATTTATGGACATTTTGATGATAGGATTCATTCATAATCCCTAGAAGTTAGTATGTTTTATTTTTGCTTTTTCCTTCTTGCTATAATTTACATGTATACACATATTTTTAAATAATTATATATGACTATAACAGATATGGACCTGTTTACAAACATAGATTGTAATTATTAATTTTCCATGAAACAGCTCAATTTGCATTTTGAATTTTCATTCATTTCTCTTGTTGCAGTGGGATGGGGCTAGAATTTTGGTAATTTCCATCCCTCCTGGTGTTTCCTCCAGCTCTCTGTGGTTTATGCCAGCATTCCAGGGTCTTCTCCAGGTATGCATGTGTGTGTGGCAGCAGTGATATCTTATCATTGTTCTAGCAATGACATCATGTGTTCCTAGAAGTATGGCTCTTTCAGTTCTAGAAGCTTTCTACTGCTTCATTGCCACATTTGGGGCATGGGGATCATTTGAAGGGCTATGTTTCTATCTAGATATACCACAAAGCCATTTATTCCTTCGGTCTTATTTCTTCTTGGTGCTGTTAGAAAGCAGGAAACATTCTCTCTCTTCTCTTAGGATCCCCAAACTTCTATTTCTTGCCTTTCCTTCCCTTTGTCATTTGGTGAGTGAGAATATGGGAGGGAGGCTGAGTATTTTGTCCCCCAAATCAGTATTGGGATGGAAGACTTAGTGACAGTGGTTGGCAACTGAATGTTGAGTGGTAGCTAATGATTTCTATCTTTCTCTTCTTCTAAGTCACCTGCATTTTAACTAGTTCTACTATGGTAGATCACACCTTGGATCAGCCTTCTGGTTAAATAAGAATGGACAAGTTGGAGGTGGGATGCTGTTCCTAGGCAACAAGTGATGGAAGGGAAAGATAAAGAGATGGAAGAGGAGAGGAAATTTTCAATTAATTGAATAGCAAGGGAAGATAAGAATTTGTAGAAGAAGAGTTTTAGTGTTCAGTCAAGCTGGTATGATTCAGTGATTTCCTGTCTATTCAAACATGCACACATACACACTCAATAGAAACCTATTAGAACATGAATTCTAATGTGCTGTAGACACTTTTTGAAGTGTATCTGCAAATAATAAAACCTGGTAATGGTGGCTGAGAGAGACCTCACCAAATATCTATGTGTTCCCTTTGCAGTTAGATGGAGACCATGTGTCTAATTCTGTCTAGTGGATGATGGGTAGAAATGATGGATGCAAATTAATAATTCTGACCATGACTTATCCTTTAGGACCTTCTAGCAGAATATTCTATTGCCACAGCAATCCTGAAAGCCATGAGTTGAGATGGAGAGGACCTGAATCCCCAAGTCACCACATGAAAGACAGATGCTTTTAAGTGATCCCTAGCTAATATCAGGAAGTGATAAACTAACTTTGATATGTTAAGCCACTGATTCTTGGGGGTTTATTTGCTATTGTAAGATAGGCTACCCAATTTTAACTAATACAGTTTGGAAGATAAGGTGAGTATTCTTTTGAATTTTGATTCTGTTACATGAATCTGTATCATAAAAATATTCACTGCAAAGTCCCTTTTCTTCTTTTAAAAAGTAATATCTATTGGTTCTTTTGTTTTAAAAATTATAAATCATTTACCATAGGACAGGTTCTGGACAGAGAAACTAAAAGCCAAATTGTTGGGCGTTTCTGCCAATTGAAGAATGACTTGGGATGAAGATAAAGCAAGTTAGAAATTATAAGTTAGTGGAGAGATATGATCCCATTAGAAAAAATAAAAGGTTTATTAGTAACATTTTGGTGGCATGTCTATTTTATAAAATGAGGTTTTCTCAAGATCTGGAGGTCATTCAGATAGAGGCAATTTTTTGTCATTAAAAATTGATTTCACTGTTCTCTATTATCTCAGTGAAGCTCAGCATCTACTACAGAGAAGTCTTACTTGAAAGCCCCATATTTTATTATTATTTGGTGTTACTATTGCCCAAAACCTGAAAAATGTTAAGTTTAGGAGATCTCAATGTTTTGGGATATAGAAGGCCTTAGTAGTTTCTTTAATAAGTTTATAAGTGACAATAATTCAATTTAGAAAGTTAATATTTTTCTCGGAGTAAGAATTAGATTCTCTGGTTTCCTCCTTGTTTCCCTCCATCCTTTTCTCCCTCTTTTTTCCTTCCTTCTTCCTTCCCTCCCCCCTTCTATTTCTCTTTCTTTCTTTCCCTCCTTCCTTCCCTTCCTTCTTCTTTATACTCCTCTGATTCTAGAAGAATTTGTTCTCCATTTTTATAATCACTTGAAATGAAGGTCTTATAAAATACTTTTAAGTATTTGGAATAATCCTTGTAAACACATTTAATTTTTTCCACCTCCTCTGAAATCCTTTCACAAAATTTAAACAACTTTAGAAGTATATTTCAGATCTCTTCCAGCCTGTCACACTGCTATTTCTTTGGCTTTTGTTTTATTCACAAAGGAATTTATTTACTTCTTTATAACTTTCTCAGGCAATTGTCTTGTGTTCTTTTATATTAGTAAATTTATATCATTTTCCCACACTTTATACATAATAAAACCTTATTACAACTTATAAAGATATTTAGAACAAACTGGAAAACTTACTCTTAAGGTTTATTCCCTAATAGCCATTGTAGCTATATTTTCACAAATTCCATAATTCAAATTTTGGGGAACCATGGTAAATGAGTGAGAATTTTAAAAAGAAGGAGGTTATTCTAAGACAGCTGTGGAAAAAGGAATAAGTCAACAGCTGATGACAAAGTACAATTTAATATCAGAATTTAATACCTCTAAACTTCCCTTATAACTTGGTCAGATGTTTTGCCTTCTGTGTACTTCTAGAGTACACATCTAGTGGCAGACATATTAATGGGAAGGGGTGGTGGTTGTGATGGGAGGATGTTAGTTCTAAAGTTAACCCTCGAGGTGAAATCATATATAGTCACAATTACCTTTTTAAAAATCCCTAAATAGCCAAGAAGTCATCAAGATAATTTTTTGTTTGTTTTTCTTTGCTTTTGGCATGGCTTCCCTTTCTCTGGGACAGTGGAGAACAAGGAATTTTTATGTCCCCCTGTCATTCCATTGGCTTCCCATCGTTCCCAAGACCGTGACTAAAATCATTAACATGGTGTATAAAGCCCTGCCAATTCTGGCTCAGACTTGTTTTCCAACCTCATCTTGCCCCAAGATCCACACTGTCTTCCTTTTAATTTCTTGGATGCTCTCTCCTTTCCCCAAACAGTTCCAACAGCCTTCATCTTATTCTCTGGTAACTTCTTTAATTTTTTAGTACACAGCTTAAACATTTCTCCCTCGGAGAAATATCATGTATACCTGTTTTGTCCTATTGTAACAATCTAATCTTTCCATCATAAAACCTATCATAGCTGTGATTTAAAATTTATTCATAGTGCTCTGATTAGAAATCAACTCCCCCAGTAGACTGAGAGCTCCATGATGACAGGGTCTATGTTTTGGCCTTCTGGTTCATAGATGCCCATCTTCTTGGTGTGTCCTCACATGGCAGAAGGCTCAAGGGAGTTCGCTGGGGTCTGCTTTACAAGGATATTAATCCACTTCTAGAGGGCTCTGCCCTTATGACCTAGTCACCTCCCAAAGATCTCACCTCTTAATATCATCACATTGAGAGGATTAGGTTTCATCATATGAATTTTGGGGGACACAAACATCCAGTCTATGGCAAGAACAAAATTTTGATTGTAAATCTGAAATTATCTGTATTCAAATATCTCTTTCAATGGGCCTAGATTTGAGTTCCATTAAATTTAGTACTGAACACCAAATTTGTAGCTTGCTTGTAACATATTACATGGTTTTGATGATATAGTTTTAATGAAAGAATTCTTATATTCCTAAATAGAGGCCCAAATGTCAATAGCATATTCACAATGAGGTTTTGCTGTCCTTTCCTGAAATGACTGCTGGTCTAGAAATCAAATCTCAAATTAGTGGTATTTACTCATGCCCAACTATATATATTATACTCAAAGGAAATAATATGCTTTAGAAAAAGGACTGAAATTTCTGGGTAGTCTTTAAACAAAACTACAATCTATTTTTTTGAGAAGTCTCATTCAAAGATCAAAAAACATGTAATTAGGAGATAGGCTTCAGTTTCCAGAAATAATCTTTAGTAACTGCTTGATTGAAGAATGTCTATTTGAAGAATATATAATAATTTGAAATTATAATTTGCTTAATATTGGCTCCTTTGAGCAAGAAGGCAATTATCAGCTTAGGTTCCAAACCCTATACAGCTGTTCCCTCACTTTGAGCGAGCTGACCCCATTGTTAACTTGAAAAGTTTGATGTGTTTGTGTATGTGTGTGCACATAAGATGTGTAGCTCAAATTTACATTTCCAATTTAAAAAATGTCCAGATACCCATAAAATTTAGGTGAAAGAAAAGGTAAAGTATGTTTCCCAGTAGAAAAAAAAAAATCACAACTGCTTGGCAGTAATATAATATAAAAGTACATGTGATAGTCTTAGTACCTTAGCTACTTCCAAAATTAATAAATTATTTACTATTCCTCCATGGGAGGCAGAATTTAGAGTAAGGAAGATCTGGGGTTGTAGAATTTGGCCAGCCTTGTTTAAAAATCTCAACTCTATTACTTTCTACTCATGTGACCTTGGGCAATTTAGTTAATATCATTAAGGCTCACCTTTCTTATCTGAAAATGAGGATATATTAGGACCATCCTCCTAGAAATACAGTAGAGCTTAATGGGACAATGTATACTAAAAGCTTAACTTAGTGCCTGGAACATAATGTGTTTGCAATTAAAGTTATGATCAATATTTTTATTACCCTTCAGAAAAGAGATTTCCAGTGTTTTCCTAGAGTAGTGATTAGATTTATCAATGTGAAGCCTCAGGGTTCCTCTATTTTTGCTCTATATTCCCTTTTCCCCTTCTATTTAATTAAATTATTTATAGAAGCAGTATAAGTATATAGAAGATGGATCAGGTAAGTGTCTTAGACAAAATAGAAGTTGCTTCTCTTACATGTGATAGTCTAGAGGTAGGTGGATGGTCCAAGGCAGTGGTTAGCCCTGTTCAATGAGATCATCTTGGAATCTGGTTTCCTTTCTTTTTCTTGTCCACCATCTCCTAGGGTGAAGTCTTCTCTTGCATGGCTGGAGCTGCTTCACTAGCACTTTGACCATGTTTTAGCCTTTAGAATAAGGGAAGGAGAAAATAGAGATCAAACATCTTCCCTTTAGAAGATTGGCCCAGAAGTGGAATACTTCAATTCTATCTACATCCCACTGATCAGAATATAGACACACGGAGACATCTATTTGTAAGGAAGAATGTAAGAAGTAGTCTGTTGTGTGACCCTGTGCCAGGAGAAAATGCAGGAATTCTATTACTAAAGTGAAGGGGACAGTTAGCAGTCTCTGCCACAAATAATGTATTATAGTGCAAAAGATCTGTTGGACCAGAGGTCAACATAACTGGGAATATGACTTGGGTCGGTTCAAAGTAGTCTGGTGACCTTGAGATCACTGAGCTTCTACAAGTCTCAGCGCTCTCCAGGTCTCACTGCCTTACTTCTTTGCTGTTAGTTAGGGTACTCCTTAACCCTTCATCATATGACATAATAATAACAAACTTTATTGAGCACTTGCTATGTGCTGGACACTAATCCAAATATTTCACATGTATGATTTCATTTAATATTCTCAACAACCCTGTGAAGTAGGTACTATTATTACCCTCACTTTATAGACAAGGAAACTGAAGCATGGAAAAGTTAAGTAACTTGAGCTGTTGGGATTTGATTTCAGGTTTCTTAACTCCATAGCTCAAGAGTTTATGTGAAAAGTGGCAACTAGTTGTTTTTTTTTTAACTATCTTTTTTAAAAAAAAATTTTATTGGAGTATAGTTGATTTATGGTGTTGTGTTAGTTTCAGGTGTAGAGCAAAGTGAATCAGTTATAAAATATACACTCTTTTTTAGATTCTTTTCCCATGTAAGTCATTACGGAGTATTGAGTAGAGTTCCCTGTACTATACAGTAGGTCCTTGTTAGTTATCTATTTTATATATAGTAGTGTGTATATGTCAACCCCAATCTCCCAGTTTATCCCTCCCCACCCTTATCCCCTGGTAACCATAAGCGTGTTTTCTACATTTGTGACTCTACTTTTGTTTTGTAAATAAGTTCATCTGTACCCTTTTTCTAGATGGAGTGGCAACTAGTTTAACCAAAATGTATTAGTTTCTTATTTCTGCTGTAGCAAACTACTATAAACTTAGTGGCTTAAAACAGCACACAGTAATTATCTTACAGTTCTGGAGGTCAGAAGTATGAAATGAGTCTCATGAGGCTAAAATCGAAATTTGGCAAGGCTGTTCCTTCTGGAGGCTCTAGAGGAAATTAGGTTTCCTTGCCTTTCCCGTTTCTAGAGGCCACATGCTTTCCTTTGCTCATGGCCCCCAGCCAGCAATTGCATCACTGTAAATTTTGCTTCCATCATCGCATCTCCTTCCTTCACTCTCCTGTCTCCCTCTTTCACTTGTAAAAACCCTGTGATTATACTTAGGACACATCCAGTTAATCCAGAGTAATCTCCCCATCTCAAAATCCTTAGTTTAATCACATCGGCAAAATCCCTTTTGCCATGTAAGGTAACATATTCACACAGGTTCCAGGGATTTAGATGTGGACATCTTTGGGGGAAACATTATTCTGCCTACCACAAATGCCTTTTCAAAGGGATGTCAGTAACTTATTAACAAATCCGATGGACTTCCTCAGGCTTTGCCTCATACTCTCTCAAAACTCTTCCCACCCATAACTTCCTAATTACATCTTGCCTGAATTTCCACTCTCTTTGATGACTCCTCTTTTCAATTCTTTCTCTTATCTTCCTCAATGTAGTTGTTTCCCAAGGACCTACTTTCATTCTTTATTCTTCTCACTCTATACTATTTGCCTTGGTATCTTCTTATATATATTATAACAGAATCTGTAACTAATATAATACTTGTATTTGTGTTCCCAACCCTGGTTTTGCTGTTGAGTTTCAAAGCAATGTTTAAAAAATGTTTGTTGGATATCTTCCCCTGACTGTTCTGACCATTCAAATTCATCATTTCAAACTGAAATTATGGTCTACCTTCCCATATCTGCTGTTCTCTTGCATTTACTTTTTTTGTTGATGGCCCTTCATCTTCACAGTTGTTCTGTCTCATGAATTCAGTGTCCTCTTAGACTCCTCTATCCACTTGTTTCTCAAAATGTATGGATTCTAATTGTATAATATGTTTTTCTCCTTCCCCCTATTTGATCCATTTCCACCTCTATTCTTGCAGTTCTCTTACCAGGTGTATCTCATGAGCATACCAATCTATTTTACACATTGCTACCAGATTTACTTGCCTAAAACCGAGCTCTTGTCTTATTATACCCATCCACCTCAAATATCCTTGTTTACAGAATTGTCTAACTTTCCAGAACCTCCTTCATCTACTTTCAACATTATTTCTTCCTATATATATTTATATACTTTTTGTTTCTGAAAAACTTGACTCTTTGTTTCTTATTCATCATGCACTTTCCCTTCTCTGCCCCTCACTCATAATTTCCATATACTTGGAACGTTCTTATCAACCATTTAAATTTATCTAAGTCCAATCCATTCTCTAAGATCCTGTCTAATGCTACTATCAGGCATCCTTCAGGTTATCTTTTGCTTTTTGAATTATCAGATACTTCTCCATCTTTTATTAAATTTAACATCTTTTACTCATTTATAGAGCTATTTTTGAAAATATCACTGAGGAAAAGTTTGTGTTTGGCTCATCACCCAATATAAGTGTTTACATAGTATTCCTAAAACATGAATCTGCAAAATAGGAAAGTTGGACAAGAGCAATGATTTTCAATTTGGAGAGTAAGGGAGGAGTATAAGAATCTTTCATGGGTGTAATTGTTGCAAAAGGTATACTAAATATTATAAAATACTTGAAAAAATTAAAAACCTATTTTTAAAATAGAAATATTGATAGAGGACATATTTTTGTTATTGCCATATGTTGTAGGGAATGCCAATCTAGGCTTTGAAGCCAGCTCCTCAGGCTTGAAGCCTGGCCAGGCCAGGAAGTAGTTGGCAAGTTACTCAACATCTCTGTTTCTCATATTCCTCAACTAGAAAGCTGAGAAATAATAATCGCTACCTCATAATGCACACAGAACAGCATCTGGCACATGATAAGTCTCCAAAACATCTATCCAATTATTAGCTATTATTATTATCTCTCAAAAATTGTCATAGCTTTAAAAGATTGAGAAATACTTGACTACATGGTCTTTACTATAACTGTATCCCTAAAATTCTATCGTTCTGATACTAGCATAATTCTGCCTAATCTCTATCATCATGTAGATTTATATACAGAGACAGTTAAAATGATAGCTATTTCATCTTTGTTATAAACTTATTAGGCATTATAATGCTTTTGAAACACTCATTTTGAGTCAATTCTTATTGATTTTAGCTTTTTACAGTTTGTGGCATTAAACTTATAAAGAATAGAGGCAGGTTTTAAAAAATTATTTGGGCAAATTCTTTCTACATTGCCCTTTCTTCTAGTTTGGAGTATAGACCTTTCCTGTAATACTTATAACTCTTGCTTGTGTGTGTGTGTGTGTGTGTGTGTGTGTGTGTGCGCGCGCGTGCGCGCGCGCACGTGTGTGTGTTTAGTGCATTAAATTCACACAAAATGTAAGTAATTATGCCATGCTTTACCCTAAGCAACCTAAAGGTTGCTAATATTTGAGAAGCCTACTTCCCTCCCTCGGCTGTTTAATTTTGCACTTTGAGTGAAATATTTTCTTTTTTGTAATTTTAATGTCTGAATTATATGTCGACTACGTAGACCATATTAGAATGCATACTCTGGGAAGAAGTAGAAAAGCATCTGTCTGCAATGTAAAATATACCAGTATTTGTTAGGTGAGCATTGCTAGGCAAATAGTAAACCATTTGTTAAAAATTTCTATTTTAAGATGAAGGTTGCTACTGAAAGATTCTAATTCAGTACTATGTTTTCATATTCATACTGTAATAGAGAGCATTATTTTAGCCATGCTGAAATTGTTAGAACTAACTCAGATATGCAGTTAGAATCATAAAAACTTTACATTTTGAGTAATTTTTATGGTATGAGGCAGTGAATATAGAAACTTGTCTATAACATAAACCTGGATGTGTTTTTTAAACTGATAAACATTTACAGTGATGTTTGCTACTGAATCCAGATACAACACTGCCTCTGTAAATATTATCTTGTGGTTTAAAAATTCAAAATGCACTTGTAGAAATGTAAAATGATAAACTTTATAGACTATGATGACTTCTTTTTTACTTTTCTTGTCCCATTTTTTATCAGATTACAAATATGGAATTAGTCTTTAGTCTTTACTCCAATTTGGCTAGGGTAACTTGCTAAAGCCTGTAAGAATCAGGCTTCCAGAAATCTCCCAATTTTTTAAACCATTAATTAACCAGCTAAAATGCTTCAACCAAATAAGCAGGTATGCTTTAATAATAGAATCCTCTCTAGTGGTGTTGTTGATAGGTAAAAATAAATATGATTTTTTTCCACTTCACTGTCAAAATGTGCTGACAACTAGGAAAATGGTTTATTTTATAAATAAATGTTTTCAACATAGACATAATTGAAAAACAATATACAGGGCATGGTAAAATTAGCTATACAGTTGATGAATATCATAACAAGTTTTCAACTCATGTGCATAGTTGAAATAATTTATCTTACTTTAATTTTTTGTTATGTTATATAATAAAAATGTACAACTGAATATATAATACTGGTTCTCAACTTTGGCCACACATTAGAATCACTTGGGGTACTTTGAAAAAAAAATTGGCCTACGAACATCAGAATCTTGGAATGAAGTGGGGCATCCACAATCTTTAAGGGCTCCCAAAGATATTCCAATGCTCAACCAGGTTTGAGAACCACTGGAATAAAATACTTTGGCTTCACCTACTATGCTGACTTATGGGAATGTAGATAACACCTCCATATATATATATATATATATATATATATAATATACAAATTTACATACACACATAGAGATAAGATAATGAAGTACCATTCCTTACCTTTTCATATGTGACTTTTACTCTCATAACAATAGAATTTATTATGATAAGGCTAACTTAAGGAGCTAAATGTCAGTGACTGTTATTAGTGCTCTTAATGAATTTTTAAATTTAAATCTCACAATACCCTTACAGAATAGGCATTTTCTCCACTTTAATAAGGAAGAAACTGAGGCACAGAGATGCCAAGTTACTTGTCCAATGTCATACCACTGATAAGCTGTAAAGCCAGAATTTGAAGATGAGCCTTCTCAATTCAGATTCTCAGCAGTTAATCATTTTACCACGTGGCATTTAACAGTAATTTGTATGTTACTAATTAAGTGGTTATAAGAGGAAAAAATTAATTAGATGATGACTAAGACCACTGTGAAAATATAGATAAGGTCATAAGAGATATTTTTTGCTATTTATATATTACTTGGTACAAGAAAGCTAATTTACTAAAATTATTCTAGGTTTTAAATACTTGGTTTTTTTAAATGAAACCCATCTGGGTTTAAAAGCTCAAGTCCAACTAATAAGAAATCTCAGAGATCATCTGGAAGGTTTTAACGAACAGGGTGCTTTCTCATGTATTCTTTTTTGGGAATATAGGCTGATACGTTGAATCTGTTTAAAATAGGGACTCTTTGTCCGTGATTTCAGAAAAATTTTTGAATATTTAGGATAAAGTTTCATGAAGACTGTAGATGGCAGCAACTTTCTGTTATTGGGTATTTGCTGTTCATAAGCACTTTTGGCTGGAGAGCTGGCTGAAGTTACTTGTATGACTATGATCTGTGGCGGCTATGTACTAAGGTATGCAAGTGAAGGTGTATTCTCTGTTTGGCTTTCCAAAAGCAATTTTCTGTAATTGGTTTTGAAAAGCTGTCCCATACTCTTTATTTGAATAAGGATTGAAGCACATTTGACTGGATCTGAAGGAAAAGCTGAAGCAAAGGAAGGTCATTCTCAACAAAAGTAATTTCAGGGAGCATTCTGTTATCATTCTTTGATATTGCATTTAGGCAGTTACATACTTTTTCTAAATACAGTGACCTGCATGATTTATGTGGAATTCCAAAAGCAATGATCCAGTAAATTTACTAACAGTTTCGGTAAATTTGCTTCACGGATCCCGCGTCTGATGATTGCCTTCTGTTCTTGGCATTTTCTACCTAATATACCATGTAATATGGTTCAAATCGAGAGTCTTATTTTGTCAAATCATTCACTGGAGAGGCTAGTGAAGGCTTTAACTGTGTATTAAACAAAATGAAGCCACTGATGGTTTGGGTTGCATTGCTTTTGAAGGCTTTATTAGAGCTGTCAAGGAAAATAAGTCATTCGTGCTCCAGTTGCCCTTCAAACAAATGTACTTAAATATCTTGGATGCTCCTTATTTTTATGTTAAATTATATAGGAGTATTAAGATTGCTATAACTGAGATAACTCCTTGTGATCAATACCTCTCTTTGGATTGATTAACTGGTATTGATGAGAAAGGATAGTCCCATTAATATGTTTTAATAGAATTAGAACATTAGCTCTCCAGCCCCGCAAAACATTTGTAACTTTTCCAGCACTGTTTGAGTTTAAAGAAACAGAGAAATGTTTTGTGGATCTGACCCTCCATGGGTTGCCTTCTGACAGTCAGATAAGTTTTTGCATAACTGTATTACCCAGGCTGGTTTCTGGCTTCTGGATTTTTTTTTTTTTTTTTTTTTGTCAGTGGGCCAGAATCCAAATAAATATTTTTGGAAGCTGGACACCTTGTTCAAAAGTGCACAAGTCCAAGTAAATATTCCTGTTTACTAAGACAAAATAAGAGATGAGATGAGCAAAAAACACTTGCTTATGGGAGTTTATTTTCTTTATGTAATTGGTCCCAAAGGAAAGATGAAAGCTAATGGGCTCCAGGGATTTGCCCCTTAATTAGTTTTACACTGTCATGGCTACAATGAACATAAAGTGATGCACAATTGATATAACAGAATGCCTTTACAATTCTGACATGTAAGGGCAAGAGAAACATGAAGAAGTTTCTTTATATACATCTCTAGGGATACGATTAGCACCACAGAATCATTTTATAGTGAGATGCTTAATGGAACAACTTTATTCTGTGACAGAACTGTCACCCAACCATTTTTTTAATTGTTTAAAATAAAAGAGACTATCAGGGCAGTCAGTTTCTATCATTTATAGAAGTGTTTAATGAACCAGAGAAAAGTATCTATTTCTCTGTCCTTACCAGAATTATGTTCAACAACACAGCTGAAATAGTATTAGGGGTCCAAATGAATATTTTAGTGCCATGAATCAAATTTACTAAAGGCCATCTCTTTTTCTTTCTCTTTAAAACTTTATTGATGTAGAGTTGACTTATAGTATTATTAGTTTCAGGTGTATAACATAATGATTCAATATTTTATAGGTTAGTCTACAAAGTTATTATAAAATACTATTTTCTCTGTGCTGTATACTATATCCTTATGACTTATTTATTTTGTAATTGGCAGTTTGTACCTCTGAATCCCTTCACTTATTTCACCCCTCCCCCGACCCCACTGTCTTGTGGTAACCACTAGTTTGTTCTCTATATCTGTAAGTCTGTTTCTGTTCTGTTCTCTTTGTTTGTTTTGTTTTTTAGATTCCACACATAAGTGAAAATATACAGTATTTGTCTTTTTCTGTCTGACTTATTTCACTAAGCATAATAACCTCCAGGTCTGTCCATGTTGTCACAAACAGCAAGATTTCATTCTCTTTTATGGCTGAGTAATATTCCATTGTATATATATACACCACTTCTTCTATATTTATTCATCTGTTGATGGGCAGTTAGGTTACTTCCATATGTTGACTACTGTAAATAATGCTGCTATGAACATAGGGGTACATATATCTTTTCTAATTAGTGTTTTTGTTTTCTTTGAATAAATACTCAGGAGTGGAATTGCTGAGTCATATGGCAGTTCTAGTTTTAATTTTTTGAGGAACCTCCATACAGTTTTCCATAATGGCTGTAGCAATTTACATTCCCACCAAGTGCACAAGAGTTCCTTTTTTTTTTTCTTTTTCCTTTTTGCTGTTCTGATTGGAAGGTTTCCACTATTCTGCCTTCCAGTTTGCTTATGCATTCTTCCGTATCACCTAATCTGCTGTTAATTTCTTCAAGTGTACATTTTATTTCAGTTATTGTATTCTTCAGCTCTGATTTGCTCTTTTTATATTTTCTAATTCTTCATTGAAGTTCACACCATGTTCCTCTAGTCTTTTCCCAAGTTCAGAGAGCATTTTTATGACAATTGTTTTGAACTCTTTATCAGGTAAACTACTTATCTCTATTTCATTTGTATATTTTCCTGGGTTTTATTCCTCTGTCGTCTCATTTTGTTTTACTTTCTCTGTTTGTCTATATGAAGTTAGGTGAAACAGTTACCTATCCCAGTCTTGAAGGTGTATCTCTGTGTGGGAGCATTCCTATGCAGTCTGCATGTGCCCCGTGACTTTGGGTGGGGAGCTGGATCTTAAGTGAGCTGGGCCAGAGCTTCTCCTTGGGCGTGCTGGTAGTCACTGCTTTGGTGGGGGATGAGGCTGGAGCTGGAGGGGCTGGAGCCACAGCCCAGTGCAAGCCATGGCTTCTCCCATAGTGCAATAGCAGTCACTGCCTTGGCAGGTAGTGGGGCTGGAGCCGGAGAAACAGGAGCTGCAGCCCCGTATGGTCTTCAGGGTGTTCTGGGGAAGACTTGGCAGGTCAGCCAGAGCACCAGGCACTTTTCATTCAATCTACTGTCTCTGTGCTGGAACCCAGAGGGAGCCACTCTCTGCACATGCTCTTTAAGAGTGGAGTCTCAGTTTCCTGTAGTCCTCTGCTAAGCCCCACTGGTTTTCAACACCAGGCAAGGGGGCTCGTCTTCCCAGGTCCAGACCCTCGGACCAAGGTGCCCAACGTGGGGCTGGAACACCTTGCTTCTTAGGGTGGATTGCCAAGCTTGTGATATGCCCCTCCTCCTCTGGGTCACCTGTTGTCGGCGTGGGGAGGGATTCCTGTGGATCCTGATGAGATTGTTTCTCTTCCCCTCCTACCCGTCTCAGTTGTATCCTTGGTTGTAGAAAGCCTTTCTACTAGTCCTCAGGCTATTCTCAGAGAGAGTTGTTCCATATGTAATGTAGTTTTGGTGTGTTTGTGGGAGGACGTGAGCTCAGGCTCTTCCTACTCTACCATCTTGATCTTGCCTCCTCCTCTAAAGGCCATTTCTTAGAGCCATAAGGGATTATTCCTAATTTCAACAAAATATCAGAAACTTGAAATTCATGAACTAATTCTTTCATTCAATAAATATTTGAGTTGCCTACTTTATGCAGCAATGTACTAGAATAAGAGAAAAAGGTACCCACCCTCATGGAATTTAGGTTCTCCCAGGGGAGAGGGAGATTAAATAACTAACTTCTCAAAGTAATTAAAAAAATTATGACTGTGTTTTTTATGTTGAAAGAGAAGTATGGTGTATCATTAAAATATACAAAGGAAGGATCTAACATAATCTGGGATTTCAAAAAAAGAGTCCTTTAGAGTTTATTTTTAATTCTTTATCTAAAATAAAATAAGATTTGGACACATACATAGTTCACCTGTTTCCACTGGTGAATGAAAGTTTTACTTTTACATAGAACGGCTATAGGACAACTCAAAGAGAAAAATATTCAAGAATTAGGAAAAAGAAGCTGGCATATTCTGTTAGCAAAAACATGGATATGTTGTTTCTATGAGTTCTTATTAACAAATCTCTCACACAGGCGGGATGGTTATATATTTGAACGGGAGAAGATAATTTGTTTTTTAGAAATGAATTTAACTTCCATTTAAATAAATTAGATTTGATTTTTAAGTTACTATGTGAGATGATTCTTACAAGTGGATTAAGTTTTTCTGAAAATGAACAGGCTGAAAATTAAGAGAATATTTCCTAAGAAGAAACATGCTGGATTTGAGTGACTATAAATTTGTGGAAAAACAAATCTGGAAAATATGTGATGCTCAGCCCTGTGTACAGGTTTGTCCAACTCTTGTGAAAATGAGATGAGACTCATAAAGCATGAACACTTTATCCCATAGCCCAAGGGATAAAAAAAAGCTATTCACACTTTTTAGATTGAATTCTAATAACTTCTAAAATATAAGGGATTGGTTACCAGTAATATAATTTGATTTTAATAATAGAATAGTTTTTTAAAGCTCAAAATTTGCTGGATATGTTTGAAAGCGAGAAGGAGGGAAAGAGGCTATCAAAAACAAATTTAGTGGGGAAAAAAAAACATTGAAAGGAGAAACACAAAATGACAAAATTCAATTCCTGAAGATGCAGATGAATGAACTGTCCTTTTGATGCCAGAAATCGTTCTTTCGCTCTTTAAGTATATGTAAAAATGTCCTGACTAGGTTTTAGACATGCTACTTTTTAGTAAGCATTTCTGTTTTCATCTACTCAGTCCTGGATGCGTTCTCAAGTCTTGTCAGCTAAATCAACAGATGTCTTTTCTCATCAGTCTTATCAAAGATTTTAATGATGTGTATTATTTTTTTATCCAGAATTTTGTTGTTTTGTTTCCACAAAATATAAAACTCTATCATTTGTTCTGAAGCTTATATTAGCCTAGGTAAATTAATCTAAAACTATTCAAATCTCTCTTAAATTGAACATGAGTTTAAAAATATGGCAGAACTGATCCCAATCATTTTCTTTTTTTTTTTTGCAGAAGTTATACTACTGTTGGTTACTTAAGAATTTTCTTAATTTTATTTTGTATTTAGTTCCTAGAAATCTCTTCTTCAAAGAGATCTTCAAAGAAATCACTTGCTATCCTGTTGCTGTATGATTTATACAGATGCTTGCTCAAAATAGCCAAATTTGAGAATGTCTTGTGCACATAAATAGTGATGTATATCAAGCTTTTCTTGATATTTAACACTTGTCTTCTATATTCAAACATATTGTTACTGATGGTGTTTAATGAACTAGACTTATTTGTTGAGTGAAGAAAATAATCAAGAAAAGATTTACTAAGTCTTTGAACCCATAAAACATTTTTTTTACTATTATTACGCAAAAGAGAGTGACCATCTGTTCTCTATCTCCATTGAAGCCAGAACATGAGGAAATAAATTGCAGTATGAGGTAGTTAGGCTAGAATAATTGAGGAATTTCCTGACAGGGTTGTTAACACTAAGATGAATCAGGAAGAGAGGTTGTGAAATTTTCTTAGATTCTTCCCTGCCCCTATCCCCCTTAATATGCTAGTTTGGTCTTGTAATCTAATAGACTTCTCCAGATTTATTTGTCTTTACCTATGATTTCACAAATGTGTTTCTTTCAAGTTTAACATCAGAGGGAGGACCAGGAAAAACTAACAATAATCAAATAATAGCTGAGATTTGTTGAGTTTTTATTATGTAGAAAGCTCTGTGCAAAGAACTTTGCATGCTCTTTCCCATTTGAATACAGTAACAAATCAGGTAGTTAGTTCAGTCTACCTGGATTCTGCGTAGAGCTCTTAGGTTGATGATGGCTACCACACACCAAAAAACTAGTTACTGGTAGTCGATTTGTATATCTCTTAACCTTACTATAAGGATTGAAGAGTCACCCTTCTATAACTGTAGTAATTCACATATTTTGAGAAGGACAGAAATGTAGCATGAGAGATGACTTGGTTAGGTCACTTTGGATATGTTAGTATGGCACTGAGAGCCTGACTATTAATTTCATGGAGCTGTATCAGGGAACTTGTTATTTCCAATGCTCCATGTTATCTCTGAATAATTCAGTGAGCTGAAGATCATTGTTTTTCCTTCCAAAAGGCAGAATGCACTTCTGCAAAAGAATGAAACCAAGTGGCTCTCAACAGTCATAATGTAGAAAAGAAACCCATGTTTTCAATGGCTCTAGACATTTGAAGCCCAAATGCCAATATCCATCTCATTGTCATCTCTTCCTCTTCTGAAACAAACCCTTCTCTTTAGGTTTTCGTAATGGATAAGTCTTAGATCTTTCTTGAGTTTGTCAGTCCCGTGTGATGAAGCTTATTTTTGTGTTTGTTCTTTGTGTTCTTTTGATTGTAAACTTTAGCAACAGGGATGGGCCTTGATTTTACAACCTTGTATGCATGCAGTGACTTCACTGATGGGAGATGTAGTAAGTCCAGCTGAAGGAAATAATTATGATAAAAACATGTAAGTTGACAGTTTGCTTGAATCACCTGAGCTGATGAAAGAACATTTTCCTCTTTTGATAAGGTTTCCCAAATGGACTCACTTTCTTTAGCTATGCTTGCACTACTATTGCTATTTCCATGAGTTCTAGTCTAAGTTTCATGAATATTAGGAGTTCCCAAGAGTGGGAGCAGTGAACAAGAAGTCCAGAGCTCTGAGTTCTAATCGAGGCTTGCTGTTTGAGTCACCAAGATTAAACTGACACATGTTTCAAAACCGAAACAGATTTTCTTTGTGGCTTTTAGGTTGTTTTAAACAACTTTTAAAATAATTTTTTCAGAAGAGCAACGATTAAAAACAGTACAGGGGTATCTATAAGGCCAAATATTTCTTAGATAATTCACAGATAATTTAAATTAAGCACCTTTAAAAAAGTGAGTGAATAATTTACCAAGTTTTGTCATTGCCCTCTTGTCTTTGTTTAAATTTTTCTTTTCTTTTTTCTTCTTTTTAGAATTGTTGATAGAACTCTGTCATTCCCATCCACGTGGACAAGTGGCCTTTAAATTTTTGGGCTTACAGGAGGGCAGTATAATACAGTGTACATTTGTTTGGGCTCTATAGTTAAATACTCCTGGCTATTAGCAGTGTGAATTTGGGCAAGATCATAAGCTCCTTTTGCTTGACTGGGGAAATGGGGATAATAACCATAACTCAGGAAATTGTGAGAATTCAGTGAGATAATTCAGATAAGATCATTAACATAGTCCTGTCCCGAAGCTTGTACGCCATGAATGTTATTTCTCCTCCTCCTCCTCTTCTTCTGCTCTTTCTCCTCCTTCCAAGGCTTCTTTGAGTTCTAGAACCCTTTGAGAAGCTAATGAGAGCTCTGACTCCAGCAAGTGAACATATGTCTACATATTTTAGATAACTTAATAAAAATTACTCAAATTATTGATTCACAGTGTAGATTATATGGTAGAAAATTTTATAGTTTATATATTGAAAGCCTTTTATTTTGATTAAAATAATGGCAAAATGAAGACTATAATTATTTAGCTGCATTTCATTTTATCTATAATTCTGTTTTATGGTTATTTTTATTTTTATTTTTTATTTTTTAAACATCTTTATTGAAGTATAATTGCCTTACAATGGTGTGTTAGCTTCTGCTTTATAACAAAGTGAATCAGTTATACATATACAATATGTTCCCATTTCTCTTCCCTCTTGCATCTCCCTCCCTCCCACCCTCCCCACCCCCCCCCCTCTCGGTGGTCACAAAAGCACCGAGCTGATCTCCCTGTGCTATGCGGCTGCTTCCCACTAGCTATCTATTTTACATTTGGTAGTGTATATATGTCCATGACACTCTCTCACCCTGTCCACATCTCACCCCACCCCCTCCCCATATCCTCAAGTCCATTCTCTAGTAGGTCTGTGTCTTTATTCCCGTCTTGCCACTAGGTTCTTCATGGCTTTTTTTTTCCTTAGATTCCGTATATATGTGTTAGCATACTGTATTTGTTTTTCTCTTTCTGACTTACTTCACTCTGTATGACAAGACTCTAACTCCATCCACCTCATTACAAATACCTCCATTTCATTTCTTTTATGGCTGAGTAATATTCCATTGTATATATGTGCCGCATCTTCTTTATCCATTCATCTGTCGATGGACATTTAGGTTGCTTCCATGTCCTGGCTATTGTAAATAGAGCTGCAATGAACATTTTGGTACATGACTCTTTTTGAACTATGGTTTTCTCAGGGTATATGCCCAGTAGTGGGATTGCTGGATCGTATGGTAGTTCTATTTGTAGTTTTTTAAGGAACCTCCATACTGTTCTCCATAGTGGCTGTATCAATTTACATTCCCACCAACAGTGCAAGAGAGTTCCCTTTTCTCCACACCCTCTCCAGCATTTATTGTTTCTAGATTTTTTGATGATGGCCATTCTGACCGGTGTGAGATGATATCTCATTGTAGTTTTGATTTGCATTTCTCTAATGATTAATGATGTTGAGCATTCTTTCATGTGTCTGTAGGCCATCTGTATATCTTCTTTGGAGAAATGTCTATTTAGGTCTTCTGCCCATTTTTGGATTGGGTTGTTCGTTTTTTTGTTATTGAGCTGCATGAGCTGCTTGTAAATCTTGGAGATTAATCCTTTGTCAGTTGCTTCATTTGCAAATATTTTCTCCCATTCTGATGGTTGTCTTTTGGTCTTGTTTATGGTTTCCTTTGCTGTGCAAAAGCTTTTAAGTTTCATTAGGTCCCATTTGTTTATTTGTGTTCTTATTTCCATTTCTCTGGGAGCTGGGTCAAAAAGAATCTTGCTGTGATGTATGTCATAGAGTGTTCTGCCTATGTTTTCCTCTAAGAGTTTGATAGTGTCTGGCCTTACACTTAGGTCTTTAATCCATTTTGAGTTTATTTTTGTGCATGGTGTCAGGGAGTGTTCTAATTTCATACTTTTACATGTACCTGTCCAATTTTCCCAGCACCACTTATTGAAGAGGCTGTCTTTTCTCCACTGTATATGCTTGCCTCCTTTATCAAAGATAAGGTGACCATATGTGTGTGGGTTTATCTCTGGGCTTTCTATCCTGTTCCATTGATCAATATTTCTGTTTTTGTGCCAGTACCAAACTGTCTTGATTACTGTAGCTTTGTAATATAGTCTGAAGTCAGGGAGCCTGATTCCCCCAGCTCCATTTTTCGTTCTCAAGATTGCTTTGGCTATTCGGGGTCTTTGTGTTTCCATACAAATTGTGAAATTTTTTGTTCTAGTTCTGTGAAAAATGCCAGTGGTAGTTTGATAGGGATTGCATTGAATCTGTAGATTGCTTTGGGTAGTAGAGTCATTTTCACAATGTTGATTCTTCCAATCCAGGAACATGGTATATCTTTCCATCTATTTGTATCATCTTTAATTTCTTTCATCAGTGTCTTATAATTTTCTGCATACAGGTCTTTTGTCTCCTTAGGTAGGTTTATTCCTAGATATTTTATTCTTTTTGTTGCAATGGTAAACGGGAGTGTTTTCTTAATTTCACTTTCAGATTTTTCGTCATTAGTGTATAGAAATGCAAGAGATTTCTGTGCATTAATTTTGTATCCTGCTACTTTACCAAATTCATTGATTAGCTCTAGGAGTTTTCTGGTAGCATCTTTAGGATTCTCTATGTATAGTATCATGTCATCTGCAAACAGTGACAGTTTTACTTCTTCCTTTCCGATTTGGATTCCTTTTATTTCTTTGTCTTCTCTGATTGCTGTGGCTAACACTTCCAAAACTATGTTGAATAATAGTGGTGAGAGTGGGCAACCTTGTCTTGTTCCTGATCTGAGTGGAAATGGTTTCAGTTTTTCACCATTGAGGACAATGTTGGCTGTGGGTTTGTCATATATGGCCTTTATTATGTTGAGGAAAGTTCCCTCTATGCCTACTTTCTGCAGGGCTTTTATCATAAATGGGTGTTGAATTTTGTCGAAAGCTTTCTCTGCATCTATTGAGATGATCATATGGTTTTTCTCCTTCAATTTGTTAATATGGTGTATCACATTGATTGATTTACGTATATTGAAGAATTCTTGCATTCCTGGGATAAACCCCACTTGATCATGGTGTATGATCCTTTTAATGTGCTGTTGGATTCTGTTTGCGAGTATTTTGTTGAGGATTTTTGCATCTATGTTCATCAGTGATATTGGCCTGTAGTTTTCTTTCTTTGTGACATCTTTGTCTGGTTTTGGTATCAGGGTGATGGTGGCCTCGTAGAATGAGTTTGGGAGTGTTCCTCCCTCTGCAATATTTTGGAAGAGTTTGAGAAGGATAGGTGTTAGCTCTTCCCTAAATGTTTGATAGAATTCACCTGTGAAGCCATCTGGTCCTGGGCTTTTGTTTGTTGGAAGGTTTTTAATTACAGTTTCAATTTCAGTGCTTGTGATTGGTCTGTTCATATTTTCTATTTCTTCCTGGTTCAGTCTCGGCAGTTTGTGCATTTCTAAGAATCTGTCCATTTCTTCCAGGTTGTCCATTTTATTGGCATAGAGTTGCTTGTAGTAATCTCTCATGATCTTTTGTATTTCTGCAGTGTCAGTGGTTACTTCTCCTTTTTCATTTCTAATTCTATTGATTTGAGTCTTCTCCCTTTTTCTCTTGATGAGTCTGGCTAATGGTTTATCAATTTTGTTTATCTTCTCAAAGAACCAGCTTTTAGTTTTATTGATTTTTGCTATTGTTTCCTTCATTTCTTTTTCATTTATTTCTGACCTGATCTTTATGATTTCTTTCCTTCTGCTAGCTTTGGGGTTTTTTTGTTCTTCTTTCTCTAATTGCTTTAGGTGCAAGGTTAGGTTGTTTATTCGAGATGTTTCCTGTTTCTTGAGGTAGGCTTGTATTGCTATCAACTTCCCTCTTAGCACTGCTTTTGCTGCGTCCCATAGGTTTTGGGTCGTCGTATCTCCATTGTCATTTGTTTCTAGGTATTTTTTGATTTCCCCTTTGATTTCTTCAGTGATCACTTCGTTATTAAGTAGTGTATTGTGTAGCCTCCATGTGTTTGTATTTTTTACACATCTTTTCCTGTAATTGATATCTAGTCTCATAGCGTTGTGGTCGGAAAAGATACTTGATACGATTTCAATTTTCTTAAATTTACCAAGGCTTGATTTGTGACCCAAGATATGATCTATCCTGGAGAATGTTCCATGCGCGCTTGAGAAAAATGTGTATTCTGTTGTTTTTGGGTGGAATGTCCTATAAATATCAATTAAGTCCATCTTGTTTAATGTATCATTTAAAGCTTGTGTTTCCTTATTTATTTTCATTTTGGATGATCTGTCCATTGGTGAAAGTGGGGAGTTAAAGTCCCCTACTATGATTGTGTTGCTGTCAATTTCCCCTTTTATGGCTGTTAGTATTTGCCTTATGTATTGAGTTGCTCCTATGTTGGGTGCATAAATATTTACAATTGTTATACCTTCCTCTTGGATCGATCCCTTGATCGTTATATAGTGTCCTTCTTTGTCTCTTATAATATTCTTTATTTTAAAGTCTATTTTGTCTGATATGAGAATTGCTACTCCAGCTTTCTTTTGATTTCCATTTGCATGGAATATCTTTTTCCATCCCCTCACTTTCAGTCTGTATGTGTCTCTAGGTCTGAAGTGGGTCTCTTGTAGACAGCATATATACGGGTCTTGTTTTTGTATCCATTCAGCCAGTCTGTGTCTTTTGGTGGGAGCATTTAATCCATTTACATTCAAGGTAATTATCGATATGTATGTTCCTATTCCCATTTTCTTAGATGTTTTGGGTTTGTTATTGTAGGTGTTTTCCTTCTCTTGTGTTTCTTGCCTAGAGAAGTTCCTTTAGCATTTGTTGTAAAGCTGGTTTGGTGGTGCTGAACTCTCTCAGCTCTTGCTTGTCTGTAAAGGTTTTAATTTCTCCATCACATCTGAATGAGATCCTTGCTGGGTAGAGTAATCTTGGTTGTAGGTTTTTCTCCTTCATCACTTTAAGTATATCCTGCCACTCCCTTCTGGCTTGCAGAGTTTCTGCTGAAAGATCAGATGTTAACCTTATGGGGATTCCCTTGTGTGTTATTTGTTGTTTTTCCCTTGCTGCTTTTAATATGTTTTCTTTATATTTAATTTTTGACAGTTTGATTAATATGTGTCTTGGCGTGTTTCTCCTTCGGTTTATCCTGTATGGGACTCTCTGTGCTTCCTGGACTTGATTAACTATTTCCTTTCCCATATTAGGGAAGTTTTCAACTATAATCTCTTCAAATATTTTCTCAGTCCCTTTCTTTTTCTCTTCTTCTTCTGGGACCCCTATAATTCGAATGTTGGTGCGTTTAATGTTGTCCCAGAGGTCTCTGAGACTGTCCTCAGTTCTTTTCATTCTTTTTCCTTTATCCTGCTCTGCAGTAGTTATTTCCACCATTTTATCTTCCAGGTCACTTATCCTTTCTTCTGCCTCAGTTATTCTGCTATTGATCCCATCTAGAGTATTTTTAATTTCATTTATTGTGTTTTTCATCGTTGCTTGGTTCCTCTTTAGTTCTTCTAAGTCCTTGTTAAATGTTTCTTGCATTTTGTCTATTCTATTTCCAAGATTTTGGATCATCCTTACTATCATTATTCTGAATTCTTTTTCAGGTAGACTACCTATTTCCTCTTCATTTGTTAGGTCTGGTGTGTTTTGACCCTGCTCCTTCATCTGCTGTGTGTTTTTCTGTCGTCTCATTTTGCTTATCTTACTGTGTTTGGGGTCTCTTTTTCACAGGCTGCAGGTTCGTAGTTCCCGTTGTTTTTGGTATCTGCCCCCAGTGGGTAAGGTTGGTTCAGTGGGTTGTGTAGGCTTCCTGGTGGAGGGGACTATTGCCTGTGTTCTGGTGGATGAGGTTGAATCTTGTCTTTCTGGTGGGCACGTCCACATCTGGTGGTGTGTTTTGAGGTGTCTGTGGCCTTATGATTTTAGGCAGCCTCCCTGCTAATGGATGGGGCTGTGTTCCTGTCTTGCTAGTTGTTTGGCATAGGGTGTCCAGCCCTGTAGCTTGCTGGTCGTTGAGTGAAGCTGGGTCTTGATGTTGAGATGGAGATCTCTGAGAGATTTTTGCCATTTGGTATTACGTGGAGCTGGTAGGTCTCTTGTGGACCAGTGTCCTGAAGTTGGCTCTCCCACCTCAGAGGCACAGCCCTGATGCCTGGCTGGAGCACCAAGAGCCTTTCATCCACACAGCTCAGAATATAAGGGAGAAAAAAATAGAAAGAAAAAAAGAGGATAAAATAAAATAAAATAAAGCTATTATAATAAAAAATAAGAAAAAAAATTATTAAGAGTAAATGTATTCAGAAAAAATTTTTTTTTAATTTTTAACAGTAGATTTATTAATTTTTTATAGTAAAAAATAAGAAAAAAATTAAAAAAAAAATTTATTAAGAAAAAAAAATTTTAATTTTTTAAAATAAAAAATATGAAAAAACTTATTAAAAATTTTTTTAATTTCTAAAAATAGAAAATACGGAAAAAATTATTAAGAAAACATATATTAGGGAAAAAAAATTTTTTTTAAGTTAAAAAAAAAAAAAAAAACAAAAAATGGACGGACCTAACCCTAGGACTGATGGTGAAAGCAAAGCTATACAGACAAAATCTCACCCAGAAGCATACACATATACACTCACAAAAAAAGGAAAAGGGGAAATTAATATATCCTGCTCCTAAAGTCCACCTTTTGAATTTGGGATGATTCGTTGTCTATTCAGGTATTCAACAGATGCAGGCACATCAAGTTGTTTGTGGAGCTTTAATCCGCTGCTTCTGAGGCTGCTGGGGGAGATTTCCCTTTCTCTTCTTTGTTCGTACAGCTCCCAGCGTTCAGCTTTGGATTTGGACCCGCCTCTGCATGTACGTCGCCTGAGGGCGTCCGTTCCCCACCCAGACAGGATGGGGTTAAAGGAGCAGCTGCTTCGGGGGCTCTGGGTCACTCAAGCCGGGGGAGGGAGCGGTAGGAGGAGGCGGGGCGAGCCTGCGGCGTCAGAGGCGTCGTGACGTTGCAGCAGCCTGAGGCGCGCCGTGTGTTCTCCCAGGGAAGTTGTCCCCGGATCACGGGAGCCTGGCAGTGGCGAGCTGCACCGGCTCCCGGGAGGGGCAGTGTGGAGAGTGACCTGTGCTCGCACACAGGCTTCTTGGTGGCGGCAGCAGCAGCCTTAGCGTTTCCTACCAGTCTCTGGGGTCCGCGCTGATGGCCGCGGCTCGCGCCCGTCTCTGGGGTCCGCGCTGTTAGCCGCGGCTCGCGCCCACCTCTGGAGTTCGTCTAGGCGGCGCTCTGAATCCCCTCTCCTTGCGCGCCGTGAAACAAAGAGACAAGAAAAAGTCTCTTGCCTCTTCGGTGGCTGCAGACCTCCTCTCCGGCTCCCTCCCGGCTCGCCGCGGCACGCCAACCCCTTCAGGCTGTGTTCACGCTGCCAACCACAGTCCTCTCCCTGCGATCCGACCGAAGCCCGCGCCTCAGCTCCCAGCCCCGCCTGCCCCAGCGGGTGAGCAGACAAGCCTCTCGGGCTGGTGAGCGCTGCTCGGTGCTGAGCCTCTGTGCGGGAATCTCTCCGTTTTTCCCTCTGCGCCCCTGTTGCTGTGGGATCCGCGCTGATAGCCGCGGCTCGCACCCGTCTCTGGATTTCGTTTAGGCAGCGCTCTGAATCCCCTCTCCTTGTGCGCCGCGAAACAAAGAGGCAAGAAAAAGTCTCTTGCCTCTTTGGCAGCTGCAGACTTTTTCCCGGACTCCCTCCCGGCTAGCACCAAAGCCCGAGCCTCAGCTCCCAGCCCCCGCCCGCCCCGGCGGGTGAGCAGACAAGCCTCTCGGGCTGGTGAGTGCTGGTTGTCGCCGAGCCTCTGTGCGGGAGTCTCTCCGCTTTGCCCTCCGCACCCCTGTGGCTGCGCTCTCCTCCGCGGCTCTGAAGCTTCCCCCCTCTGCCACCCGCAGTCTCCACCCGCGAAGGGGCTTCCTAGTGCCTGGAAACCTTTCCTCCTTCACGGCTCCCTCCCACTGGCGCAGGTCCCGTCCCTATTCTTTTGTCTCTGTTATTTCTTTTTTCTTTTACCCTACCCAAGTATGTGGGGATTTTCTTGCCTTTTGGGAGGTCTGACGTCTTCTGCCAGCGTTCAGTGGGAGTTCTGTAGGAGCAGTTCCACGTGTAGATGTATTTCTACTGTATCTGTGGGAAGGAAGGTGATCTCCGCGTCTTACTCTTCCGCCATCTTGCCCCTACTCCTATTTTTATTTTTTAAATTAATTTTGTACTAAACTTTTTATTTTGAAATAAATTTAATTTAAAGAAAAGTTGTAAAGATAGTACAGAGAGCACCCATATCTTCAATATCTGGCTTTTCCTATTATTACTATGTTATCTAAATAAGCTAAGAAACCAAAATTGGTACATGTATTAACTAAACTCCAGATTTGATTCAACTTTAACTTGTCTTCCATGAATGCTTTTTTCTATTCCAGGATTCAGTCTTGGGATAGAAATTGTTTATAACCATCATGTCTCTATAGTCTTTTCTAGTTTGTGAATTCTTTCCTTACTTTTCATGATCTTCACATTTTTGAGAAATATTGGTTGGAGATTTTGTAGAATGTTCCTCAATATGGGTTTGTCTGATATTTTCTCATAATTAAACTAAGGAAATTGAGGCTTAAAGAGGTCAAGTAACTTGACCATACCAGTAGGAGCTGGATCTGGAACTTAAAATAAGTTTTCTCCATCCCAAAGTATATGATTTTTCCACTATATATGAATTACACATATATAAAATATACTTTAAAAATCTTTTCATAATATCAAAATGTCTGAGAGTAAAGGGTTTTAATAGTTATTTTAATAATCTCATTAAATTTTTTCTATAATAGTTTAAGATTAATAGCTATTTCACTTGGATACAGTAATACAAAAGTGATTTTGTGGTCACAGTATTCCCAGATCCAAGTATATTCTGAATATTGTTACATTTCTAAAATTCTCCAGGTGGATAAAAATTCATTTTGTTAAGAAGCATTTAGCTGAAGGTGCTGCTGAAAGCAGTCTCACTTCATTTTCCTCAGAGTGCACACTTGCTGCTAATTTTGTTTTTGCATTGAAAGTAAGCATAAAAAAAAAAAAAAAAATGTTTGACAGGTACAGGGGAAAGTCAAATCAGAGTCTTGTGAATATTGTTTGAGAGATGTTAACTTTTAGACATCCAGTTCCTAATTCTCAAAGATACTTAAAATATTATTAAAAGTCATTGAGTATGGAAAAAAATCCATAAATTCCTGCAAAACCTTGTAAAATAAATTTCCTGGTAGCTGAACAAAGAGTTGAATTAAAACGAAATATGCAGGTGAAAAGTCCATTCCCTGTATCGGTTTGGATAACTCTCACTAATTGAACATGAACTAGAATAACTGGTCACTTCTCTATTTCTGTGTTTCTTCTAGAATGGTTTTATGTAGCCTGACATTATAAGCTCGCAATAAAGTTTGCTGCTCAGAAGACAAGTGATCTGAGGTACAAGGGAAAGGTGACTGTTTCACACATTTGATGGGAAGTTATGACAGAAGTAAAACAAATCAAAATAACTGAGTAGGCATTGAAGTGACATCTGTAGAAATCTTAAAAAGTAGACTAGCTTCTCACTGGTTTAGTATGGCCCTGATTATCAGTACATCTGGGATTCAAAAAGAGAGAATACCAGGCAAAAGTTTAAAGAAGGTGAGGGACTTCCCTGGCGGTCCAGTGGTTAAGACTTCGCCTTCAAATGCAGGGGGTACCGGTTCCATTCCTAGTTGGGGAGCTAAGATCCCACATGCCCCGTGGCCAAAAAACCAAAACATAAAACAGAAGTAATACTGTAACAAGTTCAATAAAGACTTTAAAAATGGTCCACATCAAAAAAAAAACTTCAAAAAAACTCTTTAAAAAAAAAGAATAAAGTAGTTGGCATTTTTTCCCATCCTTCCTTACCACCTGTATTACAGTTTTTCCTTCACTAGAATCACTTTCTGTTATTTATCTAGATCACTCTTGCCAAGTGGAAAAGATACAGTTTTAAAACCTTGGTGTATGTTCCTTAGAGTCTGTATTTTAAAAGCCAAACCCTTAATAAGAACAGGGATCAATGATATGTTTTCATACACAGTGGCATCTGGATAGGAAACATATTTTCAGCAATTAGACCATTAAATCATTCAAAATTTATCCATTTCTAAGGTCAGCCTGGGATTGATATTTTTAAAATTATCTACTTTAGCTACAAGAAACAAGGACAATTTACTTATCCAATAATATCTATCAAACACTTACTATGTATGCGTCAGGCACGAACTCATAGTGATCAACATCAGACGGAGGTCCCTGCTCTCATGAAGCATATATTCTTCGGAGGCTGCAATAATACGACATATATACACAAGTAAATTTTGTCAAATGGTGATAAGTGGAAAGACTTAAAAATAGGAAAGTAAATTGTGCATATATAAAGTGATGGGATTGTAAACTTTTCTTCCTTAAGCAATAGGATGGAACATACATTATCAGAGTGAAGGGATATTAGTATATACATAATTATTCATATGTATTTAGATTATTTTTCCCAGGCAGAACATATACTGACTTCAAAATTCTCTTTTAATTCTGCATTCCATTTATGCTCAAAATGGCACATGGAGTTCTGCAAATTCAATAGAAATTAGAGTCTGTTTCTGGAAGAGTGACAAATGTGTGGGCACTTATCCTAGGATTCAGTAAGTTTTTCTTGGAGACTTTGCTATTAGAGCAGAAATCAAAGAGTCCTATCACCTTCACTAGTTTATTCAACAAATATTTATTGGGCTTCCGTTATGTGCTAGGCACTGGATATACATGTTGTCAAGCATGGAGCAGAAAGAGCTCTTGATGTCACAGAACTTAGGACCTGTAAGAAATATAGATAATAAATCATTTCAACAGTTAAGAGTATCAAGAAAGGTGAAGTAAAGGGTGCAATGAGAATACACCACAAGGATATGACATGGACACCAGTGGTCATTTAAAGACTTCTTGGGGAAGTAAAATTAACACTGAGACTGCAGGAGGAGTAGAAGTGAGCTAGTAAAGTGTTGGAGGGATTCTGGAAGATGGAGAAGGTGGGATAATTGAGAGCAGGCAGAGATCAGCGTTTCAAAGTTCTGTAGGCAAGAGAGACTATGGTGAGTATGGGGAGCAGAAAGGTTGGGAAAGCAGGAAAAACCAGTGATGGAAATGTAGGCAGCCCTGATTCTCTTACACTTTATCGTCCACGTTAAGATTTTGTTTAACCTTATCCTAAGGAAATGGGAAGTTAAGCAAATGTCTTAATAGGGTAGAAAGGGGGCACAATGAAAAAAAGTTAATTTACAGAGCAAAAAAGTGGATAGAATTGGGCATGATTGGGAGAAAGGGGATCAGTTATGAGGATATTGCAGTAATATGGGTGAGAAATCCTGTTAAGTTGGATGAGGATTGTGGCAGTGGTGGAAATAGAGGAATAAGAAAAACAGGAGATCAGTGATAGTTTAGATATCAGTTATGCTCAAAACAACTCACTTTGGCCATGGTCTGGGAGACAGCTTAAAAATCAAAAGCATTACTGGGTATTAAAGAAGGAGGATGTTTCTTAGCGAACAGATATCTGAACACTTTAAGGCAGGTAGGCAAAGAATTTAACAGCTATTGCCACAAGTTCTGTACATATTTATACTGGCTCCAAATGAGCTCAAACAACCCCATAAGCATTATCAAATTAACACCAGAACATCATTTTGAATGAAGTAAACTGCCAATAGTATTGTTTGATGCCTGTCTAAAGACTATATATTTTCTTGACTTTTGAGAGGAGATGCTGATTGTTGGCCCCTTGACATCACAGGAATTAAGTAAGTTTTATAAGCTTGGTAAGACCTTAGCTGCATCCTAAGTCCCAGTCCACTAGTGGGTGTGAGCAGGCATGCACTTGGTTGTGGGTTTGTGGAAGATGGCTTAACTTAGAAACAGTCGAGAACAAATTGAAGAATTTCTGAACAGCAGTATCACGCCTCTTATAACGCGTAAAATCAGAATTTCTGGTGCTCTTTTGCCACCTTTTGCCAAAAATTTGATTTGGAATCAGCTGTGTGATTGACGACACCTGTCTACTTTACTGAAGAGATATGACAACTTCTTTTCTGGGTAGCGCTGTACCCATCTTTGCAGGAATGGTTTGCAGGCAAGTGAATATGGGAATAGCATTCTCATGAAAACAAGCTCTACCACAAATGGAGAGAGATACAAATCTCTTTAAAAAGACATGGAAGCAACCTAAATGTCCATCGATGGAGGAATGGAAAAAGAAGATATGGTGCATATATACAATGGAATATTACTCAGCCATAAAAAAGAACAAAATAATGCCATTTGCAGTGACATGGGTGGGCCTAGAGATTGTTATACTGAGTAAGTAAGTCAGACAGAGAAAGACAAGTACCATATGATATCACTTATATGTGGAATCTAAAAAAATGGTACAAATGAACCTATTTATAAAACAGAAATAGAGTCACAGATGTAGAAAACAAACTTATGGTTACCAAGGGGGAAGGGAGAGGGGAGGGATAAATTGGGAGATTGGGACTGACATGTACACACTACTATATATAAAATAGATAACCATTGATAATAAGAACCTACTGTATAGCACAGGGAACTCTACTCAGTACTCTGTAATGACCTATATGGAAATAGAGTCTAAAAAAGGGTGGATATATGTACATATATAACCGATTCACTTTGTTGTATAGCAGAAACTAACACAACGTTGTAAATCAATACTCTAATAAAAGTTAATTTTAAAAAAGGCCAGTGAAAATCAGGCTATAGACCAAAAATGACTTAGGCATGTCAATAAAATAAATGGAATAATTTTTGCTTTTCTTCCTTTGACCTGGGGATCTATATTCTTAAAGCTGTAAGGTATGATGTCTTGGCTTAGTGATTTGAGAAGCAGTGACAGAAGTGAAGAGTTTGCCTCTGAGAGGTAAAAATGTTTTTGAGATATGAGGACAGGACACTAAAAGAATTATGGTCTGAATAAAATTTTTTTTAAAGCAGGTGAAATGTAAAAATAATTTACAACATTGTTCTATAGCATACAACTTGAGATTTTACTGGCCATTCATTCTGAATGTTTGCTCTTATAGACTTTCTTCACTTAGCCCTGGTTACTTTCTCACAAAGTCAGCAAACCTGTAAAGCATTGCAGAGTTGTTTATCTTCTGCAGGTACATGGCTCAGTGAGCTCTTTGTTTAGGTCAATGCAAGCATATTGTTATTTTTATACTTTTGGGGGAAATACACTGAAGGTTTTGTCCCTATTATTCTACTTGAGCAATTTCATACATATTGTTAATGATGGACTGACAATAGCTAGATCTGACTTACATAGCAGTGGGCTGAAAAGATTATGCAGTAGTTTTGACAGATGTCAGAATGCAGTTGACCCAAAATACTGCCCTTCTGCTGACTCTCATGCCTCTAACCCGACTGACATATGTTTAGTTTGTAATATTTATACTGCCCCTTAATTACCATATTGTAATACTTATTTTAAATGCTTAGAATACAACTTTCCCTGAGAAGACATTGCACATTCGATATCAACCCATTAGTAATGATTAATTTATCTGATTACCTATTATCACTTGTTGTTACAAACTTCAGGTTAGGTCATGAGAAAAAATGTTAATTTTGGTTTGGCAGAGACGAATAGAAGTATTAGAAACTAGAGTTGGCATGATCTCACGATGGGGGTTATGGGAGGTGTTGAATTGGGCAGTGAGGGAGCAGTGTGCCAGCACTTGTATGGTGGAGTTTTAACAAACTGTGAGTTGGACAAAAATTATGGACTAAGGCAGGGGGTGTTATTGTAGCATAGCTAGTTAAAGGCACTGTCTTTGGAATCCAACAAATCTGGGATAGCATACTAGCTCTGTCACTTAGTAAATGTGTGGCTTTGGGAAAGTCACTTAACCTCTTAAAGCTTTGATCTAGAATTATTTTTATGCACTTTGTACAGAAATCCCTAAATATGCTCTAAGACTAGATAATTTAAGTGACAATTCATAAAAATGTTTAGCCATAGTTTTCAGAGATCTTTGTCTCCCAGAGACAGAATCATGGCCTTTTAGAAGTAAGGACCTTATTGCTATCTATCATTCCTGAGAGATACTGAAATCCATCATATTTAGGGTGATCACATAATGCCTCTCAAATCAGGACACCTTTGAAAGTGAGAGGAGGCACTTAAAACAACTAATATATAATAATTGATCTAGAAGAGGTATAAATTGGAATTCCCTCAGTTAAACTATTTCAATCTAATGATGTTGAATGTTTGCACATAGGACAGAAAAGTTTAGAGACAAATTGCCTGGGCACCTAATAAAGGCAAAAGATTCTAAAAAGAATAAATGTTTTCTCTTCCCTTTCCTCCTGAACTGTTAGTAAAAACTATATCAGCATAAAGCATTTTTGATTTATTCTACTCTATGTAAAATATTGCTATAGTGAATCATATATCTACACAAATATTTTAGCAGATATATTTTTCTTTTAACTTGAGTTCATCTGTAATAAGAAATTGAACCAATCAAAACACATTCATATGGTTACATTTAAATATATCTACACTTTAAAAATAATAAAGCTGATTGACTTTAACTTTCATTCTGTTGATGAATAACTGACATATTAGTCTGAACATGGAGTCAGTAACAGTGCATTAATATCAGGTTTCTAATTTTTGAACCATTAGACTTATTTGCTTTCTCATGTCTTTATTTCCCTATGAATTAAATAGAATTTATACCATTGACAGTGAAGGACTCTGTAAACATCCTCTGATTATTGATCTTATAGAGGTAAGATGATAATATAAGTATCATTCACATTCTATTCTAATACCTGATTATTTTAGGTGTCTTAAGCGGGTAACTAAAAATACCAATATTAGCATAATTTACTAGTTAATTAATTTAGAATTTGTGTTTTTCCATGAATGATTTAAGAAATAGTACAGGAATATCTGTATTTAAAAAGATAAATGATTTAAAATAAGCAAAAGGAAAATAAGATTAGAAAGAAAAGATGACCTCTGGAATGATGTTAGAATATAAAACATAGGTCATGAATTTATATCTGCTTCCTGGTAGGGGTACATAAATATGTCCGTTAGCTTTAGCAGTCGAAAAAAAAGAGCAAAACACTGTGAGATACAACAGTGAGAAAGTCCATAGGCAAAAAATAAAACCACTGGTCCCCCAGAGCACGTACTCATACTGAGAGTAGAAAAAAGTTTCTTCCATGAGAAATGTACATAGTATGACTTCCTTCCCATTTCTACAAGGTTAGTTATGCTATCATCCAATAATATCAGATAACATTATTTTCCCTTTTTTAAGTTACTGATTCCAACACTAAAAATACCTAACAATCTACCTTATTTTTTTAACTTACTCATTCAAGTAGCTTGTTTTTGTACTGTGTATGTAACGGTTTGATGTTTTAATTGTATTCTTCCTATATCTGATATGAAAATATGTATGCAGATTGCAATGTGAAGTAAATATTTATGAACTTTCATCAGATTGTTTAACATAAATGCTCATGTGGAGGCACACTGTTTTAAAATGTAGTCCTCAGTTCTTCCCATATAATGTCTTTTTTTAGTTACAGACCACTCTAGCCTTCTTCCCTATAGGAGACACTATTTTTCTTATGTCAATAGCCTTAAGATTAAGAAAGCTGGTTCAGGGAGCTGTGTTCCACTGTACATGATATTCTAAGGGGGTTAAAGGGAGAGAATTTTGGCCTGCGGATCTTGCATCTGTGAGTATGAAGTAGATTTGTCCGATTTGAGCATCAGGGTTGCCTCTGCTAAAGCAAACTCACCTCTGTGAATGTGAGTGTGATGCAAAGTGTATTTTTAATATGCATCTAAAATGAAGACTAAGCAGTTTTTAAAAATTATACATAACACAAATTGGAGAATGGGCAATCATCTGGCAAATTAAAAATGAAAATAAATGTTGGCATTTAGGAGCTCCAATAAATATCATCCCTGTCCTCCTCTGGGTTTGGAACTAATTGAAATACAGACTTAGATTCCAATAGATGAAGATTTTAAAAATAAGAATTTGAGATACCACTTTGACCTGTGGCCACAGTTAAGTCTCCGAAAATGTAATTAAACTATGATCTCTCCCTTGGTCTGGTAAGCTTGCTGGAGAGATTAACATGTGTCCTGAGAAAAGGATGCTCAAAAAGGAGGATCCAAAACCAATGAGGTTAGATTTGGCTTCATGTAGCAGAAAACTCAAAATAACAGAGGCTCAAACAAATAAAAGTTTATTTTGCTCTCACGTACAAGAAGTCTGGATAGCGGATATATCAGGGTGTGTATCGTGGTGCTGTGGTCGTTAAGGAGCTGGGGTTCTTTGTTTACTAGCTGTGTTACCTTGGAAAATTACTTCTTCTTACGAGTCTCAGTTTCCTCATATATAAAGTCAGTGTAGTGATGTCTGCATCTCAGAATTGTTGTCAACTTTGTTGTTAAAATTAAACAAGATATAAGGCAACCATCAGAGTAGGTGTAGTGTATACTATTTAACTTTCAGAACTACAGATGAAAGTAAAAAAGTAAGAAGTTTCAAGATTTAAAAAAAAATACATAAAGAAGCAAAGGTGAAACTACAATGACAGAAAACAGAGCTGTAGTTGTTAGGGAATAAGGATGGTGCGGAGTTGACTCTAAAGGGAGGTGGGAATTTTTTGGCATGATGGTATTGTTATATGTCTTGATTTTGGTGGTGATTATGTAACTGTAAATGTTCATAAAAACTCACAGAACTCTACACGTAAAAGGGTGAATTTATTGAATGCAAATAAAAGTATATTTTTAAAAATGGAAAAAACCCATAAAATAGAGCCATAAAATTAAAAGCTTGAAGATTCCTTGATTTGTAGGCATATGCTAAAACATACATACATACATTATGCACAGAGATATACACTGAATAATTATACACTTTATTGCTTGATCTGCAGATGGACAGGATTAATCTAGAAAAGAGAGTCCTAGATTTTTAGATCTGGAAGAAACCTTATAAGCTTATAGACTAATCACATTAAAAACTAAGAAATTTGAGGTCTGTCAAGATGACGTGATTGGTAAAGAAAGGACACAAATCTGTTTCTTTGATGGCAGAGCAGTATTTAGAATCATGTTTCCTATTAGAGTCCTGTGCATTCTGCTATGTCATAATTTCCTTCTTTAAAAAAAATTTTTAGAGCAGTCATAATTTTTTAAATTAAAAAAGTTGCTTTTTCTAAAGTAGAAAAATATTAATACTAATCTTAATTGCTGGATACAGAAATCAAAACATTTAGCACTATTCTGAACTACAAGCCAGATGAAAAATACAGGGAAATCTGAAGTTATTGTTGAAACTCCTATAAGTCACATGAATACCAGAATAGCTATGTCACTTTAACTGTGTGTGGTTGAATGCCCACACTTTACTAAATCATCTCTGTAGCTTTGGTATAAAAATTCTGGACAAGATGTCAAAAGACTAGGATCCCATCTTAACTTCACCACAAATCTGCTCTCACTTCATGAGTAAATCTTATTCCCTTGAGCTCTTAGTTCCCTCATTTGGTTTGGACTAGATTAGCACTTTTCAAATATTAGGAAACACATTTAAAAAATGAAATCTCAAATGGAACCTTAACATCTTAAAGATTAAAGAAAACTGCTTCATCTGAAGCAGGGTGGGAGCCTCTGGTCCCTACCACTCAGCCTCCTCCACCAACCACTCTTCAGGCATACTTTAAGATACTGCTCTGGAGTCTTAGGGTGCCAGGAACACAGTTTAAAAACTCCTAGAAAAGAAGTCCTTAAGGTTCTTTTCTCTTTGAAAATACTCTAATTTGTGAGCCCAAAAATGAAAGGAAAGGCATTAGGCATTTGTTTTTCTAGCTGTAAGAAAGATGAAAAATAACAGATACTATGTAAGTCTTTTTCAATACAGTTGTGCGTCATTTCATTGAGACTTTAACCTTTGCCTTAAAAAAAAGGATTAAAGAACAAAAGAGAATAACTATCTTTTTGTTTGTAGTAAATCCATGTTGTAGAACGTTATCAACAAAGCTTGCATCATGAATATGTGTATACTGGGGCCACAGTAACTTGGACTAACACCTGCAGTAACACTGCTGCTGTAGGTCTTGTATATCCAGCATTAGTCCAATGGGAGAGCTTGGGAGGATCTATCAGGAAATTTGGTGATTATCAGTGAAATAAATACTATTGCCAGGTTGTCCTTGGTCATACACATGCAGATTATGGATTATAAACAGACACACAAATAAATGTTCTATGATGATAAACAAAAAGGCAGAAATAAGATTCATTACAAGAACACAGTGAAGAAAAACTTCAAATAGTGTTGATGGTATAATAAAATGATTAAAAACAAATATCATGGGACTAAAGTGTAGCAGCCTGGATGCCCCAAGTTTGTATAAACCCAGTGGCTCAGGTATATAGTATAAAATAAGCATGTTTGTCCAAAAAGAGAAGCAATACTGACCCCATAATAGTCTTTTGCTACATACTTGGGCAAAACTATCACCAGCAGCAATGTTTCAACACAGACAAAAGCATCAATAGTAGAAATGAGATGAAAGGAGTTCTAATTTGAATAATTGTATTTGGGGATACAGATAAGAGGCTGTGACAAGGAAATCCTAAAACACAGTGGCTCAAACAAAGTAGATGTTTAATGTAACTAACTAGAGGGAGGCTGCTGAGTCATTTAGGAACCCAGGTTCTTTCTATATTGTTGCTCTGCTATTCCCTAAAGTTGTCTTCAATTGCTTGGTGGACACTGGCTCACCACTGTTTGCTTTATCTACTGTGAGATGTGGAAAGATAATTAGAGGGCAAGTGACTTTTCTCTTTTAAAGATAGAAGGCTGAAGTTGCCCCCATTACTCTTGCTTAATTACCATTAGCAAGAGACAAATCACATGGTCACATGAGGCTGCAAGGAATGCTGGGAACTCTAGTTGGGTGATCATATCTTGAGGAGGAGAAGAGTGTTCCTAAAAGGAAGGATAAGAGAAAGGAAACTAGAGGATAAAGTCTCTGCCACTGAATGTAAACCCATTTGTGTAACGAAGTTTCATTTTGCAATGCAGGAAATGCTTTTATGTTAGATTAATGGAATAAATGAGGGGCCTTTGGCTGAGGAAAAATGAAAGACATATGTAAGAGGGAGATAGAATTTTTACTTACTTTGTAGCATGATTGTTATGAATGGAGAGCAATGGAGTTCTGATGTTGATATCCTCTTGATGCAGAGCCCCTTTGAGTCATGTGTGGAATACAAGTTCCACTTTGATTTGTATTTTCTGGTAGTTTAGGGAGCAACTGGTTAAGTCCTTGCAGAATCTAACAAAAATTTGGTTTTATTTTCATCAGACTTCTCTGAGGGAATGATAGTCATGCAAACATATGTCAAATTGTCTGTTCAAATTCTTAAACATTCAACTTCAATCCCTTTTGGAAAGAAGACATGGAATAAATCCAATCTATTGGGGGAAATCTATATGTTATCAATATTTGACTATAGGGATACCCTCAGTATTATTGACTTTCTGTTAGGAGACTAAAAGCTGTATGTCCAACTTGGCACTCACATAGGGTGCCCCTTGAACAACTTGTTCCAAGCTTCTGACTTAACTTCTTTTGTAGGATAGCTAGTAATATGTATTTAGTCTAGGATAAATTTTGGTGAATTAACTAAACTTAGTAAATCAGAAGTCCTATACAAGAGTTAAGTACAGTCATTTATATGTGGATTTTAATCACTTTTTAAGGTCAGGTTTGCAAACAGCGTAAATGCTACAAACTTACTCTCTCACATTTTCTTTCTCAAATTCCTGAATAGACTCCTACAGAGTTACACTGTTTGTGTTTGAAAGATCATATCCTGACTTCTCCTATGGAGGCTTTGCTCAGTTTAGAAAATTTTTGCAGCTGAGGTGAAACTATAGCTTGCTGGGGAAAATCAACATGAAACAATTGATCACTCATCCAAAAACATGAATTCTAACAGTTGGTAACTGCTGAAAAAGTATGCTGGCGTCAGATGATAAATATGTAAGGGAAATAATTCTGCAGATACACAATAATTTCTAAAATAATTTTTTTTCTGTTTAGGGATCACTTTTTTGGGGGCTTTTTATTAAAAGGAGAACTTTGTTTTCCTAAGTGAAAACAAATCTTTATTTCTAAAGGGCCAATATCCTGCTGTTTTTACCTATATGAAGTTATGTGAGATACCGTGGTATGCTACAAAGGAAATTGCATATGGAATTTCTTCACTTAAAATCAAAGTTCTGTGAGTGAAAGTGTAGTAATTAATAAGTAAACATCATATATTCATAGAAAAATTTCTAGTAATTGAATAAAAGAATAATCACAAAAACCCAAATGATTGATAATTTTCCTGCAACTGAATGGTTTTTAAGTGTCCTCCAAAATTTGATCCCAATATTTAGACTAAATCTACAAATTTATATCCTTATTTAGATATTTTTCCCTATAATGCTAATAATGAAAGTCCTTAATTCATGTGATTATGGTAAAGATTAAAGTTTGGTTAACTCTTAAGCACTGTGCCTGCCACATAGTTGCATACTTGATTAGTGATTATTCTTATTATAGATTCATGAATTCCTAGAATGGTTGCTAATCAAGCTGTTTCATAAACCTGAAGTCTAATTTACATTCTGGACTTGAAATCCAGGTAAAAGTAAAAGCAAAGCATCATTTATTATGAAGAGTGCTTTGATTATCTTTGATCTAACATGTTTTAAATTTGCATGGCTTTATAAAACAATGTCAGGTGGACACCCTTAATTTGATTTCATGTGACAAAATTGTATGCAAAAAGAACAATTTTCCCTGAATTATAAAATCCCTTATATAGTTAAAGAAAGAATTTTCCCCTTAAATAAAAAAGTTCCCTATCAGGGACTTCCCTGGTGGTCCAGTGGTTAAGACTTCATCTTCCAATGCAGGGGGTGCAGGTTCAATCCCTGGTCAGGGAGCTAAGATCCCACATGCCTGGCAGCCAAAAAACCAAAACATAAAACAGAAGCAATGTTGTAACAAATTCAATAAAGACTTTAAAAAGTGGTCCACATCAAAAAAAATCTTCAAAAAAAAGTTCTCTATCATATATATATATGAACGTATACATACACAAAATATACACAAATATATAAAAACAAAAAATATATATACAAAATAGAGAATACAAAAGGTGTTCTTCCCCAAGGAAGAGAAATGAAAACTAAAATGATTTCTGCTGGGAATTCCAAGGCTCCTGACTTGAGGATGTGAACTGTTACAACAGTTGCATAATTTGTATTGTAATAGACAGTATCTGGTGAAAATTGACTGTATAAGCTAAAATAGTAGCTTATACAATATTTTTCTAAAAATGTTATATTATGCTAGTACCTAATCGAGTTTTATCTCTATATTACTATTTTTATTTGTACATTCTCTAGCAGCAGAAAAAGTTGGAAGTTATAAATAGGGAACTAGAACTCTTAGTCCCAGCAGCTGAGAACAAGTTTGGTGACATGAAAAAGGTGAAACTGTCATTTTTGGAAGAACGCTTAATCTGCTCTGCGTTGGATGACAATACATCAATCCCTTCAAAGAATTAATTCACTTTACATTTGTTTTTGCTTTTTTTTGTGCACCGAAATTTGACCTTTCTGTGAAGTCAAATATATTGCTCCCTTATGATTTATCTCACTAATTTAGTGTCCTTCTTATTCAGGGGCTAGTAAAAAGTCACTATTTTATTCTAGCATTTTATCTTAACATAGTTTTTATCACTTGAAATTTATTTTGGTTTATATGAAAACATGATCTAAAGTGATTTGTAGCCAAAATAGCTAATTGTCTCAGAGCCATTTATTGAAAGTTATTTTCTTACCTTGTTCATTTGACCTCCTTATATTATGTAATATATTATTAAAATTAATATTAAGTATTCATAGTATTTCTTCTGTTTTATTGATTATTTCTGTCCTTATAGCAACACCAAACTCTTTTAATTATAGTACCTTTATAGTATGTTTTAATATAAGGTAGGGCTGCTTCCATCTTATTACTCTTTAAAGAGAAAATTTAAGTAAAACTCCTGCAGGTACATGTATACATGGAAAACCTATTGGGAAATTTTTTTTAGTCAGCATCCTAACACATTCTCCCATCCAGGCTCTCAGCCATGGGCATAGTATAAAGGATCCCTCTTGCTGTGTCCCATTGCTTTAGGGCATCTCAGAAAGTTCTGCCTCTGAACTGCTTCCTGAGTCTTGCCTGTGCTTTATTTTATACATTTTTCTTTTTAAAAATCAAAATCAAGTTCTTATTTTCTGATTCTCTTTTGGGTCCTGATAATTTACACTGCTTCAAACTTGTTGAGACAGTTGTAGCTCACTCTTCACTCTGAAGACACAGACAAGTTATATTTGTTCTTCTGCCCTGGAAGTGTGGTGAAAGTTGGGGAGAAGTGAGTATGGATTGCTACTATGTTAATAGTGATGTTATTATTTACTAGATTTATCAACTACTGTCCAGTGTTTGTTTTCCTCTCTGTATTTTATAGTGCTAGCTATATTGTCTTCTTGTGCTTATGGGGGTCTTGCACCATGCAAGCCAAACCACAAAGCAGGACCATTCCTAGCTGCTTCTCTTTGGTATTTCCCCTCCAAATTTTACCATTTAGCACCTAAATATGAAAATAAACCAGTACTACCTTATACCTACATTGATGCCACTATTGCCTTTAGGGTTTCAAAAGAAAAACTTTTAATACTGATTTCTAAATTTTTACTTAGGAAATAAAAGTTGATTGTATGCTAGCCTGTGTTGAATTTTCTTTTAGATATCAAATCATATTCTCCTCTAAGGAAAGGGGCATAGCATTTATTCAGGTTAATATTGTAAAAGGGAGGCACAGAAAACATAGATGTTGAAAACATTTTCTGTAATTTAAATCAATGAGACACTTTATGCAATCTTAGTGTACAAAAGGCAACTGGTAACAACTGGATATTTTAGCACACAAGACTAAAGATCACAAACTGTATGAGATTAAAAAATATCCATTGTACATAATCTTTAGCAACTTCAAATGCTAAATAATTATGTTTAAAAAACTAAAACCAGTTTTAATTGATTTGGACACAATGAGTATATATATATATATCTTCACTTTTCATGTGGAGATATTGCAAAAATAAGGTACATGATAAACTTCTGTGACCTCTTAAAGCTTGAAATCTTGGTTTAAAGAAGTAATTTTCCTTTCTAAAGCATGCATCTGAGAATAGTATCTATAAGTATTTTAAAATTTTCTTGAAAGTACAACTTGGTTAATTCTTAATGATAACTATGATTTTCATGAGGGGGAAAGAAGAGAGAAAGTATATGAAAGGTCAGTTCCTAAAAATTTAAAATATTAAATGTTGCCCAGTCAATGTATAGCATTATAATCTATACATTGGTCATAACAAATTCAAAGCATTCAAGATTTAGTTGCCTTTGGTAACATGGGCCTGAGCATAGAACCTTTTCAATTACTTCTCTTCAAAGATGACCTAATGTTTTGTCTTGTCCACACAAATGCATTCAGAGAGAAAATGGAAAGTCTTTCACAACAAATCCCATATGTAGATATGGCTTTAGCTCTTAAAATGAAACATTCATACTTTTTATTATGAAATTTTAGCTTTTTCTGATTAAAGGATTGAAAACAAATGTTTATTCCTTAACATTGTTCTCTGATTTCACATTGCTTGTTTCAGCGTGAAAATGAACATACTACCAAGTTGATCAGTCATGATGAGAATAGAGTCCAACTTCTGATTCACTTCCACATGGTCAGTGCCATACAGGCACAGGATGAATCACAGGTGACCACATTTCCACATATGTTATAATCATTTAAAAAAATAAATAGAGTTTGAGTCACTTTGTAAAAACAGGATGAAAAACATGTAGTTGAATGAATGTGGTCTAGAAATGGACTCGGATTTTTGGAGTTAAATAATTAAAAAGGTACCAAATAAAAGAATGAATTATTGAAACATTCCCTTGAATCTTCGTAGGCTATTCTTATCTTCTATGAGTTGGAGAACTGCTTTAGGATCTTTCATAAAGTTCCTTATTAACTTACACTGACACTGAATTTTTAATGTCAGAGACTTTTCTTAACACTTTAAAGGCAAAATATAAAATATTATTTCAATTAAAAGGACAAACTCTGACAGATCTATATAGCTTTCAAGTTTAAAAAGTTAAATAGTTCTAAGACTTACAAAGGCCTCATTAGGGAGAATTGAGGGTTGATGTCACCTAATTAATCCTGAAGGACTTCTGGATTTTGTCATGTAAATGGCAATGGCCTTTGTTAATGCTTAATTAGCTGCTCAGTCATTAAAAATAACTTTGATAATCTCCTGTACACCTGAAACTAATACAACATTGTTCGTTAATCAACTATATACTACAATTTAAAACAAAAATTTAAAAAAACCTTTGATTTTGAAGTGTTCTTTTATACAAATTCAGAAGAGTTGAGGCAGATTAAGAGGAACTACTGCATAGTTATTATTGATCATTTAGCATTATATGAATATATTTCTTCAATTGATGATGGTTGATTTCTACAGAATACGAGAAACATTTATTTCATTGTCATTCTATTAATAATTGCATTCAAGGCTATTTTACAGATTTAAATTATTGCGATTATCATCTTGACAATGTTTAACTTCCCATAATTTGACCAGGGTCTTCTGGTCAGGAACTTCAAAAACATTTTGAACCTGTGTGATACTCCAAAATAGTCTTCTTTAAAGCTCCTGGATTTTGAGCTTCCTGCCAAGCATGTGTCCCTGAGGCACTCAGTATTTTAGTCTAATCCCGTGTCTTCCTAATGCTCATCGAACTAGGTCTCCAGAATTCTATTACTTGGAAAGATATCAGATGCAGTGGGCCACAATGGCACTTGAAAATGACACATTAATATCAGTCAGGGCAGTAGCCACTTTGAATCCCATGAGAAAAGTGAAAGAGTAGCAACCTGGAAAATCCTCACTAGTCTATTTTCAGACCGTCTGGTCTCTTTCTTCAGAATCATTCTACAATTTCTCTGAAGTTACAAGTGTGGCAGTTCATGTATGAATTTTGCAAAATGAAGTAATAGGCTCTGGTAGCTTGTGAAATATTTTTTTTGAATTTATAAGCCAGTCTTGAATAGCAGTTGCTATTAGTATTTTAAATGTATTAGTATTTTAAATCTCAAGGTCTTTATTGAAACATGAAGCTTAGATGCTTCCATGGTTCTTCTGGTCATAGTTTAATTTTTTACTTTTATTTCCTAAGTTGAATCTGAGGTACTTTGTTGAGTTTCGTGGTTTGATAAATATTCTTCTAGAAGAGCTTTTACCCTGTTTTTGATTTAGAAATATCCAACATGCTTTTACTTATTTGATAGGTCTTGTCTAGTATATCTTTATATTAAAAAGTATGGCTTTATAATAAATATTACTTAATAGTACAGAACTATGTTTATACTTTCTCTTAGATATAAAGTTGAAAGGCAAAGGCAAATGGGGGCTTGTTTCATTCATATTTAAAATTTTCATCTGATAAAGAAGAATAATAATGCATAGAACAAGATTACAGTGGACTGTTCGGACAGAACCAACATTTCAGCAAGAAGCAGTACTTCAAAATAATGACTACAAAGCTCAAAGAAGGCCCACTGAGAAAACTCAGACTTGATAATGTGACACAAACATGCCAAACCAGTGGAATAACATAGCTACACACATAAAACCTGAATGTTGGAGCAGGTATTATCACAGTCGGTAAAATTACCATAGCCGAAATGATTAGAAGGGATTATAAGCAGTCCAGAGAAATAAAATTAGAATGAAAAGACTATAAACATTAGACTTTAATCTTGTGGTTCCAAGTTTAAGCCAAAAGTCAGGCAAAATTGTGGAACTATTGTGGGGAAAAATAATTTTTCCAAAATGATTTTTCCTCAGTACAAGCCCCAGAATAAGAGATATTTTCCTTTCAATGGAGAATTGTTGACTTGAAAAAAAATACATACTGTACAACACATGAGCACTATAGGTAGTGCATAATTATGGAGTTATAGTTAACACAAGACAACATTTGAGTTGTTGTATTTCACCTCATGGGAAAGATTTTTATAATTTGTATTTCAAAAGGAGAGAGGCATGCAAAGAAATAGAATGCTGACGTATCTAATTTTAACTTTAGTCAACTTTGAAAAGAGTCTGTTAAATATTAAGAAACAGGATTTAAGATTCTTTAAAACATATTTTATTTAGAGTTAGAAATATCTGTGATTTTAAGAGTATATATTTCTTACTTGTGTTGAGTATTTTCATCCTAGCGAAATTCATAAACCTGTGATTTAATAGCTAGGAGTTTCCATTGGAGTTGTCTTCCTCCTTATGTCTTCATGCTTTCTTGTGTGTGAAATATATTCTAAGGTTAAGAGACACTTCATTGTTCAATAGGAAGCTTGGTGAGAAAGAACAATGCTAGGATTTTAATGACTTATGTTTGAATCAGATATCTTCCACTAACTATGCGTGATCTTGACAAGTCTTTGGCCTTTTGCACCTCCATTTATTCATTTAAAAGTGTTCAATTGGATTTCTAAGGTCTCTGTTTGTTTGAAAGTTCCATTTAAATTTCTCATGATTTAGAATTGCTGACATTTCAATATAAGTATGAAAGTCTGAGTATGGCATAAGAAAAATAATTTTTAGTTATCTGGAAGACACTAAGAGAAAGCCTTTGAATATTTGGGTGTAACTGGCAAATATGAGTGAGTTTTGAATGATGCTTCACTAATTTGCCTGTCTTTAACTCTATGATCCTTAATTGTACTTAACAGAAGCAAATAATTATTTATAAACAGGTTCATCTCTATATCTTTCTTTGAGACAGATAACAAGAACATTAAACAATCTATAATTTATGAATTAAAAAAACTCGTGACTGTTACTCTCAAAAATATCAGGACTGGGGAGACCTTCAAGATGGCGGAGGAGTAAGACATGGAGATGACCTTCCTCCCACCAAATACATCAGAAATACATCTACATGTGGAAAAACTCCTACAGAACACCTACTGAACGCTGGCAGAAGACCTCAGACCTCCCAAAAGGTAAGAAACACCCCACATACCTGGGTAGGGCAAAAGAAAAAAGAAGAAATAGAGACAAAAGAATAGGGATGGGACCTGCACCTCTGGGAGGGAGCTGTGAAGGAGGAAAAGTTTCCACACACTAGGAAGACCCTTCACTGGTGGAAATGGGTGGGTGGTGGGGGGGAAGCTTCAGAGCCATGGAAGAGAGTGCAGCAACAGGGGTGCAGAGGGCAAAGCGGACAGATTCCCGCACAGAGGATCGCTGCTGACCAGCACTCATCAGCCCGAGAGGCTTGTCTGCTCACCCGCTGGGACGGGCGGGGGCTGGGAGCTGAGGCTCCAGCTTCGGTAGGATCCCAGTGAGAGGACTGGGGTTGGCTGTGTGAACACAGCCTGAAGGGGGCTAGTGCGCCACAGCTAGCCAGGAGGGAGTCCGGGAAAAAGTCTGGAGCTGCTGAAGAGGCAAGAGAACATTGCTTCATGGTGTGCAAGGAGAGGGGATTCAGAGCACTGCCTAAATGAGCTCCAGAGACGGCACGAGCTGCTGCTATCAGCGCGGACCCCAGAGACGGGCATGAAACACTAAGGCTGCTACTACAGCCACCAAGAAGCCTGTGTGCAAGCACAGGTCATTATCCACACTTCCCCTCCCGGGAGCCTGTGCAGCCCGCCACTGCCAGGGTCCCATCACCAAGGGACAATTTCCCGGGAGAACACACGGCACGCCTCAGGCTGTTGCAATGTCATGTTGGCCTCTGCCGCCAGGCTCACCCCGCATTCCATACCCCTCTCTGCCCCCGGCCTCAGTGAGCCAGAGCCCCCTAATCAGCTGCTCTTTAACCCTGTCCTGTCTGGGAGGGAACAGATGTCCTCAGGCGACCTACATGCAGAGGTGGGGCCAAACCCAAAGCTGAACCCCAGGAGCTGTGCGAACAAAGAAGAGAAAGGGAAATCTCTCCAGCAGCCTCAGGAGCAGCGGATTAAATCTCCACAATCAACTTGATGTACCCTGCATCTCTGGAATACCTGAATAGACAACAAATCATCCTAAAATTGAGGCGGTGGACTTTGGGAGCAACTGGAGACTTGAGGTTTGATTTCTGCATCTAATTTGTTTCTGGTTTTATGTTTATCTTAGTTTAGTATTTAGAGTGTATTATCATTGGTACATTTGTTTAATGATTTGGTTGCTGTCTTTCTTTTTCTTTTATATGTGTAGATTTATATACATTTTTCCTTTTTCTCTTTTTGTGAGTGTGTATGTGTATGTTTCTTTGTGTGATTTTGTCTGTATAGCTTTGCTTTTACCATTTGTCCTAGGGTCCTGTCTTCTTTTTTTTTTTTAGTATAGTTTTTAACACTTGTTATCATTGGTGGATTTGTTTATTGGTTTGGGTGCTCTCTTCTTTCTTTCTCTTTTTACTACTTTTTATTTTTAATAATTTTTAAAATTTTATTTTAATAACTTTATTATATATATATATATTTACTTTCTTTCTTTATTTTTTTTCTCCTTTTTCTTCTGAGCTGTGTGGCTGAAAGGGTCTTGGTGCTCTGGCCGGGTGTCAGGCCTGTGCCACTGAGGTGGGAGAGCCAAGTTCAGGAATTGGTCCACCAGAGACCTCCTGGCTCCACATAATATCAAACAGTGAAAGCTCTCCCAGAGATCACCATCTCAATGCTAAGACCCAGCTCCACTCAACGACCAGCAAGCAACAGTGCTGGATATCCTATGCCAAAAAACTAGCAAGACAGGAACACAGCTGTACCCATTAATAGAGAGGCTGCCTAAAATCATAATAAGGTCACAGACACCAAAAAACACACCACCAGACGCGGTCCTGCCCCCTAGAAAGACAATATCCAGCCTCATCCACCAGAACACAGGCAATAGTCCCCCCCACCAGGAAGCCTACACAACCCACTGAACCAACCTTAGCCACTGAGGGCAGACCCCAAAAACAACAGGAACTATGAACCTGCAGCCTGCGAAAAGGAGACTCCAAACACAGTAAGTTAAGCAAAATGAGAAGAGAGAGAAACACACAATGGATGAAGGAGCAAGGTAAAAACCCACCAGACCAAAAAATGAGAGGAAATAGGCAGTATACCTGAAAAAGAATTCAGAGTAATGATAGTAAAGATGATCCAAAAACTTGGAAATAGAATGGAGAAAATATAAGAAATATTTAACAAGGACCTAGAAGAACTAAAGAGCAAACAAACAATGATGAACAACACAATAAATGAAATTAAAAATTCTCTAAAAGGAATCAATAGCAGAATAACTGAGGTAGAAGAATGCATAAGTGACCTGAAAGATAAAATAGTGGAAATAACTACCACAGAACAGAATACAGAAAAAAGAGTGAAAAAAACTGAGGACAGTCTTAGAGACTTCTAGGACAATATTAAACACACCAACATTCGAATTATAGGGGTCCCAGAAGAAGAAGAGAAAAAGAACAGGACTGAAAATATTTGAAGAGATTATACTTGAAAAATTCCCTAACATGGGAAAGGAAAGAGTCAGTCAAGTCCAGGAAGTGCAGAGTGTCCCATACAGGATAAATCCAAGGAGAAACATGCCAAGACACATATTAATCAAACTATCAAAAATTAAATACAAAGAAAAAAAATTAAAAGCAGCAAGGGAAAAACAACAAATAACATACCAGGGTATCCCCATAAGGTTAACAGCTGATCTTTCAGCAGAAACTCTGCAAGCAAGAAGGGAGTGGCAGGACATATTTAAAGTGATGATAGGGAAAACCCTACAACCAAGATTACCATACCCAGCAAGGATCTCATTCAGATTCAATGGAGAAATTAAAACCTTTACAGACAAGCAAAAGCTAAGAGAATTCACTAAGACCAAACCAGCTTTACAACAAATGCTAAAGGAAATTTTCTAGGCAGGAAACACAAGAGAAGGAAAAGACCAACAAAAACAAACCCAAAAACAATTAAGAAAATGGTAATAGGAACATACATATCAATAATTACATTAAATGTAAGTGGATTAAATGCTCCAACCAAAAGACATACACTGGCTGAATGGATACAAAAACAGAACCCGTATATATGCTGTCTACAAGAGACCCACTTCAGACCTAGGGACACATACAGACTGAAAGTGAGGGGATGCAAAAAGATATTCCATGCAAATGGAAGTCAAAAGAATGCTGGGGGGCTTCCCTGGTGGCTCAGTGGTTGAGAATCTGCCTGCTGGTGCAGGGGACACGGGTTTGAGCCCTGGTCTGGGAGGATCCCATGTGCCGTGGAGCAGCTGGGCCCGTGAGCCACAATTACTGAGCCTGCGTGTCTGCAGCCTGTGCTCTGCAACAGGAGGGGCCGCGATAGTGAGAGGCCCACGCACCGCAATGAAGGGTGGCCCCCACTTGCCACAACTGGAGAAAGCCCTCACACAGAAACGAAGATACAACAGAGCCATAAATAAATAAATAAATAAATAAAAATTAAAAAAAAAAGAAAGCTTGAGTAGCAATTCTCATATGAGACAAAAGAGACTTTAAAATAAAGACTATTACAAGAGACAAAGAAGGACACTACATAATGATGAAGGGATCAGTCCAAGAAGAAGATATAACAATTGTAAATATTTATGCACCCAAAATAGGAGTACCTCAATACATAAAGCAGATGCTAACAGCCATAAAAGGGGAAATCGACAGTAACACAATCATAGAAGGGGACTTTAACACCCAACTTTCACCAATGGACAGATAATCCAAAATGAAGATAAATAAGGAAATAAAAGCTTTAAATGACACATTAGAGAAGACGGACTTAATTGATATTATAGGACAGTCCATCCAAAAACAGCAGAATACACTTTCTTCTCAAGTGCTCCTGGACCATTCTCCAGGATAGATCATATCTTGGGTCCCAAATCAAGCCTTGGTAAATTTAAGAAAATTGAAATTGTGTCAAGTATCTTTTCCGACTACAACACTACGAGACTAGATATCAATTACAGGAAAAAATCTGTAAAAATTCCAAACACATGGAGGCTAAACAATACACTATTTAATAACCAAGAGAACACTGAAGAAGTCAAAGAGGAAACAAAATAATACCTAGAAACAAATGACAATGAAAAGACGATGACCCAAAACCTAATGGATGCAGCAAAAGCAGTTCCAAGAGGGAAGTTTATAGCATTACAATCCTACCTCAGGCAACAAGAAACATCTCAAATAAACAACCTAACCTTATACCTAAAGCAATTAGAGAAAGAAGAACAAAAAAACCCCGAAGTTAGCAGAAGGAAAGAAATCATAAAGATCAGATCAGAAATAAATGAAAAGGTAATGAAGGAAACGATAGCAAAGATTAATAAAACTAAAAGCCAGTTCTCTGAGAAGATAAAAAAATTGATAAACCATTAGAAAGACTCATCAAAAAAAATGGATAAGATTCAAATCAATAGAATTAGAAATGAAAAAGGAGAAGTAACAACTGACACTGAAGAAAAAAAGGATCATGAGAGATTACTACAAGCAACTATATGCCAATAAAATGGACAACCTGGAAGAAATGGACACATTCTTAGAAAACCACAAGCTTCTGAGACTGAACCAGGAAGAAGTAGAAAATATAAACAGACCAAACACAAGCACTGAAATTGAGACTGTGATTAAAACTCTTCCAACAAACAAAAGCCCAGCACCAGATGGCTTCACAGGTGAATTCTAGCAAATATTTAGAGGAGCTAACACCTATGTTTCTCAAGCTCTTCCAAGATATAGCAGAGGGAGGAACACTCCCAAACTGATTCTATGAGGCCACCATCACCCTGATACCAAAACCAGACAGAGAGGTCACAAAGAAAGAAAACTACACGCCAATATCACTGATGAACATAGATGCAAATATCCTCAACAAAATACTAGCAAACAGAATCCAATAGCACATTAAAAGGATCATACACCATGATCAAGTGGGGTTTATCCCAGGGATGCAAGGATTCATCAATATACACAAATCAATCAATGTGATAAACCGTATGAAAAAATTGAAGGAGAAAAACCATATGATCATCTCAATAGGTGCAGAAAAAGTTTTTGAGAAAATTCAACATCATTTATGGTAAAAATCCTCCAGAAAGTAGGCATAGAGGGAACTTACCTCAACATAATAAAGGCCATATATGACAAACCCACAGCCAACATCGTTCTCAGTGGTGAAAAACTGAAACCATTTCCTCTAAGATCAGGAACAAGACAAGGTTGCCCACTCTCACCACTATTATTCAACATAGTTTTGGAAGTTTTAGCCACAGCAATCAGGGGAGAAAAATAAATAAAAGGAATCCAAATTGGAAAAGAAGTATTAAAGCTGTCATTGTTTGCAGCTGACATGATACTGTACATAGAGAATCCTAAGATGCTACCAGGAAACTACTAGAGCTAATCAATGAGTTTGGTAAAGTAGAAGGATACAAAATTAATGCACAGAAATCTCTTGCATTCCTATACAGTAATGATGAAAAATCTGAAAGAGAAATTAAGGAAACACTCCCATTTACCGTTGCAACAAAAAGAATAAAATACCTAGAAATAAACCCAGCTAAGGAGACAAAAGACCTGCATGCAGAAAACTATAAGCACTGAAGAAATTAAAGATGATACAAACAGATGGAGAGATATACCATGTTCTCGGATCGGAAGAATCAATATTGTGAAAATGACTATACTACCCAAAGCAATCTACAGATTCAGTGCAATCCCTATCAAACTACCAATGGCATTTTCCACAGAACTAGAAGAAAAAATTTCACAATTTGTATGGAAACACAAAAGACCCCGAATAGCCAAAGCAATCTTGAGAAAGAAAAAGGGAGCTGGAGGAATCAGGCTCCTGGTCTTCAGACCATATGACAAAGCTATAGTAATCAAGACACTATGGTACTGGCACAAAAACAGAAATATAGATCAATGGAAGAGGATAGAAAGCCCAGAGATAAACCCACACACATATGGTCTCCTTATTTTTGATGAAGGAGGCAAGAATATACAGTGCAGAAAAGACAGCCTCTTCAATAAGTGGTGCTGGGAAAACTGGATAGCTACATATAAAAGAATGAAATTAGAACACTCCCTAATGCCATACACAAAAACAAACTCAAAATGGATTAAAGACCTAAATGTTAGGCCAGACACTATAAAACTCTTAAAGGAAAACATAGGCAGAGCACTCTATGACATAAATCACAGCAACATCCTGTTTGACCCACCTCCTAGAGAAAAACAAAAACAAAAACAAAAATAAACAAATGGGACCTAAAGAAATTTAAAAGCTTTTGCACAGCAAACAAGACCATAAACAAGATGAAAAGACAACCCTCAGAATGGGAGAAAATATTTGCAAACATAACAACTGACAAAGGATTAATCTCCAAAATATACAAGCAGCTCATGCAGCTCAACATCAAAACAAACCAACCCAATCCAAAAATGGGCAGAAGACCTAAATAGACATTTCTCCAAAGAAGATATACAGATTGTCAGTAAACACAAGAAAGGATGCTCAACATCACTAATCATTAGAGAAAGGCAAATCAAAATTACAATGAGGTATCTCCTCACACCAGTCAGAATGGCCATCATCAAAAAATCTACAAACAATAAACGCTGGAGAGGGTGTGGAGAAAAGGGAACCCTCTTGCAGTGTTGGTGGGAATGTAAATTGATACAGCCACTATGGAGAACAGTATGGAGGTTCCTTAAAAATCTAAAATTAAAACTACCATATGACCCAGCAATCCCACTACTGGGCATATACCGTGAGAAAACCATAATTCAAAGAGAGTCAACGACCACAGTGTTCATTGCAGGTCTATTTACAATATCCAGAACCTGGAAACAACCTAAGTGTCCATTGACAGATGAATGTGTAAAGAAGATGTGGCACATATATACAATAGAATATTACTCAGCCATAAAAAGAAACGAAATTGGGTTATTTGTAGTGAGGTGGATGGGCCTAGAGTCTGTCATACATTGTGGAGTAAGTCAGAAAGAGAAAAACAAATACCATATGCTAACACATATATATGGAATCTAAAGAAAAAAAAAGGTTCTGAAGAACATAGGGGCAGGACAGGAATAAAGACGCACTTGTAGAGAATGGACTTGAGGACATGGGGAGGGGGAAGGGTAAGCTGGGACGAAGTGAGAGAGTGGCATGGACTTACATATACTACCAAATATAAAATAGATAGCTTGCAGATAGCACAGGGAGATCAGCTCGGTGCTTTGTGACCACCTAGAGCGGTGGGATAGGGAGGGCGGGAGGGAGATGCAAGAAGGAGGAGCTATGGGGATATATGTATATGTATAGCTGATTCCCTTTTTTATAAAGCAGAAACTAACACACCATTGTAAAGCAATTATACTCCAATAAAGATGTTCAAAAAATATCAGGATTATTTGGCTTTCTACCATTTTAATCTACAGCTATATATTGTAAGGAAGTCTAGGTAAACACTGTCAAAGTGTTTGGGGCTAGACATAAGAATTGAAGAACGTATAAAGTTCTAATGAATCAGAAACAAATTCCATGGCAAGATATGGGTCCTGTGTCTTTTGCTTACGAAAAAAACCTTTATATTTTCTGCAGGTCAAATATTAGGTATAATAAGTTTGTAGGACTTAAACGACTACAGTATTGTTTTAAATTGGGTCACAGAATGAGGTAAAGGAAATTAAAAGTTTGAGTTTGTCTTCTGTGGGAAAGGGTCCTGGTTCTGGGAGCCAAATTGGACTCAGTGAGAGAAATGAAAGTATACATTTTCCTCCTGATTTATAGATTCCTAAAACCCAAGAGAATAGCCAGTTGCTTGAAAGAAAAGACTAAGCAAGAAAAAGTTCCAAGTTTCATAAATTTTGAAACTGATATTATTCTAATTGATCAAATTCCTTGGTATACAAAAGAGGTTATTTAGACTGAATGAAAACCAAGTGAATTCTTACAAAATAATAGGTAAATCATGGCCAAAAAAGTGTTATTGAGAATTAAAGAGAAAGACAAAGCCCACTAAAAATGTGAAACCTTAAAAGAAGTTAAGCACATTTGAAAAGAAAAATGTTTCCAAGCCATAAGTAGGATATTCAAGAGGAAAGTCTCAGAAATCCAGTGGGAATGATGAATAAAAAAATGTCTGGTAGATTTTTCTGCACACTTTTCAGTTAAGTATAAAGACAGTGACCTATGTGGCTGTTAGAATATTCTTCTAAGTAATTCTCCTAGTATTTTAAACTGCCACCATAACTTGCAGATAATAACACTGTGGTTTAGAGGAGGACCCAGTTTTCAGTAGTAAGAGTAAAAAAATACTTGTAAATGAAGCAGTCTTGGCAACTTCAATTTTGATTACTTTTAGGATACCTTATCAGTGTCCTTCCAGATATTTTGAAAAACAATTGGACATTTTGAAAGTCATCTTTTTCTGAGACTATGAATACAAATCCTTCTTGGAACAAGTCACATGTTTTATTCTTAACATACTATACTATATCCCCAAGGGGTACGAGCCAGGACAAAAAGCAGTCAATTTGAGGGATTCATGAGAAAATTATATACATAAAATAATAAGAGATCTATCTTAAAACTCCAAAATGGAATGAAAGATCAAAAAAAATTTTTTTTGGCTGATTCTGGAAGTGGAGATATTTGTCAAAAATTTTCCCCCTATCTTCTTCTCCTTATTCAGGAGACAGTAGCAGTATGAACTATAAGACTGTAGGAATGTGTAGGAATATTCCATGTGAATGAGACGTTAATCTGGAGAACTGAATACTGACCATTTTAAATCTGCATATTTCTTGAGTGACAATATTACACTTATTGAGTGACAAGATCAATGCCAGTTTAAACACAGACCCCCTTGAATTTTTATTACCTGACAACTACCTCCTGAAAAGAACCCCAATTTATACCTCATAAGAACAGTTTTACAACATACGAAAACTTACGGGATGCAGCTAAAACAGTCCTTAGAGGGAAATATATATCTATAATTACCTATAGCAAGGAAAAAGAATGATCTTAAATCAATAACCTAAACTTTCTTCTTAAGAAACTAAAGCAAAGAAGAGCAAGCTAAACCAAATAAAGCAGAAGGGAGGGAAATAATAAAGATTAGAACAGAAACAAATGAAACAGAGAATTGAAAAACAGAAGAGAAAATCAACAAAACTAAAAGTTGATTCTTTGAAAAGATCAATGAATTTGACAAACATTTAGCTCGTCTGAGCAAGAAATAGAGAGATGACTCAAATTACTAAAATCAAGAATTAAAAACAAATGCTATTCACCTTACAGAAATAGAAAGAATTATAAAGGAATACTATGAATACTTGTATGTCAACAAATGAGATAATCTAGATGAAATAAACAAATTCTTAGAATGACATAAACTACTGAAACTAATGTAAGAAGAAATAGAAAATCTGAATAGGCTGATAACATGACAAAATTTAATTAGTCAACAAACAAGTCTCACAAGAAAAGTACAGGCCCAAATGGCTTCACTGGTGAATTTTACCAAATATTTAAATAGAAATTAATACCAATACTCACAGACATATCCAAAAAATAGCAGAGGGAGTAATACTTCTTAACTCATTCCTTGAGGCCAGTATTAACCCTCATACCAAAACCAGACAAAGACATCGCAAGAAAGACAAACTACAGACAAATATCCTTTATGAATATAGATGCAAAATTCCTCAGGAAAATACTAGAAAACTGAATCCAGTAACACAAGAGGAGGATTATACACAATGACCAAGTGAGATTTAGTCCAGGAATGCAAAGTTGTTTTAATACACAAAAGTCAATCAATGTGATACATTATGTGAATATAATACAGAACAAAAATCACATGATTATCTAAGTATACTTCCTATCAAAATCCTAGCTGCCTTTTTTGCAGAAACTGACAAGTTGATCCTAAAACTCATATGGAAATTCAAGAGAACTGGAATATCCAAAACAATACTGAAAAAGAAAAATAAAGTTGGAGGACTCACACTTCCAATTTCAAAACCTACTATAAAACTACAGTAATTAAAACAGTGTGGTACTGGCATAAGTATATTCATATTGCTTGATGGAATAGAATCAACAGTTTAGAAATAAACCCTTAAGTTTATAGTCAATTGCTTTTGACAAAGGTGCTAAGATAACTCAATGAGGAAAGAACAGTCTTTTCCACAAATTGTGCAAGTATATCCAGTTGCAAAAGAATGAATTTGGACTTTTATGATATACCATATACAAAAATTAACTCAATGTGCTTCTTAGACCTAAATGTAAGAGCTAAAATGATGAAACTCTTAGAAGAAAACAGAGGCAAAAATATTTGTGACCTTGGATTAGGCAACAGTTTTTTAGATATGATATCAAAAGCACAAACAAAGACAAAAAAGTAGATAAATTGAGGTTTATCATTTGGAACTAGTATCCATGATGTACAAAGAACTCTTACAACTCAATGAAACAAAGAAATGTAATCTATTTTAAAAATGTGAAAAATATTTTTCTCCAAGAGAGATACACAAATGTCCATAAGTACATAAAAATGCTCAAAATCATTAGTTATTAGTTAAATGCATATCAAAACCACAATAAGATACCACTCTGCATTTGTTCAGATGGTTATAATAGAAAATGGAAAATAACAGGTGTTGATACAGATGTGGAGAAATAGGAAGCCTCATGCATTGTTGGTAGGAATGTGAAATGGTGAAGTCCTTTGGTAACAGTATGGTAGTTTTTCAACAAATCAATATATCTATTTTTATGCCAGTACCCCCTACCCTTCCTTCCTCCATTCCTTGGTCCCTCCCACTCTCTCTTCCTTTTTCACTTCTTCTCTCCTTTCTTTTTGGATTGTCTTTTATTGGATTTTAGAATCAAGGTTTGCTACCTAGTAAAATAGACGAGAGGACTTTTCTTTTTCTATAATTCAGAGTAGTTTAATAAATATGAAGTATTTGTTCTTTAAAGGTGATATACAATACAGCCATGAAAACTATTTGAATTGGTAAAAAGATTTTATATTTCTAAAATCCTCTGTGATTATTAGTTTGGCCAGATTTTCTCATTTTTCTTAAGTTAGTTTCTTATGTTCATCCTTCTACTTCTGTCTTTTCTTTTTCAATAATTTCAACTTTCTTTTTATTGATGCCATTATTTTTCTTGTTTTGGTTTATTATAATTTTTTTTAACTGCTCCTCAAAGTGAATATTTATTTCACATTAAGTTGTTTTTATTTGATAATAAAGGCTTTTCAGCTATCATCTGAGTCTTATTTTAGTTGTGCCATATGAACTAGTGTAATGTTTCTAAGTACTTTCAAAATAATTTATAATTTGTTTTTCTCTTGGATTATTGAAAATTTTTAATTTTTTAAATTAAAAAAATTTTTTAACATCTTTATTGGAGGATAATTGCTTTACAATGGTGTGCTAGTTTCTGCTTTATAACAAAGTGAATCAGCTATACATGTACATATATCCCCATATCTCCTCCCTCTTGAGTCTCCCTCCCACCCTCCCTATCCCACCCCTCTAGGTGGTCACAAAGCACTGAACTGATCTCCCTGTGCTATGTAGCTCCTTCCCACTAGCTATCTATTTTACATTTGGTCACTACCAAATATATGCCCCTGCCACTCTCTCACTTCGTCCCAGCCCTTCCCCTCCCTGTGTCCTCAAGTCCATCTCTACATCTGCGTCTTTATTCCTGTCCTGCCCCTAGGTTCTTCAGAACCATTTTTAAAAAAAATTTTAATTTATAAAATTTTTATCCTTTAATGTAAGCTTTTATTGGATTATATTTAAAGAATGAGACCTATGAAATATATCCTTTTTAAAACTTTTAGAATTTTTAAAATGCGATGTAAAATTGATGTATATTTTTCTATGAACATAAGAATATATGTTCTCTGTTTTTAATGTACTATTTTATATATACATATATATTCAATCAGTTAATTGAATTAATTAAATAAATAATATTCTTGATATTTTAACTACTCACTCTGTAAAATTCTGAAAGAGATATAATATTTTCCTATAATTATATTTTAATCAAGTTAATCTTTTTATCCCAGGAGTTCTTAATTTTTAAAAATTTTCATGTTGCTTGTTGCTTAAAAATATTACCATTTTATCTTTTTGATGAATTATATCCTTTGCCAATATGTTACAATGTCGCCCTTTTCTATTTCAATGTCATTAGCTTTAAATTTTACTTTATCCAATATTAATTAATTAGGAATATCAAATATTAAATATCTAATCTTTTAAATCTGTTTGCATTTACCCCTTTTTTAGTTTTGATAGTTCATTGTCACTGATTTGGATGTAGTTTTCAAAAACAACAAAGAGCTGCTTTAAAAATAAAACAGTTTGATTATCTGTCTTTTGGTAGGAGAAAGCAACCTTTTACTATTTATTGAAATGGTTGAAAGGCTTGCTTATATTTCTTCTATCTCATTTTATTTTTGCTGTTATTTTATTTTTGTTTACTTAAAAATTTTCTAGTTTGATCAAGTTTTAGTTAATTCTTTTTTCCTTCTTACATATTTGAAGTTTCATGGCTGTCAAATTTGTTGGTATACTGCATTCATTCATTGCCAAATTAAAGGTCAATTATATTCTCACCATTGAGGGTACATGGTGAACAAGAGAGTTAAGGTGTTTGCTGTCATGAGCTTTATATTCTGGTGGAGGCTGACAGATTATCAACCAACCAACAATAAGTAATCACTTAATATACAAGAAAATATTAGATAAATACTGTGTAGAGAAATCAAATAGCAAAATATAATAGCAAGTGACTGGGAGGCTTCTTAGAAGTATCATTTGAGTTCTGCCATCTTCCATGCTCTGGCAGGTGCCTCTTGATAAAGGTACAGTCACCATCTTCTCAGAATTCCCAAAGCTTTTCCCTTTGCCTTTCTAGATAAGTTTACACAGATACATGCACAGATTTTTATTTTTTTTCTCATTTTAACATAATGTACATATGGAACTTGCACTGGGGAAAAGAGAACATGTGCATTTCAGTAAGATTAATTTTTTTTCCTTCAGCAGAACTGAATGTTTTTCCACTCTGACATTTCATTAATTTTGCTTCAAGGAAAAGAAATGAGTCGACTGAAAGTGGAAAAAATGATAGTAGTAGCATATTGTGGTAATATATTTATTTCATGTCGAATTAAGTCAATAAAAGATGTTAAGATTATCTTGTAATACTTCCATAATTTTATTGAGATTTTGAAGATTTTTTCAAGAAAGTTGTCCAACAGCTGATTTACACCATAGTTGCAGAATGCTGATTGATATCACAGCTTCTGATTGTGACAAAATATTATAATTTTGAGAGAATGAAATGCATTAAGATCAAAGCAGTACTATTAATTTACTTCAGGTTCAAAATTTGTCTACCTAGCCCTACAAGACATAAGAATCTTGGACAATTGAGGCTTTCATTTCATCATTAGTAAACCTTAATTTTTTTTTATAGTGTTTGCAATAGAGTGTTAAACAATACTTGCAAAGTCTTAACTATTAATTTTCCAGATAGTTATCATTAATAATTCAGTTTTTATGGAAAGTTGGTTTTCTTAACCCTTTAAAAAATCACTGGGATGTTTTCAAGAGTACAATAACATAAGAGCAATTAAAATTATCTTAAACTCTTACTTGACTAGCGCTACTTCAGACAAATTTTTGAGTGTCTGTGCAGCTCTAAGAGAAAATCCATATTTGGCTTTACTTGTTATATTACATGATAGTTGGTTTGATGTTATTTAAAACTGTCTGAGATACTAAGTGCTTAGTGGGTTTTTGATTAGTAACTGGCAAACTTCAAAAGGCCTGGATATTTGGTTTGGATAAAACTTGAGTAGTTTGGATGGCTATTCAGATTTTCCCCCAAATCTCCTAGGGCCTCGTTCCAGGTCTTCCCTGTCTGAATATTTCATTCTTCACCCATCTCCCAAGAGACTGAATTTTATGTTTTTAGGACTGCAGTTCCTAGTTAAATATTCTTGAAGCCTGTCTTTATAAAGATTGACAGGTCATATGACCAACTATTTTTTAGAACCTTTATATTCATCATCTTTATACATAGATAATTTTCTTTTCCTACTATCAGAATCATGGACTTTTAGAACTATATGGGAAGATTTGAGATCATCTAATCAATTCTAGTTATACATGTTAGGAAAATGAGTTTTCTAAGGTCCCTTAATTATGTAAGCTCAGTTGTTAAATGGAGTACAAGTAGTTCAAATAAGACTGTTGTAAGTGATAAATCAGATAATATACTAAAAATATCTGGCCATATTAGGCTATACACACGTACACAAACATACGCCTTTTACTTTTCTTCCTTCTTTTCACATAGAGTGAGTTAGTGGATAAACATGGACTGGACTCTGCCTCATGGATCCTCTTTTGACCACAATTCCTAAAATCCTCTTCCTAATTTCTTTCCTGATCTAGAACCATTTCCTCCTTTTTTCCTTCTCCTTTCCTTGGTATTTATTTTTCTCTTTGCCTCTTCAATCTTTGCCTTTCTAGTCATATGGGTTTTTTACCCATATATTGTTTTCTGGGATTAATAGCCAGAATTTCAAGAATGCTATCAATATTATATATTGTTCAGTTCTTAATAATTCATCTCAAAAAGATGAGCATAAGGATGTAAATTATATACTATGTGATTTTTATGTTCAAAGATATTCCATATAGAAATTATATATGTTAATAGAGATCATTGATAAGCAAATATTTTCCTTTTGATTAGAGTTACTGATTGTAGAATATTTTCTATATACCAGCTACTATGTTAAGCCTTTTGTACAATCATTTTTTTAATCCTCATAGATTTCTAATGAAATGCATATTTCCTCAGTTTGGAACATTCTGCCTCCTGATTGTCACAGGAGGATTTTCCTCTGGTTTCACCTCAAATATCTCCTCCTCAGAGAAGCTTTCACAATATCTCATCTGAAGAGTGTCCCAGGCTCTCTTTAACACATCATTTACTTTTATTTCTTACTACCTATCATATAAATATATAAAATTATCTTAGTTGCTTACTTGTTATTGTTTTCCCTGCCCTGACAACTGTAATTTAAGCCCCATGATATCATAGATCTAGTCTGTCTTGTTCATTGCTGAATTTCTAGCACCTAGAATGGTGCCGAGTACAAATGGATGTTCAATAATTATCAAATGATTTCATGTTACTTCAACTGAACCAAATCTAGTAAGGTTGATTAACTTACCCAAATTACAGAGCTAGTGAGGGGCAGAATTGGCTGTCATACCCATGTTTCCACCATTTCAACATCCATGTTCCTCACCACAACCTTTGATTGCTCTCAGACTATCTTTGGATTCTACCTGAAAAAGAAAATGAAAACAAAAGCCATTACATTCTTGTGTGTGCCAAGTCAGTGTCACACACTTTCGAATATTCTAGACAAAATTATTACTAAACAGCCATGCATGTTTTCCAGATTCTCATATTTATTACAGATATATTGTAATGATTTAGTCATTAATGGGACATTCATTTCTTCCTTTACTTATTAGGAAATTTCAAGGAGATCCTTTCGATCCTTTTTTCATATTGTGATCTAAGAGTGTGACCAGTTTTTGAACTCCTCTTATGTTTATTCATTCAGTACTTTGTAGCCTACAAAATAAATTATAATAGTTCATTGGTCCAAGAATTTTTGCACTTAATGTTTATGACATACATTATCAGATCTGACTATGGCATTTGAATAATTTGTGAGGTACCCAAGCTTCCAGTACCCTTAAAATAGTTTCTGATTTATTGCTATGACAATCTGGGAGCTGGAATTTATTGGTATTATGTTTTCAACATCACTGGTACCACCACGTTATTACCCAAAGAATTAAGATTTCAGTCCTTGAAGGAGAAAGATGTTGGCATTTCCTTCTCTATAATTCATCCATGAATGAGCATCAACCATTTATGAGGAGAAGGAAGAAATTAGAAGTGTTATCTTTTATCATTAACTGAAAACAGAAAGATACATTATTTGTTGTTTAAAGGGCTTTTCAGTAAATACATTTGTTTAATATTTTGCTGAGTTTTTTTTTTTTAATGGAAATTATGTCATAGAAGCAATTTTATTTTGAGAGTCTTTTAATAGGTAAAATAGAGAAGTTTATTAATGATTAGATATAGATATATAAGGAAGTTAAGTATACCAATTAAAGCAGTTTAAATCTATCTTATTCACAATATTGGGGTGAAAGAAACTCAGAAGACATGTAATTCCAGCTACTCAATTATATAAATGTTTTCAATTGGATTGCTAGAAAAAGATTTTAAATGTCATCTAAAAATAAAGGTTGTAAACAAATTACCTTTTAATCTCCTTTTCTGAACACTGATTGATTTTATATAAAAGTTTCATGAAGAAAATATTTTGGTATATGCTATTAGGTCATTGTTTTTACATAATTTGTGGTTACTATAGGTAGACTCTGTTAAGGAAGACACAGGCTAAAGGCTACTTACAGGAAATAAAAAGACAAGAAGTTGAAAGAGGCTTCTACTTTATCAAGATAGTCATAATCCTGGAACTACAGAGCATTCAGAAAGATTTAAAGGTTACATTTTACTCTAATTGATATTGAGATTTTTCCTCAAAATATTTTTAAATCTTAAAAATATTTTAAAAAATCTGTATATATTTTAACTGCTTTAAATGAAACTAATGATATATTGTTGAAAACATACATGGAAAACATTTGAAGTATAGCTTTATGATGTAGCATATTAGAGTGTTCTGGGCTTACGTGGCTTTCCAAAATAATTTACAATTCATTAACCTGATTTTACTATGGAGATTTTTTTTTACTTGAACCTCTATTCTTTGATTTTTCTAAAACATATTTGAGAGGTCAATGTTACTACTTAGTGCCTATAATTATATTTCAACATTGTGAGGTCTGCCTCTTTGTGAGGTCAGCAGTAATATTTTATGATTATTCCTGATGAAAATGTTATTTGATATATTTCATTTGTTTTTTAAACTAGTAGCTTTTCCTAGTAGTAAGATGACTTTAATTTATTTAAGTACAAGAATATATATGTTTGCCAGCATAAACCTCAGAAAGCCAGCCATCCGGGACTCGTTTTAAAAGCAGAGTGCTCATAGAGGGTATAGAAGAATTAAGGCCAACCAAAGTAATTTTCATCAGTTTTCTTGGTTCATCTGTATTTAAATAGTAGCCAAACCAACTTTTTGTAGAAGTATTTGTAAAAACTGTTATGGCTCACTATGGGGCCAGCTCTTTCAAAGTGCCTCAATGATAATGGAGGAATTTCCAGGTTATTTGGGATAAATTTGTTTAAATTGCTTATCTTGTCATGGCTATTCTTTTTAAGCTGAAGAGCCTATCTCTCTACCCATGATTGTCTGAAAATCTACTCTTTGCACTTACATCTATAATGCTCAATGTTGAATGTATGCATATTGAAATATTTCTCCATTATGTCAGTAATATTTAGATGTTAAGTGTGGGTACTGTTGGAAGTTCTCTTAAATCATAAAGGTGCTTGGAGATGACATGGCAAACTGAGTTAGTTTTAATGAAAAGTTTAAACACTATAAAGATTTGGTTTATTATACTGATACGTGAGGGGAATCTGTATGCAAAGTGGATCATTTACAGCTTTCACTGAAATTAAAGTTTTTAATTTACCTGTTTAATTTACCTGAAATGTTACCTGTGCATTTCATAGAATTACAAGGTATACCTAAATGAGGTAGAACAATATTGATATTAACTTATGATTCTCCAATTTTATTTTGACTTGAGTCAAAATTTTATTCTGACAATATATGGGAAAAGTAAATAACTGAGCTAAAAATGGTTATGATAAAACTTTGGTGTTCAGGAAAATGTTGCTTACAGTAGTGTTTCTTTTTTTTTTTTAAGAAGATTTATGTATTCATACAAATTGAATAATCTAAAATAAAAGGAAGGCTTAATGATTTTTCTTGGGAAAAATTTCTAAAGCTAGAATTCTAAAAAAGCTTTTTTCCTCTTTTTTAATTGAAGTATAGCTGATGTACAATATTATATGTTAACAGGTGTACAATATAGTGATTCACAATTTTTAAAGGTTATGCTCCATTTATAATTATTATAAAATATTGGCTATATTCTCCGTGTTGTACAATATTTTCTTGTATTATTTTATACATAATAGTTTGTACCTCTAAATCACCTACCCCTATATTGTCCTTCCCTACTTCCCTCTCCTTACTAGTAACCACTAATTTATTCTCTGTATCTGTGAGTCTGCTTCTTTTTTGTTATATTCACTAGTGTGCTGTATTTTTTAGATTCCACATATGAGTGATATCGTACAGTATTTGTCTTTCTCTGGCTTATTTCACTTAGCATAATACCCTCCAAATCCATCCATGTTGCTGCAAATGGCAAAGTTTCATTTTTCTTTATATGGCTGAGTAGTATTCTACTGTAAATATATATCACATCTTCTACATCCATTTATCTGTTGATGGACACTTAGGTTGTTTCCATATCTTGGCTATTGTAAATAATGCTGCTATGAACATTGGGGTGCATGAATCTTTTCCAATTAGAGGTTTTTTTTTTCTCGGATATATACCCAGGAGTGGAATTGAAGCAGGGGACAAATCAGAATCATTTATGGAAAATCTCAATGTACATCTTTATACACAAAAAGACTTAAACCAGAGCCATAAATGAGAGCAAGGCCTTTGGAGAGAAACAGACCTGGCTTTGATTTTTAACCTTGTGCCTTACTAAAAATATAAAGCCGGATAATTTTCTCAAAGCCAGATCACAAACTTAAAAGCCTACAATGACCCAGCAAAACTGAAATGAGAAATTGGCAGGATGGGGACTTGGTGATCTGAAGTGTCTGTGCCTCATCCAAACTGGAAGTCACTTGTTTCCATGCTCAGTGTTACTAGATCTTTTGTTCTGAGAGAAGGTGGATATATGTATTTCTGTGTTCAATCCTCTGGTTTTTAAGTTTGGCAAGTAATTAAAATATTCTAAAAATACATCTTTGGCTGAGATTCATCCTGTGGGCACCAGATTGTGTTGTCTACTTTCATATTAATCAAATAAATTTTTATTTATTTCCTCATAAGGAAGAGGATTTTTGTGAAAATTAATGAGATAATGTTAAAGTTCCTGACATGTTGCAGATCTTTAATAATGGTTGGTTCCCACTGAACTTTCCTACTCAGTTTTCAACTTCTTTTCCCTTATCAGTAGAAACAGATAATAAAAGCTGCATCTACTGTGCAGCTTTTAGCTTTTGTGTTTATTACGAGATATGGATTTAGCTTTTGTATTTAATACACTGTGTTTAACTATTCAAAACTATCAAACAGAAAGTATGTTTCCTTTATCAACTTTTGGAAAAAATATTTTCACAAGGTGTCTACATAAATGGAAAAGGCATGGTTTATATAATTACTTAAGCTACTTTAAAGATCCATGAAGTATTCCTTGGCAGATTCTTCCAATCCTTATGGTTACTTAATATCCATATGACAAGAGACATATACATGACGTTAAGCCACTATTAAAGATAATGAAAAAAGTTAAAGAAATGCATGAAGATATAGACACCATAATATTAATAAAAGTTTTCCCATTCTGGTGATTTTTACTTTCTGTATATTTGTGTGTCTCTTTTCAAAGTTTTATGTTGTGTAAATATTATTGACATAATTAGATGAAATAATAAAGCTATTTCATTCAGATAGAGAAATATGAATGAGAACTATTTTAGAAAAATAGATCATAATACATTTTCTATTTGTAATATAAAAGTATTTAATTCACTTTCACTTGAATTAAGCTATAGTTAAAGGAATTGAAGTGAAACAAGAAATTGTTAGAGTAGAATAAATATATTTTTGTTCAAGTGATCTTAATTACAAAAAGATGTGTCTAAAAGTAACAGGATATATATTATTAAGCTATTTTTAAAAAGAAAAAAAGAGGATACACTATATTCAGAGGAACCACTGGATGATTAGGTTGTAATAGTGAATCATAATGTGTGATAAATGTAACTATGACAACTCCTCTGGTCAAATAAATGAACTTCTTTTCAAGTAGTCCTCTCTTCTGAAATTTTTCTCATGCATACTATCCGTAATATACTTTTTAGATCCAGGAATTTCCTTTGTTACTTTATTCTCTTTGGTTTCTCTCTTGCATTTATCTTTATTGATTACTCATGTCTTGGTACTCCTATCCTTTAATTTCCATCATGTAATAAATATCTAGTACTTTTCCTTTCAATTTCAGCTGTTGTGGTCAGGCTGACTTCCTGACTGTCCTGCAAACCCACTTTAGTTCATTTTTATGTCAGGTAAAAGATTTATTGTTTTTAACCATGGGCCCTGTTAAGATTTACAAAACAATAACATAACCAAAACCCAAGATTATTAACTTTTAAATTAATTGTAAAACTTGAAAGAAACCCTTCAGGCAAGAAGATGAGTTAATATTTTAGAAATTATGTACCAAGGACTACATTGGTACTTAATAAATAACTAATAGACATTTAATATTTGTTGAATAAATGAAAACAAGTTATATAAAAGCCATGCCATAAAAGGAGGGAAGTTATCCTCTTCTTATATTGCTTTAGAGTAAATACAATGTATTATTTCCATCAAGAGGACCTTAGTATGGTGTCCCATACATAAGAAGGAATAAGAAGTAATGTAGAATGTTTCTCTGGTCTATCTGGTTTTGGGGTTCCTGAGGCTTTTGTCTTTGATAACATTAGATATCTTTCAAAAATAAATGGTTGTGCCCATTGAAAAATGGGCAGAAGAACTGAAAAGACATTTTCCCAAAGAGGATATGCAGATGGCCAACAGGCATATGAAAAGATGCTCAACATCGTTAATCATCAGGGAAATGCAAATTAAAACTACAATGAGATATCACCTCACACCCGTCAAAATGACTATCATCAAAAAGAACACAAATAACAAATGCTGGTGAGGATGTGAAGGAAAGGGAACCCTGCACATTGTTGGTGGGGATGTAAATTGATGCAGCCACTGTGGAAAACTATATGGAAGTTTCTCAAAACTAAAAATTGAACTACCATATGACTCAGCAATTCCACTCCTGGGTATATATCTGAAAAAACCAAAAACACTAATTTGAAAAGATACATGCACCCCAGTGTTCATAGCAGCATTATTTACAATTGTTTAGATATGGAAGCAACCTAAGTGTCCATCAACAGATGAATGGATAAAGAGGATGTGGTGAATGCACACACACACACACACGCAATGGCATACTGCTCAGTCATGTTACAGCAACATGGATGGACTTGGGAGAGTTATGTTAAGTGAAATAAGTCAGACAGAGAAAGACAAATACTGTATGATATCGTTTATACGTGGAATCTAAAAAATACAACACACTAGAGAATATAATAAAAAAGAAGCAGACTCACAGATATAGAGAACAAACTAGTGGTTACTAGTGGAGAGGGGGGAGGGGGAGGGGGGGAGGGGCAACACAGAGGTAGGTGATTAAGAAGTACAAACTATTATGTATAAAATAAGCTACAAGTATATATTGTACAACACAGGGAATATAGCCAATATTTTATAATAACTATAAACAGAATATAACCTTTAAAAATTGTGATTCACTATATTGTACACCTGTAACTTACATAATATTGTACATCAACTATACTTTTATTAAAAAAAATTGTTGTAAAGCTTATCTGAACTGAGGAAAGGTAAAACTGACCAGTTAGAGTGTTCTGGTTCCACAGCTTTAAATGATGTTATACCATTCTAAAACTGTTTGGTGCTGAAAATATGTTCAACTTCAGTTTATACTTGTTGACTTTTTCTTATATTGATAGACTAGATGAAAAGGAAAGGTCAAAGATGGCAAAGTTGGTCAGCACATACTTCAACTAGAATTGAGCATGTGGGTATGAAAAACATCAGCTGTCATTCTTGGAAATGGAACTAACTGTGGTATTTTAAGAGGTGCATTCAGATTCAATCAATAATGACAGCAAAATCTTATTTCAAATTTAGTTTTATTTACAACTACACTTTTACATTTAATTCTTCTCTGATTTCTGTATTTTTGGGGGGTCTTTCCTTAGTTAATTTAATTATTATGCTTCTCTTGTTGCTTCTTGCAGGGAACTTTTATGAATGATCTAGTTCTGATTTTCAGTGCACACTGTGCTCTTTAGAAAGGTTGGATTAATGTGTGTTATATTTTCTCTCTTTCCATTTCCCGAAGCTTACTATTTTAAAAGTTTTTGCAGCTAGAGAATCTAATGATAAATCACCTTACTTATGAGTAAATTTAACAAATGTTGGCTGGTGGTAATAACCCATTAGTTATTAATGATAAAAAGTCGAGAATATATACTTTATCATAAATGCTCACTGAATTGAGAATGATACAGTCCTGAGAGTCTTACAACTATATTTATTAAAGTGTCAAGTAATAAGAATCCCAGAATGAAAAATGTATTACTTAATTCCATAAGAAATACAAGTTGAAACAAACAATTTTGTATGGCCTAAAACATCTGGCATTAATAGAGGCTATAATGATTTTTAGCTAGCTTAGTCTTTTGCTTTTAGTTAAACAGAGGTTCTAGAAATTAAAATGACAAAAAGGAGACTTACATTGCCAGAAAAGTTTATGTTAATTAGTATCTAATGAAAATCTTTCATTTTTCAATGCCAAAATATCTGAGCCAAGATTAAGAGATTTTTAGCCATGATTAGATTATTTTCCAGTCATAAAATGTGTCAAATTGTAACTCGTGTTTATTAATATAGCTCTCATTTTTTATAAACTAGAATAAAGTCCATGTAGAATAGCAAGTAATTTAAAAAACTAAATACAACTCTATAAACTGTGATTTGGAATTTCATTTAGATCTTATTTCTTAAAGCCAAATAAACTCATACATCATAAATTTTAGAATTTATTAAAATACCAGTCTAAAATTGGACAGCTTTTTGATTCTCTATGGAATAATCCAGGTCTCGAAGTAATCTATGTGAGAAAAATATAGACTATTTGAAACATTATGAAAGCTTTATGAAGGTTTATTTTCCAAGAGGAAGTAACCAAATTTAACCTTGTGTATTTAGTTGGCTGAGCAATATTTAACATATATTTCCATCCTTATAAAGATGTATCACATTAAAAAGTCCGACTTTTTGCCAGGGGTGGGATGGTGGTGGTGGGATGAATTGGGAGATTGGGATTGACATATATACACTAATATGTATAAAATAGATAACTAATAAAAGCCTGCTGTATAAAAAATAAATAAAATAAAATTCAAAAATTCAAATAAATAAATAAATTGTATGAAAAATTTAAAAAATAAAAAGTACAACTTTTTTGACAATTAGCTTTTATTATAGAAATTCTGTCAATTCTGTTTGTCTCTTAATGTTTTGAATGCTGATAAGCTTAAAGAAAATCTATATTTGAGAGTAAAGTAAATAATTTGAAACAAATCCCACATTCTATTACCATAGATACTCTAGAAATATATTGTATATTATTTTATTATTTCCATCTGCTTGTTTTGGCTTTGGTTTGGTCTTCTATTTTAGCTTCTTCAGGTGGAAGCTTAAAATATTGATTTGAGACCTTTGTGTTTTGTTTTTTGTTTTAATTTAAGCGTTTAATGCCAAAAATTACCCTTTAGGTATTGCTTTAGATTCATTTCATAAATTTGATATGTTGTGTTTTCTTTTTTTACTCAGTGCAAAATATTTTATAACTTCCTTTATGCTTTCTTCATTGGTCCATAGTTTCTTAAAAGTGTTGCTTAAATTATGAACATTTGGGGAGTTTCCAGACATCTTTCTAATACTGATTTCTAGCTTAGTTCCATTGTTATCATAAAACATACTTTGTACGACTTAAATTTTTAAAAATTGTTAATGTTTGCTTTATGTCCCAACATATCTTTGTAGATGCTCCGTGGGCATTTGAAAAGACTATATATATTCTTCTGTTTTGAGGTGGAATGTTGTATAAATGTCAATTAGGTCAAGTTGGTTTATAGTGCTGTTCCAATTTTTTTATCTTTACTGATATTCTCTCTTCTGGTACTAACAATGATTCAAAGAGAATTTGTTGAAATCTCCAATGATAAATGTATCTTTCTCTTTTTAATTTTATCAACTTTTGATTTTTATATTTTAGAGCTCTGTCATTGAGTGTATATAATTTAAGATTAACATATATTCTTGACGAATTGACTTCTATATCATTATGTAATATCTTTCTTTTCCTTGGTAATATTTCTTATTCTGAAGTTTATTTTGATATGATTTTAATCATTTCAAGTTAGTTTTGATCAGTGTTGAATAGTACATATTTTCCTTATTTTTATTTCTAATTTATTTGTGTTTTAGTCAAAGGGGTTTCTTTTAAAAAATTTTTAACAGCTTTATTGAAGTATAATTAATTTATAAAAAGAAATGTACATATTTAATGTGTACAATTTGATGAATTAGGAAATATGCAAACACCCATGATACCATCACCACAGTCAAGGCAATAGACATATCTAGCACCTCGCAGAGTTTCCCGTGTCTTTGCTTTTTCCTTGTTTGTTTGTTTTTGAGTAAAAACACAACATGAGTTACCCTCTTAACAAATTCTCAAGTGCACAATTTATTGTAACTATAGGCATGATGTTGTATAGCAGATCTCTAGAAATTATTCGTCTAGTATAACTAAAACTTTATACCTATGGAAAAACAACTCCCAATTTCCCTCAACACGTTACCTCTGGTAAACAGTATTGTATTCTACGTTTCTATGAGTTTGACTATTTTAGATTCCCAAGTAAGTGGACTCAATGGGTACATATCCAAAAGAATATCGAGGAGCTTTCTGCATTCCCATGTTCACCGCAACATTATTCACAATAGTCAAGACACGAAAATAGCCCATGTGTCCACTGATAGATGAATGGCAAAGAAAATGGAATACTATTCAGCCCCCCAAAAGAAGGAAACTGCCATTTGTGACAACATGGATGAACCTAGAAGACATTAATGAGCAAAATTAGCCAGTCACAGTCACTGTTTAGTATAACAAGTTCCTCAGCTCTTCTGATATACATCAAATTGTGAGATCCACTCTGCTACATGAACCCAAATAAGTGTTTCTTGTAGAGAACATACATTTGGCTATTTCTTTTTCATCCAACTTGACAATATATGTCTTTTAATTGAAGTGTTTAAACCATTTGCATTTAATGTAATTATTACTTTAATGATAGGACTGGTGTATATCTACCATCTTTCTACTTGTTTTCTATTATCCCATCAGTTTGTCCCTCTTGTTTTTCTTTCATGGCTCTTTTTTGGACTAACTGATTATTTTTTTATGATTTTATTTTATCTCCTTTATTGGCTTATTAGCCCTACCTCTTTTTTTTTAAGTGGTTGATCTAGAGTTTGCTATTGCATCTTAAGTTATTATAATTTACCTTCGAATATAGTTTATGCCATTTCTTCCATCTCATCTTTTATGTTATCATTGTCATACATTTCACTTCTACATATGATATAAATCCCACAATACATTATTGGTATTTTCGGTTTGGACGGTCTTCTATCTTTTTAAAGTGAGTAAGCATAAGGAAAAAAATCTTTATGTTTACCTTCATTTTTACTATTTCTGGCACTTTGCCTTCCTTTGTATAAATTCAAATTTCCATCTGGTTTCATGTTCCTGATGAATGAACACTTTCCTTTAACAGAAAAGTAGCGCAGGTTTGCTGTCAATGAATTCCCCCTATTTTCTTGTCTGAGAAATATTTTTAATTTTATCTTAACCTTTAAAAGGTTTTGTTTCTTTTTTTGCTGGGTATACAATTCTCAGGAGCCTTTTTTCCTATCAATATTTTAAAAATGTAATTTCTTTATCTTTTGGTTTGTATAGTCTTTGATGAGAAGTCTGCTGTAAATTTTTATCTTTATTCCTCTTTGTAATGTTGGTTGTCTTCAAATATTTCTTCACTACAGTTTTTAATTTCTTCTTTGGGGACTCAAATTTCATGTATATTAGTGCATTTAATATTGTCTTCCCCCTCTTGGGTATTGTATCTGCTTTCTCTTTTCTTTCTATTTTTAGCTTGGATAATTTCTATTGACCTATCTTCAAGTTCAATGATTTTTTTCCATAGCTATAGCCAGTATGTTGATAAGCATGTCAAAGGAATTCTTCATCTCTGATACTGTGCTTTTAAAATTTATGACATTTCTATTTGACTCTTGTTTTACAGTTTCAGTAACACTGCTGAAAATTCCTATCTTATATTGTATATAGTTCATCTTTTCTAGAAGATCTGTTAACATGTTAATCGCAGTTATTGTAAAGTTGCTGTCTGATAGTGCCAACATATGGAACAACTCTGAGTATGATTTTATTGACTGATTTATCTCTTGACAATAATTTTTCCTTTGCTTTGTTGCATGCCTCATAATTTTTGTCTAAATGCTGGATATTATGTATAGAAGAACAGTTGAGACTGAGGTAAAAATTATTTCCTCTCAGAAAACAGCCCATCTCTTCTGTCAGGTTGTTAATATGGAGGGTTGAGTAAATCTTGTCAGTACTTGAGCTGGGTTTGGATTTGGCTGTTGCTACTTAAACCTTTATTCATTCCAGGCTTTAAATTCCTATTGTGGCGGGCTGTTGTTATCTTGTGCTAGGAGTGATGCCTGGAGTGCTGGAGGGTTTTTCTCAGTATTCTTGTTCCACATTCACCTTTCAGCAGTCCTCCATGCCTATGCTACAGAGAGGATATCTTTCAATGTTCTTACCTCACCCCAGATTGCTGTTGATTGCTACTCATGTTAGGGGAAGAGGGTGCTATATTATCCTGGTCTAGCCTCATTTTTAGGTAGGATCTCTGCTCCTGGGCCTTGGGAGTAGAGTTTTCATAGTCCAGACTTTCTAACTCATGCCAGCCAAACCCTGCCTTGTATATTTCACACGTCTTGGGTGGGAGAGTGTTTCCTGCTTCTTCCCCACTGGTAGCAGACCTCTGCTTTGTATCAGTGTAGGATCTCAGGTCCAAGAGTTTTACCTGCCCTCTTTCATGAGCAGAAAGATTTTCCTTCTTCCCTTTCTACTCATCCCCCAGAAACAGTGGAAGTGTTTATGTCCTGAAGATAGGAGGACTTCCTAATCACTCCCAGAAGCAGATGGGTTATGCCTCTACCCCTCCCCTAGAAACAGGATTTTTGCCTGGATCCTAGGGACAGTAGTACTTCCTGTCTCTATTCCAGCAACTTAATGCTTTTACTTTTTATAAGAGAAGGATCTGAGAAAATACAAAGTTTTGTATCTGTTCCCCAGGTGTAGCTGAACACCTGCATACTGATGTTACTGAGGGAAGCTCTCTCCAGTTTTCTACCATGACCTTCAATTTTCATGGAATTGGCTCATGGAAAAATGTTTGTGAGTGAGTGTAAAATATACTTGTTTCGAGGGATTTCAGTTTTTCCAAACTTATATGCTAGTCCATTCTCAGCCTTTAAGAATTTGTTAAAGTTTAGTGTGATTTATTCTTACCCACTTCTATGGTGATCATCTCATCCTCTCATGCCTTGCCAAAGGTGAAAATTTGTGTGTACTGTTTCTCCTCAGAGAGCTTGTCACTCTTTGGAATTCAGAGCATTTGCTTGCCCTGCAACTTCAGCTCTCCTACGGAGTAAAGAAAATGTAGATTTTGATTTTTTTTCTTGTTGTTAGGGTGATAGCAACATTCTCTTGTGGTTTTCTGAATCCTAAGCAGATGCAGAACCTCCCTGAGTCCCTATAGTTGTTTTAAAGCAGGCTGTTAGCAGAACAGATGCATTAACTTAGTAGAATTAATCTTAGCAGAAAAGCAATAAAACATAGTTCACCAAATTTGAGACTTAAAGAATACTAAGCATAACTTTAAAATAATTACAATATTGAAATATGGTCAATAAAATTATAGAGTTGTACATAAGAAAACTGGCTATTGGTACCTGGAATTGTTAATGCAAATAATGAATTATGTGACATTTCATATATTTCTATGGTTATATTCATAACAAAGGTATTAGTTATATCATGTTGATCAGATAAGTTTCTTGGAGGAAGTAGAATGTAAATTTTATATTAAATGATATGTGACTTGAATTAGGCAAGAAAGAGGGATGGGCAGTCTGGGTGAGAAAAACAGCAAGTTCAAAGGCATGAAAATAGAAAATGAGTAGTGAGATTATGGCATATTAGAAAACTATAAAGATACTAGCCTTGTTTGGTTTATCTATATCTGAGGTTGGCAAACACAGCCATGAGCCACATTCAACCTGCAGCCTGTTTTTGTATGACCAGTGAGCTAAGAATTGTGTTAAAATTTTTAAAAGGTTGCAAAAAAAGAAAAACAAGATGCAAGAAGAACAAGAAAGATAAGAGATAAAAGAAGTTGAAAAGGAGGAGGAGACTGAGACTATATGTGGCTTGCAAAGCCTAAAATGTTTACTATCTGAACTTTCACAAAAGAAGTTTTCCAACCCCTGATCTGTGTAGTTTTCTTATTGTTTGTTATTCTGTTACAGAGAAATAGAAATCCCCCTTGAATTTTCAAAATTTATGCTAAATATAATTGTCATATTATCTAATTCGCTTTCAATTGATTTATTGAATTAAACTTATAATTATATTTTGAACTACTATATTTTTGGACAATCCACAACGTGTTTTTTACAGTTCTAATTCATTAAATGTGGATTTATAATTTAATAGATCACATATTGCTATCTAGTTTTTACATTGCCCTTTCCTTTGTTTATTGGTGAGCCAGAGACAACCATAATTTCATTTTGCAAATTGCCATAAATCCATGATGTACTTAAGGGGTTTGACAGGACCTGCAAGGAAAAGACAGGACCATGAGATGACCATAATGTATAACAAATTGGTGAAACAATAGATTGACACTGGATTGTTTTCCATGAAGATAGTTTTGACTTTCTAATTTCTTCCATGTCCTTCCTTTTTTTGTTTTTGTTTGTTTTTAACTATTCCTATTTGCCATCTTCTATCAGATGGCTGAGACAACCACATCAATTAGACGGGGCTGATCATCTAAGCCCTTTTTCTCTTCTCTCTCTTTCTGTTTGACAGTGACAATGCTCGTTCATGCACCCTCAGAAGATGTGTGGTTATAAGAAAATAAAAAACTAAATCTGATATTCTGATTTTTTTCAGACACTGATTTTTAAAAATTAGTTTAAAACAAATAAAGAGAGTGTCATTTGGATGATAATTGTGGGATTTGATTAAAGCATTTCACATTTGTCTCCATTTTAATGGACAATCAATAACTATTTAAAAATAACAAATTATGTTTTCATAAATATTGCTTAAAATTTAACTCTTATGTAGTCATATCCTCAATCAAAAACGGGTTCTTAACAAATAAAATATATTTTACAGTATGCTTTTAACTGTTTCACCTGCATCTTCAAATATGCCATAGAAATAACTTCATGGGGAACTTCAGTTTGTTATACGAATCTGTTCAGGGTTTGGCATGCAGAGGGCAGAAAGACCAGGAACATTACTTTCTGACATCTGTTGCTCTCAGCAAATAGATACCAAAGCACAACAGGAAAATACCTGCTCTTTGTTTCAGATATTTTAGAAAACAGCTTAATAGTCTGAAAGCCAAATCAGATATTGTTCAGTCCTAGAGGTAAAAATCAAAAAGATAATGTAACAGTCAAAGTAAGAATAAGGACAAAAAGGAACACGAGTTTGTTTTTATTGGTCTTCTTTTATTAGTGGATTTTACCCAAAAATTTCATAACAGGATTTTTGCCAGTTCATTCCTTGGCTCTGTGACTTTGATGATTGCTGGCACCCCCATAAACCTAATGGACTTCATGGTGAGGAAAACTGACTCGTTGTTAAGAAAAAATGTTAAGATAAACTTGGTAGGTTTTCTTTTAAGACATAGAGATTTAAACCTTGGATTAAAAACACAGCAGAGGAAAAGAAAACACATATTTTGACATTCAACTTTCAGATGTGGAGACCTCAAAATTATATTAGCAACAACCTGTTAACTAATGGTCATGGTCCAAATATTTAGGAACAAATCCTTCAGGCTTAGAAAATTACTAACATTTGCTTCTCAACCTTGGGGTCAACAGTAAAACTGCACATTTCCAGCCTTCATTATTTTCAATCAAGACATTAATTAATTTATTTTTTACTTGGATAAAGAGGTATTAGTAGAAAATAGTATTGTATAATTCTAAAGATCATTTCTAAGAAATGATTGATTTATGCTATTGACTAAATTGTATCCTTCTGAAATATATACATTGAAGTCCTAACCACTAATGTTACTTATAGAGATAGAGTCTTTTTTTTTAAGATTTTTTTTTCATGTGGACCACTTTTAAAGTCTTTATTGAATTTGTTACAATATTGCTTCTGTTCTTATGTTTTGGTTTTTTGGCTGCGAGGCATGTGTGATCTCAGCTCCCCAACCAGAGATTGAACCTGCTTCCCCTGCATTGGAAGGTGATGTCTTAACCACTGGACTGCCAGGTAAGTCCCAAGAGATAGAGTCTTTTGGAGATAATTAAAGTTAAATGAGTTGATAAGGATGGGACCCTAGACTGATAAGGCTGTGGCCTTATAAGAAGAGGAAGATCTGTGTGTGTGTGTGTGTGTGTGTGTGTGTGTGTGTCTCCTGCATGTGAGAACACAATGGGAAGGCAGCCATCTGAAAGCTAGGAAGACAGATCTTACCAGAAAGTGAATCCTGCTGGACCTTGATCTTGGACTTTCCAGCATCTAGAGCTGTGAGAAAACGAATTTCAGTTGTTTAAACCACTCAGTCTATGGTAGTTTGTTATGGCAGCCTAAGCTAACTAAGACAATTAATTTGCATTCTGTAATTGCCTTAATTTTATCCAGGATATATGAGAATAAGTACTTCCTTGAAATACTTTAAAAGTCTGCTCCCAAAGTAAAAAAATCCAGCAAAGAAAATAATAGCCTAGAGATGTTGATAATTGATCCTGCAGTTAAATCACCTTTCAGAACTATTCATACCACGAAGTGCAACTGCCTTTTATGGTTAAGGGTGAGCATAGCATGGCTTTCCTCTTTCCAACAGACCAGAACTTCTTAGAAACATATTTTACTATTTAAAGTTTAAGGATCTCTTTCAACATGTGCACTGCAGATATTTAATTGGATAAAGACTCAATATTATGTCCAGTAAGTCAAAGGTTATGTTAGGATATAAGCTCATAACTACCTGAAATTTTCTTTCCTCTTTCTCACTGTGTTTCAACTATGCAATGTCTTTCTTTGTTTCAAACAAAGTTTCCAATAGTTTATCTGATCTTTGTTCTATTTGTATGATTTGACTTTATGATAATTAGTTTAACTAATATTTTGCTTTCTTTTTTGACTCTGAAAAGTCTTACCAAATTACCTGTGAAATAATAGTTATTCTTTGGCCTCAATTTTGTTTATACGCAGGGAAGAGAATGTTAGAAGAGATGGAATTTAAGGGTGTGAAAAGATAACAGCATGATGCTGCTTTGGGCATATGGGCCTTCCTCTAACTCAATTTCAGTTTGTAAGGATATCTGCATATGGTCAAATAACTTTCAGTTTCTAATTATGAATTATGGAATTAGTGAATATGGTATATAGTTCATGCTTAAAATGTATGATAGTAAATACCAAATGGGACTTGTTTGTATAAATGAACATACGGAATCTTCAGGCTGCAGGAGAGTCAACTCGGGAGCAAAGAAATTTGCTACTGTTTAATCACTTTATATCCTGGATGATGAAGTCAAGATGTCTCCCATACACGTGTTTATCACACGTGATCATGTTCTATGTGCCAGAATGGTGTGATGGTGGGGGTGGAGTGATCTGCATCTCTTTTTGTTTGTTTGCTCAGTTAGATTTCAGTGAACTTTGACTGAACTTAAATGTTTATGACTACTGAGAGGGGCCTGGTGGCTAAAATATCAAATACTCATAAGAAAACTGCAAATAATGCCTTTCCTTTTCCTTCAAATACCAGCAGGATGGAAGAGTTGTCTTTTGAGAATAGTGCTGTCAGAACACAGCCTATCTCAGTCCTGTTATCATACCCACTTGGGAGACATACTTAAATGCTTATATATCTGTAATGGGTACACTAGATTTTTTATGCCTCCATTACATTACATTATTGGGTATTTTTCCCTATGTTTGGTCCTGGGATTGAATCATGAATCTGTAATCTGAGAAGGGACGTGAGAGGGAAATTTTGGCGAAAAAGGATAGGGAAATAAAAGAAAAGTTCACTTCTTTAGTGGATTGAGGGGGAGGAGGGAATAGGGTTAGCAAGATCAGATGGCAGTGTTATTTTGCCATGTTCCTCGCCCAGTTTGAAGCCTCTCACCCTCAAAATCCATTCTCAGGGAGGGGTAGGGGCTTGTAGAAATATCTGGACACATATACAAGGTCTCTAAGAAGACCAGGGAGAGTGAATTTCTTTCTCTAAAAAGACTAGGGAGAGCTGCACTTTCAAAGCAGAACTCCCAAAAGCCAGATCAGTCACGCATGCAAGAGCAGACCAGAGGAGTCTCACCCCAGCAGAGACCAGGCAGGAGTCCCAGGTCTCTTTCTGCTGCACCAGTGCCCACCCCAGACCTCTGTGGGGATGGTACAGATTCCCTCACCCAGTCAGATGTCTTCTGAACAGAGAAGGGTGAGGTGCCCAAACTCTCAAAGACTGATCATTTTTCTAAAACTCTAAGCCATCCAAAAGATGCATTTAAACTAGTCTAAACACAGAGCTAAACTTCAAATAGTCCAAGTATTTGAGTTGAAGGAGACGGTTTAACGTAGAAGAGACTGAGATTTTGTTAATCAACAATTGCAAGGTTCCTTGTTACCAAGAGGGCTTAGGAAGATTGTTACCTCTAGTAATTGAGGCAATAAATTTATTTGCATATCTGAGTACAATGTGAATAAAATCACAATTCTGATATGCATGACTGGCTATTAATAAAATTATGAATATTGCATAGTGGTGGCATAGGCCCCTTTTCTGAGTCATGTTTCATTTATCTTTTTTAAACATATGATTGACCTAGCTTTATGCATATATTGGTCTTTGAAACTCTCTGAAGTAAAGAAAAATTTTCTCCCGTTCTGAGGGTTCTCTTTTCATCTTGTTTATGGTCTCCTTTGCTTTGCAAAAGCTTTTAAGTTTCATTAGGTCCCATTTGTTTATTTTTGGTTTTATTTCCATTTCTTTAGGAGGTGGGTCAAAAAGGATCTTGCTGTGATTTATGTCATAGAGTGTTCTGCCTATGTTTTCCTCTAAGAGTTTGATAGTATCTGGCCTTACACTGAGGTCTTTAATCCATTATGAGTTTATTTTTGTATATGGTGTTAGGGAGTGTTCTAATTTCATTCTTTTACATGTAGCTGTCCAGTTTTCCCAGCACCACTTATTGAAGAGGCTGCCTTTCCTCCATTGTATATTCTTGCCTCCTTTATCAAAGATAAGGTGACTGTATGTGCGTGGGTTAATCTTTGGGCTTTCTATCCTGTTCCATTGATCTATATTTCTGTTTTTGTGCCAGTACCATAGTGTCTTCATTACTGTAGCTTTGTAGTATAGTCTGAAGTCCAGGAGCTTGCTTCCTCCAGCTGCGATTTTCTTTCTCAAGTTTGCTTTGGCTATTCAGGGTCTTTTGTGTTTCCATATAAATTGTGAAATTTTTTGTTCTAGTTCTGTGAAAATGCCATTGGTAGTTTGAGAGGGATTGCATTGAATCTGTAGAGTGCTTTGCGTAGTATATTCATTTTCACAATGTTGATTCTTCCAATCCAAGAACATGTATATCTCTCCATCTGCTTGTATCATCTTTAATTTCTTTCATCAGTGTCTTAGAGTTTTCTGCATACAGGTCTTTTGTCTCCTTTGGTAGGTTTATTCCTAGGTATTTTATTCCTTTTGTTGCAATGGTAAATGGGAGTGTTTCCTTAATTTCTCTATCAGATTTTTCATCATTAGTTTATAGGAATGCAAGAGATTTCTGTGCATTAATTTTGTATCCTGCTACTTTACCAAATTCATTGATTAGCTCTAGTAGTTTTCTGGTAGCATCTTTAGGATTCTCTATGTATAGTATCATGTCAACTGCAGACAATGACAGCTTTACTTCTTCCTTTCCGATTTGGATTCCTTTTATTTCTTTTTCTTTTCTGATTGCTGTGGCTAAAACTTCCAAAATTATGTTGAATAATAGTGGTGAGAGTGGGCAACCTTGTCTTGTTCCTGATCATAGTGGAAATGGTTTCAGTTTTTCACCATTGAGAACGATGTTGGCTGTGGGTTTGTCATATATGGCCTTTATTATGTTGAGGTAAGTTCCCTCTATGCCTACTTTCTGGAGGGTTTTTTATCATAAATGGGTGTTGAATTTTGTCCAAAGCTTTGTCTGCATCTACTGAGATGATCCTATGGTTTTTATCCTTCAGTTTGTTAATATGGTGTATCACATTGATTGATTTGCATATATTGACGAATCTTTGCATCCCTGGGATAAACCCCACTTGATCATGGTGTATGATCCTTTTAATGTGCTGTTGGATTGTTTGCTAGTATTTTTTTGAGGATTTTTGCATCTATGTTCATCAGTGATATTGGCCTGCCATTTTCTTTCTTTGTGACATCTTTTTCTGGTTTTGGTATCAGGGTGATGGTGGCCTTGTAGGATGAGTTTGGGAGTGTTCCTCCCTCTTCTGTATTTTGGAAAGAGTTTGAGAAGGATAGGTGTTAGCTATTCTTTAAATTTTTGATAGAATTCGCCTGTGAAGCCATCTGGTCCTGGTCTTTTGTTTGTTGGAAGATTTTTAATCACAGTCTCAATTTCAGTGCCTGTGAGTGGTCTGTTTATATTTTCTATTTCTTCCTGGTTCAGTCTCAGAAGGTTGTGCTTTTCTAAGAATATGTCCATTTATTCCAGGTTGTCCATTTTATTGGCATATAGTTGCTTATAGTAATCTCCCATGATGCTTTGTATTTCTGCAGTGTCAGTTGTTACTTTTCCTTTTTCATTTCTAATTCTATTGATTTGAGTCTTCTCCCTTGTTTTCTTGATGAGTCTGGCTAATGGTTTATAAATTTTGGTTATCTTCTCAAAGAAACAGCTTTTAGTTTTATTGATCTTTGTTATTGTTTCCTTCATTTCTTTTTTATTTATTTCTGATCTGATCTTTATGATTTCTTTCCTTCTGCTAACTTTGGGGTTTTTTCTTCTTCTTTCCCTTATTGCTTTAGGTGTAAGGTTAGATTGTTTATTTGAGATGTTTTTTGTTTCTTGAGGTAGGATTGTACTGCTATAACCTTCCCTCTTAGAACTGCTTTTGCTGCATCCCATAGCTTCTGGGTCATTGTGTTTTCATTGTTGTTTGTTTCTAGGTACATTTTGATTTCCTCTTTGATTTCGTCAGTGATCTCTTGGTTATTAAGTAGAGTATTGTTTAGCCTCCATGTATTTGTATTTTTTACAGATTTTTTTCTGTAATTGGTATCTAGTCTCATAGCATGGTCGTCGCAAAAGATACTTGATATCATTTCAATTTTCTTAAATTTACCAAGGCTTAATTTGTGACACAGGATATGATCTGTCCTGGAGAAGGTTCCATGAGCACTTGAGAAGAAAATGTATTGTCTTGTTTTTGGATGGAATCTCCTATAAATATCAATTAAGTCCATGTTGTTTAATGTGTCATTTAAAGCTTCTGTTTCCTTATTTATTTTCATTTTGGATGATCTGTCCATTGGTGAAAGTGTGAGTGTTAAAGTCCCCTACTATGACTGTGTTACTGTCGATTTCCCCTTTTATGGTTGTTAGCATTTGCCTTATGTATTGAGGTGTTCCTATGTTGGGTGCATAAATATTTATAATTGTTAATATCTTCTTATTGGATTGATCCCTTGATCATTATGTAGTGTCCTTCTTTGTCTCCAGTAATTGTCTTTATTTTAAAGTCTATTTTTTCTGATATGAGAATTGCTACTCCAGCTTTCTTTTGATTTCCATTTGCATGGAATATCTTTTTCCATCCCCTCACTTTCAGTCTGTATTTGTCCCTAAGTCTGAAGTGGGTCTCTTGTAGACAGCATATATACGGGTCTTGTTTTTGTATCCATTCAGCCAGTCTATGTCTTTTGGTTGGAGCATTTAATCCATTTAGATTTAAGGTAATTATTGATATGTATGTTCCTATTACTTAATTGTTTGGGGTTTGTTATTGTAGGTCTTTTCCTTGTCTTGTGTTTCCTGCCTAGAAAAGTTCCTTTAGCTTTTGTTGTAAAGCTGGTTTGGTGGTACTGAATTCTCTTAGATTTTGCTTGTCTGCAAAGGTTTTAATTTCTCCATCAAATCTGAATGAGATCCTTGTTGGATAGAGTAATCTTGGTTGTAGGTTTTTCCCTTTCATCACTTTAAATATTTCCTGCCACTCCCTTCTTGCTTGCAGAGTTTCTGCTGAAAGATCAGCTGTTAACCTTATGAGGATTCCCTTGTATGTTATTTGTTGTTTTTCCCTTGCTGCTTTTAATATTTTTTCTTTGTATTTAATTTTTGATAGTTTGATTAACATGTGTCTTGACGTGTTTCTGCTTGGATTTATCCTGTATGGGATTCTCTGTGCTTCCTGGAGTTCATTAACTATTTCCTTTCCTATGTTACGGAAATTTTCAACTATAACCTCTTCAAATGTTTTCTCAGTCCCTTTCTTTTTCTTTTCTTCTTCTGGGACCCCTATAATTCAAATGTCGGTGCATTTAATGTTGTCCCAGAGGTCTCTGAGACTGTTCTCAATTCTCTTCATTCTTTTTTCTTTATTCTGCTCTGTGGTAGTTTTTCCACTATTTTATCTTCCAGGTCACTTATCTGTTCTTCTGCCTCAGTTATTCTGCTATTGATCCCTTCTAGAGAATTTTTAATTTCATTTATTGTGTTGGTCATCACTGTTTGTTTGCTCTTTAGTTCTTCTAGGTCCTTGTTAAACGTTTCTTGTATTTTCTCCATTCTATTTCCAAGATTTTGGATCATCTTTACTATCATTACTCTGAATTCTTTCTCAGGTCGACTGCCTATTTCCTCTTCATTTGTTTGGTCTGGTGGGTTTTTACCTTGCGCCTTCATCTGCTGTGTGTTTCTCTGTCTTCTCATTTTGCTTAACTTACTGTGTTTGGGATCTCCGTTTTGCAGGCTGTAGGTTCGTAGTTCCCATTGTTTTTGATGTCTGCTCCCAGTGGGTAAGGTTGGTTCAGTGGGTTGTGTAGGCTTCCTGGTGGAGGGGACTGGTGCCTGTGTTCTGGAGGATGAGGCTGTGCCTGTGTTCGCCTCCGGTGGTGTGTTTTGGGGTGTCTGTGACCTTATTATGATTTTAGGCAGCCTCTCTGCTAATGGGTGGGGTTGTGTTCCTGTCTTGCTAGTTGTTTGGTAGGGTGTCCAACACTGTAGTTTGCTGCTAGTTGAGTGGAGCTGGGTCTTAGCGTTGAGATGGAGATCTCTGGGAGAGCTTTCACCATTTAATATTACGTGGAGCTGGGAGGTCTCTGGTGGACCAATGTCCTGAACTCGGCTCTCCCACCTCAGAGGCACAGGCCTGACACCCGTATGGAGCACCTAGCACAAACGGCTCAGAAGGAAAGGGAGAAAAAGAAGGAAAGGGAGAAAAAGAAAGAAAGGAAGAAAAATAAAATATAATAAAATTATTAAAATAAAAATAAATATTAAAAAATAAAAAAATTAAAAAGAAATAAAAAGAAAAAAAAAAAAAAAGGAAAGAGAGCATCCCAACCAAAATACAAATCCACCAATGACAAGAAGCACTAAAAACTATACTTAAAAAAAAAAAAAGGGGGGACAGAACCCTAGGACAAATGGTAAAAGCAAAGCTATACAGAAAAAATCACACAGAGAAGCATACACATACTCACAAAAAGAGAAAACAGAAAAAAAAATCTATATCATTGCTCTCAAAGTCCACTGCCTCAATTTTGGGATGATTCATTGTCTGTTCAGGTATTCCACAGATGCAGGTACATCAAGCTGATTGTAGAGATTTAATCCGCTGCTCCTGAGGCAGCTGGGAGAGATTTCCCTTTCTCTTCTTTGTTCGCACAGCTCCGGGGTTCAGCTTTGGATTTGGCCCCGCCTCTGCGTGTAGGTCGCCTGAGGGCGTCTGTTCCCGCCCGGACAGGATGGGGTTAAAGGAGCAGCTGCTTCGGGGGCTCTGGCTCACTCAGGCGGAGTGCGGGCGAGCCTGCGGCCACAGAGGCCGGCATGACATTGCAGCAGCCTGAGGCGCACCCATGCATTCTCCTAGGTAAGTTGTCCCTGGATCACGGGACCCTGGCAGTGGCGGGCTGCACAGGCTCCCGGGAGGCAAGGTGTGGACAGTGCCCTGTGCTGGCACACAGGCTTCTTGGTGGCGGCGGCAGCAGCCTTAGCGTCTCATGCCCGTCTCTGCGGTCCGTGCTAATTAGCCGCGGCTCGCACCCGTCTCTGGAGCTCGTTAAGGCAGTGCTCTTAATCCCCTCTCCTCGCGCACCAGGAAACAAAGAGGCAAGAAAAAGTCTCTTGCCTCTTAGGCAGGTCCAGACTTTTCCCTAGACTCCCTCCCGGCTAGCCGTGGCGCACTAGTCCCTTCAGGCTGTGTTCACGCCGCCAACCCCAGTCCTCTGCCTGGGATCCCACCGAAGCCTGAGCCTCAGCTCCCAGCCCCGCCCGCCCCGGCCGGGGAGCAGACAAGCCTCTCAAGCTGGTGAGTGCTGCTCGGCGCCGAGCCTCTGTGCGGGAATCTCTCCGCTTTGCCCTCTGCACCCCTGTTACTGCGCTCTCTTCCGCGGCTCCGAAGCTTCCCCCCTCTGCCACCCGCAGTCTCTGCCCGCGAAGGGCCTTCCTAGTGTGTGGAAACCTATCCTCCTTCACAGCTCCCTCCCACTGGTGCAGGTCCCGTCCCCATTCTTTTGTCTCTGTTTTTTCTTTTTCCTTTGCCCTACCCAAGTACGTGGGGAGTTTCTTGCCTTTTGGGAGGTCTGAGGTCTTCTGCCAGCGTTCAGTAGGTGTTCTGTAGGAGTTGCTCCACATGTAGGTGTATTTCTGATGTATTTGTGGGGAGGAAGGCGATCTCCACGTCTCATTCCTCCGCCATCTTGAAGGCCTTCCGAGCCTCAATTTTTTCACCTGTAAAAAATTAATTCCATTATCCCATTTATTATTAGAAATGTGTTATTATAAAAGACACAATAATGCCCTCCGTGGATTTACAGAAGAAGAGGGCTAAGACCTTGTCTTAACTCCGTCTTTGAAAGCCTGGGCAAAAAAGAATGAGTTGCCGACGGAGAGTCCTAAAAGCAGAGTGCAGGGAGGTGGGAGGGAAACTAAGAGCACACGGTGTCGCAAAAGCTAAAGGAAAATTGTTTCCAAGAGGAGTGGTGAACTGTTCTGGCTTTTACTGCTGAAAACTCAAACAGAATGAAAACGGAAAATTAGTTACTGTATTTAGCAATATGGAGTTCACTGATTACTCTAGTGGACGTTTGATATGAGGGAATATTTGGGAATAGAAGTCAGACCGCAGAAAGGTAAGAAAGAAGCAAGGAAAGGGATATTGTGAATATAAAGCCACACTCCTGGGAAATTTTGCTGTGAAGGGAAATAGGACAGTAGCTAAAGGGGACTTGAGGGAAGGTTGTGAAGATGAGAGACATTTAAGACTGTTTATAATACTGATGGAAAAATGGGGCAAGTGGAGAATACAAAAAGCAAGAGTTCTTGGTAAAGCAGCAGAGAATGGGCTTTAGCACACAGGTGAGGTATTGGTCTTGATAAGAGGTGAGGCTCTTTTCCTTTCCTTATTTTATCCGTAGACCAGGAGGAGAGGATGGGCACAGATAGAAGCAGGTTTACAGATTCCTTGTGGGGAGTTGCCGTCCGTGTCTCAGGGCTTGTACTTCTTAGCTAGGCAGGAGACACAGTCACTTGTTGATAATTAAATGGGAGACCTGGGAGAAAATTGGAGATTTGATTAGAATAGAGGAAATTAAAAATAGTCGTGAATAATTAGCTGATTAGAAAAACACCTTGGCAGGCCAGGGGTGAGGGCCAGTTAAGGCTGTTGATTCATGCTTTAGGTACAATTCTGTCTTCCTTACTAGAATGCTAAGGTTTGGGCATTTAAAAGGTATGCTTTTCCAGACTTGTCTTACTCAGGTACCAAATAAACATTTTATAATTGGCAATATTGCCCTTAGTTAATAAAGTATAACATCTTAGTTATCAAGATCACTGGTAAGCTTTTCCAGCCTTATATTTTACACTGTTGAAACTATGTCCCATCTTACATTTTGTAGTAAAACAATTTAAATACCAAGAGTAAACTCTTATATTTCAAGTGATGGGGTAGTTTCAAAATTATCTATAGAACCTTTAAAACCAAATAAGGAACAAAACAGCCTGCCAAAAATATATTTTAATATTTTTAAGCAACTGAAATGATGCAAATCTTTCATTGTTCTTTGGACCCTACCTTATTTTACACAAATGTTTCAGTTCCTTATAAAATTTGCTTAAATTATTGGAGTTTGAACCTTGATCCTTGAATTTCTCCTTGTAAAATGAAAAAGTAATGCAATTTTCCATACCTAGATTGGGAGTTAGCTCAATTAGTGGGATAATTTTTAATGTTAGTGGGTGTTTATATATGTTGGTTAAACACTAATGATTTCACTTTTTCCTATAATAACAGAGGATACTTAAAGATAATTAAGATAGGAACTATTTTCAGGATTCTGTCTTTTTTTCACTTATTTCAGATGCAGCTTTCTATGCTTTAGTGGCCAGGAAGTAGAAGTGGTTTTTCTTTTTCTTGCCTGTAACAGATTTTAAAAGACAATTACAGATGGCTTTTTAGTGGGTTTCAGTTTGGCCTGCTAATCCCTTTCTGCTCTATTTCAATTACATTAAAGAGATTCATGTCCACTGGCTTATGTAACCAATTTTTTATAAAATCATCAGCTTTCTCTCTCTCTCTCTCTCTCTCACCAGTTTCTAGTATCCTTAAATCATACCCTTAGACTCCTAATACATTATTGATGGGCAAGATTTTTTTTCAGAGTGAATTAAAATATCCTAATGATTAGGGTGTTCCCATTCAGTTTTGATTCTTTTTTTTATGTTTTTGCCACTTGGAAAAGATCAGCTCAACAGCTGGATCTTAATTTTAATCATCTTTTGAATTTTTCTTTATTTTAGTTTCCTTTGACGTGATTTCCAAGAACCATCTGAGAGAATTTGACAATGGTGGCTCTTTTAGAGACGTGCCTGGATTCTAGCTTGGCTGATTGTGTTTGATTTGAAGTTTCAAAGTGGTTTTTAAAGAATTTGAGGTTCCCTCAAACCCCAAATACGGCCTGCATGTATCTTCTGTTTCTATAAAGACACTTGTAATATGAGAGAAATTGGATCTCTTGGAATGTTTACCCTTAAATAATTTAATAAGAATACATTTTGGGTTTCTTTAATTATTTACATTTTCAAAATCTTTCATGTGTTTTAGCCCACAGAGCACACAGACTTGTCAAAGTATGCTGTTTGCAGTGGAGCAGAAGATGAATGTTTTTGGGATCAGACAGCTAATTCTCTTTCTCTTTTTCAGTGGTTTTAAACTTTTCAGAGTAGTTATGCATAGCTATTGATGTTGTTTGTAGTGAATCAGTTTCAGTAATTCACAGAAAATAAGTGGGTGCGTGTGTGTGTGTGTGTGTGTAAGCATTTTCACAATCACCTGTACCATATCAAACAGCTTTCCTATCTGGGGTTGTATTCTTCAACACCTGCCCAGATATTAGAGCTCCATCTTATTCTTATTACGTGGTCTTATATTCCTTTGAAAACTGGAGAATTTAATTCTCTCATCTCTCACTTGTAAATTTAAAAAAACATTAAAATTTATTACTCTATAGATTCTCTACTTGAAATGAGCTTATTTTTATTCATATTTCTTTAAATCCTGCATCTTTCCTAAAATGGCTTGAGGATACAAGAGTTGAGTTTAAAGAAACTTCAGAAAATAGAGTTTTGATAGCAACATGCAGAATGTAATTTATTACACTAAATAGAGTTGCTTACAGTGATAAAATATTTATTTGATCTTTTTTTCCTTTTAATCTGATCTGGAAGAGGGCAATAAAAATTCAACAGGCCTGAGATCATACAGTGATATTTATACACTGATGGAGAAATATAATACTAACTACAGAATCTAGGCAAACAAGGATTGAAAGACACCCTCCATCATCATATAGATTGAAGGTTCAGACATATTCATCTCATAGGAGAAAATATACTTAACAAAATAGATTTACTTAATAAAATCAATGGAAAGATTTTATATGGCATTCACTGAAATCCTACTAACTGAACTTAATTTACTACTTTGTTATTTTATCTTTTATTATTCTCTGTTTCATATCTTTTAGTCTCCTCAACTTGTTGGTTAGGTCTCCGAAGGCAGGAACCCTACTGTATGCATCTTTGTATTTCCTAAAATGTTTCAGAGAAACTAGATAATAGTTAACATTCAAAACTTGACTTATTTAATGAGAAAATAAAATTGAGAAAGAATGACTGTCTACAGTTAACTTTTTTTCTGTACTAAAGGCAAAATTTTGCCTGTGATGCTATGTGTACCTGGCAAAACGTAAAACCCTATTTTGAACTGTATGAAAGACCATAAGCTCACCTCTTCGCATGGTCACAGCAAATTTACAACTATTTACAGAAAAACCATGGATGAAAAATGAAGATATAAAGAAGGAACCACAGGGACATGGGTAGGTGTGGCAGAGTTTTGATATAGTTAAGTTCCATAACCAGAGGTGGGTGACCCATAAACGGGAGAATAACTAAAATTACAGAGGTTCTCCCAAAGGTGTGAGGGGTCTGAGTCCCACATCGGGTGCCCCAGCCCGGGGTTCCTGCACCAAGAAGATGAGCCCCCAGAACGTCTGGCTGCAAAGGCCAGCAGCGCTTACTTTCTGGAGTCCCAGAGAGCTGGGGGAAATCGAGATTCCTCTCTTAAATGGAGCACACAAAACCTTACACGTTCTAAGACCCAGGTCCGAAACAGTAATTTGAAAGGAGACTGGGTCAGACCTAGCTGATCTGGAGAGTTTCCTGCCTATTAGCACAGGGACACAGCCTCACCCCAGCCAACAGCCTGGCGGTGCTAGTACTGGGACGCCTGTCAGGCAACTAACTGGGCAGAGACGCAGCCCCATCCACCAGCAGATGGGCTGCCTTAAGACCCTCAGAACCCACAGGAACCCCTGGGCATGGCTCTGCCCACCAGAGGGCCCAGGACCCAGCCCCACGTGCCAGTGCACAGACTCAGGACCCTGAGGGCCCTGTAGTCAGAGACTTCAGGACCGAGCTCTGGCGGGCCACAGAGCTGCTGTGGTCCTGCCTACTGGTAAGTTGGGGCTGGGGCCCAGGGGATCCTTGGGCTGGTGTCCACACACTGGTGAGTAAGGCGGAAACCTGAGGAGAGTGCCAGCCTTGTGGTGGGCAGAGCCAGGCCCCGGGGCTCCTGAGCTGGTGCTCGCCCGCTGGTGGGTGAGGCTGGTCCAGGGCCTAGTGCCGGCCCCCTGGTGGGTGGAGCAAGGTCCCAAGGTCTCTGGCTGTAATTCCCTGGGGTTCCTGGAACTGGAGTTGCCCTGCTGGCGGTGGACGCAGATCCTGGCAGCTACCTGAAGGTTCCGGGTGTCCTGGGGCTAGTGCCGGTGCACTGCTGGGAGGGACTGGTCCCGGGCCCTCTCGTGTGGTGGCCGTGTTCTCAGGTGGCTGGGAGGTCAGGGGTTCCTAATGCAGGTGGCCTGTCAGGTGAGTGACATGGCCTGAAGTATCCCAGTTCTGGTGCCTACAGGCTGGTGGGCGGGGCCAGGTTCCTGCTTCGAGGGAGGACTCCAAAATGGCACTGGCCTGCACCAGTGTGCTTGTGGTACAACGAGCTCCCCAAAATGGCTACCGTCAGCATCTGTGGCCCCAGGGTGAGCTCCGATTGCCTCCCGCCTATCCAGGAGACTCTCCTAGACCAGCAGGTGGGTCTGACCCAGGTTCCTTTCAAATTACTGCTTCTGACCTGGGTCCCAGAGCATGTGAGATTTTGTGTGCACCCTTTAAGACTGGAGTCTATTTCCTATAGCTCTCTGCGTCCCCTGAAAGTAAGCACCGCTGGCCTTCAAAGCAAACATTCTGGGGGCTGGTTTTCTTGGTGCAGGACTCCCAGGCTGGGGAGAATAATGTGGGGCTCAGAGCCCTTACTCCTCTGGGAGAACCTCTGCAATTGTAATTATCTTCCCCTTGTGGGTCACCAACCCCTGGGTATGGTTCTTGACTATACCGCATCTCTGCCCCCCCTACCTGCCTCGTGGTTTCTTCTTCCTATTTTTACTTGTGGAAGATATTTTTCTGCTAGTCTTCAGGCTTTTCTTACCAATAGTTGCTCTGTAAATAGCTATAATTTTGGTGTGCCTGTGGAATGAGGAGAGCTCATGGTCTTCCTTTTCCACCATCTTGGCCACCGACCTGTCCTGGCCTAGCGTTTTCTTACCTTGTCAGAACTTTGATGCTTTTGCATAAGTTTACAAATATTTTACCCAGAATTTTTAGTTGGTTGTTTTCTATGGAAAGGTTTTTCTAAATAACCTAGCCTCTATTTATTAGAGATGGAAGGGTGACAGAGACCACCAAGATGCTCGTTGTATTAGTTTGATAGGGCTGCAGTAACAAAGAGCCACAAACTGGGTAGTTTAGAACAATAGAAATGTATTGTCTCATAGTTCTGAAGGCAGAAAGCCTAAAATTAAGTTTCAGCAGGGCTGTGTTCCCTCTGAAGGTGCTAGGGAAGGATCTGTTCCAGATCTCTCCTAGCTTCTAATTGCCTCTGGCATTTCTTGGCTTGTAGATAGCTGTCTTTTCCCTATGTCTCTTCCTGTGATGTTCTCCTGTGTCCACGTCTGTCTCTATGTTGAAATTTTGCCCTTTCTATAAGGACACCAGCCAGATTGGATTAGGGCTCATGCCAATGACTTCATTTGCACTTGATTACCTCTGTAAAGACCTTATTTCCAAATCCTATCACATTCTAAGATACTGGGGGTTATATATGTTAGAACACTAACATATACTTTTTGGGGGACACAATTCAAATCTTACTGCTCACCAAGCCCATTTCCTCTTCATGGGCATCCTGAAGGCAAGATTTCCTGATCCCTGTCACAGTTGGTTCAGGCCAGATGAATGTGGTGGGAGTGATGTCTACTCTTACTAGACCTAGTCATAAAGTCTCCTGGATGTTGTCCTTCAGCTTTGCTCTTTACTCATTGGCTGCCTGAATATAGAGGACACTGAGGAAGCCCTGGAAGCACACAAGATCAGCAACACAAGATGGAGAAGCCAGATATCAAATCACCAGGGAAGGCCAGTTGCATTTGGCAAAACCCATTTGGACTGTGATGTGAGAGAAAAACATATGCTTGTTGAATGAAGGAATAATCAGTGGTAAGTCTTACTTTTAACTCATAGTAGCTTCTGTTGTATCTCATGCCTCTGCCTTGTTTCTCATTGATCTCTGGGCCAGAAAATCTCATTTGAAAAATGCTTCTTTTTGATTAACATCCTGCTTTGTTGAGTTATAGCACAGCAGGTTTTTATAGCAAATAGAGCACTTTAATGAAAAAATTCCCCTCTATTTTCATAGTAGTTGATATTGTCAAAATAGTTTCATAATAAAGGTAGTTCCATTTACTTTATATAAGCATAAAAGCAGTAGTATAGTGTAATCGTGCTCATGCTTATTCATCACTTGATGCTCTCATATATAAATTAGATTTTGTCTTACAGGATCAATTTTTTTATGTAATTAAATTTTTTTTTTAAAATTTATTTTCTTTTTATTAATTTATTTTTGGCTGTGTTGGGTCTTTGTTTCTGTGCGAGGGCTTTCTCTAGTTGCGGCAAGCGGGGGCCACTCTTCATCACGGTGAGCGGGCCTCTCACTATCGCGGCCTCTCTTGTTGCGGAGCACAGGCTCCAGACACACAGGCTCAGTAGTTGTGGCTCACGGGCCTAGTTGCTCCACGGCATGTGGGATCTTCCCAGACCAGGGCTTGAACCCGTGTCCCTTGCATTGGCAGGCAGATTTTCAACCACTGCGCCACCAGGGAAGCCCTATGTAATTAAATTTTTTATTGGAGTATAGTTGCTGTACAATATTATATGTCACAGTTGTACAATATAGTGATTCACAATTTTTAAAGGTTGTACTCCATTTATCAGTTATTATAAAATATTGGCTATATTCCCCATGTTGTACAATATATCCTTGTAGCTTCCTTTATATCTAACAGTTTGTACCTCTTAGTCCCTTACCCCCATCTTGCCCCTCCCCCTTTCCTCTCCCCACTGGTAACCACTAGTTTATTCTCTGTATCTGTGAGTCTGCTTCTTTTTTGTTATATTCACTAGTGTGTTGTATTTTTTAGATTCTAAATATAAGTGATATCATACAGTACTGCAGGCTCAATTTAAAAGATATTATACCTTATCAAATTTATTATAAGCACTCTGCCTTCGAAATATGACAACTATAATTTTCCTAAGTTTAGATAAAATAAGAAGGTCACATACACACACACATACATGCACACACACACCCCTCTATGTATTTCTGGATTTTTTTCTGATATAAAATATATCAACTTCAAGATTCGTACTTGTACAATGTACTGGGTCAATTCTAGATCACAGAAGAAGTGTGTTGAGTCTGGTGCCAAATAGTGGAAAATGAATGAAAAATAAGAACAAAGGAAAAAATATTGAAAAGTATCAGTAAATGATAGCTTATAAAATTCTTGAGAATCTGTTTTTTAAAAAAAGTTTCTAAGTAGGTCACATTTCCCTCCATGTTATACAGCACCAAAAACAGTTGCCATTTTTTAAACCTGTGATTTTACTTTTAAAGATTATTTTTGCTTCATCTTTTCTGTTGTAAAGGAGGGTGTGGTAATGAATTACCATTGCTTTTTGAATAGCTGAAGTCATCTCATTACTCATGTATGTAAAATATTACCAGGTTAAGTAGTTACCCTGTTGTGGAGGGTATATATTTTTATTTCAAGATATAAATTTCTATTACATTGTAGTAGAAAAAAGTTCAACAAGTAAAATTTTCACTGTGAGAAAGAATTTACATGGGTGTTTTAAGGATTGAATATAGCATTAAAGATTGAAGGAGAATTAATCTTCCAAGAAGAGTAGTAGTAACATATTTCTTCATAATATTAAAAACCAGGCAAGGCAGAACATTACAAAATCAGTGTTAGAAGATTATCTGGTATACTAAGGGATATGGAACGTAAAGCCTGAAATACCTATTTTAGCCTTCACCAAGTTTTACTGCTTATTATGCTTGTAGAGAAAAGGAGATGAGGAAAAACTACAGCTCTTAAAACATTTTTCAGTATAAAAGTTTGCCTCTTACAGTGGAGCTAGGGTATAGAACCGCTGTCTCATTGTACGGGAGTGCATTTCTGATAATCATTAATGACATTTCCTTATATGACACACCATTTGCTGGAATAGATACGTCATTTTAGACAATCATTTAAAAATACTTACTCAATGGAAAATCCTGCTAGTGATTTGTTTTAGTTTAAACCCACAAGGAACTGCTATGCCCCTGTACTTATGTTTTTTGAGTCAAATTAAGACAGGTTGTTCTCTATAAACTGATCAGGAGGTCAATCAAGCAGTAATGTCAAGATCTTCTATTGCTTCAGAGACCTTAAGTGGTCAGGACAGAATTTTCAACTGAGTAACTGTTTAGGTCTTGTCAGTTACAGTTTTTTTTTTTTTTTTTTAATTGGGGTATAGTTGTTTTACAATGTTGCATTCGTTTTTACTGCACAACGAAGTGGAGTTTCCTGTGCTATACGGCAGGTTCTTATTAGTTATATATTTTATACACATTAGTGTATATATGTCAATCCCAATCTCCCAATTCATCACACCTCCCCACCCCCTGCTTTCCCCCCTTGGTGTCCATACGTTGGTTCTCTACACCTGTGTCTCTATTTCATTGGCAGTTACAGTTAACTAGAATAAATTTTGCACATTAATTTGTTGGTAAATTGAGATAGGTATTAGAACGATGTTCTCAAAGAAGTTGCTTGGATGCAACAACTTGGATTATGGGGTTAAAAATGATTATTTGTAATATGATACTTGTAATCTTGAATTATTATTTTTTACCAGAAGCTGTGTTGTCAGCCAAGTTCTAGCAGTAGAAACTTATTGTTTGTGGTCTACACTGTCCAAGTCCAGTGATGATGGTTGATCCAGCCAAATAGGGTGATTGACTGCCTTCACTTTGGACTTTGTAGCCACTGAATGGAAACTCAGTATATTTGATAGAATTTCAAATGCAGATGAAGAACTGCCCATCTTTAATAAAGTTCCAAAACATCAAAAAGTTGGAATTTTTAAAAATTTCATAGTTTGAAACATCAATACTCAAGGAGAGCAAACGATCATTCTATAAGGCTCTTAACTTATAAAAACTGAAATAATCTTTCATGAAGTCTTAGGAGTGGCACTAGAATTAACTAAAGTAAGCAAGCCACAGTCTCTAGGTATGCACAAAAGCATGAAAACCATTAAATGGTTGCTTAAGAATTTGCAAATCTCTGCTTCCAGTCAAACCTTATTGAACTCCTCCATTTGCAAATATTTTAGATTCAGAGATCTCACTCTCTCTTCAATACCTGTTCTGCTTCCATTTGTCTCCTGTTGTTTCTTCTTCTCAACCTGCCATTTGTCCTCATGGCCACAACCTCTCCACTTCTCTCAATTAAACAGCTCTTTCCTGGCTCTACTTTTTTCTTCTACTCGTGCTTTCAATATCCTCACCTAACCAGTTATTTTCCTGCCACAATAGAAAGCAGTTACATCTGTTTCTAATTTGGGTTCAAAAACTACCCGTGTTGGTGTGGAACATTGCTAACATATGCATATTGATGTTATACAACAGTTTATGACTTTCATTCTAAGCTGTGCCCTCAATACTTCTCAATATTACTTCTACTTGCCTTCAGTGGTCCCCTTTTCCATTATTTTCTGAGGCAGTGTGGCAGAGTGGAAGAGCATGGACATTGGTGACAGACCTTGATTCATAACCCAACTTCAGCACTTATTATCTGAGCGATCTTGAACAAACTATTAACCTCTTTGATCCTCAGTTTCCATTTAATTCTTACCTTGTAAAGTGTTCTGTAAGGATTTAAGATAATGTAGGGAAGGTGATTTGGGGAATAGGTTGCTAATTAATGGTCACAATTGTACTTAAGCTGCCTGGTCTGGTGTCTCTAAGAGTGTACTATGGTCCTTAAACTTTCTGCCCTACATCCAAATACCTAATCATCCACAGATGATATTGCCTTCTACTTTACAGAGAAAATGCAAGTTATCAAGTGAGTACTTAACTTCTCTCCCCTCCACTTCTGTACACACTTATGATGTCACCCATTAGTTTCTTCTCCTATTTTAGAAGAATCTGTGTTTCATGTTCTTTCCAAAGACCCCAGAGGCAGTAGAGCATGGTAGTTAAGAGAACAGTCTTTGGTTTTCAACTGCCTGAGTTCTAATTGTCTCTCTACCACTTGGGCTAGTTGTTTAACCTCTCTGTGTTTGAGTTTCTCCATCTCCAAAATGGATACAATGAGGCATGTACTTCATAATATTCTGAAACAGATTACATTAACTAAAACATTAAAAACATGAAGTGTACTGCCTGGTACACAGTATGAACTTCTGTTAGCCATTACTACTGCTATGAGTTAGTATCATTTCTTGCTTTACTCTCTTCTCAAAATGCTCTCTGACTATAAACATACTGTGGACATTTAATCTCATCCATTGTATAAATAGCATTGATTATGCTATTAATCATGAGATAAAAATGATTAATTCATTAAGAGGTAAAAATCTTGTTTTGCATTAAAATATTAAAATTGAATCAAGGTGGTTTAACAAGAGGAATGCTATTGAATTATTATCAAAGAAACCATAAAGTTCTTAAAATATGATGAAAAAAATCATTTTACACAGTTGGTAAGATAGACGTGCAGACAAAATCAGTTCATGACTCCTGGTAGATTCTGAACAACTCAGAACTCTCCATATATGTAACCCTAAACTGTGAGCCAAAAGCAGGTAGAACATTTCTGACATAGGCAAGGAGGTGTGGATTTCAGAAATTTAAGCTATTAAGACATTATTTTTCATTATTAAGATTCTCTTATGATTATTTTTATCTATTCCAATGTTGCCTAAGCAGATACATAGTAATGCATTAAGTATCACATTCCGTTTGGAGTTAAGAGCTGCATGCTCACTGAAAGGTCTTCCTCAGTAACTAAAATTTACATTTCTGAGTTATTTTTCCCATAAGGATATTAAAGTTTCCATTAATATTTTAAATATGAAAGCTTTAAAAGAACTTTTGATGTTGCTCTCAGAGGATTACCTAATCAATGATATTATTTAGTTGCATATTATAATAGAGAATCAGAAAGATATGATTGCTGTTTATAATGTCCACCTAGTCATTTCTGCATAACAAACTTTATTTGAAATAGAGACCAACACCAGCCAATTTTAATATATTTGCTGTACCAGTATTGGTGCAAAAAGGGATGGAAGGTTACTTTCTCTTCCACAGAGGTACTATTGCTGAATACACGGATCCTCTGATGTCTAGTTAACAGTTTACATAACTGGCAGCATTACTTATGAACAAACTGTTTTGCTTGGAGTCAAAATTAGCCACAAATATCATGTACTTTAGGATAAAAGTTACAATAGTATTTTTTAAAAAGACATCTCTTTCAAATTGTGAGACCATCCAACATAATCTGAACCAGAAATCTTGGAAGAAGTTTGTTTAGAGGTGAGCTATGAGTTCAGTGTTTTGAGGCACAAAGGGAAGAGAGAAATGAATATATTTGATTGCATTTTAAAATCCTTCTTCACATAGAAAGTAGACAATGCTCTCCCTGGTAAGTAAACAAGTTAAGTATTACTGCAGCAAATGGAAAGAGCTGGAGTTAGACCTCCATTCAAGTTCATGTTCTGTTGGGATCTGGCCCAGAGCATGTATTTTTGTTCTTAGAACATTGGTTGGGAAATATAAGATACCCCATAAAAATAATAATTATTAAAAAATTCAAACAACTAATTGTTGGACATCCAACTTATTTTTACATTACAATTTAAAATGTAAGTTAAAATGGTTAATAACTGAAGAGCATTTACATTTCCCAGGCTTTTCCCATACCAATAACTTAAAACTATAAGATAGATAGCCAGAAAGCAATATTCAGTTGCACATGGAATGTTCCAATCACATTATTCAACAACAGTAAAATGTTTGTTAGAACCATACATATATGTGTTAAGATAACAGTTAAGGTGTTTGGCTTTAGAGTAAAGCTGAGAAGATAATTGAGGCTATATAGTAAAGTAAAAAAAAAAAAAAAAAAATCTCCAAACAAAACAGGTGGTTGGCTATTTGGCAAAATGGATTCAAGGTCCAACTTTTTCACAGACTAGCTTTGTGAACTTGAACCACTTGATATGTCTGTGCTTCACTTTTCCAATTATCTAATAAGAGGAGTAGATCAGATCAAGGGGCCTCAATGTTTTTGTGGAATAGAGTTGTATTTGATTTTCCTGGAGCTTAAGTTGGTGATAGTCATTGTGAATACTGGGAGGTAAGGAGACAGAGAAATTAAAGAAAAGTAGAAATCCATGTATCTGGGAACAGAGCCAATATTGGGTTTTGTCAAGTGCAATCTCTTTACAATGGAAATGAAGGTAGGTTGGTGGGAAAATCCTATGGGTAAGTAGAATGGTGGGGAAATTTCTGCTGTAAGATCAACAGCCTTGGACCATCAGACAAAATGAGGACCAACTTTAAAATAAAGCTCATTGTAAGTTTGGAGCTAACCAAAATGATTAACATCTAAATTTATTTTATTTTAAAATGTCTTTGTAGAATACTATAATTACATTTTAAAATTGAACATGGAACTCTTTATGGAAAGTATATCTAAAAAACTATTTTATTTATAAAACTATATTTTATAATTCAAAACTTGTGAGAAATGTACTATAATTTTCTTAGTCATCTTTTAATGAGTATCAAATGGCATTATACAGTGAAAAATAATTTTTGAGTAAATTTGAAATGATGAAAATAATTAACAGTGGTCAATTAAAGCAATTACAATTGATCATATATATTTGGACAATCTCATTTTATTACTAATTATTGATAGTGACTATGAATCACTGCAAAAGTGATGTTTTCTCTTTTATTTTGCTTAAATTTTATTATTTCCTTTCAAGTTTATAAAAATAATTTTGAGTGCTAAGTATCATTATATCCATTTTATAATGAGTAAACTGGGGCTAAGAAAAATTAGTTGTTCAAGGTAAGTTACTTAGTAAGAGGCAGAGCAGGAATTCATATCCAGGTCTTCCTAACACTGGAATCTGTGCTTTTAATCACCATGGACTCTACTCCTTACTTATATAATTATTTCACAAATATTTATTGAACCCCTATAATATTTGAAACAACTCTCTGGGCATCAGGTTGATAGGAGTAAATAACACTAAAAAACTTGCCCTCTTGGAACTTGCAAAGTGAAGTGTGGGAGACAGAAATGAAACTAAACTAACTAAATAAGTAAATTACACAGTATGTTAAATTATGATGATGCCAAAGAGAAATAAACCAAGGGAAGGGGACAGAGGGTGTTCAGGGGGACTATTGCAATTTTAAATAGGGTGCTCAGGAAAGACCACTCTGAGAAGATAATATATGAGTTAAAACTGGGAGGAGCTGAAGGAAACTTGCCATGGGGTTACGTAGCAAATGAGGACTCCAGGAAAGAAAATAGCAATTATGAAGGCCCTGAAGTGTCAGAATGCCTAGCAATTCAAGCCACATAAAGGGGGCCAGTGTGACTAGAGCACAATAAATACATGGGATTGTAGAAGATAAGATCACAAAAGCACAGGGAGCCGAACTTCATAGGAACTTGTAGCTGTTGCAGTTACTTAGACTTGTCTCTAAGTGAGATAAAGGGCTACTGGAGGATTTTGAGAATTGTACATGATCTGATTTATATTTTATCAGTGTTGAGAAGAACCTAAAGGGGAGAAAGGGTGGAAGCAGAGAAACCAGAGGAGGCTAGTGGCAATAATTCAGGGGCCTTGGAATAGTGACCAATGGGGGAAATAATGGGAAGTAGTTGATTCTAGATGTATCTGGAAGGTAGAGCTAATGGTATTTGCTGTGGTTTCAACGTGAATTGTGGGAGAAAACTTTGTAAAGCATTTTCTCTGAACTACTACAAGTTATGGAGTTGCCCTTAACTGACATGGGAAGATCAGGTTTGGAGAGAGGATAGAGATGAGGAGCTCAGTTTTGAATATGGTAAACTGAAATGTCTCTTAGACATCCATGTGGAGATATGTTGTGTAGTTGGACCTGGGGCATAGGGGAGAAGTTGAGGCCATATTGGGAAACATGAGTTATAATAGAGAATGGATGAAAGGGGATTAGTGAGGACACAAAAGATATACAAGGATTGAGCCTTGGGTATTTCAACATTCAGCAGTGGTTGGAGAGATGAAGAGGAAACTTCAAAGTAGAATAAAAAGTGGGGCCAAAAAGAAGGAAGATAACTGGGATTGTAGTGACCTGGAAGCAAAGAAAATGTTTACAAGCAGAGTGAGTGTGACCAGTTGTGTGGAAAGCTGCTGAGGGATCAAGTAATACAAGAACTGAGAAGTGGCCATTGAATTGACCAGCATGAAGGTTATCAGCAACAACAGTTTCAGCGGGTAGTGGGAGAAAATCTTGAACAGAGTGGATTTAAGACAGAATTTGCAGAGACAATCTTTTGAGGAGTTTTCCTCTAAAGTGAAAGAAGTATATGGAGTGTTTACTGAAGGAGGGAAATGAGTAATGATGGCGAGAGGCCTTTTCTTTAGATAGGAGAACAACATTTTTATATGTTGATGGAACAATTCAGACGGGGGAGAAAACGGATGATGTAGGAGAGAGAAGTGAGTATTGTGGAAGCAGTGTTCTTGTGTTGGAGAGAGTAGATGAAATTAGAAAGCAAATGGAGGAGCTGGCATTTGCTAAGAGCAAGGGATGAACAAAGAGTTCATCCATTTTAACCAGTGGGAAGAAAGAGTAGGTGGGAACAGATTCAAGTATCTGAGGGATGAAATGGTGAAGGTTTGTGGATGTTTTCTTCTGAGTTTTTTACTCACTGAGATGTTGGCATATAATGTTACATTAAATTATATAATATTCAGATTAGGTAGATAAATCTCAGGTATCTTGAATTGCAGACTTACTCAATTTAAAATTTAAAAGTAAAGACTAGAATGTGGCATAAACTGAGAATAAAACCTTTTGAAAATTGTAGCAGATTCACATTATGTCTGTTAAATAGTGACTTTTTTATTGCTATAATAAAAATTTATGCTTATTCATGGAAAGAGCTATTGTTCTCTTCTAGGTCTTTTTTCTTCAGAAACAAGGAGGTGGTAATCATCATTATCAACCTTATCTCTGAAGATCAGGGACAGCAATAAATATAATGTTCTTTACGTGAGGGTTAAAATCATCATAGGGTGAATGAATAATTTCTATTTTGTGATAGAATAAGTGACCTTTTCAGTGACAGGAGTCTGTGGGAGAAAGAATAAAATACACATTTGTATATTAAAATTCTCAATTCCAACTATCTGACAACATTTCTTGTCAAACTATTCTAACAGCTTCTATTACTTTTGGGAATGTTTAAATAAAATCTTAACAAAAATAGAGAAAACAAGCTTTTCCCTTTCTCTATACTTTGTGCCAAAAGAACAAAGGTTTATATTGTACATTTCTGTTAGCAGGTACAAAAAGAATTTATAATGTGGGATCTATCCAAGAGGAATATTCCCAAAGTTTGCTTTAAAAAAGTAATTTAAAAATAGTGTACATTTAAGCTACATGTAGAATGTTCTACAAGCTTAAAGGATGTTTGGAGTCAGGTTTTAAAAACAGTGGGATTTAGTGTAATAGGTTTGGCAACAAAATCAGTGCAGTTCATACAACTGATGAATTGATGCAGACCCAGCTGACTAACACGTACCATGTGTTTGCTTTGGCAGAGAATTTGGAAAAATAATTTGGAGAAAAACTTATATTATTCAACAGATTTCACTTTTGTTGTTGTTTTGTGGGATTTTTAAAAATTTTCTAATCAGTCTTGCAAAGGTAGAGTTTGCAAAGATCTTCCCATTGATTGGAACCAGATTTGGGCCTTTCACAGAAAAAAAAAAAGATGAAGAGGATAATTCTACTTATTTCATATGTTTCTCTTAATTACCCACTGCTCAGAAATAGATTTATGACTAGTCATTTCTCAATTGATACCATGTTTATGAATTTATTCTATCTAAAAAACAATGCTATAAAACGCCCCTTATTAACATTTCTAATATATTCATGGCATGTAGAATCTCTATTTAAAACTTTGATGGCCAAGACAGCACTGTGTTTTGCAGTAATGTTTTAAGTATGGTGTGATTCTGAGACTTTAATTCATAGACTTTACTTTTTATGTTGTTGTTCAGACATAAGATTAAAGCTTTGTTTCTTTTGTAAAGTAGTTATTTGAGATATTGCGACAATGTTTTCAAAAGAGTTTGCTGGCTGGTTAGAGTATTGGAATTCTCACTGTTTAGTAAAATCCTGAAATATTTAATGATGGGATGAACTCAGGCTGGAAAGAGCTCCGATTCCACATTTTAATCGGGTTGAAAGTTGCTTCAGAGGCTAGTTCTGACCATTATAAGATACGTATGTTGAATATACTCTAAATTGATTCAGGAGCTAGACAAACTATTTTCCACTATAGATTAGCCTGAATTTTCTGTGCCATGTTGCTAAACCATTGCCGTTCAGGGAGATAATGAGATAGTTTCCTCAAAGAAGTATGAGCAATCCCTAAAGCTGGAGGCAGTGCTGTGTAGCATATATAAATGTACAGTGCTATTACATAGGAAAGAGCTGCAGACTGATGAAACAGGCAACTGATTTTCTGAAGTAAACACAAACATTATTTGAAGATTGCTCCACCTCTATTTTTTGGTGTCCTTGGACAAGTTGTTAACCACTGTGAAACTCAGTTGGACTTGTATAAAATGTGGATACTGATACCTACTTTATTTCCAAGGTTGTTATAAAGATAAAAGAAACTATGTACTGTGTATTGCACTTGGTACATGGGATCCTTCCTTTCCTCCCACTAGACTGTAACCTTAAGAGTAGGACTGTGAGAATCTTTATGCAGTCATCAGCACGTTCTCATAGGTACTGAGAGAATATTCAGGGGAGGAGAATCTATAACTGCAAGGCAGTGGAAGAGGTGCCATTTATCTAATCGATACAGCTTTCTCAGATTGGATTTATTATCTCTCTTTTATTAAAAGAAAACAGGATTAGAGAGTTAAACCCAAAGCCATATAGCTAGTAGTATGAGAAGAAGCTAGAATTCACAACAGGATGATCTGCCTTTCAAAGGCATGCCTTTCTAGAGCTTTCTAGTGGAAAGGGAGGACTAAATTTTTTTAAAGTCATAACTATATGCCCTATGTTTTCAAGAGGCATGTTCTCATTTAATTTTCAGAACAATACTATGAGAAAGACGTTATCTTTCCCATTTTACATGAGAAGAAACTCATACCCAGAGATCAAGTAACTTTCTTCAGGTCATACAACTAATAATTTAGCAAACAGTGATGCAAATCCAAAAAAACAGTCCAGTTCAAACCCAAAAAAAGTCCAAAAACAAAAGTCCAGTTCCAGACTCATGCTTTTCCTAATACAACATGCTGCCTGGAGGTACAGGTTCAGCAAGATGAGAGGTCAGCACTTGGGGATAAATATTTGGGGAATGTGATTGGAATGCATGTTGAGGAAGAGGATGGGAGCAGAGATGAGAATCCAAGATTGAGCTTTTGGTGTGGGTGGCAGGGAGCTCAATTTATATTTCATCTTCTTCCAAACCTCTAGACTCCTACTGCTGTGCAGAACTTTCTGTTCCCTGAACTTTCTGTGCTTCTGTACCTTTGAGCATGTATTTTCCTCTGTCTAGAATTCCATTCACTCTTCTTTTTCTGGAAAACATCTCTTTAACTTAAAAAATGCAGTTCCAAATTTATTTTGCAAATCTTTTGCTGACCCAACAAATGTTGAATTGGATGCTCTTCTTTTGAGATCCTTTAGTCCAATATTGTCTCAGACACTTACCTCAGAAGCATCATTTTTATGACTCTGGAAGAATGAAATAGAGTTGCTGAGAACTGATGGTCCTGAAGATTTTCTAATCCTATATCTAAGTGTGGATTTGATAATCCTACAAGGTTATTCTAAATGTATAAACTCCTTAGATTTTAGGACAAGGGAGAATTGAAAGCCTTACACACACACACACAGACACACACACACAGACACACACACACACACAGGCAAGATCTGAAACCTTGGGTAGGGTTTCCAGAGATCCTCACCACTGCCCCCATACTGCACGGTCTCTACCCTCGACATATCTACCTGATATCCCTCACCGTGCTTTGTACATAAGTAATATGAACAACTGAAGTTCAGAGGAATTAGCACAATTATGTAAATTAAGGAGAAGTATGATCAAGATTAGAATGAACTAGATCCTTGTGGTATGTGGGCCTTTGCTGGGAAACAGTGATTCTGTCACATTGATTTCCAAGTCCAACATCCTGTTTCCAATGCATATCTATCAACACCTTCACCATTATCTTTTTTTTAAAGAATTACTATTGTATTACAAATGTTTTCTTTTGGCTGTAAAATTTTGATTCAGCAGTAAAGTTAGATTTACTGACTGGGAGAGCAAGGACTGTTTACTTTTTTCTCTGCTTTGTGACAAGTCTGTAGTGTGTGGTAGAATAGAGCAGTAGATAATTATTGTTTTTCAAATACCATTATTTTTTCCAATCAAACATTCATTGAGAGTCATGAATTTTACAAGTGAATTTATCACTAGTGCAAATATAGTGATAAATTCATTAACATTTATTTTATCTTCTCCATTCACTGAATTTCCCATATGTACAATCAGGGTCTATTAAATAAAAAAAAAAGAAAGACTTATTAGGGGCAGCAAAGCAAAACATGAAATGCAGAGTTAGCAACTAACTGGTAAATCTAGAATATTCAGGCAACAATAAAAGGCTTATTTGTCTATGTCCATTGTCCCTCCTCTCAGATATTTACTGGCCCCTTTACTTTGGGCTATATTGATCAAGGATAAAAGGGAAGCAGAGATCTATGGCTTGATTTAATCATTGAAAATAAAAATGTTTATCTTTGAAATATAACTTGGATCATGGTCTCATAGTTTTGTGGCCTGGTGCTAATGCTGAAAATTCAAGACTATAGGTTTTGTGATTCTTGGTCAACAGTCAATGCTTGGCTTGGGCACTAAAGTCCTAAAAAGTGGGCTTGTTAAGTAACAAATACATCTAAGTTGGATGAACAGAACAGTTTCAAAATGTGTCTTTGGTCTGGCATTTCTGCATTATTTTTTAAACCCACAAAATGTAGATTTTTATCTCTAACTTCTGTTCACTCACTTGTGGCTACTTTAGGAAGTAGTTTTTCTTTTCTTTACTTCCTCAGTGGGAACTGCAAGATCTTTGTTGGTGCAACTTGGCCACTGCTTAACAGAAGCAGCTTGTTTATATTACTTCCTGTATTTTTTTAAGACCAGCGTTTGTTATCCCTTAAGAATTTCTCAACGTTTTCTGTCTTAGGGATTTTTTTTTTTCTGGAAGAATAAGTCAGGGACTCAATTAGGCTAATAATTTCTTACCCATGAGGACATAATGAATTTATTCTCCACTCAATAGCCTTTGGAGAAAATTACTCAGTATTTAGAAGGGGGGAAAATCAGGCTGTAAGAAATCCTTTCTGTAAGGCTACATTTCCCAGATTCTTGCCTTAAAAAATCCATTTCGATACTTTTCAATAATACTCCATGTGATAAATTAAGGCTCTCTATTTAAATCTACCTACTCTTTTAGGAATGAGAGGTATTAAAAATTCTAGTTTGGCTGAGTAAAGAAATGTTAATGATCTGTCTAGCAGTTGAATTTAAGCATACAAGCTTGCGATTATGCTGCCAAAACAAATGAAAATTCATTGCCTGCTATTGGAACCAATTTAGTTAGGTAACACTTCATTTTTCAGGCATCGTCAGGGGAATGAGTTATTCCACTTAAGTGAATTTTCCACATAAATGCTTCAGAATTATCTTTTTAAAACAGAAATCAAGGCATGTTGGTTTCTTATTGAAATCCTTCAGTGACTGCCCATTGTCTAAAGAATAATGCATTGCTTTATAATCTACCATTCCAGTTTCATCTCCCTTCAATTCCCATACCACCTATGATCCACTTTAATTTGTTCACCATTCTCTAGATGTATCATGCTGTTTTAATTTTTTGATTCCCAGATGCTGTTCCATGTGGTCATGACTCCTCAACAATTTACTAGATCTCTTCTCTCTGCCTCCAGGGCCACAGTACGTTTCCAGTATGGAAGCCATACCATATGGTGATTTTTAATTTCTATGTTAGCTTCCCTCACTAAATTGGGACCTAACAGTGGTCAGGGAACACACCCCTCTCCACCTTTATTTTTAAATCTTCATATCTTTAGAGACTCATTTAGTGCCTGAAAAACAGTGATATTATACTTATTTCCTGTGGGAGCTGTAAAAAATTGCCAAAAACTGGGTGGCATAAAATGAAATTTATTCTCTCATAGTTTTAGTTTCTAGAAATCAGAAATTGAGGTGTCAGCAGGGCCATGGTCCCTCCAGAGACTCCAGGGGAGAATCTGTTCCATACCTCTTTCAGCTTCTGATGTGTATCAGAAATCCTTGGCATTCCTTAGTTTGTAACCACAGCACTTTATCTTTGCCACCATCTTTACATCACCTTCTCCTATGTGCATCTGTTTCAAAACTCCATCCACCTTTCTAAGGAAATACATACGATTTCACTTAGGGCTCACCTGGATAATACAGGAGAAGTTCTTCCTCTCAACATCCTTAACTGAATCACATTATTAGCCATATAAGGTAATACACACAGGTCCTAGGCATTAGTACATGGAAACATCTTTGGGGGCCATTATCAGTCTATCACAGATACTTAATGTATTTTAAACTGAATTACCCATTCAAATGCTAAAACTTTCAAAATATAAAAACATTTAAAAAAACTACTAACTCATATCTCATGCTTAATTGCTTCCTTAATTAGAACATAGTATTCAAACCATATTTTCATATTTTCTTGATACTAGTGTTTTCTGATTTTCAAAATAAACTGTACTTTCAGTCATGGATTAATTTTAGGCTTCTAAAGTATTTAGGAAAGCTCTTTCACTGCTCTCCAAATATATTCAGATGGCAGTAGTTATTGAGTATCTACGTAATGAAGAGCTATACATACAAATAAGATTCAGTTCTTTCTTCAAAGAAGTTACTGATTAATGTGGAAAATAGACATGGAAGCAGACCTATATCAATAAAATATGCAACTGTTGTGTGGCTAAAGGTTAATAAAACCATTCTGCTTTATGTATGAGCAGTTGACATTTGGTTAACTTTCTCTCTCTGTTCCCCTGGAAACCTGGTAAAAGTAACATATCAACTTTATTTTTGATAACGTTGGTTGTGGTAAAAATTGATTGATTAGCAAATTCCATCTAGACTTGGAAGAAGTATGAATTAGCCATATTAAGAATAAATGAGGGGATATATGTATACATATAGCTGATTCACTTTGCTGTATAGCAGAAACTAACACACCATTGTAAAGCAATTATACTCCAATAAAGATGTTAAAAAAAATAAAAGAGAGAAAAAAAAAGAATAAACGAACTATAAATAATTGAAGAGGATGCCATAACAAGATTGCCAGGAAGTGCTAAAGGCCTAGCTGGGGTTGGAGATGAGAATTCATGGTTGATCTAAGCTATATAGTCATGTGATTTTTCTCCAGCAAGACCTGGGCATCCAAGTACAGGAAAAGGCAAGATGAGTTTGTAGTATTCTTCAAGGTTAGAGTTTTGCCTGGTTAGTTTTAGTCGAATAATTTGGGTACTAGGGACTTAGAAATGCTGGCTAGAGAAATTCTGGTGATAAACCATGGGCTCTAGGGAATGAAAAGTGGATAGAAAAGGATTGATAAATTAGAAGGAAATGGAGGCCTCAAGGGCCTTTGCCCTTCTCAGTGGTGGAAAGATGTTGTCAACAAGGGCATGAGAAACTGAAAGGAAAGGAAATAGTGATGGAGGAAGAGTTGTTTGAAAGAAACCAAACAGGGAACTATTCCCTGTGGTGACAAGGATGTGCATTGGGAGGTGGTGACTGAAGCAGAGAGTAGGTTGAAGGTGGCTGAAGCTAAGAGTTTCAGAAATTATAATGCTGTTGTGTAGTTGGATAATATGACTAGATGTTGAGATGACTCACAATAACAAAAGCACTTGGGGTGGAGACAAGACTATGAGTCAAATGGCAAATTTCCAAAGAATAGGAAGAGTTGCTCAGTGTCAGCAGATGATAGCGGCCAAGAGGAAGAAAGAGACTCAGAAAACAATGAGTTATTCAATGGTTGCACAAGGATACTTAGCATAGCATTTTGGTAATTAAAAAAAAAAAGGAGATAGAATTTTAATGTCCATTAATAGAGACTGGTTAAATTATGGTGCAGCCATATTGTAGAATCCATGTAGAATCCATATTGTAGAATCCACTTAAGATTGAAGTGGATCTGTTTCTACAGATGTGGATGGATGTCAATAACACATTGTTGGGTGAATAAAGTTGTAGAACAATGTATGTATTTTAAATAAAATCTTTGTATGTATGTACTTGTGTGTGTAAAAAAGGTCTGGAAAACACCCCAGAATTCTAATATGATTACTTTTGGAGAATGGGACTTGAAGTGGGGAAGATACTCTTTTGTACTTTACATATTTTGTATTTTTTAAAGCTTGTATCATTTTTTGTAATTAGCAGTTTGAATAAACTTTGAGAAAGTAAAAAAAAGAAAAAGTGAGCAAACTAACCAGAAATCTATTCTTTCATATAAAAATCTGGAGAAGCTCAGATTGACTAAATCTTTCTATTTAAAATAAATAAAAACCACCAAAAAAATCCACAGTGAGTTATTACATAGAGATGGAAGAGAACTGAAGGGCTGGGAGAGAAGCAATGCTCTCTCTAGGCTCTAAGGTGACTGATGGGTAGGAGAAGAGACACTTTGCACTAGAGGCAGTGGCATTGTGGGAGAGGAGGCTTTGTTCATAATAGTGAAGTAGAAAAAGCACTTTGATGGGAATGGTGAGTGTTTACAATGGACAGAGATTCCAGAAAGCCCTGTGACATGAATTTGGATTGCAAGAGAAGAGCAGTAGGGAGAAAGGCAATTAATTGTGCAGAGATGTAAAGAAAGCATAAGGTAGTTAGGTGATGATCCATTTTTTCAAAAGACTATGTTCAGGAAAAGGCAGTGACCAAACTTAAAAGAGGAAAGATGCATGCATGGAATTGATGACCTGAAATATCCTAACTTTGAAGCCAATCATTTGGGTGTAAGGCCCTCAGAGGTAACTGGCTTGGTTTTAGCAGAGCAGATGAGAAATATCACAAGGTGGTGAAGGACCAGCCTCAGCTCCAAGGGGTTGGTGAGGATTTGACACATCAGTCACTTCTTACTACTGTCGGGGTAAAAGATGTTTTTTATGGTAAATTGTATCATCTTGAAATCTACTGCTTTTTAATCTATTTTGAGACTGGAATTGGATAAAAAAATTTTTTTCTAGAATCAGACAACTTCTGTTCAGTATAATTCTTTTAAAAAAATCCTTCTTCTCTTTCTGGTTTTCTTCCTATGATTTTAGTGTACTGGGTAGATAAGATGTTTTCATATTAAGATTTTAGAAGATAAAGTCTAGCTTCCTTTGTAACATGCTGCATAATTTTCCCCTTACATATTGAAAATAAAGATTTTCTTTATTAAATTAGTAGATGAAATTGTTTAATTATTGCTTAATATTTTTTTAAATGTTAAAAATTACCTGCTCAAGGTAAAGTTCTTAGTTTGTGGGAGGAAGTAGTGAGTCAAGCACTCATTAGTTTTAGGGCTAAAATCTAATTATTTATCCATGTTTTATTAACAATATAGCCTTGAGTTTGAAGTTTTGCTTTTTTTTTTTCTACTTTTCTAATCTTTTCAGCTGGGAAAAGTCAAGCCCAGGAATCATATATCTGTGACTTGGGCTGTTCTATTCTAGTGTCCTAACTCAGAGACTCAAAAACACTTGTATCCCTTTGACATATTTATATTCTTCCAATTTAGAAGAGTAATAATAACTTTTAGGTCCAACATTTCCAGCATTTTGCAATTCGATGGTTTAGAACATTTGGTTTAGACTTAAGGACTTTCCACACTTGCAGAGATATTCTCTTCCTTGTAGATCATTAAAGATAGTTTTCTTTGACCTGAGTTAATTTCCCCAGATAATCTCATTATATTCTTGGCACCATAAATTCATAACTTAGATTGTGCTAACTAAAAGCTGTGGTATATTAATAGTTTCAGTAGACCTACTTACTTTTGTCTCCTGTATGCCTCACATTGACTTTCTCACTCCAGGGATGTTAAGAATAAGTGATAAATGTAATACTGCGATTATAAAATACTTTCAAACCTATCAAGATTTTTCAAGAAAACGTCTTGACAGTAAAGGTCACATTTCTTTTATTAATTATAGAACTCCCCCCTCCAGTTTTATTGAGGAATAATTGACAAATGTATATGTAAAATATGATGATTTATATACATATACATTGTGGGATGATTACTAAAATCAAGATAATTAACATATCCATCACTTCATGTAGTTAACTATTTTTTGTGTGATGAGAATATTTAAGATCTATCATCAGCAACTTTCAAGTATACAATATTATTATCTATATTCTTATAGATAATATATTATCTATTAACTATAATATTATTTACTAGTCACCAGCAGACTGTACATTAGATTCTCAGAATTTATTCTTCTTGTAATTGAAAGTTTATACCCTTTGACCTACATTTCCCCATTTCCCCTTGCTCCCAGGCCCTGGCAATCACCCTTATGTTTCTATGAAATTTGCTTTTTCTCTTCATTTATTTTTTTTAGATTCCACATATAAGTGATACCATACAGTATTTGTCTTTTTTCTGTCTCACATTTTATTTAGCATAAGGCCCTGCAGTTTCATCCATGTTGTCACAAACGGCAGGATTTCCTTCTTTTTTATAGCTAAGTAATATTCCATTTTATATCTACACCACATCATCCATCAGAGGACATTTAGGTTGTTTCCATATAGTACTGGCTATTGTGAGTAATACTACAATGAACATGGGAAGGCAGATATCTCTTTGAGGTACCGATTTCATTTCCTTTGGATATATATCCAGGAGTAGGATTTCTGGAATATATAGTAGTTCTATTTTTAAGTTTTTGAGGAACTGCCATACTACTATTTTCCATAATGGCTGTGCCAATTTACATTCCCACCAAAAGTGTGTAAGAGTTCCCTTTTCTTCACATCCTTGCCAACATTTATTCTCATTGAATATATATATATATATATATATATATATATAGACTGAAACAATCCTAAAAAAGTAATTAAAACCTGTCTTTGCACTTGTACAGTAGATTTAGGGAAAAAAAAACAGAGGAAACTGACAATAGCCCTTGAAGTATCTTACAGGAATAATTTTCCATATATGATAAGTTTTAAAATGAAATGTTTACATTTGTGATCTTTAAAGCAGACTAGTATAGGAAATCTCTTTAATTCTACTAAAAGTTTGGAAACAAATACATTTAATTTTTGAATTTCTTTCCAAACTATATTAGTGTATTTAATTAAAATAATTTCAGTTTTTTTAGGCAACGAATTATAGCTGAGAAAATGGACTACATTTCTCTTCATTTTTATTTCTCTCTCTTTTATATGTTTTTCTATGCAAGCATCATTATTAAACATGAAAAAGTTGAAGTTACTTGAATCAAAAATAATCTTTTCTCACTTGTTATATCAATTTTATGAAGTTAAAATGAGAATTATTCTTTATTCCACACAAAGTTTGAAGAGAAGCCATTATTGCTCTTGCTATCTCAGACCTGGAAAAAGTTTATTATGATAAAAACTTTAAATTAAAGCGAGAGAATACAATGACTCATAAGTAGATAAAAATGATGTCCCTTAGCTTATTCTTAAAGTTATTCTTAGGAATTTATTGGATTTATATATATATATGTATATATATTTATACATTTCTTTTAATTAGTGATGTTATCAGATTTAACTATAACTTTTATTATGGAAATGACTGCAATATTATATGGCAGATGATATTACCTTTTTACAAGAAATGATTACAGGATTCGAATATAACAGACTCTGAGATGACTTGCCAGAGTGCAAGTACATAAAGATGATATTCTCCCAAATAATACAGTGCCTTAAAACAGCTTTTCTAAGACCATGCAAGTGTTTAGCTATCTAGTGACTAGGGATTTAACAAGAAAAGGGTAACATCTTTGATTCCAAACTGGTTTGGATTTAACTTAATTGAGTTGTTTAATAATGTTTTCTTTTAAATAGGACGAGACATTTTCTCTGCAAATTCTAATCCTTTGGCTCTGCTATCATGTAGGATCTGCTATTAAGCTAGCTTGACATTTCACTTCTAATTCCTGGGCAAAGATTGCAGCAGTTTAGCTTGTGCAGAAAGGCACATGTTTTTTCGCTGTTGACATTTCACTTGATCATTTACTATCTCTTTGAAAAAGTGACCTCCCAGCTTTGCTCTTTATCTCTTCTCTCTGTCAATTTCTGCCTCTCTCTGTCAATTTCTGCCTCTCTCAGTCTCTGTCCTCTGGAAACCCTTTCATAAACAAGTGCAGCCCTGCCCAGCTAGCGAGCTAATTCTAATCTGAGCAAGAAGTGCATTAAAGCTTATAAATCCACCAAGCCTGGAATTATTCCTGCTCTTATCTGGGGCTTCAAACTAAACTGCACAATCTTTGCCCCAGAGGGAGACATTACCTTTATTATTCTGGTCAGGAAACAAATCTGCCACTGCCCCGGAGACACTAACTTCCTGAGTGCTCAGTAAATTGAATGGAGCTTGTCCTTACAGATGGACTTAATTCGTACAACTGATTTTCTGCTTAAATTTCCTGTCTAGGATAAATTTCTGCCCCAAGCATACTCTCCTTGACTGGAGCCCTTACATCTTACCTAATTTTGCTAATCTCCTTCACCAAGATGCTAGTCTTTTCCTTTCTCCCCATCATCTCTGCCTTATGTCCTGTTGTGAATGGGCTGATGACATGGACCCCAGACCCCAAGGACTGCATTTGAATCAGACTTAGATATGAATATATGCAAACATGCACCAAGTACAACTTCATCACACCTCTTTGGGCTTTTGTCAGACTGTCCAGTAAACCTCACAATCTATTTTATTTAGATTTTTTCCTCAGATACCGTTGCTGGGGGGCAATTCTTCATAGCATTTCTATATGACTGTGACAGCTTTTGTTCCACGCTATCTTTTAAAGGTTGTTTGTATATCAAACAGTCTTAGAAGATAGAGTCTCAATATACCCTATAGAGGTAGAGGGCAGATTTGTTTCCTGAACAGGATAGTAAAAATTTTATCTCCCTCTTGGACAAACAATGACACTGTTATCTGGCATCACTCTTTATAAGACTGAAGATTTTCCTGAACTCGAGGTTCAACAAACCCAACTGTCTGCCCAGCATCCACCAGGGCCTCTCTACACTGCCCTGTGGTGTTTGGGGGTGGGGGGAGAACTGACTTAAACATGAAACTCATACTGCTTGCTGTGCTGTGAGTGAAAAAGCCCTTTGTCTTTGATCCAGGAGTCTCATGTCTTCTGCTAGCATGTGTGAAACTGAGAAAGGCTAAAATCTCAGACTCTTCACAGGTTTTGCAACTATTCACCCCTTTTTCTGTGGAGTGGAAAGAATGCAGACTTTAGAGTAAGTTGTACCAGAATTCAAATTCAGTCACTTACCTGCTTTGTGATCTCATACAAATTAATAAGCCCTGTCAGTCTCCTCATTCATAACATGAGCTAATGTTGTTAAGGATTAGAAAGTGCATGTAGAGTCCCACCGAGAGAATGCGAAGGGGAGAGGCAGGACCAAAGTTGAGGCGAATCCTGTGGCATGCCGATGGGTCTCCAGGTATGTGACCTCAGAGGAGCTTGAATGAGAATATAATACCAAGATAAGTCGACTTTCAATTCAACTGATTCTTTCCTGCAAGATCCTTTGCCGCAATGGGGGAATTAAGAAGGGAATAAGCTGGCAAGAATGTGTCCAACATTTCCAAGCAAGATTGTTCTTTTTCCCTTTTTGTTTACTTTATCCAGACTCTAGCCAAAAAGATTCATCTCAAGACTTTTTCCAAAGTGGCTGTACCATTTTACATTCCCACGAGCGATGGGCGAGGGTTCCAGTTTCTCCACATTCTCATGGGTGTGAAGTGTCATCATTGTGGCGGTTGCCCTTTTTTAAGGACTCAAAAGTTTGTAAGAAACTTGCTAGAGGATGCTCCTTGAGTGCAGAGACAATGTCTAAGGAATTATATTCTTGGAGATGTTGGAAGAAGATTCCTGGGTCTTGGAAGATAATTACTAGAAATATGCAGGGGAGGAATAAAATTGAAGGGTGTTTTTCTTAGAGAACACCATTTGTCAGATTTATCAGGAATTTGAAGATTTATATAAGGAACAGAAAGCCGCTGATGGTTGAAATGGAGCATTTACTTCTTTGGATTGAGGACTGTCATCAAAAACAAATCCCAGTCAGTTTGGCATTGAAGTTAGTTGCTGCATTGAAGGAAAATGGTAATTACAAGGACATCTATTTACTGCCAGTAAAGGCTGGTTTCCTTGTTTCAGAAGTCAACATGAATTGATTAATGTTAAGCTGCCTGGTGAAGCTACAAGCTCAGATAAGGATGCTACTGTGAAATTTGCACTCAAGATTCCAAGAATTACAGGCAGTCCTTGCTTTGCACAGTAGTGACAGACTGTACTATGCAAAAAACTGCAGGATATGGATGGGATGTAAATGGAGTTAGAAGATAAAGATGACCTTGGGAATGCTGACACTGGTGCCATTCAAGAAATAGTTCTAGATACGCAGGAGGCAGAACGTAGTGAAGGCGAATATAAAGTTTTACGTGAGTAAAGCAGTTGTAAAGGATGAACGCGTCTCAGAAGTCATGCTGTTGAAAAATTTCACATTGAAGGAACTTTCAGAGATGTTTCATGACATTGGCAGCACAAAGGATAAAATTTTGGAAGCTGATTCAAACTTAGAAAAGAGTTTGACAGTTTGCCAAGGCAGAGATAAGATGCTCATTCCATGTTATAAGTCGTATAATGTGAAGAAAGCAAGCACTTTTCAAACTACTTGATACATTTTTTATAAAGAAATAAAACATTATAATTTTCAAAAAAAAAGTGCATGTAAATAGAAATGTATATGTGTATACAACTTTGCATATTTCATGGATCATAGAGGTAAGGATTGAAGCCAGGACATCTGGTTCTCAAAGCCACGTTCTTTCCACTGTGCCACATGGATGTGATAGGAAATACCATTTGCTATATGGACTAACCCTCTTTTCTTTCTCCTGTTTCACTAATTTCAGACATAACTATTAAAAATACACTTCACTGTTTCTAGTTAATTTTTCACTAGATATTTTCAGAAAAAAGAAGGCATTTATATTAATTTGGAAGTATTGGTTTAATTGAGGATCTTGCTTCCTGGAAAATGACATTTTGCATACATTATACATTTCCCCTTAAAATTTAAAGAACTGTAATCCTTTAAAAACTTTGCCTCTTCCTCTTCTGTTGTATTACAGATGATATCCAGACAGATTTTGCATTTAACTTTTACTGGTTGAAATTTTCAAAGTACTGTTGTGCTCTTGCCAAAATATTCCCATTTTGCAATCATTCACTTAGCCCTAAAACCTCCTCAAACCTGCAAAGCTGATCAGATATGTTGTGTGACTAATTGAACCTCTTAAAACATAGTAATATTTTTAGAGAAAACTCTTGCACTTCTTCTCAGGAAGTCATGTATTCCATACAGTTGCATATCATTAGTATGATGCCATTTTAGAGACATGTGAAAAAATTAATTAGATTGTTTATTCTACATTAAGGTATATCATACCTATAATAAAGATCAAATTAGAAGTGTTTATATCATCTATTTTATTTAACATGGGTCTCGTTTAGAGTCCTGTTCAGTTAGTACCCTCCCTGCATCTCAGTCTTCTCTTTCAATGAAAGTTATGAAGGCAGCATTTGCCTTTCCTTAAATTATTAAACTCCTTTCTTTATTCAAGGAATTTTTGAAATCTCATTTCCTTGTCTGGCTATGACTTGGGAAAGTAAGTATGTTTCCTTAGTTTGTCCCTAACTAAATATGCAATTTCTTATGATTTCTGTAACTATCCTACCATATACATTTAGATATGAAAAATACAGATATATTTATCTGTAAATTCACATAATGATTCTGTTTCAATAATTTGCATAATGCTTAGCTCCATTATATCACTACTCTTTTGAATTTAATTATTGCTAAGTGGCTGAAATAATGTTCATTTAATTTTATCTGTTTATTTATTTGCAAACTGCCTATTCCAAAACACGACTAATGTTATCTATAAAAATATATATACTATAACTAAATATTAAATAAATAATAAATAAGAAAATTGGGGCAAACAGAAAAGAGCCACATATCTGGCTATAAGGTTTCACGCAAACAAAGCAAATTGAGCATTAGGATTCCTGTTCAATTAAATGTCCATGAAATAATAAAAAAATTATTTTCTCCTCATTACAAAAGTAATTTTTTCTTCTTAAATATGAACTGTACAATGTAATTAACAATGTTCTCAGCCAAATATTTATGCCAACTGTCTTAGTCTTCTCTGGATGCCATAACAAAATGCAACATACTGGGTGGCTTAAACAACAGGAATTTATTTCTCAGTTATGGAGGGTGGGAAGTCCAAGATGAAGGTGCTGATTCAGTTCCGGGGGAAGATTCTCTTCCTGGCTTACACAGGGCTGCCTTCTTGCTGTGTCCTCTCTTAGAGAGAGTTCTGGTGTCTCTTCCTCTTCTTTTAGGGTCACTGTTGGATTAGGGTCCTACCCTTATGACCTCATTTAACATTTATCATCTTCTAACAGGCTTTGTTTACAAATATAGTCATACTGGGAGGTTGGAGCTTCAACATACGAATTTTGGAGGGACACAGACATTCCAGGACACAACAGCTATAGCAATATTTCATAAGACCATTTCTTATAAAATCCTTAAGTATAGGCCAAAGACAGTATCCCAAGTACATCTGGGTAAATGTACAACTGGTGTTCATTTTGATAATAGCTAAATCTAAATTTGAAAACAGCATAAATATTTACTAGCAGGATATGAACTAAAGAAATTTTGATATTTTCATACAATAAATTTTATGTAAATATTAAGACTCTATCTTCAGAGAATCCTTAATTAGGTGGGTAATCATGAAATGAATGTTAGTGAAAGAGTGAGGATACAATCTGTTTCTGTCTTCCATATCCCAACTGTAGTAATGTGTAGAGGAAACACAAGAACAAAAGATTAACAGTGATTAACTCTGGGAAGAGAAATCTGAAGTGATTTTATTTTCTTCTTTATACTTAAAAAAAAGTTCTTACTTACAGTGATTACACATAATGTTTATATAATCAGTGATGGAAAACAGTAGATGTTAAAAAACAAATCATCTGACTTCTGACCATGAAAGAAATCCAACTACTGGAACAACATTTAAGGCACCATGACCTATTCCTAATCATCCTTTCTGCCTTTCCTTTCTCTTCATAGATCCCATCCCCTGGTCAAACTAAATTTCTTGCTGTTAGATGAATAGGTATTCATGCTTCTTTAACCTCTGTGCTCATGCTGTTAGCTCTGCTTCCACCACTAACTCTGCCACTCACCTCTAACTGTTAAATTTTATCTAGTGATAATCTCCTCACTCTTGAGCAAATGAATGAATTCTTTACTTCCCTAAACTCCCCTTGAACACATCCTTCCTACAAACTTCCAGGTTACTTTTGGCTTTTTATAGCAGTAATCAACTTACAAGAAAACAGTATTCATATAAGTGAGTTTTTTCTCCCTTTAAACTCATAGTTCCTTAAGATCAATCTTTTCCTCCTCATTTTGTGTCCTTCATGTTGGTGCTCAGCATAGATATAGCAGATGTTTCAATTATCTACTGCGCTGCATAACAAACCATCCAAAACTTAGTGACTTAATAGCAGCAACTGTTTTATTTCTTTAGGACTTACCTGATCAGTTCTACTGCTCCACATGATGTTGGCTAGGACTACAGTCACCTGAGGGTTCAAATGGGCTGGAACTGACAAGATGGCTCACTCAAAACCTGGTCATTGATCCTGGCTGTAGGCTGAAAGCTCAGCGGGGCTGGTCTACCCGAATATCCTGGGCTCCTCACAGCATTGTGGCTGGATTGCAAGAGGAAGCATGCCAAGAACAAGAATTAATGCTCTGAGTCAGAAAACAAAAACTGCCAGTCCTCTTAAAGGCCAGGTCTGGAATTGTCACAGTGCATTTCTGCCACGTTCTATTGGTTGAGGTAGTCAGAGATCCAGCCTAGATCCAAGGAAAGGAGAAATAAGTGCTACCTCTCAATGAAATAAGTGACCAAGGATTTGCAGCCATTTTGAATGACCACAGCAGGTAAACATGTTCATTTATTCAGCCAATATTATGGAGCACCTATTATGAACATTATTTTAGGCACTGAGTTTAGAGCAATAAGAAAAAAAAAAAAACCGAGAGAAAAACCAAACAGGCAAAACTCCCTGCTCATTGTGAGTTTTTACCAAGAAAAGAAAGACAATAAAAAGTAAAATATATAATACATTAGAAGATAAGTACTGTGAGTGAGGTGACCATGTTACAGTGTACCCATTGCCTATTTGTCCCTGTGTAAATATTAATAGCATCATTTTCCACTCTCAGAAGTATCTTGATCTGGGCAAAATTTTATTTGGCCATCCTAACTGTGGTGAAAAATGAAGCAGAGAAAGGCATAGGGAGTGTAGGGTATTGGAGTCTACGTTTACAAATAAGATGATCAATAAAAACATCACTGAGAAAGTGACATATGAGTAAAGATCTAAAAGAGGTAGGGAAGCAAAGTGTGTGAATATATTTATGTGCTTAAGCCCAGTGAAAATTTGTAATTTATTATGCAAATGAAGAAAAATTTTTTGTTGTACTTTGTAGATAAAATTTTCAGGCTTTTGCTTCTTCTAAATTAGTATGTTCTGCAACTAATTTGATTAATCCAAGGTACTCAAGTCCCCCTAATTCTTATTTGTTTCTGGAAGTAAATTTGCATGTTACATAAAACTCACTTTGGTATTGGAACAGCTTCTGAAATGAATTAAATTCAATTTGGGCACATGCTTCTTTAACCAAAAATGAAAAAAGAGACCAAAGGAGCTACTTCTAAAAGCCACTTGTAGATTTTGCAGCATATGCTATTTTGAGAAAATTATGAAATATTAATGTTGTTCACCAGGGGGTGCTATAGTCATCTGAAATGAAGTACAGCAGGACAGCCCAACCTTCAGGTATTCCCAAGAGCTTAGACTTTGGCTTTGGAAACATAATTTTTAAAATGTTCTCCTTTTTTCATTTTTCTTTCCTTCTTTTCCATTCTCCTCGTATTACCTCCAACTCCACAAAATGTATCACTTTAATGATGCTTTATGTCAGCCAATATTAAAATCAGTTGAGATCACTTGAGCCATAACTACTGATAGCAACCATGAATCATAAGCACATAAGTAATTCACAAAATGATGCAGGTATATCTAAGCAAGTATGATGTGCTGAAATACATTTCCTGCCTAAAAATTACCTTCACGTTTTTACCATGGAAAACACTAACATCTGGTTATTACACAATGTCGTCTAAATGAATAAATACATAATTATACAAATAAACAGATTTATGATGATGATAGTGTGCCTTATGTCCATGGGGCTCAAAGTTTATATTCAAATGGGAGAATAAAAAGAATCATTGCACCATAAATTACGATAAATTATGAACCAGTTAAGTTACCTTTTCCCATAAGCCAGGATGACCTAGTTTTACTGCCCATAAATGTAAATAATAATAGTACTTATCTCAATAGGTTGTTTTGTGGATTATATAGGTAATCCACGTGAGACCTCTAACACAGTGCCCGGCACATAGTAAGTCATTATTATTGTTTTTTGCAGATCTAGAGTTGGACTATCTGGGTTCAAATCCTGCTATACCACTTAATATCTGAGTAACATTGCATAGGTTATTTAATCCTTGTGTACCTCTTTTTTAAAAAAATTAAAATAGTGATAACCATAGCATTTATCTCAGATTTATTGAGATATTTAAATGAAACAATACACATAAAGCATTTATCACAGGGCCTTTCTCAGTAAACACTCCATGATTATTATTACCAACTGGCTGTACCATTTGATCAACTACAACATCTTCTGTATTTCCCAGATTTTTCTGTTTCTTTAAAATACCCAGCCATGTTCTGCTTGATTTCTCTGATGCTGACTTTTCTTTCCTTGGTCTAAATTGTCTTTTCTTTGGTCTAAATTGTCTTTTCTTTGCTTACCCACATTTGGGTTCCCTTTCCAACCAAGTGATATGCTATCTGCCACTTGATCTTCAGGCATGGATGTTACCCAAGTGTCCTTGGACAGCTTCAACAGTCCTTTCATGTGGTACTGAAACGTCTTCATTTCAATTCTTTACTGCCCTTTTTCCTAATTATCAAATAAATCATTTCCATTAAAAAAAATGATTTGGAAAGCTCACAGATGCACAATTGAGTAGAAAAAAAGGCAACCATTATATTAAGAGCATGTGTGGATTTGTCTCTGCCACTTGCTCACTGTAAGGTTTTGGATCACATGCTCTTTGGAAAGCCCAGGGCCCTTCCCAAGTGTCATGGTCACTTCAGGCTCCAGCTTACCACCTTCAGCAGATTCTCATTTGAAGTTCTTCAACTTGAAGAATTGAATTGAATTGAATTGAAGTATCTATCCGAACTTTGACCCATAGGTGAAATCAGTATCTGTCTTTGTGTTTCTCCCAAATACCCTTCTCTTATAAGAACTCTGCTTGTGTGAGACTCTAAGTGAAGGTCTTAGAGGACCAAACCGAGTTTACTTCGGCAAAGCTAAAGTAAATCCTAAAATTGAATATTAGAAATTCTTATTCTTTAAAGTTTCTGGGTGATTTCCTTATGTTATTTGGCTCTTTCTCCTACTACTTTTCCCCCCTTCTCTTCTAAATCTTATTTCTCCCATGAGAGAAAGAAAACAAGTTCTCCCACTCTCTCCGGCAGAATAACTTGACTCTCATCAAACATATTGAGTTTTCTATTTCACACTACTTTTCCCATATAAATAAAAAACCTTATGAACAACATGTTAATGGCTACATATTATTCCATAATATTGAAATACATCATTTTCTTAATCAGCAATGGTTTGGACATGAAAATGTTTCATGTTTTTTTACTAGTATAAATTAATCTGAAGTTAACACTTCTTTGTGAATACATTTTTGCTCACATCTCAGATTATTTCGAGAATACTTAGTTTAGTGTTTACTCATTAAAAACTTGATAAAAATAATTTTTTTGCTGAAGAAATATTCTTAATTTAATAAAATACAATTATTAAAAACTTGGAAAAATTTCAGAGCATTTTATTATTTTTTTCTTACCTTTCATTTCAAAATTAGTTCCCACCTATGTTGGTATTTCCTGAAAAATTGGCTTATTTTATATGTCATCTGTGGAAGTTTGCACTACCTGTGGTGATCATAAAACAGTAGGTACTATTAGCATATACAAAACACTGTATTTGTATTGTTTTCCTATCTTCCTTGCATATTATTATCTTGCCTCTTCTGGGATAATACATATTTCAACCCACAACTCATTTAGTCCCCCAGTCAAGAATTCCCCATCCCCCAGCTCTGTCTCCAGGCACAAGAAAGCCTTTCCCACTGTCCTTCACCAAGGGCTGCAGTAGCAGTGGACTTACTGGACAGGACACTTCCCTTTCCTCTTCCACAGGAGCATAAGGAAGGGTATTTACACCCAGTAGTAGCAATGGAGCATCATTGCGTGGCTGGGGCAGGCTGTGAGTGGAGGACAGGGGGAGGGGCCTCCTACCTGCTAACACTGCATTCCTGTTAATGCTCAAGAGGACTGGGGATAGTGGTAGAATTCTACTTGAAGTGACTGGAAAGTTCCCTATTCTAGTTTGCAAAAGTTGGTAGAGTTGAACACTCTTGCATTGTCTTTGGGGAATAATTTCCCCTGATTGACAATAGCTTGATATCTAGAAGATGATTCTTTCCAACTGTCACAGTATAGGGTAAAAATGGCACTGAAATGGCAAAAGGTAAGTTATACAAATAATTAAGGTGTGATACAAGTGAAGTTGTTTCTATCTGTTGGCAAATAGCTTGTTTCACTTCTCTTGCCCTTTCTTTCCATTCTGTACCCTGTATTTAAAGAAATAAGTAAGAAGGCAGTAGAAAATAATTCTAATTTCCAATCCAAATGTAGTACCACATAAGGGCTGCTATGAATACATGCTTTTTGCATTCTCCTTAGGCACACAGAAGGAGTCATTCTTCCTTGTACTCCATTTTGTCTAGGTGGTACATAGAATGTTAAAAAGACCAGGGATTCAGATCCCTGAAGACCTTCTACATTAAATTAATTGTGTACACTGAAATGAGCACATGAGAAGAATAACATGATTTTTCAGACCTTTCACAGTATGTGTAGATGAATGGTGTTTAATAGGCAATACTGTTAACTTCTCAACAACTCCCCCAAGAGTCTCTTCTGTGCTGGCCTTTTCCATCTGTCAGAATCAATGTGTTGCCAGACAAAGAACCCTGATTCATTTAGTGTATGCTGGTCACTCATTATACTGGCAATGAAGACTCTGGTTAGAAAGTTTATTAGATTTAGAGATTGATGATTGCTGAGGGCTGGAGTCTGAGTTTTATGAATGCTTTGTAGCTTTCAGCTTTAATGACTAACAAGGGAAGTATTCCTTAGGCCCCTGCTGTTAGATGACACAGGCATCAAAAAGAGACTCCTAATTAAAAAGAACCAGAACCATTTTGCTCTGAATTCTGGGGATTGGTTCACACAGTTTGGGAATGAACAGACTTTTTGCTTGAATCAAATCCAATAATTTTGTTTAGATTTGGAAGAGCTCTTGGAATTTCTCTTCCAGTACTTAGTGGGCAAGTTAGAAACATTAGTAACATTTATCGGGGGGGCCTCTTCCATTAGCTGAAGTGTGGGCTAGTGTTGAGAGCCAACATTCAGCAACCCCAGGGGCTTTCTGGTACAGATCCGTGGTTGCCTGCCCCCGTAGCAGTGTCTGGCATTGCTATCTGCTAAATCAGAATTATATCTCCAACACTTGTCTGAAGTCTTCCTAAGAGCTACCCCATTTATAAGAATAAGAATAAGAGTAATGAAGATTCTAGAACAATGAGCACCTATTCTGTACCAGGCAATGCTCAGTTCTTTAAATATATAATCTTACTTTAATCTTCAATACATGCCACAAGGTAACTAATAATATTATTTCTATTTTTTTATAGAGGGAGAAACAGAGATTTAGAGAGGTTTAAAAATGTATCCCAAGTTACTTAATAAGAGACAAAGTGAGGATTCCATTTTAAGTCTCTGATTCCAAAGCCCGTGCTTTTAGCTCCTGTGTTATATTACTTAAGTTTACCTAAATTGGTTGTATGATGAACTATAGTAATTGAAAGATTGAAGTTCCTGAAACTTCACATTAGTTATAGATTTAAATGTTTGCCTCCATGTGAATTTTCAAAACCTCTAGAACATTCACCTGAGTGTCAGCCTGTCTTGTTTCCGTGTTTCAGTGTTCCAAATCTGAGCAGAGGGAAATAGCTGAAGGCCAGTGTGATGCTCAAACTGGATAAACCTGCTGCATTGGCCTCTGGCTGAAGGCTTGAGAGAATAACAACACTGACAATTTTTGTTTTATAATGAGTATAATTATGTTTTTAATAAACTTCAAGTGACTAAAATATCTTTCCTAGGGATCATAGCATCATTTAAAAATAATCTTTTTTTTTTGTAGCATAATGTCTGTAGCTTTCACATATCTTTTTTCCTTATTATTCTTAGTGCTTTTATGGTCACAGAGGGTACATTACCACAGTGACTTTTGAGGACAGAAGAGATCAGAAGAGTTTGGTTTTGACACTGATGCCAATTTAACCAAATAGGTTGAATACCCAACCTCTAAATTTGAAAATATAAACTGAAAAGTGTATAGTGTAGTGTGAGAATGTAGTGTGCAAAGTATATCTAACTTTTCTTATATTTGTCTTTGATGTACCTAATTAACAAAGTAAGAGAGCCTTACTCCTGGGAGGCTTCTGAGGGTGTCATTGAATTTCACTTTTGGGCATTTTCAAAAATATAGGGAAAAGATCACCTAAAAGAAATGATTCATTCTTGTTGGATTGCATTATGGCATTACTTATATCTTGCTGTCAGTGCCATTTTAAAGTTTAGACCCTTCGATTGCTTGGATTACTAAGGTTAGCTAACAAGCTATTAGAAATGTAAACTTAAGAGAGAGTCATTTCCTAGGATGTGAAAAAGGAAACTCTTTATCACCCTCTTCTTTTTCCATCTAGATTTTTGCTCTGTTTAAAGGGTTGCATGTATATTATTTTACAAGGAAATGACCATGCCAAATGTCCTTCTTATATCAATTAAAGTCAACAAATTCATCTGGGGCATTGACCTTGTGCCAGACATTGAATGAGGTACAATGTCTACATTGGCTCCTGTCTCTTCTATCACTGGGATTAATAATCCTTTTCTATAGTTTCAGTCCCACCTGAGATTCCTGTTGTAAGAGAGGAAGAAATGAAGAGTTTTCTTTGTTTTCTCTGAACCTAGTACCTTGGTACATACGTACCTGTCGTACCCTCAAGTTTCCAAGTGCTAGGCTTTCTTTCTATGAGTTCCTTGTATTCTATGTAGGTTGCCCTTTACTGGGGCCCCTACCCACTAGCAGCCTCATACCTTGCACAGATCATCCAAGTTTGTGTGGGTTCTGGAGAGGATCTCATTTCCCTTCTGTTCCTTCCTCTCTGGGCTTACCTCTTGGTTAACTGAATGTACTTTCTTGACTTGCACTCTATAAAAACATTCATATTTGGTACCAAGTCTTCAGGCAGCAGCACAGAATACCTGTACTCCCAAATTTAGTTGTCCAAAATCTAAATTATAAATCTCCTAAGGCTTTGCTATTTTATTCTGCACTTACAAAGATTTCTATTTTTTTAAAAATCTGAACAAAACAGTATAATTTGTCCTTCAGTTAGATTGTAAATACTCTTCAGTAGTCTTCATTTCTTTAGTTAATTGTTTGCCACTTTTTGATCAAAGTTAAGTGGAATGCTGAGTCTAAGTGTAATCATGTGTAATCATGTGTAATCATGATAAAATCCTTCGGTTTTGGTTATAATTATTTTACAGCACTCTTCTTCAACATGAAGTAAAATGAGGACTCTATTCCTAATTAGGACTTTAGGAAAATTTTGTGCAAGAACCTAGGAATTATTTTGAATCTTAGCCCTTCTTCTTTCTAATCATCTTTGTCTTAATCATATTGTTTCTTCTGTGTTATTTTCCTATTGCTTTGAATTTTCTGGAGAAACAAAAATTGCTTATGTGAGGGGATAACTATTTGGAGGGAAGTTTACTCAGTGGATCCAATGACCAATTTTGGGGTGGCATTAATTGCTTATATCTTAGTGATACAGAGGGGGTCTTGGTGGCGAGGCAACTTCTCGAGGGTGACAGATTGTCTTACAAAGATTGAGATCTAAAAATTAATGAAAAAATTTAAAATAACACATTAAGTATGTAGCAGAGGAAAAACTCTTCTCTACCTTCTTTGGGTCTCTGGCTATGCCAAAGAATTAAACTGACATAAGACAAATTAACAGGGCAAAATTATACAAATGTTATTGAATTTTTACATGCACATGGGAGCCTTCAAAAGAGAAAGCCTGAAGAGGTGACCAGAGCAGGAAGCTTTTACATCTTTTAGACAAAGAAGCAATACATTTGTGAAGAATTGACAAGACAAAGGGGTTTGAAGAAATAACCGGGAAGATAAGGGTTAGTTTAACAGCCTTTACAGCCCTAAATTTCCTGTCTCTGGTGATAAGGTTGTCTTCTATTCTCTGGGCACAGGGAGGGTGCCTTTCTCATAGAATATTAATCTCCTGCTTTCAGGAGTACAAAGGAAGGTCAGAATGACCTTCATGCACTGGCTGTTTCTTATGTACCTTTAATTCAAAATAATCAGTATACCAAAGTGACATATTTGGGGTTGCCATATTCTGAACCCCTTCGAGTATATTCTGTGCTCTGAGAACTCCAGTATTAAATTAGGTGGAGAGCTCTCTGTTGGAATAAAGGGAGATAAATGTGTTCTACACCCTGACCTCTGATCCACATGCATGACAATAAAGTTAGCCCTTGCCCTTTATTTGAATGCATTGAAATTATATATCTAAGAGTGGGTCTGCCAGTTAGCTCCTGGCAACAGGACAGGGATTCATGTGCTGCATGAGGAGATGAAGTACACGTGCTGAGCTCTGCAGACTCCTTCAGTCCTTTTGGCAGCAAGACCCAGGTCAGTGATACAACTATGCTGAACAATTGCTACTGCACAATTGAATATCCTGCTCTATACTTCCTGCATCATCTGTGGTCATTCACAGTAAGTCATATGGCCAAGTGTGATGTCAATGAGGCAGGAAAATATTATACTGCATTCACTGGCAAGCACTGCAGGTCACATGACCTGCCTCTTAATTCTTGAAAACTAATAAGTATTTCATGATCAGATATTTTATAGCCTTCAGTTTCATTGTCTTTTAACAGTTATAGTATGAAAGAAAGCATACATCTATTGTTTAGTGTTCCCTTTCCTTTATAAAATATAGCATATATATATCTCCATAAACAATGTATTTTAGTTTCACTTGTTCCTAAACTTCATAAAAATGGTTTCATACTGAATCACTAAATGTAGTTCTCTGTGGCTTAATGTCATATTTGGCTCAATATTATAAGTTATGTAATTTTGGTTTATTTTGGGCTCTTCATAATGTTTATGTGAATAGGTATGTCTGTTTCTCCTCCAATACAACCCTGTTTTAACTACTAATAAATGATAATAACTCAATGTTTTCCAGGACAAGAGTCCCCCCCACCTTATTCTTCAGAAGGGTCTTGGTTAATCTTTGGGCTTTGCTTGTCCATATAAATTTTATAATCAGCTTGAAAAATTCTATGAAGAACTTTGTTGGGGTTTTGATAGGAATTGTATTAATTTTGCAAGTCTCTTCTTGTAAATTTGACATTTTTTGGAATATTGAAGCTTCCTTTCCACTAGCAAGTGATTAATAAATACAGTAAATGGGGAATTTTTTGTTTATGTCTTCATTAATGCTTTATAGTGCTCTATATAGAGTTATTGTACACTTTATTAGGTATATTCTGAGATACTTTATATTTTATGTGTATCTATTTGTGTGTGTATTTAGATATAAAAAACATGTAGTATATATTTTATATAAATATAGATTTAAATATATGTAATATATAAATATATTTTTGTGTTATACATAAAATATTTAAATTGTATCCACATAGTATAATTTAATTAATACTAATATATTGATTTTAAATCTGGCCAGTTTGCTAAGTGCTTATATTATTTAAAACAATTTTCTGGTAGATTATTTTGGGTTTTCTTTGGAGATAAAAGAATCAAATAATGTTTGAATAATAAAAATTTGTTTCTTACTCTTAAATCTTACTTTATCTTCATCTTTTCTTAATAAGCTTGCTAGGACCTCAACTCTAATGTTCAATGCTTTGTCTTTGATTTCAATCAAAGTTATGCTGCTAATTGTCATTAAAATATTTACTTTCGTTCTTTAAAGAAAACACCTTACTGAGGTATAACTTACATACGATAAAATCACATTCTAATAAGTATGATTTTTAGGTTTTAGAGTTGTGTAAATGTCTCCACAGTTTAGTTTTGGAACATTTCCATCAACCCAAAAGTTCCTTTGTTCACATTTGCAGTCAATCCCCACTCCCACCTTCACTACTAGGCAACCACTGATCTGTTTTTGTTGTCATAAATTTGTTTTTTCATACCATTTCACATAAATGGAATTATACAATATATAGTTCTTTTGTGTCTGGGTTTTTTATTCAACAATGTTTCTGAGGTTCATTCATGTGTAGCATGTTTTATTGCTGAATAGTATTTCATTGTATGAGAATACCACACTTAGTTTATCCATTCTTCAGTTGATGGACAATTGAATTATTTCTAGTTTTTGCTACTATAAATAATGTTGCTATGGACATTTGTGTATATGTGTCTTTGTGTACATAATTTTTTATTTCTCTTGGGTAGATTCCTAGAAGTGGAATGGCTGGGTTGCATAAGTTTATGTTTAATATTTTAGGAAACTGCCAAACTGGTTTCCAAAGTGGTTGTACTATGTCACATTCACAAGTAATATATGAAGTTTCCAGTCTCTCCACATGCTTGCCAACACTTAGGTAAACTGGACTTCACCAAAATTAAAAACTTTGAGCTTCAAAGGATATTAACTCTTACAACTCAACAGTAAAATAAAAATAACCTATTTGAAAATGGGCAAAGAATTTGAATAAACATTTCTCTAAAGGAAATATACAAAGGCCAATAGGAACATGAAAAGATGGTCATATAATTCTCCATTGGGGTAATGCAAATCAAGACCACAGTGAGATACTCCTTCAAATTCACTAGGATAACTGTAATAAAGACATACAGTAACAAGTGTTGGTAGGGATTTCGAAAATTGGAATCCTCATCCATTGCTGATGGGAATGTAAAATGATGTAACAACTTTGGAAAACAGTTTAGCAGTTCCTCAAAAAGTTAAGCATACAGTTACCTTAATATGCAGCAATTACACTCCTAAGTATATACTCAAGAGAAATGAAAACTTATTTTCACACAAAACTTGTACATAAATATTGATAGAATTATTCATGATAACCCAAAGTGGAAACAACCTAAATGTCCAAAACCAGAATGGATACAATATGGCATATTCATACAATGGAATGAAGTACTGATACATGCTACAACATGGATGAACCTTGAAAATATCATGTGAAGTGAAAGAAGCCAGTCACTAAAGACCACATGTGGTATGATTGCATTTATATGAAATGTCCAGAAGAGGCAAATCTCTAGAGACCAAAAGTAGATTAGTGGTTGCCTAGGGCTGGAGAGAGTTGGGGATTACATAGGTAGTGATTTTTAGTACGTGTGGGTTTCTTTTTGGGCTAACGAACATGTTTTAAAATTAGATAATGCTAATGGTCACATAACTCTGTGAATATACTGAAAATCATGGAATTGCACACTTTAAAAGGATAAATTTAATAGTATGTGAATTATGGCTCAATAAAGCTATTATAAAAATCAATGGTTTATAAATATAAGGGTTTATTTCTGGACTGTCAATTCTGACCCACTGTATGCCTATCCCTGGGCTAATACCATACTTATATGATCACTGGTACTTTATAGTAAGTTTTGAAATCAAATAGTTTTCCAACTGTGTTGTTCTTTTTCACAACTGTTTTTGGATATTCTATGTCATTTGCATTTCCATACAGATTTTAGGATTAGATTGTCAATTTCTACAAAAATGCCTACTACAGTTGATAAGGGGTGCATTGAATTTATAGATCAATTGGCAGTTACCATGTCGACAATACTAAGTCATCCAATTCATGGACATGGAATGTACCTTCATTTATTTAGATCTCTAATTATCTCAGCAATATGATATGATTTTCAGTATGCACGTCTTATACTGCTTTTGTTAAATTTATTCCTAGGTATTTTATTATATTAAATGCTATCATGAATGGTAATGTTTCCTTAATTTATTTTCAGTATTTTCATTGCTAGTATACTGAAATACAATTGACTTTTATTTATTGACCTTGTAGCAATAAAATGTGACCTTCCTTAACTTATTTATTAGTTCTAGTAGATTTTGTATGTGTGGACTTTTTTGAGATTTTCTACAAACAAGACTACGTCATCTATGAATAAAACAGTTTTATACTTTTTCTTTTCCAATTTGGTTGCCCTTAGTTTATTATTATCACCACTATCACCACCATCATGATCATGATCATGATCATCATCTAGTCTTAGAACCTCCAATGCAATGTTGAATAAAAGCAACAAGATCAGACAATATTGCCTTGTCCCCAGCCTTTGGAGGAAAGCACTCAGTCTTTCACTAAGAATGATGTTAGATGTGAAATTCTGTGTATGATTCCCCTTTATCAGGTTGAGAAATTTTCCTTCTGTACCCAATTTGTTGAGAATTTTTATTATGAGTGGATGTTAGATTTATCAAATAATTTTTCTGTATCTATTGTGATCATAAGTTTTTAATCTTTCATTTTATTAATGAAGTATATTATATTAATTGATTTTCAATGTTAATGCACCCTTGCACCACTAGGATAAATCCTTTTTATTATGCTGTTTCTTTTTATATATTGTATTTGTTTTGCCAATATTTTATTAAGGAGTTTTGGATCTTTCTTTATGAGTGATATTGGTCTGTAGTTTTCTTTCCTTGTGATGTCTTTGTCTTCATGCTTTGGTTTCAGAGTATTTGTTGTCAGAGTACCAATAACTATTGGTAGGTCTTCCCTTGGCTTGTATTTTCTGAGGAAGAATTGGTATTATCTATTTTTCAAATAGTTGATAAAATTTCACCTGTGACGTGGTCAAGCAGTCAAGCAGCAGTGCAGTGGCTAATCAGGCCACAAGTATTACTACTGCAGTTGTTAGGTTGACTTTTCACACATATTTCCATAAATTAGTCATATAAGAAGACAACAGCCCAAATGAATTCAGAGAGTTTATTACTTACACAGAAAACAAAAGTATGATCAGCAGAGTCTAGTCTCAACTCCCCACATCCCTAGTGCCATAGGATGACACAGAACCATAGTCCAGATGGCAGACAACACATGCAGTGTTGTCACTCTGTCATGGAGAAGTGGTCTCTAAAATATGAGCAAGCAGTTTTTTAAACTTCTGTAGAAGCCTGCAGCTATATCCTAAGGAAGGGTTGCGAGGGCAAGTTGGAAAGTTCTGTACTCAGCTGAAACCAGAGAGATGGATGAAAATGCCTGTGGCAGTGTTCCACAAGATAGGAATGAGAAATTGCCTTGTGACAACTCTTCAACAGACTTACCTCCTCTTGTTCCAGAAGAAATCATAGGACATTCCACCAAGACTCAGGTTAGACTGCAGTCAAGCCTTGCCTATGAGGCCTCCTACAAGGCCTACATGGAAGTGTGTAAGGTTACTAGAGTGCTTTGGCAGAGCCTTTCTTATACAAAAATCCTAGTACTGGGCTTTTCTTTGTGGAAATATTTTTAATTACTAATTCAGTTTCTTTCCTTATTTTAGGCCTATTCATAATTTCTATTTCCTCTTCAGTTAGAAAAAATATTTATTCAGTTAGTTTCGGTAATTTATGTCTTTCTAGGAATTTGTTCATTTCATCTAAGCTATCTAATTTGTTGGTTTAGCATTAATTTATAATCATTTTATTTCTGTAAGATTGGTAATAATGCCCCTCTTTCATTCCTGATACTGGTAATTAGCATCTGCTCTTTTTTCTAGTTCAGTGTAGCAACAAGTTTGTCAATTTTGTTAATCTTTCAAAGAACCAACTTTTTATTTCATTGTATTTTTTCCATTTTTCAGTTTTCTCTTTCGTGATTTTTTTCTCCAATTATTGTTACTTCTTTATGTTTATTTTGCTGCATTTATCTGGTATCTTTAGGTGGAAGCTTACATTACTGATGTGAAATCTTTTTTCTTATTTGATAAAAGCATTAAATGCTCTAAGCACAGCTTTAGCTGCATTCCATAAATTTTTATATGTTGTATTTTAATTTTATTGAATCTTGATTATTATCTTTAATGAGTGAAGTCTGATATTGGTTTTTATTTCCAGGGCAAGGCTAAAGATATCTGAAAGTACATTTTTGTGTGTAAGGTTTGGATTGATTGGGTCAAATGTTTGTGAGTGGCAAGGTTTTTGATACTCCCAGCTCGATTTTTAATCTTTATCCTGCTTTTCAATCAGAGCTAACAGACTGGAATGTTTCTGAGTGCCAAGAGCAGAAGAGTACAAGGTTTCTGCAGAACTTTGGAAAGGATGATTAACTACTTGACAAGAAATTTTTCTCATTCCAAACAATTGGATTGGATTAACTATAACTTTGGTGAAGCTGTTCTGAGAAACCACTTTTCTTTTCCATTTTCTCCTGCTGCCCCACATCTGAAGAGCGCAAAGTGTTCTAAGGCTATACATAGCCATGTGGGATAGTATTGTAATTAATACTGAGTTCTGAAGACCCTGCTTTTGCTAGTGAAATATCATATAGGAGAATAATGAAAGTGCATTAAAAGGAGTGCAGTTACATTTGTTTTTGCCAATTTTCTTGATTTTTTTAGCAGATGCAGACTTGCTTCTATGGTGCTATAAAATTTTAATGGTAAATATAAGCCTCGTGCTTGAGATCTGGTACAATACACCTTTGGAGGTGTTGCAGATACTACTCTTGTCTCAATGAAGAAGAACCTAGATCATAATCCTGCCTTCAACTATTGGGGCCACTTTGCTGAGACTAAGCAGGGCAAGAGAGAAATCAGGGAATAGAGAAGATTTTGGACATTAAAAAAAATTTTAATTGCACCATGAAAATATGAGAAGATAGATTTAATTTGTTGGAGAATGACTTCCTCTTGGCAATGGAGGAGATTTACGGCAGCAAACTCTAAGTGTTTTATATTGCTGATGTTGGCTAGGGGGTGAGTTGGTGAATGAGGTCACAGTGTGGTCCTACAGTAAGATTAAAAAGAAAATAAACACTAGTATCTGTTGAACCCTTAATAAGGGTCAGGACTCCCCTAAGTGGTTCTTTAACCTGGTCTCTTTGCTGACCTCCCTCAATGAATGTTGTTTATACTTCTGTATCAGCACTTTTCACATTGAAACTCATATTTTAGTTATTTCTATGTGTAGTGTTTCCCCCCAGTATTACATCTTTAAGGGTAAGGGCCGGCTGTATTCACCTTTCGTCTCTCAGTGTCAAGGACAATGCTTTGCATATAGCAAGTACTTAGTACATTCCTGTTAAATTGAATTGAAATAAACAAGACATCATAAGCTTGAATGACACATTTCAGATAGATATAAGCAGAAAACCATAAAAAAATGACATAGCAGAATTGCCAAGTGTTGTAGAGCAGCTCAAAATGTGGTATACTCAAACAAATGAACAAATAAACAAACAGTGCCTTAAAGTGTGTTCCAGGAATGAGGATAGCTTTAAAAGGATGACCCTCTTCTAGGTGAGAATATGGTCTCAACTAAAGCTATTTATGCTATCACCACATTGTATGATGTACATTGAATTTGTGAACCAAAATCCCTTAATTTCTAAAATGTCATGTTGTTCTGGAAATTGAAGCTGCCTAGATGATTAGTAGAATGACTAGTATTTTTGATAAGAAATTTCTATCTCCTATTCCAGGGTATATATACTATAGTAACTTTCCCACATGGACTTTATCATGTGGCCTCAAATTTGTGTCCTAGAGTTTGGAGCCTTGTAAAACATAGGAGAACCAAGCATTTAGCTTTTTTTGTGTGTAATAATTCAGTTTTTGTTTTTACTTACCATGTTTTTTTAACACAGAGATTAGATTTATAAAAATTTAAAGAGAAATTTTGTTCAACTATTTCTTTATGTGATACAAAGACAACTTGGTCTTTCTCTCTCTCTTTCTTTCTTTCTTTCCCCTTCCTTCCTTCCTTCCATCTTCCTTCCTTCCTACATTCCTTCCTTCCTTTCAGGCAGGGCTCAAGAGAAGTGTTGCTGTGTGGTATAGACAGAAAGAGCAAAGACCTGAGAGAAGATGTGAGTTTGAACTTGAGTTAAATGAATTATGGCAAATCATATGTCCCTTCAGCTCCAGGATTTCAGTTTTCTCACTTGTAAAACAAGAGGGATTGAGCTGGAGACTCTTCTAGTTTGATTTTCTTTATTTTCAAGTAGGTGAACTTATAACACACTTCTGCAAATGATGGGTCATGAACTCTGTGAAGATAACGTACATTTAGGCTAAAATATAAATGTACTGGTCTAAAATGTAAATGTATTGGAGTGTTCTTTAGGTTTTAAATTGTGAGCTTTTCCTTAAGTCATTGATTTGCTTTCTTTGCACTCAGTGTCCTCAACGTACATGATTTTTGTAACTGTTTCCATTTTTCAGAAATAAAAAAACAAAATTGTTCCTAGTATCTTCAGGGATAATTAAATGTTCTGTGAAAAGAGTTTTGAAGGTGAAAAGCACTATGTAAATGCAAAATTTTACTATTATTCTTTGACTGTCAACAATGCTTTTCCCAAGTGCTTTTCTGGACTCAAAACATATTTATTGCACTTCTGTTGTCCAGTTCTTGCTCTGAAAAACTATTATTTTTAGCTGGCTAATAGCTTTTTATTCTTTAGCATAAAATTGTTTAGCTCAATAAAGTCTCAGCCAAGAAACCTGCGAAACAGCCAAATGTTTCCAAGTGGGGAACTTGTCACTATCTTGGCCATTCTTCACACTTTTTAAGTAATGTTATTTCATTGTTGATATAATAATGCTACATGAAAAAATTAAGTAAAATAGAAAACAACAAAAAAGCAAAATATCACCCCAAGGTTTTATAAGCTCGAAATAACTACCATTAGCTTTAGGTAAATATTATTTCAGACAATTCTCTGTACTTGTGTGTCAATAGACAGATATACACTCACTAACACACATACACACAGGTAGTGATAATTTTTATAAAATGGGATCATATAATAATGCTAGTTTATATATGTCAATCCCAGTCTCCTAATTCATCCCACCCACCCCCTTTCCCCATTGGTATCCATACGTTTGTTCTCTACGTCTGTATCTCTATTTCTGCTTTGTAAATGAGATTGTCTATACCAATTTTTTCAGATTCCACATATATGCATTAATATATGATATTTGACATATATACACTATTGATACTATGTATAAAATAGATAGCTAGTGAGAACTCACTGTATAGCACAGGGAACTCTACTCAATGCTCTGTGGTGACTTAAATGAGAAGGAAATCCAAAAAAGAGGAGATATATATACGTATAGCTGATCCACTTTGCCGTACAGTATAAACTAACACAATATTGTAAAGCAACTACACTCCAATAAAAAAAAATAATGGTAGTTTAGCAGTACTAAAATTAACTAAGGTTTTAACACAAAGAAAAATTAAATAAATGAATTAGTTTGAATAAATATTCTTTACCACAAGAGTTCAGAAAGATCCCACTGAAATTAAGAACAAGAGATTATAAAAGCATCAGTGTGGTGTCAAAATCTCTGTTTAATTTTTATATAGCATTATGTGACCTCTTATGTGAAAATAAGAAAGTGAGTTCTTCTATTGCCTCCATCCTCCTTGTTTGATCTTCAGTGTTTTTATTATTTATATTATTCCTTTTTCTTTGTCAAATCTTCTAAAGCATTCTTTTTCTATAACATAAATCTCACTGATGTTTAGTTTTGTTTTTCCTGCATGTGGGGGTATTCAGTGCCCACCAAATACCATGATCATTTCCACTGAGATCTTTCTTTTGATTTATCTTTTGGTTGGTTGGGCTTTTTACTTTTCTGGAAAGGCTCATAGGTGTTATATTCCATGACTTCTTAAATGTTTCAACTTGCCATTTTGACTGTTTCATTACTGTAGAAAATATTTATATTTCGTCTTTGAACATATTTTCTGTGCCATTTGTTGCACCATGGCACGTATACTGATTTCCTTGGCCTGGATCATCTTTTCCTTCTACGTGTATCACATTGTCTCTACTTGGTTAAACTCTTAATCTATTTCCTTTACATACACTTGATAATCTCATGACTATTTGTATGTCTGTGGCTTGATGTTTATAATTTATTTTTGGTTTGCAAATGGTGTTTGAACTCTCTGTTTCTCTGGCTCTGGAGTTTCTCTTTTTATTTCATTTGATTGTTTATCTTAGCTTTGAGCTCTTATATTATTGAATTTATGTTCTTATTAAGTTCTTTTATAGCATGATGTATTTGTAGAGAATGATCTTCTTTTCATTGGGTTTGTTTGATTATTTGTTTTTCTAAAATAAATTCTTCATCTGGTTTTGCATGCCATGATCTTCCCTGACTTTTTTTTCCTTTATTTTTTGTTGGTGTAGTGTGCGTGTGTGTGTGTGTGTGTGTGTGTGTAGTACTTTCCATTTAGCTTATGCTAAATAGCAGCAGCTCTGAACAGACCGTCTATTGGAACTGATTCAGGGAGTGGGTGGTTGTAATTTGCCTTTAACTACCATATTTGAGAACTATTCCTCCCAGAGAGCTGAGTTTTAGAGCCATGTCGTGGGAGGTCTAGCCACTTTTTCAGAGCCTGCTGGTGAGGATGGGCCAGGAAAGAGGTGATCTTGTTAAGGCCTGAATCCACTCTGTGTTGGATGGCCCTGGCCTCTGTTTTCTATTCATAGATTTTGTCCTGTATCTAGTTATAGTTGTACTCTTAGTCCTGTGTCAGTATATTCTGGGGTGTCAGATCATTTTCCCAATTCAGAGTGAAGCCCTGTCAGATGGTGAGCCCTGAAGTTTCTTTTGCGTTTGCTCAGAGCCCAAGACCTAGTCTCTAATAATTTGGGCCTCTATTCTTGAGGATTTTACCACAACTTTTTCCTAGTTTCTTTTGTCTCTATAGATTGTGTGGTATTGGTGAGATTTGTCACAAGTTGATTTTCCTTTTTCCACCAATACAGCTTCTGAGGCCCTGGTTAGGAGCCTTGCTCTTCTAGCCAGAATCCCATTTCTCTCCTTGGCCGTCATTTTCAAAGTTCATGGAATGAAGTTGGGTTTCTTTCACCGTATGGTTACTACTGGTGAATTTCAAGGCACTTTTTCCCCTGTTGTGCATTCCATCAATTTTTGACAGATGATCAGTCTGCAATCTGACTTCACTCTCCCATCTATACCTCAGAATCTCCATTTTTTACATTTCAATCATCAATTAGATTTCTGAACACGCTAATAAAAACAATTACATTTTTGCCTGTTTCTAGAGACAAAAGCTGACTGTAGACCTTTACACAAATCTCCAAAGAACTGGCTAATTTCCCCCTTTACCTGCACTAATAGAGCTTTTGTTCTCTGGGGTCTGCTACTTCTTTATTTTTGGATTATAAAGACTAATCTTCTCTTGTATAAACAATTACATTTCATATCAGATTAATATGCACATTGACTTTCCATGAACACCTACCTGATTAATTTGGTTAATATTTTAAACAATATCAATAATCTAGGACTTTCAATATCAATAATCTAGGACCTTACTGGGCCAAACCCTTAAATATACATGTTGCACAAGAAAATCTTTTCTATGGTTGCTATAGAAGAAACTTTATTGAATTCAGAATTAAAATTTAGATATGATTTGCTCTTTTATATTATTATGCTTATTATGCTGTTACTACCTATTTTGATATTTCAGAATAAGGATATTATTTTTGTTCTTAACTTTTAAAGTATCAGTTTAAGACAATGACAAAATGTTCTTTTTTTAGCTGATATTTGGTTTCTATTGTCTAGTAAGTTTGTAAGAGAATTTTTAGATTAAAACAAGTTCTACTCTGTTTAATAGAAGGAGTGGTCCACAGTTATTATTGTTTAACTGGTCATTTCTGGTTTGGGCTACATCTATGCTTTTAATTTTGAGGTTCTGTTACTTATATATATATTCAGATTGCAGAGGAAAACAGTTTATAACTCAAACATGTTTTGTATTTTTATTTGTTTACCTGAAATACTGAGAATTTCCAGAGCTTAAAGATACCCACACGTTGATATATGCCCCAAAAAATACATTCCAAAGGCAGCTACAGGTTTGGGTTCATTTGGTTGTATTTTAGAGAAACTGAGATTTATGACATGGTATAATAAAATCCTTCTACATCTTTGGGGAAGAATGTATGTGTGTGTGTAATCTCTCCCTTTGTGTATGTTACAGATTATGAGGAGACAAATAGCATGAACAATGTTTTTATTTTCATGATTTACATACTCCATTAAGATGTACATAGCCCTCCTCTTTACTTCTGCTACCACAGAACCTGTGTGGAAGGGACCTGACAAGACACAACCATATTCCCACCCAGTTCTACTTGCCTTATGTTACACTCTCATTAGCCATTACTATCTCTCTCCCTGCTGTACTCATATCACTTCTCTCTCACAAGTGTTTCTTCCATCTTTCTCTTTGCAATTAGCAATTACTCATACTCTGTTCCCCACATGTCTAAATAACCCCATTTCTGTACTTGCTTGTCTTATGTTTAAGAACAAATTTCTTCTTTTGGTTATTATGTGTACCATTTTTTCCCCATCATCAGTATTTTTACACAGCAGTTGAATTCTTTCAAGTTCAGGTTAAAAATGTCAAAAGTCACTATTTGCCTAGTTAACATATAGTCTATATGATATTCCATAGTCAGTATATGATTATTGACTTTTTATTTTCTTTTATGATATCTTTGAAAGGTTGAGCAAAAAAAAATATTTCTTCTTTCACTTCTGTTAGGTCTGGATAAGACACGTTGAAATACTTATAGTCAAAAACCTTGCAGTGAAGCCACTATTTCTTTTTCTTAATCTTTTCCACTACCTGGTAATGATATTTCAATAGTAAAGTCATTCCTTGAGTGCTCTCTCTAACCTTTATGATTTTGAGCAGTCTTATGTAACAAGACAGGAAAGAAAACAGCAGCAGTTATGCTGTGAAAAAAAAAATCACTATGCATGAAAGAATTTAAGCAGTGTTTATATTAACTTCTATTCCTATTTTTAAAGTAAGCATGGTGTTAGCACAATTTTAAATATCTAAATGCAAACAAAGTCAGTTCTTTTCTTTCTAAGTTTAGTGGAAATCCTTCCTAATACCGGATGGCTACTGTGACAACCTCATAAGCTCGATTATACCTGCAGGTTATTATTTATATTTTACTTTGGTATTTCATAGACATTAGCATGTTGGTACTACTAGTAATAAGAATTGTTACAGAGTTCTGATATCTTTTATTTCAAATTGAAGAAACGTGGTCACTCCTTGGCAGAAGAGATATAATGCAAAAGTAGTGATTAATCTTCTCATGAAACTCTAAATGAGACTGGCAATTATTACAATTAAGGATGAAAAGATGAATCCTTAGTTGAATCCTTAGGATGTTAGTTATGCCTTCCACATCCCAGGTTCTATTTTTCCACTTTCTTGGGAGTAGAAATATATGTTATTGTCCAGAGGATCCCATCACTAGTGGTAGATGAAGGATAGACAGCCCTTGGTGCAGTGGCAGTACAGTTGTTAAAACATTCACAGTGGTGAACTAGGATACACTGGAATGTATACTGGCAAAAGGGAATTCATTAACTGGCTCACTGTATTAGGAATTTAGAAATATGAGAGGAACAGTAACTGTAATGACAAACTTGGTTGATGCTCTAGACAAAGATAAAGTGGAGAGTGGAGAGCAAGTATTCAACAATTCAAAGTTAAATATGAAAGCTAGGCAACCTCCTTGGGAGCATATAAAGAGACTATCATCACCTGCAATAAGAGGAAAGAGTAAGCTTAGGACCAAGACCAGGAATTAATTGTCAGAGTAGCTGAACACCAATGAAATTAAATTTTCTAGTAAAGCAGACTTGCTATGTGATCACTAAAGTACTAGTTGGGAAATGATGGGATACTGATAAATGTGGTGGGGAGATCTGAGCTGATGTCCTTGTAAATCTGGAAAGGCATGATTCCCCTGAACCCTCTGGACCCGTGTAAGTGGCCTCCCTATAAGAAGCTGGGACTTCCTTCTTGCTTGGAAAGGAAGCCTAGACCTCGCCCCTGCAAGGCAACAGGTGTCAGCCTTAGGATCTTCCCTTTCCTTCTCTTGGGAATAGATAGTGCTTGATCAAGGTAGCTAGAAAATAAAGTTGGATAAGGGAGAGTTTACCAATTTGGGACTACTTTCCCAGGATACAGAATTTAACAGTCTGGCAAATATCCTTCTACGAGGATGGCTTCTAGAAGCATAGAAAAAGCAATGGCCTACACCAGGAGATAGAAAACTTTTGCTTCTAGAGAGTGATAGTAGATATTTTAGGCTTTGCAGGCCAGGTGGTCTCTGTTGCAACTGTTCAAATCTGTCATTGTCATGAAAAAGCAGCCATAAAACAATACATAAATGAATGAGTGGCTGTGTGTGTTTTCCAATAAAACTTGATTTACCAACACGGTAACAGGATGGTTTAGGTCTATTGTTTGCTGACCTCTGGCCTACATTAAGTGAGGTTCAGATGCCAGAATTTTCATGGCAGACTGTGGAAAATGTATGGTAAAAGATTCAGACAAGTGTTTGTGATAGAGTGAATAAACTATGTTAAGCCCAGAAGACCCACCATAGAAATATGTCCCTGGAAACGTCCAGTGGTGGCCATCGGGAATGTGCTGGTGAGAGGGGCACGTGAATCACTTAGTAATTCAGTGGGGGCTTCTTTTAGCAGGCCAGGACTGAAGATAGGAATGCCACTGCGGAACACATAGCACTGAGGATGAGGGGCATACTGAAACAATGAAGGCCAGGTGATAACATTTATGAATCAGGAACCAGGTACATGTAATTATCATAATGAGTGGCAAGGTTGGAGAGACAGCCTGGGTGCCTGAGCATGGAGATGCTTAGTAGAACTGGTATCTCTGACATTAAAAAGAAGGATAAGCAGCTGTTTACTGCTTGATCTGTACAGGGGTTTCAAGGGTGGATGATCAGGAAGCTAAGAGCAGTTGCTTCAGTTAAAAGTCATTATCCCTGGCCCTCAAGCAGTTTCACGCCTGGATTCCATTGACTGAAAGAGAGGCCAGATTCCATGGAGGAAGGACCCGGTAACACCATGGCAATGTACATGGTAATGTGTACCCAACTCTTTCCCCAAGGGGACCTATGGACAATTAATCAGGCAACTATAAAATATGGAAAAGGGAATGCCCAAACATTTTGGGAACTAGACACAGGGTCCAGGTTGCCATCATGATGCCCTGTTACAGTGGGAACATATGAAAACCAGGCAATAAAATGCAATGGGCTTAGGCCTGGGTCCACAGATCTATTTAGTGGTCATTTCTTCAGTTTCTCATTGTGTAATTGGGATAAACATACTTGATAATTGGTACATTTCCCATATTGTCTCCGTGAGCCTATAGTAGTAGAAAAGGTCAGATAGAATTGTTTAACTCTGTCTGCCATCCCCTGAACAAATAGTAAATTGTTCATAATATTTCATCTGAGGAGGACTCACGGTGATTAAAGACACCCTTAAAGACATAAAACCCCAGGATGGTGGTTCCCATTATATTTTGATTTACCTTACCTGTCTTATACCTGCTAAAACCTGGTGGATCCTTGAGGATGTTAGATTACCACAAACTCAATCAAGTATTAGCCCCAGTTTTAGCTGCTGCGCCAGGTGTGATATTGTTGCCAGGGTACATTTATACAACGTTGGGCACATTGTTTGTGGTGATTAATCTGGGAAATGCATTCCTTCCAGTCTTAACAGAAAAGAGGATCAGAAGGTTTACATCCACATAAAACAGATTACAGAATACTTTTACCATTTTCCCCAAGAGATGTAAACTCTCCTGCCCTGTGGCAAAACTCTCCTACTCTCTGCTAACCACGCTCAGCCTGCTCAGCGCTTCTCCATGTGCATTTCAGCCTCTTTAATCTATTCTCAACCTCTTAGCACCTTAACTTCTGTTACTTTTTAGCACTGTGACCTTCTGTATGATAGATGCATAACTTCTTCAGGCTTCATTTCTTCCTTAATAAATGGGAATAATAATTATGCTTCATAAATAAATGAGATCAGTTTTGTGTTAAAAGTTAGGTGAACATGGATAAGACCTAGTGACTCAGACTTTGTGAAATGTAATCAGGGTCTGTTTTAGTCAGCTTGGGCTGCTATAACAAAATGCCACAAACTGAATACCTTGTCAACAACACAAAATTCATTTCTCATAGCTCCAGAGGCTAAAAGACCCACATCAGGGTGCCGGCATGGCTGGTTTCTGGTGAGAGCCCAATTCAGGGTTGCAGACCGCTGACTTCATGTTGTATCCTCACATGGTGGAAAAGAAGAGCAAGCTAGCTCTCTAAACTCTTCTTATAAGGGCGCTAATCCCATTCATGAGGGCTCTACCCTCATGATCTAATTACCTCCCAAAAGCCTACCTCCAGATAGTATCACACTGGGATTAGGGGTTCAACACATGAATTTTGGGGGATCACAGTTAGTTCATAGCAGAATCTAACCAGGAAAAGAGAATGCACTTTAAGTAGCTACAGCAGAGGAAATTTAATGCAGGGAATTATTTACATAGGTAATGCTGGAGATGAGAACCAAACAAGGAATGCTGAGGATCCAGAAATTGGCAGCAGCAGCAAAAGTGTTCATCACCACTAGGCTTGAAAGACAAAGGAATGAGATAAACTGATGCTCTTAGAGCTCAGGGGTTAGGTTGACTTAATGGAAACTGGAACCATGGTGGGCTTGTCTGGTGGGAGGCGAAGCCAAAGAGGAAATTCTGCCTTTTTCAAAAGAGCTGACAAAAGCAAAGGATGGAGAGATGCAGAGAGAAATACTAGGGTTACTCCATTCCCCCTACCTTCCAGTATCTTGTCTCTCAGTGGCCAGAAGTCAGTTGACATTGAGCCAGGGAAACACCACCTGCAGAGGTCAGCCCAGAGCACAGGAAATATCTGAAGCCAACAGTGTTTTCATCTTTAGGAGGTCATGACATAAGGCTGCATCCTTGTGGGTAGGAGTGGGTGTGGGGTGTCCCATAGATGTGCTACTATTGCCACTATCAGCTCTTCTGGAATTAAGTTAATTCTGATTTAGGAAGGTGAGGAATTGAAAAAGAAAACTAATGGAATACTAATCAATAGGGAATGAATTTCAAATGCATTATGCTAAGTGAAAGATGCTAGACATAAAGAATATGTATACTGAGTGATTCCATTTATATAAAATTCTAGAAAAGGCAAAACAATAGTGATGGAAAGCAAATCAGTAGTTTCAAGGGGCCAGGGTATAGAGGGAGAGGAGTAACTGCAAAGGGGCACAAGGAAAATTTTTTAGGATAATGAAAATGTTCTTTATCATAATTGTGGTGCTGGTTGTATAACTGCATATATTTCTCAAAATTTATCTAATAGCACATTTAAAATTGGTGAATTTTATTTTGTGTAAATTATAACTCAATAATGCTGACCAAAACAAATGAAATCAAATAGTTATATACATATATTCTTAATACATATATATTTTAAAGGGACATTAATTGATTTCTCAAACAAGAAAACGTCTCCAAATTTATTATCATTTACTATTATGTTCTGTTCTTACAAACTCAGCAGATGGATTGCTATCATGTGGGAGACTAATTTTCTAACCCATCCTTTGATTATGTTAGAGAAATCAAAGGCCATTTTTTCTAAAGTCACATTTAGAACTTTGGTTCTAAAATATATACTCATCTGAATGGTTGAGAAGATCTTCCACTTTCCAACGAGCATTTTGTCATGGAAGACCAGTTAGAGTATATGGTCCATATGAGCCACACATCTAGCATTTGACATCAGGCGCTTTAATTTTCTACACCATCTAAACAAGGCAAGTTAGAGGGAAAATGACTCTGTCAAGAACTCTGGATTCCACATGAAAGGCTTGTTTCAGGAAATTATTTTCAGAATCAAACTACGTAACTCCATGACCTCCCTGGAGGGAAAACTTGAAGTACTCTTGCCTAAAATAGCAAAGTTGGACTTCTAAATGACAAACACATTGAAAATCTGGAAGAAACTGCTTGGGAGATTAAAACAAACATCACAAAGTACAGTGCATAGAAAAGAGCTGATTAAATTCAATATCATTATGAAAAAGATGGGTGGTACAATTTCAAAACCTAATAATGTCGTGGACTGACTGGAATTTTTGGAAACATTACTTAATGGAATTTTGGCGAGGCTGATGGAGGAGTTGATTACAACTTAATGTCATACGGAACTTACTTTCAAATACCAGTACTGTAGGTAAGAGCCATAACATGGTATTAGAGAAACTCTGTGACTAGAGAAAACTCATTGTAGGGAGAGATTTGAACTCCTGATGTGGGAGAGGCTCTTTTGTCAGAAGGAAAATCCTGTCTCCTTGGGGCTAAGCCTGTAGACACAGACAAGGAAGGGGAGCTGTTTGAAATATCAAAAAGGGCATAGTTATTGTTTCCTGTACAATTGTCAGTGACCCAACAAGAGCAACTTATCTGCTTTGACATATTGAAGGTACACAAAGACTGCTGGGGAGTCTTTTGACATCACTCAGGCTCTGATCTTGCCTCTGAAATAAATTCAGAGGAACTTTTATGTTTCCTAGAACTGGAGAATTGGTATGAAGGTGCATGCTAACCATACTTTATCTATTTGGAATTGTTCTATCTTTCAGGAGTCTTCATGCTCTTCCGTAATTTATTTCAGTCATAATGGGCATAATCAGCAGTTTGTCTTTTTGTAGATTTTTAGCAATTTAAAATATATCATTAAATGTTATAATAAATATGAAGGGAGAGCTTTCTGCATTAATAGTGCTCAATAATATATTTTTAAATTGCACCTGAGTTTCCGGCATTATGAAAATATTTTCCAATGTCACTTTGGGGTCTTAAAGCTGTACTTAATCAGGAGAGTTAGGTCTTTGCCAATGGAGTTCGTAGAACTTTGTTATAATATCAGCGTGGTATTACAGTGCAGAGGTAAAATGTCATTTTTCAAGCTGTAATACAGAAACTTGATAGGCATGAAATTTTATCATTCTGAAACATGTGTTTGTTTAATCAGACTGGGACTTTAATCTAAGTGCCACAGTAATAGAATTTTAAATGAGTAAGTTATTCATCACTCACAAAAGGTCTATTGCTTAGGGAAAATATATAGGAAATCTTACTCACTGGATCCTTATTTCAAAACCTTTCTGTCATTGGATTGCGATTTTAAGTGCATTTTGTTTTATGTCTTTGTATTCTATAACAGCTCTGTTTTCTTTGAACACATAGCTGTTGTAGATGAGGCTGTCAGACTGAAAGGTAGAATGGATCTTGAGAGGTATTGGGGGAAAACCTGCACTGGGAAGCTGAACAGATGTACGGAATGTGTTTTAATCCCTCAAGTCTCTTCAGATGTCAATTGGTTTATGTTTCTGGACGCTATCTGTCAGATCACATTGAACTATCTCAGTTTTATATTACCAGGGATTGATTTTATTAATGAAGAACATGCCAGAACCTGGGGTTATCTGCAATGAAAGATGATTTCTTCAGGCCTTGTGAGCTGAAAGATGACTGGATGACCATTTCTTCTCAAATGGAAGAAATTAAAGCTTGAGGCCGTAGTGTGAATACTTTTAACAGCAAGCTGAAAAAACAACTGGACACACTTCAGAACTTGCTGGCAAGTGTTTACAATCAACTGGAACAATTTCAGGGCACATTAGGAAAAGAAGGAGGAGGCCTGGACTGCTGCTGTGAGAAACTGGTGCACAGAGTTCTCATCTTACAGCAATTAAATGCCAAACATTCCCCCATCTATAGGGAGAATGATGCTGGGTTGAGTGAATGCTTAGAGTAAAATATGCATTACAGAAATAACAAACAGCAGATATGACTAGGAAGTAGGACGTATTCTGACCTGGCTTGTGAACTTTATGTTCAAACCTCTTACTGCTTTGTGTGCTGAAGGCAGTCAGACTTTAAATCCATCTATGACGTTAGAATTTAATTTCCAAGTTATACTCAGAAAACAAATGATTCATGCAGATTCAAAATCGGAATCACTGCTTATTTAAATAGAGACGAAGAGCATTTAATACATTGCCTGATGTCTGAATCACAACTGTTTTAGCCTATAGCTATTTCCCAAGGTTTCTTAATGCTTTAGTATTGGGGCAGGCTTTCTGTTGGAGCAGACAGCTTTGGTCAAGTGATCTTCTGCAGCCCCGTGTGCTATGAGAATCCTACAGACACTCCAGGAACACCTAAACTCACAAGAATGAAGTTTTTATATACTTTTCTATAAATTATTAAATATTACTCGGTAAAGAGCCATTATTCTGTTATTCCCATTAAGCAAAGAAGGGTATTTCACTGAATCTAGAATAAGCTTATTTTTGTTTTTGTTTTCTGGTATAACTTAAGAATGATGTGTATCTGCCTTACACTCATAAACTCTATTAAAGTTAATTTACCACTTTCTCTAAAGCTGACATTTTTATCTAACTTGGACTTTTGACTCATTTTTATTCCAAAACATTTGAGAACAAAGGATGCTTTCCAAAAGAAAAATCTAGACTCCAATTCTGTTGAATAGTTTGCAGTTTACTTGCATTTTAATGTATAGGTTGAATTTTGTTCATTCCATAGCTTGTGTCTGCTGGAAATTAAAAAAAAAGAAAGCCTCCAAACTTCAGATATGTTTTCTATTTATGTATAAAGAATCAAAACATCTTTCCTGAGTATCAGATATTTTAGAAAATACTCTACTTAAATCGTTATGTATTGCTTTATTGAGCAGTCTGAACTGTGGGAAATTACCATGAGGCTTTCATTTGTTTCTCAATCACTGCCTGCAACCATGTGCCGTTGACTATCCCATCTTTATTGTTACTTTCCAGCATAAAAAGCTGTCTTCTTCTTAATTCTCATCCTTTTCTTTTGTTTACTCATCTCTTGAAGATTTGTCCCAAGAGACTTAAATCGGAGAAGAAATGTTTATATTTTCACTCTCTCCTCTTTCTTTTCTGTGTGTATGTGTGTGTGTGTTTCCTTTCCTTTGTTAAAAGAAAGGAGGAAAAAGATGGAGAGGGCTGAATGTCTATAACGGAACTCGAATTGTTTGACCTTTTGCCTTTTGATGCTCTTCTGGATAAGAGAGTTTGATGCCAATTCTCCTTTAGGGTGTATGTCTGAATTTCTTGGTGTGCCGTGTGTTTGGGAGTGGAGTCTGCCCATTTCAAGGTTCCCTGATGTGAGGGACCAAATCCCATTTTATTTTTTCCTAATTACTTCTCAGAGTCAGTTCCTGAATGTTCAGTGCAATAGGCCTATGTTGCCACCTTGGGCTTGGAATGTTCAACAGGGCTCAAGACTAGCTATCTTCCATGAGATCCACTTGACCTGCCTCCTTTCTGTTCCTCATGGTGGTAGTTCAGACTTTCCACAGCTGCCCCCTCTTCTGTTCTACCCTCTTCCCCCGCGCCCCATTCTCCTTTTCCTTTGTTCAATACAATAATGAAAAAGATCAACAAGTCCACTTCATAAGCTAATGTCCAGCTAGGAATAAAATACCAGTTTCCTTGTTCTCTTTTTTTGCAGGCACCTCTTATGAATAATTGTCTTGAATACCCTCTCCCCAAAATTGGCAATGGGAAAGGGAGGAAGAAAACAACAACCGTTCCCTACAATTCCAGCAATTTTATTCGAATTCCCCCTACTTTCCCCATCCCTGCTTATGCGACTAGAGGGAGGCACTTGTGGAGATTGCTAAGAACAGTGGGTTCAGCCACCACTTAGTAACTCCTGGAGGAAGGATTCCATTGTTTGCAGTTCTCTTTAGATTGATTAGTAGTATAGGATATCTCTTTGTAGCTCAGACCTGAATCTTAGTCACTAATTCCAGGGCAACAAAAACATCCCATTCGTCATGTTGCTACACTTATAACATAGCAAAACAATTTTGTAGTATAGCTCTATATACATAAGACATTATAAGTATACCTGTGATTGGTTGTGCTTATGTTCACTTGCAATCTCATATTGTTAATGAAAAATGACTGTAAACTTTTAAAGGTTATCCAGGGATGTGATTTTTTTTTTTTAGCAGCTCTGATTTTTTTCTCCATCAGTCCACAATCTCCTCCACATCTGACACTAATGGCTGTTAACCACATTCTCAATGAAACACCTCCTGTTCATTGTTCTGAGCACCCAGATGTAATACCTTTCAAATATTCTTTCAGTTGTTCGCCTGTACCCACTCTTTAACAAAAAAATGGATATGCCTTCTTCCTCGCTGTCATGGCTTACCATTCTTGACTGATCTCTTTTAACTTAAGTTGCTGTAACACTGTGACTCCAGTTTGATTCAAACACACATGTGTATTAGCCAGACTAAAAGGAACTTTCACAGAGCTTTCACCAACTTTAGAACACTGTCCTTTTTCAACGTTTACCTTAAAGACAAACTCTGCAACAACACTTTCAAGACTTCAACAGAGCTGTCATTTTCTATCTTTCCAATTTTTTTCCAGCCCTCTTTGCCTCTCAAGCTTTGCTTCAGGCATATGTGTATCCTCTTGTCTTCAGTGTCTCAGGTACACAGACCTGTTCCTGTCCCTGTGTTTTAGCAAATACTTCCCCTCCTAATCAGAAAGCCTCCTAACTTCACTCACCTGCCCAAATAATGAGTTTTAAATATTATGCTCTGTCATGAGATATTTCTGGAAGGCTCTAGCTCATCGAGATCCTTTCTCAATTTCTACATATAGTAGGTAGACTTCATTTTGCTTGACTTTTCTTTCAATATGTTTCCTTCTATGTTTGTTCCTCCTTGGATTTGAGTGTTTTGACTCACTAATACATTAATACTTACTAAGGTAGGTGACCATATCTTAGATTTCTTTGATAAATATACAATATAGTGCAGCAGAAAGAGCTCTTGGCCAGCCCTCAGAATAGCAACGTAGCCTTGGGAAATACTGCTTTACCTCTTAAACCTCAGTTCTCTGGTCTGTAAAGTAGGAAAGTAATGTCCTTTCTGTCTACTTTGAAAGATTATTAGAAGTTGCAAATAGGATGTGAAGAGCTTTTAAATCTGAAAACGATGTTTTGCCTATTATTTTAGATGCATTTGGAAAAGTCTGTCTAATCTTACCCTAAGTTCAATATAAAGAAAACTACAGTAGTTGGATGGAAATGGGGATTTTTGGTTTTGCACACTCAGAAGGACAAGTTGATTATATATTTCCAATGGAAAAATTTTCAAATTTGTTTGGAGAAATAAATTTATTTTATCTGTTTAGTAGACAAGGGTGTTGAAGCACACAGAAAAATTTTGTGTCTTATATAAGACCAATGGCAGAACTAGAAATACACAAATCTTGTAACTCTTGGGGATCTGATCATCTACTTAAGTTTTTTATATGGTTGGAAAATGAAGAAAGCAACTAAAAGTTTGAAAAAAATTAGTTTTGAAATGTGGGGTTTTATACTTCATTAAATCTAAAATCTGTAATTTTTCTGAATTTAAAAATAATGTCCTCTATAGTTTGTTTACCATGATTTGAAAACAAAGAGGGAGTTGATGATAATAAAAAAATTGTACAATATTCTGCCCTAATATTTCCTTATGGATTCTCATTTGTCTGGCATTATTTAAGGATGTTCCAGAGTTACATTTAGGGAGATCAACTTCTAATGGGACTTCCAGGTTTATAACTTATGAAAATTGACTGAAACATTTGAAGGGAATTAGGTATACTTTCTTCTCCTGTGACTAATAATTCAACTTAAAATGTGGAGAGCAGTGCACACGCAGAACTGTAACTACATAAATTTAGATCAAGTTGAATATTTATTTTCTTAACATTCTGCCTTGTTCTACTGAGGTTTGTGATACAATTCTCAGCAGAGAAACAAACAAATGCCAGGATATCCATACAGTATCATATCAGAATGGGAAAGAATGTGCTTTGTTTCACAACCTCTCCATCGTGGTAAAGTAACACTGTGACCAGGGTAAGGAAATGCTGACTCAGTGTTTCCCATCCTACAATTTTAACAGCAATACCACAGACCTTCCTACACCCTTGCCAGGGAAAACTGCCTTTATTTGGCATAAATAATTGAAGTATATCTTATTGCTAAATTAGTATTCACTTCTAAATTCCTGAACATGTTTACCACAAACACTTTGTTCCTTCCAGCTTAAATAGTATATTACTCTAGGGACTAATTCTGTGGCTTTTACTTAGGAAATATAGTCCCAGAAGTAAGTCAGTTCTATGCTGTAAATTTATTCTAGTTCCATCATTTTTTTCCCAAGTTCTAATGCTGCTCTCAGATCATGTTGATAATGAAGATTATTGTTTGTATGTTTGAAATGGGATTTCGAGTTTAGATTGTTAACATAATTTTTTCATTAGTTTCCTGAATACATTTTTCTTAACACCTTTTTAAACAGACTTCTTTTACAGTAACTGACAGGTTTTTTTTATACTGAGAAATAAAAATTGGTGAACAACTTTCTATATAAATTATTTCCCTTGCTCTATTCTGAGTACCTTTTATTTATTTATTTATTTTTATTTTATTTTATTTTTTTAACATCTTTATTGGACTATAATTGCTTTACAATGGTGTGTTAGTTTCTGCTTTATAACAAAGTGAATCAGCTATACATATATATATATCTCCATATCACTTCCCTCTTGTGTTTCCCTCCCTCCCACCCTCCATACCCCACCCCTCTAGGTGGTCACAAAGCACTGAGCTGATCTACCTGAGCTATGCAGCTGCTTTCCACTAGCTATCAGTTTTACGTGTGGTAGTGTATATATGTCCATGCCACTCTCTCAATTGGTCCCAGCTTACCCTTCCCTCTCCCCGTGTCCTCAAGTCCATTCTCCAGTAGGTCTGTGTTTTTATTCCCGTCCTGCCCCTAGGTTCTTCAAGACCATTTTTTTTTTTTTTTTAGTTTCCATATATATGTGTTAGCATATGGTATTTTTCTCTTTCTGACTTACTTCACTCTGTATGACAGACTGTAGGTCCATCCACCTCACTACAAATACCTCAATTTCATTTCTTTTTATGGCTGAGTAATATTCCATTGTATATATGTGCCACATCTTCTTTATCCATTCATCTGTCGATGGACACTTAGGTTGCTTCCATGTCCTGGATACTGTAAATAGAGCTGCAATGAATATTGTGGTACATGACTCTTTTTGAATTATGGTTTTCTCAGGGTATATGTCCAGTAGTGGGATTGCTGGGTCGTATGGTAGTTCTATTTTTACTTTTTTAAAGAACCTCCATACTGTTCTCCATAGTGGCTGTATCAATTTACATTCCCACCAACAATGCAAGAGGGTTCCCTTTTCTCTACACCCTCTCCAGCATTTATTGTTTGTAGAGTTTTTGATGATGGCCATTCTGACTGGTGTGAGGTGATATCTCATTATAGTTTTGATTTGCATTTCTCTCATGATTAATGATGTTGAGCATTCTTTCATGTGTTTGTTGGCAATCTGTATACCTTCTTTGAAAATTTGTCTATTTAGGTCTTCTGCCCATTTTTGGATTGGGTTGTTTGTTTTTTTGATGTTGAGCTGCATGAGCTGCTTGTAAATTTTGGAGATTAATCCTTTGTCAGTTGCTTTGTTTGCAAATATTTTCTCCCATTCTGAGGGTTGTCTTTTCATCTTGTTTATGGTTTCCTTTGCTGTGTGAAAGCTTTTAAGTTTCATTAGGTCTCATTTGTTTATTTTTGTTTTTATTTCCATTTCTCTAGGAGGTGAGTCAAAAAGGATCTTACTGTGATTTATGTCATAGAGTGTTATGCCCAAGTTCTCCTCTAAGAGTTTTATAGTGTCTGGCCTTACATTTACGTCTTTAATCCATTTTGAGCTTATTTTTGTGTATGGAGTTAGGGAGTGTTCTAATTTCATTCTTTTACATGTAGCTGTCCAGTTTTCCCAGCACCACTTATTGAAGAGGCTGTCTTTTCTCCATTGTATATTCATGCCTCCTTTATCAAAAATAAGGTGACCACATGTGTGTGGGTTTATCTCTGGGCTTTCTATCCTGTTCCATTGATCTATATTTCTCTTTTTGTGCCAGTACCATGCTGTCTTGATTACTGTAGCTTTGTAGTATAGTCTGAAGTCAGGGAGCGTGATTCCTCCAGCTCAGTTTTTCTTTCTCAAGATTGTTTTGGCTATTCAGGGTCTTTTGTGTTTCCATACAAATTGTGAATTTTTTTCTTCTAGTTCTGGAAAAATGCCACTGGTAGTTTGATAAGGATTGCACTGAATCTGTGGATTGCTTTTGGTAGTATAATCATTTTCACAATGTTGATTCTTCCAATCCAAGAACATGGTATATCTCTCCATCTGTTTGTATCATCTTTAATTTCTTTCATTGGTGTCTTATAGTTTTCTGCCTGCAGGCTTTTGTCTCCTTAGCTGGGTTTATTTCTCGGTATTTTATTCTTTTTCTTGCAACGGTAAATGGGATTGTTTCCTTAATTTCTCTTTCAGATTTTTCATCATTAGTGTATAGGAATGCAAGAGATTTCTGTGCATTAATTTTGTATCCTGCTACTTTACCAAATTCATTGATTAGCTCTAGTAGTTTTCTCATAGCATCTTTAGGATTCTCAATGTATAGTATCATGTCATCTGCAAACAGTGACAACTTTACTCTTCTTTTCCAATTTAGATTCCTTTTATTTCTTTTTCTTCTCTGATTGCTGTGACTAAAACTTCCAAAACAACGTTGAATAATAGTGGTGAGAGTGGGCAACCTTGTCTTGTTCCTGATCTTAGTGGAAATGGTTTCAGTTTTTCACCATTGAGGACGATGTTGGATGTGGGTTTGTCCTATATGGCCTTTATTATGTTGAGGTAAGTTCCCTCTATGCCTACTATCTGGAGGGTTTTTATCATAAATGGGTGTTGAATTTTGTCAGAAGCTTTTTCTGCATCTATTGTGAGGATCATATGGTTTTTCTCCTTCAATTTGTTACTATGGTTTATCACACTGATTGATTTGCGTATATTGAAGAATCCTTGCATCCTGGGATAAACACACTTGATCATGGTATATGATCCTTTTAATGTGCTGTTGGATTCTGTTTGCTAGAATTTTGTTGAGAATTTTTGCATCTATGTTCATCAGTGATACTGGCCTGTAGTTTTCTTCCTTTGTGACCTCTCTCTCTGGTTTTGGTATCAGGGTGATGGTGGCCTTGTAGAATGAGTTTGGGAGTGTTCCTCCATCTGCTATATTTTGGAAGAGTTTGAGAAGGACAGGTGTTAGGTCTTCTCTAAATGTTTGCTAGAATTTGCCTGTGAAGCCATTTGGTACAGGGCTTTTGTTTGTGGAAGATTTTTAATCACAGTCTCAATTTCAGTGCTTGTGATTGGTCTGTTTATATTTTCTAATTCTTCCTGGTTCAGTCTCGGAAGGTTGTGCTTTTCTAAGAATTTGTCCATTTCTTCCAGGTTGTCCATTTTATTGGCATATAGTTGCTTGTAGTAATCTCTCATGATGCTTTATATTTCTGTGGTGTCAGTTGTTACTTCTCCTTTTTCATTTCTAATTCTATTGATTTGAGTCTTCTCCCTTATTTTCTTGATGAGTCTGGCTAATGGTTTATAAATTTTGTTTATCTTCTCAAAGAACCAACTTTTAGTTTTATTGATCTTTGCTATCGTTTCCTTCATTTCTTTTTCATTTATTTCTGATCTGATCTTTATGATTTCTTTCCTTCTGCTAACTTTGGGGTTTCTTTGTTCTTCTTTCTCTAATTGCTTTCGGTGTAAGGTTAGGTTGTTTATTTGAGATGTTTCTTGTTTCTCGAGGTAGGATTGTGTTGCTATAACCTTCCCCCTTAGAACTGCTTTTGCTGCATCCCATAGGTTTTGGGTTGTGTGTTTTCATTGTCATTTGTTCTTAGCTATTTTTTGATTTCCTCTTTGATTTCTTCAGTGAGCTCTTGGTTATTAAGTAGTGTATTGTTTAGCTTACATGTGTTCTTATTTTTTACAGACTTTTTCCTGTAATTGATATCTAGTCTCATAGCTTTGTGGTCAGAAAGGATTCTTGATACGATTTCAATTTTCTTAAATTTACCAAGGCTTGATTTGTGACCCAAGATATGATGTATACTGGAGAAGATTCCATGAGCACTTGAGAAGAAAGTGTATTCTGTTGTTTTTGGATGGAATGTTCTATAAGTATCAATTAAGTCCATCTTGTTTAATGCGTCATTTAAAGCTTGTGTTTCCTTATTTACTTTCATTTTGGATGATCTGTCCATTGATGAAAGTGGGGTGTTAAAGTCCCCTACTATGATTGTGTTACTGTCGATTTCTCCTTTTATGGCTGTTAGCATCTGCCTTATATATTGAGGTACTCCTATGTTGGGTGCATAAATATTTACAATTGTTAAATCTTCTTCTTGGATTCATCCCTTGATCATTATGTAGTGTCCTTCTTTGTCTCTTGTAATAGTCTTTATTTTAAAGTCTCTTTTGTCTCATGTGAGAATTGCTATTCCAGCTTTCTTTTGATTTCCATTTGCATGGAATATCTTTTTCCATCCCCTCACTTTCAGTCTGTATGTGTCCCTAGGTCTGAAGTGGGTCTCTTGTAGACAGCATATATACGGGTCTTGGTTTTGTATCCATTCAGCCAGTCTATGTCTTTTGGTTGGAGCATTTAATCCATTTACATTTAAGGTAATTATCAATAAGTATGTTCCTATTCCCATTTCCTTAATTGTTTTGGGTTTATTATTGTTGGTCTTTTCCTTGTCTTGTGTTTCCTGCCTAGAGAAGTTTCTTTAGCATTTGATGTAAAGCTGGTTTGGTGGTGCTGAATTCTCTTAGCTTTTGCTTGTCTGTAAAGTTTTTAATTTCTCCGTCAAACCTGAGTGAGATCCTTGCTGGTAGAGTTATCTTGGTTGTAGGTTTTTCCCTTTCATCACTTTAACTGTGTCCTGCCACTTCCTTCTGGCTTGCAGAGTTTCTGCTGAAAGATCAGCTGTTAACCTTATGGGGATACCCTTTATGTTATTTGTTGTTTTTCCCTTGCTGCTTTTAATATTTTTTTCTTTGTATTTAATTTTTGATAGTTTGATTAATATGTGTCTTGGTGTGTTTCTCCTTGGATTTATCCTTTATGGGACTCTCTGCACTTCCTGGACTTGATTAACTATTTCCTTTCCTATATTAGGGAAGTTTTCAACTATAATTTCTTCAAATATTTTCTCAGTCCCTTTCTTTTTCTTTTCTTCTTCTGGGACCCCTATAATTCAAATGTTGGTGCATTTAATGTTGTCCCAGAGGTCCCTGAGACTGTCCTCAATTCTTTTCATTCTTTTTTCTTTATTCTGCTCTGCAGTAGTTATTTCCACTATTTTATCTTCCAGGTCACTTATCCATTCTTCTGCCTCAGTTATTCTGCTATTGATTCCTTCTAGAGAATTTTTAATTTCATTTAGTGTGTTGTTCATCATTGTTTGTTTGCTCTTTAGTTCTTTTAGGTTCTTGTTACAAGTTTCTTGTACTTTCTCCATTCTACTTCCAAGATTTTGGATCATCTTTACTGTCATTATTCTGAATTATTTTTCAGGGAGACTGCCTGTTTCCTCTTCATTTGTTTGGTCTGGTGGGTTTTTACCTTGCTCCTTCATCTTCTGTGTGTTTCTTTGTCTTCTCATTTTTCTTAACTTACTGTGTTTGGGGGTCTCCTTTTCACAGGCTGCAGGTTCATAGTTCCCATTGTTTTTGGTGTCTGCCCCCAGTGGCTAACGTTGGTTCAGTGGGTTGTGTAGGCTTTCTCGTTGAGGGGACTAGTGCCTGTGTTCTGGTGGATGAGGCTGGATCTTGTGTTTCTGGTGGGCAGATCCACGTCTGGTGGTGTGCTTTGGGGTGTCTGTGACCTTTTTATGATTTTAGGCAGTCTCTCTGTTAATGGGTGTGGTTATGTTCCTGTCTTGCTAGTTGTTTGGCATAGGGTGTCCAGCAGTGTAGCTTGCTAGTTGCTGAGTGGAGCTGGGTCTTGGTGTTGAGATGGAGATCTCTGGGAGAGCTTTTGCCATTTGATATTATGTGGAGATGGGAGGTATCTTGTGGACCAGTGTCCTGAACTCAGCTCTTCCACCTCAGAGGCACAGGCCTGACGCCTGGCCAGAGCACCAAGACCCTGTCATCCACATGGCTCAGAATAAAAGGGAGAAAAAAAGAAAGAAAGAAAGAAAAAATAAAATAAAGTTATTAAAATAAAAAATAATTATTAAAAATAAAAAAAATTTAAAAAGTAATAAAAAAGAAAGGAAGAAAGAAAGAAGAGCAACCAAACCAAAAAACAAATCCACCAATGATAACAAGCGCGAAAAACTATACTAAAAAAAAAAAAAAAAATGGACAGACAGAACCCTAGTACAAATGGTAAAAGCAAAGGTACACAAACAAAATCACACACAGAATCATACACATACACACTCACAAAAAGGGAAAAAGGGAAAAAAATATATATATATTGGTTCTCCCAAAGTCCACCGCCACAGTTTGGGATGATTTGTTGTGTATTCAGGTATTCCACAGATGCAGATACATCAAGCTGATTGTGGAGATTTAATCCACTGCTCCTGAGGCTGCTGGAAGAGATTTCCCTTTCTCTTCTTTGTTCGCACAGCTCCCGCGGTTCAGCTTTGGATGTGGCCTCGCCTCTGTGTGTAGGTCGCCTGAGGGCATCTGTTCTTGGCTCAGACAGGATGGGGTTAAAGAAGCAGCTGCTTCGGGGGCTCTGGCTCACTCAGGCTGGGGGGAGGGAGGGGTACGGAGGAGGCGGGGCGAGCCTGCGGCGGCAGAGGCCGGCGTGACGTTGCACCAGCCTGAGGCGCGCCGTGTGTTTTCCCGGGTAAGTTGTCCCTGGATCACGGGATCCTGGCAGTGGCGGGCTGCACCGGCTCCCAGGAGGGGCGGTGTGGCGAGTGACCTGTGCTTGCACACAGGCTTCTTGGTGGCGGCAGCAGCAGCCTTAGCGTCTCTTGCCTGTCTCTGGGGTCCACGCTGATAGCCACGGCTTGCGCCCGTGTCTGGAGCTCCTTTAAGTGGTGCTCTTAATCCCCTCTCCTCACGCACCAGGAAACAAAGAGGCAAGAAAAAGTCTCTTGCCTCTTCAGCACCTCCAGACCCTTTCCCGGACTGCCTCCTGGCTAGTTGTGGCACACTAGCCCCTCCAGGCTGTGTTCACGCCGCCACCCCAGTCCCTCTCCCTGGGATCCGACTGAAGCCCGAGCCTCAGCTCCCAGCCCCCGCCCGCCCTGGCGGGTGAGCAGACAAGCCTCTCAGGCTGGTGAGTGCTGCTCGGCGCCGAGCCTCCATGCGGGAATCTCTCCGCTTTGCCCTCCGCACCCCTGTTGCTGTGCTCTCCTCCGTGGCTCCGAAGCTTCCCCCCTCTGCCACCCGCAGTCTCCACCTGTGAAGGGGCTTCCTAGTGCGTGGAAACCTTTCCTCCTTTACAGCTCCCTCCCACTGGCGCAGGTCCTGTCCCTATGCTTTTGTCTCTGTTTTTCTTTTTCTTTGGCCTACCCAGGTACGTGGGGGAGTTTTTTGCCTTTTGGGAGGTCTGAGTTCTTCTGCCAGCATTCAGTAGGTGTTCTGTAGGAGTTGTTCCACATGTAGATGTATTTCTGACGTATTTGTGGGTTGGAAGGTGATTTCCACGTCTTACTCTTCTGCCATCTTGAAGCTCCTCCTGAGTACCTTTTAAAAAAACAGGTTAAGGGCTTCCCTGGTGGTGCAGTGGTTAAGAATCCGCCTGCCAATGCAGGAGACATGGGTTCGAGCCCTGGTCTGGGAAGATCCCACATGCCGCGAGCAACTAAGCCCGTGCGCCACAACTACTGAGCCTATGCTCTAGGGCCCGAGAGCCACAACTGCTGAAGCCCGTGCTCCTAGAACCCGTGCTCCTCAACAAGAGAAGCCACCGCAATGAGAAGTCCGCGCACTGCAACGAAGAGTAGCCCCTGCTCGCCGCAACTAGAGAAAGCCTGCAAGCAACAGTGAAGACCCAACGCAGCCAAAAATAAAATAAATAAATTAAAAAAAAAAAAAAAAAAAACAGGTTAAACCCATTGGAAAGTTAGTTAAAAGCACTTTCTACTTTGGAAAAAAACTCAAAGCTTTATCAAGACTTTAGGTGCATAGGTGATCTTTGCACTTTGTGTTTTGTTTTTCCCCATCTGTATCCAAGATATGTCCACATCCTGTAGTTACTGCTTTGACCTGCATTATTCTTTCTCTACCCTCAGCCACTTTCCTGACTCAAGTCCTCATTGTCTCTTTCATGTTGAATTTCATCAGTTGGTAGACTGGTCTTCTTATGTCTAGTCTCATTTTTTAGAAAAGTTATTAGTGATAAATATTTGTGCTCTTCAGCAGTATTTTCAATTCTCTTCCTTCCAGCACAAGGTAAAGCTGCACTGTTTTGTCCCTGTGTGAAATGTGAGATGTGACATGTGTCACTTCTTATTGGGAACCTATCAGGACAAGGGCTCAAGTCACTTGTCCCCTACCCTCTTTTGCTATTATTGCCGGTGATGCTCACGTGTGAAGGCTCTGCCAGCCAGTGTCCTTGAATGAGGATGAAATGGAATAGCACCCTTGTCTCCACCCTAAACCTGAGACAAACCAAGAAATAAATTTTAGTTGTTTTAAGCCACTGAGAATTTTAGATTTTTTTTTTTAATTTTATTTATTTATTTATTTATGGCTGTGTTGGGTCTTCATTTCTGTGCGAGGGCTTTCTCTAGTTGTGGCAAGCGGGGGCCACTCTTCATCGCGGTGCGCGGGCCTCTCACTGTCGCGGCCTCTCTTGTTGCAGAGCATAGGCTCCAGACGCGCAGGCTCAGTAATTGTGGCTCACGGGCCCAGTTGCTCCGCGGCATGTGGGATCTTCCCAGACCAGGGCTTGAACCCGTGTCCCCTGCATTGGCAGGCAGATTCTCAACCACTGTGCCACCAGGGAAGCCCGAGAATTTTAGATTTTTGACTGCAACATAACATAGACTTTCTTTACTGATAGACCATTCTACTCACAAAATAAATCTTTGAAGAGTAGTCTTTCAGTATGCAAATCTTGTGCTGTTACCACTGTGCTCAAAATTCTTTTTGTGGGACCCCAAGATAGATAAATAAAAACAAAATTCCTAACTCTGGTACCCAAGGCCCTTTATGAACTGGCTTCTAATTATTAAAACTAATAAAAGAATTTATTAATGTGACAAATTTTAAAAATATGAAAAATATATAGATTTCCTATATATAATATAATGGAGTGAAAAAATCTTCAGTTATATCATCAGCTTTCCCCCCTTTCTCACTATACTCTTTAACTGTGCCATTTATAGTACACATTTAAATAATACCCGTTTCTAGGTCTTGCCAAATTTAACTCAATATGGATTTTCCATTAACAGATGACTATAACTCTTCTTTCATCCTAAACTTTTAGTATTCACAACAATCAGTGGGGAAAGTACATTTATTGTGACAAATGAGAGGAGCTTGTTTTTGGGGATCATAGAGAGGTGGGTGGGGAATCCTGCCTGGGGCATTACTAGTTGCATCACTGAGACCTGATTTCTAACTGCTTTGAATTTCAGACCCCTCCTTTACAGAATTAGGATGACAATCCCTACCATAGACAATTGTGAGGTTTAAATTAAATTATGCATTTAAAGGGCTTGACATAGAGGTAGAGCTCAATTATTACTGGTTCATTCTTTTGCAGATGAGAATATAGAAGCTGAGAGTTGAACACCCGATGAGTTTCTACTCTTTTCCAGGTTTTGGCCTTCCAGGCTTTGTACATTCAAAACTGATTTAAATTTCCTATTTCCTTCCAGATTGTCACTTCCTTTAGTTCCTTTTCTTTATTCTTCAATATCTATGAACCCTACTGTTGTTGGGGGAGAGGAGGCTGCACAGAGACAAGACTGACATCACAAGAGCCCTCGAAGCCTTCTTGGAATCATATGGAATCCTTAGGTGGTGATTTGGAAAGTACTGCTAGAAGCATCTCTCATCACTTCTAAAAGGTATATATCCTTCAGTCTATCCCTGACAAGTGCTTTAGGGAAGCAATTTCTTGTGACTACAGGTAAAAAAATCTGCAAATTAAGGCTCATAAACCATGTGGAGGATTCTTTCTCGTAATGGTGATGTCTCAAGGCAATATATCAGGGCAGCTTGGGATTTGTTGGTAACTCAGAAAAATAAAGAACCCAGATACTTCTTAATATTACTGTCATTATATTGTCAATTGTCTTTTTCTAACACCAGAGATTTTAAAGAGGTAGGAATTAGAATGTCTCTTAATGTCATATATTCAATAGCTTTTGTAATGTAGAAAATATCCTTGTTGCTTGGAGAATCATTTCTTCCTCTTGAAAAAAGAAATGTCAGCATTTTTAGTGGTGAAACTCCCAAATTTCATTCAATTCTTTACCATATGTAAAACTATTATGCCATAATAAAAATTATGTTTAAAAAACCCAACAATGTAAAAGCATAGGAAAATCGTAATCTCAAGTTAGGTAGAGTAAACATGTTAAAAAAAATATATGCAATATAAGCATGATTTATAAGAAAAAAACCAATCTGTAGATATTTACATGGAAACACAGCAAGATATTAATAGTGGACACCTCTGCAGAGTAATGTTAGGTGATCTTTAGTTTCTATTTCTTAATTTACTGTATTTTCTAAAGTTTGTACAATGACCCACATATTTTATTGCTATTATAAATGTAATTATTCACATATATGTATATATATGAAATTTATCTATTTTGCATATTTCTGAAATTGGTCACATTACAGTGCTCTTATTAATTCTTGTTAGTGCTATCAGTTGACTTACTATTTAGCAGCCCAGAAACATGTTAAATAATAGTCAATAACCATGTGTTAGTTGTGATTTTAAAAGAAATTCTCTACTATGTTATTATAGGTATGCTAGCTCTCATTTTTACATAAATATTATTTATTAAGTTACAGAAACCCCATTTTTAGACTTATGTCTCAAATGCCTATTTGGCATCCTGCTTGAGTGTCATGCCAGCCTGTTAGAGACAGTTCATTTTTCACTGTTATGCCTTCTCCTCTTCTTCCTTTTAATAATAGACTCCCCTAAGGTGAAGCTGAGCATATGGCTGTCCTCCTAGAGGCCATGTGAGGTGTAAGTAAGCTTTGTCTAGTGAGATGGGAGCAGAAGTGATGTCTTCAACTTCTGGATCATGTTATTATAAGGAAGTGGTTTGCATTCCACTGTCTTCCCTCTCCGCTGGCTGGAATTAGGCAACAACAGTGTCTACTGCCTCAGATCTATGTTGCCACTTCTGAGGATGTAGCAACAACTAATCCTATTACGAGTGTCTAGCCTATGTGTCCAAAGCAGCATAGTTCAAATCTTAATCTCTTCTGCCCCTTTCTTCACATCTTCTCTTCCCTGAAATGCCCCATTGTTATGATTTATCACACCTACTCCATTCAGCAAATCTGTCCCCATATTTTCAAAATATATCTCCAACTGAACCACTCCTTAACATTTTTCTCCCTGGGCTAGACTAGTCTGACGATATTCTCCTAACTCTTCTATTCTTGTGGCTTATAATATGTTCCCCACATAGCAGAGTGCCTTTTTAAAAATGGAAATCAGGTTACATCACTTCTGCTTACAACTCTCCAATTGGCATCTGTTAACACTTAAAATAAAATTCTAGCAAGAAAGTTTCTTTGAGATCTGGCCTCTGTCTTCTTCTCTGGCTACATCTCTTACCATTTTCTTCCTACCCAACTCTTATCTACCAACACTGGCTTTCTTACTGCCCCCAAGACATACCATCCTTATTCTCACCTTGGGGACTTTATATTTGTTATTTCTCTGCCTTTAAAGTTCTTCTTTCAAATATTGTCTTAGCAAACTCTTCTCTGCATCACCCAAACTTATCTGAGCAGTTTTTCCCCACTTGCCTTCTAAAACAGCTGTTTCTTTCTAAATGACACATTTCCTTCCTTCATAAGGTGATCTAACACCTTAGTATTACCTGAAATTATATTATTTATTCTTTTTTTAAAATATTTAATATATTCTTCTGTCACTATAATATAAATTCCATGCTGGTATGGATGTTGTATTGCTTATCCTATATTTCCAGAACTTAAACAGTGCCTGGAACAGAATGGGTACTTAAAAAATATTTGTTTAATAAATCAATATTTAGTATTACATAAAATGATCAATTTTATATTTTATCTATTGATATACTTAATTTATTAATATATTTGCTACTATACTTTTATTTCTAGACTAAACTCTTCCTGATCATGCTCCCTTTAATTTGATGTTAGATAATTTTTTCCTAGTATTTTTATTGATATTTATAGATGAGACTAATCAATAGATTTTGGGGTTATCTTTAAAAGCTTCATAAAATGAGCTGCAGTCTTCTACATTTTTCTATGCTTCAACATATTCTATAGAAGAAATATTATCTGTTCCTTGTTAATATGAAAGAAAGCACCCATGAAATTGTTAAAACCAGGATAGTTAAATAATCCTTTTATTACTTTAAAAATCCTTTAATGATTAACAGTTTAACTAGGTATTTGATTTCTTCTTTTTCAATAATAATTCATTTTTTCCTAGAAAAATATTAATCTTATTGAAATTTTCAAGTTTAATACCAATGACATTTTATACAATTTTATGATGATTTTAATACCTGTCTTCGGTAGTCTTATCCCCTTCTCATTCACAGGTGTGTGTGTGTGTGTGTGTGTGTGTGTTTGGTAGTTTAGATTAGCCAAAAGTTACTTCTGCCTGGAAAAAACACATTTTTTCTCAAGTTACCTCTCTTCCTTTCCTCCTTGAATGGATACCTCCTACTTATTCTTTATGACTCAATTTAAACAGAACTTCCTTAGGAAAGTCACACTGATTGCCTCATTTCAGTGAGGTTCCAACTGCAGTCCACCATATCTCAATGTATTGTTAACTTTGGCTAAGTATAAGCAGTTATTGAAAAAAATAAGCAAGATAAAACACAGTACCTATATATATATGTGGCTTGGAAGGGACCTGTGTAGGGTTTCTGGAGAGCTGGAAATTTTCTATTTCTTAATTTGGTGATGTTAAATGGATTGTTACTTAGTGATAATTTACTGAACTGTATAATTGTTTTTATACATCCTGAAGATTCTTGATGTTATATTTCACAATAAATGGTTTTTAAAACTTGATACACTATTCTTATTTTTCTCTTTTTTTCTGGTGAGAACTTCACCACAGAGTTGACCATTGTCTAAAGACAGAATTTGGGCACTGTTGATGTGACAATTTGGAGTTAGCAAAAGATTTAAAGTAGGAAACTCACCATAAAATTAGAAGAACAAACCTAGAAGTAGAGAAACCAGTTATGAAGCCATTTCAATAGTTCCTTTGAGACTTCACTTCTGGAAAAGATGGAGTTACAGTAACTAGATTTACCATCACACCTGACTCAACCAGATCACGAACAAAATGCATGAGGTAATAGTTTTAAAGGCATTGTATATCAGGCAATAAAGGACAGTGATTCTTTTTTTTTAAAACATCTTTATTGGAGTATAATTGCTTTACAATGGTGTGTTAGTTTCTGCTTTATAACAAAGTGAATCAGCTATACATATACATATATCCCCATATCTCCTCCCTCTTGCATCTCCCTCCCACCCTCCCTATCCCACATCTCTAGGTGGACACAAAGCACGGAGCTGTTCTCCCTGTGCTATGCGGCTGCTTCCCACTAGCTATCTATTTTACATTTGGTAGTGTATATTAGTCCATGTCACTCTCTCACTTCATTCCAGCTTACCCTTCCCAATCCTTGTGTCCTCAAGTCTATTCTCTAAGTCTGCGTCTTTATTCCTGTCCTGCCCCTAGGTCCTTCAGAACCTTTTTTTTTTTTTTTTAGATTCCATATATATGTGTTAGCATACAGTATTTATTTTTCTCTTTCTGACTTACTTCACTCAGTATGACAGTGTCTAGGTCCATCCACCTCACTACAAATAACTCAATTTTGTTTCTTTTATGGCTGAGTAATATTCCATTGTATATATGTGTCACATCTTCTTTATCTATTCATCTGTCAGTGGGCATTTAGGTTGCTTCCATGTCCTGGCTATTGTAAGTAGTGCTGCAATGAACGTTGTGGTACATGACTCTTTTTGAATTATGGTTTTCTCAGGGTATATGTCCAGTAGTGGGATTGCTGGGTCGTATGGTAGTTCTATTTTTAGTTTTTTAAGGAACCTCCATACTGTTCTCCATAGTGGCTGTATCAATTTACATTCTCACCAGCAGTGCAAGAGGGTTCCCTTTTCTCCACACCCTCTCCAGCATTTATTGTTTGTAGATTTTTCGATGATGGTCATTCTGACTGGTGTGAGGTGATATCTCACTGTAGTTTTGATTTGCCTTTCTCTAATGATTAGTGATGTTGAGCATCTTTTCATGTGTTTGTTGGCAATCTAGGACAGTGATTCTTGAGACACTGGAAACAAATGAGGTGAGGCCTACAGTTCTCCAAGTAAATTTCTTGGCAGTGAGTCCAAGCCCTTGTGTAGGGAGGAAGAATCCAGGCAGAGCCCAGCAGACTCCTTAAGTAGATGAGATGGAGCTGACCATATGGGGAGATGAAGGCAGTTAGAGTTCACAGGACAGAGTGTTGGAGAGGAGAGAGCTACACAGAAAGAGAACTTCTAAGATAGGCAGAGTCACCCTCTAGTATTCAGCTGATTACTTATCAGCTCATTCATGTAAGGAGATTATCTAGGACAATCCAAAAGGATTAGACAGAGCAATGTCTAAGATTCATACAAGAACTGGAATAGTGCCTGTTCCTACCAGTCAGACTGGAAAAGCTTACGATACATGGGGCTTTAGGTAGAGCACCTAAGAGAGTCTTGGTTCATTAGTAGGAAATAATTAGCCTAAAGGTTGCTCTGGTTCTGCCTAACAAAGCTTAAAAACAAGACATAATGGGATCTGTTTCTAAAAAACTTAGCTGCATTCCAGAACAAAATTCAAGAATATTTATAGTAATACAAAAATATCTAGTGCCCAATAAGGTAAAATTCATAGTGTCTGGCATCTAATAAAAATTATTTGACTTTCGGAAAAGATGGACAATATGACCCATAATAAGTAGAAAAACAATCAATTAAAATATACCTAGAATTTAAACAGGTGCTAGAATTAGCAGACAAGGACATCAAAAGTTATAACTGTATATATTTTATATGTTCAAAATGTTTTGCAGAGACATAAAAGCTTTAAAAAATACAAACAAACTCCCCCAAACAAAAACTGCAATGTCTGAAATGAAAAATACACTGGATGGGATTAATACTTGACTGGATTTTGAAGAAGAAAAGATCAAGAAAATATTGAATTTGAATACACAGCAATATGAACTTTCTGGAGATAAAAAGCAAAAACATGCACAGAACATCAGTGATTTATGAAACAATTTCAAGAGAACGACTATATGTGTAATTGGAGTCCCCAAAGGAGAAGAGAGAGAGAGTAGGAGACAGGAAGAAAAAATTGAGGAAATAATGGCTGAAAATTTTCCAAATTTTAAGAAAACTATAAACCCACAGATACAAGAAGCTCAACAAATCTCAAGCACAGAAACATGAAAAAAAATATAACAAGGCATACAGCAATTAAAATAATAATAATCTGCTAGAAAAATCTTTAAAGGATCCAGTGAAAAAGACATATGTACAAATGTCTTAGAACAAAGTCAAGAGTCATAGCAAATTTTTCTTCAAAAAGTATGTAAGAAGACAGTAGAACATCTTTAAAATACTAGGAAAAAACTCTAAAACTAGAATACTATACCAAATAAAAATATCTTTTGAAAAAGAAGGTAAAGTATTTTTTACACATATAAGAGCTGGAAGAATCCAACACCAGAAGAACCACACTAAAAACATATTTTAAAAAGTTCTTCAGGTAGAAAGAAAATGATATCTCTCCATTTATTTAAGTCTTCTTTGCTTTCTTTAATCAGTGTTCTGCAGTTTTCAGCATATGAATATTTCATATATTTTATTATATTTACACCCAATTATTCATATGTGTGGTGCTATTATAAATGACACCAGTTTTTAAAATGTTTAATTTCTAATTTTTCATTGCTAGTATATAGAAATGCAATTGATTTTTGTATGTAGATCTTGTATCCTACAGTCTTGCAGTAATCTGTGGGTATGGTGATATTACATTAATTAATTTCAAATGGAACTAGAGCTTGCCACCCCAATATTAATGGGCCAGAGAGCAAGGCCAAACAACAGAGTCTGATCCAAGGATTGTCAGTCTCAAGTCAAGGTTGTTTTTGCCTTATTTTTCTATAGAATCAAGAAATAAACTACATGAAATATAAACCAGATATCACGAACAAGAACAGCATGAGAAGTATACCCCTCACAAACTCAATTATACCTAAGAGAGCATGCTGTCAGTTCAGTGGTCGTAGCAGTCAGTGTGGATAGAGGATCCATAACCATGGGGTGATTCCTGTCTTTTATTCTTCTTTTATCTTTTTTTATCTGAGAGGGTACTCTTTCAGTTCACTTCAAGTTATTTCATCTTAATGTTTGCATCTGGGTATATCTTTCTTGCTGCAATACAGGTTTACACCTACACTATTTTGTTGTTCACACCCAGTGCTCCACCACGGAGCCTGCTACTCAAGGTTTCAATACAGGCCTAGCCATGACATACCATAATAAGCTTATGATCAGTATGTGCAAAGAAATTCTGGTAATATACAAAAAGGAGTTAAACAACATTTCAGAAATATATATATTTTCCTGAGGATGAAAGAAGTGTGTAAATAATCACAAATTTTAAATGATATATGCACACCAGAAAACTACTAGAGCTCATCAATGAATCAGTAAAGTTGCAGGATACAAATTAATATAGAAATTTGTTGCATTTCTATACACTAACAATGAAATATCAGAAGAGAAATTAAGAAAACAATCACATTTAACATCACCTCAAAAAGAATAAAAATACGTAGGAATAAAACGTACTTAAGGAGGTAAAAGGCCTATACTCCGAAAACTCTAAGAGCTGATGAAGAAATTGAAGACAACACAACAGATGGAAAGATAAGGGAACCCTCCTACATTTTTTGGTGAGATGTAAATTGGTGCAGCCACTATGGAGAACAGTATGGAGGTTCCTTTAAAACTAAAAATAGAGCTACCATATTATCCAACAATGCCACTCCTGGGCATATATCTGGAAAAGACAAAAACTCTAATTTGAAAGATACATGCACCACCAACGTTCATAGCAGCACTATTTACAATAGCCAAGACATGGAAGCAACCTAAGTGTCCATTGACAGATGAATGGATAAGAAGATGTGGTATGTATACACAATAGAATATTACTCAGTATAAAAAAGAATGAATGCCATTTGTAGCAACATGGATGGACCTAGAGATTATTCATATTAAATGAAGTAACTCAGACAGAGAAGATAAATTATATCACTTATAAGTGGAATCTAAAAAAGTGATACAAATGACCTACTTACAAAACAGAAATAGACAGACAGACATAGAAAACAAACTTACAGTTACCAAAAGGGTAAGTGCAGGGAGAGATAAATTAGGAGATTGGGATTAACAGATATACACTACTATACATAAAAGAGATAAACAACAAAGGTCCTACTGTTAGCACAACGACTATATTCAATATCCTGTAATAACCATAATGGAAAAGAATATTAAAAAGTTATATATATGTACTTCCCTGGTGTCGCAGTGGTTAAGAATCTGCCTGCAAATGCAGGGGACACGGGTTCCATCCCTGGTCCGGGAAAATCCCCCATGCCGTGGAGCAACTAAGCTCGTGCACCACAACTACTGAGCCCACGTGCTGCAACTATTGAAACCCACACGCCTAGAGCCTGTGCTCTGCAACAAGAGAAGCCACCGCAATGAGAAGCCCGCGCACCGCGATGAAGAGTAGCCCTGGCTCGCGGCAACTAGAGAAAGCCCGCGAGCAGCAATGAAGACCCAACGCAGCGGAAAAAAAAATGTTTTTATATATATATATATATATATAAATTACTTTGCTGTATACCTGAATCTAACACAACATTGTAAATCAACTATACTTCAGTTTAAAAATGTTATATGCAATAAACATGATATAAGTTGAAAAGAGAAAAAACTGGAAAAACTGGAGCAATTTTTCCTGGAAAAGGATATTATAATAATTGTCTTTAAAATATTGAGAGGACTGCTGCATAGAGAAGAAGAAAGAAGCAAGAATTAATTTGTTTATATTTAAGTATAAAAACTAAGACTAATGAGTGGAAATATTAAGAAAGGGAGATTTATAAAAGTCAATGTAAGGAATAACTTTAGAGCAATTAGTAGCTGCTAAAAAATTGAATGACCCATTTTTTAGGTAATGAATTCCCTCTTAATTGGAAATGTCAGACAGAGGTAGAAGCGACGTATGTCAGAAATGCTGTCAGTAAATTTCTGAACTGGTGAGAGTTTGTAAAAAAAAGGGATTTATCATTTTTTTCCCCTAAAGAGCCCAATTAAAGTAGGCCAACAAAAAATATTTTTAGAAGGAGAGAAAACACTACCTTGGAGACAGAAAACATTAAATCTCTTTCAACTGAAGAGGACAAGGACTTTATGTCCCAAAACAAGCATTTGAAAAATCTCAGTCCTGTTCATGAGAAAAATTCTATAAAACCCCACTTAATTAGAATATTAGGATCAGGCTATTTGTGTCTCTGAGAATAATGGAGATGTACTACTCTCTTCTTGTCCTTTCGTAGTATTTCAGAATGTTTGTTCAAAGAATAGCTGTTTACAAAAATTAGCATATGCTTTTCTGTCCCTTGTAAATTAGCATCCCTAAGTGGCTAAAAGATTTTTTCTAGGCTTCCAAGGGTCTCTATAGCATTCATCAGAGTAACTGAAGCTGAATACATTTTTTGCTTGCACAAATTTGTTGCTAAGAAGAAAATTTGGTCGACATCTACTTATTGAATGCTGCTTATCTTCTCCCTAGGAAACACCCCATTTTCACAATGTTTAGGAGATCCCCAACTTAGCCAAAGCATGCTTTGTGTTTCTCGGGATACTGGGCAACAGGGTAGTTCTAGGGATAAAAAAAAATTCATTACCTCTGTCATTAGAGACGGAACCTAAACAAAAGCCCTTTAAAAATAAGCAATGTCTGTCATGAAGTGTTTAATGTGCCAGTTTCAAATAAGTCTTTATTTTAAAGGAACATGAATTGTATTTTCCGCTACTAATCTAGGGTGCTGATAAATACAACTTATATTCAAGAATTCAGAATACTTAGAAATGTCATCATCAAATGAGATTCTTAAACTACCACTATACCGACTTTGCTACAAATGATAGGTCCTTCAATTTTGTGACAGGCTTAATAGAGTATGTATTTATGGTCTCCTTAGCCATCCTATTTGTTCTTGGGTCTGGAACTGACACTTCCAGGTGGAGTTCACCCATGACAATCTACAGGTCATCATCTAGCTTGCCTCTGCTTTCTTCTGGCATAGTCATGATGGGATTACAGACATCTTCTGTTTCTTTCTGTTAGCACTTTCATCTTCCTGAACAGCAGTCTGATTCTAGCCAGCCAATTGGATAATAGTGCTTTTTTTGTCTTTATTATTGATCGTAACTTAGTACTTTTCTCATCTCTAACATGAATTTTTTGTGGATTTATGTCAGTTTCTAAGAAGAGACCTTGAACTCCCTGCTTTGTATTTCTCAGACTCTTAAACCATGTGTTTAATATCTTCTTTGTTACAAATTATTTTAATATTGTCATTTTTCCTATACTTATCTAAGCAGCATACATTTAAAAAATGCTATTAGCATTAATGTAAAAAATTAATTTGTGTGTCTGTGAATTCAAGTTTGTCAACAAGTTCTTATCCGTGTTTAATGCCTTCTACATTCATAAATCTGAATTAAGGCATTAGGCTAGTTAACTGAGTTAGTAGTATATATTTGTGTGTGTTGGGGGGTGGAGGGATTGATATTTTATGCCTAGTCTAGTAGTTATTATGTCACCATCAGCCCCAGTATCAGAGAACATTAAGTAAGTATGACATCCAAGGTGTACCAAGAGGTAAAGCTAGTCTTCTTGTTCTTCCTGACATTCTTTGGGTTCTTGAGCTTGAACTTGGCAACCAAATGATTGACCTTTTGATTTGTCAAACTCTTCTCCACCAAAATGGGGTCTCCGGGTTTTAGACTTGACTCAAAGTTTCCATTTTGAATAGGGAACTTGGTAATATCAAAAAAGTCTCTTCCAAGGACCAAATCATTATTTGACTCTATACAGCAATATTCTTGTCCAAAGAATAAGAACTAGCACAACGAGTTGGCCCTTTCCTGATTCAAGGTCTTATTAAATAAAAGATTGCTTTCTTTTCTCTGTAAAGGAAAAAAACAGTTTTAGTATAAATCATAAATTACAAGGAGGTGTGCTTCAATATTTAAAGTGGAATGAATATAAATTTTAAATTGTGAAGAATTAGGATTGATTCTTTTTCATGGTATAATTTTGACCCTCCCAAGTGTTTAATGGTCATGTAATTAAACAGTTTTTCTGCTTTCCCTTACTTATCCGCATTTAATGTGGATAATCCAAATCAGTATCTGTATCTGGATACTGATCAAGTTCTTTATTTTCTAGCTCTAAATTTTCCTATATACAGATCCAATGCCTTAGTAATAAGAAATTAAATGTTAAATGGAAACTCAATTGAAGGTCATTTTGTCTTGTTCCATTACAGCAGAACCACAAAATAACCACACTTAGTGAGATCTGACTTTCCGTATAATTTTCTACCCAATGATATAATATCTTTATAATTTACTTCTTTTCTGAGCCAGTTTCTTTATTAGCAAAATGTCTATTTGGCAGTAATATTTTTGTCCTTTTTAAAATGTGGAAAAAAACCCCTCCACCTGCATTTCAATTATCAGTGGATTTAGAGTTTTGGTCTTTGTTTGACTCACCTACTATTTGTCCTACTAAGAGACCTTAGCAGGTGTAGGGAAATGTAGTGGGTTTTGAAGGACATGCAGATAGAAAAAGGAAAAAATATCAAATTCAAGGACAATAGGTGAACAATCACCCAACTTTCTCACGGTGGTAATTTATTACATCCGGAAATGCTGGGCTCTTCAATTTTTTTATTTCATTGTGGAAATTGTGAGGAGAGAACAGGATATAATATGCCAGAAGTATGTCAAAAAAAATGAGATGAAAACAGAAAATAATGAGACAAACTCTTTTCATTTTCTGCATAAAACAGCAAAGGAAGATGTGTCTTTTCATTTTGTCCAGATGTCATATCCATTATTTCCTTTTGGGAGTTTTTTCAAAAAAATCTGGATTCTTTGCTCTGGACTTCTTTGTAGCAATGAGTGTTACAGTTAAGGTTTTTGATACCTATTGGGGATTATCAATGTCAAAAAGATTTGAGGACCAGAAATTGTAGGCAGTAAACAATGAATTGATATGAGAAAATTGTGAAAAGTATAATGTTTTGTACAATGTAAATTATTGCATCTATTATTAGTGATAACATTAAATGCCTTTTGTAATTTACTTGAATGTTATGATTTATTTTTATTATTTTCATGTTTGTAAGGGTTTACATTTAAGGGAAGTGCTAAGGTGTTCAATCTTTCTAACATTTTATTAAATATTAAAATTGGGGTTTTTTTGGATGTAATTTTATTTACTCCTTAGCTGATTTGATGCTTGAACCTGAATTATATTCACCCAGGTACAAGTGAGGGGAAAATTGGGATAGGGATTTATTTTCCCTCATGTTTAACTGGTTTTTTGTACTGTCTTGAAATATACATGCTACTTTTCTGGCATTTAATCATTACTGCATAGCTCAATACACATTTTTTTTTAGAAATCTGGCCTATTTATTTTCAAAGAAGATTGTGTTTTTGAAATATTATGAACATTTGAATCCTTGAGATCAGATTACATGTGAACAGGAATAATAATAGTAAAAAAATACAGAGGAGCAATGACACAGTAATACAGACAAAATTTGTATTTGGTTTTGAGTTATGTTTTGAGCTCGAGTTGAACAATGTCATAATTGATATTCTATGAACTAAAGTACTTCCAACAAAATAATGTATCAAGATGTGTTAGAAACAGCTTAATTCCCAGTTCAATATCTTGTTATTTATAATTTTGTGGGGAATGCTTAAATTGGTTGCATTTGTGAACTTAATTTAAAATGTTGTCTCTTTGCTCCCTCTCATCTTACTATTATATCATATCATTTTGTGTTTCTTTGGGACTAGGAAAATAAATGTTTATAATTTTTAAAAGATGTAGTTTAGCAACTAAACTGCTGGCTAAATGTAGAACAAGTAGATACAGATAAGGTTAATATCTATAAGAACCATTGCAAAGAGAAGAGATAATCACCTAGTAGGAAAAACTTGGAATATATAGTCAAGAGATCTGGATTTACCCATGGATTTACAACTAATTTTATATTTCTTCTTTTTCCAATTAACCTCTCTGAGTCTTAGTTTTCTTATCTGCAAAATGTGGCTTAGAACTTCTATTACGTCAAATGTTTGCAAAAGGAAGTGAGACATCAACTACAATGCAACAGCCACAATAAAAAGATAACCTTTTCCATAGGTAGCTTACTGGGTTGTTGTATGAATCAAGTTAATAATATAGAGCTTTATAAACTCTAAACTAAACAAATACTATTTTTAACAAAACGATAACTGGGTAATGCTGAGAGAGAGCACTGAACGTTAGTTTGGACTGTAAACTCCAGTGAAGAGAATTGTGACTATAAGCTTGTGCTTGTTGAGGTACAATGAGGAGGATTTGGTGAGAGAATGAGAGAACTATTTAGACAAGACAGGGTTGGGTACAACTGGATACCATTTTTTAGGGTTAGTCTTTGATTTATACCAGCATAATCATGTACTTCAAAAATTGAAAACTTTTTGCATAAACATGACAATTTTATTTGCCTTATCTTTACAAGGGAGATACATTACAACCTAAATGACAGATGAAGAAACTGAGAGACCCAGTGGTTAAATGCCTTAGCCAAGGTCATAAAACTAAGGAATGTCAGGGCCAGTATCAAACCCTGGGATTCTTAACTCCTAAGGTGGTGTGGTTTCTGCCACATTGTCAGTGATGGTTTGGATATGGGATGATGAAGTAATGAATATGGATAAAAGTTTAAAATGCTTGGACCCAATATCTGTTTTTTGAATCCATCATTTTCTGCCAGGAGAGTGCTGAAGCCAGGAAACTGCTCCCTCAGTGAGAATTTGAGGAAGAAACCACTTGAATCACATATGAAACATTCAGCCCAATCAAAGCAACCTTCAAGAGCTGAAAAGTAACCACAGCTTTGAGAGTCCATGCAAGTAAGCCAATAAATCATATTTATTAAATGTCTCATTAAAGTGACATTGAGATCTAGTCCTTTGCCTACATGATTTCAAAGTTGCCAAATTTAAAGATGGTAACAAATAGCAAAATACCCGGAACTTCTAGGAAGGACAAGGGAAGGAGGCGAACCACTCTTTCCCTGGGGAAAAAAAAGTGCTATTGATATATTTATGCAGTTAAATCCTATCAGGAAGATATGACAAAGAAAATTATTGGATAATGACAGAGATTTTGAGGTTCCTAAAATATGTACTATTTCAGGAAATATTTAATGTCATAACATCATTGCTTAACAGAATAATTTGGACACCTTTAGAGAGTGTTTCTGTGATTTGATCTGCTTATTAAAATACTTGTATTTGAAGGGTTTAGGTTTATTTTATACTTTTTATCTTTTCCCTTTCTCATGTTATTTTCATATGTAGATATCCTTTGAACATTTATTGACCATGTTTTAGTAACTATGAGTACATCAATTTATCACATTACAATTTAATTCGATCATTTATATAAAAAAGAATCACTTACTTTGCTAGAAAATACTAATTTCACTTAAATGAGGTTTTGAAATAAATTATGGTGGGTAGAAGAGGATCCAGGTCCATAGGCTCTGCTTCTTATGGTAGTATTTTGTAGATATGTAGTAGAATCTCAGTAAATGTTACCTGAATCATTGAAAAAATAGATGGGATTATCTCTGAGCCTTAGTTTCCTCACATATAAAAGGAAGATAAAAATACCTATTATAATGTTGTTGTTAATGAGGAAATTTATATCTAATTTCTATTGTAGTGACTGGAACACAACAGCTGCTTAAAAATCATAGGTGTTATATAAATATGTTTCCTCTCCCACTTCCTGTTCTTTTTCCTTTGATTCATTTTAGGTGGAAATCTTTCTAAAATGTTGCCCATACTTTTCAGAAAATAAAGGTATCTAAAGTAATTTTAATGAAGACTAAGAGCATAGTAATAACGAGCATTAATTGAGTTTTACTATGTCCTAAGAGCCATAGGAATTATTATTCTCTTCTTAAATATGAGGAAATCAAAGCTCAGATAGGAAAAACAATATCCCCAAAGCCATGTAGTCATTAAAAGAAGGAGTCAGAGTTTGAATCTAAGCTTTTGGACTGCCAAATTCCTGTGCTTAGCCCTAATGCCATACTGTCATGGTTATGAATAGTGATTCTCATATTGGGCTTGAATACAGGGAAACAGTTAGAAATTACTAATGCTTGTTTGTCCTACACTGAATATTCTAAGTAGACTAATACTAATGTGCTTTTAAAAGCTCAGGCTGTTTTTGATGATTTTTTGTTCTTATGCCTATTAACTTAAGTCAGTTTTTCCTTCATAGTCCAGGAGAGAGAGTGCTTTTATTTCACTGCACTGCTGTTTTGTAGGTTGAGAAATCATATAACAATATGTTTAAGAATCTGGATAAGACAAAAGTAAATATGCCTGAGGTCTTCTTCTTTTACTAAAAGATATAAAATTTAGTGCGTGAACTTCTGAGGTGAACTCATTACTAATCCAACTAATGCTTATTAAGTGTTGGGCATTAGGTGGCACACAAAAATGGGAAAGACTTGTCCCTTACCCATAGACTGTACAATGAAGTCATACAAGGTACAATATTATATACAGATTAAAAGCTACAAGATCGGTTGTATGTTTAAATCGGAGAATACTCATTTTTAAGTTGGGGAGAAGACAATATAAAAATTGTGAGCATACCTGGAGCAGAGAGTATCAGTAGATTTTCCTTAAGTTGAATTGAACTCTTTAAGTTGAATTCCAAGATCCTAAAGGTCTTAATGAATATAAAGAGCAAATAATAAAGGGCAGCAAATACATGGACAAAAATTAAACAGTAGGAAAGCTTATATTCTGAATAATGTCTTCTGAATAAGTGTATTTTAACTAAATTCTTGAGTTGGAATATAAAGATGGGATGAGTTGTTTTTGTGTGTACCCCTTCCCTTGCCCAACACCTGTTCCATTTCTGTGCTGCACTGAAATTGACTGGTAGCTATTTCTGTAGCATTTACTAGTATGGAAGATTGTATTTTCCAAAAATGGCTGCAACAGTATTTGCCATCACATATGCTCTTCAGCAAAGCAACAATAGAACATATTTCTGGACAGCAGAAAGCAGATGGAAGTGAATGTATGATTAAACAGAGCAAAAGAAATTATGGTCCAGATCACTCTATGTAAGGGCTGCAGGGGAGGGAGGAGCCAATCTCTCAGTGAAAATCTTGGGGGTAAGGAGTAGAGTTGAAATCAGGAGCATGGAAGATATGTATTATAAAATTGCTTCTTCTGGTCTTATCCCTCCCACCTGCACATGCCTATGTGCTAAACAGGCAGCTGGGATTTACCCACATGCAAAAAAATTCAGCAAAGGGCTTTCTCTAGAACAATTGAAAAATTTTTCTGAGGAAGAACTAAGGTTGCCTGAGGTGGATTTTAGTGTCTAGAGAAAACCCTATTTATGTTGACATCTGGGGACCTAAACCTCCAGGTAGACTTCTTATCTGTACTCTCCAACTTGAAACTTGCCCTTTGACAAGCTCTACCCAATGACTCAGATCGCTGTCTTCCTTCCCTTTCAAATGCATAAATGCAACAGCAGAGGAAACCACCCAACCACCTTGAATCATCAGCCTATTCATTTATTATTAAAAGTAAAGGGACCTCTAGATGTCATTAGACATGTGAGTATAACCAGCGGCATAGAAGAGAAAGATCATAATTAGCAAAACAACAAAACCCAGGGCAAGCAGAGATAATTTGGGAAAGAAAGAGAATATGAAAAATGATAATTTCTATATTTAGGGAAATTCAAAAGTTATTATATTCCCATAAACAGAAGAAAATAATTTAAAAAATGAATGATCAGAGAAAACAGGAGGTTTTGGATATTTAAAAAAGAGAATTGCCAAAATATGGTTTAATGAAAGAGCTAGAAGGTGAAATCGATCAAGCCTTCTAATATGTAGGAAGAAAAAAAAGAAAATATGAAAAAATGATAAGAGAAATAGCGGATTCCTCCAAAAGGCCCAATTTCTGAACATCTCACTGTATAGGAGTCTCAAAAGAGAGAACAGAATATGTGAAAGGGAGCAAATAATCACATAAATAATAAAAGCAAAATTTCCCAAAGCTGAAAAAGGAAATTTCTTCTGACTAGAAATGCTTACCTTAGCCTGACCAGGATACATGAAAATTACATCCTTATGAAATTTCCACATACAAAGTATAAAGACAAGATTCCGAAATTTACCAGAAAGTTGATGAGGAGAGTATAAGAATATAAAGAATAGGAGGAGAATATATGAATATAAAGAATAGGAGGAGAATATAGAGGCAAAGAAGGAGGAGGAACCCTGCTTTCACTCAGTGGGGTGGGAGTAGAGGGGTGGTGAAAAAACAGTAGATGCTTCTGAAGTTCTGAGGGAAAAAGGTTTTGAATTTATGATTTTATACTCAGCTAAAATTGTCAGCTAAAAAGTCCAACTAGAAATATTTTCAAACATGCAAAGATTGAGAAGTCTTACCATCTATGCATTTTTTTTACTTGAGAAATTGTTTACGGTGTTACTTTAGTAGCGTGTGGGAGAAAACCATGAAAGTGGAAGATCTGAGATCCAAGAAAGCATCCAACTCAGGAATCAGGGAAGGGAAGTGTTTGCATGTAAGCTGTGCAGACAATCTAGAACATAACTGGTTCAGGTTGGAGGAGGGGACTGGTGTGCTCAGGGAGAGTATGTGTCCAGGAAAAAAAAGAAAGATTCCATGCAGTAAATGACCAGATTAAGACAATGGAAAACTCTAGAATATTGTGAACACAGATTATTCTTTTGCCAAAAGGGAAGAGAGCTGAAACTCTAGGGGGAAAAAAATTATATGAATCTGTCATGATTAAAATATTAAGCAAAGTAGACTGTGGTATAAAGTATTAGAAAATAGAGTTGATTTTGATGCTAGCAACATTTCTCTTTGAGTGACACAGGGTATAGGACACTGGACCTGTGAAGAGGAAATATAATTCTAGCACACAGTTTTGAAATATAAATGATTCATAGGCACAATAACAAAGCACTGTATTTAGGGGTTCAGCTATTAGAATTAACCAATAGAAAAACATGCGGACCATTTTTCACTATCTTTACTCTGCAAGTTTCTAGCACCGTGACATGTCATATGACAGATTTATTGAACTAACTGAGCAATGACATCATGACCAAAATGAAAAAAAAATCAAATGTATCAAAAAAGGCATTTTTGTTTTAACAAAATGCCTTTTGGTTAGTCTACATAGAGAGGATATTAAGTGATCTTAAGACATAAATAATATCACTCCTAATATAAATTATTTCAGTGATTTCTGGTTGTACTTAGAATAAATTCTAAAACTTTTACTCAAGATCCTGTATGTCTAGCTTCCTTTCAATGTTTGCTTATAGGGTTTCAGGCTGCATTCTCAGCAACTCCCCTACCTAAAGGCAGTCCCTACCATTATCATCCATCCACACCACCCTGCAACATCACTCTCTATTTCAGCTCAGTGTTTGTTATATCATCTCATTCTACTTATTATGGGTACCACAATTGTTTCATTTTAAGCTGGTGTTTACTTTTTGTTTCCCACTAGAAGGTAAGTTCAAGGAGCAAGAATGATGTCTGTCTTGTTCACTGCGGTTCCCTTGCTCTTTGTTCTACGAGTTTTAGTACATATGGAATCTACATTCTCAGTGACATTTTGATGAGTGTCTTAACAACATCTAAAACAGTGACTTTGCTAAAGATCATAAAATTTGAAGGGACTTTGCAATCTTTTGAAAAAATTCTCCAACTAGGACCATCTTGAAAGCACAGGTATAATACTTCAGCTTGGACAAGCTCAGGTCCATGAGGAAGTGGCTAGGTTGTAGCAGAATATTGAATAGGCGAGGTGTCTCACATTTAAAAAGCCAAAACAGGTTATTAAGAATGCTTTATAAAATTAATAAGGAAGGGTGGTGTGGAATTCGTACAGTAGGATTACAGCCAGGACCATTTTATGAATTTTAAAATGAGCAGGATGCTACTCTGGCAGTGCACTCCTCATTTTATTATACCCCAAAATTGCTGAGAGAAAGTGTTTTGAAGAGGATAAAGGCAATGATCTCATCAAGTATGCTGCCAAAATGTATTATTAATTAAACAATAAAAACGGTCATTGAGTGTGTATGAGATGCCTGGCACTGTGCTGAGCCATCAACATACATGACATCATTTAATTTTCCTAAAGAAACTTTGATCGCATCCCCATTGTACAGATGATACCCATGTTCAGGGATGTTAAATAACCAAAGTCACCAATTTAGTAAGTGACAGGGCCAGGCTTCTAATCTAGAGTATGATGTTATAAAGGTCAAAATCAGAAAGCAATGAAAAATCAAGGCAATGTAAGTGAAGGAGGAGATAATCTTTCCTAAAATATTTATTCTGTTTAATCAAAATATTCTGCATTCACAGTTAAAAATTACAGTGTTTTTCATGGTTCCTAGAGTAAAGTAGCAAATTCTATGCTAAAGGCATAGAAAACAAAGTGCCATAGTGTTAAATGGATTTGATGATGAGTTTTACAATAAAGATATCCAAGAGATTTAAGAAATCCTTTCCCCTATAGAATGAAGATTCTGTTTTTAATCAAACAAGTAAAGAATGCTTTTGCTGAACAGGATTGTTGTTGTGAGAATAGGATTTAATGCCATTAAATGTCCTGGAAAAACCTGTGAAGAGGTAACACTTGTGTATGAGGTCCTAAAATTCAAAGGGAAGCTTGGTCATTCATCTGTAATCACACCTCTTTTCCATCTTATTGAAGACATTTATACTAACAGACCCTCACGTTAGGATATGTGTAAAATTCTTTGCTTACCCAAAAAACCCAAAAAACCATCATAGTAGTAAGTTTACACAGAACAGGTATTCAATATTTGTTGAATATATTAATTAATGAATAAAGGATACTATCAGTAAATACCATATATTTTGCATAATATCTTGTGTTTTAATATACTGTCTCATCTAATTTCTAAATAACCCTGTAAATTATTATTATTTACATTTAGTTTACATTTAATTTTTGTACAATTCAATTTTTACTATTTGAAATAGAATTTTAAAATGTTATTTTTGGTCAATACATCGCATACATATGATTAAAATGCATGCACAATCATGAATTGGGAATAATTTGGTTCAAAGCTTAAATCTAGCTTTGAAGGACTTTGCAACAGGTCAGGAAATATTAAGTACATTTTATAATTTTGCAAAACAAGGCTAAGGCAGAAACGTACCGCATATCAAACACCTTTACTGTTTGGAACCCAACTCTTCTGACCTCAAAATCACCTATTTTTCCATAATAAACTGTCTCAATGTCTATATTTTTGTTGAGAGCTTTGCTCATTGGGTTGTCTGAAGAAGATGAGATGTAAAGAACATGTGTATGTCTCTCTTTTTCCAAGAATCACACTGAGTATATATACCTCACTGGCTTTCAAGTATTAAACAGGGCTGGAGGTCTTTAATTTTCAGCCAGCCTTTGGCAGTTCAGACATTCTGTAATATTGACAGAAGGAAAATCATAAAAAAGTTCTTAAAAGAAAATTGAAGGTGTATTGAGTTTTAATGAAATGCTCTTTTAAGATACATATTGCTTGTCTTTTCTGGACTCAGTTTCCTTATTTCTAAAGAGAAGACAATTGGATTATATGGTATCCATGCTCCTGCCAAGAGCAGGACTATTTTCAGTATGATGAAGAAAGTGCTTGTATTTGTTTCCAGCTATTAGTGGCTCATTTCTTTCTTTCTTTTCATCACTCTATTTGTAGATAATTTTTCCAGCATGATACATTAATATATGATGGCTGATGGAGATGGTTTCCAGGACGCTTGTAAGATTATACATCTTCTTGTCTAATGACACTAATTTTGTTAAATGCTATTAGAAATTTGGGAGTATGGGATTATAAAACCAAGTATCATTAGCTATTCTACAGTCTGCTTCATATTGATATGTCATTTTTAGGTGTTCATGCTTATCTCTTTCTGAAGTGGATAGGAATTATATTCTCTTATTTGTATCTCCCAAACATGTCACCTCACAGTGAAAGTCGTGTTGGTGATATCTTGCTGACAGGAAGAATGGTCTGTGCCACTGATAACAACCACGTTCCTATTGCCTGACCCTGCTATTTATCTTCTGGGTGCCACCTTTCATACCTTCTATAGGCTTTCTGGGCAAATTTTAAAATGACCATGCTGTCAACCTTTTCATGTGATGAGGACATCCAGACTGCCACCCTTGCCAAATACAGAAATTGGCACTTGCAATAGCCCAGAAGTCACCTCTGTTCTGACTCAGCTGTGACCAATGACACAGACTAAAACACGTGAGAGAACTGCTGCTTGTCCTGGGAAGATACACATACACGTTTTCTAAAGAAAGAAAACTATTTTGGAAATTCTGGATGTGACAACCTTTCTTGTTCACACTCAGTGAACACATTAGCTGGATTCTTCTGATTGTCAATTAGCAATGTTTTTTTTTTTTGCCAGGAATACTGGCATTGATGCTGTTCTTAGCATTGAAAAATCCTGTGGGAGAAATGAGGAATTTAGTTGTAGGTGTTATGATTCCCAAGTGTCTGACAGTCTTCTAGAACTATTATAACTAATGAATTTTTCAATCAGAAAGACTGACTCTTTTGCTGTTAGGTTTCAAGAGGAGTTTCTTTGAAAAACAAGGGCTCGGATTTCATCTACTTTCGGAGGCAAGTCACATCTCACATTATTGAGCACTTGGACTGAAGAGCTCGCAGGGCAAATGAGGCCAAGGTCAGGAGTCTTCAGACATCAGCAGCCAAGTGCTGTCTTGTAAGAAATGATTCTGTCCCTCAGTTACAGTTCTGCCCCTGGCCCTGACTTGCTCTCTCAGCAAGAGATGGTGGTTGTACCTGACACAAGGGAGGCCAAGGAAGAGATCGTGAATGGCAGTGAAAATCATCATGATACTGAAATAGAGCAGAGAGCTAGACTGAATATGGATTTGTAGCTTCCCCTTTGCATTAAGCTGAGCCACACAAAACTGCCAGTTTTGTTAGTCCAAAAAAGTAAAATAAGAACAATTTTATACTGTTCAAAAACTTACATTTTTTCTGATGATAATATAGAAAGGAGAATTTAGAGAATTCTGTTAGGTCAGCAAGTCTGATTCTTTTTCATGCAAATACAACTTTCTCAAGTTAAATGATCAGACTTATATTTTAAATATATGGTATTCTAAAATAAAATTTTAGTAGAAACAAGGTTATACAGTCTAATAAATAAACTATTTCTCTTACTTAAGCCCAGTAAATTATGGGGGCAATATTACGTGATTATGACTACCTCCTGAAGCCAGGATGCAAGGTTCAAATTGCAGCTTGGATATGTAGTACCTTCACCTTGAGCAGGTTACTTACTCCATCCGTGACTCAGTTTCCTTACCTTTAAAATGGGAATGATAATAGTACCTATCTTGTTAGGTTGCTGCAAAGATTAAATGAGTTAATCTACATAAAACATTTAGAATGGTACTCAGTAAATATTAGCTATTATAAATATTGTTACTGATAATTGCCAATCACCAAATGAAACCATGGAAGAAAACTAATTAAATATGCAAATCCTTGTTGCTGTCATTGTTGCTGTTGTTTTCGAAATAGATTTTTGGTCTAGAGCAACTGATCTTAGAGCCCAGTACTATATTTTAGGACTGGCTATTGGTGTTAGGCAAAGCTCATGTGCATGTTGGGTGATAACATTGTCAAAGATGACTGAAACATTTCACATGATGAGCTTTAGAAGAGCCAAGAACTCCAGTGAGCTCTAAAGATAGATCATCAGCCTGCACAGAATTAATCTCTGCTGGTTTACAGATCAGAAGTGCAGTGACCTCACAGTGAGTCTTTCAGAGGATAAGTTCGATTGGATGAGGATAATGTTAGTGACTTGGTCAACATGCTCTAGCCCCTATCAAATCTTTGGTGTCTGAAATTTTGTCACACTGATTCCTGTCACCAGGAAAAAGGGAGCCAACTCTCTCTTGTTCGGGAATTGTGTGAGGTTCAACAAATACATAGCAACCAAGTTTTTATTTGAGCAGGGTGGCAGACAAGTTCTCAATATGCTACTAGAAGAAGAAATACCTGAGATAGCAGTGTTTATGGTCAGATGACTGCTGAAAATAGAAGAAGGTGGAATCTAAAAGCCAAGAGGAATTTTCAGGGCAGCAGAGCACTACATTTCCCTTCTTCCACTGAAAACTGTGAGGTCATGGACACATAGCCATAAACTCTGGAAAAAAATGAGTTCCTTTCATACTGTATTTAGCAGTGGATTTGAAGCAAAAGGTCCTTGGTAATTGTTTTACTCTGATGATCTTAGGGAGAGAGGATGGTTGTGAAAACACTCGACCTCCCTGCTTCTCTCTCAGTCTGTCATATTTCTTTGTTTTGACAATTCCAGAACCCTGATTAACTATCCAATTACTGCTAGTTAAAGTAATTGAATATTGCTGGGGTAGAAATTCACAACTCAGGTAAATGGTTTTATTTTAAATTCACAATATTTCTCAAATGGGCACTCAATACTCCCCTACAACCCTATGAAATTTCCCCAGAGTGTTCACTTTTCCTATACCCAACACCAATATTTCATGTTCTGTCCCATCCTCTTCTCTTGTGTTCATCTGCTGACTTTCCTCATGCTTCACAAAGAAAACCAAAGCCCTCTGATGGGATTACCTTTTTCTTCTCACCAGCAAATCAGGAACCCACCTGTGTCTTTGCCCATACTCTCTGCTTTTCCTCCCAACCTGTCTGCTCATTCTGCTTCTGTTCAAGGGCATAGATCAGCCCTGTTTCTTTTACATCACTAATGTATTCCTCTCTAATGGATGCTTCCCATTGGAATTATAACCTTAAAAAAATGCATTGATCCTCGTATCTACAATCCACTAACACATTTTTTCCTTCCCTTTACAGTAAAACCTATTGAAAGAGTTGTTTATGTTCTCTATCTCAACTTCTTCTCCTTAACCCACTCCAATAAGACTCCCCTCTCCAGCCCTCCCCTAAAAATGCTCTTGTCAAGGTCAACAGTGACTTTTGTGTAGACACATTCAATGGTACCTACCCTCTCAGTTACATTTGATAGAAAAGACCCCTGTCTTCATCTCCATACATCTCCTTGTTTTCCTATGACCTCAGTGCCCATGCCCTCTCAGTTTCCTTTGCCAGCTTAACTTCTTCTTCTACCTTTCAATGCTGGTATCCTTTAGTATTCAGTCCTGTGGCTCCTTCTCTTTTCCATGTATTACATTCAGTCTCCAGGTAATCTCGGTTATGGCTTTACATGCTGATAAATCCCACACTTACAGCTCTTGCCCTGGACTACACCACAGATCTCTGGACTCATATACCCAATTGTAGACTTGTCATACACACTTGGCAAGTAAACTTTCAGTGTTCTAAACAGTGCTATTAATGTATGTTTTCTCCTTTCCCACATATCTGTTTCTTCCCTATTCTAGTAAATACCATAATTTACCCAGGTAGCACAAAACAAAATTATATGTCAACCTGTTCCCTTTGTTTTTTCACTCCTCATATCCAATCCACCAGCAAATACTGTCGAGCATTCTCTCTATATTTTCCAAAGGAATTTGTTCCAGATTAGTGATATTTCTTCCTTAAATGTTTGATAGATTTTTAACAGTGAAACTAATAGCCAGGATTTTTCTTTGGGGCAGGTTTTTGATAACAGTTTTACTTTATTTGAAAGATGGCTATTCAAATTGTCTGTTCTATCTCTTAACAGTTTTGGCAAGGTATTTTCAAGCAATTTGTCAATTTCGTTGAAGTTGTCAAATTTGTTGGCATAAAATTGTCCATAATATTTTTTGTTATCATTGTCTGACTTGTAGAATCTGTTGTGATGAATCCCTTTCATTATTGATTTTGGTAATGTATATTCTTTTTCCCCTTTTTTTGGTTTATCAATCTAGCTAGGGGTTTATCAATTTTGTTGACCTTTTCAAAGAGCTATCTTTATTGGCTTTATTAAATTTCTCTGTGTTTGTTTTCTCTTATCTCTATTAAATAATTTTTGTCAAGTTATTTTAAGTTTACTTTGATCTTTTTTTTTCTGACTTCTTAAAGTAGAACCTCAGGTCATTGATTTTTCGAGGTTCTTAAACTTTTTGGTCTCAGAACATATTTGCACTCTTAAAAAAAACTGTGGAGACCCCAAAGAGCTTTTCTTTTATGGGTTATATCTATTGGCTACCTATGATTATATACCATATAATAATTGAAACAGAACTGTTATAAATAATTAATTTTTTAAAATGTCAATAATAAACCCATTACATGTTAACAAAGTAACATATTTATGAAAAGTAACTACATTTTCAAAAACAAAAACAATAGTGAGAAGTGACATTACTTTAAATTTCTGCATATCTCTTTATCATCTGGCTTTATAGAAGATAGCTGAATTCTCATTTCTGCTTTCGTATTCTGTCCTTTGAAATGTATTGTTTTGATTGGAGTTTATGAAGAAAATTCAGCCTCACACAAATATGTAGTTGGAAAAGGGGGTTTTATTTTAATAATTTCTTCAGATAATGGAGGATATTCTCCTTTAATATTACACCAAAACTTGACAATTGTTTTTCAAAGGTTGCTTTCAGTGTGGAATCTGAAACCATGCCTGTGAACTTTTCATACTCTTATTTTAAAATCTACTCATCTACCTTGAACTTTGAATGGAACTTTGAATCTCTTATCAGTATTTTTGTTTGTTTTCTGTAGTAACAGCATGCCTTGTTCATCAGAAGATTATCAATTCACAGAGTTACCCTCATTTTACAATATGAAAAAAATCTCATTTGTTAATATCATCACTGATCATCACTGATCTCCATTGATAAGTTTTTAAACATTTGGTATTTGCAGTGGCAGATACCAGTTTCCCAAAATTATGTTTCCTATGAAAGCTTAAATTCTTTATTATTGGTAACAGTGTCGATTGTTTTCCTTGAAGTGACAAGCTCACTTCATTTATTTTTGACAAAATGTCTTCACAAGTCTGATCAACCATTCCTTGTCTATCAGTCATTATTTCAAATAAAAACAATTCCATGAAAAATGTGACTAGGTCATCTAACAATACAAACAATCACATAGGTGCTTTTCCTCAAGACTATCATTACATTTTGGATTTTGGTATGCACCAGAAGTGCTTTCTGTGTGATCTCATTTTGACACACAAAATAATAAAAACTTGTATACACCAGGTTTTAGATTTAATAAAGCTAATATTTTTACTGGTTTATCAATGATATTCTCAAGTAAAACTGGCATTTTTTTTCCTTTACTGCAAGTGATGATGCAGAATGTAACGACTACTACTATTGTTCGGTGCCATTTCTTGACTTGTGCTAAAGCACCAGCAGTTTTACCCACTATTGCTTTTGCACCACCAGTGTAAATGTAAACACCATGAAAAAAGCAAAGAATAACTTATCATTATTATCAACATATTTTTCTCAAAGTGTCTTGAGTGATCCCCAGGTTTGTATGGACCACACTTTGAGAATCTCTGGCCTAGATTAATAAGAACAGGTGTATATATATATATATATATATATATATATACACGTTCCAAAATGCTTTTTCTACTAAAAATGTATTCTTTAATAAACAGTATTTTTTTAATTTATTGGATATAAACTTAGATATATAATATGAGCAAGATATAAGATGATTCAAATATCTAGAGAAAATTCAAGAACTTTTCTTAGGAGTCTTAATTCTTTAATCACTCTGTAACCTAACTTCTTCTTTATGGTTGTTTTGCATGTGTGCTTTGGACAATAGATCCTCAAAGTTAAGCTTTTTAGTAGCTATTTTCACTGATTGTAATAATAGTACCTGCTGTATATTAAGCTATTAGTGTATGCCTGGCACTGTATTAAGTACTTTAGATTCGCTCATTCATTTGGTTCTCACAATTATGCTATGATGTGGAAATTGTGATTCCCATCAAATAGACGAATGCCTGATAACTATGCAGCAAAACTGTGTTGAATGAATAATTCACTGCATAAGGTTCCTCCCTCCTATTGTCACCTCCCCTACTACCACTCAATAAATGGTAGAACCAAGACTCAAACCTGGCTATCCATGAAGCCTAGTCTTGTTCCCTATCAGATGCTGTTAGGTGTCCTGATAGAGCAAATGCACTGTTTGGCCTCTTAACTCAGCAAATTAGTTTTGAAGGTTAATTTTCTGGCTTTTTTTAAAGCAGAGAGGGGTAACTAAGTAGTTGTCATCTGAAAAACCACTTCCTCTGCAAAAGCCCAAAGCCATTGTAGCCCAGCCCTGTATCCATGACATCACAACCCCAGGTAGAAGAAACTTCCTTTCCAGCTTACTACTCTAATCATCCCAGCTGATTAGCTTAATAAATATGTTTAATAAAATGACTAATGGTTTTTTAGAGTTGTATTTTTGGAGCTAGATGTCATTTTCAAAGATTTTTTATTATTTTCCCTTTTATTATTTCCCTTCTTCTATTCTCTTCCCTTATCCATAGTCTACACTGAGCATCTTGAAACATACAATGAACACAACTGAAGGACTTTTAAAACAAACTTAGAAAACATTTTTCTTCAGGGACCTAAACACACATAACATTGTTGGAGGAAAAAGTGCCATTAAGTTTGCTTTGACTTTTAAAGTGCCTAGGGGCTCATGGGGGAGAAATACTCAAAGCATGCAAATAAAAAGAAGCTTTTATCCTAAGATACCTGAAAAGCCTTTAGTAATATATTGCATTTATTTTCTCTCCTACTTTTCTATATGGCAAAAAAACACAACCCCACACTGTAATAAATACTTAATTTTTTCCTCTTTCCTCTGATCAAAGTCCAAGACACTTACAAAGAAATTCTCCTCCCCAGCTAAAAGAAGAGCAAAATTCTCAAAGACGGAGAACATAAAATTTGATAACCTTATATCTCCCAGTAGACTGAAATTTATTTTGAAACCTAAATATGATAATGTGACTGAAAATTCAACCTACTAAAACTAATGACACTCCAATATTCCTGAATGTCTAACTTTAGCATTTGGCTGGTGCCTATGAACTCACCATTTCAATAAAAACAAACTAGTTAAATCTCCTTGTCCAAGAAACTTAAGATTTAAGTGTGTTTCCTGCACATCTTTACTATGATATTTAACAAGCTAAAAATGTAGTCCATTGTTGGGAAATAAACTAAGAAGAAGTCACATAAAAGCTGTTTGAAGTCTGAAAAATGTGATACTTTTGAGCCCATCAGAGGAAAAGTGACAATTTTTACTGTCCCATCAAGACTTCTGGTAACTTAAGTCTGTTTCTCGTTATTTTTTTCTCCATTATGCTTTAAGGCATATTTCTTTCCTCTTCTTTCTCTTTCTGAATGAGATTACAACAGACATTACCTGCCTTAGAAACAGTGGGGGGGTATATCAGGGCTGACCAGATCCTGAAGTTTATGGCATAGCTTATTCTGAATGTTCTTCAACAAAAAGGCATTTAATATTCAGCGCTTTGAATATAAGGAATTGTGTTTCCTTCCTTGTGATTGATCATATTCTTATTTGCCATTGAAAAGGTGTATTGTTTTCACTTGTCAGCCAAAAAAAATCCCTGATGTATATGAGATTTACCTTATAGTTGTCATCCTGTTGGAAAATTTAAAGGTTATAAGTAAAATTAATGTGAACATAAATCAAACCCAAGCATTTTAAACAGTTTTGTGTTTTTATCAAGAGTATTAGTTTTTTGAAATGACATTGGTTTAATGATGAATTAAAACAAATCTAATTTATATATTTTCAAATTGTTTGTCACTCCATCTGATCATTCACCCTGATCCTACACTCCCTGTAGGTCACTATTTAATTTCTCCCAAGGTCATCATTTGTGAGAGAGGCTTTCTTTGATCAAAAAGACCCACTATCTTGGCTATTTATATTTCTACAGGGCCTGTTTTCTCAAAAAAATTGCATATTTGACATATATACTTCCTAGAATTTTATAATTGTGTGAAGATTTTTTTCCATATACATTTTAATTTTTTGTATCAGAAGGTTAAATTCCCTGGTCAGAATTTAAATGTTTATAACCATTTAATCGACCCTACTCTACTCAAATTTTCCCCACTGTGTAAATAAAGCAAACATTCTTATTCTGTGTTTCACTTTGATAATTAGGCATAGGGGGTCAATGTTGGCTCATCTATGAAAGCAAGTATGTTTAAAATAAGTGAAAAAAATTTTATGGGGGCTGGAGAGTATTTGGTTATCAACATTCATGGAGACAAGTAACATGGCTAAATTTAAATGTAACCAAAGTTATTTTAACAGCCCCTTTTTGTCTGAAGATAAACAACCATCAGGACAGAGATAGTCCTCTGATCACTCTGAGAGATTTTAGTTAGTGAATCAAAATCATCAAGGTACAGAGCTTTCCCTTGTCTCGGAGAGTACATCAAAAATTTGTTTCACAAGACAGAAAGAACTCTGGATTTTTAGCAAAAATATAATATGTATTGCTATTCAAACAAATTAACACAAAATGGAAGAAATGTTTTAATTTTATTTTCTAAAGTTACATGGAGAATAAAGAGATAAATAGGAAAAGAGAAGAGTTCTGTGCTTCACTTGCTGTTGCCAGTAAAAACTACTGAAAAAAAAGGGTTAATGGGAACCTGGGGTTATAGAAATTAAATTAGTTATGCATTACTTGGAGTACAGACTGATAATGTAACAAATATACCTAAAATACAGTAGCTCGAACAAGAAGGAGGTTTATTTCTTTCTAACACAACAGTTCAAAGGTATGTGGGTGGTTCAAGGTCTCTAGGTGGCTCTGCCCCAGTAGGTCTCCCAAGAATCCAAGTGTCCTTTGTCTTGTTGCTCTATCCTTTTCTAGGATGTTGACCTTGTCCATATGGTAGAAACTGGCTCATGGTTAAGTGCATTCTAGACAGAGTATGTGGTTTAAGAGAATACTTAGAGCAGAGAAAGGAACAGTGAAAGACTGGGCTAATATGATACGGGGCATAATGATACGAAAGAGTATGTGGATAGAAGAGGGGTGTAGGGATAGAAAGAGAAAGAGAATTCAAAGATTTTGAACAATTTTAGGAAAAAAGTTTTAGAATAGAACTATAAAAATAAGGTGATCTTATTAAATAATGGACAAGGCAGACTTTAGCAGTTATCCTGTAGATGACTCAAGATGAGGTAGTATGGAAGGTGAGATTTCTAGAGAGAAAAATAGCGCCATCTGGATGACAGTTTTGTACATCATAAGTTGCTGAATAAATATTAATGATGTGCAGTGGCATTGGGATGAGTAGCCACTTTCTAGCCACTGGGTGCCATGTAGCTCCCACTGAGAAGGAAAGAGCAACATGGCTCTGAATATACTTAGGCTCTTATTATTGAATTTCTGAGAAGCACACTATTTCCAGGGATCTGCAAGAAGAAAGGGCTGGAGAAGGAAATACTCAGGCCCCACAATTAGTAAGATTGAGTGGAAAACAATCCTTTGAAACAGGGGTCACCAAACTTCTTCTGTGAAGGGCCAGATAATAAATATTTTAGGATTTGTGTACCACACAGTCTCTGTCACAACTACTCAGTTCTGCCATTGTAGGGCAAAAGTAGCCATGGGCAATATGCAAAGAAACAAGCATAGCTGTGTTCCAATAAAACTTTACTTATAAATAAAAGGTAGAGGGCTAGATTAGGCCTACAAGCCATACTTTATTGGCCTCTGTTCTAAAACAATGAAATGGGAGTAATTAGGTAAATTAGGCAAAGGTTTTTTGAATTGTAAGCTTATAAAAGTTTATAAATAAGTTTCACTCTACTAGATACAAACTATTTAGACAGACGGTGGAGAATAACTTAGAAATAGAATAAACATAGGAGTAGAATCAACAGTAGGTAATGAAGAAGATATTAATGCCCTCAGAGGGTGCAGACACTTTGGAGTAGAAGATAATAAATGTTATTTTCATTATATATAAATATTGTTGCCTCTGTAAATGTTTGGATCCTAAAACAATACTGATAAACCAGCATAAGTTTTATGTAAAAAACTATAAAACATTAAAATTATATTTAAAATAATTTAAAGCAAACATAAACAAAAGAACAATTATTACATATTTCATTCTAAGTGTTTCTTCCTTCCCTCGCTCCCTCCCTCTTCCTTTCTTTCTTCCTTTCTTTCTTCCTTTCTTTCTTTCTTCCTTCCTTCCTTCCTTCCTTCTTTCCTTCCTTCCTTCCTTCCTTTCTTTTCTTTTCTTTCCTTTCTTCCTTTTTCTTTCTTCTTTCTTTCTTTCTTTCTTTTTTTTCTTTCTTTCTTTCTTCTTTCTTTCTTTCTTTCCTTTCTTTCTTTTCTTCTTTCTTCTTTCTTTCTTTTTCTTTTCTTTCTTTCTTTTTCTTTCTTTCTTTCCTTTTTCTTATTCTTTCTTTCTTCTTTTTCTTCTTCTTTCTTTCTTTCTTTCTTCCTTCCTTCCTTCCTTCCTTCCTTCCTTCCTTCCTTCCTTTCTTTTTTGTTTGTTAAAATTAATTTTGTCAGTCAGTCCTTCTAAAAAGGACTCATCTGGTAGAGATACACGGATTCTAAATCTGATTCCAGACCTTCAAAATGCCTTCATAATATAAAATATTATATCAGGGAAAGGTACAGAATTCCAGGTAGAATAAAAACTGAAAGCTATTATTCCCTCCAAAGGATTTTAAACATAGATGTTTTTTATTTATACAACACAGTAGAGCCTAAGAACATAAAATAAATACTATTTTAAAATATTACATTAGAAAAAAGTTTCCTATGTAGTAATGCTTGAGACTCAAACAATATTTTTTATAATAAGTACCACCACATATTTTTCTCTCAGGTAATAAATGTCATCAGATATAATTGCCTTAACTACTTTGGAAAGTGACAGTCAAGTGAATAATAGCAATTATCTCAACACTTCAATCTAGGCTGAAAAGGGTAAAATTTTCTCTGTTTGTGAAAAGATCTGCTTGCCTGAAAGTCCTGCTCTTGGTGTGTTAGCCACTCTGATTCTTGAAACTCTTAGACAGGAGAGTTTTCGATCATGGTTGCTTCTTCTAAACAATGGCTTGATAGTAAGTGTCCCTCTGTACTGGAGATATTATTTCTCACCACTGAAGAATCCAATTTGGAGATCTTCAGAAAGTTGAGTGGCACTCTGTGATAATGATGGCCTACATTTGAGGTGCTTTGCACTTTATAAAATATTATTATCTAAATAGTTGAATTTCAGACTTCAGACCACTCTTTGGGGTGGACAGGGAAAAGGATGTGGTTCTTATTTTCTAAAGGAAAAAATAAATTCAAGGAGTTGAAGAAAACTACAGTCCATAGCTATTAGAAAGATCTGAAACAAAGACAAGATCCCAAGTTTTCTGAGACTGCCTGTCTAGTCCTCTTCTCTGTTTCAAGCCTGTCAATTTTTCTATCCCAGTATATCCAAAGTCCACGCCCCTTCTCTACTTGCCACTGAGAACTGTGAGATGAACTTTATAATAGTTAAACTGGGGGAAAAAAATCATGACCACAGCTAAGCATATCAAAAAGTGAAATGGCAACTATATGAAGCATCCCATTACCAAACCTCACTATCAGCCAAGAAACTGGAGTTCTTGGCTCTGTTACTCTGGCTATTAATTGTGTGTCCTTGGACAAATCAAACAACCTGTCTGGCACTCAGCTTCCTTATCTATTAGATGAAAGGATTATATAAGATCCTTCTACACATAAACATTTGAAACATTAGTAAAGTGATACACATTCCAAAAAAAAATTGTGCTGTGTTGCTCCCTCTTAGAATTGCTGGAATGAACTTCAGACTGCAATATTAGAGTTGCCAATTCTTTAACAATTTGGACTGTGTAGCACTAACTTAAATCCACCTGTGGGAATAGAGTTGGAGGCAACATACCATTTCAACTTGCTCTGTTTGTATTCTCAAAACCATTAAGGGAAGTTGGGCTGAAACTGGTTTTGGAAAAATACAGAAACTCTATATCAAACTTGACAAGAAAGCTAACTCTATGCCATATTAATGACTTTTGATTGTATTAATAATTTCCTACTGCATTGCTGTGAGATTCAGTTATGTTGGCACAAAATAAAAAACAATATGGTTACAATTTAATTTAATATTAAGACTCCAACATGGGACACAGGTGCATGCTATTAGAATGTATTTAACTAGTACAGTTTAAAATTTACATAATTGATAAATTGCATTCTTGATTAGACTGACATCAATAGAAGTGTCTGAATAATCTGCATTTTATGAATCTCTCTGGGGACTCATCTTTCCTCTCTTATCTTTGCTTATCACCAGGCCCGGATTTTAGTTTGAAGAATTTCCAAAGATAAAATGGTCAGTTTCAATAATCAACATCATCAACTCCATGCCTCTAATTTCCTCTTTCCTCTTCTACTTTTTGACTTTTGAAAAGATGATTATAAGAAGGACAAACTTCCCAACAGTATCCAGCACTGCTGCCCACAAATATAGCTTTGGATCCAGCAGACAGGCCTGTGGTCAGCTCCTATTTTACCATTCCTTTATAACATAAGGTCATCTGGTTCAATTCAGAGGCTAGATGCTGAACTGCTACTTCTCTAATTCCAGGAAGTAGCTTGCCATCCAAACACATAATTAAAGAGGGCAGCAGCATGTGTTCCAGAATGGTGATGCAATATTTCGGGGAAGAGTGTGTTGGTGAAATCAGTAGCACGCCCACATAGCCACTACCATGTTTGTCTAACAGAAGGCTATTTTTCTTACTCTGTGAACATTTACGGTCAAGTCTATTAATTGTTTCCATATAGTATGAGTTCAAGATTTGTCCATATCAAAATTAATCATATATAATCTAATGAATACCAAACTGTGTGGACTGCCAGAGAGCTCATGTGTCAGTTTCCCTGGTGTGAAGAACTTTCCAGTGACCTTTATCAAGTTATTCAATCTCTCTTTGCTTTAGAATTTTGGACTCTAATCTGTAAAATGTAATGCATACCTCTTACTTTACATGGAATCAGAATTAAACATTTTTAATGAATCTTAAGCCTGTTAGGAAGAAGTTGTGTATAAATACGTGATATCTTCCCACTAATTCACCTCCTATAATTTGTCAATTCTAGCAGTTAATTTTCCCTCTATGTTTTAATTAAATCTTTAGAAATGTAAGTCTCTAAAGTGCTTTATTTAAAGAAATGTCTTAACAGTCCCCACTACCAAGCCCCTTTCTTAAAGCATATCTGGAATTTACATAAGAACAATAGAGATTGTCAACCAGAAACTGGCAAGAAATTTTTGCCTTCTTCGTATCTTAATAGGGAGTGTATTTAAATACCTAAGTGTAATTTTATTTATTGTGGAAGCCGAAAGCAATTTTTTACTGAAGAACTTTCAAAATCAGTTACTGATGCACGAATGAAACATTGTCCATCCTCCCTTTGCCCCCGCCTCCAAATGCCAGGTCTCTTTCCTGGAAAGCACAGCATAAATAGGGAAAATGGAAATTTAACTCCTTTTATGCACTTCTTAATTACAGGGTTACATTAGTATTACTAAGAAATTCTGTTTTTTTAAAATTATGATTCCAAAGGAAAGCAAACCCAGGAGCAGATGAGTAACAGATCAGGTTCAGTTGGAAACTTTCATGTGTGTTACTTTTTAAGAAATTCTGAAAGCCTTCTCTGTACTAATGCTGCTGGTAGAGGGGACCCAAAAGAAGAAGACAAGAATGTGATGGGCTGATATCTTATACTATCTGTAGTTGTAAGCATCCCTGGTCCTTCGAGAATATCTCTGGCAAGAGTATTTTGAATCATACCACCTCCTTCCCTGTCTGCAGTACTTCAGGAAGTTAAAGTACTTTTTAAAAAATCTTGGGAGAATTGAGAACATCTAAACCTATCTTTCTAGACTTTTCTACACATCTAGTAGAATGAACTCCCAGCAGACTAGTCTTTTCTGAAAAGAATAGAACTTGTCATTTGATGACAGAAGCTGAAGGACAAACTTTCCCACCCTTTCTCTAAGTCTAGATAGAAAAAATGTAGTGGAGAATTAAAAAAATTCACATGATTCTGTTGAAGCCTCTTTGGAAACTGTAAAAATGGATTTTGGCATCTCTGCATGAAAATCATCTTTGACATGTCCCTGAAATGAAAGAGATGATTAGAAAGGAAAAAGGGCAGGGAAGTGGTTGGAGGGGGAAGGAAGAAGTTGCATGTCTGAGATACCAGTTCAGAGAGACCTGTCTCCCCAGAGAGTATCTTAACTTTCTACTTTATTTTGCCTGTGTAAATACAGCCTCTGCAAGCTTCTCTTCTTCTCCATTCTTCTCCTTCTCCCCTCTGGAAAGAAATTCTTATTTCGCTGTAGCTGCATTTCTGAATGTAGCAATTTGAAAATTCATTTTATTATATATTCAAATTACGCAACTTATTACATTGGTTCTATTTATCTGAATTTTCATTTTGGTAAATGTGAAGCAAACCATATGAAGATTCAAGCACAGGTAAAATGAAGGGACAACTTTTCAACACTTAACCGTCCTCAAAAAGAGAGAACTTCATAAAAGCATTTCATTGCCTTCATCTGGAATGTTTCTTTTTGTTAGGATCAAAGATTTGACAGAGAGGAAAGACCTCCCCCCCCGCAATTTTACACAGAAATATATATCAACGAGGAAAAACTCCTTAAGTGAAAACATTCCTATAATAGCCTTCTTTATTTCCATCTCTTTATCTAATAAATTTTCTGAGACACCTTAAAAAATGAAATGGAAGAAAGGAAATGTTCTTTGTAGGCGGTTCATATTATGACTGCATTCAACAGGCAGATTAAAAAATACAGTCAACACAGCTCTTTTTTAAAAATCTGCAAGTTTGTGTCATATACACCAAAAATTCAGATGACTAAGAAATATTCCATTGTTATTAAGATATTTGGCACCATGCTGAAATAAAATCGCACATAATTTATTATTCAGACAGCTGAGTAGAAAGGTAAATTTGAAATATGCTTTAGATTCCTTTAAAGGCCCCAGTGACTTTCCTGTACCACTGAGGACAAGCCATATGCACATTCCAACTCTGACCTAAACAGAAAATACATCCTTTATTTTTTCACACATATGGATAGTTCTGTGTCATATAGAGTAAAACATGTATATTGTCGGTATCTCATTAGCAGGGAACACTTACAAACTCATATTTGCTTTATTTTTCTTACAATAATAAAAATTTATTTTTATTGTAGAAAACAGTATATAGAGTTACAAAAAGGAAGAAATGAAGTATCACTTACAACCCCCTGTCCTCCACCACTCAGAGATATTCACCTGCTGCTGCCCTGAAGTAGGGGGAGATGCTATTGATGTGGGTTTGGGTTTAGTGTCCATGCGAGGACTGAAGAGGGCCTTGAATCTTTAAGAGAAGGGAGATTTGAATAGAAATCATCTATTAAAGCCTAGATTATTTACATATTTCTGCACAGCAAATGAAACAGTTAACAAAATGAAAAGACAAACTACAGAATGGGAGAAATATTTGCAAACCATATAGCCAATAAAGGGTTAATATCCAAAATATATAAGGGGCTCAATAGCAAAAAACCAAATAAACTGATTATAGAGTAGGCAAAAGACTTGAACAGATAATTTTCTAACAAAACATACAAATTGCCAACAGATATATGAAAACATGCTCAACATTATTAATCTTTAGGGAAATGCAAATTAAAACCACAATGAGATATCACCTCAAGCTTGTTAGGGTGGCTATTATGAAAAAGTAAAAAATAACAAATGTTGGCAAGGATGTGGAGAAATGGGAACTTTATATACTGTTCGTGGGATCGTAAATTGGTATAGGCATTATGGAAAAGAGTATGGAAGTGACTCAAGAAATTAAAAATACAACTACTGTATGATCTAGCAATCCTACTTCTGGCTATATATTCAAAGGAAATAAAATCACTATCTTGAACTCCCATGTTCATTCACGTTAACCAAGATAACAAAAACAACCTAAGTGTCTGATGACAGATGTATGAATACAGAAAATGTGATGTGAGATATATATATAATATACATATATATATAATGAAATGTTATTCAGCCTTTAAAAAGAAGGAAATCCTTTCATTTGAGACAATATGGATGAACCTGGAGGACATTATGCTAAGTGAAATAAGCCAAATAGAGAAAGACAAGCACCATATAATCTCACTTACATGTGGAATCTAAAGAAGTTGAACTCATAGAACCAGACGGTAGAATTCTAGTTACCAAGGGCTGGTGTGGGGTGGGGGAGATGCCGGCCAAAGGGAACAAACATTTAGAATAAGATTAATAACTTCTAGAGAACTTATGTACAACATAGTGACTATAGTTAATAACAAGGTAGTATATACTTGAAATTTGCTAAAAGAGTAGATCTCAAGTGCTCTTACCACACGCACACAGAATAGTAACTATGTGAGGTGATGGGTATGTGGGCATGTTAATTGATTTGATTGTGGTAATCATTTCACAATATATGTGTATATAAAACCTTACATTGTATACCTTAAATATAAACAGTTTTTGTCCATTATACCTCGATAAAGCTGGGAAAAAAAAACTTAGTTTCTCAAAAGTTTTCATATTAACAGAAAATTTAAAAATAAAACAAAACAACTGCACAGGAAACATTTGTTTCAGTCTGGGCTCAGGGTTAGGGGCCACCCCTGAGGAAAATAAAGTCCCTGAGTTATCTTCTCCATGAATTTGAGGTTTGGGACCCCCAAAAGAGAAACTTAAAAAATTAATATTTGTTTGGGCCACTTGGAAGAAGCAAATACACCACCCATTTTGGAAGAGCTCTCCCATGGTAGAGTTAAAGAGTATCAAGAACTTCTGCTCTTAGGAAAACAGTGAAAGATAATATAAAAATGTATGTTTACAATGATTAAGTACCAGAATAAGGAACAAAACATAAAGAGAACAATAGCAAACTATGAAGAAAAATAGGCTCGTTTGGAAAAGAACCAAATAAAAATTCTAGAAGTATTTCCTCTGCTTCCCAGAGACCTCTTCATATTGGAGACTCCTCAAGATTTAGCTCTCAACTCTCTTCTCCATCTTTCCTCATGCTTTTAATTATCTCTTTCCCTAAACTTCAGGCTCCTTCCATACCTTCCCTTGAAATATCTAACAGACATCTCAAACTTAATATGTCCACAACTGAACCGGATCTTACCCCCAAATCTGCTTCACCCACAATCATTCCCATCTCAGTTAATGGCTCCACACTTTTTGTCACATCCACATGGTCAGTTGTTAAATCCAGTTGACTTTACTCTCAGGCTCTTCTCTCAGCATAGAATTGTGCCACTTCTCACCACCTCTATTAATCTCACCCTGTTCTGAGCCCCATCATCACATCTCTCTTAGATTACTGGTCTCTTGGCTTCCATCCTTGAGCCCTATAGACTGCCCTCAACATAGTAGTCACAAGTTAATCAGATCTTGCCATTGTTTGCACAGAATCTTTTGGTGCCTCCTCGTCACACTCAGAATATAAACCAAAGTTCTTTAAAGTTCCTACAAAGTTCTACTCATTCTGGCCACCATTATTTTCTAAGCTCATCTCAGGCTAATCTCTCCTCACTCCCTCTGATCCAGCCACACTAGCCTCCTCTCTGTTTCTCATAACTCTGGATCCTTTTATTAGCTGTTTCTTTTACCAAGAATCTCCTCTGCCAGGTGTCCTCATGGCTTCTCTCTCACCTTTTTCAGATATTGGTTTACATACTAACCTCTCCATGAACCCTTTCCAGAACACCCTGTTAAAATTGCTCCCTCTTTCCAACACTCAATATCCCTTGTCCTTCTTTATTTTTCTTTTCAGAAGCTATTCTTTCCAATCTACTATAATTTGCTGATTTGTTTATTGTCTCCCCAAGTGGAATATAAGCTCCATATGGGTGAGGCTTTTGTATGTTTTGCTCATTGCTAATGGCAATTTTTAATTTATATTTTTTTCATATAATTTATATCAATTCACATGGTATCATGAACATTTTTCCATTATAATTAAGTAGTGTTCAAAATATTAATGGCTACATAATATTTAATAATTTCTTTATTTCATTATTGTACATTTATGCTGACTCCATGTTTTCACTATTATAAACATTCTTTTATGTTAAGTTTTGACACTATTAAAATCATTCTTTAGAATATATTATTGGAAGTAGAATTACTGGGTCACTGAGAAAGAACATTTTTGTTTTTGTTTTGATTTTTTGGCCTTGATTATTTTTTTTTTTTTTTATTGAGATACAGTTGATTTACAATATTGTATGTTTCAGGTATACAACATGGTGAGTTTTAAAGGTTATACTCCATTTATAGTTATTATAAAATATTGACTATATTCCATGTGCTTTATAATATATCCTTGTAGCTTATTTATTTTATAACTAGCAGTTTATACCTCTTAAAAAACCCTTGATGGGCTTTCCCCTAACAGTCTTAAAGACATGGCTCTCTGGGATCAATGAAAAAAGAACACAATATTTAAAATAAAGTTTCTTACACAGAGTTGCACTTGAAGAAATATTTTCAAAAAACAGTATTCTGTTAGATAAAGAATGATGAAAAATAAAAAGAAATGAAAGATAGTTTAATATTTTAAACTAGAAAACTGGAGCAGAGAAGTTTACTGATAAAGGTAGAAATACTGGGAATAGCTGTTACTTTGAGATTGAAGATGGCAACTTTGTTCTTTATTTTGGACACGCTGTCTTTCAAGTATTTAAAACAAAATATTTTGAAAGCAATTTGGTCTTAGATTGAAACTCCTCTCTTTTTCTCAGATTTGCTATAAAAATTTCTCAAGTTTAAAGGTAGTGTTTTTTTTTTTAATTGTATACATTTTATAAAAACATTTGGACGCTAGGGACCTTGGGAAAAATGAGTCTCTCCCAACTCCTTCAAAATTAAATTTTAAATGCTTTCAGTTTAGCTTTTCCCTCATCTGTTGTGAAATGTTCTTTTTATCACAGGACAAAGGAATAAAAATCTGATAGATTTTTAATGGAAGTAACACTCTCAGTCATAAAAGTAAGTTAAACAAAGAAAAATTTTTGAGGGAAGTTTTTAAGGATGGGCATTTAAATTTAAAGCCTTTATTATTCTTTTGTTGATCTTTTTCAGTTCAATATATAGTCTTTAATTTTGTGCCAAAAGACTTCTATTTTTGCTTTACTAAGAAGTTGCTTGATGGATGATGATATCATCCATATTCTGGCTAGTGATCCGTCTCAACATTGTTCTGGTGAATTTTGTACAAATAATTTTACAAAGGCTCATTCTGTTTCTTAACACCTCCCATGGGACCTTAGGTTTGGCAGCCTTCTATTAGTGATTATAACATTTAGCATGAGTTGAATCAGGATACAGACTGTGATGTATTCTATTTAAAAATCCATTTGTGGGGCATTAGTAGAAGGTTTATGAGAGTATTGTAATAATACTGTTTAACAGAAGGTAGGAATGTCTTTAGCTATGTGAATAAATAGAATTTGATTAGATTTCAAGAAGTGGTTTAAGGTTCATTATTTCCTTATATATTTGAAAAGGCAACCAATACTTTAGTATTAGAAAAATTCAGGTATTAACTTTTGAAAACTAGTTAGAGGTATATTCTTACGGGTTATATGTACATGAGGCAGAAATATATCCTTAAATAGGTCAAATTTCTTCCCACTTTTTTTGGGAGGGTTGTGGGGGGGGCTGGCTTTTGTTTTAGAGTGGCTCAAGCAAGGCTCAGTCCTTTGGCCTCTTCGCTTAGGTAGCTGTACTAATTCCCTTTTGCTCACATCCAGTCTCAAGACATTAAATATACTGATGACACTAAAGTTTTTATCTCCAGTGCAGAACTCTTTCTGAACTCAGAAACATGTCCCATGACCTATATGCAATCGCTCCTTAATATTTCATAGGCCTATTAACCTCAGTATATCCAAAACTTAGTTCCTTATTCCAACTGCGCCACCTCCAATCAAACTCCTCCTATAATCTTTCCGACTCATTAAATGGTAGGATATCTATATACCTGTTTTACCTATTTCTCAGCATAATTATTAATAGCATCCTCTTTAACTTTCAAAAGTACCTACTTTAAGTTTCAAAAGTCAAGATATATTATATGCTTACAGATGTTAATGATAATTTTATTTTCCATGTTGTTTAGACCCCCAGGGAATAGCTATAATGCCTTTCTGTCTCCCATATCCCACAACTACTTTATCAGCAAATCCTACGGGGCTTACTGTGAAAATACATACAGAATTTGACCATTACTCACATGCCCATTGTCACCTTGCTGATTCAAGCCAGCATCATCTTTTTAGCTGGGTGATTGCAGTAGTTTCCTAAACTGGTCTTGCTGGCATCCAGTGTTCCCTATTAAAATGAATGTTGCATGATGTTACTGCTCAGCTCCAGAACCTCAGCTAAATGACTAAAGTCTTGTTACTTTTTGATAGACTTCCCTGAAGTCAACATTTTACAGCCTGCTTAGACTTAGGAGATGTATCCCCTCTACCACAATTAAGTTCTCCATCACTATAGTTTTCTTACCTATTGGAACAACTACCACCTCTATCTTGCTCACTTGCCCAGACTGCAAACTGCTACTTGATTCCTGGTCACCAAGGTTACCAGACTGGACTTTGGATCCTATACTTAGCATCCACAGCTGTGTCTACCCTCTTCCTTTGCTCTTGTTTGGCCCAGCATGTTGGGTAGGCTTTGAAGGGCCCTAATAATTCCCAGTACAGTCCATCTTGCTTTAGGTAACAAGGCCAGATCCATTTGGTTGCTTAAGACCACCAAGATCTTGAAGTAAAGGAGAAAGCCAAGTTCATTAAAAGGGTGAACTACTTTGAGTACCAATAGTAGAAGTGATAATGATATTTTGCTCAAATGTATCTACTGCAAAATTACTTGTCCTTTGAATTTATTTGAAGAAAATATCTAGACTTGCATTTCAAATTTACACTATAATTTTATTATTTTCAAACACCAGGGCTACCTTTTAGGTAAATGTTTCTTGGGATGGTGAATTTCCACAAAGATTTTAAAGAAATTGAAAAAGTGAACTTGGGGAAATTACATAAATATTTCATCAAAATAATCAGCCCAAGAGAAATATAGTCTTTTAAAAATGATAGTAGGTAGTTTACTAGAACCTGAAATTTTTATTCAATCCCCCTTCCTAATAAAACAGTTATGATGGCTTTTGCAAGAAATGATGTGACATGCCTTTTTTTCCAATCATGCCAAATTTTTGTTCTAATATTCAAAATAAAACAAAAAATAGAAAAATTTGATATGCCTTTGATCTCTGAGTAATTACTTAGTAGATTCAAGTTCCCCAGTTCTTGAGATTTTTATTTTACATCCTGATAAATACCTTTAAATTAATTGCATATAATCTATTTAAGATATATCTTGATTTTACACATAATGTTTCTAAACATGAATCAGTGAAGAGATTTGATTAAGCTTGGGTTTCTTCAAAATCACAGTGCCAAAACTTTTTTTGCCTTTTTGGAAGGGAGTACTAATGTGCATATTTAGTACTGTCCTATAAATCATCATACATGGAAATAGAAGTTAAGCTGAATGACATCAAATTTAACTCAAATAAATGAGGTCACTTTCTTAACCCTTTGGTAAAGTGAGCAATTTGTAAAAGTTTAAAAATATACCTAGAAAATTTTATAACAAAGAATAAGGCCTGATTTTACTCAGGTTCTGGGACATTTTACAATAGAATTAATCGATGCAGGACTAACCTTCAATCCATCATGATGAAATAGTGATTTAACTACTTTTTATGTTCTGATGTAGTCAATAAAACTTGAATGCTGAAATCTTAACCAAGTCTTCTAACCTCATCATAAAGATTAGTTTTATTTATGGTATTAGAAATAATCCATTCCTCTTGTAAATCTACCCCATATTCTAATTACATAGCAGAAATTTTAGATCAATCCCCATGTATCTATCAGAAACACTTCTTTATAGATCATCCTACACAGGAAAAGAATTCATTACTCATATTCAAATCCTTAAAATGTTATCAATAAAATGCTCTGGTTTTACTCCTTTTATGAATTACCTAAGGCATCTAATAATTGGGAAACATGTTTCCTGTGACCTTAAGGAGTGGGAAGAAGCATCACAGGAGCCTACTGTAATATCTTCAGTTTCTCACAAGATTTCAAATCAAGATGCAAAATATTCTGTCACCAAAAGGGTCTGTCATGTGCCCTCTTACAGCTATACCCACTTCTCTCCCCTTTCTTCGTACTTAATCCCTGCAGCCATTAATCTTGTCTCTAAATCTACAATTTTGTCATCTCAATAATGTCATATAAATGAAATCATACAGGGTTTAACTTTTTGAAATTGGATTTTCCCACTCATTATATCAAAAGTTTGTTCTTTTTATAGCTGAGTAGTATTCTGTGTTCTGTGTACAATAACTTTTTAACCATTCACCTGTTGAAGGGTATATGGACTGTTTCTAGTTGTTGGTTATTACAAATAAAGCTGCCAGGAACATTCATATGCAGGTTTCTGGGATAAATGACCAGGAATGCAATAGCTAGGTTGATTGGTAATTGTATGTTTAGTTAAAATCTTTTTAAAGAAATTGCCTGTTTTCTAGAGTGGCTGTACCATTTTACATTTCCAACAGCAATGTGCAAGTGATTCAGTTTCTCCACATATTTGTCAGCAGTTGGTGTTGTCGTATTTTAAAATTTTAGCCATTTTTCTATGTATATAGTGATATCTCATTGCAATTTTAATTTGCATTACCCTAGTGGGTAATGATATTGAACACTTTTTATTGTACTTATTTGCCAAACTTATTCTTTGATAAAATGTCTGTTCATATTTTTTGTCCATTTCTATTTGGATTATTTATTTTTTAGCTGCTGGGTTTTGAGGGTTCTTCATATATTCTAGATAATAGTCCTATTAGACATGTAGTTTGCAAATATTTTCTCCCATTCTGTAGCTTAGCTTTCCTAACCTTAACAGGGTCTTTCACAGAGCAAATATTTTTTCATTTAATGAAGACCAATTTATCAGTTTTCATTTTTATGAATTGTCCTTTTGGCATCAAGTCTAAGTAAGAATTCTTAGCCTAGTCCTCAATTCCAAATATTTTCTCTTAGTTTTTTCTAAAAGACTTTTAGTTTAACATTTTGCATTTGTGTCCATGGTTAATTTTGAGTCAATTTTTTTTTTTTTTTTTTTTTTTTTTTGCCAGTGGCAGTCGGCTTGTTCCAGCATCATTTATTGAAAAGGTTATCCTTCCTTCATTGGATTGCCTTTGCATCTTTGACAAAAAGCAGTTTAGCATATACATATTGGACTACTTCTGAGTTCTCTATTCTGTTCCACTGATCTATGTGTCTACCCCTCTGGCAATACTGTATAGTTTTTATCATACCTATATAACCAGTCTTGAAATTGGGTAGACAGATTCTTCCCATTTTATTCTCTTTTTCAAAATAGTTTTTACCTGTTCTAATTTCTTTGCCTTTCCATATAAATTTTATAATAATCTTCTCTTTATCTAAAAAAAAAAGTCTTGCTGGGATTTTGATACATAGAACACTAAACCTGTATATCAATTTGGAGAGAATTAAAACTTTAACTATTTTGAGTCTCCCAAACCGTGAACATGTTATGTTGTCTTTCTATTTGTTTAGATCCTCTTTGGTTTTGTTCATTACTGTTTTGGGTTTTTTGTTTGTTTGTTTTTTGGTTTTCAGATAGCATGCTACCTGAAGTACTGTATTTTTGTTAGATTTACACCAAAGTATTCAATTTTTTGAATGATTGTAAATGGTATTGTGTTTAAAATTTTAGTGCCCACATGTTCATTGCTACTATATAGAAATCCAATTAAGTTTTGTATGCTTATCTTGTATCCTGAAATCTTGCTGAACTCATTTATTAGTTCTAAGAGGTGTATTGTGTGTTCCTTGGGATTTTTTACATAGACAATGATATCACAAGCCTATGGTGACTGTTTTATTTCTTCATTTCCAAATTATCTGACTTACATTTCCTTTTCTTGAATTAATGACTGGCTAGAACTTCCAGCACTGTGTTGAACAAGAGTGGTGGAAGCAGACATCCTTCATTGAATTTCATTCTGTTTATCTCTCCAGTTTATTGAATTTACTTCCATCTTCAAATTTTATTTAATCTTTAAGCGTTCTGACCAGTGATCGCTATTACTCTGTGTGTTAATTTGCACACAAGGCTGCTGCCTTGTAAGATAAACACGCATGCCTTCTATTCCTTTCAGTTCCTAAAGACAATATTAAACATTACTACAAAAATATGACTTGAGAAACACCAGTTTTAAGCTCTCTTGTCTTGGCATAGACAATACTGAATCCTTTCTGTATAAGATCATTGATATTACAGTAATAAAATAGTCAAACAGGAAAATTCCAATGGAGCCACAAGTGAACAAGTCAACTGCTTCTATAAAGTGAGGTAGGAAAGGGAAGTAGGAAGAAATTTGATAGTATAAAGCAGAGAATAACTGCAGAACGAAGGTCTCACTAGTAATGACAGGAAACTCTTTAGGGTTTATGGGGCCTAGAAATTATAAAATAAACAGGCTGGGACCCAGAGGTCATTCATACTTTAGCTCCATCAATAACTAGTATACAACCTGAGCACATGTCTTTACTTCTTGAAGTCTTGCTTGATGTCTTTAATTTTAATGTAAGGATAAAACTATCTACCTCAGAGAGTTAGTTTATGAATTAAATGAGGTAAAGTATAATAGTTATATGGTATAATTAGTCTGGTACATAGTATCCAGTAATGATTTCATTTTCCTTTTTCTCCCATTGTTCTGCTAACCCAAAATGTTTTATAAAACTTTGCTAGTACAAAGAAACAGAGAAGGTGGCATCTTGTAGAAGGTACTTGACATCATGTGAAATGAACATAGTAATGCTGTTCAGTAGAAAGGACAAACACAAATACCTATTGAAATACCCATATTTGAGATATTATATTTTAAATATATGTACTGAACATCTTTATTTATTTAAATATATCTACTGAACATATATATTTAAATATATCTACTGAACATCTTTAGACTGATATTTCTTACACAATGAGGAAACAATCTAATATTGAGGGTGAGGAACCATGAAATAAGAGAAGGACCAACTGGTAACTACAGGAGCAAAAACAGGAGACAGACAATTGAAACCATAGTGACTCTGTCTAAGATTTACTCTAATGAAGAAAAATTGGTAGTTTAATCCAGAACTGTACTAAAATTATTCTTAATAAAACCAGTAGCTGACTATTCATTGTTAGGCTATAGCCTTATTGTTCCTGGATCTTGATAAATGGCAGATACTGATAAAGGAGAGATATTTTATTATATTTTATTTTTTATTTTAATTTTGAAAGCTTTTATGAGTTATGTTCTCTCTTTGTGATGAGGACCTCTACCCTTTTGGGTGTGACACTGGTTATATGATTGTGTTGGGTTTATTAAAAACTAAGCCATACAGGAAAGACTCAAAATTATTGCAAATGTATGGTGGTGGGATGAACTGGGAGATTGGAATTGACATATATACACTAATACGTATATAATAGATACCTAATAAGAACCTGCTGTATAAAAAAATAAATAAAATTACATTAAAAATTTTTTAAAATTATTGCAAATGTCAAAGAAGATTAGAGTTGAAGTTTAACCCTGAGCAGTATTAGTCTGTCATAAAAAATTATTCATATTTGCTGACTGAAATTATTGCTTCAAAAACAAGGCTGAAAGAGTGCATTTTTCTGGGTGGTTTAATAGTTGATCTTTGACTCTTACCTCCTCCAAATTTTATAAAATATTTTTGAATATTCCCGATAAAGAACTAGGTTGCAGATCAAGATGCTCCATCTGGCTGTTGCCCTTTTAGTTGGCAGGGGCTGATGAGCTGTGTAATTAGATGAGTGTTCCCACCAATAAAAGGGGTGCATTAATGTTTTTCATCTTTTCCATTATCGTACACTTAACTATGAAGCATACACTCATTTGGCATTCTAAACACTTTTGACTGATTTACAATGTCAGTAAAATTTAAAGATTATGCATTCCAAAAGATAAGAGGGAATTAATGTCTTAGGAAAAGTTTTTAGCATAGCCCCTCTTGCCAACATTAATTTTTTTAGCATTAGTGTGTCTCAGTGTACAGAAGCAAGTAAACATGGATAAATGTAATCCAAATTAAACTGCTGAGAATATTATTTTCCATTTGGTTTGCTCTGGGTTTATAAGTAATAGTTCTTGATGTATACTTTGAAGTATGTCCTGACTTTTATTAGCAATGCCAAAATAATGTTCAAAATGCTCCATTACATGTTGTCACATGTTCACTTCGGACATGCTAGTTTTTTCTTCCCTGCAACACATAAAGATTTAAACCAAATGAACATCAATAAAAAACAATAAAAGAAGTATAGTATGAATTTCAAAGGTGGAACATCAGAGTACCTCTTGGTATTTTGGAAATTATATGTTGTCTAATAAGAAATAATCTGAGATTTTCCTCAATCTATTTTAGCTTTACTTACAAATTTAATGCACCTTATAATAAAGGCTATTCAAACAATTGAGAAAGTTCAGCTTGAAAATCTAGTTGACCAAAAGATTTGCCAGTTATATAAAATGCTCCCTACTCTTACTTAAATCACATTATGGACATATCAGGAAAAAAATAATAAATGTTATTTAGAGTGTGTTATATATTATTGAAAGTAAAAATCAATATTTTAAAGTTAAGGTTTATATAAGCTTGGCAGGACTTTGCTTTACAAAATAATTAAATTTGGCTTTTAAATCATTCATTCATGATTTATAAAAGGCAAATCTGCTATTTTAGGGGTTAAGTGAGTTTTTAAAATAAATATTTAGAATCTTAGAAAGGCATTTTTAGCTGTCAGGGAAGAAATCAGATTTTTAGCTAACAAAGGATCTTCAAGGCCTGAGTAACTTTTTAGTCAGGTTGCATTTTGAGTAAACAGACAGAATTGCTTCATGGAAATTTAGCGTGAAGAGTGGGTGTGTTTGATGCAGACACACATCACTCGGCTTTTGGAGAAAATGAGTATCCACATAGGATTAGGACACAGACATTCCTAGTTAAGGAGTCAATGAGCAGAGATTGTTAGGTGGCAAGTTTTTATTATGCCAAACTATAACCAAAGGTGATTTTTCTCCTCGGGAATGTAGCTGGCTATTTATTTGACTCTTGAAAACTCTCACATACTGGATGAGAAGAGAATTTTCTTGGTTTTATTTGTTGCTTTCATTTTGATTCATTTTGAGTCATTATTTTAAGTTCATTTCTCATCAGATATGGAGGAATCATTTAACCTTTGGTTTTAGAATCTCAAGATGTAATTATTCATATTTTCCTTAATAAAAGTCCAGACAGAAAAACCATTAAAGAATTGGTTAATGAAGAAGCCACAAAGATTTTACACTTACCAGGAATTATTCAGGTATATTATGAACTAGACCAGTGTTTAAGTGTTCTGTTAAAGCTCTGGGAATTGATGAAGCTTCCCCAAATACCCTTGTGAAGGAGGGGTGTTTGGGTTAAGGGGTGGGGACAAAGTGGACAGTAATGGTGTGGATCCCCTGCTTCATTCAGAATAATTCCGCCTTTATCTTTTACATATTCATCTTCTGTGTAGGCTGTCATTTAAGAAAAAGTTCAGATGAAATTTAAATACTACTGGCTGAATTCTCAAATTTGTATGTTTTAAGAAAAAGAAGATATTGACTAGAATTTAATTCAATGCAGTTGATCAACAAATCTATCAATTGATTTTCTCCTATGTGCCTAGTGTTTTTCTGAGTATTTTAAATTATTCAAAGAAATAAAACCATAAAGTATATTCTATGATTTAATAGTTTTTTTTTTTTAAAAAAAGGAACAAAGGAAAAATTGTAACTGTAGAGTTGTCCACTGAATTCTCCTTAAGTAGAGAAAAACCTTTGTTTAGAAACAAGCTCAAATGGACATGTGTGCTAAATCCTATGAGGCCCTTGTTGATTTGCTTTTCTTAACTAATAGAGGACTAGTAAATAGTTAAACCATCCTAAGAAATAAAGAGGAATTTAGGGTTGGGGGAGTAGTTAGAGAAGAGGGGAAAAGAAGTACTCAAGGTTATAATTGGAGAAAGAAAATGCAAATTCAAGAGAGAAGAGATGTAGGAAACAAGGAACAGTTCTGAATAAACAGTAAATACATCTGAGTAGAATGTATTAAGTTAAAATAAGCTATGACACATAATAAAAAATTTCTATCTGAATTTTAAGAAATAAAATTTCTTAATTTTGTGTACAATGCTGTGAGGAAGTCCAGGTCACATGTAGAGAAATGAGAAAGAATGCCCAAGTAGCAAAGATATGGAGATAAATAACGGATTATGTTTTTGTGAAAAAATTCGCAAAGCAGACCAAGTGTAGAATATTGAGAGGACAATGTCACAAAGAAGGAATATAGCACACAGCATTTCAATATATTTGAATATTTTATTATGTAAACGGTTATCTGATTTCAATATCACGAATAGAAATCATAAGTCAATGAATATACTTGAATTCAATTATTCAGTGGTCATTCAGACTACACAGCACAGAGTCAGAGGCTCGCAGTGACTTTCCACCAAAGCAGGGAATTGAATGATTTTCTTTTCACTCTAAATTGAGGCTCTATTTTAAGCTACCTCAGCACCTCCTCCTTTTTCCATCCTATACTCTTTAACTTTTCTTAGTGCTAATACAACCCTCCAGTAAGCACACACAAAAATAAATGTTGATGAATGAACCTCTCTAGCACAATGACAGGTGCTCTCTTAGGTGCTAAGATTACACACTTGAATAAGAAATGCTTCTTATCCACAAGAAACCACATTTCAGCAGACTACATCAAAATATCCCACTCTTTCACCTGAATCTATTTTGAGGATTTTGTCTTTTTCTCAGTTGACTTTTTATCTCTTTCAACTCTTTCGTTGACATTATTTCAACATTCATGACAACAGTTTTCACACAAAAAAGTCTCATAGAGGGACAGACAAGGATTTCTCCAAAATCAACTTCATAAACTTATGAAAAGATTATTTATTTCCCTTCACACAGATATTCTTGGATATTGGATGGTTAATATCTTATGTATTTTATATTTTCATACAAATGAAGTATCTTTTGAAGTACCTATTCCATTGTAGCAAATAAGAAAATGAGTGATATAATCATTAAGATTTATTAATAGTAATTCTTTATGACATAAGTGAGAACATCACTACAAACAAAATTCAGATTATAAGATTTTAGCCTTCTGTGATCATGTTCATACATGAGTGAAAAACTTATTTTAACCTGTACCATATTAAAATGGTCAAGAAATGTAAAACCCAGATGTAAAGGAAAATACTTCGTTTTTACTGCTTTCAAAGCTTTTGTCCAAGCAATCCTAGAGTATAATGGTTTATCTTCATATGAAACATGATTTAGAAAGTTAGAAAAATGAAAAATCTTCCAAAATAACAAGTTTGTGTTTTTTAGACTCTTTATAAATATAATACGGAAATAATCTCCTCAGAGTGGATGGCTTTAAGCATGAACTTTCCCTGTGGTAAAATACCACTGCTTTGTTTTTTGCAGAAAACACAAAGTATAAAATGTTCAATAAATTGTTTTAAAACGTATTCCCATGCTGTAGAATGATGAAACAGATTTGTAAGTTCACTCAGAGTAACAGCCTGTGTTATGAATTTGATCACGGAGTCAGAACAGTCTAGACTTCTGCCAGGTATCAGCTGAGGATCTTGAGCAATTACTAAACCTCCCTGTAAATGGGATAATCACACGACTTACCCTATGGGGTAGTCATGAAGATTAAATGAGTTAATATATGTGAAGCCCTTAAAACAGTGTCTGACACATTGAAAGTGGTATTAAGAATAGTTTTTTGTTTATGCTTATTGTGATATATTAAAACAAATTATAAGTACCATTGATTTGCTACATAGAAATCTCATTTCTACACCTCCTCCAGAAAGATGTTAACAGTTTAGTACACAAGGTTTTTTTTCTTTTTAAATTTTTAATCTTTTCCCCCAGCTATAGGCACAGCTATCCCTCTCTCTGTCTCTCTGTCTGCCTCTGTCTCTCTTTCTCTTTCTGTCTCTCTCTCTCTTTCTCAACAGGGAAATGTGCTGTAACATCCTCTTTATCTATTAATTTATTATGGCTATGTATGCTCCATAATATTACACCTAAATATTTGTAGACGACCTTTTAACTTGGTTTGCAATATTTGTTGGAAATATTTTCCTAGTTTGTCAAGGTTTTTTCCTAATTTATAAGATTTTTGACATACAGCCCTTTTGTAACTGATTTTCTTAACATATTCTTGAAGGAAAGCATGAAAGTGATGAAATTTTGGTTGCCATAATCTCCAAATATGGTGTTACTCTTATCATTCTACCATTTTCTCTGAGATATCCTTTGGGGGAAAATATGGTCAATTATTCCTAAAGACATTTAAATTGCTGGAGGTATACAACTTTTCAGTCTTGCTTATCTGGCTGTATGAGCCCACATGTGAAGATCGGGAGCCAGAAAATATTCATGGGCGGGCTTTGGTCTCTCTTTGTCACACTCTTTCCCATTGATGGTGAGCAATGTTATGAAAAATGTAAAGTTTAGGTCACTCCTATGAGGTGGCTGTGCTATAATTTGTATGTGTGTATGTGTGTACACAAACCAGTTTTTTCTTATGATAAATATCTGTGCAGGAACTTATCAAAATTCTTGATTATCTCCTTATGATGGATTATAAAACTTGTGTCAAAGGTAACACATGTAAAGGGACTTGCTGTATCTGTCCAACACCTATTGTTTGGACTGTACAGCACCTCCCTGCTGCATCTTTTGGCAATGGTGCATCGTCCTTTTCTAATCATGTGATTCCCAAAGAACCTTCCATGTGCTTATTTAACTCTTCTCTTGCAGCCACTGTTCATTGGCTAGGGCCAACAATTTACCCAGTATAGGTCATTGAGTGTCTTCCCCGCATTTATGGACAAGGGGCTAAGGTGGAGCCAGGTTAGTACAAAATGTAAACACCAAAGCTACTGGAGGCCCTCATTTCCACAATGCAGAGCAAGTCAAAGTGACTTGTATTGAGTCATAAAAACAAACTGTTGTTCAGAAACCTGTAACAATTAACTCCCACTAGAGCAGAAGATGAGGGCGTCCTGATGGAGTGTTTTATTTCTCTCAATTTAATGGTAATTCCATTTTTAATTTTTTGAGGAACCACCAGATAGTTTTCCACAATGCCTGTGCCATTTTACAATCCCACCAACACTGCTCAGGGTTCCAATTTCTAGCAAAGCACTGTGTTTGGCAAATATTAGGTACTGTAGCAATGAATATGTGAATCAAGGGCCTTCTTTGTAAACTTGGAGATTTCTGAGTAGTCTTTTGGCATTCAATTCACTTTTCCCTTCAGAGTTTGTGAAAGTCTGTGAAAAACCCTATAGGCTGCCCAGAACAGCATTAACATCATGCTCTAGGAAACAAATCCTCTTTGCTCATATGGAAACTATCTCCTCCTGACCTCTTTATTTACTGAAACCTAATAGGGCTACATCACATCTTAGGCTGCTCTTTGTAAACTGGCTGATTTTGGGTTGCAGAATGCAACCTAAAGTGTTTTCATAGCTCACACTGAGAACATTTTTACTGAGTTCTTATATAACGTGAGCCATATAATAGGTCCTAAGAGTTCATCAAGAGGTTGCTGCTACCTTCATGTCATTATTATTATTATTATTATTATTATTATTTTGCTTTTTGGTGCATATTGTGGGTGAGTTCTATACATGAGCTATAGTTATTTACTCCTGACATTTTACAAAATAATGCTTAAGTGATGGAACTTGCACTTTAGAGTCAGACCACACGGGTTCAAAATTCAGCTCAGCCACTTACCAGGTCTTTGATTTTATACAAATCACTTTATTTTCTAAGAATCCATTTCCCCATATAGAAAACAGGGATATATCAGGATAGTTGGGAGGATTAAATAATATGGTTTATATTAAATATGTAGCCCAGTGTACATTAAAGAGTAATCAGTGATTAATATCAAACTATTGTTTTATTATTAAATATAACATTTATTTTTCCCTGTTTAGCTTACCTTTAGATACTTAACTAATGTATAACATTCAAAGTGAGAATTCAATGACAAAGTTATCTCTATTTTTCTTGAGATCCAGACATCATCATCTAAACAGAAGTAATTTTGGTTATTATTGTTAAATCATATGTTAGTACTTTCAAACTTGAAAACTACTCAGCTTGACTTAGATATATATTTAATTCTGATTTAACTTTTATTCCAGGTTCAAGCATACATGTTTCATTTAGGGAAGACAGCTAGACAAGGATTACTTTTGGTAGATTTTTAAAAGAATTTTTCATGAAGAAAGAACAAAATAACATCTGGACATCTGGTATAATTCTAAGCCTACAAACACATAATTTAAACATTTTTTTTCTCCTACAGAGAACTATAAAATTGCCACACACCCTCTATCCTCCCATTTCTCATGCATAATGTATCAGTAACTTTCTTAAGATCTATTGCATTAAGGACAGAATTAGTGAACATAATGTACTTAAAAAAAGGCTATGCTTTTCTTTTTCCTTAGAACCCTCCACACATACTCCAAACAGGTTTACCCTTTTATGCTTCTAGAAAATCACTAAGACATGGGTTAAGATTTGGGGATCATGTATCTTTGGCTGTGGTTGGGCGAGAAAACATAAGAAGGAATTGTTGGTGGGGGATATGCAATCTATAAGTAAGTACTTCTACTAGAGATAGAGGAATCCTAAGTATTGTAAGCTATAAGATCCTAGTCTGTGGATTGCACTGGGCAGAGAAAGTCTAAATAAAATCAATATAAAGAGTTCTTTGACAATTTTATTATTTTGATTAACTTGTTTTTATCATTTGTTTATGTTAATCGTTAAAGTTTCATTTCCAAAATCAGTGTACTTCGAGTGGTGATGTTGCAGATGGATCTGGCATAAGGATGGCAGAAGCAGGATGTCTCTTCATTGAGAGATGGGTATCAGCTGTGACTTGGTACCAGGAATCCAGTGCCAGTAACCAACATTTACATTTCCTGTTTTGCCTTCCTTACCTATCTTCCTTTCCTGTCTTCCAACTCTACTCTAATATCATTGTTTCCAACCACTTGTGGGAACCACACATTATTCACCTTCACTTTTGCCTCTGCATTGTAGATTCTCTATCTTAGGTACCAGTCCCTCTTGCTAGGTCTATAAATATACTAGCATCTTTCACATCCCTTCACTCTGACTTCTGCTCAACCAATTTCATCATTCTCTTCCATTTTGATTTAAATTTCTTGATTAAGTAGTCCATATACTCTGTCTCCACTTTCCTTCTTCCCATTTATGCACACACCATTAAAATTCAGTAGCTCTTCTCATCTTTTTAATGAAATTGTTCTCTTAACAGTTCAGTAAAATATCCTAAATATAGTAACTAGTTAACTCATTATAATATAGTTAGCATGTATGTTCATCTCTGTGGCCAAACTGTGAGCTACTTGAGTCCAGGAACTGTGTCTTTTTGATTTTTGTGACCCAGGCACCTAGAACTGTGTCTGGCACATGATAAACACTCAATAATTATTTGTTGAATTAAATATTCAAACTTCTTGATAAATAAAACCTTCTGACATTTTAGTGGGGAAGAAAATCAAATCTGAAGTTACCTTTTAAAATCCTCAATAGATCCTGTGGAATAAGTTAACTACCATTATCTCTGTTAAGAAGTGAAAAAATTTGTTAAAAGTAAATTCATATTTCTTGAGTGTTTTTTCCAGGCACTACTTTATGGGATTTACACACATTTATTCTCTCAACAATCCTGGGTGTTCAGAATTATGATTTTCATTTTTACTATTAGAAACCTGAGACTCACAGTTTAAGTAATGTACTTAAGGTCACACAAGTTATGAGCAGCAACAGGAGGATTTCAGCCAATATCTGATTGATTCTAAAGTTGATATTCTTTCCACTCTCCTTTCCCAACATGTTTAGTAACATATGTCAGCAGCCTTCCAACTTGGGCATGCGTACTTCTGGGATATCTGAAGACTTTCCAAGGGATTCATTGCTCTGGAGAGTCTTAGGGACTCAATTTCTAGTCAGAGGTGTCATGTGGGTTCTGCTTTCTCCCTTTCCTTTCACATCTACCATTCTTCCCACTTTAAAAAGAAAAACATCCTAATCTCTAATCTCACCATGGAATATTGTCCCAGAGAATTAAAAAAAAAGCAACTTCATGGTGACAAATAAAAAAAAGACAGTTGACAGTCCTAAATATCAGTGAGTGTCTAGGAAATGTTCTTTCTTTATTAAGGTGCCATCCGTGTCTCAGTTATATTTTTTTCATGGAAAAGGAGCTAACATGTTTCAGATCTACTGATGAATCAGTATTAAATCTGCAAGTGTAAGAAAAATAAGTTAAATGAATAATTTATAAAAGTTAACATTATAATATAAAATAATATTCTATATTTTCTTCATCACTATTTCCTACTTGTAGATAAAACTATTTCTTCACTATTTTTTCTTAACATGGGCAAAAGTCTTCTGTCCACTGTCACTCCTCACCACTTTTTCCTCATTTATCAATTCATGTTAGATTTTGATCAATTTAATATGATGTGTGTTATATAAGACTTAAAAACAATGACTAACACACCATTGGCAAGCCACGCCCTAAAGTGGCCAAATACTTTCTCTTCTTTACGCTATTTTTACTGAATCCTTACTCACTCTAGCAACAAGAAATATTTATTCATGAACGCATCAACCAGTTGGAAGAAATCTCCATCCATTTTATTATTAAACAACGTATTCCTCATAAAATTGTACTTTTATTATAATAACTATCAATGTTTAGATTATACTTATATTGTTTCGGTCAATTGTACACCTATAATATTTGAAAAAAATAAATCTTAAAAAAAATGTTTTAACTCACAACCTGAAGTAATAGAAAGTTAAATGAAAAACATTCAAATATATGTTACAGCAAAGTAGGTTAGAGTGATTTTAAGCATAAAGAAATGTTACAATAGAATAAAATTATGTGGGGGAAAGTGGGATGGAAATATGAGTTCAAAGAGAGAAAGGGAAGAGGTCAAAATAGTAACTTAAAAAAATTTGCTCATGTCTTTTAAAAATGAGCAATGATTGGTGTTAAAACGCTGCAATATATGTTACATTGGATAGATTAAAGTGAAAAAATTTATTTTAAAATGTCTATATTTAAACTGCATCAGAAATTACCACATTTATAACTATTTAAGCTTTGAAAAAATACAGATGTTAACTTATAAATGTGCCAAGGAATAGAAGTGTTTTCGGAATTCTTTTAAGAGTTACGCAAGCCAAAATTATGAAGACGACTTTGTAAAAGTGATAGAATGTGGTGGGGAGTGCCCTGAACATACACAGAAAACTCTTGAAGTCTCTGGCAACTTCCACCTTCCCTAAGGACTCACTAATCCTGTGAATTTGGGCAAGTTACTTAACTCTTCTGGGTTTCGTTATCCTCATCTACAAAGTGGGGATAAGCACACCCGCTTCACAGGTTGTTGGAAGAAGAAGGGAGCTCATCTATGTAATGCAATTAGCACAGTCCTGGCTCACAGAAGCACCTCAGTAAATAATCACTACTCGTACTTTTACTGGTATTATTGTTATATTTTAACAACCAGGCTCTAATGGCTCTGGTATCAATTTGCAGTGAATTTGCAGGCACTTAGGAAGGGCAGGCCTGTATCAGTTCTCCATATCCAAATTTCCTTCACTTAGTGGGGGTACAAATGGTCACATTTTGCTTAAGTGCAAATCTGTTTCTTGTTTAAAATTCTTCTGGCCTTTCCTGTAACTGCCTCTCCAGTGCTCTTCCTTCCTCTCCCCAAACATTGGCCCTAGGCCCACTCTAAAGTTTCTCTCTTCACTTTTATCCAGAACTGCTGGTCTCAGCATGACCTCTCTACCATGTTGACTGCCTTCATCTCTCCCCATGCTCAGTCCTGCTCCCCTCCAACACAATTTAGCTTCCTTCCAACTTTGCCCCTTGGGCAAGAGGAGCCCTCATTCCATCTTGAGCAAACTCCTCATTTTTATGGAGTAACTCTATGCAAAAGTATTCTGAAACTAAAGGTTATGCATCATTATGCATCATGTTTTAATTCGTTAAAATGTTAAAGTTTTCAAAAGAAAATGCTGATAAACAGGCTGAGTTTTAAGTCAGCTTCTCAGCAAAAATGCATTATGTCAATCAAGTAGCAGGAAACCAGTAGAGGCTATTGTACACTTTATCCACTTTTGGTCACTTTAGTTGTGAGCTGTATCTTACACTCAGTCATGTGATGAAGCAGTAATGTCTAGAAATATGGTAAGGGATTGGTAAAGAAGGAGTCTCAAATTTCTGAGAAGTGTAGAAAATATAACAACACACTTCTTTTACAGCTTTATTAATAAGTTATCTGAATAAATTTATATCATATTATTAAGTCCACAAGGACAGCTGCAAAATGTTAACAGAGAAGTAGAGGAGCTAGCTGTACCAGAAACATGGGATAAGAGTTTTCTTCCATGAAACAGAAATGTAGGCACCTTCCCTTCACTTGGCAATTTGACATGCCAATCATTCCTCTCCAGCCCTTGCCCACTTAAAACACCTTATTTTATATTTGATACATACAAATAAATATACATGGTATATATGTAAGTTATGAAGCACAATGATGATGATAAAACCTTTGTGAATTTACCACCTAACTTTAAATAATAGAGTATTATTCTGTGTTATCTCCCTGTGCCCTACCCAACTTTTCCTATACTTTCCGCCTTATCTCCTGCCATTCTCTATCTGCTTGAGTCAGAAATGATTTATGTAGCCTCATCCAAATGTTTCTACTCATTCTATTTTTTTCATCACTTCTCTTGCTCTTTATCTGTTCAAATCTATCCCACTCATCATAGGCCATGTCAAATGCTAGCTCTTCCATTACAATCTTCTGTACCACCCTCACTCAGAGCAGTATTCCTTCTGTGTAGCAGTATTCCTTCTGTGTACCTGCTACTTTCCTTCCTGAAACAGTAACTCATGTTAGCTAATTCTTGGGTGCTTTCTGTTCATTCCTTCAGCAACTTACTGAGCACTCACCAGGTGTCAGCGTTGGTTGGTCTGTGTGCATGCGATTAGGCAAGAGCTGTGCGTGCTCCTTAATAGGCATCATCTCCAGCCCTCCTTACGGTCATTCATCCTGTGTGCCAGCCCTGGTGTTATCCGCAGTTTATAAATGAGGATACTGCGACCTGGAGAAGTTAAGTGACTTGCTGAAAGTCACACAGTGAGTAAATACGTGGGGAAACTGAGACTAGCTTCAGAGCCCACGTACTCCTAATGCCAGACTCTTCACCGCCACAGTGACCCGGCTGGCTGAAAAGTCACAGCTTAGACTATTAGACACATAGACACATAGCTGTCTTTTGGTCTGAAGATAATTCCTAAGCCTCCTAGGTACAATCTGTTCTTGGTCAGAGTTCTTTTGGGTCTTTCCTTTCTCTGTCCAGGCAGCAGTTTTCTTCCCATTTGGCTAGTGCCGGTCGTTTGTTGAATGACACTGCTTTAAAACGCTCACATTTTCTTTGATCCCTGTGGTCTAAATGGCTGCATTTTACAGACTCAGAAGCATTTAGTGTCTGTTAAGAAAAAAGATAATAACCTTCAATTGCCTTTCCCAAATTATTTACAGATTTCAGTTACCAACTGAAAAGAGGGCCTTCATTCGAATATGAATAAAAGAAATGATGTAGCATTTACTCAACGTTTCATTTTTTTCTTCTTGGTTCTTTTTACCTCGCAGCTGTTCAGTGTCCTTTCTCTTATGTCCCCACTGTATAGCAGCCTTACCAGTCTTGGCAGAGGAGAGATGTCTATCCCAATAGGAAAATTGGACTCTCTCCTGTCATTTGCTTACAATTCACCTACCCTAAGCTCTGTTTCCAAGGATACTGGCCTTTCCATGCTGAAATGACTGTAAGTGCTAGAGAGCTCATGCATTTTCTCTTTGAGACACATCAGTACATTAAAAATACGTTCCATTTATAGCTTATTCTGATTATAAGAATAATATGCATTAACTAAAGAAAGTTTGGAAAATTTGGGGAGTATAATTTTCTTCCTCCTTATCTTTCTGTTTATTTTTACAGAATTAGAATTATATTGTTTATATAGTTTATATATATTTTATACATGAACTATATTTTCTATTTAATATTTTAGTAAGAATGTTAAAATAATAAGGTAGAATCCTGTAGGAAAATATTAATAAATTTGGCCATATAAAATTGAAATTCTTTCAATAGAAAAAATGTTATAGATATGTTAAAAAAAGACAAACATCAGAAAAATCTGAAATCTATAATAGATAAAAGAACTGTAAACCAAATAAAGAGCTCCCACAAACAGATAAAAGAGATGAACAAACTAATTAAAAACAAAGAATGTAAGCCATCAATTCATAGTAGAACCACACCCTAACAGCACTGTATGTTTCCAATCTTTAAATCATTTTCAATCAGGCTTTTAAAAAAGGTACATTATTATTTAATTTGTAATTCTTTCATTATTAGTATTAGGTCACTTTTTAATATAACATTTACAAAAGGAGTTGTGGTCATGACTGGAATTTCAGAATAAAGGCAGAGAAACTATTTGTCATTGGTAACTTGCAGTTATACCATGTAGGTAGCTAACTGCTTGCCTACTGGTCTGCAGGTTCCTTGATGTCAGCGACCATTTCTTTTTTCTTCAGCATCTGATTTAGAGCATGGGGATAATATACTCCAGCACATATTTTTGGAAGAAAACACAGAAAACTGATGTTATCAAGGCTTTATTATATAAAGTGTGCATTGTCTAAAATTAATTGGTAATGGTGTCACCATGGAAATAGTTGCTGTTTTACTCTTTGTTCAAAGAAATTTAATATTTCAACTTCAGCACATGAGGCATAGGGGTGTGATCAGCAATCCATAGAAAAAGGGCACGATCAACATGATGTTGCTTAAGGTTTATCTGGTTAGATTTTTTGCTAAGTCATTATAAGTGACCTGTAAAAGGAGACTTGGGAATAAGATGATTATGAAATAAGGCAGAGTACGAAAAGAATAGTGGAAAGAGAGGATGACCAGAAATTAATTGAAAAGTGGGGGAAATTTTAGCAAACTAAGCAAAAGAACTAAAGACAAGGAAGAGCACCTAATGAGTTATACAATTTTGGCATCTATTCTGCTTTATAGACTCATTCAGTACATTCATGTCTATTTGGGCCCAGATCCTGGGGTCATGGCTGCTCTTAGAAGCCATGTGGGTGGAAGCTGAGAGAGTACCCAACTATGACAGCATTGGCTAACGTGTTGTTATTTCTGTGTCAAAGGTGATGGCATGCTGAGGTGCTACCATTATGTTGCTGCAGCTTTCCTAGGAAATTTGTGATTAAATTTTAGGATGATTTTTTAGATTTTAGTAAACAAAACATAACTCCTCACTCCTTTAAGTGTGTGCTGTACATAGTGACTTTTTTTTCAAAACAGTTTGAAAAGGGAGAAAAAGAGTAAGTTTATAGTGGAGAAACTTGACAAACTCTACCTCAGCTATATAATCAAGGTTAACATCTAAGGTGGTAAGTCATGTTGATAGTATGAACTCTTGATATGATGTGGTGAAAAGTGTACTTTGCCTTTCTGTTCTTCCTCCTAATCCCAGTCTAAACATGGAGAAAATATCAGACAGATCTCAACTGAGAGACACTCTAAAAATGGTCCAGTACTTCTCAAAACGATCAAGGTCATCAAAAACAAGGAAACATAGTTTCACCATTAGGGGTTGGCAGTCTTGCTGCTGAAAAGGAGGGTTAATTGGGACATTATATTAAAAATCACATTTTGAAAATCGTAAAAAATAAATTTTTTTTAATAAAAAGTCAAACCGGGAGTCACTTTTACAAACAGGGAATTGCTAACAATTTCAGAGTTGTGTTAACCTTTTTTGTTATTTAACATGATCTGATCCCAATTTTTATTTGTCAGTAAAAGATGCCTTTAAATATCACAAGTATTGTCAGTTATACTTTTCTTTTCCTAGCTGAATTATATTTTCTTGTACTTTATAATTCTAGAAGACAACACAGATTTTACTTAAACTGGCAATTTAAAAACAAATTCTTTATATATAAAGAACAAGTATAAGTTTAATTTTCTCAGAGTAAGTTTTCTGTTAACAAATTTTTTAAAGAAAGAAACTTCTCATACATGTTCTTCCTCTCACTGTACCTCTGGGTCTACTAAAAACACTCCCTAATGAAAACCTGCAGTTTTCTTTTTCATTCTGCAGTGTTATGTGGAGAAGCCATTAATCAGACCACTGCTGATTTAGTTGCGTGCACTGGCCGTGGTGTAATTTATCACTACAAACCTGTGCTGTGGTCCCCTTTCCTGTTGTTTCCTGGATGTTTCCTTGCCTGTGACAGCACGATGATTGATTTTTTACTTTCTCCAGTGTAAAAAATTGGTAGACACATGTTTTTGTTGCCTATGCTTTTGTATTTTATGGACAATATTAAGAATGAACACTAGGCTAACACAAACTTGAAAAAACATTGTTTTGTAAAAATGTTAAGAAATCAAAAATAATTTGTGATACAATCTCCTAATATATTTCATCATTGTCCTTGAAATTAAAGTCATCAATTGGAAAGCCAAATCACCATTTCTGTTCTTCTATTGCTATGTATATGCTTAACATAGAAGGAAAATAGAAAACAGATTAATCCCATTGGTTTTATTAATTGGTAATCCCAAATACATATACTTGTGGTACCAATTGGGATACCAATTTTTATCTTATAGGTCTATATTTTAAAATGAATATTCTGGAGCTCATTTTAAATTTGGTAAGAGCTCCTATTGGGACTAAAATTAAAATCAATGGTATTTGATAAAAATGTAATGAATAATGAATTAAAACAATGTCATAAAAGCAGTTAGAAAAAATCCTTAACATTATCTTGCAATAAAAAACAATAATAAGGTTTAAAGGTACATAATAGTATTTTTGGACAATAGAAAGGACATATAGGAAGCTAGCAAAATACAGAAATAATTTTGTTCACCATGTTAAGTTGACAACATGTTGACACTCCATGAAAGCATAGACTTCCAAGATCTCAAGGACTGGAAGGAAATCCCAAGGTCAACCACTGCACCAACTCAAGCAGGGCTTGAGACATGGCCATCCATTCTTTACTTGAACTCTTCCGGTGAAAAGGCTGGTGACATGCTTATCAACAGTTCTTCTGTCTTGAACATCATGATGGATAGAAATTCATTACATTAAATCAAAATCTGTCTCCTTGCAATTTCTCTCAGTTTTTCCAGGTTCTGCCTAAAGTGGCTAAATTTTCCAACCACAACACTGTGAGAATCATATGGATTAATGTGTAAATTGCTGGGTAAATTGTTTCTCTTGTTCCTTTTTCCTTTCTTTTTTGAAGCACAGCTTTGATTATATCATTCTGCAATACAAACATTTCCAATGGCTGCCCCATTGCCTACGGAATGTAATCCAACTTCTTTGATTTCTACAATTGATAGTGACCAATATCTATCCTAAACATCTGCATTGTTTTTTTTATTGCTATCTTCCTTAAGGCATTGATCTCTTTCTCCCTTGTATGTCAGTTATTTACACATATGTCAGTTCTCTCTTACTCTACTGTGACATCCTTGAAAGTAGGATCTCTGCTTGATATAATTTTGTACTCCTATGATCTCAATCTTACATGATACATTGTAGCTACTCAATAATAAAAGAATAAATCATGACCTCAAAACATGGACATGATCCATATGGCTTTGATCAAAACAGAACACAATAGAACCATCTCTTCTCTTGTCCTTGACACTGGACTATTATTAATGAAGCTTAAAATTGTTTTTACTATTTTAGCAGCTAAATCATGCTACAAGTTCATTCTGACCTTGCAGTCAACTCTAACTGCCAAATTCTTTCACATGAATTGCTGCTAATCCTGTATGTGTGAGGTTAATTTTTTTTTTAAAACAGAAATGTAGAACTTCATGTTTCTAGCTCTTAAATTTCTCCTTGTTTTTTCTGACCCATGCTGTCAGCCTGTTGAGAATATTTTGAGTCCTGATTACAACATCTCTCCTATTAACTCTCTCTTCTAGATTTGTGTCATCTATAACCTTGATAGTCATGTCTTCACCTTCTTCAACCAAGTGTTAATCAAATGTTGAACATTTGCCTGGCCAAGGATGGAGGTATGGGCACTGTAGCAGACAGACAGATAGCCTTCCAGATAGCAGCAGGCCAGTCTTCAATGTTTGGTACAATCAGTCAATCAGATATGACTATGTCTAAGTACTATCACCAAGTTCAAGAATTTTTCACCTTTCATCAAATATCAGGAGAGATTTTATTAAATGCCTTGTAGAAGTCACAATGTACTACATAATAAATTGTAGTTCTTTGAATACCTATTTATTAAAGTCCTTGAAATTATTGTATTTATTAAACACCTATTGAGTTTGAGGCACTCTACTAGACATGGCGTAAAATTTACCTTTTTGAATACTATTAGTTCTAGACATTATTATCCTAATTTCAAAGATGAGAAAACAGAGTCTCAGAATGGTAAAATACTTATCAGTGATTTCACAGCTGTCAGTTGTCAGGACTAGGCTTCCAACCTAAGGTCCAGCTAATGCAATGCCAAGTCTATACTTAACTGTTCTCTTTGTCTTAGTCCTCATACCCAATCCATCAGCAGCAAGTTCTGCCAGCCCCACCTCCAATATCTATATCCCAGATTCAATCTCTCCTTTCATCTCCACATACTATTCTGGTCCTAGAGGACCATCATCTCTTCCCTGGATCCTGCAATAATTTCCATCTGGTCTCTCTGTTTGCATTATTGCCCACTTATAGCCAATTATCTACGGAACAACCAAAATAATCCTTTAATGCTAAGTCAGATTATGTCATTCCTCCACTTAAACACTTCCAATGGCCTTTCATTGCATTAGCAAAAATTTTAAACATATTTTTATGAACTATATGTCCCTAAAAATATTAGCTTCTGATTAACTCTCAACTCATTGCTACATTGCTTTCCATTTCTCATATTGTGGCCACACTGAGTCTTTTTGACATTCCTTACATATCAAAAAGCTTACTTCTTCATCCTAGAAAGTTTTTCTAGCATATTCTTTTGCAGCTGGTTTTATCTTATATCATGTGCTCAGTTCAAATATCTCTTCTTTAGAGAAGACTTCTTTCATCTCCCTATCTATTTTTCTCCTCCCAGTTGATCTTTGTTATTTTGGTCTATATTATTTTATTCACTTCTCATGTACTTAGTTAAAATTATTGTATTTATTGATATGTTTTTATAAAGACAGTTTTCCCCTCTTAAGTATAAGCTCCATGGTGGTAGAGAATTCTACTGTATTTTTCACTAATATATTCCCCCAAATCTAGCTGATAGTAGACTCTTGGGAAATACTAGTTAAATTAATAAAAATAATTTTCTGATTTCATAAGAAAGAAACTAAAGTAAAAAGTCTTTCTCCTAAAAATATCAAGCATTTTATTAGCCATGTATGTAGCAACTTAGATTAGAAAGAAGGGGAACGAAAAAATGAGTGGGACATAATTTTAAAAAAAAGAAAGAAAAAAGGAAGCGCACATTTTATACCAATGATTCAGGAATACAAATGAAAATAAAACCACATTGAGAAGGAATGTACTTTCACACATCCTGACAGTATTTTTCAATTTCAGGATGTATTATTTCTGGCACACAAATCAGGGAAAATAAATGCAAGTGCAGTGATGGGTAAGAGAAGAAACACAGACAAAGGGAGGGGGATATTGCTTTATTTCTTATAAGCCAACATTTAAAATCTTTCTTCAATAAATTACACAAATTGATCTGTAAAGCTAAGGTTGTATAATAACTTAACAGGCATTAACATCAGTGACAATAGCTCTTGAGTGTTTTTTCTATTTAAAATTATTTTTAAAACTTTTACACTTAACAAAATCATGTTCTATAACTCCAGGAATTAGGAAGAAAAGTATGATTATTGTACATCTAAAAGGCTTAAATATATGTAAATATGCATAAATCTTAGACATAATTTTATAGCAAATTATTTATTAAACTTCTACACATTACTTTGTATGTTATTTATACCTAAGAATTTACGCTGGTAAAGAGAGAGAGAGAGAATACCAAAGTACGAATATTAGGAATGAGAGAATGAACATCATTTCAGTTCTTACAAACATGAAAAGGTTAAAAGGGGAATATTATGACCAAGACTATGATCATAGATTTGACAAATTATATGACATGGGAAATTTTCCATAAAATCTACCAAAGCTCACTCAGATGTACTCTTGTTTGGTTTTGGCCTTATTTTCTCCTATCACAGAAGGGCTTCCATCATAGGGTGGTAGTGCCGAGTATTTGTTTCTCTTTTTCTTTTTTCCTGAAAGACAGCTTTTTTGTACGTCCATAATACCTCCCCCCAAAAAAAAATCCCAGAGAAAAATGCTGATTAACTTTTTTTGGTCAGGTACCTAACTTTTGGCAATTACAGTGACAATTACTTCTGGCAATTACAATTACAATTCCTGGGTCACAATATTCACCCCTTTGGCCATCAGTCTGCATACTGTGATTGGAAGATTCTCAGAGCCACAAAGAGTGGGGCAGGGCATTGCCTCCAGAAAAGGGACAGGTGTCATCAGAGGAAAGGAGGGGGGTGTTTAGCTGGCAAAAATCAACATATGTTCCAAGGAGATCTATAATTAAGGAAATTTCGTGGGAAAGTTTCGGATACTCTACAGAGATCAATTTTGAGCAATATCAGTTTGAAATTAAGTGGTTTGCCTGGGAGTCAGACAAGACCATATTTTGTTTCTCTAGTGAATAGAACTGAAAAAGCAAGCTTACTTCCCTCAGGCTAGATAAGGGTGAATCATTAATAAAGTAAAAGTCTTTGTTTTATTTATCATAATAAATAATTGGGCACAAAACAAAACAAAACAAAAATTAAAAAAAAAACTTACACAGCCCCTGAAAGGGTTATAAAAACATCATTTTAATGATTATAATGTACATAAGTAGAATAATGATTATCATACCACCATCCCTTGACATTTCTGTTATCTACTAATGCCTGGGTCACTTGTTGCATTTCTTAGTGATTTTTAGTTCCTGATTCACTGCTACTTTCCCCAGTACTAATACTATTTTAATTATTGGCCATTTCAATAAACATGACAGTAATCCCTTCAATACCTCACATCTTGCATATCTGAGCCAAGATTTAATGGGTGCCAACTACAATATCCACTGAACATATTTCCTCAATGTCACTTTAAAAAATTCTCCTGCATCCAGATAGGGGGTAAGCTCTTCTGCCACAGCCCCTTCTGAAAGCATCATTGTAGTATCCATCCATGAGATGGCTTTCTGAGTTTTGGAGGTCTCAGAAGTTGTGCTTCTCTAAAGATGTTGAGGAATTGCTAATGTATCAGTAATTAATCGACCATAACTCCTAACATAAGAAAATCACATGCATTTATGTAGCATGAATAGGTTACAAGGAATTTTCATGATCTCTTTCCACAAATGATGAAATGGAAGCTTAGAGAGTAAGTGACTTTGTTTAGATCAGCTTTCCTTAATCTCAGCACCATTGACATTTGGGCCCAGATAATTTTTTGTTGTAGGGGGCTTTCCTGTGCCCTGTAGGATGTTTAGCAGGTTCCCTGGCCTCTACCCACTAGTGCCACCCCACTTGTGAAAAGCAAAACTGTGTTGGTCATTGCCAACATTGCTAAATCACCCCCAGTTGAGAACCACTGGTCTAGAAGCTGGCAGAGCTGTGACCCAAATGATCTTTTAGCTGTTTATTAGTAGGAACTTAAATGTATCTTATAAAAATTATTTTCTGAACATGAAATAAATTTGATGCACTTAAACATACAGATACAGAAACTAGGTATTTCTTAGGAGCACTCCAGGAGGGAGGCCTCTGAAAGTGCTGATATAATGCTATGGCCCAAAGTTTCAATAAATTTATTGAAGTCCTAGATCCAAATATGTGTGTGTTTTGACTCAATAAACAATAGAAAGGCATCTTTAAACAAATTATTTAAAGCTTTGTACACTTAGTCCAATGACAAGTTAGATTCTCCCCAAGACTTAAAAAAAAAAAATGTATTTCTTTAGTGAAAGAAATAGAAAAGGAAAGAATCACGAGAGAAAATGCAATGACCGGACCAGTCGGCCCAGCCCAAATAAATATTTCCTCTCCTTTTCTAAAACAAACACAACTCAACCAAAAGTTTATCTTTTCTTCATTTGGAATTCTATTGTGGTGCTCACATCGCACAGAAAATGTGAAATGTTAGTGAACAAGCATGCCTTGGTAGGGGAACATAAGGCATTTATTACAAACGAATTCCAAATAATTAGTGGAGGAGATCATGAAATGTTCAGAGAGGAAAAAAAGGGCTGAATTTCAAACCAGAGGGGGTCTGAGCCATTAATGGGTAATCTGCACGACTTTTGTTAATCCCCTGGGGCTCCTGTTACAGGTGGTTCATATTTCTAAGCAGTGAGGAATGTGAGAGGAATGGAAAATTTCTCCTTAACATTTTCCACTACCAGCCTTAGCATGAAAAACTGTAGAGCAGATCGGGCAGCTGGTTTATTATAACTTCTAATTCAGAGATGAATCACCACCCAGTATGCCTAACACTTGGTACTCACCAGAGATATTCCTTTCTACATTTCCCTGGTGTAGAATTTCTTTTAGAGAAAGTTTGCAGTTAATTTTTAATATAGACTAGAAATGTTATTTAGGTTTGAAAAGACTGGAGTACTTGAGTCCATGTTCCTATTTGTTAGGTCTGAGGAGGAGATTTCATGTTTTAAAAGAAAAAGTTTACATGTATTTTACATATGAAATGGCTCAAACCTCTGACAATAGTTGCAGTGGAGATGAATTAGAAAGATATGGATTACTTTTCCTATCAATATCATCTGAGTTTTAAAAGTCCTGAAGAAGTATGTAGTGAAATGAGTTTTTAATTTTATCAAACAAATTACAAAAAATAATTTAGATGAGGTAGATCGATGAATGTGTGAACACGTACAGAATCAAGAACTAAAACAAATCAAAACACAAGAGATGTTTTGCTTGCCCCTGAACTAGGAAAAGAAAAATGTTACATTGGCACTTTCATCTTTCATATTCAAATTATGTTTATATTTATTCCCGTGAGCACCAACTACATTCTCCAATTCTAGTGAAGCTGGTCTTTTTATGTTATGAAAATTCCATGTTTCTTTCTCTGCCAGTGTCATTTTACTTTTCCTTTCCAGAGGCCTCTCACTCTCACTTCAGCACAACTTGCCTTATACAACTTTCCTGATATGAATTAATCAAAAGCTATTTGCTGTCAGTTTCTAAATATACGTAGACCTACAGCTTTGCTCCATTCTCTGGAGACTGAAACGAGGTACAGCCTGGGCTCTAAGCCTGGAATCATTAGAGGAGACCTTAAGGAGCTGAGAGGCAAATAGGACTTTAAAGATATGGGGGGTACTTTAATAGGAAAGGAAGAATATAAACAGCATTGTTGTATCTGTTTTTATGTTGTTTCTCTCCCTTTTTTTTGTAATATCAATTTCGAACTTTTTAAGTTTTATATTAAAAACTTGGAAAACACAGTCAAATGCTTCCTTAGTGCTGTTAATATATGATCGTGGCAGCAATTTGTGAACTATTATCTCCATCTCCTATCTCTTTTCTTCTAGTGATTCCTTCTCTCCATTGCCACTAAAATTCTTTTGCTGATATGCACATTGTATTCCATCATTCCTCTGCCTTAAGGATTTCATTGGCTCTCCTTTCCCTGCAGAATAGAGTCCAAACTCCTTAGCATGTTATGCAATTAAGCTTGTTCACTGTTTGATCCCCACTCACTCTACAGCCTCATCTTCTGCAACTCCCCAGCTCCTTCTCTGCACTCAAGGGCCCAAATATTTGCAGGTCCTCAAATACATCCTGATATTTTACATACCTCTATAATAATAGCTAATGCAGTTCTAAGTACTTTCTGTAGATTATCAAGCAACTCTTTGAAGTAAATACTATTATACACATTTTGTAGAAGTAAGAGAACTGAGCCACAGAATAATTGAGTAACTCAAAGAAGGTCACTCAGATAGTACGCATCAAGGTAGAGCCAAGATTCAAATCCAGGTACTTTAGTCCTGAAGTTAGTGTTTTTCCTCTTCCTTCCACCCATGTCCTCCTGACACAATTAAATTTATTCTTTAAGATCTAGCTTCAGTTCCATTGTTTCCTTAAATTTGATTTGACACTCCCCACCCTAGACTAAGTTAATTATTGTCCTCTGGGCCACTACTGTTCTTTAAATACTTTTCAAATATCACAATTATCTTACCTGTTTTTTTTTTTTTTTAACTCAGTATGTAGCACTATGTTTTTACATGATGAATAAATGAATAAATAAATAGCTAAATGAACATTCTTAATTTAGTTAATGGTAGGTACATAGCCCTTTGTTGAATTCAAGGCCGTTATAAACCTCCTAGAATATCGGGGTGGCAGAATGATGGGTGATTTTAATTTTTTTTTTTTGGCCTATCTGCATGCAGTCTCAATTTTTTGGAGAAAAAAAATACCGTGGACTGCTTAATTTTTTAGATTTTGGGGATCTAAAATAATAATAATAAATCTTTGTGCATATAAAGCATTGTCCTGAATTAAGGAAGATGTTTAAATTTTTTTTTAATTAAAAAAAATTTATAACAATCAAGATGTATAAAATATTAAAATGTGAATTAAATACACCGAAGTGTTTTAATTGATTTAACTTAGAACACATGAAATGTTATGTTATGGAAGAGTTACACCTTTATCTTCTACATTAGACCATCCAGTCAACAGTGAACTAAAAGTGCAGCTGAATTTCCCAGGTAATGACAACTTCATGGCCTTGACTGAGACAGGTACTGACTTTGAATTATGATGCTAACAGCTCCAACAACAGTTCCCTGTTTCATCTTGCCCACTGTGGGTGATTTTAGGATAAATAGTGTCTGGCTTAAAATGTATACAGCTTCATAGCTCAAAGGCAACCCTTTGAACTGCATCCAGAAACACCCTGGTAGCCAGTGCAAGCCGTAGTACACTGATGTTAATATGATCCATCTGGCTGGGACCCTTAAGCAAGCAAGCTGCTGCTGTATTCTGTAGTAGTTGAAATGATCTAGTAGTTTTCATGATAACCCCCACCAGATCCTACTCTTGTAATATGCTGGAAAACACAAAATTTATGGGTGAGCCAGTTCTGAAGAAAAAGGGAAGTCATAATGTCTATGTAAATCAGTGAAAAAAGATATTCTGGGTTTTTGTTATTACATTGACTTGCAGGTATTACAGGATTTAACATTAAATCATGTGATGCATGTTCAACATGTGTTTAGGCATCAAAAAGTGGTTCATAGTCTAAGAAGGAAACTGCATTTCTTTCTTGAGCTAAATTTTTGACATTTGGTATTATAGGCAAACAATTTTTTCCAAAGTGTAGTTAATATTCACCACAGAAATTTAGCTGTGCAACTTAAATATTATGACATTTCTAAACTAATAAAAAATAAATTATTGCTCTTTTAGTAGATAGGCCCAGAATACTACATGGGTGTTCAGAAATCAATTAAAAGTAAAATGCAACCTATTTTAGGATTCCAGTTCCTCCCACCAAAAATAATTTATTTGGGATTGCATAATATATTGTTTTCATCATACAAGTGTGGCAAGTTTTTCTGAGTTAAAAAGGGATATTTTTAAATGGGAAATATAAGTAAACACTTTAAAAATATGTTATTTTTTGTAGAATTTCCTCAAGTGAAATTTCTCCAACTTCTTTCCCCTTCTCTTTACCAAGCTACTAAAGAGAATTAGGAAACTTGTCTGGTGGAGAAGAAGAATTTAATACTGTTCTATGAATTTTTAAATACATGGATATACAAATCAATGCTCAAAAGCAAGAAAAAGGCAATGTATTTTTACTAGTTTTCAAAAAGACAGAAAAGAAAATGTCTTTTAAAATTTTTATGCTTTTTCTAAGTTACCATATTTTAAAAGAACCATTAAAGAAGAATGAAGGACCTGAGCACAAGGGTGGTTCTCAATTCATTGAGGGGGGTGGGTGGAACACATGAGAACTGTCAGCCTTCACTAGAATTTTCTCAAATTCTCCAGGCCTTCACCGTGTTCGCCACCCATCCCGCATCACCTCAGTGATGTGAACAACTGAGATCTCCTGGGAAATTAGACTAAGAGAAAGAGGTTTCATTCCCCAAAGGCAGGAGGCAAAGGACAGTTTCTATTATTGGGTGTGCCCTGGAGACCAAAGCACCAGTACCTTCTCTTGCTTTCATTCCAATGCTTCTTTAGGCTGAATTTTTCTCCATACACAAACTCAAAGTCAAATTCCAGTTCTAGGGTTGGATGAAAAAAACTCTAAGTCCCTAGCACTGTATGCAAATAAAGTTCCTAGAGGAATTGGTGTTTCTTGTTCAGCTGGAATCATGTTTACTGGGCAGGAACCTTTTCCTCCTACTGTTGCTTCTGTCTAGAATGTTATTCTTTTTCTCTTCATCCGAGTAATGCCTGTTTATTCTTTAAAGCCTCAACTCCATATACCTCCTTTCTGAAACTTTCCCTTACTTTCCAAGACTTAGTTTACCACTCCCACTGTTGAGTTTGTTTTAACGGTGTGGAAGCTCTAATACCCTGATATAGTTGTCCACCTGTTCTCTTAAAGTGTGAGCAGCTAGAAAGCAGGATTGCTCCTTATTCATGTATCTTCAGCACTCGTCTGGGTCAGAGTAGAAGACTCCTTGATAACTTGTTAGATTGTATTTACCTATATGGAATAAATGTGTTATCCCTCCATGCTCATGTGTGTTTATGTACAAATTCTCATGGATTTTCCACAACTGGAAAATCTTGAAGAAAAATGAACATTTGTAGCATTAGCAGTGTGGTTCCACTGTGTAGTGTTCAATTGACAAACTTGACCTTAGCACTATGTTGTGTCATTTTTTTTTTTAAGCACATACATTTCACAGCATATTTCATATAGAGTGTATATTGGTGTTGTTCTAAATGTTGAGATCATTAAAATGGTTCCAAGGCAATACTTAACAGTATAGCTCAAGTATGGTCAAGTGACTTTTGTCCCAGTAAACCCCAGAAACAGTTAACGGAATCTTGCTCTTTAGCTAGTCTGTAGTCTAAGAACTCTAGCAACTTTGACCAAAGCATCAGATACCTTTTTAATCCCACCTGAGGGTCTCTTGGCCATTGGTTCCTCCCCAGGTAATATTATGGTGACTAAGTCTGTGTGGGCTCCAATCAACTTCTGGTTTACCTGTGGCTGTTAGTGTGAGGTGCTGCAGACATGCTCAGAGTCAGGGCACGTGCAACTTGGAAGTCCAGGGGATTTACTGGCTTATGGGGCCATTGACCTTTGGCCAGTGAGAGAGAGGAGATTTTGAAAAAATTCGCTTCTTTTCTTCCCCCTAGAAGGATGGTCCTATGATGCAGTTGTTCATATGATGTTTCTGAAGGCAATTCTATAAGATCAAACAATTAGTGCTATTTGACATCAAGCAGTGGCCAGCTAGGTCATGCATGCTTTATATTTGTTCTCTCTTTCCCTGCCTCACTCCTCGTTTTCTGCATTCATTCCTGCTTCCCTGGGAAGCATCCCCAATGAAGTATTAACACATAATATTTTGCATCAGACTATTTTTTCCTACATAATCGAGGCTAAAATAGTGGATCATATTTATTAAACACTTACTGGGAACTAGACAGTGTGTTGAATGCTTTAAGGGATACAACATGAATTAGGCACAGTGTCTTCTCTTAAGGAAAAAATAATCAGGTGGTGAAGTAGCACAGCTTGACATAGATATATAAAAGAATCATAAGACTGTTGTAATTGCCTGTAGGGTTCCAAGGAGAAAGAAAATTATCACGAGAAATCCAACTAGCTACTCAGTGTCATCTGGGTCTTAATAAAGACTTGCTAAATCTTCATTTCTTTTCCTCCTCTCCTGAGACCCATGCATTTTAATCCAGATACCTGAAGGTAGAAGGGCCTTTTTCTTTCCCTAACAACAAAAAAGAAGTTTACATAGAGACAGGGAGCAAGGAAGTCTGTCTCCAAGCCTTAGAATTTTGGTGTTTTCCCAGCAAGGACACTCATTGTGAATGATAATCTGCTCAGGTTGGAATTGTCCTCCATGAATACCTGGTCTATAATGACATCAGCACCCTAGTGCCACCTTAGCAAATACTGATTGACCACTAAGGCTTCCCCATAGAGCCAGGGAAGCCTTGGGATTGTACCCAGGGAAACACTGTCTACTCATTATTTCAGCCCCAGGTTGGTCTCTGTCTCAATTTTTCACTTGCACTGAGATTGGTGAGAAGAGCCATATTGTCAGCTGGAGAAAAAGAATATACCCAATAAAGAAACAGAAATATATTGCACATTCTTCATAGATAAGGAGTTGTGGAAACACAGAAAGAAAGTAAAAGAAGGTAAGATTTGGTCCTACCCTCAAAAGGCTTTTCCTTTACTTTCCAGATACATCTCAACACTTTTATATAGAAATTCATTTTTGTGTTGTTGCTCTTTTTTACTATTTAGCTGCAGGCTGCTTTCCTACCATGAGCCTAAGCTGTTCTTTTCAAGTAGTGTGTTTTACAGTGTGATTTCTCCTCCCTTTGTTACTGAAAAAAAGCACAGGGGTTTCTAGCTCAGAGTCGTTCAGTGATAATGCAGGCAGGTTTTGCCCAGCAAAGCCCTGTATTAGGTTAATACCACCTTCCCTAAAGAGTAAAATCTTTAGGCAAGCTTAAGATTGAGAGGGAGAGGTGTAGGGAAGGGGCTATACTATAATTTTATTCAGTCTATCCTGGATTTCACATGAGTGAAACTTAAAGGGAATGGTGAAATCAGAAAGAATATAAATCTAAGGCTTTTATTTATTAAATATGAAAGAGACAAAGTGTCCTGTTTAAAGACAAATGGCTTTAGCTGACAGTTATTCCAAATATCCAAACTAAAATATGAAAAAAATCACTCCTCCAGTTTGTCGCCCTCTCTTTTTTTTTTTTAAATTAATTAATTTATTTATTTATTTATTTTTGGCTGTGTTGGGTCTTCGCTTCTGCGCTAGGGCTTTCTCTAGCTGAGGCGGGCCGGGGCCACTCTTCATCGCGGTGCGCGGGCCTCTCACTGCCGCGGCCTCTCTTGTTGCGGAGCACAGGCTCCAGACGCGCAGGCTCAGTAGTTGTGGCTCACGGGCCTAGTTGCTCCGCGGCATGTGGGATCTTCCCAGACCAGGGCTCGAACCCGTGTCCCCTGCATTGGCAGGCAGATTCTCAACCACTGCGCCACCAGGGAAGCCCTGTCACCCTCTCTTGATGTAGGATCCCTTTGCCCCTCTCCTCCCTAATTTGCTGGAACACACTCCATTGGCTGTTGCAACCCTGGGACATTAGAGGATCAAGGATGCAGGTGGAAGAGAGAGCTCACCTTCCCGGAGCATCGTATGATTAATGTGATGAAATGTTACCATGACAGCCCATAACACATCTATTTATGGGGTTGGACTTGTCCTTAAATATTTAAACATTTTTATTTAGAGCACAGAAAGGTTTATGACTGGAAATGACTAACAACATCTAGGCCCCTGTATCTGCACCTAGAGGAACAAGAACAGGCTTTTTTTGATGTCACTTTTAAAATATCCTCTGTGTCTCCTCCATGGGAGCTGCAAACACTATGTCCCAGGTCTGATGCAGAGATCAGAAAGAGTTACCCTACCTGGTCCTGTCTGAAGGAGGAATTGACATGATTCATGATGGGTTAGTGAGCAAGGGGGATCCTTCACTTCAGTAATGTGCTTGTAGCCCTGGGTCCTAAGGAAATTGTCCTTAACAAGCAGCTCAGCTGTTCAATTTAGACTTGGTCTAGAAAAAGAGGGAGGAGAACAATGATGACGATGATGATTCAGAGGAGGCGGTAAAGGAGGAGGATTCTAGAAATCAGTGCTATGCGACAGGGCCAGCTCTGTGCTTCTCAGGGTGACTTCCCCTCCTCTGCTCCTGGTGACTGTCAAGGTAAGCATCTTAGAGTTATGCTTCTATTAGAAGGTAGGCAGGTATAGTGCAAAGGCCCAACTTTGGAGCCTGGAGCACCTCCAAATCTCCTGCCATTGCCTCCTGACTAGTTGATTAAAGCAAATTCCTTCATGTTCTTGAACCTCAGTTTTTTGACCCAAACTTTACAGAATCATTGAGATGATCAAATGCTATATTACTTATAAAAATGATTCACAATCCAAAAAGCATTGACTACATGTAATTATAATACTAACTTTAGGAAGGATTCACATAGATGACTTCAATGCATTTGATAAAAGTACTTTGAGGTTATCTCTTGACTCCCCAGAAAAATGCAAAAACGTTGCCTTTCTGTGATTTGTGACCTAAGAGTCTTGGGAGCATTGCACAAGATAAAGAATAATTCTCCTTCCTGTGAGATTGGGCCCTTAAGGTTAGAAAAACAAAGACACTTCTAAATTGCAGCTGATAGGTACTGGGAAGAGAAACTAATCCCAGTTTAGATTTATTGTCATGTTATAACAATATTATGACTGAAATACCAAAAATTTTAACATGAAATGTTTATGCTTTTGAAATTCTTAATGATCTTTCCTGTATAAAATGGAAAGGATATCAGCTCAGAGAAAAATAACAAAATGTCCAAATAGGAAAGTGTGAAATATTTGGTGCAGGTGCAGAATTCATGATGCTTCCTGTCATTCATCCAAATATTTCTCACTGAGAGATCCTCAGTGAATAATAGATGTCAGTGAAGAACGGTAGATGACAGTCCCAGCTTCCTCACTTCATCCTGGATCAGGAGGAGGTTGAGTCTCCGTTATTGAAAGTTTACAGATTAAGAAAATAGTATAGGAGATGTTTAAAAGGTAAAACTGACTCTTCTTTCCTCCAGGCCTTCACCAAGACTCGGAGATATCCATGTAATCCCCAAGTCTTATATTTTTGTATTCAAATGGTTTTAAAATGTTATCAATAATCTCATTTCCTATTGATGATGCTTTCCTGAAGACGTCCTAAGAATATCAACGAAACTCTTTTCTTGAGAGTTTTCTCTTGCCTTAGAAAACTTAGTCTGACCCATTGTAGGCCACACCAGTCACCCCCTCTATGGTGAGGGGTGAGGGAATACCACAAACACGGAAGGTCTGTTCTGTGGGTATGGACTGGGTAGTGAGAGCAAGCTGGTCTCATTTGTCTTTGTATCTTCCCTCAGTCTTTTCAGAATCCTTCTCCCACAACTCTCAAACCCAGTGGCCACATTACTCTGGCTGCCCACTCCCTCTTGCCCCTTCTGTCTTCACTCTCTGTCTCCCCACTACCCTGTCCATTGATCTGGGCTCTGAGCTTGCATTTGACTGTTATTTATACTGCCTTCCACCCTTGTGGGCTCTCCCACTCAGTAAACTGAAAAGCCAATAATTTTTTGTCAGTTATTGAAAAAAGTTTTTTACCATTGGACAAGGGAAATATTAGGGGAAAACTCCATAATGTGTAGCAAATCTTGTTTGGAAGAATTGCAGGCAATTAGAGAGTTTAAGGACGGTATTAATTTGAGTCTTTGAAATTAACACTGCTTGGGTGACCATGGAAGGCAGGAAGGGCTGCCAGAGCAAGGAACTGGAGGTGGGGGATGCATGTTGGCTGTTGGATTTTGCATGTTCTGGCCACTCAGGCCAATTTTAAAGGAAACTTTCCCTGGTGTGGGAGAGTCTATAAATGAGGAAGGAAAAAAAAACAGATTTCATTTGGAATTTAATTTTCTGTTTGTAGTCCTAGCTCACACATGATGTGAGAAGTAGTGCCTGATACAAAGACCTCCTACCCAGAGGCCAGGTGCTTTTAGAAACCAGTCCTCCAGAGGACTGGCTACATCGGCAGTTCTCAAAGGTGGTCCCAAGCCAGCAGCATCGGCATCACAGGGGGACTTCAGAGAGATGCGGATTCTTGGGCCTCACCTCAGACCACCTGAATCAGAAGCTCTGGGGATGGGGCCCGGCAATCTATGTTCTGACAAGACCTCCAGGTTAGTATGGTACATGCTAAAGTTTGAGAACCACTGGTGGAGAGGTACAGCCTTGCACTTTGTGTAAGAAGATATGATGAAAATCACAGCTGCACCACAATTCATACCCCTAATCATTTTAGAAAGATTCTAAGGTGGCTATCCTCACTTTCAACTACCTGTGTGACCTGAGGCGCCTTAGGTGACTACGTGAATCTCTTTAATTTGATGTCATGAAATAGAACGCATGACATCAAATTGAGAGTTGTAAGGAAATGGGCAGTAGTATATCTGAAAAGTAAAGGAAATGGGAGGTAATATGTGTGAAAAGACTATTTGAAACTATAAAGCAATATGAAAATTTGGGATAAATAAAGACCTTCCGTCTCTTTCTTTCTCCTTCTTTCCTTCTCCCTCTCTTGTCCTCTTCTTCTTCTCTCTGTCTCCCTTCCTTTCTCCATCTTTCCATTCCATCTTTCTTTTTTCCCTTTCTTCCTTACCTCTGTGTTTTTGCTATACATGTGTGTTACTGATAGTTCCTTGGTTTTAAATTAATCCTAAATGCTTGATGTATTGAATTAATTTACACTCTGTTAATCATTGTATTTGTGAAAAAAAATCAAAATGCTTTATTCAGTCCTCAAAAAAATTTTTATTCATTTTAGCCCTTACCAAAGAAAAAAATTTTTGATGAGCCTGAGTATAAATGAACCAGAACTATTTGGATTAAATTCCCCTATTATATTTTAAACAAAACATGGTTTTTAAATTATGGAAAAAATTCCTTGGGAAAATGAATTTCAGATTTGGGAAAAAATGTTGGATGTTCCAGTCCCAAACAATTTTGAGTTTATATCACTGCTAATGTAAAATATTTAGTGCTTTATTGATACAAATAATATGAGTGAATATCCATAAACTGCTTCGTTTTGTTTATGAAAAAGGCAATGCCTGTTTGATACCTTAAGACCCACTGTTATGTCCAACCTAAAAGGAATAGACTAAACAATAATCAATGAATCCCCAAAATAATTTTTAACTGTATAAATAAATAAAATGCTACAATTTGGCAATTAGTAACTTATTTGATGTGTCTTTCTTTTCTTTCAGAAAGACACTGTAATATAATGAAAAGAATATGTGGTTTGGAATTTAAAAGGCCTGCATGTGAATGTGTGAATGTGGCCACGTTTGTGGGCAAGTTATTTAACCTTGATGGTTACCAGTTTTCTCATAAATAATAAGAATGGTAATATGACTCCATAAAACTGTAGTAAAGATTAAATTTTATAAAACTGTGAATTATTGTGGCAGCTGCATATTAATTTATGATTTCCTTTTATGTTTGATAAAATTCAATCCTCCTCCTGATAAATGGAATAGACATAGGTTCAGATGAAGCCCCAATACATGTCAGGACAGGGGAGTCACACATATGAAATACTATTCTTATGTAGTATTGCTAAGTATTTATATAGATTTGTTTTGATTCCTAGAAAATACCAAAAACGCTGATAGAGAAATGAAAATACTGATGAGAAAATTGGCATTTTTGTTCTTTAAATGTCAAGAAATTTACTTCTCTGAATAAAGAAATTATTCAGTAGAATACATATGCCATGCATGTACATTTCATGAATAAAACAGAAATGACCCATTGGAATATTGCTTGCCTAGCTAGATTATACTTTAAATTATAGCATATATAGGAAAGAAAGAATTCAGTTTCAAAAATATATAAAGCAATTAAATCAGTTATAAGTAATGTCATCGAATTATATTGATGTTGAATGCCCCACTGAACTGAGTTAATTTAAGGAGCTGTATCCAGTCATATGAAAGAGATTTTCATTTAAATTACTGAATTGTTCTTACCATGGCAAAGCAATCTTGCTCGTGGTTTAATTGGCTCAATTCTTACTTGAGAAATGAAGGTACAAGTCTCTAATCCTGTTTTTTTATCCTTAGCCTACCATTAAATCTTCACTCCCCTGCCTTGTCTTCCTGTGCTTCCTGCCTCTTGACTTCTTCTCTACTGTCTCTACCACTTGAAATCCTCTTGAAAGACTTCTCCAAGAAACTCTTTTCTATGATCCCCTCACCCCCTTAAATTGAGCAGAATCTCTCTGACCTTTGAATCCCCATGAACTTCGTAAATTATGCTTTACTCTTATTTTGTTTTGTAACTATTTATGCCTGGCACCCTGTGAGCCCTCTGGGGAATCTTTCCTTGGTATCATCTTCTGTATCTAGAACAGAATTCTAGATACTGAGCCAAGCACAGTACCTGCCACATAAAAGCATGCAGAGTTAAATTGTTCTAGTTGAGCTGGGATGTGTTATGGGCAGTATGACATGGGTTGGGATAATTTTTAGAGCAAGAGCCAGATTCAGCTCACATGTTTGACTGAGTAAGCCATTTTGGCTATAAAGATATAGCCACACATGCAAACAATTTGCTTCATCACAAATCTATTTCATTTGTCCCATGTATACTTATGCAAAACCTACGTACTTCCTTCCCAGTTTTATTTTTTTTAAAGTTAGGGCCAAATATACACTGGCCTGGGAAATATATCATTCATGTGATCTTTTTTTTTTTCTGGAATGGACATACTGACACTGATACATTACAAAAAAGGTAACTGATAAGATCCAAACCATGAAACATGGCATTTTAAAAATGCCTAAATAGAGCAATACCACTTTTAAAATGTGTACCCTTATCATTAGTTTAGTTTTTTTATTCCTATACTTATGAGACAATCCTAGAATGCAATGCTTAATTAATGCAATAATCTAATATCTTTTTCACAATAGGTGTTATTTCATTATAACATAGACATGAAATATTTTGAAAAATAGTGGTCTCACAACCTGGGTATGAGGGGTGCTTGTTGCTATTATGTTGGTCATTTTTTCCCTTGCTTCCCTATTTCCTTCTTTCCTTCCTTCCTTCCTTCATTCCTTCCTTCCTCTCTTCCCCTCCCACCTTCCCTTCTTTTCTTTCTTTTTAAAGAGAAACTAAATATTGAGTTCTTACCAAAAAGAACTTTATAAACTTCTTTATAAATTTATAAATTTTCTTTCTTTATAAAATCTTTATAAATTTATATGTAACTTTCTTTATAAATTTATATGTAACTATAATTAAGAATATTTCAGAAGGTGGGGACCCACCTGGAATCACCTCCACACCACTGTCGAGCTTCCTCTGGCAGTGACCACCTGAGCCAGTGCCTTGGCGGGGGCAGAGAGCAGCCATGGCAGCAGAGCCTCCTGGAGTGGGCTGCAGCACACCACCCCATGCGAAAGCTATGTGGCTGACAGGGTCTTGGTGCTCCAGCCTGGTGTCAAGCCTAAGCCTCTGAGGTGGGAGAGCTGAGTTCAGGATATTGGTCCACCAGAGACCTTCAGGCCCCACATAATATCAATTGGCAAGACATCTCCCAGAGATCTCGGTCTCAACGCTAAGACCCAACTCCACTCAATGACGAGCAACCTCCAGTGCTGGACACGCCATGCCAAGCAACTAGCAGGACAGGAACACAACACCACCCATTAGCAGAGAGGATGCCTAAAATCATAATAAGTTCACAGACACCCCAAAACACACCACTGGATGCGGTCCTGCCCACCAGAAAGACAAGATCCAGCCTCATCCACCAGAACACAGACACCAGTCCCCTCCACAGGAAGTCTACACAACCAACTGAACCAAACTTACCCACTGGGGGCAGACACCAAAAACACCAGGAACTATGAAAATGCAGCCTGCAAAAAAGGAGACACCAAACACGGTAAGTTAAGCAAAATGAGAAGACAGAGAAACACACAGCAGATGAAGGAGCAAGGTAAAAACCCACCAGAACAAACAAATGAAGAGGAAATAGTCAGTCTACCTGAAAAAGAATTCAGAGTAATGATAGTAAAGATGATCCAAAATCTTCGAAATAGAATGGAGAAAATACAAGAAACGTTTAACAAGGACCTAGAAGAACTAAAGAGGAAACAAACAATGATGAACAACACAATAAATGAAATTAAAAATTCTCTAGAAGGAATCAATAGCAGAATAACTGAGGCAGAAGAATGGATAAGTGACCTGGAAGATAAAATAGTGGAAATAACTACTGCAGAGCAGAATAAAGAAAAAAGAATGAAAAGAATTGAGGACAGTCTCAGGGACCTCTGGGACAACATTAAATGCACCAACATTGAATTATAGGGGTCCCAGAAGAAGAAGAGAAAAAGAAAGGGGCTGCGAAAATATTTGAAGAGATTATAGTTGAAAACTTCCTGATATGGGAAAGGCAATAGTCAAGTCCAGAAAGCACAGAAAGTCCCATACAGGATAAATCCAAGGAAAAACACACCGAGACACATATTAATCAAACTACAAAAATTAAATACAAAGAAAAAATACTAAAAGCCACAAGGGAAAAGCAACAAATAACATAAAAGGGAATCCCCATAAGGTTAACAGCTGATCTTTCAGCAGAAACTCTGCAAGCCAAAAGAGAGTGGCAGGACATATTTAAAGTGATCTAAGGGAAAACTTACAACCAAGATTACTCTACCCAGAAAGGATCTCATTCAGATTTGATGGAGAAATTAAAACCTTTGTAGAAAAACAAAAGCTAAGAGAATTCAGCACCACCAAACCAGCTTTACAACAAATGCTAAAGGAACTTCTCTAGGCAGGAAACACAAGAGAAGGAAAAGACCTACAATAATAAACCCAAAACAATTAAGAAAATGGTAATAGGAACATACATTTCGATAATTACCTTAAATGTAAATGGATTAAATGCTCCAACCTAGAGACATAGACTAGCTGAATGGATACAAAAACAAGACCTGTATATATGCTGTCTACAAGAGACCCACTTCAGACCTAGAGGCACATACAGACTGAAAGTGAGGGGATGGAAAAAGATACTCCATGCAAATGGAAATCAAAAGAAAGCTGGAGTAGCAACTCTCACATCAGACAAAATAGACTTTAAAATAAAGACTATTACAAGAGACAAAGAAGGACACTATATAATGATCAAGGGATCGATCCAAGAAGAAGATATTACAATAGTCAATATTTATGCACCCAAACATAGGAGCACCTCAATACATAAGGCAAATACGAACAGCCGTAAAAGGGGAAATTGACAGTGACACAATCAGAGTAGGGGACTTTAACACCCCACTTTCATCAATGGACAGATCATCCAAAATGAAAATAAATAAGGAAACATAAGCTTTAAATGACACATTAAAGAAGATGCACCTAATTGATATTTATAGGACATTCCATCCAAAAACAACAGAATACGCTTTCTTCTCAAGTGCTCATGGAACATTCTCCAGGATAGATCATATCTTGGGTCACAAATCAAGCCTTGGTAAATTTAAGAAAAATGAAATCGTATCAAGTATCTTTTCTGACCACAACGCTACGAGGCTAGATATCAATTACAGGAAAAAATCTGTAAAAAATACCAACACATGGAGGTTAAACAATACACTACGTAATAACCAAGAGATCACTGAAGAAATCAAAGAGGAAATCAAAAAATACCTAGAAACAAATGACAATGATGAAAACATGACGACCCAAAGCCTATGGGATGCAGCAAAAGCAGTTCTAAGAGGGAAGGTTATAGCAATACAATCCTACCTCAAGAAACAAGAAAAACCTCAAATAAACAACCTAACCTTATACCTAAAGCAATTAGAGAAAGAAGTACAAAAAAACCCCAACGTTAGCAAAAGGAAAGAAATCATAAAGATCAGATCAAAAATAAATGAAAAAGAAATGAAGGGAACAATAGCAAAGATCAATAAAACTAAAAGCTGCTTCTTTGAGAAGATAAATAAAATTGATAGACCATTAGCCAGACTCATCAAGAAAGAAAGGGAGAAGACTCAAGTCAACAGAATCAGAAATGAAAAAGGAGAAGTAACAACTGATACTGCAGAAATACAAAGGATCATGAGAGATTACTACAAGCAAGTATATGCCAATAAAATGGACACATTCTTAGAAAAGCACAACCTTCCAAGGAAGAAGTACAAAATACAAACAGACCAATCACAAGCACTGAAATTGAGACTGTGATTAAAAATTTTTCGACAAACAAAAATGCAGCACCAGATGGCTTCACAGGCGAATTCTATCAAACATTTAGAGAAGAGCTAACACCTATCCTTCTCAAGCTCTTCCAAGATATAGCAGAGGGAGGAACACTCCCAAACTCATTCTACGAGACCACCATCACCCTGATACCAAAACCAGACAAAGATGTCACAAAGAAAGAAAACTACAGGCCAATATCACAGATGAACATAGATGCAAAAATCCTCAACAAAACACTAGCAAACAAAATCCAACAGCACATTAAAAGGATCATACACCATGATCAAGTGGGGTTTATCCCAGGAATGCAAGGGTTCTTCAATATACGCAAATCAATCAATGTGATAAACTATATTAACAAATTGAAGGAGAAAAACCATATGATCATTTCAACAGATGCAGAAAACGTTTTTGTCAAAATTCAACACTCATTTATGATTAAAACCTTCCAGAAAGTAAGCATAGAAGGAACTTACTGCAGCATAATAAAGGCTATATATGACAAACCCACAGCCAACATCATTCTCAATGGTGAAAAACTGAAACCATTTCCTCTAAGATCAGGAGCACAAGGTTGTCCACTGTCACCACTGTTATTCAACATAGTTTTGGAAGTTTTAGCCACAGCAATCAGAGAAGAAAAAGAAACAAAAGGAATCCAAATTGGAAAAGAAGTAGTAAAGCTGCCATTGTTTGCAGATGACATGATACTATACATAAAGAATCCTAAGATGCTACCAGAAAACTACTAGCGCTAATCAATGTATTTGGCAAAGTAGCAGGATACAAAATTAATGCATTGAAATCTCTTGCATTCCTATACACTAGTGATGAAAAATCTGAAAGAGAAATTAAGGAAACACTCCCATTTACCACTGCAACAAGAAGAATAAAATACCTAGGAATAAAACTACCTAAACAGACAAAAGACCTGTATGCAGAAAACTCTAAGACGCTGATGAAAGAAATTAAAGATGATACAAACAGTGGAGAGATATACCATGTTCTTAGATTAGAAGAATCAACATTGTGAAAATGACTATACTACCCAAAGCAATGTTCACATTCAGTGCAATCCCTATCAGACTACCAATGGCATTTTTCACAGAACTACAACAAAAAATTTCACAATTTGTATGGAAACACAAAAGACCCCGAATAACCAAAGCAATCTTGAGAAAGAAAAACGGAGCTGGAGGAATCAGGCTCCCTGACTTCAGACTATACTACAAAGTTACAGTAATCAAGACAATATGGTACTGGCACAAAAACAGTAATAAAGATCAATGGAACAGGATAGAAATCCCAGAAACAAACTCACACACACATGGTCACCTTATTTTTGATAAAGGAGGCAAGAATATACAATGGAGAAAAGACAGCCTCTTCAATTAGTGGTTTTGGGAAAACTGGACAGCTACATGTAAAAGAATGAAATTAGAACACTCCCTAACACCATACACAAAAATAAACTCCAAATGGATTAAAGCCCTAAATGTAAGGCCAGACACTATAAAACTCTGAGAGGAAAACATATGCACAACACTCTATGACATTAATCACAGCAAGATCCTTTTTGACCCACCTCCTAGAGAAATGGAAATAAAAACAAAAATAAACAAATGGGACCTAATGAAACTTAAAAGCTTTTGCACAGCAAAGGAAACCATAAACAAGATGAAAAGACAACCCTCAGAATGGGAGAAAATATGTGCAAATAAAGCAACTGACAAAGGATTAATCTCCAAAATTTACAAGCAGCTCATGCAGCTCAATATCAAAAAAACAACCCAATCCAAAAATGGGCAGAAGACCTAAATAGACATTTCTCCAAAGAAGATATACAGATCATCAATAAACACTTGAAAGGATGCTCAACATCACTAATCATTAGAGAAATGCAAATCAAAACTACAGTGAGGTATCACCTCACACCACTCAGAATGGCCATCATCAAAAAATCTACAAACAATAAATGCTGGAGAGGGTGTGGAGGAAAGGGAACCCTCCTGCACTTTTGGTGGGAATGTAAATTTATTCAGCCACTATGAAGAACAGTATGGAGGTTCCTTAAAACACGAAAAATAGAACTACCATACAACCCAGTAATCCCACTACTGGGCATATACCCTGAGAAAACCATAATTCAAAAAGAGTCACGTACCACAAAGTTCATTGCAGCACTATTTACAATAGCCAGGACATGGAAGCAACCTAAGTGTCCATTGACAGATGAATGGATAAAGAAGAAGTGGCACATATATACAATGGACTATTACTCAGCCATATAAAAACTGAAATTGAGTTATTTGTAGTGTGGTGGATAGACATAGAGTCTGTCATACAGAGTGAAGTAAGTCAGAAAGAGAAAAACAAATACCATATGCTAACACATATATATCAAATATAAAAAAAAAAAAGGTTCTGAACAACCTAGGGGCAGGAGAGGAATAAACACTCAGACATAGAGAATTTACTTGAAGACAAGCGGAGGGGGAAGGGTAAGCTGAGATGAAGTGAGAGAGTGTCATTGACATATATACACTACCAAATATAAAATAGATAGCTAGTGGGAAGCAGGCACATAGCACAGGTAGATCAGCTCGGTGCTTTGTGAACACCTAGAGGTGTGGGTTAGGGAGGGTGGGAAGGAGACGCAAGAGGGAGGGGATATGGTGGTATATGTATACGTACAGCTGATTCATTTTGTTATACAGCAGAAACTAACCCAACATTGTAAAGCAATAATACTCTAATACAGATGTTAAAAAAATAAAAAAATAAAAGAATATTTTAGAATAACTATAAAATATTATTAAGATATAATTATCAAAACCAATAAAAGTGGTCTTCACAGAGCAAATTGTTGATTATTTTTAAGCTGTTGATTTGAATCAAATCCAATTCATCATCTGAATAACTTTTAGTTGCTTTTAACCATGAAAGTCTGAATAAAATTCTCATCTAATTTACATTTAGCTAATTTACACTTAGCTAACAAAACTTTAGGTTACGAATTCCTCAAAACATCATAAAAGAAAGTCTCAAATCTGATGCAAATATGTAGTTAAGTGATATTACCCAAATACTTATGAATGCAACGAAAGAGGAAAGAAAAAAACCTTCAAAAAATGTTCTTGTTTTCTATCTAAATCATAATTTGATTTTCTATATCTTTTTGACTTCAAAGTTATGAGACTAATGAAAGTAGGCACGCATTAAACATGATTCTTGTGCTGTGGTCCTCGCTCAGGTGTGTTTCATTTGCTCTACCAACCCTGCTGCCAGTGTTTCTGGGGGCAGCAGGGTCTGGTGAGAATGAGCAGGGTCTAGAAGGAAAATGGGCAGAGTTGCCCAAAGAACAAAAGAGCAAGAGAAAGAAATTAAGATGTCATGTTGTTTATTATTTTTATAGCAGAGTTTACAGATTTATTTTTTGTTTTGCTTTTTTCCAAAATTATAGGAAATATTGCAATAGCCTTTGAATATATTTAATCAGTTCTGCAAAGGAAAAGCTAGATTCATGGCAGAGAAAGAAGCTGATCTTTTATACAGTTTCACAAAATACATCACAAAAGAAGATGAATAGGAAATTATTTTCAAGTATGTATTGAATTTACCAAATAAAAATTACCAGAACACTATCTTTAAAAATCTTTTTCCTTTTTATTTTTAAAATTTTTCTTCCAATTTTTCATTCTTGCTTATCCTGAAGGCATTACAATAATTAACTACAGAAAGGTACTGTAGGGTTTCAGATGAGATGCTCTTTTAAAAAGGTCTAACATAGAGAAAATTCTCTGAGCAGTAAATGGGAGCGTTGTGACCCTGATTTTTCATGTTACTAAAGTATGGTTTGTTGTTGAGAGATTTACAAGAGTGAACAAGAGATCAAAGATTTCTTCTGAAAGTCTGAGGGTCAGTAAACACCAAATTATTACTTTCCAAACAAATTTCTATTTTTAAAAAAAGCCCTTAAGATTAGAAAGTGAAATTTAATCTATGTTTGAATTATTGTCATTTGTGTCAGCAAAACATTATTTTGCAAACTAGTTCATGTTCTTGAAGCAATTTCAGTTGTAGTATGGGGAAAGAAGAAAGGATGGGAGGAGAGGCTTAGAACTGAAAATTTAAAATAATGTTTAACAATAGTTTAACAAATGAAAACCAAAAAACAATAATTTGATACTATTCTTAATGCAACGCCTTTATTAAATAAATGCAAATAATGTTAGTTACATTTCACACTACTTTATTTCGCAAAGTATAAATGTATCACCTAAGAAAAACAATTAAAATAGGTTCTCTTTGCTTCTGTAAATTGATGATAAAAGGCTAAATATTTAGAATAGTATCAAGGAATCAGTTTTTATGTGTTCCTTGATTACTGTTTTGAGTCATTGATAAAGGCATATTGTCTTGGAGTAATAAACTTTAATTTTGGTAAATTTGAGATACATTGATGACTCTGTCACATCTTTATTTAGCAGATGAACAGCAATGTCTGTGCATCTAACAACTGCAGAGATGTGATATTGGATTAACAATATGTGAGGTTGTGTTTTTACACTGCAAAAATCAGTGCCAAATCAGGAACATCACTTTCACCACCCAATTTTTCTCAAACTTTATTGAAACCAAACAAGACACTGCAATTAAAAGCATTCATGCTATTCAATGAATCAGTGCTTCATTTAAATTAATACTGGTGTTGGACAACTTCATCTACCATGCTCTGCTTTATAACTGTTCTCATTACATAATGTAACTATATATATATATATATATATATATATATACACACACACACACACACATATATATACACATATATGTATGTATATAGTATACCTCTCTATTCCCATTCACACATAGACTTTTTTTCTTAATGAACAAAGATTTTTCTTTTCTTTTGTTGACAGGAAGACTGGACAGTTCTTTTGGACTAGCTTTTCTTCCAAAATGCCACTGCCCTTTTGGAAATACAATGCCCAGAGTAAACATAAACATTTCATCCATTTGTGATCTTCATATTTTTACATCTTATTTCTTGGATTGTTACCTGAACTGCTACCTAATTTGATTCACTTTAGGTATAAATCTTAGAATTATTAATTTTCAAAGACCACAGTGAGAGTCAACTGTTGAGCTGGGATTAGAGCTATGGCATTTCTTGGCTCCTCTCAGATTGCATTATCTTCCAAATAAATTAATGAAAATGAAAGAAACCAGTTTTGTGAAAGGTCAGACTAAAACCAATAAAAGCAAGGAAATGCCAGTTACATTTCAGTGGGTAATGTAGTACATGTGTCATACAACTCATAGTATTTCCAGAAGACACTTTCCACAGGATGAGCTGCAGGTTTCATTCAAAATTTCACACTTTGTCTAAAAACATGTTCTGAATATGATACTTTCAATTTAATACTTAAGTATTAAGAATTCAAAGAGGTATATCAAGTTCCCAGGTTAGGGTAAGTAGAATCTGGATTATAATAATATTATAGTCTGCTAATGAGATACTTATGTGCTAGGAAAATAGCAACATCTCATCGCAAGGAGGAGATAAGCAAATCCCAGCAAGATGGACATTTCCTCTATCCATCTATCAAGAGCTTGTTAATAATACTGATGCCTCAGTGTTAATAACAGCAACTACCTTTTGTTGAGCACGTGCCATGTGGCAGGCACTGTGTTACATACATTTTATTTTCTCTAATTCCGACAAAAGCATAGTGAGGTAGTTACTATTATGTCTACTTTATAGCTGACTAAACTTGAGAACTAAATGCGTTACATTATTTGCCCAAGGCAAACACCTATTCACACTTGAATACAGCTGTGTTTAGGCCAAAAGATACTTTACCATGACATAGTTTAAGAACTCAAGCTTTAGAGGCAGACTGGCCTCCTTGTTTATTTATTGAGTTGATTAACCTCTCTGTGTCGTGTTTTTCTTTTAACAAGTGGAGGTGTTGATAATGCCTGCTTCACTGATTATCAACCCTTGAATCAAAGTTGAAATCAAAGGGGAACTTTTAAACAAAAGCGATGTTTGGGACCCATTCTTTTGTCCACTGAACAAGAATCTCTTGTTTAAAAGATTCTCAGGTAATTCTAAGGTTTAGAAAAAATTAGGAACACTTGATATGCCTCACTGGCTTGTTAAGACTATTAAGCAAGATTTATACATTCAAAACACTTATTATAGTGCCTGTCACCCAGTAGCCACCCAATAGGAATTTGCTATTGATTTTTATATGTTTGTTGAGAAATACCTGTGTTCTCTCAACGAGAACTATAACTTCAAGTTTCTGGCATACAAGGCACAATTACTAAACAAATAAGTAGAACTCAAACAAGCATTGACCCCATCTGGACCATGGCAATATACTCAATGCTACAAGGGCCAAACCTTGAAATGAGGGACTTGACCCTTGACCTCAAAAAACTTATCCAGTTGGGAAGACAGAACATGTGCATATGATGACAGTGAGCTTGAATTAACTGAGGATTTGTAGTAATGAAGGCAACCATTCACACTGTTTTTACTGGTACTAGATAATGATTCTTTTAGGATTTTAAAATTTATTTTAATTGTTCTAGTAATACCTTCCCATTAAAAGTAATACCAAAAAGCAACTGTATCCTTTTTCTCTATGTCCAATCTAGTCTCCTCCCCAGAAGGGACTACATCCTGATAAAGTTCTTCTTAACTCTCCAGGCCCTTCTAGACTCTTCAGTTCATTTATATATATATATATATATATATATATATGTAATTTTGCTTTCAATTAAATTTTACATAAATTATATAATATAATGTATGTTCTATAACTGGCTTTTTTCACTCAGTATCATTGACAATACAGATGGAACTGCCTCATTCTTTTTAACTTCCACATAATATTTCATACATGCATAAACCATAGTTTATTTAATCACTGTCTTGTTGATGAACATTTGTGCTGTTCCTAGGCAAAGGTAGCAATAAGGCTAGTCAAAGTGTTAATATGTTTTGCATGTAAAAACATAAACAATGGAAAACGTTAAATAAAAACATCAAATTAGGTTAAACAATTTTTCTTAAAATAATATAAAGTAAACCTTAAAACAAAGTTGTATGAGGCCATTATTTTAAATGGCACACAGCTAATAAAAACAGAACTTTTAAAAGTTCTGGGTCACAGTGGGGTGACTGATGGCACTTGAATTTACTACTGGCTTTCAATGAGGAGCTTGCAAATGTATCCCATGTGTTGGCCTTTGTGAGGATAAGTCTTTGAGGAGAACTGAAGATGGGTTCCCTTTCAATTAATTCTGTAGTAATGGAAAAAAATCTTTAAATGACCTAGTCTTTATTTTTGCCATTAACCCAGTTTATATATTAAGTTTGGGACTGTAAAACATGTAAAAGGGGAAAAATAGGTACAGACCTATAATGAAGCAGTGTTAACAGAATAAGTTTCAAGAGAATTTTCCATGACACAAAGCCATACTCAATGTTTATTTCAAAGAACAGTAGACATATCATTTGTTATTTTCTTTGTTTCAAATAGTTGTGTGCCAGGAATTTGCAGTAGTGCCTTGAGTTGAAAACCCAACATCTTTTGAAATTCCTGACATTTCTAATTATTCATTTATCCTCTCTCTTCCTCTCTCCCTATCCCCCTCCCACCACCTGCCTTTTTCTGCTGCACTTCTTTTATTATCATGACAGAAAACATGAGCACTGTCAACTCCCAAATTATAATGAACCCATCTGGTTTTGATCATCTCAGTATCCCTTCTTTGGTTGTATGTCTGACCCTCTCCCGTTCCACATGATTTATCTAGAATGGCAATCACAGGACCGGCTTTATTCCCCACCCTCATCCCACCTTACAGTGGTTAATGTGTTATTAAAAGCTAGGGCAATTACACTTTCAATGTAGAATGTATGTCCTGAGGGGAGACAAATGGAGAAGGAAGGTGATGGGCTCTGAGCGACCCAATTGCAGCACAATAAAGAGATGGTCTGTCCCTAAGGTCTTGATACTAGATCCAAAGATTCAAGTTTATATGTTTCCCAAAGTTTGTTCACCTGTCCCTATGCTTCTGTTATGTCCTCAGTATCTTTCTAGTAAATTTTGTTCTTAATAGAACGATTTCAGTTGTTTGCAAAGGACTCTTGATGATACATGACTTTTACATCTTATAGACCAGGCACTGAGAAAAGATTCCTGTTTATTTCTTCTCCACCTCCATCTAAAATACTTAGCACAAGAACACAGCGCATCTCAGAGCAGAAGATGACTAGACTTATCAACTGGGACTAAGGAGTGGAGTTACACTGCAACCGTGCTGAAAGGGAAGAATATACAGAGAAGGAGTACACAGACATACAAAGAATTATCATTCACACTAAAGCTCCTTGCTCCTGCCTAGACCGTCTACAACCTCCTCGCCTTTCACCATAACCTTGCCACACACACACACTGTTCTGTTTTGTTTGTATGGCATGCTCTTGTTTTTTCTTCTGGCTGGCATATGCATTTCCTCTCCAACTATCAAATTCACTTCATTTTTGGGCCCTACATCCTGATAAAGTTCTTCTTAACTCTCCAAGCCATATCACTGTACTAACCTGTCAGCATCTTATCTCACTGAAGACTAGAGGCAAGAAAAGATTTAGAAGTCAGAAAAAGAAAGGAACATGTGGAACGCAAGAGGAATAAAAATTTAGTATTTCTGAGACCCCCCATTACACTGGTGTCTTGGTTACACGCTCAGAGCTTTAATTTGATTTGAGTGCCTTAGAAAGCTCTTTTGGCCCCAGTCTTTCATTTCTTTGCTGTGGATGAATGGAGGGTCATTCTAATCTCTATATTCTTCTTCCTCATAGGAAAATGAAAATAAGATATTAAATGTCAGCAGCTAATAGGCTACTTGCAAGGCAGTGGCTGAAGACTTTACTGTTTATACATGAACGCTGATTATTCTTCAGCTCATATCAGGACCCTCAAGGTGTATCAAACAGTGCTTGCTCTGCCTTCAAGGGAAGATATACATTTTCTATCCTTCTCTCTAATGAAAGAGAGGTGGGAAAGGAACAGTATTCCAGTTCACCCTTTGCCTGCTTTCAGGGAGAAGAATATATTAGTTCGTAAGAAAATGTTCTCCAGCTTTTAATTCAGTTCAATCTGATGCAGTATTTCCCCTCATTTTCTGTTGCTTTCCTTATCTCTGGTAAAATAAAAGTCTAAACTTCCACTGGCATTGCTGTAAATTCTGAGGCTTCTAGCAAAGCGTGAGAAGGAGTCACCGTTGCTCTCAGAACCATTTTTCTGGGGGCTGTCAGGAAAATTGAATATGCAGTTATGAACTCAGATGCTGGAGAAGCTGCTCCAGCTGAAGTTGGCTTAGGTTTATTCTTGTGCTACTACAGGCACTGGGCACAAGGTGTTTGTTTGACTCTGCAATTCAGTGAATTATTGGGTTGGCCTAAAGTTCCTTCGGTTTTCCATAAGATGTTACGGAAAAATCCGAACGAAATTTTTGGCCAACCCAATAGTTTTCTTTGTGCCCTGAGGATACCTGATCCCACCCTGTCTTCTGTTCTTGCTTCTCTTGATTGGTACAAGTTGAAGATTACAACTTTGATCTTGTTTGCCTGTCTCCTTTGTGATGCATAATGCCTTACATATGTTAAAGTAGAATATTTATGATAAAACCACCTGGTTTCTCTAAGAACACTAGAAAGAAACTCATTTCCCCTTAATTAGAGTGCATAGCATGGTCTTTTTTTGTTTTGTTTTTGTTTAGCAGTAGTTCTGCTAGTGTGACAAATTTTATAAGGTACTGTGTACCAGGCTAGATGTCACAATCATCACAAATAACCATTACTAAGAATATAAAGAAAAATAATCAAAAATAAAACCTCTCAAGAGAACAGAAATCCTTCAAGGAAAGGAAAATGAAATGTAAAATATTAATTCGGCAAGCAGATGCACCTGAAACCTCTCTCAGGAAAGTGGAAAACACAGCAAACATCTGGGAGTCTTCAGCTGTGAAGTAAAATTACAATCATTGGTTACAGAGACTTTTCTTGCCCCCTGCTTGTAAACAGACAAGTCCATGGAACAACATATAAATAGGAGGAATCATCAAATCCCAAACTAAATATCCCTTGTCAAGATAAAAGAGTAAGTTTCGGGCAGAAATTCAGGAAACTACTGAAAAAAATCTAAGTTTTCAAAATTTGAACTTTGGAATACAACTCAGAAATGAGCTTCTGCCTACCTCTCTCTCTGTTATCCTACAACCGTCCTGCGTGGCCTCTCCTGCTGAGTGAGCACAAACACTTTGCATTCTGGGCACCCTCCGCCTGGATGCTCTTTGTCTGAATATAAATGTGGCTTCTCCCTTAATTCCTTCAGATGTCACTTTCTCCAGATGTCACTTCCTCACCATAACCTGAAGTAGTTTTCTGCATAACACCTGTACTTTCCTGACATATTGAGTATTTGTTTATTGTTTGTCTTTCATTTTCTAGAATGTTAGCTTCTTCAAGACAAGGACTTTGCTTTGTTCATTGTGAAATTCCCAGAACTTGAGAATATGGTTAGCACATGGAAAACACACATTAATATTTGTTGAATAAGGGAATGAAAAGTAGAAAAGAAAGAATGACAAATGCAGCATGAGTGGTGGAGGTGAAGATGCACCACCCGGATTCTCCCTTCGGTCTTCAGCCCCTCCAGGATCACCTCAGCTTGCAGACACCCCCTTGCGGGTAGTCCACAGAAACTCTATTAGGCTGGTATTATCATTATCATTATTATTATTATACAGATAATACAACCAAGATAATTCTCCAGAATCCCAGTTAGCAGGCAGGAAAAGCAGAAATTCAACCCCAAAAGTCCAATAAAGATCTAACACTCGTGACTTTTTGTGTTCCATGGAAACTGCTCCTTACTGTGTTAGTAGATATTCCTTCCTTTATGGAATTCAGAGTATATGTTAAAAAAGAATTGACTTTATCATTTTGGAGCGATAAATATTTTTCTATGCCAATATTCAGCTTTACTATTTTGCGAAATGGAAAGGAATATATTCCTCATTAAAATAATTTATAAATCAGTGGGAACACTGTGTGTTTTTCATACATTGTTTCTATTAGTAATCTCAGAAACTTGAAATCATAATCAGTTATTCCTGAGGATACAATGGAAATTTTCCTAGATTTCTTCCAACAATAAAACCTGGGAATGGAGCAAAAAACTAGTTAGTAATCGATGAGATAAAACTAAGGCACAAGAAAATAGAAAATATACTCTTACAAGATTTAAAAGTAGATCAGAGCACACAACAAATGGTGAAATATTATATGTACAAATGTTCATTTAATACCCAGAGAACCGAAATATTTTCATGACCCTAGTTCATGGTTCTCCAACATCAGAGTGACTGGTATAATTTTCCATTGAGTGAGATATTGTATCATTTACAGTGTTTTTCAGATTTTCATCCTCACTATCACAGATGGAATCACACAGCAACTGGACGCTAAAGTTTCAGTCTCATTTCCAGACATTTGTGCTTACTTTCCTATGTTTGCCTGAAATTTATTGCCAGAGGAAAGATGCTTCAAACTATGACTGCCCATATCTGATGTTTTTGAAAGTATGAGTACTAAACACAGCAAATTTTTGATTACTGTAAGCCAAGAGCATTTGTTTGTTTTACAACAATTTACAAGCTACATATTATTTTAGAGATGATGAAACTGAGGCTTAGAGAGGTGAAGTACATTGTCTTGGGTCACACAGCTATTAAGACACAGAGGATTCAAGCCCAAGCTGCTTTAAATTCCATATCTTGCACTCATAAACACTATCTTAAATTGAGGATAAACTAAGTTCTGATGTGAATACTCATTAGCAGCCTTTATTTTTCAACTATGATTTCTACCTTTTGGCTTAACAGAACTTCTGTCAGGAAAAAATCTAGTAGGGTTTGCCCAGTTATGATGATCCTCAGAGCTCTAGCAACTTACATTTATATTACTACTCAGCTTGGATTTTTTTTTTTTATAAAGCAAATACAATCTGCAATAATAAATACATCTGCAATAGATGCTAAATATCATTAAATTATTATCTAATTTAGACAGTAAACATGGTCTATTTTTGCTTCTTTCCAACAGAATACATTTGACAACTTTTTTTTTATTTTTTAAACAGCAGGTTCTTATTAGTCATCAATTTTATACACATCAGTGTATACATGGCAATCCCAATCGCCAATTCAGCACACCACCACCCCCACCCCCCCTGCGGCTTTCCCCCCTTGGTGTCCATACATTTGTTCTCTACATATGTGTCTCAATTTCTGCCCTGCAAACCGGATCATCTGTACCATTTTTCTAGGTTCCACATATATGCGTTAATATATGATATTTGTTTTTCTCTTTCTGACTTACTTCACTCTGTATGACAGTCTCTAGATCCATCCACGTCTCAACAAATAACTCAATTTCGTTTCTTTTTATGGCTGAGTAATATTCCATTGTATATATGTACCACATATTCTTTATCCATTCATCTGTCGATGGGCATTTAGGTTGCTTCCATGACCTGGCTATTGTAAATAGTGCTGCAATGAACATTGGGGTGCATGTGTCTTTTTGAATCGTGGTTTTCTCTGGGTATATGCCCAATAGTGGGATTGTTGGATCATATGGTAATTCTATTTTTAGTTTTTTAAGGAACCTCCATACTGTTCTCCATAGTGCTGTATCAGTGTACATTCCCACCAACAGTGCAAAAGGGTTCCCTTTTCTCCACACCCTCTCCAGCATTTGTTGTTTGTAGATTTTCTGATGATGCCCATTCTAACTGGTGTGAGATGATACCTCATTGTAGTTTTGATTTGCATTTCTCTAATAATTAGTGATGTTGAGCAGCTTTTCATGTGCTTCTTGGCCTTCTGTATGTCTTCTTTGGAGAAATGTCTATAGAGGTCTTCTGCCCATTTTTGGATAGGGTTGTTTGTTTTATTAATATCGACCTGCATGAGCTGTTTATATATTTTGGAGATTAATCCTTCGTCCATTGATTCGTTTGCAAATATTTTCTCCCATTCTGAGGGTTGTCTTTTCGTCTTGTTTATGGTTTCCTTTGCTGTGGAAAAGCGTTGAAGTTTCATTAGGTCCCATTTGTTTATTTTTGTTTTTATTTCCATTGCTCTAGGAGGTGGATCAAAAAAGATCTTGCTGTGATTTATGTCAAAGAGTGTTCTTCCTATCTTTTCCTCTAAGAGCTTTATAGTGTCCGGTCTTACATTTAGGTCTCTAATCCATTTTGAGTTTATTTTTGTGTATGGTGTTAGGGAGTGTTCTAATTTCATTCTTTTACATGTAGCTGTCCAGTTTTCCCAGCACCACTTATTGAAGAGACTGTCTTTTCTACATTATATATCCTTGCCTCCTTTGTCATAGATTAGTTGACCATAGGTGCATGGGTTTACCTCTGGGCTTTCTATCTTGTTCCATTGATCTATATTTCTGTTTTTGTGCCAGTACCATATTGTCTTGATTACTGTAGCTTTGTAGTATAGTCTGAAGTCAGGGAGTCTGATTCCTCCAGCTCCGTTATTTTCCCTCAAGACTGCTTTGGCTATTCGGGGTCTTTTGTGTCTCCATACAAATTTTAAGATTCTCTGTTCTAGTTCTGTAAAAAATGCCACTGGTAATTTGATAGGGATTGCATTGAATTTGTAGATTGCTTTGGGTAGTATAGTCATTTTCACAATATTGATTTTTCGAATCCAAGAACATGGTATATATCTCCATCTGTTGGTATCATCTTTAATTTCTTTCTTCAGTGTCTTATACTTTTCTGCATACAGGTCTTTTGTCTCCTTAGGTAGGTTTATTCCTAGGTATTTTATTCTTTTTGCTGCAATGGTAAATGGGAGTGTTTCCTTAATTTCTCTTTCAGAGTTTTCATCATTAGTGTATAGGAATGCAAGAGATTTCTGTGCATTAATTTTGTATCCTGTTACTTTACCAAATTCATTGATTAGCTCTAGTAGTTTTCTGGTGGCATCTTTAGGATTCTCTATGTATAGTATCATGTCATCTGCAAACAGTGACAGTTTTACTTCTTCTTTTCCAATTTGTATTCCTTTTATTTCTTTTTCTTCTCTGATTGCCGAGGCTAGGACTTCTAAAACTATGTTGAATAATAGTGGTGAGAGTGGACATCCTTGTCTTGTTCCTGATCTTAGAGGAAATGCTTTCAGTTTTTCACCATTGAGAATGATGTTTGCTGTGGGTTTGTTGTATATGGCCTTTATTATGTTGAGGTAGGTTCCCTCTATGCCCACTTTCTGGAGAGTTTTTATCATAAATAGGTATTGAATTTTGTCAAAAGCTTTTTTTGCATCTATTGAGATGATCATATGGTGTTTATTCTTCAATTTGTTAATATGGTGTATCACATTGATTGAGTTGCATATGTTGAAGAATCCTTGCATCCCTGGGATAAATCCCACTTGATCGTGGTGTATGATCCTTTTAATATGTTGTTGGATTCTGTTTGCTAGTATTTTGTTGAGGATTTTTGCATCTATATTCATCAGTGATATTGGTCTGTAATTTTCTTTTTTTGTAGTATCTTTGTCTGGTTTTGGTATCAGGGTGATGGTGGCCTCACAGAATGAGTTTGGGAGTGTTACTTCCTCCGCAATTTTCTGGAAGAGTTTGAGAAGGATGGGTGTTAGCTCTTCTCTAAATGTTTGATAGAATTCACCTGTGAAGCCGTCTGGTCCTGGACTTTTGTTTGTTGGAAGATTTTTAATCACAGTTTCAATTTCATTACTTGTGATTGGTCTGTTCATATTTTCTATTTCTTCCTGGTTCAGTCTTGGAAGGTTATACCTTTCTAAGAATTTGTCCATTTCTTCCAGGTTGTCCATTTTATTGGCATAGAGTTGCTTGTAGTAGTCTCTTAGGATGCTTTGTATTTCTGCCGTGTCTGTTGTAACTTCTCCTTTTTCCTTTCTAATTTTATTGATTTGTTTCCTCTCCCTTTTTTTCTTGATGAGTCTGGCTAAGGGTTTATCAATTTTGTTTATCTCCTCAAAGAACCAGCTTTCAGTTTTATTGATCTTTGCTATTGTTTTCTTTGTTTCTATTTCAGTTATTTCTGCTCTGATCTTTATGATTTCTTTCCTTCTGCTAACTTTGGGTTTTGTTTGTTCTTATTCCTCTAGTTCCTTTAGGTGTAAGGTTAGATTTTATATTTGAGATTTTTCTTGTTTCTTGAGGTAGGCTTGTGTAGCTATACACTTCCCTCGTAAAAGTGCTTTTGCTGTATCCCATAGATTTTGGATCATCGTGTTTTCATTGTCATTTTTCTCTAGGTATTTTTTGATTTCCTCTTTGATTCCTTCAGTGATCTCTTGGTTATTTAGTAACGTAGTGTTTAGCCTCCATGTGTTTGTGTTTTTTATGTTTTTTCCCCTGTAATTCATTTCTAATCTCATAGTTTTGTGGTCAGAAAAGATGCTCGATATGAGTTCAATTTTTTTAAATTTACTGAGGCTTGATTTGTGACCCAAGATGTGATCTATCCTGGAGATAGTTCCATGAGCACTTGAGAAGAAAGTGTAATCTGCTGTTTTTGGATAGAATGTCCTATAAATAACAATTACATCTATCTAGTGTATTGTGTGTTTTAAAGCTTCTGTTTCCTTATTTATTTTCATTTTGGATGATCTGTCCATTGGTGTAAGTGAGGTGTTAAAGTCCTCCACTATTATTGTGTTACTGTCGATTTCCTCTTTTACATCTGTTAGCAGTTGCCTTATGTATTGAGGTGCCCCTATGTTCGGCACATATATATTTATAATTGTTATATCTTCTTCTTGGATTGATCCCTTGATCATTATGTAGTGTCCTTCTTTGTCTCTTGTAACATTCTTTATTTGAAAGTCTATTTTATCTGATATGAGTATTGCTACTCCAGCTTCCTTTTGATTTCCATTTGCATGGAATATCTTTTTCCATCTGCTCACTTTCAGTCTGTATGTATCCCTAGGTCTGAAGTGGGTCTCTTGTAGACAACATGCATACGGGTCTTGTTTTTGTATCCATTCATCACACCTGTGTCTTTTGGTTGGAGTATTTAATCCATTCATGTTTAAGGTATTTATCGATATGTATGTTCCTATGACCATTTTCTTAATTGTTTTGGGTTTGTTTTTGTAGGTCCTTTTCTTCTCTTGTGTTTCCCACTTAGAGAAGTTCCTGTAGCATTTGTTGTAGAGCTGGTTTGGTGGTGCTGAATTCTCTTAGCTTTTGCTTGTCTGTAAAACTTTTGATTTCTCCATCGAATCTGAATGAGATCCTTGCCAGGTAGAGTAATGTTGGCTGTAAGTTCTTCCCTTTCATCACTTTAAGTATATCATGCCACTCCCTTCTGGCTTGTAGAGTTTCTACTGAGAAATCAGCTGTTAACCTTATGGGAGTTCCCTTGTATGTTATTTGTCATTTTTCCCTTGCTGCTTTCAATAATTTTTGTTTGTCTTTAATTTTTGCCAATTTGATTACTGTGTGTCTCGGCATGTTTCTCCTTGGGTTTATCCTGTATGGGACTCACTGCACTTCCTCGACTTGGGTGGCTATGTCCTTTCCCATGTTAGGGAAGTTTTAAACTCTAATATCTTCAAATATTTTCTCTGGTCCTTTCTCTCTCTCTTCTCCTTCTGGGACCCCTATAATGCGAATGTTATTGCATTTAATGTTGTCCCAAAGGTCTCTTAGTCTGTCTTCATTTCTTTTCATTCTTTTTTCTTTAGTCTGTTCCACAGCAGTGAATTCCACCATTCTGTCTTCCAGGTCACTTATCTGTTCTTCTGCCTCAGTTATTCTGCTATTGATTCCTTCTAGTGTAGTTTTCATTTCAGTTATTGTATTGTTCATCTCTGTTTGTTTGTTCTTTAATTCTTCTAGGTCTTTGTTAAACATTTCTTTCATCTTCTCGATCTTTGCCTCCATTGTTTTTCCGAGGTCCTGGATCATCTTCACTATCATTATTCTGAATTCTTTCTCTGGAAGGTTGCCTATCTCCACTTCATTTAGTTGTTTTTCTGGGGCTTTATCTTGTCCCTTCATCTGGTACATAGCCCTCTGCCTTTTCATCTTGTCTATCTTTCTGTGAATGTGGTTTTTGTTCCACAGGCTGCAGAATTGTAGTTCTTCTTGCTTCTGCTGTCTGCCCTCTGATGGATCTCAGCTTGGATTTTAAATTCCACAAGCTTGGGCCATTCTTTCTATGTGAGGGTCTCTTAGAATTTACCTCTTACTGAGTTGTATGTTTCATGATTTAACTAGTAATTGGCTTAACTGCGCTGTTATTTTAATTTTATGTCTTTTTCTGTGCCCATCCTTTAATTGTGAATGTGTCCTTGACTTAATATTCTGTAAGACAAAATACTCTAGCTACCCTGTTTAAAAATAACTTTATTGAGGTATAATTTACATACCATACAATTCTCCCATTTGAATCATAAAATTCACTGGTTTTTAGTATATTCACAGAGTCATGAATCCATCACCACAATCAGTTTTAGAACATTTACATTACCCCAAATTAACCTGTACTCCTTAACTGTCATTCCCTAACTGCCCCACATCCTCCATTCCAAGGCAACTATGAATCTACTTTCTGTTTCTATAGATGTGTCTATTCTGGATATTTCATATAAATGGAATCACACAATATATGATTATTTTTGTGTCTGGTTTCTTTCATTTAGCACAAAACTTCTTCCCAGGTTCATTTATGTTGTAGCATATATCAGTACTTCATTTCTTTTACTGTAGAGAAATATTCCACTGCATGTACATACCACATTTTATTTATCCATTCATTAGTTGATGGATGGGCATTTGAGTTGTGTCCACTTTTTGGCTCTTTGGAATACTGCTACTGTGAACATTTGTGTATGTTTTTGTGTGTCCACATGACTTCATTTCTCTTGGTGCATACCTAGGAGTGGAATTGCTAGATCATATCATAGCTGTACATTTAACTGAGAAACTACTAGAATGTTTTCCAAAGCAGCTGTACCATTTTACTTTTCCACAACCAATGTATAAGGGTCCTGATTTCTCCACATCCTTGTCAATACTTGTTATTATCTGCCTTTGTGATCATAGCCATCTTAATGGGTGTCAAGCAGTATCTCATTGTGGTTTTGATTTTCATCTTTTTTTAAACATAACTTCCTAAAAGTAGTAAAAGTACTTATTAAAAGAAGTTCAAAATGTCTACAAAGGGTATATGGCAACTAACCATTAGAAACTGAAGGAAAAAATTGCACGATGGAAAATGCAACCATGTTTTCAAAACCTACCTTTTAAAATTTAGAATGAAAAACATGTAGTAGAAAATTTATATTTAAAGTATACTCAAACTTAAAGGAAAAAATCTTACAGGATAATCTGTGTGATAATGATGATGATTCTCTGAATGAACAATATGCTAAGCATTCACTAGTCTGTATAAGACCCTTTGCCAGAAAGAATACAAGAGACACTGTCAAGTGAATTGTGATAAGTAATTCCAAGCAAACTTTAGCCTATTTCTAAAGACCTTGGTCAATGTTTTGAACACCCATAATACTCTCGCAAATCAGCAGTATTACGATGTTCATTATTCCTATTATGTCTTCCTAATGCATGTAGGACAGTGTATGTATAATGTACTTGTGGTAAATGTAAGATAGATTAATTGCAAAACTGAGAGCTGGATATAGCAGATGATCCCTTTGCCAGGGAGCATTTGAAGTGAAAGATAAGAAAGAATCATGAAGGAATGGGCTTTGAGTAATAGGAAGGTATCCACCATGCAGCATTTGACACAACCATAGTGTTTTCATTTCTTCTCCCAAAACCCTACAGGCTTATAATGAGTGCCTATATATCCTGATTTGCTTGTGCAGCCCTGGGTTATGCTTATTATCCTGGTGTCATCATTAATATCTTTCCTTTCCACTCTCAAAAGTCATCTGGAAAAATATTAAATTACATTTTCATCCTATTTATAAAAGACCTCCTATTGCAGTGAGAAATATGTGAAGAAGATACAGTGCCTGAGGAAAGGAAAATGTCAGGAATTAGGCAGGTCTTCAAATGAGGACTCTGGTTTAGATGGATAGACTAAAGAACTAAGGAGAAAAAAACCTAAGCTGATGCCTTATTCTGAATGGTGTCAGATTTCCCTTGAATGGGCTTTCTTTGTGTGCCTATGACTCCATCCCAGGTATGCTCGGAAACAGAGGTATATCCACCTGAGAGATCGTGTGGAGGTGGTACATCGGAGCACAAGCATCCTGATGGGACCACTGGATTCTGTATTTTGAAACCTATTTCCAAGCTCTATTTGACAGAAGTGAAGCAATTGTTAAAATCTATCTCTATCAAGATCTTTCTCAAAACTATAGTGGACCTGGATATACAGGTAGTTCCTTGGATTGGGCTCTAAAGAATTGGGGTGGCCGAAGCAGCAACTGACCTTGTTCTTTCCTCCTCAGGCTACTTTAGGAGGTAATTAATTAGGAGGGGGCGCTGGTGGGCAGGACATGGATTTTTTCTTCTCCCACATCAGTGGGAATTAGAACTAATCCAAGATCCTCAGGCCTGGTTTGTTATCATGGTTAGTGGCAGGTTCTTGGTTGTAATTTTCAACAACTTCCAAGATTTACTCTAAAAAATTATAGTTGTGGGCCATGAATCAAGTAGAGAATTTACTTTTTTAGAGCTTTGCTGTCTGCTGCTTAGATAATTAGCGAGATCCTATTATATGTCACACATTTAGTCACCTGGTATATAAGCTGGAAATAATTGTTGCACATATTTTAACTTCACTTTGAATTACTTTCATGAATTGCATTTGCTAATTTGCTAGATGATTAGAGAGTATGTGTCTAGCAAAGAAGTTATTCCTAAAGGAAAACAAGCACATTAAGAATCCCATCTCTCACTTTCAGAATTTTCACATATGTAAAATTAAACAGATTCCCCTTATATATTTGACTTTGGATTTAGTAAAAATATCACCTTTTAGGAGTAATAAGAATAAAGTAGGGGGAAAAATGACTAGTCTCTCAGTCAATGATTTTAAAACCATGAGCCATGTGTCCTGCATGAATGGACGGTTGCTATTGCTACTCTCTCTGGAATGACATAGGCACACTCTTCAATGAGATTTTTCACTAAAGGACCAAGATTTTTAAATATATACTAAGTTTTTAGCTGTTATTAAAAAAAAAAAAAAACTTCAGAGATTTAATGGTGGAAAAACTCTTCTGCCTATATATTAGGGAGTTGTTATCTGAATTTGAGACTTTGAAAATGGACTTCTATCACCCTGGTCGTGTGTCCTGGAAAATGGCAAATACTATGCTTTTATGGAAAATTGTATGTGCATTCTAAATTTTAAATTGCCTTATGACCCATTTGTGGTTAACAATAAAACAATGAGAATAAATGGAGCATCTTACTTTCTCAGAGTTAATATTCTGCACTGGTTGTTATTGTTGTCTCTGTAAAAGTGTGTATGCTTCAATATCTCATTCAGTTTTGGATGCCTGAGGATTGGAGAAGCTCACCATAATAGAGAGAAAGCAAGAAGAAGGAGCATGTTCATACTGGTTCATACTGTATTATTCTGATTTCATCTGTCACTTGCAAATGAATATCATCTAAATGGGTCTAAAGCTTCTGCCAATGTAGGGTTAAAAAAGGCACAGAACACAAATTCAACAGCATAGATGGCAAATAGAGCATAAAACTTAATTCTGAGATAAACAGAAAAGTGAAATATAAAGAGTCACATTTTCCATGTCTTCTGATCAAATAATGGAAAGAGAAGGGGTCATCAAATAAGATCTTGGAAACAGAAGATGCTGAGTGTGAACTATTTTGAAATCCTATCCAAACCCCAATATACATGTACAGAGAACAAGTATCTGTGTGTTCTATTAAATGGTTGTGTGGTTTCAGGATTTGCTCCAGTTGCTGCAGTCAACAGTTCTGAGTTCTATCCTCATCCTGTGCCAAAAGGACATCTTTGTGGAGACTTGCAATGTGCCCTCAGCACGAGTCTCTGTCTTTAGTCCCCAAATCACTTTCAATGCCACGTATATCCTTAGGGCAGCACCCCTTCTGAAAGCACTTTTCTCCAGCGCCTTTGTTATGTTATTACCATCAGTATCTTAGTTATGGTGGATTCTGGTTCTTTGGGAGACTCTAGTTTGACTCATGGAAAAATGCTGGGATATGGGTAGCGAAGAAAGCCACATTCTGAAACCCTAAATGGTCACGTGGTCTCAAATTAAAGTCAAACCTGGGTTTTCAGTGCTTTTAGTTTCTTCTAAGTTTAAAAGATGGAAGATATCAGGATAAAAGTTGACTATTATGATTGGAAATATTTTCTAATATGATTAATTTTGCTGTTGATTATTACTAAGTTCCTTAATTTGGTGTATATTTTAAAAAATATACTCACGTTTTATATAAACTTGTAGGAGTCTAAAAACAATAACAACAAAATACCTGGATCTATTGTAATCTGCCTGATAACTTATTACCTTAAATGAGAAGGTAGACTATCCTTCCACCAGTACCTACTTCATAAATATTTAAGTCCTTTGCTTGAAGATGAGCACTGCACTTAAATGCTATGAAGGATAAAACTATGAGTCCATTTGAATTTAATATTTAGAGGTGATCTAATAGAGAAATAACTTATGTCTTGGGCACAAATACAAACCAAACATGGCTTAATTCTTAATAATGAAAAAATGGGAGAATATTCATTGCGTTGGTTCTGTTTTGTTCAGCCTATCTAAAAGTCATGACTATACTTATTTTAGTTCTTGAGCTATAGGTCAATATTGATGGGAAATGTCTAGTAGCAAAATGAGTTCATTTTATATATCATGCTTTTGTGAGAGCAAATCAAGCTTCTGTAATAATCATCAAATAATTCCAACTCTCTGTTGTTAAGAAGAAAGGAACAAAATAGCCTTAACTTAGTATTTCCTCTTTCATTATTTTTACTTAAGCCTACATGTGAGCATTTCCTTCTCCCAAACCTTTACATCAGCAGTTTCCCAACTTGCCTTGCCATATTGATTTTATACTTTCGTCATTAATCATATCTGTCAGATTTTTTTCCCAATGAATGGACAAGGTTGCAGATTGATTTCCATCTCCAAAGTGTTAAATTTCCTTCCTTTCCCAGGGTTCAGTTCACAGTGGCGTTCACTGAAAAGTGCTATGTCAAAATTCTGGGCAAATTGATTGACCTTTTTGAATCTAAATCTTCTCATCTGTTAAGAAAAAAAAGAAAAAACCAAGAAGATCAAAACAGACTATATCTACACTCCCCATAGCTATAAGTAAGTATGTATAACATGTGACTAATGTAAATGAATATAACAAATTTCTCAGTAGGATTTACAATCCCACAAGTTTTTACTACTTGTGGAAGGTAGTCAATAATATAATTTAGTCAGTAGATGGCACTGTTTATTATAGTATTAGGATTAAGAAAGCGGTCACTGAATGTCAATTACCTCCCCTGATTAGGGTCCAGGTAGGAGAGGAGGAGGTTCTGTTCTTAGAGAAGAGAAGACATAGATTCTTTAAAGGTTAGAGTGACCTTGAGAAGGAATCTAGTCTGTCTTCCTGGCTCATTAGACCTTTACAAGGAAAATTCTATTTCAGATATTTTTCAAAGTGGTGGATATTTTTAACATACTTCATTTATCCCTTTCAAATTTGAAACACTCAAGAAATCTTCTATCCAAATTGCATCTTTTTTTTTTTTTTTTCTTCATGTCTTTTTATTTGGTCCTGAGTAAAATTAGGAACAATTCTTCTCATTCTTTTCTGTAAGATCCCTCCAGGCGTATAGGGAACACTATTATTTTACGCATGTACTTTTTCTTTCTTGGGGTCTTCAGTCTGAAAAACACATCAGATTTGGGGGAAACGACTATCCACAGTCTAATGTATGAATTCTAATATTACAGTACTATCTTGAATTATAACATACCATTATATAACATGTAAAATCTAGTATCTATAGAAGCATTTAGTTATAAAATAATCAAAATACGTAAGTGTTTATAGGACACAACATTATATACATTGCATTTCCATTAGCTGTAACCAAATCAAATCTTCTGGAGAAATTTATAGATCAAAAAAACAGATTATAATTCATAACTATCAGGTACAGAATGTTGCTTTCAACTACCATCTCTTAATCTTTCCCTCATTTTGCTATTTCTTCATGAATTTAAAAGTTTCTAAGTTAGAATAAATTAGTAATTAAAGTACCATATAAGTGAACACTATTAAATAAATATTCAGAATAGTTTTATTATAAGTTCAGAGGATTAACCATCTTGGACAATAAAATATTATTTTTTTTCTTTAAAAATATCAAGGAAATATCAGTGTACTTAACTTTTTATAATTCTTTTTCTCTCTACTGTATTTTAAGTCTCTTAAAGTCAGGGAATATGTTTCACTTATCCATGAATCCAAAGAACTTTGAAAGTACTAGCTTAATAAACATATACAGTGGTACATAATAAATATTGGTTGAATAAATACTTTCACCCAAGTTAATTCAATTGTTCAGGAGAATTATCAACTACACTGAAAGTATAGTTTCAGTAACTATTATGTCAACATTTGATTTCCCTGTGATAAGTCTACTTATCATTGTGTATTAAGACTTTTTAGTAGCTATCTTTGTGTTGTTAATAAAAAGGAAACACAAGGATAAAGAAAGGCACTTAAAAATTAATCCTGTATAGAAATGTCATTAGATTAAATAATTATCTTTTATCATCTTCTGGTTATTATGAATATATTCATTATATCATATTATTCTGTACAAAATGCTTTTTTCAGACAAAATATTGTTTTACACATTTTCTTTGTGTTCTCTTACAATTATATGCTTACTTATTATTTTAAATTATTTGGAAAACATTGAGGGTTTAATTTTTTCATTTGTTTCATTTTCTTTGGGGAATTTCATATTACTTGTACATTTTACTGTTTTGAAAGTGTTTCTTAAATTTCACCAATAGTCATTAATTATAGGATCGTATATGCACTGTAATCTTTATTCTATACAATTCCTGAGATAATGTCACAAAGGACCCTCTGCAGGAAACCTAATATATCTGATTAATAAATGTACTTATTACTTAAAGAAATCACTTGGTATCCTGTGATATCATTGGTATCCTATGAATATAGTTAAAATAAATAGACTTAGCCTCTTTGAGGAGATATACAGATGGCAACAAATATATGAAAATGTGTTCAATATCATTAGCATTAGCAAAATGCTAATGATACCATGATGAAGTGGCACCACACACCTATTAGAACAGTTAAAGTAAAAATAGTAAAAATAGTGACAATACAAAATTCAGGCGAGGATGCAGAGGAACTGGATCTCACACACGTTACTGGTGAGAATGTAAAATGGTACAGCCACTCTGGAAAACAGTTTAGTTTTCTTAGAAAGTAAACATACACTTATCATACAACCCAGCACTTGCAGTCCTGCACATTTATTCCAATAAAAAGAAATGAACTATTTATAATACAACAACTTGGATGAATCTCAAGGGCATTATTCTGAGTGAAAAACAATGTCTAAACATCACATACTGTATGATTTCATTGATATAACATTCTTGAGATGACAAAATTATAGAGATGGGGAACAAATTAGTGGTTGTCAGAGATTACGGATGGTGGTAGGAGAGTGCTATAAAAGGGTAGTGAGAGGAAAGAGATCTTTGTAATGATGACATAGCTCTGTATTTTGATTATGTTGGTCATTACCCAAATCTACACATGTGATAAAATGTCATAGAACTATACACACACATTATACTAATATCAATTTTTCTGTTTTTGATATAATGCTACAGTTATGTAAGATGTAACTATTGGAGAAATTGAGTGAAGAAGACATGGTACTTCTTTCTATTGTCTTCCCAACTTCTCAACGAATGTATAATTCTCAAGGTAAACAACTTTAAAAAGTCATTTGCCATCTTGTTTTAAATTCCAGAACAGACAACATAGTATTTTTCCTTTCTTTCCTCAATACTATTTTTAATTATTTTATACTTTAAAATGATTCTCTTCTGGTGGGTTTGTTTCAATACTTGCTAGATTAAGCTATCTTGGCAGTCTCTTCTGCTTTTGAAATAGTGGTAAAGATTAAGGGTATGTGGGAGAAATTTTGCTATTTCTCTACTCAACAGCAAGGATGGCTAATACACAGAGTATGCTGAAGTTCATTGGGAAAGAAACATGCTCATGTAGGAGTGCTTATTTCTAAGATAAAAATTTTAAATGTTTTCTCTACTAGCTGAAAGAGTGATGACTGTCCTTTTTTGGAAATATAGACCATTGCTTTTGATGATTGTAAGCAGGACACTATAAAACTAGAACTTCCTTCCCATTCCATGTTATATAGTCAAGTGTGAACAGAGAAAGAAACCATTAGGAATAAATCTTCCATTTATTCCCCAATCAAATTATGTACAATACAGTGAAATTCTTAGCATTTCTATTTGGCTCACAGATGTGTCTGGAAGGAACCTGACTTGCAGTTCAGGATGTCTAGCCATAAATTATTCTCTTCCTGATAGTGTGATACAAAGGATATGGATTTTAACTACTGATTCTACTGCTAAGGACCCTTGAAAATCACTATTCTGTCTGAAGAACTTTTGAAGTAAAAATGTGAGATACTTATCTGTCACTCACAGATACATAGCTTAGGTCACAAGTTTGGAAAATGCTATCAATTGTATGCCATTAGATCTGCGATAATTTGTGATTATTCCTTACTATCATCCCTTAACTGGTTGAAGTTATTCCTGCAGTCACTCACAAAAACTAAAATAACATCATTTTCGGCCCAAATTATAATAAAATACTCACTTTATTAAATATATTTGTCCATGAATATTTGGCCTAAAACTATTTTTATATTTCTCTATAAACATATGTAAAATAACTTTATGAGCTAAAATATACTTTTAAAAAACTGTCTTACAAGCCTTTTGCAAAACCTGTTGATGCCTCTTTCTATATGTTGAAGCAATTCTCTATACTTTCACTCTTTTCTTCTTCACTTATTACTGAAGTCCAGAAGTGAGTGTATATTTCAACAAATACTTCTTCCAGCTTCAGGTCTATTATATACTTTACATGATCCAAGGGTATGGTATTGTACTTGTACCTGTCTAGGTCTCGGTCTTTATTTCCATCATGTTCTACATTTCCTAGTGAGCTCCCTGAGGACAAAGCTCAGGAGCACTGTCTATAGCCCTGAGTATGAAGTGACCTGCATGGTGGGTATTCAAGATGAATGTGGTAGTTATAATTCTGCACTTAGAAATTTAATTTATTTCAACTGAATACTTCTAAAGGAATTTAATTTATTTTAATTAAATTCCTTTAGAAGTATTAGTTCAATACATGAAAGGAGAAGCTGTGTAACGTGTAACAATACTCTACTAGAGACCAAAATGACCTAAGAAGCATGGCCAGGAGACCAGAGTGGCTCAGCCTTCCTCACCTTGGCTCAGCCTTTCTTGCTGTAACTGCAATATGGCGTACACTGCAACAATCTGTGCTCCATCTCCACTCACCCTTGTAGACTAGAAAATAACTGGACTTAATCCTATGCCTGTATAAAATAGGAAATGTGTTTCTCAACTCTTTAGCCCATGTCTCCTTTCAGTAGGTTGAAAAATCTCATCCCTTTCTTTGAAGTTAATTGAAATACCCAAATAAATTAAGACGACACACCCACACAAACTCTAAAGTCATTAAACTGCTAAATATGATGTTTCAAAGTTGTCCACGACCACTAGTCTTGATTCTCATATACACGCATTGACGTAAAAGGCTCTAAGCTCACATCTCCGTAAACCAACCCTCACTAGTATCAATGACTGAGAATAGGTGTTAGGTTGGAGTGTTGGTTTGAAGTGCTGTTGCTTTGGTGTTTTTCAGAATATCTTAAAATGTGAATAGTGAATACACATGTGAATACTGTTATATGACAAATGCCCCAGGGCTCCAAAAAAGAGGCAGAGTGTGAAGTATAATAAAACCTGGATGGTTTTTCAGTTCAGTCAATCAAAAAGGGGTCCGACTAGTTCTGCAGGTCATCAGTTTTCTCATTGCCCTCTTCTAGGCTATACCATGAAGCTCACAGGGTTTGCCAACATTCATTGACCAAAGAATTCAATAAAATACTCCTTATTATATTTGTTATATTGTAATTATTATAATATATAATTATTATAATAATACTTTCTCTATTATAATTATACTTTATAATATACTTTCTCTATTATAATTATTATAATATATAATTATTTTAATAATTCTAAAATTTATATGGAACCACAAAAGACCCTGAAGAGCCAAAGCACTTTTGAGAAAAAAGAATAAAGCTAGAGGTATAACACTCCATGACTTCATACTGTACTGCAAAACTACAGTAATCAAAACAGTATGGTACAGGTACAAAAACAGACACATAGATCAATGGTACATAATAGAGAGCACAGAAATAAAATCACTAACCTATGGTCAATTAATCTATGACAAAGGAGGCAAGGAAATATAAAGGAGAAAAGACAGTCTCTTCAATAAGTGGTGCTGGGAAAACTGGACAGCTACACGTAAAAAATGAAATTAGAACATTTTCTTACACCATATACAAAAATAAACTCAAAATAGATTAAAGGCCTAAATGTAAGGCCTAAATGTAAGAACTTAAAATAGATTAAAGGCCTAAATGTAAAGGCCTAAATGTAATAGATTAAAGGCCTAAATGTAAGAAACCATAAATCTCCTAGAAGAAAACATAGGCAGAACACTCTTTGACATAAATCGTAGCAATATTTTTTTGAATCTGTCCGCTAAAGCAAAAGAAACAAAAGCAAAAATAAACAAATGGAACCTAATTAAACATGAAAGCTTTTGCACAGCAAAGGAAACCATCAACAAAATGAAAAGACAACCTACTGAATGGGAGAAAATATTTGCAATTCATATGACTGGTAAGGGGTTAATATCCAACATCTATAAATAGCTCATACAACCCAACATCAAAAACAAACAAACAACCCTATTAAAAAATGGGCAGAAGAACTGAATAGGCATTTTTCCAAAGAGGAAATGCAGTGGTCAACAGGTACATGAAAAGATGCTCAACAACGTTAATCATCAGGTAAATGCAAATCAAAACCACAATGAGATATCACCTCACACTGATTAGAATTGCTATAATCAAAAAGAACACGAATAACAAATGTTGGCAAGGATGTGGAGAAAAGGGGATCCTTGTACACTGGTGGTGGAAATATAAATTGGTACAAACACTATGGAAAACAATATGGAGGTTCCTCAAAAAATTAAAAATAGAATTGCCGTACAAATCCAGCAATTCCACTTCTGGGTATTTATCCAAAGACAATGAAAACACTGTTTGAAAAGAGGTATACATCCCCATGTTCACTGTAGCCTTATTTACAATAGCCAAGATATGGAAACTACCTGTGTCCATTGATGGATAAATGGATAAAAAAATTGTGGAACATATATACAATGGAATCTTATTCAGCCATAAAAAAGAATGAAATCATTCCTTTTGCAACAACATGCGTGAACTTTGAGAACATTATGTTAAGTGAAATAAGTCAGAAAGAGAAAGACAAATACTATATGATTTCTCTTGTATGTGGAATCTAAAAAAAAAACAAAAACAACAAAAGAAGCTCATAGATACAGAGAATAGATCATTGGTTGCAAGAAGCAGGGAGTGAGGGATGGGAGAAATAAGTGAACTGGGGTTTTTTTTGTTTGTTTTTTGTTTTTGGTTTTCAGCTTTGTGTTTTTTTAGTTTAAATAAATTAAATAAAAATTTAAAAGAAAAAAAATTTATATAATTTTCTGAGTTTTAGTACAACATGTTCCTCTTAAGAATGCAATGAGGTTGATGTTTCCAAAAGCTCTTAAATTCTGAAATATAGGAAGAATGCTTTTCAGCATTGAAACCCAAAGGCCACCTAGACACAATGTGGTGAGCAGACAAATGATAATCTCTTAAGACAAATCTAAAATATGCTTTGCCCAACCATATTAATCTGTTGGAAGAGTCACGTGATCTGGCTACTTGAAGCAAAACCTACACTGTGTTATGCTACTCTTCTTAGGTGGAAGTCATGCCACGTTGCAGGAAGGTGTGTTTAATGTTTCATTTCTAATTACACCCCTGAAAAAGTTATTCCATACATATCATGCAAGAATCTAACTGCAAAAGAAAAAGAATTCTGACTTAAGAAGGCTGGATAACATTTACCTGTTTAGGTATGCATTTCACCACACCCCATACCTTCTTATTTCCTCTTTCTTCTAATATAGAGCATGTGCTTTCATTTCCCATTTTTGACTTAAAATTTTATGACAATAATAATTCATTACATTTACTTAGAACGAGAAATTCATCTAATGACTCATGTGTAAAGGGATGCTTACAAAATAAAAATCAGTGAGCATGTTGTACCATCCAAGTGTTTCCAGAGTTACTTAGACTTGTCCTAACTAATGCTGTACACTTTGAAATAAAGCAGAATGCAGAACTTCTGTAGTTTGTGACCCCTTCCAAAATATGGCAGAATTTATAGTCATTGCATGTGAAAAAATATATAATTATCATTATCATTATAATTTTTTCTTGTAACTAAAATTCTGAATGAGCCCAAACATAGACTTGTGAGTTCATTTTTCTATAATAAAAGAAAAAATAAGAATTTTTAAAGGATTAAGTTGTATACAATTTCTGATTGTGTATCTTAGTGCTTAAAAGACTCTTGACTTTTAAAAGAAGGGTAAAAATGCTACTATCTACTATAGAAATTTTTCTTGACAACTTGGCTTTCGGGGCCTATCAATCTGAAGACAACTATTTATTTTGATTACTAACAAATCTGAATTTGGGATATATCTTACAATGAAGATATGTTAACGCCCTATTGTAATTTAATTGGTAATTTTTTTCATGTCTTACAACTGATGGTGTCTTAACTTTGGTGAAATATTGCAGCTGTTAAGATGGATGAATTGATCTGACTTATTAATCCCTTTACATTTATGTTTCTAGTAAACTTCTTTCACTTTCTGTCCTGTATCATCCTCTGGCTTCAGCCCATTGTACCTTATCTCTGGGCCACAATTCTCTTGCCTATAAAATAAAGGCGATGGAGCAAGTAGTTTCCAATGTCCCTATATTTTGAATGTGTTCTGATTTACTTCTTTACTGACTACCTAATATCTTTGTCTTTCCTGAAGAGGGCATCCACAAGGGCACAATGGATCCCTCCAGTTCCTTAACTGAACACAAAGAAAAGGTAGTAATACAAAATGTGATGGAGGTAGGTGGGAATAATTAAGGGGTAGCCTCTCACTTAAGTAAAATACAGCTTAGATCAGGAAACAAAATATATTTGCTTACATTTAGGTCTGATAATCTTAAAGGATAATCCCTTTACGTGATCCAGAATTCTGGGAAGATCTATGGGAATTTGTGAGGAAGTCAAAAACTATTCTTATTCTTTTTAGGTCAATGGAGAAAATATTAAAGAGCTAATGACCTTCTCTTGTTCCTTGGTTTCTTTGAGAAAGGACCTGAGGGTCACCACCAAGCAATGAAGGAGGTGAGGACTAGTGTAAGTGTCATTCTACACCACAGTCGGGTAATACGGAACTCGTCTTATAGACTGTTGCCGATTTGTGTTACTCAAGCCAGAAATTGGATTCCTCCCTCCTTGTTTGTAACTCCTCACATCAAATCAATTAGAAATCTTATTGATTCTAATTAACATCTCCCAAAGCTTTCTACCTTTCCCCATCACCACCGTCACTACCCTGATTCACACTACATCATCTCTCATCTGGGTTATTACAACAACCTTCCAAAAGGTCTCCACGTATCTAATCTTGCTTCCTCTTGTTCATTACAATGAGGCTATTGTATCTGAAAGCTTTTTAAAGCATGAAACATATGTAAAGTACTTCCTGGAATAAAACCTCAAAGCCACCTAGATACAGTGTGGTGAGCAGAATTATGGACAAATCTCTAATGCCCTTTGGGTTTTATAAAGTTCAATGATTCTTTATTGCTTTTAGAAGAAAGTCCAGGTTTTTTTTAACCTGGCTTCCAACATTTTTAATGTTACAACACATTAAAATCATAATATTTAAGTGGCTTACAGGGATACCCTGAAGTGGAGGGATTTGAAGAGTCTACATTGATACTGGACTTTTAAAAAAAATCATTACATTTTATCTAGGTCACATAATTACAATAAGAAAAATAAAATACAAAGTGTTAGGGAAGAAACTAAATAATTTTACTTGTATAAATCTTTCAAATAAAATATTTTAAATTTTTTCTACTAAAATTTTAAAATCTGTAAACAGATTACAACTTTTATATTAAAATTTATGTCTCAAGTGGCTTCACCAAATTTCTAATCAAGACTTTTTAATGATGACCTCTCTGAAATCTTGCCAGATCAATCTGTAAGAAACATTGGTCTCACAAAAAGTAACTAATGACAGAGATGTGTTAATCACTCTTTTTATATTGATGAAAATGACTTTCTCATCATTAACCAGAATTTGGATAACTTGAGCTACTTACATGGTCCTTATTATACGCAATTCTTCTTAAATCTAACAGCTCTTTCTTTTCTTTCATTGATCAATATCACCTCAAAATTTCTGATGGTAATGCAAAATGATTTCTAATTCAATAAGACTTTTCATTTCAAAATTTCAAAATAATCATGAAATTTTTCCTCAAGTTGCTCTAACAGCCTGTACTAGTCAGGGTTCTCCAGAGAAACAGAACAGAACCAACAAGATATTATACATATATGGAGAAGGAGAGAGAGAGAGAGAGGGAGAGAGAGAGATTTTTTTAAGGAACTGGCTCATGTGACTCTGGAGGCTTGGTGAGTGCAAAATCTGATGGGGGAGGAAAGCAGCCTGGAAACTCAGGAAGGACTTGTGGTTCAAGTCCAAAGGCAGTTTGCTGTAAAATCAGAAAGGTAATTTGCTGATTACATTGCAAATGTAATTGGTGGAGGTCATGGGGTGGAGGTCACATTTTTGTTCGAGTCAAGCCTTCAACTGATTGAATGAGACCCACCTACATAATGAAGGGCAACCTGCTTTACTCAAAGTCCACATTTTTTAATGTAAATATCATACAAAAACACCCTCACAGAGACACCCAGAGTAATGTTTGACCAAATATCTGGGCACTGAGGCTCAGGCGAGTTGACACATAAAATTAACTACCACAACAGTCTTAATTAGTCTTAGAATTCAAATTATGATTCTGACTAAATATTGCTGATGAGCAACTTCCCTTCCAAAAGAAAATTTTTGCTCTGAATTTGTAAACTTTATGAGTACATATTAATAGAATATTTATATGGTCCTAGAAAGTTTTAAGTTTATTTAAGTGCTTAAAAAGTTCAGTTAAGTAACCTTTTTTTGGGAGCCAATAACTTGCATTTTATTTTACTTTTGTTATTGCTCATGAGTATCAAATATAATCCAGGACTAAACAGTACAGTGAGGTAAAAAGTTGAGAAATTCTCAAATATGGAGTAAAATATCCTAAATTTAAATCCCATGCACAAAATTCAGAATCACAGCAAGATTTATGGTTAGACCCTGCTTTACAATGTGATTGAGGTTCAGAAAAGTTAAGAGACAAATGTAGAGTCAGAAGGGCAAACCACAAGGATGAAGAATATGGGCTTTGCAGTCACACAGTTTGGGACCAAAACTATTTTTGGAGCTAAAGTTTCTTCTTCTGCATGATGCAGATAGTAATACCTGCCTCACAGGCCTGAAATAAAAAGTAAATAAGAAAAAAATACACAGTCCTCAGCACAGTGACTGATGCAAAGTAAGTGTTCAACAAATAGAAGGTGGTATAATTTTTGTTTATATATTTTTTTCATTTTGTTTATCATTCTTTATTATTACCCTAATTAAGGAGCTGGGATTTGATCCTGGGAATGCTTTTGCTAAAGCTCATTTTCAGTAAACTATTTCTCAAGCTGGTATTTCTGTAGAACTGATCAGGAACTAAATACTACCCAAGGAGAATAAAAAAGGAAGTGAATGAAAAAAATTAATACTAAGAAAATAAATACTGCAGTCCATATCAATCACCTCATAAAAGCCTCTTATCACCAAGATAAGAGTGGGTGGAGACACTTCACTAAATTACTATCAAAGCATTGTGGTAGCATTTGTCTTAAGTGTGCCAGAAAAGGAAAATCTTTTTCCCCCTGTACATTCATCTCATTCATCTCTACAGCTGTGGAAAAAATATTAGTAAATCTGTTCTTGGAGGGCTGAGGTGAGTGTTTAAGCCCCTTTTAGCACCAGCTACAGTTCAGAAACCCTCCATCAGCAACACCAAGTGACTCTTTTCTCTCTTCTGACCATTTCTCTTCTTGGCCTCTGTTTAGATTTTTCTTTATCACAAGTGCTGGGCTATTATGAGTGCAAGACCTATCATATTTTGCTCAAATCTTGTGGTGGTTACAGTGGTTCTTGCCCCTGTTGCTGAAATTGCATTTCTGATAACCCAAATTAGACCTCTGGGCATGGCTCATTCTGACCACAGCTAGTTGTCATTTCATATTTCTACCTGTGAGAGGTAACTGTCTGCTGTCTTCAAAACCAACAATCAAATAAAATTCTTTCCCTTCCTTTTAGATGTTTCTGGTATATTCCTGGGAACTGTGGAGAAATGAAACATGAAAGACAGGACAAAGTCCCTTCTCTCAAAGGGCTTTATTCTAGAGCACACAGGATAACAATTGCATGAAACCAAGGACAGACGTCTCCCTACATTCGTCAGGTTGGTACTAGTTCCTTACAAGGTGGGAGGTATTGTGGTAGAAGCTGTGAATAACAAAAAGCTGTGTTATAAATGTTTCCTGCTGTCTAAGCCTGAGAATCAAATAAGGTCACTCACTGCAGAAAATAGTACATACAGTAAGCCTTGAATTATAGGTTCAATGTCAATCAGTGATGATTATTGGGGAAAAAAATCTCACATGGAGGGAAATACAGGGTAAGAAAGAACAATGCAGAACCAGGGAACTCTTAATAACAGTTTTATTATAATACGGTGGAAGAATTAAAATTATCAAAAATAAGTCTATAAACATGAGTTGATAAATTCTACAAAAGGTATTGAGTTTGTATTTGGGAGAATTTTTAAAGTGTTTTTTAAAAAAGAATTGGCATAATCAAAGAAATGTGCCACGTTTATAGAACGATTAATGTAGTATTAATGGCAACAAAATTTTGGAAGCATAGATTTGGAACGAGAAGTTGTTCCATCTATGAGCAATTGCCCAGTTTTTATTGCTTACAGTTTTGAACTAGTAAACTGAGAATTTAAAAGAGAACATGAGTGTGATAGACACTAAGATCCTCCAGGACCTAGTGACTTTTATAGGTGAAAACAAAGAGTGAAAGTCACCTCTGATAATTCATGAATGATCAAAATATAGCCAGTACCATAAAGAGTCGGAGGACTTGCACAGAAGTTGTGAGGAGTGGTATGTGGACAAGGGCAAGGAAAGGAAGAATTGAGGTTTAACAGCTGGTTCAGGTAGGAACAGAGGAGTAAATCTGAGGAGAAAAAGTCAGTAGAAGACAGAAATGTAAGGCTCATCTATGTGGAATTGATTATTAAAGCCATGAGCACAGATGGTATCACTGGGAAAAGAAGAGCATATGAGAACAAAAAGAACTTACATTTTTTGATCACTTTTTATATATTAGAACCTGGGTTTGGTATTTCATATATAGCATTTCATTTATCTAGTGTAAAAAATCTTAGAAAATGTCCAAAACAGGCATGGAAAAAAGAGGAAAAGGGCATTGAAGGAGAAAGAATAGTGGGAGGAGAAAGGAATAAAGGAAAACAAAATTAATACGTTGTCATATTACCTAAAGCAAAAGGAAGGAAGAGAGGCAGAGGCTGCTCTGCGTTGTCAAATTCTGAGTTGGGGGCAAGGCGAGGGGAGCATTGAAGATGAAACCCAAGAATAGGTTGATTTTTAATGAGCTTTGAGATTCATGGCATAAATTGTGGGAACGAAAACAAGATTTCCAGGCCTTAAGAATGAGTTTGTAAAATGTTCATGGTAGCACGTGAGAGACTAGTGTCTTTTCCTTATAGTCCCTTAGCACTACAGAAAACAATGCAATGTTCCCTGTACTTTATCCCTTGCATCTTCTTCCTTGTGGTCTTTGGTCTAATTTTTGTCTGTTCTTGTGTCTGTGAAAAAGATGGCTCTAGGTACACTGGACCTTTCATTAAAGAAATGATCATAGAACTCCGTTTATAAACCTGATACTAAAAATACACCAGTGAATTATTTTTCTTCCTAATGGTTTTGAGCATCTTCTCTGTGTCAGTACTGTTGCTTTGTGTGTACTATCAAATTTATTTTCAGAATGACCTTATAGCATCATTGTTATTATTTTCATTTGTCAGTGAGGCAAACAGAGGCACAGACAGGTATTTTTCTGATACAAAAAACTCTCCAAATAGAAATTGGAAGCAGTTTTGTATGTAATGGATTATGTGTCTTTTGCATTTGTGATTTAGATGGATCAGTAGTCTGATCCATGATCTTAACTGCCATTTTATGCTTCGTTCTATTTGTTTCCAACAAACTTCAGTGAATACTTTTCACGTATGCCCCACGTGGAGAAGATATGATAGCGTTCTTTATACTGAGAGTGAGCATCTTCAAAAGTGAATAAAAATGGTAAAAAGTAAATGAAACAAATTTACAAAATTAGTAATTTAGGAAAACAAAATATAAATTATTTTAATTAAATATGAAAAAAATTAAGTTCAAGACAATTCATAATTCTTATATTGTGAGCTTTTTGTCAGTGTATATTATTGTAGTAATTGAGGTGTTTTGTTTTTTTTTTTAAATTTTATTTATTTATTTATTTATTTATTTATGGCTGTGTTGGGTCTTCGTTTCTGTGCGAGGGCTTTCTCCAGTTGCGGCAAGCGGGGGCCGCTCTTCATCGCGGTGCGCGGGCCTCTCACTATCGCGGCCTCTCTTGTTGCGGAGCACAGGCTCCAGACGCGCAGGCTCAGTAGTTGTGGCTCACGGGCCCAGTCGCTCCGCGGCATGTGGGATCTTCCCAGACCAGGGCTCGAACCCGTGTCCCCTGCATTGCCAGGCAGATTCTCAACCACTGCGCCACCAGGGAAGCCCCAATTGAGGTGTTTTGAGGTTTCATATAAGACGCTCTTTCAAAGGTATTATATTCGGTTTCTCTCTCCTTTTATACATTTATTTAATGAGGTTTGCATTTAACGTTTTTCATACACGGGTATATTTCACATTGATGTATTAAATACTGTTGAGATTTTTCTTTCTGTATTCTTTTTTTTTTTTTTAAATTATTAGCACCTTTAATTAATTAATTATTTATTTATTGGCTCTGTTGGGTCTTCGTTTCTGTGCGAGGACTTCCTCTAGTTGCGGCAAGCGGGGGCCACTCTTCATCGCGGTGCGCGGGCCTCTCACTATCGCGGGCTCTCTTGTTGCGGAGCATGGGCTCCAGACGCACAGGCTCAGCAGTTGTGGCTCACGGGCCTAGTTGCTCCGCGGCATGGGGGATCCTCCCAGACCAGGGCTCGAACCCGTGTCCCCTGCATTAGCAGGCAGATTCTCAACCACTGCGCCACCGGGGAAGCCCCCTGTATTCTTATAAACTAGTAGGTTATAATTCTTAATTGCTTCTATTGCGAAACTACTTTAAAAAACTGGCTAAATAAAAATAATATTGTAATAAGGGTGGAGTGAATCTATTGTTTTTATAAAAATCTTTCCAAGTTGTTCTCTTCACTTTTGTTTTGATATTCAGTCACAGAAACTAAGTAAACGAAACCTCTTTAGGGATAATAGGAATGTAAAAAATACAGACATGCGTGCACACACACACACACAATGTTCATCTCCTTATGAGACACATTTAGAATATTAGACAGGTGAAGAAAAGTCTTAAGGACAAATACTGATTTTCCCATTTCGGTCTTGGAGAGTCAGGCAGAGATACCTCTTGTTCGTTTTTAGGATGCCCAAGTGTTCCATTAGTTCAGTCAAAGATTTAATCAATCATCCAGATGTTTGAACAATTGTCCAAATGTTTTTGTCAACTTTGTGTGAAATAACTGAATGGCCCGAACTGACTTGAATTGTTATCTTAATGCATGGCAGAGTTCAACTGAGGAAAGTATTAAATGGATCCCAACCAATGGCCTTAACAGAGAAGTAGAAACTGGTACTCCCACATTCCCATTAAATCCTGGGGTCATGCCTATTCACTTTGGTAAAATTGAACTCAAAATTTAGAGAGGTTCTGCCCCAAGAATCTAAAGACCTAGTCTGAAGGGATCTTTTGAATATTTCTTTAGTTGTATAAAATTTGAAAAAAAAAAATCAGATTGGTTACTACCTTTTATATCTGTCTCACTTTAGATCAAGTTCAAAGCTGGAAATGTCACTTTAGTTTCCTTAAAATAAATTTTTTTCGAATGAAATTATTAGGATTTCTTAGATTACCAAGTGTTGCAAAATGGTGCATGGAATGAGAGTGGAAAGAAAGGACGAACTTTAGAAATAAACACATCTGGTTTTGAATCTTAGCTCTGCTATTATAAATAACTTGATGTTGAGTAAGTTATTTGATTTTCCTAATCTTCAATTTTCTCATCTGTAAATTTCAATATTATTGTAAAGTTTAGCTATAATGAACATAAAATGGCTAGAACATTATAACTCATACCTATTATGATTTTCTTAATCATAATAGATACATTTCTTTAAGATGGAGTGTGTCATATCTATATGGAATTTTAACTTTATATTAGTGCTTAGAATCTTTGTATACTCAGTTTTCAACCTGCAACTACTTGGGGCTAGTATTCATTCATCCATTCAACAAATTTTTTAACACTAACTGTATTCCTGGTACTGTCTCAGCAATGGGGAAACAGTGAGGAAAAAATAGAAAAAAAAAAAAGAAAATAGACATAGTCTCTGTCCAATTAGAATTTGAAATTAATTTGGAAGAAAAACCAAAAAGGTAAATAATCAGATTTTTAAAATATATGATTCTGGAGTGTACTCTCCTCAAAAAAGTACAGTAAAAGAAAAAAAAAGTACAGGTACTGTAAGAAAGTAGAATTGAATGGCCTGATTTAATTTGAATTGTTTAGGAAGGGTCTGAGTAAGTGCTATTCAACCTGATTCCTGAAGGGTAAGTGTGGTCAGTAGGTAAATCATGGGGAAAATGGTAATTCCATGCAGAGAAAACTGATGTGTAAAAGTCCTGAGTCAGGAAAGAGCTTTCTGCATTGAGAAACTAAAACAAGATTGGTGGGGTTGGAAAGTTGGGACAAGGGGTGGCATGATCAGAGGGGAGTCTGGGGTAATGGAAGGGAAAGACAATGAAAAGCATTTTAGAGTCACTCTTAAGCTTAATCTCAAGAGGATAGAACTGAACACTTGCTTTATTTAGCCTCTTTTCACCCCTCTTCCACCAAAATCCATGTGGAAGTTAGAAAAGAACATTTTACAGGCTGAATTCTCAAAACCAAGAAAGAGAACTCTCAAGGGACTAGAACATGGAAGGAAACCCTGACAGCAGAAGGTCAAATTGAAAAGAGAAAAAAGAATGCAAAATGTGCAAGAGAAAGTTCTGCCTTAGAAGGTGAGAAAGAGCACGGCATCTTCATGACGTCAGTAAGTGACACCAGGGGCCACAGAGCCCAGGGCAACCAACACAACGGTGGGCTGGAGTAGCACAAAGGGGAATGTATAAAGCAAATACTGGTAGCCCCACAAAGGAAAATGGGCAAATTCATGATCACAGCGAGAGGCTGAACATCTCTCTCTCAGGAACCAACCGAGAAACCACCCGCTAATAAGGAGGGATATGGAGGAGTTGTGTAATGCACTTTACAAGCCTGATTGAATAGCTACACAAAGAAGCCTGCACCATACCCAGAAAACTGCATGTCATTTTCAAGCACACAGACTACAGCCACAAAAATTTACCATGCGCTAGACCACAATGGGAATGTCAGCAAATTCCATAAAGGTGATATTATACAGGCTCCATTTACTTATGCATCAACAATTACAAGAAATTCCACTATTCAAAAAAAGTCCCCATATACCAGGAAATTAAGCACACACACACAAACACGCAACTGCAAATAATTATTAAAGTGAAAATCAATGTGGAACTTATAAACTATTTGGAGCTGAATAAACAAATGAAAAGTGCTACTTAACAAAACTAGTGGAATATGACTGAAGCAAAACTGAGAAGAAAAGATATAAACTTAAATGTATCTATTTGAAAAGAAGATTGAAAATAAATGATCTTTGCTTTTAAGACAAGAATCTAGGAAAACAAAACAAACATAAAAGAGAAGAAAGTGATTAATATAAATGAAAGCACAAAACAACTAACTATAAAATTTAAAAATGGATAAGTAAAAACAAAACCCAGTACTTTGAAAAGAATAATAATTTACTTTAGCAAATATAACTAAGATTTTAAAAATACAAATAATTGTCAGAAATGAAAAGTGAAACAAGAACAACACAGAGGAGACTAAAAAATTGTAAGAAAGCAATAAACTGCAGAGCAGTACATTTGTAAACCTAAATTAAACCAATAATTAATTTCCAAAAAATAAATTTCAAATGTATATACTTTTCTGAAGCTTATTATAGTTCAAAAATAGGTTTAAAATTAATGGTAATTAACATATATTCTCCAGGAGAATAAAAAAAAAAGAGAGGAGAGGAGGAATCTAGCTAAAATGTTCCAGGTGAGTAAAAGTTGTGGGACAAAAGAAGTGGTTCCTTTAGGGCATGTTTAGGACTGTAGTATTCTGTGCCAGGCAAGTTTTCAGGGAGAGATGGTAGGAATATGTAATTTAATATTATTTATTAATATTGGTCATTACTGAAACCTCTAAGTCCTAAACAGTCATTATGCTTTTTTTTCTGCTCTGGCCCAAATCTCAGAATCTAGGCTATTATGAGGGTATTTAATTTGAAGCCCTTGGAAGCTCTATCAGACCTCCAAGAGTCAAAGAAAATAAGAATGGCTTCTAATAGTTCCCTCCCACCCCAATGAGTGCTCAGAATTCAAAAATAATTCTAATAATAATTTATACAATTTTCTAGGCTATATATACTTTCTTAAAATATTTATTTTCCTGGCCCCAGGCCCCTCTGACAACTGATATTAATGTTTTAGAAAAGTGCATACAGTCTCAAAAATTGTATGAATTATCATTTATAATTGAGTTGGAAAAGGGCGAGACCATCTGATCTCTTTTCCCCACTAAATAAATGCTTTCTCATGATGATGTGAACTTTATTTGTTATTTGAACTTTTTAGGGGACAAATATGTTTCTTTTTTTCTACCATCAGGGCTGAGAATGTGCATCTAGAGGTGAATGCATCACTGGTGACTCTGAGCACCCTTCCTCTGTGACTGGGTTAAGTTTACTCAGTGTGTTGGTGGCCCAGGTAGTGCCATCGTGCACCTGCCTTCTCACCCTTCGATTTTGGCTTTTAGATATTGTGCCCTTTTTACAAAGGATTACTTGAAAAATACAAGGCATAAATAAAATAGAAGTAAATATGATGAAAAATCATGTGAGAAATGCGCACACTTCAGGGTGGATGAGTTTGGTAGGTCTGCCATAACAAAGTACCACAGACTGGGTGGCTTAAACAATAGAAATTTCTTTTCTCACAGTTTTGGAGGCTGGAAGTCTGAAATCAAAGTGTCAACAGAGTTGGTTTCCTTCTGAGACCTCTCTCCTTGGCTTGCAGGAAGCCACCGTCTCCTGTGTCTTCACATGGTCTTCCCTCTGTACCCATCTGTGTCCAAATTTCCTCTTCTTATAAAGACACCAGTCATATCAGATTAGAATCCATCCTATTGACCTCATTTTAACTTAATTACATCTTTAGAGACCCCGCCTCTAAATACAGTCACATTCTGAGGTACTGGGGGTTTGGGCTTCCATATGAATATGTGAGAGGGACACGGTGCAGCCCATAACAGGGGATTTTTGTAGAATATAAAAATAAAAGGGGGAAAAATGAAAAATATGGCATAAAGATAGCTGATAAGACCGTTGTGTGAGCAATGAAAGAAAAATGATTTGAGAAGAATTTAAAACGCTCACATGGAACTTCCCTGGCAGTCCAGTGGTTAAGACTCCTCGCTCCCAATGCAGAGGGCATGGGTTTGATCCCTGGTTGGGGAATTAAGATCCCGCATGCCACAAGGTGCATCCAAAAAAAAAAAAAAAAAGTGCTCACAAACTTGTCCAAATACTAGTTAAGCAGTTGAAATTAACTTCTACTTTGCCGCTGACATAACTCCACAGTACTTTGTTGTTTCCTGTAGCTCACTGCATTAACTGAGTTAGTTGTGGGAAAAGCTTTAAAAATTGCCCTGCACACCGTAAGGACTTAGCAAGTATCAGCCGTCTTGGTCGTCCTCATCGTTAGCTTGCGTTCTAGCACTCATCACAGTCTGCCTTTAATGCGGTCCACTCATGTGTCTAGTCTCCGTAACAATCGTGAATTCCCAAAAGGCAGAGAGACTCACTTCTGTTTCTCTGTTTCAGGTTAAAATGTAGCCACGTAGTGCTTGACACCTAGAATGTGCTAAATCAAAGTTAAACTTCAGAGGAAAAATAAAAACAAAAAACGGATTTGCCATTTCTTAATTTTTTTTTCCCGTAAAATCCTAGGCTAGACAAATGCTCTAATACATGCTGAATAAAATACAAATAATATTTGTTTAAGTATGGAAATAAAATTTATCTTTTTTTGAGAACAAACAAAAGGAAAACCACTTACTGAGGTATTTTAGAGGCTCATGAGAAAAGCAGGCAGGAGCTAAATTTTAAAACACTAAAGAATTTTAATTTGGTAGTGTTTGTAAAATGCTTTAAAGATGCAGAGTGATGCATGTGCTTTTTTTTGAACTTGGCAAAAAGGAAAAGGACACTTAAATACTTAAGACCAGATGGAGTGTGAAAAACATGAAGAAAAAAAAGTGAGAACTAAGTCAGCAAAAATATAGTTTTTCAGAGATAATTGATATTTTGCTGTCATCTGGAATGACCAAACCTCCAACTTTAATAAGAGAAAATATAATTTTTAAAATATCCAACTTGTAAATGTATTTTTATTTTGAAGAAATTTAATTAGAGAGGTATGAAAAATTTTATCATTCTGTTTTCTCCTAGAAAGTAAAAATGGGATATCTATATAAACATGAGCTGAACAGGAAAGCTCTGCTTGGTCTGAACACCTCATACTTCTGAGTGTGAGATTGGTGTTTTGGTGTGGGCTGCAGGCCCTGTATGTAGCTTCCTTGTTGTACATTGTTTCCAGTGGTGGTGATGTATTTTGCTCTCCTACTTTATAGAACTCTATTACAAAACACCTGGTGCAATTTAATAGTCGTTTTTGTACTGCTGTTCCATCACTTTATGATCATATTTAAATTTTTTGAAGTAATTCAAAAATGTTAGCCTGGCATGGTTTGAAGAACTCTGAATCAGGACCTGGCTGGCATTAATGCTCTGCTCAGCTGTGCATTTAGATGTAAACAATGGGTAAGTCACTTAATTTCTCTAATCCTCTATTTTCTTATTTGAAAGAGGAGGAAAATACTATCTATTCTCGCTATCTAATGTAGTTGTAATAAGGATCATATGAGAATATGTATCTAAATGTGCTGCTTAAATGAAATGGGCTTACCTTATTATTATTTGTTAAACAGAACTCATAATTGACTTCTGTCAAATCACCAGCTCCCGTACTTCAGATAATATCACCTACAAGAGATGCCTGTTTTCTACATATATTGCTCAGAGAAATTGTAGCAGGCAGCTTCTATGACAGAAGTTGGTATATGATAAGACATAACCAAAATTTAGAGTTGCAAAAATGCTCAAAGGTATCTAATTAGGTTTCCATGTGAATTTGTAAATAAGAAGACTGAAACCCAGAAATGGTTAATAATTTTCTTAAGATCAGTGTGCTCTGATAGTTAATTTAGTGCTTACTATGGCTCATACATGATGTTATTGGAAATCATTGCTGGATTAGACAGGGCCTTGCTCAATCTTTTAGATCAGGGGTCAGCTAACTACAGCTCATGGGCTAAATCTGGGCCACCACTTGTTTTTGTAATTAAAGTTTTATTGGAACACATCCACATCTATTTATTTACATACTGTCTATGGCTGCTTTCATGTTACAGTGAAGTAAGTCAGAAAGAAAAACAAATACCATATGCTAACACATATATATGGAATCTTAAAAAAAAAAAAAAGGTTCTGATGAATCTAGGGGCAGGACAGGATTAAAGATGCAGAGGTAGAGAATGGACTTGAGGACACAGGGAGGGGAAAGGGTAAACTGGGACGAAGTGAAAGAGTAGCATTGACATATATATACTGCCAAATGTAAAATAGATAGCTAGTGGGAAGCAGCTGCATAGCACAGGGAGATCATCTCAGTGCTTTGTGACCACCTAGAGGGGTGGGATAGGGAGGGTGGGAGGGAGATGCAAGAGGGAAGGGACATGGGGATATATGTACACATATAGCTGATTCACTTTGCTGTACAGCAGAGGCTAACACAACATTGTAAGGCGATTATACTCCAATAAAGATGTTAAAAATAAATAAAATTTAAAAAGCACCATTATTAAAAAAAAAAGAAAAGAAAAGAAATTCCATGAAAGCTAACTTCCTTGACAAAAGTAAAACATTTTATTTCCCTCCTTGTAAAGTAAGAAGATAGGAACCTCATGGTGTGCACATAGAATGAGCTTCTGAGACAAAGAACAAAAACTCTCAGTAAACAATAGGTTTTCACACAATAAACAACAGAAAGCAATGGATACTTCTGTAACCCTCTCCATCCTTCTTTCCTACAGGTTTACAGACCAGGGGTTGCCTTGACAGGGAAGTGACTATACTGTCTTACTGAAAGATTGTTCTCAAGTCACTAAACAAGAATTAATTACACAGGCTTCTATCGTGTTACTTTTAAAGCAGGTTATTGTAAGACAGTGCTAGCCTATGAATTCTCAAAAGAAGTGTGTCCTGAGAAAGTAAGCATAGAAAGTGTACCTATTTCCTTATATTCATGTTTCGTCCCTTGCCTTTTGCCTGGTGAGGTAATGCAATAACAGAACCTTCAGCTTATTGTTTTAAGCAGAGTTCATCTAGTTCACTTTGGGTTCCTGGGTGGTGAAATGCTTGAAGACCTCCCATGGATAGAAAACCTTTGCATTGTAATCTTATTACACAACAGGGAAGGTCAGTGGAATGAGCCTTTTTTTCCCCCTCATTTTAGTTTGTCTCTACCCCATAAAAATGTGACACAGAATGAAGCAGACCCAAGTCTCTGCGTGTGATATTAACTTGGAACTGCTTTTTGTCTGTCATCATTGACCATGTCACCACTTTGTCACCTGCCTCCTAGATTTTGTCAGCTGTAGCTGGGTGTCTAAGATCACTTTCATCCTTGTGGAATGTGCCTGCGGCGTTTGCATGAGGGCTAGTCCACTCAGATAAGGCTATTGCTGCTGGGGAAGTTGTTTTGTTTGCATTCCCTGGATTTGTGAGATTAATAGAGAGCCCTCCAAGGTGGGATGAGGAGGACTTCAAAAATGTCAAGGGAGGAAACACGCCCTCTAGCTATTTAATTGTGAGATTGATTTGACGAAAATGACATGTGTAGTGACCCCTTTACACACAACTTTTTATTTCATCCAGTATTGTGGCTGAGCTTTCTTCATCCCAGTTTTTCTTTCATTCAAAACAGAAAAAAAAAAAAGTTGTATCAAACCCCAGAACTCAATCTCCCAGCATCTGTTTACACTTCATGGAATGACTGAATATGTGTGAGAAGAAAATGGCAGAAACTGGGAGGATAAGTGAGGAATGGCCCCCTTCCTAAACTCTTCTGAGGGTATTTGGTTTCTTCCCACCTTCGTTCCCCTCCTCTTCAGTTCCTCCTTCCCCACAAACAACTTTACTCTTTTTGTGCAAAAGTTTGCCATTTGGTGCTCAAGGTTAATTTTAATACCTAGATATTTCAGCTGCTAGTTCTTCAATAGACTCCAGGATTCCCTCTGCACTTTTGGTGACTGTATAATAGGCATGGCGTAAACAGTAGGATTTGTTTTCATCTACAATCACAACCACAGAGTTCTGTATTTGCTTTAGAGCAGTAGCTCTCAAAATGGAAACTTTGAAAATATTTTATTTATTTGGTTAAAACCATTGGGTCATATCAAAAAACACGACTGAACAAAGAAATATGGAGAGGAAGTGTGGGGAAAGGAAGGACTCAGAGTTCTGCTGGAGGACCAATAAAGGGAATAAAAACCATCATTTTAATATCTTATACGTTTCCCTTTTCTATTTAAAAGAAAATCTCAATAAGCAGGCTAGCCTGTAACATCATTCTTGCAGGCTTCTCTGTTCCTATTTAGCTACATTAAAACCTGTCTGTAAGCCCCCCACTGGGAGAAGGAAAACATTCCCTTTGCTGGCAGGTGGTCTTTTGCAAGCACTTCCCAATTGAAAGCATATGTTCCTGGGTGTAAGGAGGCTTCTGGTAAGTGGGGAGGAAGCTCATGTGGAGAATGATTGAATTATGTAGGCAAATTCAAGGTAAACATGCTTAGTCCTCCCTTCCTTCCAAAATAAAGGTAGAGGCTTTTGATATCACATAGAAGGTCTCTATCCTACTCACCTTCACCTCCAAGTTGAAAGTCTTCCTTCACTGTCTTACAACATAGTTCAGTGTTCACATCCTCTTTCATATTAGCGTTAAGCTAAGACCCCCTTGTTTCTTTTCCTTTTCCTGGTCTTTGCCACCAAGACCAGTTAAGCTACCAATAACATGAGATTGATCTTCTTAAGGATAAGATCCCTTTCGCAGAACTCAGATTTCTTCACAGTTAATGGAAGAAAGGAGAGAGGCAATGAAGAACCAAAAGAATATCCTTTTCCTATTCAAAGAGGGGGAAAGTCTTTTAGCAAAGATCTTTTTAAAATGAGAAATTTGATGCAGGAAGAGCAGTATGCGAATGACCATTTCAAAGGAAATCAATGAGAAAAGTTCAAGAAAATGATCATAATGAAATATGTCTTAGCAATACATCTTTTACTAAACATCAGACATCTGTTATGTGCCTTTCCCTGTCTGAACACATTTTCGTAAAGGCTCAACGTAGCTAATTCTGTTGCATTTCCTGGAATGAAGAAAGAATGAGTTTGCTTCACAAAAATTAGAATTTAATTGAATTTTGTGAAGTACAAAACCCCAAAAAACATTTCCCCAGTATCCCAAACTCTAAAAATAATTGAGGACTGCACAGAGGCAGTGAAAAACTGCATAATATTGGAAAATGTTCTTTACCTCAACCCAAAAGCACTTTATAAATGAGTACAGTATCTCATGGTGAAAAGAGGAGGTCAGATTGATGCTGTTTTAAGCAACGGGTTATTTAGTTAAGATTTGCTGCATCAGCTTCCAAGTGCTCCCCCAAATGTCAATGCTCTATAATGAACATTCTATTACTTGAAAGATCAAAGTTTTCTTTACCGGTCAGAAAAAGTGGCACCACATTTCTGCTTTTCCCCAATAACTGATTTTTGTACATTTACTGTAGAAAGTGAATCTAACCATATTGAAGGGGATAGTCAGGTTACTTAGCTTGGAAAACATTGAAAATGAGGCAAATGCCTCTCATTTTCTTTTTAACAGAAATATCCTACGCTGTACTTACAAACCATTAGTTTATGAGTGAACTAGTTTACAATGTATGTAGTATTATATGTGCATGTTAGCACTTCTAAGAGCTGCTTGAGTAACCCGGAAAAAAGGGTCAAGAAAATATTGGACTGTCCTTCAGTTATTACAGGCTATTTAGAAACTGGAAAACAAGCTAATTCTGATTTAAGAAAAACATAACGATACTTTGTTTTTATATAGTACTTTTCAGACATGACCTCATTATTTATCAGAACATTCTTCTGAGCGTAGGTAGCAAGGGCTTTCTTCAGTTTACAGAGGCATAAACTTGGGCATAAAAAGATTAATTGATTTCTGCTGGGCACAGAAAATCTATGCCAAAGGGAGAGAGACCAACTTTCTACAAAGGACTCAGGAGCCTGCTCTTCCTCCAGTAAATAGAAATCACATCATCATTAACCTTTGTAACAACTTCTTAGAATCTTTGCTACACCATCAGTATTAACCATCTCCATGGTATTGATTTAAGAAGATTTGGGGGTTTTGCTTGTTTATTGCTTTATGCTAACACACTGCACTCACATAGAACATAGTCATTGGTTGAACAGCATTGCTTACATGTAATAGAGAAAAGATGACAATCAGTAATGACACTCGATTCCTAATTCAAGAGTGCACAAAGGGTACAGCTAAGAGTTGTCATTACTCGCTCCCAGCAAGTACTATTTAAGGCCAGAAAATCACATAATTAGAGGAACTTTCAAAGCTCCTGAATTCAAGATAACTTTCAAACATAATTATCACATTTTTGACTGGAGACATATCAAGGCCACAGACATTAGTTTCTGCAAAAATTCCCCGGTCAATAATGTGTTATAATACCCTTATAACAATATATCTTGGAAATTACTTTGCTTATATAGTTTTTCGGGTCTGAATGAAGTAGAAGAGCGACACAATCAATTCACCTTTTTGTAAGTTCACTTTGGCCTATAACATGGAGAATGTAGAGGTCGATGAGATGGAAGACAGGGTGATTAGTTAAGAGGTTTTGGTGAGAATGAAGGTAAAAAATAATGGCGGCATTAATTAGAGTGGTGTTAGTGGTGATGGAAAGAAGTAGGTGGACATACACATACTTACTGGATAGAATAGATGTTTGGTTGGTTTTGGGGGCTGAAAGAAAGGAGTTAAAAATATCTCCCAGGTTTTGTTTGTTTGTTTGTTTTCAATTAAGTGGATGCTGATGCCATTCAGTGAGATTAGGATTAGCAGAGGGTCACAGGTTTAGTCTGGGGAAATGAAGCACCAGCTTTTGACATGATGAGTTTGAGATGCCTGGGAGATATCTAGGTAAAACCATGGGCAGTTGAATGTATGGCTCAGAGTTCAGCCTCAGTGGATATCCTCTATGAAATCTTCCATAATCACTTTAATGGAAAGCCATGTCTAAATTCTGGACGCCTCTTCATGGCTAAGATTTGAGGAGTTATCTTGATTTATCTCACAGTATCTTAATATATAGTTTAACAAAAGTATTACCTAATTTCTTCAGTTACTTGTAGTCTAAAAGCTCAAATTTATAGAGTAAATTTAAAAGCAATGATCTTTTATGAATTCCTAGAATATTTGAATTCTATCCCTTAATTCTGCTCCAGGCAGGTATTATATTCATATGCACAAACCCAACATTCTTCTTGGAATTCAGTATTTTCTTGGTATTATGAAATAAGACTTCTATTTTTATAAACAGCAGGTGTTTGACCGGGGAGATGATTCCTATGCTTTTAAGTCCAGAGCTCTAATGAATGTTCTAGGTTTTCAGATATGAATTTATAACCTGTCATTCATTCATTCAGCAGGCACTATCCTAGGTGCTTTGATTTGCCTGTTTGATAAACATCTCTTTCCTTGGAGAGATTATAATCAATGGAGAAGACAGTAAAGAAAAGATATAGTATATAGAATATAGTATAATATGTAGTATATTAAATGGTTATAAGTTATTTGGAGAAAAATTAAAGTTGAGAAGATGAAAAGGGAACACTTAAAGACAAGTGTTTTCAGCTTTCAATGAGGTAGTCAGGGGAAGCTTCACTAGGATGGTGGAATTTGAAACTAGACCTAAAGGAGATGAGGGAGGATGTCAAGCCACTATATGGGGGAAGAATGCACCCTCAGCAGAGGGGACAGAAAGTGCAAGGGCTCTATGTAGTCACGGTCTCCAGAGTAAGGACACCAAAGTGATTAGAGTGGAGTAAGCAGCAGGGAAAGTTGTAGCAGATGAAGCTGAAGAGGGAAGGAAGTAGGGGTTTCAGATTGTTTGTACCTTTTAGGCCAAGACAGGAATGAATTCATGGAGAGTTTTAGGCAGATGAGTGACATGCTCTGATGCATTCTTAAAGGATCACTGCTTGTTATGTTAAAAATAGGCAGTCAAGTGTCAGAATGAAAGCAGGGAAAGTTAGAATAATTCAGGAGAAAATTAATGGGGGTTTGCTGTGATGGTTAATTCCAGCAGGCCTGAAATTGGCCTGAGCTGTTTGGCTGAAGTAAGAGATGTATCTGTATAAGTACACCTCGCTAACCGATTGTGCCACTGGATAGTTTAAAAAATAATAATAATAAGAGATGTATCTGGATGTACTAATCTCTAGACAAGGCATAAAATATACTGAATAATAATGTTGCTTTGTAACCATGATTCCCATGCAAGTTTTAGGATGGTTTTTACCAGTTTGTCAACATTATTTATTTTGTTTATCTACAACAGTGAGATTGCTGATTTGTACCTGGTCTCAGTGAGACTCCTAGAGGGTTCTGACACTGGGGCTGCTTATCTACCAAAAACTATGCCTGAATGACCAGCAAAGTATAAAATATCCTGGTCAAAAATTCATTTTGGGTTTCCTGATTCCAGGGTGTTCTGTGAGGTACACACATCTGTGGTCCCTGATCTTTGAGAGGAAACAACAGAGCCCTGCAGGGGAGGATGACTGGGGTGCATGCTCCGCCTCTCTAGGGTCCTTGCTATGAGACAGCCTTTGGCTAGAATGCCACCTTCCCTTAACTGTTGCTTTATTGTATGCTTTTCCAATAATAGACCTTAGATTTATAATCACTTTCACTTTGAGTTCTGAGAGTCTTCTTTAACAATTGAACCCTGACTGCCACCACCAGTGCAGGAGCTTAGACTGGACTGGTAACAGTAGAAGAGATGAGTCAGCCAGTTGGGTCCTGGATAACATTTAAAGATAGAATTGACATGATTTGCTGTTGGGTTAGATGTGGGGTGTGAGAGATAGAGCTGAGTCAAAGATGACTCCCAGTATTATCAGCCTGGGCAACTGGTAGAATAGAGTTTAGAATGATGATTGAGATGAAGCCAAATTAGCATTCGTTTAACAGCAAAAAGAAAGTAACTGAAGATATATTGAGTATAGACAACTCTTCTGGGGATATCGCAGAAGCAGAGAAAAGGGGGTTTTGTTAAAAGAAAAACAGAGTGTCAAATATTTAAGAGAACTGGTGATATAGGCATAAAAGGAAAAATTATTTTGTTTTTAAATCTTTTGAAAATTTCTTTGGAGAAATGATTTCCTTTCTCCAAACTAGCTATTTAAAATTTATATACCTAGAGAAATGGAAATAAAAACAAAAATAAACAAATGGGACCTAATGAAACTTAAAAGCTTTTGCACAGCAAAGGAAACCATAAACAAGACGAAAAGACAACCCTCAGAATGGGAGAAAAGATTTGCAAATGAAGCAACTGACAAAGGATTAATCTCCAAGATTTACAAGCAGCTCATGCAGCTCAATAACAAAAAAGCAAACAACCCAATCCAAAAATGGGCAGAAGACCTAAATAGACATTTCTCCAAAGAAGATATACAGATGGCCAACAGACACATGAAAGAATGCTCAACATCATTAATCATTAGAGAAATGCAAATCAAAACTACAATGAGATATCATCTCACACCGGTCAGAATGGCCATCATCAAAAAATCTACAAACAGTACATGCTGGAGAGGGTGTGGAGAAAAGGGAACCCTCTTACACTGTTGGTGGGAATGTAAATTGATACAGCCACTATGGAGAACAGTATGGAGGTTCCTTAAAAAACTAAAAATAGAACTACCATATGACCCAGCAATCCCACTACTGGGCATATACCCTGAGAAAACCATAATTCAAAAAGAGTCATGTACCAAAATTCATTCATTGCAGCTCTACTTACAATAGCCAGGACATGGAAGCAACCTAAGTGTCCATCATCAGATGAATGGATAAAGAAGATGTGGCACATATATACAGTGGAATATTACTCAGCCATAAAAAGAAATGAAATGGAGGTATTTGTAGTGAGGTGGATGGAGTTAGAGTCTGTCATACAGAGTGAAGTAAGTCAGAAAGAGAAAAACAAATACAGTATGCTAACACATATATATGGAATCTAAGGAAAAAAAAAAAAAAAGGTCATGAAGAACCTAGTGGCAAGATGGGAATAAAGACACAGACCTACTAGAGAATGGACTTGAGGATATGGGGAGGGGGAGGGGTAAGATGTGACAGGGTGAGAGAGTGGCATGGACATATATACACTACCAAATGTAAAGTAGATAGCTAGTGGGAAGCAGCTGCATAGCACAGGGAGATCAGCTCGGTGCTTTGTGACCACCTAGAGGGGTGGATAGGGAGGGTGGGAGGGAGGGAGATGCAAGAGGGAAGAGATATGGGAACATATGTATATGTATAACTGATTCACTTTGTTATAAAGCAGAAACTAACACACCATTGTAAAGCAATTATACTCCAATAAAGATGTTTAAAAAAAAAAAAGAAACAAAAATAAAATAAAATTTATCTAACAACAACAACAAATAAACAAACAACATGGGAGTAAATACCAGTGTAGCACTTAATTCTATTATAGGACTTATAAAGTATGCCATTCTATCTCTAGGGTATTTCATTCCAAAATGATATTTCACTTAACAACTAAAATAAAAGCATAATAAAATCATAAGTTGAAATCCAGGGAAAATGTAGAATATTGACTCAGTTTTAGCCAAATATTATTCCCTGTGAGTCTGGACCCAATATTAATCCTAGAATTATGTGGATTTTATACGAGCTTAAGAAAAGATCATCATTTCTAAGCTAAAATGAATTAAAGCTGCCATTAATTTGCTATTGACCTTTAATATTTATTCTGTTCTGTGTTTTTACATTTCATCTGGAAGTCTTTTTCAGAAAATCTGGGATGACTTTTACCTGGTTACAAAGTAGGAAACTTTGGCAAGTTTCTAACCTCTACATAGTAGGTGCTGAATAAATATTTGTTAAATAGATGAATACATTACATGAATGAATATATGAGTGAATGAAGAGTCACATGAATGGTTTATGAGTAAACATGTGAATTTATAGTAGCATGTATAATGCAAAAAACACATTATATAAACAGAGAGGAAATCATGAATCTTTTGTGATTCCCTTTGTTAACAGGAACAACTTTGAGACATGCAGAGTCAGGGCAGTGGAAGAGAGCATCATTTTTGACCATTCTATAGCAAAGTGGGAGATGGAATACAAGGGCAGAGTGAGGGGCAAGGCTCATAGCTAATTCAGGTGGTTTCAATAGACAACGACTGTGTGTTTAAGTGCATCCTAGGCCCTGACAGTGGAGGTTGAGGTTAGAGTTAGGGCAATAAAGAAGCTGCTCAAGAGAGAAAGTATCACTCCAGGGTAGAACTGTCTCATCAGAGAAAAGGATGGAAGTTATTTCTTTCCTCTTCTGAGTCATGAACTCATGACCTCCCTCCCTCCCCTGCATACCTCCCAAGGCATCTGTGAATTGAAAGATTTATATGAACTCTCACAAAGAATGTGACTGTTCTCATAGGTGTTTGCAGACAAGCAGTTTCTCCACCCACTCATCTCCCAAGGAGGTTCCTTAACCAGGTAGCAAATTGAGGCACGGGATTGAGACAAATGCTGAAAAGTCATTTTAGAGAGGTTAACCTCAGAATGATTTAGGAAATAAAAAGAAAATAATTCCAAATTCCTGTATCCTTATATGTATGCATAGATAGATAGATAGACAGACAGATAGATAGATAGATTGATAGACAAACATAGCAAACTCTCTGTTATAGAAAAGGCTTCCAACACTAGTTCTTTTTTACTTTTAGGCTATTTAAAAAATTCTTTCTACTTCCTTTTTTTCCCATCTTAGTAAATATGTGCCAATTCTCAAAGAATTGTGCTTAAAAAAAAAAAGTGTATATATTAGTGCAATTTGGTAGAAATTAATTAAAGAAACTAGCTCTTTTAAAGCCAAGCAGCTCCACCACCCACTAGCCCACCAAGCAATGCAAACAAGTGGGAATTTCCATTCAAACGGTAGTTGCAAAATATTCTTTGATATTTCAGATTCTCTGTTGATGGTAGGGCTCGTCTCTTCAGTCAAATAGAATATTTCTGTCATTCTAATGAAAAGAAAATTAAATTAAATTTAAAAAGAAGGCAGTCTGTTATTTGTCTTTAGACAATAGACACTAGACACCAGGAGAGTAATGCAAAGAGAAAAGATGTAGATCAGACGTTCCCCAGTTTTTCCCACAGATCTCTAGTCCAACCAGATGCTCTGAGAAAATTGTATTCCATGGCAGAACATGTTTCTGCAGTGCTCCATATGCTGTCCTCTCTAGGGGAGGCACGAGGCTTATTAAGATAGTAAAGAACCCCAAATCCTGAAATAAAGAAATCTATTTGGCTTCCTTTAATCCAGTGTTTCTAAAATTTACAAGTCCACAAAGCCTTCTTAAATGTAACACGCATCAAGATCCTGTAGAGTCAGTGATATGGAATATGCTTGGTGTATACCTATAGCAGACTATGCAAACATACTCAAGTATCCACAGAGCCGGGCCTCAGGGAAATGGAATCACTTAGAGGTAATCAAAACCTTTGTAGAAAAACATAACATTTTGATGCTCAGAGTATAGAAAAAAGAAATTAAATAGGTTGGAAACCACACATCACCCCACTCAGGGATATTTTTGGGATTAGAAAAAATTAAAAAGCAACCAAGAAATGGGAAACAAAAGCTTAATAATTAAATCCACTAAACTGTATTTTTAATTAATCCTTCTGGTAGTTGTGGACAAAACTTTTCTCAGATGAGGAATATTAAGAGCACAATATTTTCCACTAAAACAATGCCTTCTGAACTCTGAGTTCCACTTGCCTTTGGAAAGCCCCACTTCCCAGGGATTCTAATGGGTCTTGGAGAAGGAGAGTAGAGGTTTTCAAACGCTCATAAAAAGGCTCACAAGGCTTCTTGGACATCAGATTCCTCTTACAAAACATTAATTTGTTGAATTAAGTGCCAGTGAACCAGATGGATTACATTTCCCTCACAATGTGCACAAATTAAAAAATTAAAAGAGAAAAGCACTTGGTAAAACCAAATTTGTATTTTGCTGGACCTAAAACATTTAGAAAAATGGTTTGAGACGTTTGGCTAAAGCCCAGTGCCACCAGGCCTGCCTGGCTCTAGACACCGGCCTCACTGACTGAAATATTCTATTAAGCAAGCAGATGGGTGGTGGTTTGTTACTGACTTTTCCACAAAAGCGAACTATGAAATGTAATATTTCTGGAAGGATAAAGTGCTTGTGCTTCATACTTTTACAAAAGTGGGTTGACCATCTCAAAGATACTTCAGAAATAATATAAGCTCTGGGAATTAATTTTTTAAAAAGGCTAACTGTATCAGTATAAGATAATTGTGGAAGGGAGAAAGAACTACCTGAAGAAAACAAGTAAACTAGAAAAATTGGGAGTATGAGTTTTATGAATAGCTTGAATTTCTGCCACTATGAATATAATTATTGGGATGCTTTTTAGAGTAACATGCAATTTCATGAAATATATGTATTATGCTTTTTTTAGTTAATAAACTTTAATTTTTAGAGCAGCTTTAGGTTCACAGCAAAACTGAGTGGAAAGTACAGAGTTCCCATACACCCTCTGTTCACTCTACACACACATCCCCCACTACCAATATCTCATAGCAGAGTGGTACACTTGTTACAATCAATGAACCTATACTGACATATCACTGTCACCTGAAGTCCATAGTTTACATTAGGGTTCACTCTGTGTGTACTTTTAGCAAGGAGGTATCTTGGTATAATGGATTATTTACTTGTCAAATAACCAACAGTGCTGCTTATAATATATTATTAGTGCATATTTGAGGATTAAGGATTATCCTTAATCCTGGAACTAAGGCTCTTGCTTGTTTTGAAAGAAACAATTTATAATCACACATTAGTTCATTTGATTTCAAGAAGGAATAAATTATGAGAATGGAAGTTTTACATACTTAAGTCATCACAATAAACAGACAAGCCTCATACATTATCAAGTGCCGTTTCTAATTTGCAATGTAGAAATATGTTTTGCTTTGTGTAACCCATTCTTTCTTAAGACAGCCACCTTTGGAAAGACATATCACAGAAAATTAGCTTTATGACAATGCTTTACATAGAAAATTATTGTAATAGCAAAACAAAACCCATATTCATTTCTAATAAACCTATTTTAAGTGCTTCCTTTTCACTATCATGTTGAAACCTTTCATGCACCAACTATGTGCCTCCTATTTTTTACAAGGATGGAGAAATATATTTTGACTCCACAGATTGAATTTCTGTTTCTTGACCTAAGCTACACCCCATGATCCACTCACTGAACAGATTAAAATTCCCAAAGGAGAGATCAGAAACACCAAGATCAATTTAGAGTCTCACAGTGTTCTTGCCAAAGGCCTGATGTACACATTTCTGGCATTAACTCTGGTCCAGATATATTCTTGAGGAGGGTGACTAGTGCATGACCTTGCCTCATACCCAAAGAATCACTATCGTATTCAGCAATGCCCAGAAGCCCTGGATGTACATGGCTTTTAGTGAATTAACTGAGCTTAGAATTCACTCATATGGAGCATCTTATCTGGAGTCCAAGCTTTCTGTATATAATAGCACTTTGGGTATTATTACTAGTTTAATTTGCTATTAACTTTGCACTCCACAGTAAGAATAACTGCAAATACTTTGGTTTAGTTTTCACATCAGAGAATATAAATCTAAAAAAAGAACAAAATGAAATTCAGCCGTAATCTCCAACTACTCAGTAAAAGCTGCCCTTTTGTTTTCTTATCTTTCTTTTCTCTTTCTTTTTTTAAATCATGCCCTCCCAAATTCATTTTCCCGTATCCTTAAAGCAACCTTCATCCTCCAACTTTGGCTCAGATATCCACATTCCTTTAACCTTGGCCTGGAGTTCCAGGGTTAGAGCACTTGGTCCAGACTTGGCCAGTCAAGCACCTTAATGTCTCCCTTCACCTGTCCATCACCCCCCATACCCATCCATCCATAGTGATAAGTTGGGGTGTGTGACCAAAGTTTGCTCAAACTGGATTTTCAGTTGTGCAAGCCATTACACATTCTTTTCTGCTTAAGCTGAGTTGAATTGGTTTTCTTCTCATTTGAAACAATCAAACAAAATAGTTCTGGTATACCCTTTCAGACATTTTTCTGATGCTACTCATACACATATTTTTATTTAATGGAGTTATTTCTATGAACTAAATTTTCCAACAACTAAGTGCGAGAACTTTAGTTTGGTGATTTTAATTCTGTGATAAAATTCAAAGGCTCAAAATGAACTTTAATTAGCACTGCAATAAGAAGTCAAGAATTACTTAATAGCTTTCTTAGATTAACTGATTTTTCTAAAGTGCCTGCAATTTTGGGGTGCTTTCAATAGATTTGCTGCTTTGATATCTAACATTGCAATGCAGAGGGCATTCTTTCCTTTTTTTTTTTTTTTTATGCTGTTTTTTTTCTCTGTCCTCTTAATTGCTTCTCATATTTGACTGGCCTTTATTTAGAATATAACTCACCAATATTAGACTCAATTTCTCATTAAAATGATCTTCGCTTAATTAGTAGGACAAATGCCCATGAATTGCAAAAAACACACATCCTGTTTTAAAAGTGTTTGGTCTATAAATTTACAATTTCTCCTTGATTCTGTGTTGAAACCATACCTTCCTACTTTCTGCTTCAACTAGAGAGGTGAGCAAGAATTTCTAATCAAGCCATTGTAGGTGTGAAATATGGTAATACTCAGAGAGTAGCTTTCTAGAGATTAAGGTTTAAATAAACATGAACTTGAAGACTTTCTAAGCTCTCCGCTTAGTCCTCTCCTTTTACCCACCTTACCCATGCTGGAGTGATAGGACTAGTGATAGAGCCTGGGAAAAGGAGTGAGATATAACTTTCTGGCTTCTTTTTCTTTAAAATTCATGTTACTGTACTGACCATTTATTGTTTGAAAGCTCTTAATCTTTAACAGGGATAAAACCAGGTCTTGTTCACTTTCAGGAAATAAGAATGACTTAATCAAAAGAATCCACATAGACATAGTGAAAGGAAGCTTAGCAAAAACTAGAGTCTTCTATAATCAGAATTTTATCTTGACTGAAATGTTTTCAAAGATTATTATTTTAAAATTTACTTTAATATAAAAACAACATTGATTACAATGTGAGAATATGAGTAAATATTTGTTAATTGCATGTGAGTAGGTGAAGAAAATTAGTGACAAATAATTCTAATTTTGTATTAGTTTTAACATATTCTCTAGAGAGAAAAACTGCCTTCACCATTTAGCATTTATAAATAGTATTTATAATATAATACTTGAGCTTGTTTTGGGCAGACTCTGGGGCAATCTAGGAGGCTGGTGGGCTGGGTCAAACATTCTAGAATACAGAATGAAATTTCCCCAAATCTGTTAGTGATCAGAAAATAAAGTCTCATTAAAGGAGAGGGAACTGCCTCAAGTGCATGGTTAGTCTCCCTTATAAACCTTTTCCCAGAATTTGAAATTTGCATGGAGTGGAAATCTAAAGATTGTTCAGTTACTTATTTTGCATCTACATAATGAAAAGTTGTCCAATATGAAATAAAAACAAAATTTCAACCCAAACTACTGAAATGTATTCCTATTTATCATTTGAGGAGTTCCTCGGTTTTCTTCCTTTCTTTGCCTCAACACTGTTGATTGACATGCCATGAATATGTTTACATGAGTCCAATTCTCCTTAACATTTATAGAGTTTATAGAGTGACAGACTAAAATCTGTGAGAATACAAGACTGTAATATCTTTACTGTGTGCTTGTCATCTGAGGGCAAGGTTTTAAATCCACATTAAGTGAGGTAATAAGTTTGTTAGTTTTTTAATCTACACATTTACATGTAATTCTATATATTTGTCATATATCAATTTCAAACTGCCTGACTCAAATTAACATAGCCAGACATTATTAACCTGAATGATTGAATCAGTCATTTATTTATTTAAGTGCTTTTTTCTCTTTTAAGTGTATGACTCCAAATTTTGTTCTTTTCTACTTAATTCCAGATGGCTGGATATACGTAAGTCTATTTAAGTAAATTTTTATTGTAATTAAATAATTGCTGATAACAAGAAAAGCTCCTATTAACAAAGATATAAACAGCATCATCTTTGTATAGAAAGGGAAGTAGAAATACAAATAACAGCTTTTCCACTAGATGATGTAAACAAACATCAACAATAGCAAATGATCTCCTTTATCATGAACATATTTCAAAGGTTAAAATGAGTTTAATATAATTAAATGGTAGAAAAGTCTAAAACCCTTTTTCAGAAAGATTCAGTTTTTTCCTTAAAAAGAGATGGAGTAATCTGTACCCACTTTCTGTAAGCTGCTTTGCCATTTTAAAATACTGTAAATATCTTCCTAGTCAATGCACTCACACACGTGCACACAAAAACACAACCAACATTATTCTTAATTGATACCTATATATCTTAGTATTACTGAGGTATAATTAATTTGGTCAATCCTGTATTTTAGGAAATTTATGTTTCTCAGATTTGTCATATTTCCAATTTGTTAAATTATAAATCATACTATGATTAATACACTTAGAATGAAATATTTTCCTAGATCCATGATGATCTTAGGGCAAATTACTTAGAGGTTGGAGTATGTGCATCTTGGTGAATAAGTTTGTTTTAAACATACGTTGACTAAACAAGATTATTATATTACCTTATACTGTAACCAACAAAGGTTATTAAACTTTTTTATATATACATGTAAATATTTTTTCTCAGCTTATCATTTTATTTTTAATTTTTTAATGTTAGTTTTTAATTTACAAAGATCTAGTTTTATTTGGAGAGAGACAGAGGTTGAGAACTGAATCTTCCCACCTTTATTCTATGACTTATGCCTTTTATATTATGCTTAGAAAGGTCTTTCTTACTGAAATATGTATATTCACCTAAATCTTATTTTGATACTAATACAGTATTATTTCTGACAATTAATCACACTCAAGAACATGGCCTGTATGTTCCTAAGTATAAAATATTCTCTTTTGCCCCTCTATAAGGATTTGCAGTTAGGTCATATAACTTTCTCAGCAAGTCTGTTACATAGTCATTTATATTTTTGATTGTTATTATGAATGGAATCTTTTTATCATAGTTTTTAAATAGTTTTTTCTGGTACTTACGAAATCCGTATATATTTTTGTATATTTTTCTTTTTTTTTCCATTGACCATTACAAAATGTTTTCATTGGTTATAACAGCTTCTTAGTTGTTTCTCTTGGAATTCTTTTGGATTTTCTTATTGAAAAATCATTATGTGCATTAGACACAGATTTAACCAAATGTATAAAATGCCTACTGGGTGTTTGGTACCATCCTAAGTGCAACCAGAAAGTGACTAAAATATAGTGAATATGGTTATTGTCTACAGCCAAGGAAAATTAATATCACTCAGCAGGAATAATCAAGTGGCACTTTCAAAGTAGCATATTAATAGGCACATGCCCACATAGTATAGTATATGTAGTAATGGAATTCAGAAGTACTGAGAGAGATGAGGACAGCAGTTCTTGGCAAGCATAGATCAGATGAGGTTAATTATAGAATATTCATAAAAGGAGTAAAAGGAGATGATGTTTTGGGTAATAGTCATAGACTAACAAGAGAACAGTAGTGTTAGACAGATTCTGGGAAGAAGGCAGCAGCATAGCTTTTAATCTCTCTGAATCCCCATAAAAAAATAGAGAAACTAAATACAAAAATGAAAACCTCTGGGCAACACTAATAACGAAACTAGTTTACAAGATATCCCTAAGAACCGCAAAATACAAGCTGCAGGGAGCAAATTTATTTCAGCTAAAAGACTTGGATTGTATCAGCATCTTGATGAAAAGAAGCAGAAGTAGCCAACTGAACATTCGATGGACCTGAGTCCAGGAGAATCTCTAAATAGCCAAGAGTATTCATTCTGAAGGACAGTGGGCCAATTTGAGAGTAGCAACTTCAATTAGTAGCTGAATACAAAGCCTCTGTATAAATACGTTTTTCTATAGCTGCTGTAACAAATTACCACAAATTTAGTAGCTTAAATAGCACAAATTTATTGTTATACTCCTATAGGTCAGAATTCTTATAGGTTCAGATGGCTTCTCTGCCTCAGGTCCCACAAAGCCTAAGTCAAGGGTTATTGGTTATTCTCTAGAATAACCACTATCAATCACTTTGTAGTAAAATAATGAACTGTGAAGAAAATGAGAAAATGACAACATATAGGGAAAAATAACGTCATTAAAAGGAAAAAATAGATTTTCATCAGATTTTTTGACAGCGATGCTTCATGCCATGAGAAAATAGAACAACATATTTAAGGAAATGAAGGAAAGAAAATGTATCTTTAAATAAATATTTACTTGGAGAACCAAAATTAAATGAGAGTTAAAAGAGAGAGAGCATTTGTAATAGCTAGATTCTCTGACAATGTAAATATAGTACAACGATTTTTAAAAAGTAGTAGATGACAGGGGAGAGCATATGTAAAACAATTACCTATTCTCATGAATCATACGGAATATTGTTATTCTGAGGATGTTCTGTGTGTAGAAAAAAACCAATTTAATTATTATGAGATATACTAATTCTATCATCCCCTGTGTCCTTAAGAACAGAACATTTGGTGTGGAATACTGAAGAAATGAGTCTACTTAGAAGAGGTTAAGTAAAAACTCATTAGTATTAAATATGCATTGAAAGAATCAGTATTAAGTCATGAGATTTTATGTACATACATTTAAATATACGTGTAAATACATATACATACATTTTCCAGTCCTGTCCATTGAAAAGGCCTAGAAAAAAAAAAATCACAAGCTTTTGGCACCCAGATTATTCTTTTGAAATATCATTTCCCATTTAAAGAAACCAATGTTTCAAAGAGAAATGGTTAATTACAGGTTTGAAGGAGGAAATGTAGAGGATGAATTTGGAACTACCAAAGACTACTAATATCATGCCAAAGAATTTAGGAAACAACCGGTCAAGTTTCCATGAATCAGTTTGAGCTTCAAAAAGGATAATACTTGCAATTCATTATCCTGAAAACTGGTGCATAAAAGGGAAACAAACAAGCCTTATTTGTATAAACTATACCACTGGGGGAACAAATAGTATATGAGAGGAAACATAGCTTTTTTAAAGTATTTAAATGAATACATGAAAATAAAATTATAGAATTTGAATAAATGCAATTTAATGATGTGAATTAATGGATCCAGGCTTTGAGCATCAATGGCTGGATAACATCCAGAAAGAGAGACAACCAGATAATGACGAACAAACCCAACACTAACTATAGTCGTGCCAAAAGGGTAAACATTCTGATTGAGCATCTGGATCCAGCTGCCAATTTGCAGGAAACACAGAGGACAGGGGAAACTATATTGACTCCACCCTGAGTGTCCAGTCAATGAAATTCATACTGTGGGAAATTTCCAGTGTGAATTACTTGGATTCTTCAACAGAAAGAAAGAGAAAGGAATAGAGGAGGGAACTAGTAGATTAATAGAGACTTAAAATATATATTGCTTAAAAAATGTATAAAATGCAATTATAGGGTCTAGAGATGGACACTTGGTGATAAAACTATAAAGAAAGCCAAGCAAGTGATCACCATAAAAATTAGAGTAGTGGTTAGTTTTAGGGGGCCACAAAAGGTTATGATTGGGATGGGCACATAGAGGAGCTTCTGGGGTATCTGGTAAAGCTCTATTTCTTGATCTGGGTGGTGTTTACAAGGGTGTTTATAATGACACGTTAAGTTATACACTGATTTTGTGAGGTTTTATTTATTTGTGCTTCATTTTATAATAAAAAAAAGTTAAGAGAAAATGGTGGGCATTGAAGACATTTGCTTTCTTTTTTTATTTAATTTTTATTTTATATTGGAGTATAGTTGATTTACAATGTTGTGCTAGTTTTAGGTGTACAGCAAAGTGATTCAGTTATACATATACATATGTCTATTGTTTTTCAGATTCTTTTCCCACATAGGTTATTACAGAGTATTGGGTAGAGTTCCCTGTGCTGTACATTAGGTCCTTGTTGATTATCTATATTATATATAGTAGTGTATATAGGTTAATCCCAACCTCCTAATTTCTCCCTCCCCCACATCTTTCCCCTTTGGTAACAATAAATTTGTTTTTGAAGTCTGTGAGTCTGTTTCTGTTTTGTAAATAAGTTCATTTGTATCATCTTTTTAGATTCCACATGGAAGTGATATCATATGATATTTGCTTTTCTCTGACTTACTTCACTTAGTATGATGATCTCTAGGTCCATCCATGTTACTGCAAATGGCATTATTTCATTGTTTTTTATGACTGAGTAATATTCCATTGTATATATGTACCACATCTTCTTTACCCATTCATCTGTCAGTGGACATTTAGGTTGATTCCATTTCTTGGCTATTGTAAATAGTGCTGCAATGAATATTGGGGTGCATGTGTCTTTTCAAATTATGATTTTCTCTGGATATATGCCCAGGAGTGGGATTGCTGGATCATATGGTAGCTCTACTTCTACTTTTTAAGACCCTCCATACTGTTCTCCATAGTGGCTGTACCAATTTACATTCCCACCAACAGTGCAAGAGGGTTCCCTTTTCTCCACACCCTCTCCAGCACTTATTTTTTGTAGATTTTTTGGTGATGGCCATTCTGACCAGTGTGAGGTGATACCTCATTGTAGTTTTGATTTGCATTTCTCTAATACTTAGTGATATTGAGCATCTTTTTTTTTTTAAAGATTTTTTGATATGGACCATTTTTAAAGTCTTTATTGAGTTTGTTACAATATTGCTTCTGTTTCATGTTTTGGTTTGTTGGCTCCAAGGCACATGGGAATCTTAGCTCCCCAACCAAGGACTGAACCTGTACCCTCTGCATTGGAAGGCGAAGTCTCAACCACTGAACCACCAGGGAAGTCCCAATGTTGAGCATCTTTTCATGAGCTTTTTGGCCATCTATATGTTGAAAGCATTTACTTTCTATTTTAACACATATATACACACCTTAAATAACAGTTTCTCACATTTATGGTACTTTATGGTTTACAGATCACTTGCATATACTTATCTCATGTGATTTTTATAATAATCTGCTGACTCTTATAGAGAACTTGTTATTACCCACCTTTTTTTCAATTTTTGAATTTTATTTTATTTATTTTTTTATACAGCAGGTTCTTATTAGTCATCAATTTTATACACATCAGTGTATACATGTCAATTCCAACCACCCAATTCATCACACCACCACCCGTACTCCCCTGCTGCTTTCCCCCTTGGTGTCCATACGTTTGTTTTCTACATTTGTGTTTCAATTTCTGTCCTGCAAACCAGTTCATCTGAACCATTTTTCTAGGTTCCACATATATGCATTAAAATATGATATTTGTTTTTCTCTTTTTGACTTACTTCACTCTGTATGACAGTCTCTAGATCCATCCACATCTCAACAAATGACCCAATTTCATTCCTTTTTATGGCTGAGTAATATTCCATTGTATATATGTGTCACATCTTCTTTATCTGTTCATCTGTTGATGGACATTAAGTTGTTTCCATGACCTGGCCATTGTAAATAGTGCTGCAATGAACATTTGGATGCATCTGTTTTTTGAATTATGGTTTTCTCTGGGTATATGCCCAGTAGTGGGATTGCTGGATCATATGGTAATTCTATTTTTACTTTTTTAAGGAACCTCCATACTGTTCTCCATAGTGGCTGTATCAATTTACATTCCCACCAACAGTGCAAGAGGGTTCCTTTTAATCCACACCCTCTCCAGCATTTATTGTTTGTAGACTTTTTGATGATGGCCATTCTGACTGGTGTGAAGTGATACCTCATTGTAGTTGAGATTTGCATTTCTCTAATGATTAGTGATTTTGAGCGCCCTTTCATGAGTTTGTTGGCAATCTGTATATGTTCTTTGGAGAAATGTCTATTTAGGTATTCTGCCCACTTTTGGATTGAGTTGTTTGTTTTTTTGATATTGAGCTTCATGAGCTGCTTGTAAATTTTGGAGATTAATCCTTTGTCAGTTGCTTCATTTGTAAATATTTTCTCCCATTCTGAGGGTTGTCTTTTCATCTTGTTTATGGTTTCCTTTGCTGTGCAAAAGATTTGAAGTTTCATTAGGTCCCATTTGTTTATTTTTGTTTTTATCTCCATTGCTCTAGGAGGTGGATCAAAAAAGATCTTGCTGTGACTTATGTCAAAGAGTGTTCTTCCTATGTTTTCCTCTAAGAGCTTTATAGTGTCCGGTCTTACATTTAGGTCTCTAATCCATTTTGAGTTTATTTTTGTGTATGGTGTTAGGGAGTGTTCTAATGTCATTCTTTTACATGTAGCTGTCCAGTTTTCCCAGCACCACTTATTGAAGAGATTGTCTTTTCTCCATTGTATATCCTTGCTCCTTTGTCATAGATTAGTTGACCATAGGTGCATGGGTTTATCTCTGGTCTTTCTATCTTGTTCCATTGATCTATGTTTCTGCTTTTGTGCCAGTACCATATTGTCTTGATTAATGTAGCTTTGTAGTATAGCCTGAAATCAGGGAGTCTGATTCCTCCAGCTCCGCTTTTTTCCCCCAAGACTGCTTTGCCTATTTGGGATCTTGTGTGTCTCCATGCAAATTTTAAGATTTTTTTGTTCTAGTTCTGTAAAAAATGCCATTGGTAATTTAATAGGGATTGCATTGAATCTGTAGATTACTTTGGATAGTACAGTCATTTTCACAATATTCATTCTTCCAATCCAAGAACATGGTATATCTATCCATCTGTTGGTATCATCTTTAATTTCTTTCATCAGTGTCTTATACTTTTCTGCATACAGGTCTTTTCTCTCCCTAGGTAGGTTTATTCCTAGGTATTTTATTCTTTTTATTGCAATGGTAAATGGGAGTGTTTCCTTAATTTTTCTTTCAGATTTTTCATCGTTAGTGTATAGGAATGCAAGAGATTTCTGAGCATTAATTTTGTATCCTGCAACTTTACCTAATTCATTGATTAGCTCTAGTAGTTTTCTGGTGACATCTTTAGGATTCTCTATGTATAGTATCATGTCATCTGCAAACAGTGAGAGTTTTACTTCTTCTTTTCCAATTTGTATTCCTTTTATTTCTTTTTCTTCTCTGACTGCCATGGCTAGGACTTCCAAAAGTATGTTGAATAATAGTGGCGAGAGTGAACATCCTTGTCTTGTTCCTGATCTTAGAGGAAATGCATTCAGTTTTTCACCATTGAGAATGATGTTTGCTGTGGGTTTGTCATATATGGCCTTTATTACATTGAGGTAGGTTCCCTCTATGCTCACTTTCTGGAGAGTTTTTATCATAAATGGGTGTTGAATTTTGTCAAAAGCTTTTTCTGAATCTATTGAGATGATCATATGGATTTTCTTCTTCAATTTTTTAATATGGTGTATCACATTGATTGATTTGAGTGTACTGAAGAATCCTTGCATCCCTAGGATAAATCCCACTTGATCATGGTGTATGAACCTTTTAATGTGTTGTTGGATTCTGTTTGCTAGTATTTTGTTGAGGATTTTTGCATCTATATTCATCAGTGATATTGGTCTGTAATTTTCATTTTTGGAATATCTTTGTCTGGTTTTGGTATCAGGGTGATGGTGGCCTCATAAAATGAGTTTGGGAGTGTTCCTTCCTCCGCAATTTTTTGGAAGAGTTTGAGAAGGATGGGTGTTAGCTCTTCTCTGAACGTTTGATAGAATTCACCTGTGAAGCCAACTGGTCCTGGCCTTTTGTTTGTTGGAAGGTTTTTAATCACAGTTTCAATTTCATTACTTGTGATTGGTCTGTTCATATTTTCTATTTCTTCCTGGCTCAGTCTTGGAAGGTTATACATTTCTAAGAATTTGTCCATTTCTTCCAGGTTGTCCATTTTATTGGCATAGAGTTGCTTGTAGTAGTCTCTTAGGATGCTTTGTATTTCTGCGGTGTCTGTTATAACTTCTCCTTTTTCATTTCTAATTTTATTGATTTGAGTCCTCTCCCTCTTCTTCTTGATGAGTCTGGCTAATGGTATGTCAATTTTGTTTATCTTCTCAAAGAACCAGCTTTTAGTTTTATTGATATTTGCTATTGTTTTCTTTGTTTCTATTTCAGTTATTTCTGCTCTGATCTTTATGATTTCTTTCTTTCTGCTAACTTTGGGTTTTGTTTGTTCTTCTTTCTCTAGTTCCTTTAGGTGTAGGGTTAGATTTTATATTTGAGATTTTTATTGTTTTACGAGGTAGGTTTGTATAGCTATAAACTTCCCTCTTAGAACTGCTTTTGCTGCATCCCGTAGGTTTTGGATCGTTGTGTTTTCATTGTCACTTTTCTCTAGGTATTTTTTGATTTACTCTTTGATTTCTTCAGTGATCTCTTGGTTATCTAGTAACGTATTGTTTAGCTTCCATGTGTTTGTGTTTTTTACGTTATTTTCCCTGTAATTTATTTCTAATCTCATAGCATTGTGGTCAGAAAAGATGCTCAATATGAGTTCAATCTTCTTAAATTTACTGAGGCTTGATTTGTGACCCAAGATGTGATCCATCTTGGAGAATGTTCCGTGTGCACTTGAGAAGAAAGTGTAACCTGCTCTTTATGGATGGAATGTCCTATAAACATCAATTAAATTTATCTGGTCTATTGTGTCATTTAAAGCTTTTGTTTCCTTATTTATTTTCATTATGGATGATCTGTCTGTTGGTGTAAGTGAGGTGTTAAAGTCCCCCACTATTATTGTGTTACAATTCGATTTCGTCTTTTATAGCTGTTAGCAGTTGCCTTATGTGTTGAGGTGCCCCTATGTTGGGCACATATATATTTATAATTGTTATATCTTCTTCTTGGATTGATCCCTTGATCATTATGTAATGTCCTTCCTTGTCTCTTGTAACATTCTTTATTTGAAAGTCTATTTTATCTGATGAGTACTGCTTCTCCAGCTTTCTTTTGATTTCCATTTGCATGGAATATCTTTTTCCATCCCATCACTTTCAGTCTGTGTGTGTCTCTAAGTCTGAAGTGGGTCTCTTGTAGACGGCATATATATGGGTCGTGTTTTTGTATCCATTCAGCAAGCCTCTGTCTTTTGGTTGGAACATTTAATCCATTCATGTTTAAGGTAATTATCGATATGTATGTTTCTATGACCATTTTCTTAATTGTTTTGGGTTTGGTTTTGTAGGTCCTTTTCTTCCCTTGTGTTTCCCACTTAGAGAAGATCATTTAGCATTTGTTGTAGAGCTGATTTGGTGGTGCTGAATTCTCTTAACTTTTGCTTGTCAGTAAAGCTTTTGATTTCTCCGCCGAACCTGAATGAGATCCTTGCTGGGTAGAGTAATCTTGGTTGTAGGTTCTTCCCTTTCAGCACTTTAAGTATATCATGCCACTCCCTTCTGGCTTGTAGAGTTTCTGCTGAGAAATCAGCTGTTAACCTTATGGGAGTTCTCTTGTATGTTATTTGCCATTTTTCCCTTGCTGCTTTCAATAATTTTTGTTTGTCTTTAATTTTTGCCAATTTGATTACTATGTGTCTCAGCCTGTTTCTCCTTGGGTTTATCCTGCCTGGGACTCTCTGCGCTTCCTGGACTTGGGTGGCTATTTCCTTTCCCATGTTAAGGAAGTTTTTGACTATAATCTCTTCAAATATTTTCTCTGGTCCTTTCTCTCTCTCTTCTCCTTCTGGGACCCCTATAATGCGAATGTTGTTGCATTTAATGTTGTCCCAGAGGTCTCTTAGTCTGTCTTCATTTCTTTTCATTCTTTTTTCTTTATTCTGTTCCACAGCATTGAATTCCACCATTCTGTCTTCCAGGTCACTTATCCATTCTTCTGCCTCAGTTATTCTGCTGTTCATTCCTTCTAGTGTAGTTTTCATTTCAGTTATTGTATTGTTCATCTGTTTGTTTGTTCTTTAATTCTTCTAGGTTTTTGTTAAACATTTCTTGCATGTTCTCGATCTTTGCCTTCATTGTTTTTCTGAGGTCCTGGATCATCTTCACTATCATTATTTTGAATTCTTTTTCTAGAACGTTGCCTATCTCCACTTCTTTTAGTTGTTTTTCTGGGGTTTTATCTTGTTCCTTCATCTGGTACATAGCTCTTTGCCTTTTCATCTTGTCTATCTTTCTGTGATTGTGGTTTTTATTCCACAGGCTGCAGGATTGTAGTTCTTCTTGCTTCTGCTGTCTGCCCTTTGGTGGATGAGGCTATCTAAGAGGCTTGTGCAAGTTTCCTGATGGGAGGGACTGGTGGTGGGTAGAGCTGCCTGTTGCTCTGGTGGGCAGTGCTCAGTAAAACTTTAATCTGCTTTACTGCTGATGGGTGGGGCTGGGTTCCCTCCCTGTTGATTGTTTTGACCTGAGGTAACCCAACACTGGAGCCTACCTGGGCTCTTTGGTGGAGCTAATGGCAGACTCTGGGAGGGCTCACGCCAAGGAGGTCTTCCCAAACCTCTGCTGCCAGTGTCCTTGTCCTCACGGTGAGCCACAGCCACTTCCCGCCTCTGCAAGAGACCCTCCAACACTAGCAGGTAGGTCTGGTTCAGTCTCCTCGGCATCACTGCTCCATCCCCTGGGTCCTGAAGTGCACACTACTTTGTGCGTGCCCTCCAAGAGTTGAGTCTCTGTTTCCCCCAGTCCTGTCGAAGTCCTGCAGTCAAATCCTGCTAGCCTTCAAAGCCTGATTCTCTAGGAATTCCCCCTCCCATTTCCAGACCCCCAGGTTTGGAAGCCTGACATGGGACTCAGAAATTACCCACTTTTAAATATGAGGAAACCACAATTAAGAGTCTAGATCACAGAACAAGTGACTGTCACTTTGAGTCCTAAACCCTAGCAGTTCACCTACACAGCTACATCTCCACACACCTACACCATACACATATATTCTCACACACACACTCACAAATTGGTAAATATAGGCGGATAGAAGATTCAGCAATCACACCCACCTCACCTCCCATCCCAGGGTTTCTATTGATAGTAAAGGAAATAACATCTGCCTTTTTGCCTACCTTACGGACACTACAAGTTATCCTACATAAGTGAGAGAGTTACTGTTTCTAAAGGATGTTTTCATGGATCTTTCATGACATAAGTTACATACATTTTCACTGCTATTCTAATCCTCTTGCTCAGCTTTTTACAAATCAGCCTCATTTTAGATAGTCTGAGGTAGAGACCTAAGATCATTATGATTTATTTGGCCTCTGTCCTTAGCCCTATTTTATACATGATAACACTGTAGCTAAAGAAGTTTAAGAAACTTGTCCTTTTAGCAAAAATAGTGCAGAAATAGAATTTTTTTTTTTTGAAATTCACGTTCTTTTATTTATTTATTTATTTATTTATGACTGTGTTGAGTCTTCGTTTCTGTGCGAGGGCTTTCTCTAGTTGCGGCAAGTGGGGACCACTCTTCATCGTGGTGCGCGGGCCTCTCACCATCGCGGCCTCTCTTGTTGTGGAGCACAGGCTCCAGACGCGCAGGCTCAGTAATTGTGGCTCACGGGCCCAGTTGCTCCGTGGCATGTGGGATCTTCCCAGACCAGGGCTCAAACCCGTGTCCCCTGCATTGGCAGGCAGATTCTCAGCCACTGCGCCACCAGGGTAGCCCCAGAAATAGAATTTTAACCTGGGATTGTGTGAGGACAAATCTCCACTTCTACCCTGATGACTCCTCTGGGGTCTTTAATCCTTGATAAATGATAGAAAAAGAAATGTTGTGCCATGAATGCTAACAGTGTAAGAACACCATTGCCATCTCTTTATGACAGAAGATCAGGGAGAACGCTCTTTGACATAAATCACAGCAAGATCTTTTTTGACCCAACTCCTAGAGTAATGGAAATAAAAACAAAAATAAACAAATGAGACCAAATGAAACTTAAAAGCTTTTGCACAACAAAGGAAACTGTAAACAAGACGAAAATACAACCCTCAGAATGGGGGAACCTATTTGCAAATGAATCAACAGACAGAGATTTAATCTCCAAAATATATAAACAGCTCATGCAGCTCAATATTAAAAAAACAAACAACCCAATCCAAAAATGGGCAGAAGACCTAAATAGGCATTTCTCCAAGGAAGACATACAGATGGCCAAGAGGCACATGAAAAGATGCTCAGCATCACTAATTATTAGAGAAATGCAAATCAACACTACAATGAGGTATCACCTCACACTGTTTAGAATGGGCATCGTCAGAAAATCTACAAACAACAAATGCTGGAGAGGGTGTAGAGTAAAGGGAACCCTCTTGCACTGTTGGTGGGAATGTAAATTGATACAGCCACTATGGAGAACAGTATGGAGGTTCCTCAAAAAATTAAAAATAGAATTACCATATGACCCAGCAACCCCACTACTGGGCGTACACCCAGAGAAAACCATAATTGAAAATACACAAACACCCCAATGTTCATTGCAGCACTATTTACAATAGTCAGGTCATGGAAGCAACCTAAGTGCCCATCGACACACGAATGTATAAAGACGATGTGGTACATATATACAATGGAATATTACTCAGCCATAAAAAGGAATGAAATTGGGTCATTTGTCGAGATGGGGATGGACCTAGAGACTGTCATACAGAGTGAAGTAAGTCAGAAAGAGAAAAACAAATATTGTATATTAATGCATATTTGTGGAATCTAGAAAAATGTTACTGATGAACCAGTTTGCAAGGCAGAAACAGAGACAGAGATGTACAGAACAAACATATGGACACCAAAGGGGGAAAGCAAATGGGGTGGTGGGGTGGTGGTGGGATGAATTGGGAGACTGGGATTGACATATATACACTAATATGTATAAAATAGATAACTAATAAGAACCTGCTGTATAAAAAATAAAATAAAATTCAAATTAAAAAAGAAGCAAATGACACAAAGAAGTCTGCTAACAAGGCAACAAAATTATAATTAAATAACTACCTTTGTGATTGTTTGGGGAGACTTAATTGACATTGCATGTTACATAAATAGGGATAATAAATGGCCTGGGGATTTTTTCCTCCTGGTTTCTTATTTAAGGATCAAAAAATATTTTCAATAATTTGCATTCTTATGTATCATCAAGAGGAAAACAGAAATGAGAGAAACAGGATTGGAGACTGCATGTTTTTCTTCCTCTGTTAACACTGATGAGTCATTTTCTCTGGTCTGAAATCCACTAATAAAGAAATTTGCAGATAATAAAAAAAAATAAGATCAGCATTATGGCAGAGTGTTGCATAAAGGTGACGGCCATCAAAAATATAATTCTAGGAATTATAGAAGCATCCCAAGAAGTAATGTGAATTATTTTCCAGGAACTCTAAACTTGGGTCTTATATGAAACTTGAAAACAAAATTTGTTTTGTAGCTACGAGCTGTGAGTGGATACACAAAACACTCACAAGTCGTGCAATCGTCCTTGACTAGCCAGTTTCAGCAAGCTCACCTTATGTAACATACCTGCAAGAGCATTGCTAAATCAAGTAGGGAAGAAAACCTTCACTTACAAGCCTCGACCGCAACACAAAAGATGAGAAGGAACAGGGTCATTGCAACAGCTGCTTTATAATTTATTACAAGCAAGTAGACACAAGATTCAAGCAAAGACTGACTGCAATATATATAACATCATACCTTTGGAAAATCTTTCTCTCGATAATAGTCAATGAGTTACAACATGATGGAGAACAATCTTTTTAGGATGCCGCTTATTATATTAAGGATTTTTTTTTCTTTTAAACAACTATTTCTGCTACAATCCTCTTGAAGAAAATGTTATATTGAAACCAAACACTACTTTGCTGGCTTTTCATTTTACAAAGAATTCCAAACTAACAACTTGAGTGAAGGATCATCTTATGTTTAACAATATTGATTAAGCCCATAAAATTTTATGTTTAAATAAATTAAAGCCATAATAACAGAAGGTTTCCAAGATCACATGGTATTATTGTTGGAGAGGCAAATCTTAGATATTCTCTCACCAAAACTATATTTACATGAGGCAAATGTTTTTTAACCACACTGTATTATTTGGCCCCATATATCTTTTTTCAACCTCACTGAGACTTGTCTTGGCAAACAAGAAGGTAAAACAAGGAAGCCAAATGGTATATCAGGGTACCCTCAAAAGTATACAATACCAGGAATTATAAAGTACAGTGCCTGTAATTTTGGTACTGCAATTTTCCCCAGTAAATCCAGATGACAACCCTATTTTTCATTAGTATCTGTATTTTTAAACTCCAAATTAAGTCCTCTTAGTTGAAAAATTAATGATAATCTCATCTATTAAAAAATTAGATGATATATAAGTAGGCCTAAATGCACATACAATCACACATAGAATCACAAATAACTATGAAAGAGAGTGAACCCATTTTTTCTGATGAAAAACTTCCTGATGTGCAAATTTTCATTAATGTCCACATGTATTAAAAATTATAAGTCATCTTAGTAGGATTAATTCATGACTGATACATAAAGTCTTCAATAGGATTAAAATTATTTCAAGGCCACTAAGTCACTAAAAGGAAAAGCCAGGATGGTTAATGAATTAAACAATACCAAATTTTTCTGAAACAAATAAAGGATACTGTATCACATAATCTCCTCATTCCCTTTGATTATTGGCCTGTAACTTTACCTAGGAATTTTGCTGAAAATTATAGAGGAACCAAAAACTGGACTTTGACATTCAAATTCAGATTTGAGTATGCTCAAAAGAGAGCATATGCTATTATTCACTACATTTGAGAAACTTTTTAAAAAATAATGACTTTGAAAATTCTCATGATGAATCCAAAAAGCAAACTGTCCTTTTTCTCTTTCTGTTTTTATATTCTACTAAAATGTAAGTGCATATATATTCAATACATTATTTGTGGCAGTTAAAAAAGGAAACAGAAAACCTAAAACAGTTAAAGAAAGCAATAAAATCACACTTACTAGTATTATCTACAACACTCAATGTTTTGAGCAAGTCAAGGTGAAGACATTGGGAAATGTGAATGCTGACTTTTTAGAGAATCAAAAATTAAAGAAAAGAATGAGCTGGAAAGGCAGAGACACAGTCATGCCACAGAGACTTCTCAGGATGCCAGGTGAGACAAACAAAGCCCATGTCATCTAAGACACAAGGAAAAAAGTCCATTTAAACTCAGCCACCCACAGTGAATACAGCAACTGACACTGCATTATCAGAAGAGATGTTCATTAACCTGCTAACTAGGAAAATTATATTTTGCTATATTGAAAACAGGAAAGTATACTGTTAGAACTTGTGATAGTTTGACCCACCAGTTTGTGAAATAAATACTTATATACATTTCTCATTTTTATTGAAGTCTAAGCATGTTACCATAGGGGGGTAAAAAGGGTTATGTCACTAATGCTGTTTTTGCAAAGAGAAACTTCCTAGCTTTTATTAAAATAACTACATATTTTCATTCCATCCCAAACTATATACTTTAAATGTGACTAAGAAAGAAAAAGTTAGAAATCTCTGGGTACCTCAATGAACTATAGTATAATCTCCAAATCTTTACTCAAAATAGAATCATATGTATGAAGAAATTCACCATTTGAAGTTACTATCTCCTTGGCAATCAAGAAAAGTCATCGATTTCATGAGGTAAAAACTCAATCAGTTTGGATAAATTAGCACTTTCTTATAGCTAGATATATTCACTTGTGATTCCCCCTGTCATGACAAAATATTGGAAAATAGTACAGTAATGCAAACTCAGGATACAGTATGACAAAGCCTAATATTGCTTCTCTCTTTGCTTTTCTTTTTAAAAGTAAATAAACCCCTCCCCATATAAATAGAAGTTAAAATATGGTGTATAGCATAGAGTCCTCAAAGAAATTTTGGATTTTCTTGGACTTGGGGAGGTGTGGGAAGATTTCCACAGTTCTAAGCACTCAGGCTCTCGCCTCTTAACTTTTTATTGTGTGTCCCTTTTCACTTAATGAAAGATGGCACTCTTCCTGTATTACTTGTCCCAGGTACTGAGTGACACATAAATTTATATATTTACAGCATAATATTTTACAAAAGTAAAAGATAAAATTTTATTATAACTCAGTGACAAACTTGGGAATCAACTCAAGCAGGACTATTTTTTTTTTTTTTTTATAAAGAGAACAGCCTGTGCAAATGCCCAGATGACAAAGGGAAAACATGTTTTTTATTTTGTTTGCTTCTTTGACCATGAAGCTTTAAATTTATTTATTTATTTATTTATTTTTGGCTGTGTTGGGTCTTCGTTTCTGCGCGAGGGCTTTCTCTCGCAGTTGCGGGGAGTGGGTGCCACTCTTCATCGCGGTGCGCGGGCCTCTCACTGTCGCGATCTCTCTTGTTGCGGAGCACAGGCTCCAGACGCGCAGGCTCAGTAGTTGTGGCTCACGGGCCTAGTCGCTCCGCGGCATGTGGGATCCTCCCAGACCAGGGCTCGAACCCATGTCCTCTGCATTGGCAGGCAGATTCTCAACCACTGCGCCACCAGGGAAGCCCAAGCAGGGCTATTTTAAAGATGGGTCAATTTAAGTAATAAATGAAAGTAGTAGTAATAAAAACAACCTTATTTTTGGATTGTGCTGTCAATTTTACAGTGTCTTCATGAATAACGAACTCCCATCAGATACTATTTTAAATAATTTGAAGTAACATGTAAGAAAGTTTAATTCAATTGATATCTGTACTCTCTTATGAAAAGCAAAACAAAACCAAAACTAAAACCAAAAAGCAAAAGTTAGTGATAAATAGTACAAAGATACTCATAAAATATTTTTTGAAATCTATTAATTATTTAAAAAAATTTTTGTGAATAATTAACATGCCACTAACATAATGGGGATTTAGTTTTTAAATTTCACGACCAGTAGATAGTGCTGCAAATAGCCTCTAATTTTCTGTTCTTATAATCGTTTTCACCAACAAAATTTTTGAAAATAAGTGTTATATATTTACACCTAAAAATAAGGTAACAAATGGTAGGATTAATTTTCATAAATACATACATAATAAAAGTTTGGATTACAAAAAATACAGAAGGATGAATGAAGGATCAGTCAGTAAAGAGTTAAGAGTATTTGAATTTAATCTTATGGTGGCAATTACTATAATTCCCAAATGCATACTGATGTCATAGTCAGAAATGGAATTGTCTGTAGAGCACAAATCTGAGCTAATCTCAGTATTGAATATATTGTACTTTGGTCTTTACCTTTTTAGTCTGATTAAAGGTGATTCAAAACATTTTTATTTCATGAAATAAACCTAGATTTATTAATTTAAAAAATTTTCAAGCAAAAAACTTCTGCCTTGAACTCTAGGTAGTATATTCAGACACATCTCATCTAGTGGCAGATATATTAGCAAAAACTAAAGTTCAGCAATTAACCTTCATAGGAAAAAATTATTTTCAGGATGGGTTATTACCCAATGACATGTGTGGTTTAACAATTTCTAGAGGTGTTCTCTTATAATTTATACAAATAAAAGTCTGTAAATGGGCTATCTATTGTTTTCTTTAATTCTAACAAGATATAACTTCATATACCAAATAGATGAATTGAATTTAGACCAAGCACAAAATCCCATTATTTTAGATGTCTAGCTATTCTTCTGTATATTTACATAACTCAACTCAAGTATAAATTGACAATGAGAGAACTCCAAATCTTTTCCCATAAATAGAGATTTGGAGAAAACAAGCCAGCTACTAGGAAAAAAGAATATTATCTTGGGTTCACCGACATTTTCTTACATGATTTATTGAAATTATGGTAATTAGGCTAAATGTCAAGTATTCCATATTGACTCTTTTCAGAGTCCAAGGTAAGTAGGAATATTCATATTTTGACATCTTCGCTCATATTTTGGAATGGTTTGACTAAATGGAAAGATTCAGCACTAGAGAAAATTCACCTGTTCATACAGACTGTGCAAAAGCAGTGTACTAACAAGTAGCTAATGTCTGTTTCACTGACACAAATTTTTAAATGATTCTTCTTAGACCAGCGATGTTGATACAACAGCAAAACAGAAATTAAAAGGAAGAAAATCTTTATTATTTGGTCCCATGGGAAAAAAGAAGTAGTAGAAATTTAAAATGTTGTCCACCCTCTCTGGGTTCTACCATTTTGAGTGCCAACAAAGACAACTCCAGTTTTTTGAGTGCCAACAAAGACAACTCCAGTTTTTTAAGGCTGTAAATGGTGCTTAAGTTATATGCTGTCAATAAATAATTAGCAATCCTCTCAAAAGACGTCACTGATTATTTTATATTGGATATTGATTTGGGTATTGTTTCTTTCTAAAGGCTCTAGAAGAGAATCAGTTTCCTTGACTTTTCCCTTCTAGCAGTTGCCTGCATTCCCTGTCTCATGACCCCTTTTCTTTATCTTTGAAGCAAGCAGTGATTGGTCAAGTCCTTCTCACAGTGCATCTCTCTAACCTGTCTTCCACTATTGTGTCTCTTTGACTCAGCTGGGAAAGGTTCTCTGCTTTTAAGGACTCATGTGATTAGATTGGGCTCACCCAGATAATCTAGGATAGCCTCCCCAGCTATATATAGGTCTTAGTCACATGAGCAAGGCCACTTTTGCTATGTGAGGTAACACATTTACGGGGTCTAGGGATTAGGGTGTGGACATTTTGGGGAGGCTTTTTTTCTGCCTATAACACCTTTTACATAAAGTTTCTAGAAAAAGCAAAAATGTAGAGACAGAAACTACATCAGTGGTACCTGGGTCAGGGAGTGGGAGCAGGTTTCACTGAAAACAGACACGAGAGATCTTCTTAGAGTGAGGGAAGTTATCTAAAAAAAACTGAACTATGATGATATTTGCACAATTCTAAATTTTACTAAAAATCATCAGGCTGCATACTTTCAATGGGTGAATTTTATTATATGAATTTTAGTCCAATAAAGGTGTTAAGTGTTTTAAAAATTAATAGAAAAAAGCAAAGGAAAATATTAGTTTATTAAATTAGTTAATATGATTTAAATAAGCACTGATTAATATGGAGGTCTTATTTGGGATTTTGATGCCTGATGAATTTCTGTTTTCCCCCAGTCACTTGAATGGTATTTTGGCTTCTGTTAATAACACATTGTATTTACATTTAACGTCTCAGTTGCTGATCTTAAACAAATTCTTATCATTATATCACCTGGTAGGAATGAAAAATATTATTGTGCACAGTGTGAGCTTCTGAACTCAAAGAAAGGGCAAAACAAAGGCCTTTCTCTGAACACCTTCATTGAATTATGAACATGTGGACAGAAACACTGGGATTGCATCTCTAACTGCCTCATCCCATCAGACACATAAAACTGTGATTATTATTAAGAATCACAAAGAAATCTCCTTGTCAATTAATTTTTCTTCATAAATATATGAAAAATCATTTCTTTACAGTTTTTGACAAGTAGTAACCCAGAACTCTGAAAATTTCTTGTCTTCCATAAGTACGTATATTATTAATGATGGTCTTAGTAATTCAAAAGACTAAATAGTTGATATACATTTACTCCAGAAGTACTCAGGAGCATTATTTTACCCCAGTGAGGAAAAAAGGGACATACTCTGCCCATTTGTTAATGATGACTCATTAATTTATTCTGATGAGCCTTAAGGTTTTGACTGAGTCAGCTGGCTGAATTGTGTGAAACGGTGGATACTACAGCAGGAAGTCTGAGGCTGACATAGTTAACTGTAGGTGTTAACGCCTCACTGTGGATATTTTCATGATCACATCCATTCTGATTTTACTTTGTACCTCAAGATCTCCTAGAACTGGAGGCGTAATGTTTATAACATTGTTTTGAGATGAAAAGTATATCCAAAGAGAAGATACTACCGTACCACAGAAGCATGCACCTGAAGCTTGCCAAACAATGTGGACAAGACTGAGGGAGGTCCTAAATAGTTATGCCAACATTATCTCACCTTGAAGTATGAGCATGTAAGAATCCACACTTAATCCCCTAAACACTTCCTTCAATAAATTAAGAAAGCTTGACAGTTTAGCTAATTTACTTTCTTTTATTATTTCTTTTTTGTTTTTTTAAATTTTATTTATTTATTTATTTATGGCTGCGTTGGGTCTTCGTTTCTGTGCGAGGGCTTTCTCCAGTTGCGGCAAGTGGGGGCCACTCTTCATCGCGGTGCGCGGGCCTCTCACTATCGCGGCCTCTCCTGTTGCGGAGCACAGGCTCCAGACGCACAGGCTCAGTAGTTGTGGCTCACGGGCCTAGTTGCTCCGCGGCATGTGGGATCTTCCCAGACCAGGGCTCGAACCCGTGTCCCCTGCATTGGCAGGCAGACTCTCAACCACTGCGCCACCAGGGAAGCCCTTATTATTTCTTTATTCCAATTTTATCTGTATCATTTTTACTATGTTGGACTTTTCAAAAATCTTTTAACATTATTTATCAGATACTTTTAATTTAGAAAGCCCTGGTATCTTTTCCTTTGTATCAATTGTGTTCCCAAAAACCTCTCAGGAGCTAAATGGATATTTCCCTGAGAAATGCAATTTTAGAGACATATGCCAATATTTATATCTAATTTTTCATCAAGTACATTTAGATGCAGAAAATTTTTTCCTTCTATCTATAACCATAAAAGATTAAAGATATATTCATTTTGAATCAAGATGCATGAATAAAGATACAGATCCTTCATTTTACTAGGCTTTGTTGGACTGGTTCATTAATAGATTTTTGAATTTTAAAGTTCTTACCAAAGTAATTTTTATCCCTTAAAAAAAAATAGACACTGAGTTTAAGAACAGGTTAGATCAGTTTCTGTTACCAAAATGACTTTGGAGTTCCACGTAAGTGGAATCAGACAAACTGTATGTTCTTTAACCCATTTCAGGGGTGCTATTAAAATATACCATGGCAACATCAAGATTGTACTTTCGACCTGTTTCTCAGAGAGTTTTTCTATCCACAATCCAGTATTTGAGAAAATTCCACACGGACGCTGTGGTCTTCAGAAGAAACAAGCCTAGATAGAGGAGAATTTTTTTTCTTGAGAAGTGACTGAGATCAAGAGAGACTGAGAGGGCTCTTGTTTTCTTTCTCTCATTGTCTCGATTTGTCAGGCATTATGTCTCCTCATGAAATTTACCAGCTGGGTTCCAGTGTTTCCTTTGCTGGTTATTATCAGAAATATTTATTTAAGAAATGCTCAGCTATTATTTATATACAATATTGCATCTTAAAACCAGAATAAGAAGATGTAATGGAAAAGAATCAGAAAAAGAATATATATATGTATAACTAAATCTTTGCTGTACACCTGAAACGTGAATCAACTATACTTCAATTAAAAAATAAATTAAAAAAAGAAAGAATAGGGCTTCCCTGGTGGCGCAGTGGTTGAGAATCTGCCTGCTAATGCAGGGGACACGGGTTCAAGCCCTGGTCTGGGAAGATCCCACATACCGCGGAGCAACTAGGCCCGTGAGCCACAACTACTGAGCCTGCGCGTCTGGAGCTTGTGCTCCGCAACAAGAGAGGCTGCGGCAATGAGAGGCCCGCGCACTGCGATGAAGAGTGGCCCCCGCTTGCCGCAACTAGAGAAAGCTCTCGCACAGAAACGAAGACCCAACACAGCCAAAATTAAATAGATAAATTAACTAAAAAAAAAAAAAAAAAAAAAAAAAAAAGAAAGAATAAGTGAAGGTAAAATTTTTTTTTTTAAAAAGATGTGGCAAAAAGAACACTGATGGGAGTCTGGAAACCTCTTCCCATTTGGTTTCCACTGAAACAAATTGTGTGATTCAGAAAAGATCCTCACAACCTTAGCATAAATTAATGGAATTGACTAGATAAATTCCAATGAAACTAAGCTCTAAAACCCTATTCCAGAACTAAAAGGTTAACAATAAATCAATAAGCAGATGGGCTGAAAAGTCACTTTTGAAATTTAGAAACTAAATTTCAAATTATGGGGCTGTTCTTGAAATCAAAGATATACTGGATGGTATAAAGTAAGGGAGGAGCAAGGAGAACCATGTAAAATTTTCTCAAGGGTAAGACCTGAGAGAAATGTGCATAATTCTTGCATTTCCCACAGCTAAGATTTTGGTCAATTAGAAAGACTAAGGTCAAAAAGGGCATGTAGTTTAGATATTAGCACTCATTTAATTAAAGAGAGAAATGGGAAAAATGAATTCTAAAAATGGGGCAAAAACTTTAACTTTCCCCTTGCTCCATCAGCCCCAGTGATGCCACACCAAACATTTTAAAAAAATTAATTAGAAGTAAATAGTTGTAGTTATTAGACAGATGTCCCTGAGGAGGATTTCATGGTACAATCTCAGTAGACAAAAACCTAAAGGACCTTGCTAGTATTTTATCCTAATCAGTCTTAATGGTCTCTTAACCTTCTTTCAATGGCCTTAGTTCAGAAGCCAAACATCTAAATGACAGAACCATAAAGAATTAGTGAAATGTTCACTGGATTAAAAACTAGAGGGAAAAAAAAAAAGCTGTTAACATTTTTCAGAAAAAAAAAAAAGAGCCATTTTAGGTCAGTGGCTTTGAAATGAGTATTTGCTCCTGTTAGGGGCTGTCTTGGTAGTCATTGCCAGATCCCATACCTGGCACAGTGTTTGGTGCATGAGAAAAACCGAGTAAATGTTTGATTGATGAACAGACATGCTAAATAGGCTTTATTTGAGTCAATTCTTTCCCTGCTTTCTGGGCAAGTGGTCATTAATGTAAATGACAAACAGGGGTCTGGGGAATAGTTTATTTAATCTCTTGCTATAGCTCTTTCTCCAGCCTCTCAACAAGCTCTGATGTTGGTCTCTGCACCTTCCCTGACCATACATTCCTGGAGTCTCTATATCACCAATATTACTCAGGAGATAAAATATCTAAAATAATAAGTCCTTTGACCAAAATGTCTCTTATCTGACCTACAACTTGAGCTAAATAATCAAACCTCAAAGCCCATGGAATTTAAAACTTTAGGGTTGCTGGTGCTGAATATTTTGTGATTGTTTTTTCCTTTCTTGCACTTAAAAAAAATTCTATGTACAGGTACAAATAAATATTCCATAGATACTTGTTGGATAAATGACTTTGCAGTGCATACTGTAAGCTGTTTGAGGAAAGATTTTATGAAATTTGGTTGGTTGCCACAAAGCCTAAATGTTTTGTGATTCATTCAAACTTTTACCTTGTGCCATATCAGATAAAGTTTTATGAGTTTATCTACAGAAGGAAGAGCTTCTTGTCAAACACAAAAATAGGGAGCAGAGAGAAAGAGGTGGAGTTTCCTTACTGAAATCAGACGTCAACATGCTGTGTTCATTATGAACCCTCACATTCAATAAAGTTGAGAATGCCAGGGTACTGGAGCAGAGTTTTACTGAAGATCAAAACAACCTGCTTTAACAGACTTTGTGTTCTGTCTTTTCATTTCCTGTAGGTGGTTAGCTCCTGAATTGAACCAAATACCAAAGTCTCTGATTAGAGGTAACTGGTTTCCTTCCTGACACTGAAAATGTCAAAAGGTAAGCTGCCTCTGGATGGACCTAACTTTGAAGCTTATTTGTGATGATTCCAGTTAGTTCTAAGGTGGTAAGAATTAAAATATATTATATTTTGTTTTACAGATTCTTTGAAGTTTCTTGCTGGAACTTATTTTTAAATATCCTCAGTCTTTTGTTTTATATTCATAAGCAAATTGATTTCTTCACTCCTGATTCTATCTTACCAATTTTTAAATTATTTATAGTTACCTGTTACAATTAACAAGAAAATTGCACCTGATCTAGTCATAATTTTACGGAAAACTTTGTTTCATCATTCTATGATCTTCTAACTAAATTGCAAAATTTAAATTGGTCATAAAATGTTTTTTTATCTTGAAGAAGTTTAGAAAGAAGAAGCATGTATGAAGAAGCTACTGATACTTTATCTTTTCTTTTCAGATAGAGTGATCATGTATATACAATTTTTATCCTGTGCAACTCCAACGATAAAATTCCTAGGTTTGATAGGGATTTGGGAAGAAATAGTGGATAAGACTTACAGTCATTTGGGATTTAATTAAGTCACATTTTCAGCAGGTGTTCTAAATAAATACAATAACAGTAATAAATGTAATTAGCATGCAAGATAGTGCCTGACTAGAGGCGGTAAACATTAGATAGGGTTTGAATAAAGGACTATAAACTCAGTATCACAGAACTTTAGATAGGAAAGTTACCTAAAAAATGTTCTAGTCCAATTCCTGAGTTTTACAAGTGAGAAAATTCAGTTTCAGGGGAAGAAACTGTTTCAGGTTAAACGGTCTGTTAGTGGCATAGTTGAGGCAACATTTTATGTCTTCTACTTCTGATTCACTACCTTTAGCCTCTGTTTTTTCTAAATGCGCCAACTGAAAAACAAAAGTGACTACATGTATTGAACTATCCATATAATTATTAATTTAAATAGTACAAGTTAAACCTTGATCTACAAAGTTATACCTGAACATATTTTGAATAGTGTTGTGAATTTTGTAGATCATGTTCAATTATTTATCACTTACTCAAAACTTGTTTCTGTTGTACAAGCCAAGTTATGACAATATAGAAAGTAGAAAAAGAAATGAAGAACATCCACAATTTCTACCATTACAGTACACACTATGCAGTTTTTACTCCTAGTACTTATTCATGCTTACATATTTTCTGAAGTTGTAATGATGAGGTAATATGATCTTTGTTATGTTTTATTTAATTAACATTATATCATGACATTTTCATGTTATTACATAATGTTCATAATGACTACTTTAGCAACTGCATAGTATTTCATTGACTTGCTTTAATATTTATTCAGCCATTTCCCTCTTGTTGAACAATTAAGTCACCTCCAATGTAACTATTAATAACACTGCAGTGAATTTCTTCATTCACATTGCTTGTGTATGTTGTTTTTCTTTAAATTATTTTTCTGTGGGTAAATTATAAACTATTGAATTTTAACTGGATATGAGTATTTAGGTATCAGCAGGGCTTATAGCACATTTTGCTAAATAGTTTTCCAAAAAGGTTACATCATATAACTAAAGAATAAAGTCATCTAGGCTGTTGATTAAATAGCACAGCCCCACATTTACCAGACATGGACCATGGAAACAACAGAGAAGCCACAGTTAGGACTGGCCTTGTGTGCAGAAGGGTGTCCAGAAGTCTGCACAGATAATGTACATGACAATCCCTAAAAATGAAGCCCAGTAGTTTTCCTGAAATTTCCAACAATGTAAATTCTCAGTGCCTTTTTTTTTTTTAATAGCTGAGGCTGACAGTTTTTTTTTTTAATTATTTATTTATTTATTTATTCTTGGCTGTGTTGGGTCTTCGCTTCTGTGCGAGGGCTTTCTCTAGTTGTGGCAAGTGGGGGCCACTCCTCATCGCGATGCGCGGACCTCTCAGTGTCGCGGCCTCTCCTGTTGCGGAGCACAGGCTCCAGACGCGCAGGCTCAGCAGTCGTGGCTCACGGGCCCAGTTGCTCCGCGGCATGTGGGATCTTCCCAGACCAGGGCTCGAACCCGTGTCCTCTGCATTGGCAGGCAGATTCTCAACCACTGCGCCACCAGGGAAGCCCTAGTGCCTTCTTAAAGAACTAGATTTTTAATAAAGTCAAGACATTTCTAGACCAAAGAAGGGTAAAGAATTAGCTAACACGTGCAGAGTCTAGTTAACATGATTAACTCCCATTACCAATCATGTACACTTAGAGAAAATAGCCTTAATGCTTCAAATAAGTACTAAGACGGAAGAAGTTGAGCACATGAGACTCTTTTTGCCTGTTGAGTGAAAGAAAATAGAAAATTGGACTTAAATCTCTCATCCATCATAAACATGTATTCCCTATACACACACCCCACCCCACCCTCAATCTGACACACACACACACACACACACACACACACACACACACACTGGTCAATGAAAAGACCATGCTTTTCTTTTTTTTTTCCACAGACTTACTGTTTGTTTTCCTCCAAATGGCAAAGGCAGAAGTAGATTGAGTTACTTAGGCAGAGTTCTGTGTTAGAACTGTGAAGCACATTTTCGTCCTACTTTTTTAATGGAAGGGTTGCTTATGTTTCAATTCAATCTCTGTGGCTATTGCTATTGAGTAAACCTCTTTACTCCAACCTTCTGGGTGAAAAAAGACCATGCTTTTTAAATTTCATAAGTTCTTTAGGACTCAGACCCAGGACTCCCAGGGCTGTGGTTATTGACTTGCTCATTATTGCTCAGTATTTTTTTTCTGGTATATGGAGCTACACAGCTACCATTTATTGAAAAGCTGCTATCTGCCAGCCACTTTCTTGAATGCTTTTTGTTCAGGATCTCATTTAATCCTCACAACAACTCTGTATAGTACCATTTATTTCTCTGTATTACATATGTGGAAATCAAAGCCCAGAATCTTTAAGCAATTTGCATGAAAACACAACTTCTGAGTTATGAGGTGGCAGAGCCAAGATTCACCCTTCTCTGATTGATGCTGTTCTGTGAAGTACCTCTCAGTGCAGCACAGACAAGTTGAGGGGGGCATTTCTACCTTAATATGTTAACATTTCTGGAATATTTTGGTTCTCTTGAGATTTTTCTATTCATAAAACTTGAAAAACCTCTCAGTTACTTCTTTTTCTCAGAATGTCGGTCATACTGGATATTTACTCTGCTATTAAATGTATGTCCAGAAGAATACAAATGGGAACCAAAATAGTGGCCCAAAATTAACTCTGTAATGTTTAATGAAATGTTATAATATTTTGCGTTCAATCTTCATGACTAAAGTCACGACAGATATTCCAAATCAGCAGTTGTGTTGCCAGTGGAATCTCAACAATATTAATTCAGATTTGAACAACCACTCTTGATTTATCTCTTTAGATTCAGGTCCCATAAAAACTAAGGATGAAGTCTCCTGATTGAAGTCTTTAAATTTAATTTCTAAAAAGCAATTAAATCTGATAAAGTGTTTGGGTCTGAGAAATTTTGGCAAAGGCAAAGAATGAAACAGGAATATACCTGTGTCATAACACAGCTACCTTATTGACAATTCTCCTCCTCAAGTAGTTAAGCTGATCTCTCAGCAAATCCATTAAAATTACTCACAAGAATTTAAGTATGTACTATTAGTCAGAATGACCTTGGTACAGAGTTAAAAAATATTATTCCTTTCCCTGCTTTGAAATTTTCACCCAAAGAAGGATTAGATGAACTCTAAGTTTATTAAGTTTGTAGAAGAATTCTACCACAAATTTAAACTCAAGAGGAAAACACTTTAGATGTATGATTAATATATTATTAGTGAATATTTGGGATAAAAAACATCTCATACTTAGAAACGCCAAAGAAAACCAGTTTATGTCTATTATAGGTGGAAAGATACTGGCCGTAAATATATCTTGAACTTTTAACTGTGACAAAAGAAATTTTACTACATATTCTGCCTGCTTTTACATAGGTAGTTAAACTCTATATAATTATATAGTTAGAAACACAGTTATATAACAAATTAGGTCCTGGGAAAGGGAAAAAACATGATTCCATGTAGATACACACAGCCCTCAAAATTTGCTTGCAAATGGTTTGGCTCTTAAACATAATTTCTCACAGAAAAATATTTCAAATTATAGCCCCTCTCCACCTGAAACCCACTGAATGCATAATTAAGTTGAACTGTGGTTATTATATTTGAGACAGAGCTCTTTCAGGGAGGAAGGAGGCAGAGAACACACATTTACTTCTTTCCTTTAGGGCTGGCTATGAATAAAATATTGTCATAGACAATGTTGATTAGGAATCTTTTATATTCTTTCATCTGTCACCCGAATTTTGCCTGCTGCTCAGTTTTTGGTGTGTGCTATACTCACTTCCTGTTTTAAACTACGCTTATTGGCACACTACCCAGGACCAGCCTACCTCCCAAAGGACTTTGTGCCTCAAAATGATCTCCCTCCCCTCTTGTCCCTACTGCAGTGCCTTCCATGTAGAAGGCACTCAATAATTACTCATTGAAGGAATGAATGAAATAAGAAACATACAAAGTAAAAGAGAAAAGATGTGGTTTTGATCCTTTATAGCCTCTTCACTTTCCCTATAATTACATTGTTTTCCAAGTTTCATCCGGTTGTTGTTTTGCACAATGGCTCCCTTGGAGGTGAGAGCTTGAGTTCCAACAAGCGTGGTAAGGGTAGGGTGGAGGACAGCCGGGCACATGTTTTATGCAGATTTTTAGATTCAGTGTTAATGGAAGGCTCACCTTATTTTTAAATGATGAGGCTATTGTAAATAGCAAGGCTACAAAGCTCAAGAGAACATGGTGAATCACGATGACAAAAGGTAAGCACACAGTGGTAATACGGTGTAGAGATCGCAGACTTGCTTCACGTGTGTTCCAAGCAGTGATGGCATCTTAAAGCAGCCACATCTCTGTCCTATCCAACACATAGGGAGGCACGATAGAACAGTGCAGCTACAGTGCTTCTGCTTTGCAACAGCGGTTCACAGCCAACGATGCTCAGTGCTCAGTGTAGCTCCCATGGTAACTCGTGGGCGAGGTGCCTCCTTAGGCCCTTCCTGTGCTGCATGCCTATCTCATTGCTAAGCTGCTTCTGGTTGAAATCCCATGCACATGCTCTTGTATGGTCAAAAAGAGACTTCCTCTGTACAGAACTCACTCAAAGCCCGACATGGGCACATGGCAGGCTGCTGGCCAAAATGTGCCCTCTAAGCCGCTAACAAATGAATCATGAATCTGGGTGATTGGAGAGACAAATGTTTACCATGGAATGGTAACAAAAAGTCTGGGCTTTTTGCCATTTAGGAAAGAAAAAAAAAGTATATAAACTTTCTATCCTTTCCTGGATGGAGGTCTAAGGAGGTACAGGGCACTCAGTTCAGTCTTTAGACAGCAAGCAAAGTGACAAAAAATGAGACTTTTTAGAGATTCACAGTGAAATACACATGTGCATATATATATATATATATATATATATATATATATATATGTAATTTTCTTTTTTTGTGATGACTGGTTTGCTTTACCATAAAACAGAGTAGGATGTTGTTATTACAATTTAGCTCTTTCCTATTCCAGCCCTTCATTGTTTAAGGCTATAGGGAAAGCAGGTTGTGCTTAATGAGTAATAACTCATTGAACACCAAGAATGAGGGCAGAATAAGATAATGTTTATGAGTATAGACTTTGTAGTCAGACAGAGTGGATTTCAATTCCAGACCTGCCACAATCTGGCTGTGTGACTTTTAGGAGGTTACTTAACATCTTCCTCTCTGTAACGGTCAGTGCAGGTAGGCAATATGTGTTAAGCACTTAGAACAGTGCCTGGGACAGATTAAGGGCTCAATAAATGTTACTTGAAGATTATTTGCTTACTGATAGTATTCCTAAAAATTAGTATTTGGAAAATTTTGCACCAAAAGCATTATGGCCAAAGAGCCAAAAATACACACCAATAACATTATGCCCCACTAGACTAAGTTTGCTAATTTCTCTAAGGAAAGTTATTTGAGTAGAAGTATTTTAAATTAACTATTTGCATATTGTTTACTTTTTCTTTTCTGTGTTTTATCAGTCCTTATCACTGTGCCTGGTGAATAAATTATTTTAGAAATGTAGATAAGACAAACAAGAGATCTAAGACAATGGAATGTCTAGTATGTTAACATACTCTATTCCGGAGGGAAAAAATTAAGAAAAATGGTTTCCAGCATATTTATGAACAACTTATTATTGATATTCTGTGGTACATACATACATGCATGCATATATAGCTGAGCTCAGTCTTTGGGACGGGAATGTGTGATCCAGATGTGCTCGTCTTTCCATTTGGCCTTTTGCTCCCTTTTCCGAGTGGCCTGCGGTGCCTCCATTTCTGCTGTCAGTGGCCCTGGCACCTGGAGGACTTCCGGGAAGGTATAAGCTGACCTGAGCTTTGCTGTAATCATAAGCATCTGGATTCTTCTCCATGAATCTCCGGAACTCATTACGTGCTGACTTGTCAGCTGCAACTGTGCATGGTGGCCAGGTCTGGGAGTCCCTAGGTGGGAAAACCCAAAAATGGGTTCAGCTTGCCTCCTGCTCCTCCCAACATCACCCAAGCAGACCAAGGGAAATACTGTCAAGTAGCCAGTGCCAAGATCATCGTCCGTGTACCCCAGAAGGGGTCGGCATGAAGACCCTTACTTACTGCACAGGGGTCTGCCCCTGCCTCTGAGGCCAACCACTGAGCCTCTCCCAGCTGCGGCTGCTGTGCGCAGGATGGTGAAGCCACCAGAGCCCAAGGGGGCACTGAGCAGAGACAGAACTCCAGGGTCTAGGGGGCTGGTAACTAGCCGGAGCTTCAGCATCCCCGTATCTCCAGCTCAGCAAGCAGCCAGAAGCATGTCCCAGAGTTCTGGCTGACCAGGGGACTTGGCCTCATCTGGGGAAGGCCCCAAAGGGGCTGACTGTGAAAAGGCCTCATCTTCTTGAGGTTGCTGGGAAAGAGTCATTTGCACCCCAGCCTCCAGGTCTCGGTTTTTCTCCCTCTTATTCCTTTTTCTCCTCCTCTGCTTGGGCAATACCTCAAATTCATGAAGATCCAGCGTCCCCAGTGTCACCTCTACTAGCTTCAACTCTACCTGGGGGCCATCCTATCCCTCTGACTCTGAACCTAGGGAAAAATTTGCTATGTTAGATCCATCTAAGGAATAAGCAGAGGGTAGAAGGGTGTGAGCTGCACCAGATGCATAAGAATGTACGTAGAGAGATAATCCAGATCACTTGAAATAAAATTGTTACCCAAAAAAAAAAATTTCTCCTTCAGCTGCATTTTGCTTCTCTTTGTCTCTCTGGCAAGCTGGCAAACTGTTTGATGATCCCATGTTCAGCACACAGACATTGCAGGTTCTCCAATATCTTCATTCGACTATTCAAGGAGAAGCTGAGAACATCAAACTATTTTCAGTTATGCTAGAAATGCACCAGGAAGTTTCCTACTGTGTAGCAGAGTGGAAGTGATTTATTTTAAATGAGAAAATGAACCATTGGTCAATGGAAAGTTGACAGCTAATAAAATATCTGCAGCTGGGACTCATCTCTCCATGCAAAAGAGATCTGAAAAAGAGGCAAGGGGAATTGAGGTGATTTGGACTACTTATGACATGAACTTCTGACACTCATTCTGTAAAACTAGTAATATGAAATATGGTTTTCCAACTTCAAGGCTGAGTGATGGAGGAAAGAAAAGATGTGAAATGTTAGAAACTTACTTCATGGGAGACTTATTTCAGATACTCTAAAAATATCTGTAGAACCTCAGGTAAAATTTCCTTGTGAGGCCCCCTTCCTTTAGAACTTCTCTTTGCAATCCAAACCTCCAGTTCAAGTACAGTGTGAACTAGAGAAGAGAAAGGTAGGAAAGGAAGATTGGGAGTTGGCTCTATCAAAAACATTCTTTAATAACATACCTGTATCTAATAACTGCTTGACGTTTTAGAGAACTTTTGTTATTATTTATAGAATTATTAATGCTTTGAATGGAAACATCAGCAAGATGGCAGAATAAGAAGCCTCAAACCCTCCTTTCCCCATGGAGATATCAACAATGGTACAAGATCAATTCCCTTTGTGAGAAATCCAGACACCAATTAATAGGCTGCTTCACCACAGGCAAGCCTGAAATCAGCTGCATCAAAGCTGGTAGAAAAATTCGTAGCATTCACTCATCAGAATCCCTCCCACCAGCACAATGCAGCACACTGCAGCATGATCCGAAGGAAATTCCCAACTCCTGGAATCTCCAGGGAGGGGGGAAGGAGGGACAAAAGACTGGAATATACATATAACATTCTGACTTTTGTGGGGGGCTAACAGAGGAATTGGTTTCTTTCTTGCTTGAATATAAACACTGACAGGAAAGAACTCCAGGTTGGGGGCTGCTAAGAACAAAGGTGAAAGTTTGAACTAGCATTGACACTCCTCCTGTCTCAGAATAGAGCAAAAGGGAGAAAACCCCCAACTCCTGGCTTCTCCCTGGAGAGGGAAAGAGTTGAATCATGTGTCCAACGGCTGGCTTCTTTTGGGGGTGGGGGACATGCCAGAGGAATTGGTTTTCATCTCATTTGACTTGGAGTGCTGACAGGACCTGGGATACTCTAGATGCCTGGGGGTCTTTGAGAACAAAAAAAGAGCTAGGTGGCTTATGGCAGCTCCAGAGAACCTGCAGTACCACAAACAGACACCAGAGGGAAAAAGAGATTATGAACCCTTGAAGAAAGAGCCTGCAAAACCTCTCTGATTGGAAATTTATATGCACAAGCCCAGCGATGATACGTCCACAGAAAAGGTTTGAGAGGCCCCCAGAATCTCTATTCAGGCTAATGAGTGAAGGTCTCCTCTGCATGAAGCTAGTCCATAAAGACTGGGAGAAGTGGATGTTGTTTTCAATGTGCAGATTACAACACAAAGTAACCAGTCACATGAAGAAACAGAAAAACATGGCCCAACCAAGGGAACAAAATAAATCTCCAGGTACTGACCCTAAAGAATTGAAAGTATATAAATTACCTGGCAATTTAAGATAATCATCATAAAGATGCTAAAAGCTCAGGAAAATAATACTTGGACAAAATGGTAACAACCACAAAGAGATAGAAAAATAGACTTCAAGTCAGAAATTGTCACAGGAGACAAAGAAGGACATTACATAGTGAAAAAAGGATCAGTTCACTTGGGAGAGAGCAATTACAAATATACATGCATCAAACATCACAGCACTCAAATTTAGGAAGCAAACAATGACAGAACTGAAGATAGAAACAGATAGCAACACAATAATAGTAGGAGGTTTCAATACCCCACTTTCAATAATGGATAGAGCAACCAGATGGAGATCAATATGGAAAGAGAAAACTTGAACAACGGTATAGACCAATGGATCTAACAGACATATACAAAACACCCCACCCAACAGCAGCAGAATACTTATTCTTTTCCAGGAACATTATCCAGGAGAGATCACTTGTTAGGTCACAAAACAAGTCTTTACAAATTTAAGAAGTTTGAAATCATACCAAGTATGTTTTCTAACCATAAGAAAATGTAACTAGAAATCAATAGCAGAAGGAAAACTGGAAAACTCACAGATATGTGGAAATTAAACAGCACACTCCTGACAACCAATGAGTTAAGGAAGCAATCAAAAGAGAAGTTAAAAAATATCTTAAGACAAACAAAAATATAACATAATAAAACTTATGGGATGCAGCTAGAGCAATAATAAGAGGGAAGTTTATGGTGGTAAATACCTGTATTAAGAAGGGATGACCTCAAATACACCTCAAGAAACTAGAAAAAGAACAAACAAAGCCCAAAGTTAGCAGAAGGAAGTAATAAAGATTAGAGAAAAAATAACAAAACAGAGATTAGTAAAAAAATAGGAAAAGTCAATCAAACTAAGAGTTAGTTGTTTGTGAAGATCCATGAAATTGACAAATAATTAGATTAATTAAGAAAAAGAGAGAAAAGTCTCAAATCATCAAACCAGAAATGAAAGAAAACACATTACAATTGATAAAACAGAAATTAAAAATATTATAAGACACTACTATGAACAATTAAATGTCAACAAATTGGATAAGCTAGAAGAAATGGATACATTTCTAGAAACATGCAAACTACCAAGACTGAATCATGAAGAAGTAGAAAATCTGTACAGACCTATAACTTGTAAGGAGATTGAATCACAATAAAAAGTCTCCCAACAGTAAAAGTCCAGGACCAGATGGCTTCACTAGACAATTCTACAAAATAATTAGAGAAGAATTAATGTCAATCATTCTCAAATCCTTCCAAATAATTGAAGAGGAGAGAACACTTCCAAACTCATTTTTATAAGGCCAGCATTACTCTGATGCCAAAGCCAAAGACGTTACAAGAAAAGAAAACTACAGACCAATATCCCTGATGATAACAGATGGAAAAATCCTTAACAAAATAGTAGCAAACCAAATTCAATAGCACATTAAAAGCATCATAAACCATGATCAAGTGAGATTTTTTTCCCTTGGGATGCAAAGATAGTTCAATATACAAAAATCAATCAATGTAATATACCACATTAACAAGAGTGAAGGATAAAAATCACATGATAATCTCAATAGATCCAGAAAAGGTGTTTGACAAAATTCAACACCTTTTCATAATAAAACACTCAACAAACTAGGAATAGAAGAAAATTACCTCAACAAAATAGAGACTATATATGAAAACTCCACAGCAAACATCATAGTCAACAGTGAAAAACTGAAAGCTTTTCTGCTAAGATCAGGAACACGGCAACTGTAAAACAACTACCATAATGTATATTTCTGTCTCAAAATTTTGAGATCAGAATAAATCACTTACAATCAATATCCATTGGAAGTTTGACTTTGATCAAGTCATAGCTATAGCCAAAAACATAGTAAACAGAGATAACTAAACATTATAAATATTTTAGGTTAAGCAATAGTTCAGAGGAATAATTTTTGGAAATTCATAAAGTAATAATAATGACCACATCCCAGGCACTTTGCATACAATGCATCTGTTCTTTCAACAGTCATATAAAGAAATTATTTTATCCCCACTTTAGAGATGAGATTGAAACTTAAGGAGGTTAGGTTATTTGTCTAAAGCCAACTGTCTAGTAAATTGCAAGGCTAGAATCCGAAACTACTTCTGTCTACAGGAAGAGATTACCAGCTCAAATTTCAACAAAACTCAATGAGATAATACAAATCTGTGAATCTAGTATATGTAATGCAATAGGAAATATAAAGTTCTGTGGATGGATATCTCTGCATGATTATTTCCATGTGACTTTACATTTCTTTACATTTCCAAGTAAAAGAATGAATGGTGGTTTCCAGCTAAAGGTGGCATATTAAACATATAAACGTTTCTTCAGTCATTTAAAAACTTACTAAAATAACAAAATAAACCTTACTAAATGAAATCTACAAGGTCAAAAAGAAATGGAAATGATATGTGAGTAAGAAAACTTGGTAAGCTCAAAAGCAGAGTAAGTGGTAATTGACACCTTTAGGCTGAGAAAACAGATTTTTAAGACAATAGTGGGGAAAACAAAAAGCAACTCAATTTACACTGTAATGCCTCAGATGACTCAGTAAAGTGATATTGGGTACCTGTGGAAGTGAATTGAAGGTGGAGATGAAAAGAATATTGTTTAAAGGTTTGTTTAGGAAACTATTAGACTTCCTAGATCCTCTCTTTCATTCCATGCAACTACGCTTCTCCCACTCATTATTTTTCCTCTGGAAAAGATAAAGCAGAAATTCTTTGGGAGATATCAAGAAGAGCTGAGATTTAGGGATCATTACAGATAGAAGAATTCAATGTAAGTTTTTAAACTGAATGTTGAGGCACCAGTTTTCTTCTGCTACATGGCTTCCAGAATACTAGGAGGCAGACTATTACCTCCCAAGCAGAAGATTGTAGAATTACTTGGGAGTTTGATCAGCCTAAGAGAAAAGCCCCATACATATACAGCCTTCCCCCAATGAAATGGCTTAGTCAGATCACACAAAGAGTAAAGTGCACAGGGAGAACTAAGTTTAGAATCAGTTTATTTGTGTCACAACCTTAACTGTTTAGTAAGAGACAGTAAATGATTGTCAACATTTGAAGAAATCTGCTAGCATAAAATGCATAAATATTCCAAAAGAAATGGGATAAAAGCAACTTGGATATCCAGAGTCTTTACAGGGAGAAGAAAAGTTTTTTAAAAAGAGAGAATAATTACTGTTGTAAGAGATATGAGAATATGTAGCATTTATCAAATAAGAATAGGGGACTATCAAATAGCAAATGGATTAATAGAAATTTCCTACCCTAAAATTATCCTAAAAACGGAATAAAAACAAAAAAAAGTTTCTGAAACTAAAAGATATGTTTGTAGAAATTTAAAATCCAATAGAATGAATGAAAGATAAAGATGAGAGGGGAAAAAAAAGACCCAGGAAGTATGTAGAAAGATAAAAGAAATAGAATAAAGGGAAAAAAGAAAAGATAATTGGAATATTGATCCAGAAGTTTCAATATTTGAAAAACAACACTTAAGAAAAGAAAAAAACAGAAAATCAAGTGGAAGAGATCATAAAATAAATAATTCAAGATAATTTTTCAAAATTGAAAGGTCCCAAAAAGAACCCAGAACAGTGCTGATACCTGGCTCCACCAAAACACACCATTGTGAAATTCAAAACATTAAGAACAAAAAGGAGATCCTATAAGCATCCAGAAAGAAAACAAAATAGATTACAAAAAAAAAAAAAGGATCCAGAATCACAATGGCTGAGAACTCTTCACTGCAACACTAGAAACTAGATGACAATGGAATAAAGCAAACAAATTATCCATTTATTAGATGTGAGAGAATGAAGATGTTTTCAAACTTGAAAGATATCAAAAATGTCCTTCATGTATACCTTCTCAGGAAGTTATTGAGAAGACGTCTGCACCAAAATGAGGGGATAAACCCATAAAGGGGAAGGGATGGAATCCAGAAAACAGCAGATCCAGTCAAAAGGGAAACAAAGGGACTCCCCAGGGTAATGGTGAAGAGAAAGACCACGATCACAGCCGTGGACTGGGAAACCAGGCCAGACTAGGGCAGATCAAAAATCTACAAGAGGGATGTATCCACAAAATAAATTGATAAAACACTTGATGTATTTGAACATTTAAAAAGCAGACATAGGTGACTGGGAGAGAGTTTGAGAATGAATTAGTGATAAGTACATAGAAAACTAAACAAATGAAAAATAAGAAAAAATTTACACTCTAGGGAAATAGAAAGTTATGCAAATGGTGAAAAGTAATTGCATTTTCCTATATAGTTTATTTGTAAACACCATTATACATGTATATGCTATTCATAATAATGTGAATACTACTTATTATTTAATTAACCAAAGTTATGATACAGCTACATTGAAAGGCTGAGGAAACAGAAAGTGAATAAGGAAAATGTAGTGACACAAGCTAAATTTTCTTTTTCCATAGTAGAAAGTCAGTATATAATGTCTAAAATTAAAAAAACGAAATTAACACTAGATGTGTTATTTAAAGAAACAGAGATAAGTAGCAAAGGAAATAGCCATAAGAATACAAAGAAGGTACTTCTGGGAAAGGAAAACTGGTTTGCGTTGAGGTAGACAGTGTACCTCCATTCAATAAAAATAATATAGAACTGTTAACCTATATGCCTGTGTTATTTTGATTTAGAAAAAATAAATAGTTAAAATAAAAATAACAGGGCACTAATTTTATTGAAAGATTAATTGGATTAATAGATATTCTCTACCCTAAGATAAAACATTGTGTACAGCAGTGTCAAGCTGTGGCCTAGTTGAAAGGAAATAAACAAGATATGAACTTCCTGAAAAAGTAAACAAAGAGAAGTAAAGAAATATTTCTTTATCTTCTACTGGAGCAGTGATGCTGGTTTGTCTGAATCTTTTTTTTTTTTTTTTTTAATAACAGTACTGCTTGCTTTCCTGGCTGAGTACTGCTTTTGCTGTGGAAGGAAAAGTTATTCCAAGCTGAGTGCTAAAGTCAAAGAGCGGCAGCCCCAAGCCTGCTGTTTTCAATTAGCATGCCAGTCCCAGTGGCACGTCCGGCAGACAGTGTTTTATTAGGGGTTGGTCATCTCCTCCTCCGATCCACGTGAACAGCCTGCGGTTCTACATGCTTCCCTTGACCTTCCGGTCCCTCTAGAGTTGTGTGACGCTGGAAGCTGAAACCACAGCTGTCTGCCACTTGACTCCCAAAGCTCAGTCTTCTCTGCTCTTTCCCCTGGGGACAGAGAGGGAAAGCAAGTTGATGGAAAGAGTGTCTCTTCCCTGAGATAAAACAGTGCCTCTTCCTTGAACCAGTTTGAGAACCGCAGTGAATGAGCGGAGATGTGGAAGGGTGGTCGTGTGAATGCTCGGCAGGGGTCAAGTGGGAAATGCTGCTTCTGTCGGCACAGGGCACAGGGTCCTGTTCTGGGCTGGAGGAGAGTGGCCCTTTATGGGTTCAGAGGAGGGCAAGGTACTTAAAAGCTTGGCACATAAGACTCTAAAGAAGGGTGAGTGGACCTGGAATTTAGCCTAAAGAAGAGAATTTGAGGGTGATTTTAAAAGGAACTCTGGAGCAGGAAATATCATTAAATTAGGAATGGGGACCAGATGTTCTCAGTAATAAGAGCACAGAGCAGGGAGAAAGAATGACCTTATAGAATAAGGCAGAGCTTCATGATGGTTGTTAAACACTGGAATGGGGTGTCCATGGAGTCTGTGGAATTCTCCACAAAAATAAGACCTTTGTCTAATATGAGCGTTTGTGTGTAGCTTTGCCTACAGCAGAAGGTATTAAGGAAACTGTCTGGGGGGTTTGTCCATGAGCATTCTTTGTATCAGAGACTTTCAGATAAATAAGGTAAAAGACCCCTAGGAACCACCATTTATACGCATCCCTGGGCCCCATAGCTATAAGGACCTGAATGAACAGTACAAAGTTGAATTTTCTTCTTTTTCCTCCTCTATTCTCTTTTCATATATGTTTATAAACATATCGGCTATAGCGATAACAGGGGAACAACAATCCCTCAATTGCACCCTTTTACTCATTGATTTGTGTTAGAGATAGAAAATTATTTACCTTGATACCATAGTCCTTGAGATAGGCTGAAATTCTATTTTGGCAATTTTAAGATTTTCAACGAGATGACAGCTGATAAGGAGTAATTTTTAGGCTTGAATAAAAATGTTCCTTTTATTTTTTAATTTTTTCCAGCTTTTTGGAGGTATAATTGAAAAGTAAAATCACAAGATATGTGAAGTGTAACATCGTGGTGATTTGATATAGTATACATATAGGATTCCCAACATCTAGTTAATTAACATATCCACCACCTCACTTTTTTATCTTTTTTTTTTTTTAATTTTTATTTATTTATGGCTGTGTTGGGTCTTCGTTTCTGTGCAAGGGCTTTCTCCAGTTGTGGCAAGCGGGGGCCACTCTTCATCGCGGTGCGCGGGCCTCTCACTATCGCGGCCACTCTTGTTGCAGAGCACAGGCTCCAGACGCGCAGGCTCAGTAATTGTGGCTCACAGGCCCAGTTGCTCCGTGGCATGTGGGATCTTCCCAGACCAGGGCTCGAACCCGTGTCCCCTGCATTAGCAGGCAGATTCTCAACCACTGCGCCACCAGGGAAGCCCACTTTTTTATCTTTTTTAATGAGAACACTTAAGTTCTAATCTCTTAGCAAATTTCAATTATATAATACAGTGTTATAAGCCATAGTCCCTATGTTTTACATTAGATCCTCAGACATTATTCATCTAGCTGATGTTTGTATCGTTTTACCAGCCTCTTCCTATATCTCCCATCCCCCCAGCGCTTGGCAACCGTTTTTCTATTCTCTCTTTCTACGAGCTTGACTTTTTTAAAAAAAGATTCCATATATTTAAAAAATACCATGCAGTATTTATTTTTCTCTGTCTGGTTTTTTTCGCTTAGCATAACACCCTCAAGTTTCATCCCTGTTGTTGCAAATTGTAGGATTTCTTCTTTCCCATGGCTGAATAATATTCCATTGCACATGTACACCACATCTTCTTTATACACTCAGCTGTTGATGGGCACCTAGGTTATTTCCATATTTTGGCTATTGTGAATCATGCTGCAATGAACATGGGAGTGCAGATATCTCTTTATATCTGCTTTTATTTTCTTAGATATATACCCTGAAGTGAGATTGCTGGATCATATTGTAGTTCTATTTTTAATTTTTTGAGGAACTCCCATTCTGTTTTCCCCAGTGGCTACACCAATTGTTATCCCCACTAATAGTGCACAAGGGTTTACTTTTCTCCATATCTTTGCCAACATTTATCTCTTGTGTCTTTGATGATAGTCATTCTAGCAGATGTGAGATAATATCTCATTGCAGTTTTGATTTGCATTTGCCTGATGATTAGTGATGTTGAGCACCTTTTCATGAACCTGTTGGCCACTTACATGTCTGTTTTTGAAAAATATCTATTTGGTTCCTCTACACATTTTTTAATCAGATTTTTTTTTTTTTTTTGCTATTGAGTTGTATGAGTTCTTTATATATTTTGGATATTAAGCCCTTTTTAGATATATGCTTTGCAAAGATTTTCTCCCATTCTGAAGGTTGCCTTTTCACTTTGTCAACGGTTTCCTTTGTTGAGCAAAAACTTTCCTTTTTATATTTTAAAATGAGATGACGGTAAGATCTAAATGTATTTTTTAATTCTTTGATTTAACACTTACTTGATAAGTAATTTTACATTCACGTCCTATAAGATGGAAATACCCACATGACCTGTATGTCATCTCATAGAAATTATAACAAGCAAACCAAGAATGGGTGGGTCACTGTAATCTGTAGTTAGAATAAGTACTTTTTAATTTATATTTCCTATGCTCCAAATTTAAGCTAACATTTTAATTAGTAAAATGACCATGAAAAAGAGGCTGATGGCTAATTACTACTGATTATTCCACTGTTAGATGATTAATGAGTTCAGTTAGTAAGATAGCCATGCATTTTGATCAGTTTAACTCATCTGTGCATCTTTTAATCAACTAAATTATACAGATGTGTTTAATAATCTGGCACAATTTTGGTGAAGTTTTTATATTACTTGACAAAGAAATGTTATTCAAAGAAAAGCAAAGTCTATGAATATGTAAAGAAAACTGGTATGTATAAGTTTTATACAGCTATCTTCTCCTCATATACATATTGTAATGACATTTTTCTTGATGCTCATCTTTCACATAGCTGCACCAACACAGACTCACTGCACTTACTTATCAAATAATTTTTTAAAAAATAAATAAATGGTTAAGCAAAATTTTTAGGAATGAAGAGATCTTGAAATCTATCCATTTTATTCATCCTCTGCCTCTGACAAGATTGAATTTGAAGCTATCTCTTAAGATGGCTGGCTCTCCTGCTGGCCAGCAGCAGTAAAAGCAATGAGGAGGCAAAGTTAGAGAAAAGAGTGAATGGCTAATATCTCATTATTTGTGTCATAAGACCACCAGGTAATGAATCATGGATGCCAGTTAACTTGTTACTCACAATATCGGAAACTGTGCTACCCCCAAAGTACAGAATCAGTCCCAGAAACCAGGACAAGAAATATGGTACCTAGAGAGCTCCTTTAAGGCCATAATCAAAGTAGGTGCTGCAGAATGGGTTCAAATATTTTGTGTACTTTGATAATTTTATACCTATAAATTAAAATATATATATATATATATAACATTCTAGTCTTATCAGGCTGCTGATAATCCAGAGTAAGAATGATTATTTTGGCAACAGGTAGGTATATCTACCTTCAAACTTTGTAAAGAGTAATGAGACCAAACTTGTCATACCTCAGTTTCTATTCAGGGCGATCTTTATACTAGTGGAGTTAAAATATAAGAATAAAAATATTTATACTCTAAAGCAACTCTCTTTTTGTGCATCCTACTGTAGAAGATATAGCATATCAGAGAACTATGTCAAAGGAAAGAAGTTAGTTATTTGATGATAAACTGAGTGAAGTGGATATGAGGAAGGAAAGATAGAGGAAAGAAGATGACTTCAAAGTTCCTGGATTGAGAGACTGAAAACAGACACAGTGACCCTGAATGCAGCCTGAAGTTGGAGAGGAAGTCAGCCTGAGGGAAAAGCAAAGAGTTTTGCTTATAACTGTTGAGTTTTAGATGATGATATAGCTTTCCCCCAAAAAATATCATCTCAGGAAGTACAAAATAAGGATTAAACCACAGGGGTGAGGAGAACATCCAGGTTAGAAATTTATCCACTGAAGATATACAGCGTGTGAAAGTTCTAGATTAGAGTACACAGAAACTTTCTGAATTAACACACACATGGAGAGGCTGGGAAAATATTCATAAGTATACTGTTGGGAAAACAAGAGGTAGAGGTGAGAGAAATGGAAAAGGCAAGGAAATGCAAGAATGAGAAACTTTATTTCTATAATATTCCATGTATTTCTGTACTTATGTGTACTTATGTGTCTCTCCATTAAAATTTTTCCCTAAAATTATCTTGTAAAAGAGGATTGGACAGGGCTTCCCTGGTGGCGCAGTGGTTGAGAGTCTGCCTGCCAATGCAGGGGACACGGGTTCGAGCCCTGGTCTGGGAGGATCCCACATGCCGCGGAGCAACTGGGCCCGTGAGCCACAATTACTGAGCCTGCGCGTCTGGAGCCTGTGCTCCGTAACAAGAAAGGCCGCGATAGTGAGAGGCCCGCGCACCGCGATGAAGAGTGGCCCCCACTTGCTGCAACTGGAGAAAGCCCTCGCACAGAAACGAAGACCCAACACAGCCATAAATAAAATAAATAAATAAATAAAAATAAAAATTAAAAAAAGAGGATTGGACAAAAATATATGATATATGATAATATAATACTGCAAATTGATGAGGGCATTTAAATTTTTAAGAAGTTATTATTTAAAAAAAAAGTTATATTCCTTCTGTGAAAGCATCATGGAAAAAAAATGCAAGGATGAGAAAGTCTAAACTATTCAGAAATATCTGTTTGTGATTGTCCCATATGAAATCACAACTCATAGTAGTTGGACTCTGAAAGTGCCTAAATTATTTTGTATATATTTTTCATAAGAAATATAGCTAAAAATAGAAACAGTTACTCATGAATTTTTATCAAATCTGTGATTTTTATCAGAAGTTTCCACTGACTTAGCTTCAATTCAAGAAGAAAACATTTCTCTGACAAACTTAATTCTCTCAATGCAATACTTCAACCTGATTATTTAACTTTTTTCTCTTCCTCTTTTAAACCATTCCTATTTACTTTCTAAGTTACCCAGGTAGGCATAACTTTGTCATCCATTCATTTTATTTAATTGCATTTGACAACTTTCAATCATTTGTCACTATTTGAGACAAATTTTAGCAGTTTTTAGTTAAATAGAACCAGTAAAAATTCCATTACAAAAAGTGAAATAAGGTGACATTTTCCTTCAGTATAGTTTAATAATTTTGACCATGTTCTCAATGGCTTTTAAACCATCTGACAATTCAGGGGTGAAGTTTTGGCTGATGATACTCAGTTAAGTTCTGATGGGAAACATGTGCTGCTCAATAGTTTCTAAGACTTTTGACCCTAAAATTCAGTTAAATTTTAATTTTCTCGAGGTTCTCTTTTTCTTAGAAATGAAATACAAATCCGTATTTGCATGTTTTGAAGATTTTCCTGGGTGTATTTTATGGTATTAAAATACCAGTATATACAGAATTAACTAAAGGACTTCCTATAGCTAACATGTTTCACAAATCCCCAGATAGCTTCAAAACATTTTAAGTTGGCATTTGGATTTTTTTCCATGATTCATGTGCAATTCTATAAGTTACTCACTCCATGAAGCTTCCATTGAGAACAATGATGTGCTCAGAATTTGTCTCTGAACTTAAAGGGCAGTTTGGGAAATTACATTTAATTCAATTATTTAGAGACTGATTGATTAATGCTAGTTTGTGGAGGCAAACACTGAGACAACACATTTGTGAACTTTTATGATTTCTACAGATTATCAAAAAATCGACATTTGGAAGACATTTGTTGTCTGAAACTGAAAGTAACCAATGGACACTACTTTATGTACCAAGAGTGCCTCTGCCTCTCACCACTCAGCTCTGTAACAGTGCTCACTGTTGACAGGCGGGAAGATGGCTTTTTGGTGTTCCTAATGTTGCCTTCCACATGCAAGAATCCCACTAATGTGATACTCTTAGCTTCTCTCCATCCCTTATTTATCCCTCCTTAAGGAGACAAAAGATTCCATTTAATGGGTGAATCTAGAAGAAACTAGCTATGTATAAACTAGCCCTGTTCTACTCCCATTATCTTTTTGGAAGAAAGTGTCTGGTGGTCGAGCACTGCTTGTCCCTGTATAGATTATGTTTATCTAATTCTGAGGGTCAGTATTAAGAAATCCATTTGCCCACACATTTAAGCCATATGCTACTTTATCAGCTTTTCATGAATTATTTTGTTCTCCATCTGTCTTGTTCTTTTGTCCTACTTTTCAGTTGGTTCATGAACCAAGCAGAGTACAGAGGTATCGTTCACTGAGCACCTCAGACCCCAATACTCCACTCCTGGCCAACAGTCAATCATTCATATTTTTTATACAGCAAATATTTATGAAGTCTTTGCTACATGCTGGGTACTGTGCTAGGTGCAGGTGATGGTGAAAGGGTTGACTCAGTCCCTTCTGTAATGGGTTTAATGTCTAACCTCTGAGTTAATTACAGGATCAGCACAAAACCCAGGTAAAGGTTACCATATTGGCTGTGCAGCTGGAGAAATTAGGTAAGGAAGGAAAGGGAGCCTGAACTCTAATTCTGCTTAACTTAGCTCCTATTCCAAAAACTGACAAAAGATAGCTCTATTAAAATATAAACGATTCCGTTCAGACTATTTAACAGTAAACCTTTTGGACATTATTTTTTTGTTAACATCTTTATTGGGATATAATTGCTTTACAATGGTGTATTAGTTTCTGCTTTATAACAAAGTGAATCAGCTATACATATACATATATCCCCGTACCTCCTCCCTCTTGCGTCTCCTTCCCACCCTCCCTATCCCACCCCTCTAGGTGGTCACAGAGCACTGAGATGATCTGCCTGTGCTATGTGGCTGCTTCCCACTAGCTATCTATTTAACATTTGATAGTGTATATATGTCCATGCCACTCTCTCACTTCGTCCCAGCTTACCCTTCCCCCTCCCCATGTCCTCAAGTCCATTGTAAGAATTTATTTGAAATTTAGTGTCTTTGAACTAAATTTATAATATTTTACACTTTTAAATGAGGTATGCAGAATATATTATTTGCTCCCAAATGTTGGATATGCCTTATATTTTTTCATAAATCCATTTGAGTTCTTTTTCTTTCATTGTAATTTGGTTTGTCTGTAAGCTCTTTCCTCTTCCCCCTTGCCCCCATAATTGCAGTGATAGGGAATTGACAGTTTTATCCTTGTTTCTTAGTCTAGTCACTATGTAATTAATAAATGACCCATTATGAATCTATACCTCATTTGCAATTGCATCTCCAAAATATCTTTCCTCTGCCGCTTCACTGAATTTTCTTGAACTGCCTTATAGAATTCAGGGGGAAAAAAAATGAAAGGAGAATGAATAGATCCTGGAACTTTCCTTATACTAGGCCTAGAACTGCACAAAAAGAATGTCTTTGGAGAATATACTGTTAATTCAGCTGTGGAAAAGGAGTGGAGACATTTCCAAAACCCACCCAGAGTTATTCCCACCTGGAACCCACATCATATCATCATCTCGCCTGAGAAGCAGCCTATTCCGAATTCCTCTTTCACTCTCTTTTTTTAAATAAATTCATTTATTTATGTTTATTTTTGGCTGCGTTGGGTCTTTGTTGCTGCACATGGGCTTTCTCTAGTTGCAGCGAGTGGGGGCTACTCTTCATTGCAGTGCGCGGGCTTCTCATTGCGGTGGCTTCTCGTGTTGCAGAGCAAGGGCTGTAGGCATGTGGGCTTCAGTAGTTGTGGCACGCAAGCTCAGTAGTTGTGGCTTACGGGCTTATTTGCTCCGCAGCATGTGGGATCTCCCCAGACCAGGGCTTGAACCCGTGTCCCCAGCATTGGCAGGCGGATTCTTAACCCCTGCGCCACCAGGGAAGCCCTCCTCTTTCACTCTTAATCTACTACCAGGCCAAGGTCTACCCAGGCCTGAGTCTGTCACCCCTAATAAGCTGGATAACGTCAGTGTATTGGGATGGATTTTTGCTTTCTCAAAGATACTCTGTTCCAAGAAATATAATGCCTTTTTTTAATTAATTTTTGAACAGTAAATGTATGTACTGTTCATAGGACATGCCAAAATAGTTTAAAAATGACACTATGGAAAATCATTAGCCAAGCCCTTTACAACTTTTAAAGATAGAATTTAAATGCAGTTTCAAGAACTCTCATAAAAACAATCTTTATCTGTTTCTGACTGTGACTGATTTTGACTCTGCTAGGAAAATCTCAGGGTGGAAATTTCCTGAGCCGACGGCAGGTCATGCTAAATTAGAGCCACCACTCTTGGGAGGTGGCAGGAGTTAAAGAATGTGACTAGATTTATTTCTCATTAGTTATATACCCAAAAGAGCATTGAAGAGTAACTTTCTAATTCCCTGGTTTTAAAAATAGTGGATCAGTTTTTCCATTCAGCTTCCCATAGCAGAATGGAAGCAAAAGACACCTAAAACACAGCTTCAACTCACTTGCAGCACGTTTTAGAAACATTTTTTTCCCCCAAGAGAAGAAAATTGTCTTTTTCTTTTAGTTTTTTCCAAGTCCATATTATCTTTTCCAAGGCACGTGATTAGGATATCAAAAGCAGACATATTGTACTCTATAAATGGATCTCTAACATTTAAACCTAGTTGAGATGCACACAGGATTTCACTGGAAAGGGCGATTCATGTAAACTGAACCACAGACAATCTGTGCCTACATTCCATCCCCTAATTTACCCTTTCTTTTCCTTTCTTTTTAAAGAAAAGTAAATTCTTCCTTAGCTTCTAGATATCTTTTATTCACTACTCACATTAGTAAATCCCTAAAAACTAACATTTTAGTATGGCAAGATGACAATTCATTTAACCCATTATCTGAGAGGAAGCCAGGAATTGAAGGCAAAGGGGACTGTGGTTCTTTTTAATAAGATTTCTATTTCTTTATCAACATTTAAAAAGGTTGTGCTCCTTTCCTGACATCACCCTTAACTTTATTTTTTCTTATCTCTTCTTTTGATATTAATTTTCCCCCCATATTTAATGTAACTATGTAAATCAGCTATAGCTACTATAATGCTGCATAACAAACCACTCAGAAAAGTTCAGTGCCTTGTGGCCACAAGTGTTTATTTTTCTTCTTGCAGGTCTGTGGTTTGTCTGTGTTGACTCTGCTACAGAGTATAGGTTGGTTGGGTTGGTCCCAGGCTTCAGGTTGGCTGCAGGTAGGCTCTGTCTGTGCCACATACTAATTAGGACCAGGAGCTACCCAAGCCATGGGCTCCTCATAGTGGCTCACAGAAGGTCAAGAAGGTAAGAAGAAATATATGATGTCTCTGAAGGCTTTGACTCAGAATTCCATATGCATTGGCCAAAAACTTTACATGGTCAACCCTAGCATGAATGAAGTGGGAAAATATACTCCACCCCTGCACATGCACTGCCAGACATATGGCAGGAGGGGGAGTTGAGAACAATCATCAACTCTACTGTAGGGACAACTAGGAAGGGATAGGATTGGGTAAAACATCCCACTGTGTTTCTTGACTCCACCTCAGGCTGTAAATTAGCCTGATATAACTTGCCACTGCTGTTATATATTACAAAGGGTACCATTAAAAAAACTGGTGTTTTATTTAATTTAAGAAAGTTATTTGTGGGCTTCCCTGGTGGCGCAGTGGTTGAGAATCTGCCTGCCAATGCAGGGGACACGGGTTCGAGCCCTGGTCTGGGAAGATCCCACATGCCGCGGAGCAACTGGTCCCGTGAGCCACAACTACTGAGCCTGCGCGTCTGGAGCCTGTGCTCCACAACAAGAGAGGCCGCGATAGTGAGAGGCCCGCGCACCGCGATGAAGAGTAGCCCCCGCTCGCCGCAACTAGAGAAAGCCCTCGCACAGAAACGAAGACCCAACACAGCCAAAAATGAATAAATAAATTTATTAAAAAAAAAAAGTTATTTGTATACATTTTATCAACCCCATGTTATAATGCTAATTGTAGATAAACATAGGATTTCACAGCCAGTCACACAGATGGGCAAACATTTACACAAACATTTGTCATTCTCTCATATTCATTCAAATATCATTATATTTCTCAAGTCTGAGTATATCCTTGGTTATTGCAATGACTTTCCTTTATTCCATTTATCTCACTGGGTTTTAGGTAAAGTGTAGAATTAGACAAGTTGTTCAAAAAGACAGCTTAAAAAAAAGGAAATGAGAAAAGGAAAAATGCATAAGAAAATGTGGGTGCAGGTACATAGGGCAAATCAGCTCTGGTGATACCCATGGTGAGCCTGTTCAGACTGAAGAGACTGGAGTCTGAGATCGGTATCCAGTGAGCCTCATAGAACGGCACACTTAGATGGATCCCACGTGGCATCATCCTAAACCTGAAATTTTAAATGTGTAGGAAAAGCTGGCAATGACAAAGTCCCACTGACTTTATGATTTTACTTCAATGGTTTTAGTTCCTTGGTTGTTCAATTTGCATCCACAACAGGATGAGGCTACAAAGGAAAATACAATAGTTTTTACTTATAGGTTAATTAGTAGAGATATATTTCCCAAAACAAGGGAGGCAGTTTTGCTCTTGATCAGTCAGCCAACATATGGAATACTGTGTTAAGTTCACGTTATCAAGTTTTAACATTTTAAGAAAAGTACTGAAAGATTAGGCTGTGCACAGAAGAGGACACCCAGAAGGGTAACATAACTAGAAATTAGGTTACATGCAGAAAAGCTGAAGGAACCAGTGGCTTTATCTTAAATAAGAGAAAAATGATTATATAATGTTTCTTAATAAGTGTTTAAAAGGTTTCTGTGGTAAAGATATTATCTTTGCTATTATAGAGGTTAAAATTTGGGATAAAAACAGAACTGATTGCCTTTAGTAAAGGTATAAATATAATTATCAATGTATTTAAACAAGGGAATAGATGCCTATACAGTTGATGTCTCTTTCCTGGAAATATTCAGGAAATGTTGAATGGCACTCACAATTATTTGCAAATTTAATATGCCAGGATAGAATTCTGTGCCCCCAGTTTTCCAAAGGAATATGCTTATATCCTGACCCAATCATTTATTCATTTATTTACTTTTTCATTCAACAAATATTCTTTGAGAATCTACAAATGTTGTGTGCTAATTTTGGCACCAGGAATACAGCAATAAACAAGACAAACAAAATCTTTGTCCTTATGGGCCTTACATTCTAGTAAGTGAAACAGATGAGAAATTTGTAAACAAGGAAGTAATCTCAGATTGTGATAAGTTCTCTTAAGAAAACAAGTGTCTTTAAAATTACTTGTTTCAAGAATGTCAAAAATGCATGTTTTGTTTGTGCCCTTTCCCCCATTCCGGCTCTATCACTTTCAATCTCCTTTCATTACCATGCTCATATCTAAATGTTTGTCATGATATGGTATAGAAGAAGAAGGAATATAAATATGAACTAGACAGACTTGGATTCATCCTTGGCTTGACCATTTACTAGTTATGTGATCTTAAACAATTTACTTAGCCACATTGACCCTCACTTTTCCTATTTATAAATTGTGGAAAAGAGATAATATTAGTAAAAGGATAAACTGTGATGACATGTGAAATATTTACCTGTGCTGTTAATTCTCCATTTTCATTCTCCTCCATACCGCCCCCGTGAACCCCTTCACAGTTCTATTTCTCCCTTCCCTTGCCTAACTCTGTGGCCAGAGGCTGACCCCCAAGGACTGCATCTCCTGGTTTCTCTTGTTGATTGGTTTCTAGTTAAGTTTAGTCAGTGGAAGCACTGGCAGGAGATTGGAGAGTTCAAGGAGAGAGAGGTCAGAGTATTTCTTCCCTGATGCTTCCATGCCTTGGCAGGTATATTCAGCACTAGCTGTGTCTCTCCAAGTTCAAAACTTCAGCCAGGTGGTCCCTTTTTCATAATTCTAGCTCTCTATGGGCTTAAGGAACTTCATTTCCTCCTTGGCCTTTTGGTCCTAGGAGTGGTATGTTTTCCTGCTGATGTGCTATCATCACTAACATAACTATTGGTCCTCACTATCCCTTCACCCTATACACACATCCATAGGTAGCCCTCTGTTGAAATCTCTTCATTTGAACCATCTGGGGAGAATTCTGTTTCCTATAGGGATTCTGACTGATCTAGTACTGGACATCAGAAGTAACCACACAAAGTAGATCCTCAGTATGGTATTCTGGAACTGATTCGTTAACATATTTGATGAAAACATGGTCTTCCTGGAGGAAAATGAGAAACCGGTAATGACGTGTCATGGCATCATAATTACTCAGTGCTGATGTGGGATGAAGAGCCAGATATCAAATGGCTGTTGCATTTTGTTTTTATGACAATAATGATTACAAAGGGTATGGAGTAGACTCGCTGTTTCTGACTATCGTGGGAGCTTACAAAAACAAAAAAGATAAGTACAGGACTTAAATTTCAAACTCAAAGCACTAGTGGAGAACTAAAAACTTCTGTGGTAACCTAAAAAGAACCCCTTCTCTCTAGTAACTACAGGGCAGACATGCCTGAGGATTGGGCCAAAAATATGATTGTTTAGGTTGCAGAATTGCTACACTGTATAAATATACAGCATCACCACAACCATTATATTAAGGTTAGAGCACTGGTTGAGAAGCTAGACTCTGAGACTTGGGATGAACATATATGGACAGACCCATTTGAAGGTGTGAACTTCGATTCCTCAAATCACCCTGAGATTCTTTGGTGTGAAGAAGTAGCCTCCCTCCCCTTGTATGAGAAAAATAATCTTTCCATGCTTAAAGACCTTTCAGTGACTTCATCCATGCTTTTGCCTCACAATGGGATATCAGTTCTTCTTAATAACCATCCCCATCATCTCTCATTGCCTCTATATCCATAACTAGAGCTAGATCCCAGAATTGCTCAGGTGGAAAATTGATAAGCTTGTTTTAGAAGAGACAGAGTATGCATCCTAAGACTTAGAAAATCTTTTAAAATTATATCAGTAGGAATCTGATGAGTTGTGTTGGGATGGTGTCTAAGAGTGTTTTGCTGAAGCAGACAAAATATAAGAGTGAGTTATCTATTCATCTGTTGATGGACACTTAGGTTGCTTCCATGTCCTGGCTATTGTAAATAGAGCTGCAATGAACACTTTGGTACATGACTCTTTTTGAATTATGATTTTCTCAGGGTATATGCCAGTAGTGGGATTGCTGGGTTGAATGGTAGTTCTATTTTTAGTTTTTTAAGGAACCTCCATACTGTTCTCCATAGTGGCTGTATCAATTTACATTCCCACCAACAGTGCAAGAGGGTTCCCTTTTCTCCACACCCTCTCCAGCATTTATTGTTTGTAGATTTTTTGATGATGGCCATCCTGACCGGTGTGAGATGATATCTTGTTGTAGTTTTGATTTTCATTTCTCTAATGATTAATGATGTTGAGCACAATGGAATATTACTCAGCCATAAAAATAAATGAAATTGAGTTATTTGTAGTGAGGTGGATGGACCTAGAGTCTGTCATACAGAGTGAAGTAAGTCAGAAAGAGAAAAACAAATACCGTATGCTAACACATATATATGGAATCTAAAAAAAAAAAAAAAGGTCATGAAGAACCTAGGGGCAAGACAGGAATAAAGACACAGACCTACTAGAGAGTGGAATTGAGGATATGGGGAAGGGGAAAGGTAAGCTGGGACAAAGTGAGAGAGTGGCATGGACATATATACACTACCAAACGTAGAATAGATAGCTAGTGGGAAGCAGCTGCATAGCACAGGGAGATCAGCTCAGTGCTTTATGACCACCTAGAGAGGTGGGATAGGGAGGGTGGGAGGGAGGGAGATGCAAGAGGGAAGAGATATGGGGACATATGTATATGTATAACTGATTCACTTTGTTATAAAGCAGAAACTAACACACCATTGTAAAGCAATTATACTCCAATAAAGATGTGTAAAAAAAAAAAAAGAGTGAGTTATCTATAGACATGTGCTTACCTAGCATTTTGAATTTAGTGTGCCAGCCAAGCAGCTTTAACTATGTTTAGTAGTTTCTTCCGTTGACTACTGAAGCCTGGATTCAATGAAAATCAGCAGTTCATGCTGTCGAGATGTCAGAACTTCCGTGCGCTACGTGCAGGAAGGAATCTAAAGGTTTAGAGAATTGAGACACTTGAGGTAGATTTATTATATACAACCTACACACCTTCCTTCTATGTCCATCAGGAGATGTCAGAGAACATCCTTTCCATCAAGGCAATAAGAAGTTTTAAAAATTCACTAAGAAGAGAATGGTGTCCTTGAGAAGTTCCATGGTAGCTGTCTTTGGCAAACTGAAAATAAAGGTGAAGGATGTGGCCATTGTATTAGGGTCTCTCATCTGTTGGGATCTCTCATTTCAATGGGAATAACACAGTCCTGGAGTGGGAAAGACCATGTGGTAGTGCTTAACCCTCAGAGAAAAGGTGGTTGCAATTATCATAATCAGCCACAGAGACTGAGTGACAACCAGTGTTTTAACCTACAGAAATGTGTGGCGGTGGCGACAATGCTCTCTAGTGTACAGTGGATGGGCAGCCAACAATGTATTACTTGATCTCTATAACTGGAGAGAGTGTATGTCTGGTAAACAAAAATCTAATTTCAGTCACCAAAGTGGGAATTCATTCCTTCTTATAATCTCCCACTCAATTTCCAGACCTAGGAAGTTCTTGAAGAAGGACCTGGGAAATCAGCTTCTGGGAAGATGGTTAGATGGACCTTGGAGAATGACCGGATTATCAAAAACTTAATCTGATTGTAGCTGCCATTCCGGAAGTGATATCTTTGCTGGAGAAAATTAACACAGTCCCAGCTTCCTAGGATAGCAACTATTCACCTGGCAAAAATATTTTTCTCAATCCCCAGATATGCTGCATAAAGCCTTTAGCACAGAGAGGACAGACCCATAGAATTTGGGGGCAAAGCAACTATTTCTCCATTTGAAAAACATCTCTTAGGAAAATGGCTAAAATCTCTTCTTTTTGTTTTTGGACACATTAATGTCTAGCTAGAGATCATCTATCTCAGCCTCCCTTGTAGCTACATATGGCTAGTTGACTACATACTAGAAACTGGAATGTGAGAATCTATGGTGTATGCAATGCTTACTGCATTTACAAAGGAAGTTGCTTGCCCCCCTCTCTTTCCCCTTTGGTAACCATAAATTTGTTTTCTTTGTGAGTCTGTTTCTGTTTTGTATGTAGATTCATTTGTATTATTTTTTAGATTTTGCATATAAGTGATATCATATAATATCTCTCTGACTTACTTCACTAAGTGTAATATTCTCTAGATCCATCCATGTTGCTGCAAATGGCAGTATTTCATTCTTTCTTATGGCTGAGTAATATTTCATTGTATATACATACACCACATCTTCTTAAGTCAATTGTCTGTTGATGGGCACTTGGGTTGTTTCCATGTCCTGACTATAGTAAACTGTGCTGCAGTGAACATTGGGGTGCATGTATCTTTTTGAATTAGAGTTTTTGGGTTTTTTTCTGGATATATACCCAGGAATGGGATTGCAGGATCATATGGTAGCTTTATTTTTAGTTTTTTAAGAAACCTCCATACTGTTTTCCATGGTGACTGCCCCAATTTACATTCCCAACAGTGTACAAGGGTTCCCTTTTCCCCACACCCTCTCCAGCATTTATTATTTGTACGCTTTTTGGTGATAGCCATTCTGACCAATATGAGGTGATACCTCATTGTGATTTTGATTTGCATTTCTCTCATAATCAGCTATGTTGAGTATATTTTCATGTGGCTGTTTGCCATCCATATGTCTTCTTTGGAGAAATGTCTAAGTCTTCTGCTCATTTTTTGTTTGGGTTGTTTAGTTTTTCGATATTGAGTTGTATGATTGTATATTTTGGATATTAACCCCCATCAGTTGCAGCATTTGCAAATATTTTTTTCCCATTTCTTAGGTTGTCTTTTCATTTTGTTGATGGTTTCTCTTGCTGTGCAAAAGCTTTTAAGTTTGTTTAGGTCTCAGTTGTTTATTTTTGCTTTTACTTCTTTTGCCTTGGGAGACTGATCTAAGAAAACATTCCTATGATTCATTTACTTTTTTAAAAGTAAGTTTATAATATACCTCCTGAAAACTGTTACACATTTTAGGAAAAGCTTGTCATTATTATTTGCTAACGTGACCTCAAATTTTCAAATGTAAATGATGTTTTCCTAAGGTTAAGTGTTAATTCATCTAAAAAAAAAAATCTAAAATTTTCAAATCTAAGGGGAAATTTTAGAAACAGAAAATGTCTAATTGATGTGGTGAATCATTCTGAATTCATTTTTGATTCAATTAACATTAGGAATAGAAAGAATTCAAAGTCCAGAAGCTTCTTGGTGTTCACATTAAATATTCTAAAAGTCATATTAGGAACAGTGGCAACTTCCAAGCTTAGACTCTCTAAAATCCTCCCCTGGATAAACTTTGCCAGATTTCAGTCCAAAGCATCACACGTATAGACTCCAAATAAAGGAATTATTAGCATACTAACAAAATTTCTACGTTTGCCTCTCCTTGGTTAGCACTTTAGCACTTTAGTCCTCCTAAAACTTGAGGAAGGTAAGAAGGTCACAGAATTCTCCTTCATCTTGTATTACTTAAAGGGTTACACTTAAACCTGGAGGACTTCATCTCAACAGTCTCAACAAGGGACTAGTTATGAAATATTTTAATGTGGCTACAAATCAGATATTTTCCTTTCCTTTATAGTTCACAAGACTGATCCTTATCAAGTGTTACTTTTAAGAGCAATGTTTATGCATCTCATGAATCAATGTTTCTCTTGCTTCAGAGGGTGATTATGATTTTTTTCACACTTCTGTTCTCAGCTTGGATGTGGTGCATTTTCCAGGGAGTGCCCTTGGCTTTGAAGTTGCCTTTCCAATTCTGTCTCCTTTTTCTTATGGGAGGATTGAAAGGACCTGCTTTTCCAGTTTGACTTATTCAAATAAGAAAAATATTTCATATGCATTTATTTGAACTTTCTGTTGTTTTTAATCACTGGATATTGGCATGAGTTCGTTTTGGCTGTGGTCTTCTTGCATGTAAACTATGGCATAAAACAGTGGTTTTGAAGTGTGGTGCTTGACCAGCAGCATCTGTATCATTTAGGAATTTGTTAAAAGTACAGATTTTCAACCCCATCTCAGACTTACTGAATCAGAAACTTTTGGTATTGGACCTAGCAATCTGTGTTTTAATAAGCTCTGATGCACACTTGAGAACCCATGGCATAAAATAATGTGAAAGTGGCTTTGTATTTGAATATGTTGAAAGTAGAACTGAGCAAATATACCTGAAAAATGGGATATTGTGTTGAGCTGGATTCTGACACATAGCATGGAGACACCAGAAAAAGTGCTCTAAGTTTTAATGCTATTGGCCCCTGGTGAGGAGGGGCAGGAATAGGGACCAAAGTGGTTCATTTCTTACTCTTTTGTTTAAGGTACTGCTTTAGCAGGAAGTACTTGAGCCTTGGTACTTCAGGTGTGATCTGAGGACTAGCATCTTCAGAATTTCATGGGAGCTTGTTAGAAATTCCTCCAACAATTTATATTTTAAGTAGACCTCCTTGTGCTTATATTCACACAATATAAGAGGAAATGAGAGGAGCCACTGACTTAGTTGAATACCTGGTGGTGATAACCAAGGTCAGAACAATTAAATCATGTGTCCACTAAGTCAAATGTAGGTAATCAATGACATATAAACAAATTAAAGTTCAAGTACAACTCAAATATCCATGTATTTTCTAGTTTTCACTATTTCTTTTTTCAGACAATAAGAAAAAGAAAAGTGAGGAATAAAAAATATTGGATTCAAAAGGTTAAAAGAGAGAATGAAGAGCTAAAACTATCATGGGTAAAAATGTCTAGAAAATATTATGAGTTAAAGCACTAGCTGTGTCATGTGAGAAATAAAAATAAAGGGAACATTCAGGTTATATCTTCATGTTATCATAACTGGTTGAATATGAAGTAAACAAAAAATGAGTTGATATTTTCACTTGAACAATATCAAAATAGTTTTACAAAACTAAACTTAAAACATTTTTTCACTCAATAAAGTAAAATGTGTTGCTTTGGTGTAATAGTAGTTTTAGCAGTAATGATATTTATCAAGTTTCTACTATATGCCAGACATGACTGAAGGTACTTTAGATATACTAACTAATTTAATCCTTATATCAGTCCTATGAGAAAAGTACTATTATATCCCTATTATACAGATGAAGAAACTGAGTCTCAGAGAGGTTAATTAATGTGCCTAAGGTCACACAACAGTCAGCTGTGGAGCTAGGATTCAAATCTAGGTAGGGTGGTTCCAGACCCAGCCCTCTTAAATACTACACTATAATGCTACCTCTGTAAAGATCATTTTAAATAAGATTCTTAAGTGGTCTTAGGAACAACAACAACAAAATAATCAAAAACGGTTAATTTGAAATATGAGGGGAATTCCCTGGTGGTCCAGGGGTTAGGACTCTGGGCTTCCACTGCAGAGGGCACAGGTTCCATCCCTGGTCGAGGAACTAAGATCCCGCAAACCACGCGGTGCAGCCAAAAAAAAAAAAAAAAAGAGAGAAAGAAAGAAAGAAAAATGAAGGTACTTAATTTTCAGAATATGAAATTTTATTTTCCCTGATTTGTTCAACCTGTGATAGAATTCAAGAAGAGAGAAATTGCCTTCCCTTGTCACCTCATTTCCCTTCGTTACTGCCAGGCAATTATTCTTTGATAAAACACATATTTGTAATTCATGCCATGCACTCTTTACTCTTACTTGTTGCTCTTATCTACCAGGGCTCTGGTAGATGAGATAGGAGAAATTTGGTCCATCCACAAGGTAGATGGAAATGTGTAACAGCAGACAGAGTATTGCCCAGTAGTGCCATAGGTCCAACTGGAGTTACAGGCAAAGAAATTGTGAACGTAACCAGACCAATTCAAGTTTCAATTGTTAAAACATGATTTAATTGTCACTGGAAAATCTAGTCAGATTTATACAAAGAATAAGTGTATTCAGAAAAATCCCAAATAATGTTAATAAAAATTAATTTTAAATAATTAATAATAAAAATAAAATTTCCAAGAATAAGAATATTTTGATTGTGGTATTTGAGAAAATACCACATGGTGCTTGATGAATTGCTAGACATTTAAAAATTCTCTTTAATAAGTGAAGTAAGCCAGACAGAGAACGGCAAATATCATGTGATATCGCCTATATGTGGAATCTAAAAAAAATGATACAAATGAACTTATTTACAAAACAGAAATAGACCCATAGACATAGAAAACAAACTTACGGTTACCAGAGGGGAAAAAGGGGGAGGGATAAATTAGGAGTTTAGGATTAAAATATACACACTACTGTATATAAAATAGATAACCAGCAAGGACCTGCTGTATTGCACAGGGGACTATACTCACTATCTTTTAATAACCTATAATGGAAGAGAATGTAAAAAAAGAATATATATATTTATATATATATGTATAATTTAATCACTCTGCTGTACACCTGAAACTAACACATTTTAAATCAACTATATTTCAATAAAATATTTTAAAAAATAGAAGGCAAGAAAAAGAAAAAAAACAGTAGATGGATTAATTTTCAAAATTCTCTTTAATACTCTATTAATTCTAGAAAGTTTAACTTTATAAATGTAAAAATGAAATCATAAAATACTATGAAAATATATAGGAGAATCATTTCTTTCTTTTTTCGCTGCACCACGTGGCATGTGGGATCTTAGTTCCCAACCAGGCATTGAACCCATGCCCACTGCACTGGAAGGCAGACTATTAACCACTGGACCACCTGGGAAGTCCCCAGGAGAATCATTTTCAAATCTTAGACCAAGAAAAACTATTTAAGCCAACTTCAAAGGCTGAAATCATTTTTTAAAATGTCTACATATACGTTTAAAAATGTGGAAAAAACACTACTGTATATCATTTTTTCACATATTTATAAAATGGACAAATATTCCTAACAGAAATAACTAACAAAGTTTCTTAATATTCAAATATGTCTTATTTGTCTTTCTTACTAAACTATAAAGTAACTGAGAATAGGGACCTATGCTATCTGGCATTGGATAACATTGCCAAAACTTCTTGAGTATGTAAATTAATGAATAAATGTCAGAAAATCAATATAAAATCAACCCAGGCAAATACCGTAACATTCTGAGATGTTTCTCTGGTTGAAGAGTTTTCTTTTTACTTCAGACTGCAGACTATTGGCAAATATAGTTGTTTTTACATGAGACTGGGTATAGGATTATTCAGTGACAGATACATGAAATATTTTTTTAAATGATACTAACAACTTTTAACAGTATCTAAAGAATGATTGTGGGCTTGGGCCTTGATGGCTCCTTGATTTATAATTGTCTAAGCTAGATTTCTTATAATTAAATAGCTGCTTTGAACTCAGTGTCATGAACGGGCATGTTGTCTTAGGAAAGCAAGTCTTTTTCATAAGTTGAATGTTCTAAATGTTTTCTTACATTTCATTATGCTGAGCTTTGGAATGAAGTATAAGTAGCCAGTCATAAAAACAGTGCCACTCATGCTAGTTTGGTGGTGAGCCATCTTCTTGTCTATGTCATCAATTGTCCTCTTTTATTGGGTTTTGCTCTTAGTCTCTATCCTCACAAATGCAAGTCTGCCCACTGACCTGATGATGAATTGTATGTAAAATGGCACCACACCAATTTGCCATGTAACTTTGAGCAAGAGACTTAATTTCTTGCCATGTCATGTGTGTTGCCACCCATAAGAGTACATTTTTAGTGTATTTATTTCATACCACACTGGAAGTGTTAACCTAGTCACAGGATCTTAAATTCAATACAACAATATAGAAAGAGGCCAGCAGAGAATTCTTTAAATTATAGCCTTTTCTCCCCCAGAAGATTTATTTCTACTCACCAAAAGGAAATATTTACAATGGCTCAGCTATCTTTATAATCAACCCAATGGTATAAAAACTGGCTACCCATAGGGCATTTAAGGTGATGGGATTTGCCCATAGACCCTGCTCTCTGATGTTAAGCAAGTACATGGGGAAGGAGCCATGTATGTCCTAACTTGCTACAGCTTTACCAATCTGCTTTATTCCTACAGGCTTTGTTAAAGGTTCTTTGTAAAAAGGTTTCCTTCTCCAAGTCTACCGTTGCCCCAGTGTGTTCCAGCATCCACTCCATTTGGCAAAATGTTAATTAGCCCTTTCACTTTGGACACAGTACCTGCAATCCACCTATTCCTGCAGTCTTAAAAGTTTCACAGTTCTTGCTTCCTGAGACTAATGAGCCTAAAATACAAAATCCCTTTGTTCCAAACCCACATTCATAGGCCAACCTCACACTCTTCTAATACACACACACACGCAGAGAAATCTGTAACAACCACGATGACAAAGAGTGGGATTTCTAATTACCTCCTCACTCCCCTATTGGAAAGCCATGTAGTGAGTGGGTCCAGTGCATTGATTCTACTGAAGAAAGGATATTTCTTAGGTATGGTCACAAGGTGAGAGATCAGACAATGAATATCAAAAAGATGCTTGAAAGAGGAAGCCAAGTCAAGGCAGAAGGGGTTGTGGATTGATGGATTATCAAACAAAAAGGGCAGCCTGCAAACATTAAGAGCTACAAGAGACAGGCTAGTTACTTTCCTCTCTGTGTCTATTCTTACCCCTTCCAATCTATTCTGCACTATAGCCTGAGTTAGCTATTTAAAACACAAATCTAAATAACTAGTTCCCCAATTAAAACCTTTTTAATAACGTCTTCTTTTTAATCTTGGAATAGAGTCCAAAATCATTAAAAAGACCTAACAAGAACCTGCATGATTTGACCTCCTAAATGGTCTCACTGCCCTCACTCTCTTACACTCAAGCAAATTTAGATTATGTCACAACCCTGCTAAAAAAATCTATGAAGGCTGCCTGTTACCTGTAGAATTTGAAGCCCAGCTTCCCTGTTTTTACATTAACTCAAATTTATTCCCCATTATTTCCTTTTATATCCTTTCATTTGGTGACCCACACTGCCCTTGCCTGCTTGGTCTCTCATTTCCCGCGTTCTCCCACCCCTCAAACTCTGCAAGTCTAAATTCTTTCTAGTAGACCTTAAATCCCATTTTACCCTTGTGTCTTCTCTTAATTCCCCCTGTTAAGAAATAATCTCTTCACTGTCTACATTGTTGTACCATTTTACCCTCGCTTCTTTGGATTGTAGATAGCTCTGTCCCAGTCTCATTTCCCCTTCTTGCCTGAACATTCCTTCACATGTAAACAAGGAGCTACATCTGATTCATCAGTTGTTTTCAAAACAACCAGCAGTGTCAGGAACCTTAGTTGGTACTCACTCAACAAATATTTGTGCAGTGCATGACTGTCTTCAACCTTCAGAAATCAATCTCTCCGAGAATCTACACAAAGCAAACTACTACTGACTTCCTTTGTCTACTGCTGCCTGAGTAGAGAGGGCCAAACAGTCCTAGAATAAACGAATTAAGGTCCAAAAGATGAAGAAGCACAGAGCAAAGAGAATAAGAAGGAGATGATCACACCATGTGCTGATTGTTTTGCCCAGAAGGCTTCAAGGCCTTTAATTAAACAGTTTAACCGTGGGATGCAAAAGATTGAAGGTGCTCCTAATTAATGCTTTAAACTCATTATACTCCCAGGCCAGAAAATATAATAACTGCAGAAAAATTTTGAAATTATTTCTGCAGAGATCATGGCAGTTTTCTTTGATAAATCTCAGTCACTGAGCTTCAAAGAAGACTGTGCTATTAGCTGAGGTGATATCATGAACAAAAATGGGTCAGGATTTGAAGATGGAAGTGTGATTTACAAATATTGCGATGAAAGACATCACCACACTCAAGTCTCTTTTTTTCTCTCTGTCTTAAAATTTCATAAAAATAGTGCATGGTGTGGTTGCAATATTATTCAGTGACTAGATTCTAAAGACATTTATAGGGAAAGAATTGTTTATGTCAAAATTAACTTTGAATGTCCTTTAAATTTTACATGAGATAGAGTAAACATGGTTTGGGTATCATTCCATCTCTCAAGAAGTTCATTACAGTAAATCATTTTTCCCTAGAGTAGGGATAGATTACTGTTTCTTTGCACATCAGAGGAAGTAATTCGTTTATAGCTAAGGGCCTTGTTTTGTGAAAGCCACTTTTCTTCTTTTTTCCCTTAACTTATAAAGTTGAATTTACAAATTCAAATGTACCTAAAATGGAATATGACTACATGTCTCCAACTTCATCTAAATTCATTTGCCCTTAGGAATTTTAGTACACTTCCACAAAAATACAGCTGAATTCCATAATTACAAGTGGCAGCAACCTAAGGATTAATACAAATCATTTTCCCTAGTTAAATTATTAATTCTATAATTTTTAAAGTGATTTGAATTTTTAAAATTGTTTTAAAAGAAAATCTTTAATTTTCTGATTATTCTTCAATTAAGTTATTCAAATGAACTAGAGTGTTTTTGTCCTTTTTATCCATTCTCCTTACCACACTCTTGAAAAATTTGTATGGGTAGAGTGTTTGAGATTTGGCCACACATCCCACAAATCTTATTCTCTCAATTTTATTCTATAATGTTCAGAAGATTTTGATAAAGCAGAAAATATTAGGCAATCAAAATCAGCTGGTTATATCTCTTATCATGGGTCTTTACAATGCTAGTTAGTGTACCACTTCTGATTCAGTGCTGAGATTTCTTCTGTTTAATAGATAATAAAAGGTACACTGATAAATATTTTCTATTTTTATGGACTTATACATTTCATATGGAAGTCTTGTTCCCTATACCATATATAATATTTTTAGAGCAACTGCAATTCAATAAATAATATTTTTAATAGATATTATATGAAAGACACTAGTTTGAGTTCTGCAGGGAACACAAAGATAATCAATGTCTAGCCAGCTTTATTTCTGAGCTCAAGTTTTTACAGTCTTTACAATTTTTAGGAGAACTGTGATAGCTAGGTATCAAAATAGCTCTTAATGTCACCTTCTGGTATTTCCCACCTTTGTATAGTCCCTTCCCACACTGAATTAGGGCTGGCCAGTAGAACACTATGGAAATGATGATGTGTAGCTTTCTCAGCTAGGTCAAAAAGTCACCTCAGCTTCTGTCTTGGTCTGTTGGATCATTCACCCTGGGGGACGCCAGCTGCCTGTCAAGAACTGTGAAAGAGCTGAGATTTTATCCTTCTTGCAAGCTAAGTTGCCCTGCCACAGTTCCATAGATGGTTGTAGAAGACATGAGACTCCTGGGTCATACTCAAAGGACAGTTTATTAGTGAATACAATGAAAGTAGCCAAAGTATCAGCATTGTGCCAGGTCCTTGAGCCCCACTTCCATAGGCCATTGCAAACTGGGCCAAGTGATAGCTATCCATGCAATGGGTTGCATTAAAGGAGATGAACCCGAAATTCAGGGAACCTGATTTTTTAATAATGGGCAATAAACCTTTCTGATCTTTACCTTAAGGAGATATTACCTTTATTACCTGGGAGAAGAAAAATAAACTTCCCTCTGCTCTGGAGGGAGACTATCTATCTTCCAAGGTTGTTTGCTATACTAACACCCTTAGAAAGATAGTTCAGAACATGGCAAGTCATTTCCTCTGCTCACAAGATGTGAGACAGCCCTAGAAAATTGTCTTCCAATATGGCCAAGCCATGAGCTACTCATGCAGCCCTAGCAAGAGACCCACATGGTGATGATCTGAAGCCTCTCCCAGCAACAAGAGCCACCCTGCCAGCTCAGCAGCTGAAGCACCTTGAAAGAGGATCCTTCACCCCAGTGCAGCCTTCAGGTGACCGCTTTCCTAGCTGAAATATAGGAAATATAATTTTATGAATGACCTCAAGCCAGAGCCATCTGGTAAGTTGCTCCCAAATTCCTAATCCACAGAAATTATGAAGGTTCATAAGATTGTTTTAAGCCACTAAGATTTGAGGTGATCTCTTCCACAGTAATACATAAACAATATAAATTTTGTGCTTGGAAGTAGCGTGCTATCACTACAAATGTCTTAAAACATAACAGTGGCTCCGGGATGAGGTAGTAGGAAAAATCTGTGGGTACCTAAGGAGACTGTTAGGAAAAATATAAGAGGCCTTAAAGAGACTTTCAGCAAAGCCTGACCATCTTTAAAGAGCAAAGCAAAGTGAGGAAATGTTGTTGAATACTGGGGATCTGTGTTGTGTAGCAGCAGAAAGTTAGCGACACTGGTGCCTGTAGTAACATGGAAGGTGAAATATACCCGAGGAACTGGCTCATCTAGCGAAGATTTCCAGGCAGTATCAAAGGTCCCATCTGGCTTCTTGCTGCTTAGAGTAAAATGAGATAGGTAGCCTTTTTGGTGATCCTTGAAGAATATATAATGTGTTATATTGTAGGCAATATAAGTTTTATAAATAATTCACCATTTGTGCATATTGCATTTTCAGAAAATAAATCATTATTTTCTACATAAAAAATAGTTCCTTATTTTAACATGATGAACAAACAACATCTTCCAAGAAAAATTAAACTGGTTAGAGAGAGAAAGGGAACGTAAAAACTCTTGTTTTAGTTGCCTTTTATTAAGTGGCTTTGAAGGCGAACTTTAAAAAATGTAATGAGAAATAATACTTTCAGTGTTAGTGTCTTAGAGGTTTAAGTTACCGTATCATGTAGTACTGGAAGTCAACTATTATGAGCCAAAGTAAGATGAGGGAAGTTTCCAGGAAGACAAGTGTTGAGGCATAGCTGCATATTCATCAGTATATAAGAGAAATAGGAGGTATCAAAATGGAACATGATTCTTAGAGCAACAGTGTTAAAAACTTATTTTCACAAGCAAGTGTTTTTCCATCTTCAATAGTTATTCTTTCTTACTTTGAAAAATTTTAAACAATAACTAAGCACTTGGTCAAAAAGATTCAATAAGCTTTCAAGATGCCAGCTTCAGTTTGGCAGTGATACTAAGCCAGTCTTTGAAAGCCGAACACATTGGACTGATTCAAATGATGAATAATTGGGAGGCCCATGCAAAATAGTTTCTAAACACTTTCTTAATCACCTGCTGCTACAGTCAACAATTACGAACCTTTCAAAGTCTGCTGAATATGCTCTGCTTTAAATCTTATAACTTTATTTTTTAACACATAAAATCAAACAGTCATAGAGTGAATCCATTTTAGAACATAAAAATTACATTAGGGATATTTGTCTTAATTTTTCTTTTTTTATTTGTGATCCAAATACTTAAAAATAGTTTCACTTAGTTTGTATGCACACACAAGCATGCACACACACACACACACACAGAAACTAAATTGAAAAACAGGTCACTGAAAAAAAACTATAACAGCAGTTCTCTTTCTTATTTTGCTTTTGCAGGAGTATTTGCCTTCAAAAAGATATTGTCAACTTCTAGCAGAAATTCATCAAAATGATAAAATTATTGGGGAAAGATGTTTCTTTCCTAAGAATTGAGCTTCTGGTTCTCTTCAAAAGACAGTAAAATATTCCTTCCAGCTTACTCTTATTTAGAGTGAGCAGTCATGTGATTCTAAGCTCAGGAGAGGCACTGCCATTATTTCCAAAGGAAAGTTAGTGTGCCATCCACTCTAGTCTCCTCAGCTCCAGTCCAGATACCTCTCTCTTTTTAACTCTAGAGGCCAGAGACACTGATATGAAATGAAGACAAGGATACCACCCAGAAACTACATGAAATGTGCTGTAGTGTAATGTGCATAGTGCTGGGAGTTGGGAAAACTGAGTCTTCACCATGCTTTGCTCAAAACTTGCTGTGTAGTCACTTGCTATCATTAAACCTAAGCTTCCTCATCCATGAGGTAACATAGTTACATTGAGTGATCTAAGTTCCCCTACAACTCAGCCAGTCTCTGATCCTAAAGTTCCTACCTTTCAGATGGCTACAACCTTATATCAAATTATGAAGTCTGGCTTTATTGAGCAGTATCATTTGTAGGGAATTTTTTCCCTTGTGATATATTTTCCCTTGAAGTTAATGTCCAGTTATTTTGAAAGTTAAACACTGTTTGAAATGCACCATTAGTCATTATAATTTAATGACATTGTCTGAGAGTAGTGAAAACCCCATGACCTTGGTATTGTTGAAAAGGTCTTGGTGGTGATTTATTTTACATACGTGATGAGTTGTGTGACATCCTTGTCACTAAAATATAAGCTTGTGCAACTTTTCATGAAGTTATTCTTCAGGAAAGTTGATCTCTGTCACTGAACATATGTTCTTTCACCAGATAACTGCTTTGATTAATTGATTCCATCACAAGTCATGATAGACTTGGCATGACAAAGGCTGTCTGTTCTGTATTCAGAGGATCATTTCTTTAAATGAAAATATAAATTGTATTTTGTGTCAGATGGTTTTCTGCCTCAAAGGAAGATAGCGAGGAACAGGACAGCCATGAGGCTGGCTTCTGGCTTTCTACTAAGATCAAACACATTCAGTCAGTGGATAACTTCACAACACAGGGAGGCAAATGAACAGCTCTAAATTCCCTAGAATAAAATGAGGTTTTAATTTCAAATATTTTAAGTGCATGCAGCATATTGGGCGGAGGGGGTGGGAACTACTGTGCATGAAGAAAAGTATTTTGATATTGAAAAAAGTTTTATATGTTTTCTTAAAAACACATATTTTCATATGAAAATATCAGATTAGCAATCTTCTCCAAATGTCAGAACTCTACAATACTATTGTTAGTTTTCTGGCTTTTCACATAAATTTTTAAATGTCTCCCCAAAAGAAAACAAAAGTGAGGAAGTTTTTTGAAGTGGAACATTTGAACAGTTGTTCACCCATACTACTTTTATGGTCCTCTCCTTTTTTATTCTTAACTTACAGAAAAATTATACTTAAAAAAAAACCCTACCAAGTAAACAAACTTGAGTAAGAAATCTAAAAACATCTGAACAGGAGCCAGACGTGTAGGTGAAATTCATCTTAAACCATTTGATTCACACGTGTTCTTTCTCTGACAAGACAAGACAAGCCAAACAGCATTCCTCAGTTTTTCCTTTTGTTGTTTGCCAGTTAATTTTTATTCACTGGAAATGCCAATTTTCCACATGCTATTCAATGTGGTGCGCTTGTTTGAAAAGAAGCAAAGCAAAAGAACTACAGATGCTGAGGACTTAACTCATTCCTCCCTTCTTTGCTCTCCTCCTCCCCAACAAGTCCTCTTTCTTCCCAACTTAGTGAGAAACAAAAGCAGGCTCATTCAACTTCAAAACTTGGACCCATGCCAGGTGAAATATTTTAGCAAGGCTTCTCCTGCGCTGGGTCACACTGTATAGGTGGGCCTCATTAAGTGGTTTTTGTTGGCTAGTCGTTTATTATGACTTTGTAGTCACACCCTCGGTGCCAAAGTGCAGCTCTGCAAAGTGTGTGTGTGTGGGGTTGGGGGGAGTTGTGTGTGCTTTGTTTCAGAATGCAGAGCTAAAGAAAATATGTAGTTTTAGAAATTTGGGAAACTCATTATTTCAGAATACATTTAATCTACAATGAATCCTTACTCACATTGGTCTTTACCATGTACACCTGAGAGTCAGCAGATTTTGCACTCCCTTCATTTTTTCCTAATAGGTAAACTGGGCAGGGGCTGGGGAGAGCTCGACCACTTGCTTCAGTACAGGTTAGAAAGTCAAGAAAAAAAAAAAAAAGAGTACAAACAAAACTTGCATCTTGAATTCTTTTGCCTTGAATTCTTTTACCAGACAAGTTCCTGCCTGGGGAAACATGGCAAAGTAGTGCAAATACTGCATCCAAAAATTCTTACAGGAGGTGCAACGTCTCTCTAGAGTGACTTAACCTACAGGGAAGGATCCCTTTACCCAGACTTGGCACAGAGTAGGAGCAGCGATCAGAATGCATTAAACCAATAAGATTCAGCTCATTTGTTAATGAAAAGAGCCTAAATAAAACTGTGGAATCCAAACCATCTTGTAACTTGTCAATGATTAATAGCAGATGAAATCCAAATATATTGGGATATAAACGCGTTCCATAGATTTCTAGTGGTGTTATGTTGATAGGGAAGAATAATGCTTGGTTATTGCCATCATATACTCTGTAGCATTTTAGAACTGGAACATGTCTTCAGGATTAGCTGGTTCAACTCCTTCATTTTACAGATGAAGAAACTGAGGCCCAGGAGGATAAAGTGATTTATCAAAAATCAATCACATGGCTAGTTAACAGTAAGAGTGGGTTTTGCATGGTTCTCCGGACAGTCAACTCACCAAACGTTAGGGTGTCCCTTTTATATGAAAAGAACTTATTACCGATCTAAGAAAAGAGAAGGTATATGTCTTTACCTTTAAAGATAGAAAAATGAAGGAGTTAGATAAGTATAAAGCTACCTGTAATGCAAAACAAATGAAGTATAAACATCAGTGGGGTTCAAAGGATAGGGAGGAGAAATTATTAACAATTTTTTGCTATTCTACACAGTAATCGTTCCTTTTTCACAATTATAATAGGACAATGACCTGAAAAGGACCTCAGAAAATCCACTGAGTTCATCAGGTGGCTATCCAAATAAAGGGTGACCAACTTATGCCTTAGGATGTACAATTCTTCTGATTATGGGATATACTCCTTGAAGCAAGAGGGTTAAAATTGATATTACAATAAAAGAGTACTCCGTTTTAAAGTATTTTGTTAAAAACATGAAATGAAAACAATGTGAAGAAATATCACTACTTTCAAAGCAACAAATAATTTTTTTTCTCTTAGCAATAAAAAATACTGCATGATATAACTCTTTGGTGATTCTACATTCTATTTTTATTTGTTATATTGGTCACCTTCGGACTAAATCTTATGACTTATGACCTTAAAAATATCTTACATACATTAATATAATATAATCCCTGAGACTTTTATAGGGTCATTTTTGCAAAGTATTATGACCAGTTTACATCTACCTGTTTTTTTTACCCCTGTAAATTTAGAATTCTCTACATATTTCATAAGAAAATCTCAAACTCTGTACTTGAAGTCATCAACAAAGATGGTGAATGGAAATCATCTTTATAGGAAAGTATCTTTCCTAAGAAGAACATCATTAGTGAATCCGACATAATTTAATACTGGATAGTTCATCTTTAGGTAAGATACTTGATTTAAACATTTATCTAAATAAAACGACTATGGTTAAGAACACTTTTCCTGACTTGGTTTTAAAAGCATGTCTTAATTATATATTGAATACTCATTGAAGATCTAGCCCTCCAAGCACTAGAAAGTATATAGAATAGTTGAGAAGGAAAACACTAATGTCACCCTTAAGAAATTTATTACCTAATGGAGAAGATATTACAATGAATGTATAATCAATATGAGTCATGTGCAAGAGTTGACCCAAACATTGTTAGAAGTTGGAAATACCTGGGAAGAGGTTAGTCAGTCCTGTCCAGATACAGATCAACATTAAGGACCAATAAAAACCAAGGTAACCAGTTTGAAAGGGAAGAAAATAATCCACTATTATTAATACAAATGTGAATTGAACTTCAACAAACATCAATTTAAACATTCACAAAGTATCCTTATATCCTTAATCTTGTACATTAAGTAATGGTCAAGAAGGGCTTCATCTTTTTGTGTTTAGTATTCTTCTTCTTCACATGTCAAAGTACTGTGAACAATGCAAACTCCTAACAAAAAATAACTTCTCACAAAAGGGGTTTAAAATGCATCTGCCACCACTGAGGTGAGAGCAAGCATCTCACCCGAGGGAAGATACAGCCACCAAAGCGAATGTGTGGAAAGGGCACAGGCTACATTGTGCAAAGCACATTAGAGGGAAGCAAGCTCTTCAAGAAATCAAATGGCAAAGATGCCATCCTCAAAGACTGTATGTTGAAGAAAACCTAGAAAGAAGTAGGAATTCGGTAATACAAGCCAGAAGCAAAATTTGGGCATCTCAGCATGAATTGGCCAATACAGAATAATGTACAACCCACATTCAGAGGACTCATATTAGATTCTATGACACTGTTCTTGGCCATACTGATTCTGGGTAAAAGTTCTCACTAATTCCTTGGAAAAGAAGAACAGGCATTGGAATTCTGGTGCCCATCATGCATAATTAAAATAACTAACATAATGAAATTCCGGTTGGTTTATAACGTGTCACCTTTTTCTCCAGGACTTAGTATCATTTGACCATGTGGCTTACTAAGGTGGATAAAAGTAAAGCCTCTAAGACAGCACTAGTTGAGCTTTTTAGTAAAATGTAGTGTTAAAGAGAGAGTAGTTCCATTACTTGTGAAATAATTACTTTTTGAGAATTTGACACGCATGCCTCATTGGAAATTATCCCACTCCCAGGGTTGAACCCTGTTTGGTCTAAGGGTGGGTATGTGACCTAAAAATTTTCAATCTGGGTGAATCTCAGAACTCTCGCTTCAAATGCCAGGATAGAAGACTCTTATCTTCCTCTGGACCTTATGATATGTACAAAGGAATCCAAGGGCAGTGACATTTATTTTGCCCCCATGAGACATTTTTATAGTCCAAGGTTGGACCCAACACATAGAGGAAAGCAAACTTCAGGAAATCACAGGAGCTTCTGGATTTAGCTAACCCTGAAGCCAACCCTATCATGGATTTACAGTTAAGCCAGTCCATTTCTTTCTTTTGAAGCCATTTACTACATTCTGAATAATACGGTCCTACAACTTTGTGTGAAGTGTAAACTTTGTAGCCTTGCTCCAGGCTTTGGAACCTTGTTCCTTTCTATTTCTCTTGCTTCCTGACCAGTCACCTTCTCATACTCACCCTTTTCTCCAGCTATAAAGTACCCCTGGCAGTTCCTGTAACACATCATGCTATTTCAGATCTTTGCATCTTTGTATCTCTCCCTCTCCTAGGGATGTCCTTGTCCCTTTTCTTGGCCTATCTAATTCTATTTATTCTCCAAAACATTTCTCCTATGTGATGCCTCTAAGAAGATTTTTCTGGACCATCTCCCACCTGACTTAGATGCCCCTCCTATGTGTGTACATGGTTTACCTTTACCATGGTACTTATATTGTAATTGCTTCCTCCCAACTGGACTAGAAACTTCCCTAAAAGGAAAATTCGTGTATTATTTTCTTTTTTCTTTTATTTTTTCATCATCAGTACCTAAACTGAAACTTGATGTTCAAATGTTGGCTGAATTAATAAATGTGTCAGACAACAAAAGATAAACAACAAACCTAATTCCAGCTTAGGACAATGTTATTGTCTTTTATTTTTGTTTACTTTTTGTTTTGTTTTAGATTTTTAGGTAAGAGCCAGCAAACCTAATGAATTTTAATTACTTGGAATGTTTTCTAGTCTTTGCTACAGTTGATTAACCCACTATTAGATAGGTAACCAGCTAGCAAACCTAACTGCACATGAGTTACCTTCTCTGGTTACTCACCATTAGTCACCAGAGAGAAATAAGCAAGAGAGATCCAATGGATCAGTAAAAATCCACCATCACTACTTGAAAATTCTCATGATTTGCATGATGATGTCATGCTTATTTAGACTGAGTACCCAGATATAAAATGAGAAGAAGAGGAATTTGAAGGGTAATTATGGTAAATAGCTTTGTATTCATTGGTATGGTAAATGGTTTTGTATTCGTAGACCTTTTTAAGGTTTCTAGAAAAGATTACCTTCACTAAAAGCTTCCAAAGCATCATCCTATATTGCAGACATGACCTGGAGATTTGGCAGCACTCATGGATAACATCAGTATCATTTCAGAAATGGTTGGAGCTCAAAACCTATGTTCTCTTAGATGATTCAGTGATGTCTTTTCAGAAAAGATACAAAATAGAGGAAAATTCTTAGTGAAGTTTTTTTTTTTTTTTTTTTTTTTTCAAACAGGGAAGCTTGCCAAATTTGCCTCTGCATATTCTAAAGTTGGTTTTGGCATGTTTGTTATCAGACATCTAAGTGTCAGTCAGGGTCTTTCCTCACAGGAAACAGATGGCCCACTTACATCAGAGTAACTTAAGGAAGGTTCATTTACAAAGGGACTAATGACCAAGGTGTGAATGGAATTTATTAAACAACTGGATCATGCAGGGACCTGGGACCACCCACAACAGAGCTCTTACTCCCCTCCCCTACCCCATGCATGTCCTGAGACCTAAGAGGAGGACTCACCAAGGAAGTGATGAGAACAGAAGACCACCTGGGGAGGAGCAGGGATTTTCCACTGAGAGTATAGCCAGCCCTACGTAACTTCACCAGAAAGAAGCCAAGGAAGTAAGTTCCCTGCCATCACTCTCTTCCCTACTTCCTACCTTATGCTAGGCTCCCCATTGACCTGAAGTCAGAGGGTATGGGAGGCTTTTTGTTGTAGTACAAAAAGAGTCAGCCCTTTTTGCCTCTTGGCACCCAGTGTTGTCTTTGTCTGGGTGGAAAGCCTTTATCTGCAAGAGAACAAAATCTCATCAGCTATTGCATCATCATGGGGTAACATTAATTGTCATATTCCTTCCCAAAGTCTAAAATTTTAGCTATTTCTGCTATTCTTCATATAAGGAACTAATGGGGAAAAGAGCAGAAAAAAAGGAATACCATAAGATGCAGCATCTGAATTTTCCCTCTGAAGCCGGTCATGAGGCATAAACTGATTATCATAACTGCCTACTTTCACCATCCAATTCCATGTTCCACTGGAGGGTATGAGTGTGAAGGGAGTCAATATTTGCTGTGAGGTAAGTGTTCAAGAGAATTTGGAGATTCATAGTTCTTAACTTCATCATTATCTTCCAAAATATCACATCCAATGCGGCATGGTTCTGTTGTTTCCTGATAATTGCCTTTCTCTTAGCATAATAGAGATGGAGAGTCTGATTTATAATTAGTGCTGTGACTCTACGACCTTTACAATCAGGTTGTGAGCTTGGTTGTCAGCTATATCTTCTGAGTGACTATAGGAGAGAAGGGTTCCTTCAAAGCGACTCAGGAAACCTTCTGACTCTCTGTACACATTTGTAATTACATGTTCATAGTTTTAATTATCTTTTTCCCTATTGATGTTGTCAGTGAAAAAAAATGTTGCCTGCCATATCAGTAAACAAGGGATGTTGCAGCCATCAAGCTGTCACACTACAGCCGCTCCTAACGATATACCCTGAGGAGACTCAGGATGAGAAAGCACAGGATACTGGCCCCAGATAGCTGAGGTGCATATCAAAGGAAGGATTTCAGTAAACCCAGGCTCTTGCATCTTCCCATGCATAGAAAAGTGCTAAATTCCTTAACTTGAGATATCTGGTTTTCTTTAAATAACAGTAACCCTTTAAAAAAAAAAAAATTTTAGGGACTTCCCTGGTGGTCCAGTGGGTAAGACTCCACACTCCCGATGCAGGGGGCCTGGGTTCGATCCCTGGTCAGGGAACTAGATCCTGCATGCGTGCCACAACTAAGAGTTCACATGCCACAACTAAGAAGGCCGCATGCTGCAACTAAAGATCCCACATGCTGCAACTAAGACCTGGCGCAACTATGGAGAACAGTATGGATGTTCCTTAAAAAACTAAAACTAGAACTACCATATGACCCAGCAATCCCACTACTGGGCATATACCCTGAGAAAACCATAATTCAAAGAGTCATGTACCACAATGTTCATTGCAGCTCTATTTACAATAGCCAGGACATGGAAGCAACCTAAACGTTCATCGACGGATGAATGGATAAAGAAGATGTGGCACATATATACAATGGAATATTACTCAGCCATAAAAAGGAACGAAACTGAGTTATTTGTAGTGAGGTGGATGGATCTAGAGACTGTCATACAGAGTGAAGTAAGTCAGAAAGAGAAAAACAAATACCACATGCTAACATACATATATGGGACCTAAAAAAATGGTACTGATGAACCTAGTGGCAGAGCAGGAATAAAGACAGAGATGTAGAGAACGGACTTGAGGACACGGGGGTGGGGGGAAGGGGAAGCTGGGACAAAGTGAGAGAGTAGCATTGACATATATACACTACCAAATGTAAAATGGATGGCTAGTGGGAAGCTGCTGCATAGCCCAGGGAGATCAGCTCGGTGCTTTGTGATGACCTAGAGGGGTGGGATAGGGAGGGTAGGAGGGAGGCTCAACAGAGAGGAGATATGGAGATATATGTATATGTATAGCTGATTCACTTTGTTGTACAGCAGAAACCAACACAACATTGTAAAGCAATTATACTCCAATAAAGATGTAAAACACACACACACACACAAATATACCACACAAGTATTGCAAATCATTAAAATACAAACCAACAGAAAAAAAAAAAAAAAAAGACCTGGTGCAGTCAAAATGAATAAATAAATAAATAAATACTTTTAAAAATAAATAAATAAATAAAATTTTATTGGAGTATAGTTGATTTACAATGTTGTGTTAGTTTCATGTGTACAGCAAAGTGAATCAGTTATACATATATCCACTCTCTTTTAGATTCTTTTCCCATATAGGTCATTACAGAGTATTGAGTAGAGTTCCCTGTGCTATACAGTAGGTCCTTATTGGTTATCTATTTTATGTATAGTGGTGTGTATATGTCAACCCCAGTCTCCCAGTTTATCCCTCCCACCCAACCCCGGTAACCATAAGTTTGTTCTCTACATCTGTAACTCTATTTCTGTTTTGTAAATAAGTTAATTTGTACCCTTTTTTAGATAACAGTAACCTTTTGACGTTCCAACTACCTGGTCTTTGTTGCAAAAACTGCGGTGTGTCCCGGCTCCTCCCTTACTTCTTCGGAACAGTCCCTCAGAGCTATTTGAGAGGCTGTGTCCTGGGCTTCAGGCCTCAGTTTTGTCTGCTGAATAAAACATAACTCTCAACTTTTAGGTTGTGCACTTTTTTTTCAGTCGACAATATTCTCTAGGACTGTAGAAAGAAGCTAAATGATGCTAAAATCTTAATTGTCAGAGCAGCTATGTGTTACAGCCACTTGATCTCTGCCAGCTCTTCATCTCATGCAACCGCAGTGGTTACCTGAATATTTATGAGGCTACAATATACCAAGCGTTACCCCTACCCAATTCCTCACAGCCCCAGCAAAGAGATTATCCCAGTATGCCTCAAATATACGATGTGCTAATCCCAGAGTCTTAGTTCAAGGAGTCTGTTTCCTGGGGCCATTTCTAGTACCAACTAATGGATCAGCCAAGTTCCCAATAGAAAAGAGATCATTAGATGAGTATTTATTTACAAAGTGACAGATTATAAAAGTTTGTCTGGAGTAGAAGTGGATCACCACAAACAGGGCAGGAATGGAGGCCAGCAGCAGTGAGGTGTTACCACTCTTAATGCCAAAGGGCTGAGGAATGAAGCCTGGAAGAAATAAAGTCTCAAACTTATCCAGAAGCCAGAGTACATCAGGGTCCTTTGATGGGGTCAATGTGGTCCCATTTTTGAGGCAGAAGGGAGATGGAAATAAAGGGAAAATGGCTCTGGAGGATCACACAGGTATATGACACATGGTATTTCTTTGCTTCCTTTCTGCTAAGTCACTTTCCTACTCTCCTCCTAAACCATGCAATCTCACCTTTTCCTTGAACTATCTGGCTTAATGAATTCGTTGTCTCCAGTTTCCCATATGTTTACATTTCTGTGACAGTATATGAAAACACACCCTTATACTTGTGTTTCCTAAAATGTGCTCTGATATTTACATATCCATCTTCATACTCTTGTACATGTACAGGCAAATATACACATTCACTTATTTCTCCCATTTGGAGATAAGCAGTCACAATATCTTGTGTGTCATTAGATAATACCATAGACATGTACACAATTGATATTGTATTAACGACCTCTTTTTTTTATTAATTGATTAATTAATTTATGGTTGTGTTGGGTCTTCGTTTCTGTGCGAGGGCTTTCTCTAGTTGTGGCAAGCGGGGGCCACTCTTCATCGCGGTGTGCGGGCCTCTCACTATTGCGGCCTCTCTTGTTGCGGAGCACAGGCTCCAGACATGCAGGCTCACTAATTGTGGCTCACGGGCCTAGTTGCTCCACAGCATGTGGGATCTTCCCAGACCAGGGCTCGAACCTGTGTCCCCTGCATTGGCAGGCAGATTCTCAACCACTGCGCCACCAGGGAAGCCCATGACTTCTTAAGTTTGAAAGATGAGAATTAGTAACTGTAGTTGGAATTAAGAATAGTTCTAAGGAACAAACCTATGGACACCAAGGGGGGAAAGCAGGGGGCGGGGGGCGTGGAGGAGATGAACTGGGAGATTGGGATTGACATATATACACTAATATGTATAAAATAGATAACTAATAAAAAAAACACGTGAAGTATGATTCCACTTTTGATCGGGAAAAGCCTATATTTGTGTTTTTAAAAACAGAAAAAAAAAAAAGAATAGTTCTAAGGACTAATATGTTTCCCTTTCCTCTTCCTCTCTAGCATAAACATTCTTTCTTTGATTTAAAAAATTCAGGTTTCATTTTGCTTCATCATCTGGAAGTGCTGGCTTTGAAAATGTAATTTATGAAAACATAGCTTTCAAAAAGTGGCAAGAGATATTAATATTTTTAGGCTTTTTTCATCTCATTTCAGTAATGAATTCTGATTTTCTTAATAGGAATGAGTTGTTCTATAAAAAAATCCCTTTTAATTACCTCAATCTTTAATTTAAAAAGGAGTGGGCTTGTCTAAATAATTCTCCAAAAAGGGCTCATAACAGACCACAGCCAAACTATCTGAAAAGCCAGGGACATATATTGATCATCTTGATGTCTAGTTCCATATAAGTTTACCTCTGAACACTTTAAATGTAACAATAATAAACTAGAAAGTAAACACCCTAAAAAAACTATCTTGAAAACATCACTTTATATTTGTAAAATGTTACTGATGTACAGGGATAGGGAATAATTTAATAGTAATGGCATTCTAAGTCTGTTCTTATTCTATAACGACTTAAAACTCAGATGGCAATGGCATTATCAAGGTTTCCAGACTCATAAATCACCATCAGGCATTTCTACCATTGCTTAATGTTTGTTTTCCAAGCATCTCAAATTGATCCTTAGATAGACCATTATTGTTTGGGACATAGAGTGTCTATATCATTTTACAATGTGAAAAGTAAAATATGAACACATTCTTGAAGGTGAGACAACTTACCTCAAGTCATATCCCATGTCTATGAGAAAAAAATAAATAGAAACTTAGAAATTGTGATTCTCCTTTCTCTACTGTGGCCATTTTAGGCTCCCTATATTTCTACTTCATGTTTCAGTGGGATGGATACCTTATTAATAACTTTACTGACTCTCCTCAGCCCTCTTTATTGGCTTAGCAGTTATTGCAGACTTGCCTTTTATCTACCAGTTAGGTTTTGTGGAGCATGGTTTAAATAATGCTCATTCCAAATCTACATTTGTCAGGTTTCTGCCACTCTCTGGAAGCTGAGATAAAAATCAAAGTATATGTGAAAACTTAAGTTCATTCCTATTTCCAGTTTTGAGAAAATGAGGACAGATGGGTAGAATGATTTTATTTTCCGTGATAAAAAAGAAAGAAAAGGAAAGAAAAATCTTACTGCTAGCATGTCAGTACCTAAATAATCAACAGGGGACCCACCAATAGCTTTAGGTCCAAAGTTTTTCTTTCTCGGCAAAAATGTGACTGATGTAAGCCTCAGTAGATACAAAGATGATTTTCAAACTCTCTACATAAGCTTGGCTGAAGATAATTTTATGTAGTAAGAATATATCTGACGTTAAAATAGCATTAAATATGAGTTGGAATTTGTTAGTGACAAAGGGCATTTTAATGATGAATCTGGACAGGAAACGGTCATTTAAATGTTATCATGTGCTTCTAATTGTGATGTAGTAACACACTCTTCTGAAAGGCAATGTGAACAACTAAAGAAGATTGAGCAATAAAGGAATGGAAAAAGAATTAATAGCAGACAGGACAGTTTGGAACTTTTTGAGGACTCTCAGGAGAAAACATCTTTTAACCTGTTTTTGTACTCTTAACCTAGAGGAACTCTGATAGAAATTCAATGAAATAAAAATGTGGCAGAAGTGGTTCCAGAAGTGATGGGAAAGAGCCAGGATATAAGACGATGGCTTTGCTGGCCACACTGGCCGAAATGTAGGTCCAGAAAAGAGGCCCCACATTCCAAAGGCCCGCCCTCGACTCCCAGGCTCACACTTTTTCCACTGCACCATGCATGTCCAGTAAGTGTTGCCTAAGAAAACATTGGCTAATAGGTCAGTTTGGACTAGGAACTGGTTAGTCTGAAGCTGGAGTTCATAGTTTTTACCACATGATTCTCGTGCTCAAAAACCCTTTCAGTGGCTTTCCTTTTAAATGTGCTGTGGTAACAAAGCTCATCATTCTTTTGGCATTCCACTGAGCTCATTCAGTCTTGCCAGTTTCATCTCCCACTGCTTCCTACAGGAAGGCTCCTCTGCATCCAAATCAGTCCATTGTTCAGCCTTTGTGCTCTTCTACTTCTGTATATGTTTGCTCAAGTTGTTCCTCCATCTGGGACCCCCACTCCTGATCTCTGTTTATTTCAATCCTATCCAACATCCGATGCTGAAGTCAAAAACCCACCTCATTGTATATGTTCCCTGAAGAGCCCAGTCAGTCCCTGGTTCTCATTTCCTTCTCTGGACACCTACAGTACACTCCCAAGACCACTTACTGGGCCTTTATCAGATTCTACTTGGTGTTATGTGCTGTCTTTCTTGGAAAGCCTCTGCAATGCTGCAAAACCCCAAATCACACCACAGTGCCTCCATCATGAAGGATTAATTAAATAAGGTCTCATACGATGCCATGTGTAACATATGTATGTACTATACAGCTTATAGAGGGCTTTCACATATTTTGTCTTATCTCTCACTGTGACACTTTAAATAAACAAACTTTCAAACCCTCGAACTATAAAGTTTACAGAAGACTTTCACATATATCTTATTTCACAATCATTCCTTTGGAGGAAGGCCTGACAGATGTTATGATCTTTATTTTACAGATGAGGAAGCTAGACTAGGGAATCATGAGTGGTTCACACAAGGTCTCACTGACTGAAGGGCAACAGAGGGATTTAGAGACATCTTTTCTGATTTGCTAATGCTCATTTGGCTTAATAGCTTTCTTTTTTCCATACTTGATCATTTCAATTTTATAGTTTTAAACTGATGATTTGGAGTTTGGATACATTATTAACATGCTGCAGAAAAAATGACTTAATACTAAGAGGTCACAGAGATACAAAACTAATAAACATAATAAAGGCAGATGATTAGTACTTTAAGTGACTTGGCAATTGATATAAAGCAAGAAAAAGCGTGAGAGAGCTCTTGATGTGGAATTAAATCATAAAGACTAAGCAAGTGTGGCATAAAGAACAGTAAGATGAAAGTCTAGGAACAATGGTTTTGAATTAAGTATGTTTTAAGTTTTTCTTATATTTTCAATCATGTACTGCAAGATGAAAAGAAATGTTATACAAAATCCATTAAAATTAGAAAAGAATATATTCATAAGTTATGGATTCCGTTGACTAACTAACTGTTCCAGTGTTGAATTGCTAATGTTTCTTAAATGCAAACTCTGAGCAGGCATAGTCCCAGACGTTTCATGGATCATTTACTGTCCCTTACAACGGAACTCAGAAGCATTATTACCCCAACTTTTCAGAGAAACTGAGGCAAAGAACAACTGTTGATACAGATGAGATCTTCAGCATAAGCTGCCTAACTCCTAAGCCAAGCTAAACTCTGTATATCACTCCTGTGGTCAGGAAAATCTGAATCCACTGATTCTAGTACATTTTAAGTTAAAGTACATACGTTTGGACTTCATTGTGTTTCTTAATAATTGTCCATTAGTTTAAAAATTATTAAAACCTCTTGTGTTCTTGCTAGAAATGTGTATAACTTCAATGACTTAGTATTTCCCCAGAGAACTTAAACGTCAAGTTTGGGACAAAATAATCTCCAACACAAGCTCCTCTGTACTTTGCAGTGACTGCACATCTGTTTGCTGCCACATATGTAACAAATGAACACATGTGGCCCAGTTAGGATTGCCAAGTGTCTCTGATTCTGAAAGGCGACATTTATTTTAGGAGGACATCTTGGTCTCAGTGGTCTCCAGCCTTGTTAAATTTAACCATAAATGCATAGATTAACAATTTTCATGGAATGTAACAGTTTTTCCTCCCTTAAAAAAAGTGGTGGTTACCAATATGGATGATCCATCTTCAAGCATTTTTGTGTTTGTGACCTCCCTTGCAGTATTGGCAGTAAATAGTAAGAGCTAACAAATGACCATTGGAATCAGACAGATCTGGGCTTGAATCTCAATCTTTCTTTTACTGTGTGGTATGGAGTTTTTACTGAGCTTCTCTGAACTTCAGTTTCCTCAAGTGTAAAATATAGTACCTAATTTGTAGGATTTGGACAAGGATAAAACAAAGTTATACGCAGACAATCTAGAGGTATCATGGCTAACACATGCTCCATAAATATTAACTTAACAAATAAATGCTGAGAAAACACAAAGTACATATATAGAAAATAGATTTTTCCAGACAGACATGTACAACTAAATCAATATAGTTATTGGAGAATATAAAATCATGGATGCTTTTTTTCCTTTTTTATTCTAATTTTCTGTATCTTCCAGGATTTTCATTAAAAAATAAAGCAGAATTGTGCCACAGTCAGTGGCTGAGGAAATATACCACGTTACTGGCAGTAACAGGAATTTCAGCACACAGGGGTTGAGATTGGTGTCCACCTCGGTTCACTTGGAAGAAATCAGACATTATCTCATGAGTTTTGATATTAAATTCATTTTATAAACCAATTTTATTTTCTCCAGTTAGTTCTGTGAACATATTTCCAATGATCCAGCCTCTCACAATCTCCTAGAGGCATTTTTATGTGTAAAGATGTTGAGTGTTTCAGTGAAAAGTTAGTAAGTTAAAGGACGTACAAGCTTAAGCTGGTGCACTGAAAACTGAACTTGGAAAAGATGCTTCTAGCACAGTCCAAGGAAACGCTGAGGCTGTAATTTTCAATAGGCAATCCAAGCCCTTTGGTTAGCAGTGGTCTCGGATGAAGACTATTTCACCTGGCAACACCTGAGTGCAAGGATTGTCATTCTTGCACCTGAGTACAAGGATTGTCATTGTAATTGGTAGCCTTAAGGGAAACTGGTTCTTTGGCAGGAAATCCACTCACAGCATCTGCTGTAGGACCCTGTGAATCCCAGCTATTCCTGGCATGAATTTCACTGTAATATGATTAAAACAATCCTTACCTAGATGGGTCGTTTCTCAACAGAGGTACCCAGCATGAGGTAACAAGCTGGGACAAAATGAACACAGGTACAGTTCCCTGCCGGGTGAGCCCCCTCAGGAAAAAAATGATAAAATGGGATACTCTGAACCATATTTAAGGATTCCCTTTTGTAATTAGTCCAGTGCAATTTATTGAACACTAGTAGGTGCTTAAAAATTCTTCAGTTGTGGAATCACTGATTCTGGTATAACCCAGGCTTATATGGGTTGAGCCCATGTGAGTCAGTTCTTCCCCTAAAACCCTAAAGAGCTGACAATTGAAGTTATAGATGTTTAAAACTAAGGCTCAAAGCCATAAGAGGCTTAGCAAATGTGCTAAGCCTACAGTGAATCCACAACAAAGCACATGCCAGTTTGCACTAAACTGAATGATAAATCATGAGTCACCTACTTTCTTACCCTTTTACTCTTGTTTCTTCTATTCTAAATCTTCCACTTATAACCTTTGTGACCTAGAAGAGAGCTGGGTGCTGAACTTTTTGGACTGGTGCTTTCCATGGCACTTCTAGTTAGCAAAAGGTGCAACTCAAAGTGGCTCTTCTTCCACTGCTTCTCTTACTTCTCTCTGCTCTCACTGATTGTTCTGCTACTAGTGGTTTCTCTCCAGGCAGCAGGTCCTGTGTTTCAGGAGATAGGTGTTACAAACACCTAGCAGATAGGTGTTTCCTGGGACAACCCTCTATACATCTAGTGCTACGTCTAATGCCCTCTAAAATCCTTAGTTTGGCTCTGGGTCCCTTTGAGGCTGAAATGCTAGTGTGATCAACACTATGGGGCAGTTTATAACATTTATGACCTTCTTTACATACAGTGAACACCAACAATGTTGTAAGCATTTCAGATAACAGTAGTGAATACTCTGGATGGGATTTCTTTGACAGGAAACATACTGTGGGGTAAGGAGAGGCACTTACTCTGTGAAGTTCTCTAGACAAGCATGTTCAGCACTCCCCCTAGCAGCATCAGGAAGTTGACCTGTGCATCATATTCTCTTCAGATAACTCTGCCCTGGACTCCACATTCCCTTAGAGTGGCTCCCATGACTAGTAATGATGCCAGAATGCTCAAGCCTCAGGTGTGCCCTTGTAAAGTCATTCACTCTCCCCTAGGCAGGTCCAAACTCAGGTCACCAGAGGAGATGGTGATTCTTCTTCATGTGCCTCAGGATACATGGCACATACAGAAAGGAAATGCTGATGTACATTTGGCTTTCCTTTAGTTTCCCAAGATATGCAAAATGAACTAATCGGCTTTTCAAAAATGATGAGCACTTAACCTGTGTTTCAACCTTCTTTATGAGTCCTAACCAATGCAACCAAAAATCAAAACCTGTAAAAGAGATAATTCAGTAATGTTTCTCTCTGTTGCTTGACAATTTACATCTTGAGTAGAGAGAGGCAAACAAAGTGGAGAAGGAATGTTATCCAAGCCCTCTGAGTCAATTACATTTCAATGGGTTTACTGTAGATTCTATGGCTTAAACCTGAGTTACTTGGGTCAAAGTAGTGCTATTGTCAATTGTCTCCATATAAACAAAATTAACACATTATAATTGTGTTGTCATATTCCTTGTCTTCTTCTAAAACTCTAATAATTTATAAAAAATAATGCACATATTCTGAAGCAAGCATATAAATTCAAACAGATTATATATTAAAACAATTCTTCATGGAGTACCAAAATGATTTTCTTCATATTACATTGTACATCACTGCTTATCATTCTAGCTTTGTTTGTTTGCAATATATATTGATAGCTCTAATGTTTTATATGCATTGCTTACTTCACAGAAGGTGGCTGATTGGCAGATAGATAGGTAGATGGAACTAGTGGCACACACATCAAACTACATTCTGCAGAACATTTTAAAGTATCATTTTATAAGGTAATAATTACAAGTAAGACATCCAGACTAAGTATGGGAGCCTACATTATGCTAATATCAAAAAGCAGTAAAATAAAACTTTCCAAAGCTTTTAGTTTTGGAACTCTTAATGTGGTCAACTAAAAATGACTTCCTGTTTCCAAGAAGTTTTTTTTCCAACAAGAAATCCTCTCTCTGGAAGTATCAGCTGTCTTCATAGTTATTTGATATTACTGCCCAGAAAAGTCTGGGGAGAAAAAGAAAAGAAAGAAAGTGGGAAAGGCCAATAGAGTGGAGGAAACCCCTCTTGGAATTTCAAGGCAGAGAAATGTGGAATAAGTTAGCTATGCCAACACATTTTATATAGAAAGCCTGAAGAACTGAGTAAAGAAGAGAAATATTTGTATGAAGGACCATGTAACCCTTATACATGTAACTTCATATTAAATAAATTAAGCTGAAAAAAAGAGAAAAGAAAACAGTTAAAACCTCTTATAAGAGACGTTTAGGAAATATTTAGTACATATAAATGGATGAATAATTAGAAGACAGGGATCAATGGAGTAGTCACTCAAGTATGCTACTAAAATGTTACAGCTCTTGCTATTGCTGCTCTACTTAATTTTTTTATATTAAAGGTAGTTGTATTAGGGTTCTCCAGAGAAACAGAGCCAATAGGAGATATATATTTACATATATACATTAAAATATATTATACAATTCTAATAATTTAAAAATTCTGTAACTAATACTAGAATAGAAGAAAATAATGTAATATAACAGAAGATCAAGAAACAATGCTGTATATACAAAATTTTAATATATGACAGAGGAACCATATCAAATGATTAAGAAAGAAAAGTTTACTTAGTAAAAGAGCTAACTAACTACTTGAGAATAAAAAATATCCCTACCTCATGCCACATAGCAAGATAAATTACTAATTTACTAAAATTGAATATTAAAAATTGAGACCTTGAGATGCTAGAAGAAATATAATGGCTATATAATTTTGAGGTGAGAGATAGTACTTTAAAACATAAGTAATATATTTACAAAAATTAGTCATACTTTCTGAAACAAATACAAATTTAGTGAGAAGAGTAGCATTGTTTTACATTTTTGGAAATCCCTTTAATGTTTGGCTTGATAGAAAACATCTGGATTCTTATATCTGCTTCTGCATTCATCTGTGGTGATATCATATGTCATGTAGCTTCTGGAAAGCTCCACTGTAAAATTGTGAAGGGATAAAAGTGAAAAAGGCAGATATATCTTAGTATTATTATGAAAATAGTTTTTACCTTTTAGGCCTCCAGAAAAGGTCTGTGGGACTACAAGAGGACTCTGACTTATACTTTCAGAACTCCTGTTATGGATTAATGTTAATCTTTATATTGATAATATTTCTAAGGGACAATTTCATTTGCATTGCTCTGGAAAAGATTTATCTGCATTACCTGTAGTTTCCTACAAGTTATCAGTTTCCTACCCCTCTGGAGATGCAAAATAGCCCAAGCAATCAAAGATGTACACTCTTAAAGAACTGGATAATCCCTTAAAAGGTATGAAAGGACACTTATAATCCTATAATCTCTTCTGTCCATTTCTCAGTCTATCTTTCCCCCTGCCACCTTGCATCACTAGCTTCCACCACATTAAAATGCTGATATGCAAAAATTAGTTGGGGAAATTTCTGGATGGTAATAAAATGAGAAGAAAGGAAAATTGGAACTCCTTCCAATGTAGTTAATGTAGCTGCTTCCACACTTAGATTCTCACAAAATTCCTTCCTTTCCAATCCTCTTTTTAAAAAATTACATTTTCCTAAAGGAATACTTCTTTATCTTCCTATTTCAGTCCTTTGCCCTTGTTTGGGAAATCCTACCACTTTCTTCAGCATGTAGAAATTTCTTGGGGGTGGTGTCAAGATGGTGGTGTGGGAAGATGTGGAGTTCATGTCTCCCCACAACTAGGGGGCCTGCTGTATGCTGGTGAGGGACTCTGACACCCAAGGAGATGGGAGGAACCCCCAAGTAAACCAGTAGGACGTGGGGGGGCTGAGGGGGGAGGAGAAGTGGAGGCCAGACAGGACCGATGCCCCCGAGGGGTGGCTGAGTGGGGGAGGGGATCCCACACCTGGAGGGACACTTGGGGGCTTGATCAGGGAGGAGCATGAGCCCTGCCCAATCAGCCGGGGAAGTCTCCTGCTCTCAGCCTGGATCCTACTCCCACAGAGGCCCCCTCTGGTCAGTCTTGGTCATGGGGGCACAGGAGAGAGGCTGAGGGAGAACAAGAGAGACAGGTGAGAGGAGCCCTCCAGGACTGGAGGAGTGGGAGAGGAGCGGAGGGTGTTGGCCCTACCCACTCGAGCCCAGGAAAGCTACTGAGCTCCCAGGCTGGTCCTCCACCCTCCAAAGCCCCCTCCAGGCTGCATGGGTCCTGGGGACATAGGAGGGAGGCCGGGGAGATCAGGAGAGGCAGGCAGGAGGAGCCCTCCGGCTTGCGGGATCTTCGTTCATGATCCAGGCATCAGGTGGAAGCTCCTGTGGTGGGAGCTCCGAGTACAAACCACTGGACTAACAGAGAACCTCAGACCCCAGGGAATATTCATCAGAGTGAGGTCTCCCAGAAGTCCTCATCTTGGCACCAAGACCCAGCTCTACACAACAACCTACAAACTCCAGTGTTGGAAACATCAGGCCAAACAACCAGTAAGACAGGAACACAATCACATTCATCAAAAAAAAAAAAAAGGAGATGGCAAAAAATATGTCACAGATGAAGGAGCAAAGCAAAAACCTACAAGACCAAATAAACAAAGAGGAAATAGGCATCTACCTGAAAAAGAATTCAGAGTAATGATAGCAAAGATCATCCAAAATCTCAATAATAGAATGGAAGCACAGATTGAGAAAATACAAGAAATGTTTAACAAAGATCTAGAAGAACTAAAAAACAAGCAAACAGATATGAACAACACAATAACCAAAATGAAAAATACACTAGAAGGAATCAATAACAGAATAACTGAAGCAGAAGAACAAATAAGTGATCTGGAAGACAAAATGGTGGAAGTAACTTCTGAGGAGCAGAATAAAGAAAAAAGAATGAAAAGAATTGAAGACAATCTCAGAGACCTCTGAGACAACACTAAACACACCAACATTTGAAGTACAGGGGTCCCAGAAGAAGAAGAGAAAAAGAAAGGGTCTGAGAAAATATTTGAGGAGATTATAGTGGAAAAATTCCCTGACATGAGAAAGGAAATAGTCACCCAATACAGGAAGTGCAGAGAGTCCCATACAGGATAAACCCAACAAAAATTAAATTCAAAGAAAAAATATTAAAAGCAGCAAGGGAAAAACAAAAAATAACATACAAAGGAATCCCCATAACGTTATCAGCTGATTTTTCAGCAGAAACTCTGCAGGCCAGAAGGGTGTGGCAGGATACACTTAAAGTGATGCAAGAGAAAAACCTACAACCAAGGTTACTTTACCAAGCAAAGATCTCATTCAGATTTGACGGAGAAATCTAAAGCTTTTCAGACAAGCAAAAGCTAAGAGAATTCAGCACCACCAAACCAGCTTTACAACAAATGCTAAAGAAAGTTCTCTAGGCGGGAAACACAAGAGGAGAAAAAGGCCCACAAAAACAAACCCAAAACAATTAAGAAAATGGTAATAGGAATATACATATTGATAATAACCTTGAATGTAAATGGATTAAATGCCCCAACAAAAAGATAGACTGGTTGAATGGATACAAAAACAAGACCCATATAAGCTGTCTACAAGAGAACCCCTTCAGATCTAGGGACACATACAGACTGAAAGTGAAGGGATGGAAAAAGATACTGCATGCAAATGGAAATCAAAAGAAAGCTGGAGCCGCAATACTGGTATCAGATAAAATAGATTTTAAAATAAAGACTGTTACAAGAGATAAGGAAGGACAATACATAATGATCAAGGGATCAATCCAAGAAGAAGATGTAACAATTATAAATGTTTATGCATCCAACATAGGAGCACCTCAATTCATAAGGTAAATGCTAACAGCCATGAAAGGGGAAATCGACAGTAACACAATCATAGTAGGGGACGTTAACACCCCACTTACACCAATGAACAGATCATCCAAACAGAAAATAAATAAGGAAACACAAGCTTTTAATGACACAAGAGACTAGATAGATTTAATTGATATTTATAGAACGTTCCACCTGAAAGTGGCAGAATACACTTTCTTCTCAAGTGCACACAGAACATTCACCAGAGTAGATCATATCTTGGGTCACAAATCAAACCTTGAAAAATTTAAGAAAATTGAAATCATATCAAGCATCTTTTTTGACAACAATGGTATGAGATTGGAAATCAATTACAGGAAAAAAACTGTAAAAACCACAAATACATGGAGGCTAAACAGTGCACACTAAATAAGCAAGAGATCACTGAAGAGATCAAAGAAGAAATAAAAAAATGTCTAGAAACAAATGACAAAGAAAACATGACCCAAAACCTATGGGACATGGCTAAAGCAGTTCTAAGAGGGAAGCTTATAGCAATTCAATCTCACCTTAAGAAACATGAAAAATCTCAAATAAACAATCTACCCTACACCTAAAGCAACTAGAGAAAGAAGAACAGAGAAAACCCAAAGTCAGTAGAGGAAAGAAATCATAAAGATCAGAGCAGAAATAAATGAAATAGAAGCAAAGAAAACAATAGCAAAGATAAATAAAACTAAAAACTGGTTCTTTGAGAAGATAAACAAAATTGATAAACCCTTAGCCAAACTCATCAAGAAAAAAAGGGAGAGGAAACAAATCAATAAAATTAGAAATGAAAAAGGAGAAATCGCAACTGACAATTCAGAAATACAAAGGATTATAAGAGACTGCTACAAACAACTATATGCCAATAAAATGGACAACCACAAAGAAATGGACAAATTCTAGGAAAGGTACAACTTTCTAAGACTGAACCAGGAAGAATTAGAAAATATAAACAGACCTATGACAAGTAATGAAATTGAAACTGTAATTTAAAATCTTCCAACAAACAAAAGTCCAGGACCAAATGGCTTCACAGGTGAAGTCTATCAAACATTTAGAGAAGAGTTAACACCCATCCTTCTCAAACTCTTCCAAAAAATTGCAGAAGGAAGAACACTCCAAATTCATTCTACAAAGCCACCATCACCCTGATACCAAAACCAGAAAAAGATATCACAAAAAAAGAAAATTATAGACCAATATCACTGATGAATATCGATGCAAAAATCGTGAACAAAATCCTAGCAAACATAATCCAACAACATATTAAAAGGATGATACACCATGATCAAGTGGGATTTATCCTAGGGATGCAAGGATTCTTCAATATACGCAAATCAATCAATGTGATACACCATATTAACAAATTTAGGAATAAAAACCATAATCATCTCAATCGATGCAGAAAAAGCTTTTGACAAAATTCAACACCCATTTATGATAAAAACTCTCGAGAAAATGGGCATAGAGGGAACTACCTCAACATAATAAAGGCCATATATGACAAACCCACAGCAAACATCATACTCAATGGTGAAAAACTGAAAGCATGTCCTCTAAGATCAGGAACAAGACAAGGATGTCCACTCTCACCACTCTTATTCAACATAGTTTTGGAAGTCCTAGCCATGGCAATTAGAGAAGAAAAAGAAATAAAAGGAATACAAATTGGAAAAGAAGTAAAACTGTCACTGTTAGCAGATGACATGACACTATACATAGAAAATCCTAAAGATGCCACCAGAAAACTTCGAGAACTAATCAATGAATTTGGTAAGGTTGCAGGATACAAAATTAATGCACAGAAATCTCTGGCATTCCTATATACTAGTGATGAAAAATCTGAAAGAGAAGTTAAGGAAACACTCCGATTTACCACTGCAACAAAAAGAATAAAATACCTAGGTATAAACTTACTTAAGTAGGTAAAAGACTTGTACTCAGAAAACTATAAAACAAGGATAAAGGAAATCAAAGATGATACAAACAGATGGAGACATATACCATGTTCTTGGCTTGGAAGAATCAACATTGTGAAAATGACTATACTACCTAAAGCAATCTACAGATTCAGTGCAATCCCTATCAAACTACCAATGGCGTTCTTTACAGAATTAGAACAAAAAATTTTACAATTCGTATGGAAACACAAAAGACCCTGAATAGCCAAAGCAATCTTGAGAAAGAAAAACGGAGCTGGAGGAATCAGGCTCCATGACTTCAAACTACACTACAAAGCTACAGTAATCAAGACAGTATGGTACAGGCACAAAAACAGAAATATAGATCAATGATACAGGATAGAAAGCCCAGAGATAAACCCATGCACATATGGTCACCTAATTTATGACAAAGGAGGCAAGAACATACAATGGAGAAAAGACAGCCTCTTCAATAAGTGGTGCTGGGAAAACTGGACAGCTACATGTAAAAGAATGAAATTGGAACACTACCTAACACCATACACAAAAATAAACTCAAAATGGATTAAAGACCTAAATGTAAGGCCAGACACCATAAAACTCTTAGAGGAAAACATAGGCAGAACACTCTATGACAAATCACAGCAAGATCCTTTTTGACTCACCTCCTAGAGAAATGGAAATAGAAGCAAAAATAAACAAATGGGACTTAATGAAACTTCAAAGCTTTTGCACAGCAAAGGAAACCATAAACAAGACGAAAAGACAACCCTCAGAATAGGAGAAAATATTTGAAAATGAAGCAACTGACAAAGGATTAATCTCCAAAACATACAAGCAACCCATGCAGCTCAATATCAAAAAAACAAATATTTCAATTAAAAAATGGACAGAAGACCTAAATAGACATTTCACCAAAGAAGACATACAAATGGCCAAGAGGCACATGAAAAGATGATTGGGCTTCCCTGGTGGCGCAGTGGTTAAGAATCTGCCTGCCAATGCAGGGTACACGGGTTTGAGCCCTGGTCCGGAAAGATCCCACATGCTGTGGAGCAACTAAGTCCCTGTGCCACAACTACTGAGCCTGTGCTCTAGAGCCCATGAACCACAACTACTGAGCCCGCATGCCACAACTACTGAAGCCCATGCCTAGAGCCCCTGTTCTGCAACAAGAGAAGGCACCACAATGAGAAGCCCACACACTGCAACGAAGAGTAGCCCCCACTCACTGCAACTAGAGAAAGCCCATGCACAGCAACAAAGACCCAACACAGCCAAAAATAAATAAATTAAATAAATAAATAAATAATAAAAATAAAAATTACCTTAAAAAAAAAAGAAAAGATGCTCAACATCACTAATTATTAGAGAAATGCAAATCAAAACTACAATGAGGTATCACCTCACACCTGTCAGAATGGCCATTAACAAATCTAGAAACAATAAATGCTGGAAAGGGTGTGGTGAAAAGGGAACCCTTTTGCACTGTTGGTGGGAATGTAAATTGATACAACCACTATGGAGAACAGTATGGAGGTTCCTTAAAAAACTAAAAATAGAGCTACAATATGATCCAGCAATGCCACTACTGGGCATATACCCTGAGAAAACCATAATTCAAAAAGAGACATGTACCAAAATGTCCATTGCAGCACTATTTAGATTAGCCAGGACATGGAAGCAACCTAAATGTAAATCGACAGATGAATGGATAAAAAAGATGTGGCACATATATACAATAGAATATTACCCAGCCATAAAAAGAAACGAAATTGAGTTATTTGTAGTTAGGTGGATGGACCTAGAGTCTGTCATACATAGTGAGGTAAGTCAGAAAGAGAAAAACAAATACCATATGCTAACGCATATATATGGAATCTGAGAAAAAAAAAAAAAAGGTACTGATGAACCTAGTGTCAGGGCAGGAATAAAGACGTAGACGTAGAGAATGGACTTGAGGACATGGGGTGGGGAGGGGGAAGCTGGGGCAAAGTGAGAGTAGCATCGACATATATACACTACCAAATGTAAAATAGATAGCTAGTGGGAAGCAGCAGCATAGCACAGGGAGGTCAGCTCGGTGCTTTGTGACCACCTAGAGGGGTGGGATAGGGGCAGTGGGGAGAAGCTCCAGAGGGAGGGGATATGGAGACATATGTATGCATATGGCTGATTCACTTTGTTGTACAACAGAAACTAACACAGTATTGTGAAGCAATTATACTCTAATAAAGATCTATTAAAAAAAAAGAAATTTCTCTTTTTGGTCTCTTTTATATCTGGCAACTTGAATGGCATCTCCAACTTTGGTCAAATGTTTATAAGAATCTCTTTTGCTCAGGAAGTTAGGATGCATTCCCGTTACATGATTAAAAGTAAATATGGGAACTTTCCTCGTGGCACAGTGGTTAAGACTCCGAGCTCCCAATGCAGAGGGCCCGGGTTTGACCCCTGGTCAGGGAACTAGATCCCATATGCATGCTGCAACTAAGAGTTCACACGCCACAACTAAGGAGCCCGCCTGCCACAACTAAGACCTGATGCAACCAAATAAATTAATAAATAAATAAAAATAAATTAAAAAATAAAAAGTAAATATGACTGTGTCTATTCTAGTTCAGTACGTACTCCAGAAGAAAACATGGCTTCTTTTCCCACTAGATCATCTAGTAGATAATGCTCATCATGGTGGACAATAAGATTACAAAACCAAATCTCAAATCCAAAATACATTCATGTATACATACATACATGTATGTGTGTGTACATCTGTGTGTGTGTGTGTGTGTGTGAAAAATAAAAGGCTATTTTTAAACCTTTTTTCCTTATTTTGACCTGTTCTTCTCAGAACAATAGACTCCACCATTCTTATTCTCAGAGGCATTTGACCCTTTCATGTCCCAACTGAGTGTGGTATTATTACAAAAGACATCATATTAAGTACAAGTGGCTTAGCCTTAGTTTCCCTTCCTAAGAAGTAGTAGATTCAATTAAACTTTTTAAAGATTTCCCTTTCTAAAAGTATGTGTTTGAAAAGGGAGGAATTGCAGGTAGGGAGAGCTCCAGTTTGTATATAATACACGTGCAAAAACCTTACACCAACTGTGTGAACATGAGTAAGACTGAACAGACATTTGAAAATTTACCAACATTGCACTACCTTATCTTGTGATTTATATTAAGGTAAGGAAGACAAGTCAGTGCTTATTCTCATTACCAACAATCCTAAAAAGTTATTAATCCTAAATCTGACCTTAGGACTAAAGGAGCTACTTCTTTTATGCTGTCAGTACAAAACTGGAGTCATGAGGACGTCTAAGTGTGATTCTAGAGATAGAAAATTGGCTAACTTTGACCACAAGAAACAGACTTTAGTGAACTGTGCTGTAAAATCCCTTCTCCTTCTCCTTCTCCCTTTCCTTCTTCTTCTTCAGGAACAGAGGCAGAAATGGCAGTGATATGAAGCTTTTAGTTTAAATAAGGATTGGCAAACTCTGATCCATGAATCAGATCTGATCCTCTGCCTATTTTCGTATAGTCTGTGAGCTAAGAATGTTTTTAAATGGTTGAGATTAATCCAAAAGAATAATGACATTTCATGACACATGAAATTCAAATTTCAGTATTTATAAATAAAGTAATATTGGAACAGCCACATTCATTTGTTTATGTATCATATATCATTGCTTTCATGCTATATTGGCAAAGTTAAGTAGCTGCAACAGAGACCGTATATAATACTCTCATCACTTCACACGCCTGCTCTGTGCACTACAAATCACAGTGATGTAATTATAACTCAACAGCATTTCAAATGCCATGCATATTGCTGTACCACGACATGATTTTTATGAATTGCCAGTGTGTATCTATCATGTCAACACAAGAAGAGAAAACTGCACTTTGAAAACTATACTTTTAAGGCACAATGGAGTATGGATTATTTTATTATTGAGTTAGATGCTGAAGAATGGTGTTTATTATGAAGTGACACTATAGCTGTACTAAAATAATACAATATACATCAACATTACCAGACCAAGCATTCTATACACATATAGTGTATAGTTGGACAAATTTACCAAGCTTGTGAAAGTTTCTTGAACAAGAAGAACTGCCCTCAATCAGTATTATTGAATACTGAATAGCTTTGGATGGTAGCTTTTGCTGCAGCCTTGATAACGTCTCTTAATGAATTAAATCTAAAGTTACGAGGCAATACAGAGTTTATATGTGAAACTTATACTGCAGCAAAGACATTTGGACAACTAATGTTTTCTTGAGTGACAAATAATTTTAAGCTGCCTTATACACATCATGTGTTGGCAAAAGCTAAAACAAGAGTCAAGATTTTTATCCCCATACAAATTTACAGTGAGTACATTTTTGGGGCTCAAACTACAGTTCCAGCAGCATTTTTCAGATGTTGATTGATGCAAGTGGAAAAGAAATTTCATCATTTCAAAACCATCTAACTGTACAATTGAGAAGATTTCACCTAACTGTCAATTGGAAGTGATTAATCTGAAGTGTATTGACATACTAAAAGGCAAATATCAGAAGAGGAATCTCACAGAATCTTGTTAATGTATTTCAAATTTTAAATATGATTAAAATCATATGCTGGTGGATTGATAACAGTATTTGGCAGTATTATCTCTGTGAAAAGACATTTTGAAAGATGAAATACTTTATAAAATCTCATTACAGATAACATTAACAGATGAATATTTATAATTGATTCTGATGACTGGGGACACTAACTTCAAACTCCAATGAAGCAAAAGCTTATACCCCTTCCTCAAAAAAGAGAATTCCATTTTTTTATTTACAGTCCTGTATTACAAAATATTATTTTGTAGTTCTCAAAATAATTTGACTACTGGAGTACTCAATTACAATCATAATATGCATTCATCAATTTAAAAATATGTAGAAATTTGTTTTCTTTCTTATTATATAACTACCTACACACTATCCTTAATTTTTCACTTGGCTCACAAACTTTAAAATATTTATTATCTGGGCCTTTACAGAAAAATTTGCTGACCTCTGATCTAAATGAAGTAAATCTGAATTCTGGTTCCACCAGCAGAACATAGAAGAAACTGATGGCAGGAAGAAGGTGCTGGAGGCCACTGACCCCTGGGGTTGGGATGATTCCTGTCTTAAGGACTGCAGGGAAAGAGATTGGCTGCAAGGGTCATATCTGAGATTTTCTTCTCTCAAAGAGAGCAGAGGCTAGCATAAGAATTAATTATCCTATTGTCAGAATTAGCCAGGTGTCTTTGAGAATCTTTGACCACAAGACCTTTAGGAAAGACTGGACCAAGGTTAAATTTTTTAATTTGCACAAATAAAACATTATTTTATTTCCCAACGTTGCTAAAACCAGACCCTGCTTATGCATACATAGAGAAAATTCTGAAGGGTACCCACCAACATGTTAATATTGGTTCTCTCTGGGTCACAGGCTTATAGGTTATTTTACTATTTTCTTTTCTCTAATCTTTTTTTCCCCTGATCTTTCTACAGTGGATATTTGTTATTTTACTCTTTCACTTGTCTTTTATATTTCTTCCTTGATGTTTCCACAGTGATTATATTTTATTTTAAAATTCATACTTTAAAAAATTACTCCACTTTAAAGGTATTTTCTTATTTATTAATGTTCCAAAATCATCCTGGGAGAGGACAAATTTTTACTATTTATTTTCAGATTACTTATGAGGAAAAAAGGTTGTAGTTGAAAGAAAGATCAGTAAGCTAGCTAAGTGTTTCCTCTGTAAACCCTTTCATTTTTTTTCTTCAAGAAAACAAAATTAAAAAAAAAAAAAAATTAAAGGAATGCCCACATACAGAATAGGAAATAATGTTCCTAAGTAACTGAATATACTCATATCATTAACGAACACGGAAGGCACCATTGTTGGTAAAAGAAACACGAGCTTTTTTTTCTTAAAAAAATAAAGTATACATAAGGCAGTATAGAGAAAAGGAATGAACAGGTTTCTTGTCATGACATTGAAAAAAAAAAAAACTTTTTAAATAGAATGCAAAATTACTTTTTTGTGCATCGGTAAAAATTGTCTTATATTTTTAAAAAATCTAATCCTTTTACATTATCTCAAGTTATTCACAGCCCCGACCATTATGAATTCCTCTCAGACTGTGATTTCATGATGTGTTAAATGTCTTTAACATGCTAACTGTGAGCCTGAGAAAGCATCAGGTTCTGGAAGAAGTTAGTTGTCCTAGACACCCAGCAGCAGGGCCAGTTTAATCACACTGTCACACCCCAGAATACTGAGATACTATCACTGTTCCTGCCAATGACTTTCTGTTTGTTTCCATAGAGTTATATATTTATAGGAAAACTGTGTGTTTTTCTAAACAGATGTTTGTGTTTGTTTACTCTGTTGACATAGAAAACACTTAGAAATTTTGGATAATTTCTATGATAAGAGATGACATTGACCAATGTAAGTATTAAAGCCCACTATAGCTGCCTAATAAATTTCATGTATAAAATCACAAGTTTACTTTTTCTGAAACTAATGTCAACTCTTCACGTCTTCTTACTAGCCTCTAACATTTTCAAAAAGAAATAAGGAAGATCTAGAGAAAATCAGAACAGGGACTATTAAAATATTTTTTCACTTCATTTTCCAACATTTCAGGAAAAAAGAAAAAAGAAAGAAAGACTCTGTACAGACCAGTGTGAAAAAATTATGTCTTGTCTGAACATAACCAGGCCAGGAAAATAACCACTTTTCACTTAGTATTGATACTTGTTTGCAAGTTCAGTATCAAAAAGATGATATTTACCATTCCTAGGTTCTTCAAAGATATAGAGGATAAAGGAAGAGTTTTTATAATAATGTCTTTAGAATATATTTTCATGTGAAGGGAGCATAGAATCACCAGTCGTTCTTTTTGTCAGCATACCTCTGGGAGGTACATTAGGATTAAGTCTACTCTAATCACCATTTTTTAGCTGACAAAGGTGGGTTTTGAACTAATGTGTTCAAACATGAAGTTTGCTCACGTATGAAAAAAGAAAAAGACAAGATCAAGTCAAACTAGTCTTTATCACTAGTCTGGCAATCAATCACATGCCTTCCGCGGAAAGGTGTTAGTTTTCCATACAAAGTATTTGCTTTGATATACCTTATAGAAATACAAGATGTGCGTTGAAAATAGCCTGTCTTCCTTCATTTTCTTGGGTTCATAACTTTTAAAAAGTAGCTCACTTTTTTTAAAAGTGTGATTTCTTTATCACATTTTATGTCATTATTCTACAAATTAAGTCTTTCCTTTCTGTTGAAAGGTACAAAAATAAAAATCAAATAATAGTCACAGAAAGGAGGTTCCCCTGAGGATAAGAAATATATTCCAAATTCTATTTGCTTATTAAATATTTTGCTGTGCTTCATAAAATACCTAAAGAATTTTAGCTTATCCAATTATTATTTCTTTAAAGGGTACCTTCTGGAATATGGAGTTTAAATAGTTATTTACACTAAATAGTAAAGAGAAGGTTACATACCTCAAGTAGGTTTAGCTTACAATTTAAAATCATCACTCAAAGCACTTAAACACCAAATTTGCCATGGTGGGGGCAGCATCCCCAGGTAGCATGAAAGACAAGGCTGTAAAAAAAAAAGTGAGAGGGAAGGACATATGACAGTAGGTCCAGGACAGAGGAATCCCTTTCTTAGGGCACTTTTGTTCAGTGAAGCCAAGGGGGAAAGGGCTACAAAGATGATGATCTGGATCCCTGGTAGCAGAAATTTACTTGGCAAAGTTTTTATTAAAACCAGAATTGGTAAAGGCTTCCACTTTATTTCTCCCAATATCCAATCAACTACTAAATCCTGGTGGCTCTTCATTAACAATTTCTCTTGGACACATTGACTAAATATATAAATGCATTATTTAATACATGGATAAATGAATGAACAAACGAATGAATGAGGTACAGCAGGGAAAGGTCTTTTCACTTATTATCTCTCAGGTGAGATGCTGCATCCTGATTCCTGGGAGATCTCTCCAAACACAACAAGGTCACTGGGTGAGCCCAAAAATCATCATGCAATTCTGCAAAAGGGACATGGAATCAAGCTCCGTATCAAGACCTTCATTTAAAGGACAGGAAGGTATTTTGAAAAGTTAGGATAGAAGAGAATGTTGAAACTCACAACCTAGTTAGTAACTCCAGCTTATCCTTGGCACACAAAACATCATGTCTTGCTGGTGACATGACTCCACTGTAAGGGCCACCCCCAGAGGGCAAGTGGCATTGAGCTTCCTAAAAAACTTCCTAGGCAACCAGGATTATGTCTGTGGGCCTGCATGTGACCACAGGCGGATAGAGTGGCAGGAGGGCGGAGAAGGAAAAAGCAGGAGATTCAAGGCAGAAACCAGCCAAATTCATCTAACTTCAGCCACTCTTCTCATTTTTCAATGTAGCTTAGGCTATATTTTTAAATTATTATGCCATTATTATTACTGTGTTTTATAATTTGTTAAGTGCCTACGGAATTTATGTTGGCATATAAAAGTCCTTTTCTTCCTTTTGACGCACAACTAATTTGTTGACCATTTGACCACACACAAACTGCTAAGTAGCAATCTTTTTTAAAAGATCTTGAGCTATCTTCTACTCAGCTGAAAGCAAGAAGAAATAGGGAATCTTCTGAAAACTTCATAATACTTTCACATGAGTTGGAGACCTAAGGGGTTTAGATAATTCAGATATATGCACAGACGTGGGTGCTTGTCAAATTCAAGCCTTTTCAGTTTTTCTCTTTAGTTTTTATGGTATCAGTTACAGAAAACTGTTTAACCTCCAGGCAGGACCTGGATATTTCATATTTCTCTCAGTTGGAAATTAGAAAAAGGAAAACATTCCATATGAAAGACATTTTTGAAAGACAAGTATACAGAAATATTTTCTCTAATAATATCTGTTTTATATAGAAAATATCCTAAGAAAGGTAAAGCAAGTTTTGTTGGGACACCTAGTATGACATGCATGATAATGTTCTTTCTGGTTTATTTCACAATGCTGTGCTTTGCTAAAACAATGTTTACCTTGATTTTGGGTTTCTCTTCTTGTCTTCCTCTTCATGGCTTGGCTTTAGCTTTTAAACTAAAAACAAAAATAAATGAAGGCAGAGAAAAATTTTTACAAGCAAGTGTCTTACAAGAAATAACTGTAGTCTCATAAAGTTTTATCTTTCTTGATTTGTTGCAATTTGAGATGTAATAAAAACGTAAGGCAAGCTTTAACATCATGTCCTTTAATCTAAATACAGTACTTTCTTGCCCACCATATCAGTGGAACTTACACATTTTAAAATTTTAGGACATGAAAGTTTTCTAAAATCTTAGTACTGCCAGTCTCTGCTAGGATTCCACTTATAAGTTTTTCAGAGGAAGAGAGACACGTAGGAAGCTTGGCATCACTTCTAATGTTACCAAATTAGACAGTGTGTGACAATGTCTAATTTTTCAATAAATACCATTTCAACAAACACCAAACTTGAAGATAATTGCACTGAAATCTGAAGTACAATATTCCATATCAGGTCAGAAATTGTACATAGAGTCTTGATATTAAAAAAATGTAACATTTCAGTTTCAAATATATTTTAAGGCTAAGATTTAAACATACTCTGAGCACTTAATATCAAATTATGGAAAACAGCATGCTAGGTTTCAATTTTTCCAAGTAAGCATGTAGTCTGGAAACACTAAACAAGAATATTTTGTCTCCTTGAAATGTATTATGTTTTTAAATCAAAGACTCATTTTTAACAAAAATGATACTCTGCCCCTGACAGTAGAGGGGAGGGTGTTTAATAGTCACTCTTCTGTGGGAAACATTAAGACAAAAATATTAGAAATTGCTTAACATGCCAAGCTAATGTTTAGTAGTTTTCTGAAAGGTCTGTGAAGCATCTACAAATATTTCTATAAACAAACTAATTTTTAAATTGAAAAAATCTTGCTCGCATACTAGGGAGAATTTGAATGGTCTATGAAACTTGTTAGGTCTTTGGAAACTAGCTGTTTCTTGGCTAAAAAACAATAGGCCCCTCGAGGTCATTTCTTCCAACTGAGTCACTAACTCAAGGGCAAAGCTTGATGTTTAAATGCTAGTGGAGACATAGCCCTCTGACTGTGATCCTTATTTTCATGATGCAGTATCATGTTTTGAATACTCCTCTTCTAATGATATTCAAATCATGTTTACTTATCACAATCTGGGAGCTTCTAATTTGCAAACACTACATCTAATTTCAGCCTTATATCTCCCCAAGGATCGCCATACAGCAGAGGCTAATCCAATGTTTATCAGTTGAATTCATCTAAGATGGGTTTTCTCCTTTCCTAATAATTTCACATTGTGACTTCTACCTGTTTTCTTTGTGGTGCGTCTGCATTAGACCACTGCTTGCTGATTTTTGCACCACGTAAGAGGAGCAAGATAGTACTACAATTGCCTACTCGATTCTGAGCCTGAAGTGAATAAACAGTAAAATTTTGGAAAGCTCCAGGAAGGGATAGGAGTCAGAAGGAATGTGCTGTTAGGCATTTTTCTGTCTACTGGGGGATTTGGTGCAATAGAAGAAAACACCGGTGTAGAGGTAAAATGGGCTCATTTTCAAACTGCCGCCATTCCCTAAAAGTGATAACTTTTCACTGGGCTTTGGTTTGTCACCTGTAAAATGTGAAGAGTAAGATTTACCCATTGGGATATTGGGAAGATAAAATGTTACATGTAAAGCATTCAAGATAATGCTATACACACAAATGGTAACTATTAAAATTTGAGCTAGAAAGATTATGGTGCTACAAAATAAGAAATTTTCTTTTGTAGGTCACATTCCTAGCTAGAAGTGGCTCAACCTGTCAAAAGAGGTTTCCAAGTGCTCCCTCTTACTTCATCAATATGTGCAGAAGGCTGACCCCATCCAGAGAATTCAGTTGCCATTGAGAAGACAGCTGAGAGCTCAATCATTGCATATAGTACCTCCCTGCCCTTCCCAGGTTGGTGAGCCATGTCAGAAGCTGCATTTCTGGTAAACATGTTAGAAACAAGCAGCATCCCTTTGAGTCAATCAATAAAGATAAAGTCCTTAGAAATCTCTCTGACAAAAGACAAAGAGTCACACATTGGCCTACAAAATAAAATTTCATCATAAAAGCAGGTGTGCTTCCTTGTATACAACTCCTTGAATATAGTTCCTCTCAATTGAAGATCTATGAAGTAAGGAGACAAATTATATACCCCCTGTACTAATCAGGGTTCTCATGAGAAACAGAACCAATAGGATCTTATGTGTATATATGTATATGCTCAGGAGTTCCAGAGGCCTGTCTTAATTTTATACTGTCTTTATCTTGTAGCTGAAGCTGATACAATGACTTTTAAAACTTTATGGTCTTTCTTCTTATTAATTCAATTTCCACTCAGATAAAACCCAGACCAACATATTTCTTTGAGACAGTCCCTCTCAGTCTTGGGCTCCCTGGGCTGGAGATGTAAGTTTGTGTATCATCAATGTAATAGATAGTAATTGAAGCTATGGGTGTGGATGAAACTGCTTGGAGTGACAGAATAGAGATTAGAAGAGTGCTTATGATCAAAACTATGCTGTCCAAAAAAAAAAAAAAAATTTAACAAAAGTAAAAAGTAAAGACAAACTAGGTCATTTGTTTTTGCAATGACTATGATAGGCTAAGATTTGACAGCCTTAATACATAAAATATTCTTATAAATAAAATTAAAATTATTAACATATCAGAAGAAAAATGGTCAAAAGGATAGATAAATAGATAGACAGATAGATGATAGATCGCCAGACAATGAAATGCAAAGTCCCTTAACAAGCTATCAATGACTCGCAAATAAATTTTTTTAAAAACTTAAAAAAAAATCAAATTGAAGATTGGGATTGACATATACACACTACTACATATAAAATAGATAATAATGAGGACCTACTCAATAGCACAGGGAACTCTACTCAATACTCTGCAATGGCCTACATGGGAAAAGAATCTAAAAAAGAGTGGATAGATGTATATGTATAACTGATTCATTTTGCTGTATACCTGAAACTAACACAACCTTGTAAATCAACTATATCCCAATAAAAATTTTTTAAAATTAAAAAAAATCAAGTTGGAAAAGATTCTTTTGAAGTATTGAACTCAAAGTTAGGACAGGTGAGAATAGATTGACACACATATACTACTAGTGGGGTTGTATTTTGATACAAGAGGGCAATATTTGAGCAATACGTAGACATTTAGAAAGTTTATTTACTTAGTAATTTCTAGGAAATAAATTTTAAAAGGTAGTTAAATATTTATGTGTGAGAATGTTCATTGAAGCACCATTTTTGTACAAGAATGATAGATAAAGTATAATTTTAACAACAAAAAAAATCAGGAACAATCAACATTTCCAACAATAGAGGAATGATTAAGTATATTGTGAGACATACATAGGATTAAGAATTTAACAGCTAATAACAATTATGCTTTAATGAAATAGAAGCATGATCACAATATGATGATAATTGAGGAAAGCAAGACATAAAACTGTGTAAAATATGATTCCAATTTAATTTAAAATATATACATGTTAAAATTCAGAAGGAGATACATCAAAATGTTAACACCATTTATCTGTGTGATGCAGTTATGAATGCTTTCTATTTTCTCCTTTATTCTATCTAGTTTTCTCTTTCATTTTCCCACAATAAGCATAAATTACTTTACTAAACAGAAAACAGTAAAAACAATAAAAATGAGCCCAAAACATGTGATATTTAAAGGCTTTTCTTTGCCCAATTGCACAAGCAAAAACTAAGTGCTTAGCAGTAAAGGCCCTATAGAAAAAGTAGACATCCTAACACAGATGGCGGGATAAAAATGCAATATGGCGAGCGCAGAAAGAGATTCAGACTGAATCAAAACAGAGACAATTCCCGTAGAGGGGTGGTTTTCTAAAAATTTGGCACAGAAACCACTTATCTGTACTAGATCTTGCCCAGAAGCATTAAAAGGAAAACAAACAGAGCTGCTCCGGCTGAAGACAGAGACGGGGCGGGGGCAAAGCTCTGGTGCCTGCACCCTGGATCCCCACTCTCTGCCTTCCCCAGCAGACTCTGCAGAGGCATGAGGTCTAAGAAACACTGAAAATCAAGAAAATCATCTTATACTAAAGTTTCTCATCAACTACTCCCTAATAAATGTGACCTGGAAACGATCAGAATATGCTGTATAATCGTAATGATTGACTACGTATTACAATATAAGAAAACTTACTCAGTTCTCGTAACAGGATAGGTTTGTTCCCTATTTCTCCACAAATTCATCAGCCCTCTCTATTAAAGTCTTCTTTAAAAAATATTATTCTAGGTATTAACATCTATAGGTACTTGGCCTGGAAGGATTCTACCTGCTCTTCAGTTATCCAGAGCAATAAACAGAAAAAAAAGAAAGATAAAGAAATGTGAGCGTATCTGAAAAGGACTGTGGCATTGAGAGGCTGGGTCGGTTTTGGCTTGATCACCCTTGGCTGTGCTTAATGCCAAAGGGAAAAGAATCCTCCCCTGTGCCTTGGCCACGCTGAAGCCTGAACAGGGACAGAATGACGGCTGCAGCAAAATGGCCTCAGCCCAGCAACACTGTAGCAAAGGTGCGTTTAAACTAGCAACTGCAGCTGCGGTGAGCAGTGCCTGGAGACCGCTGAAGCATTTCGACAGGTTTTATTTATTGAATCTACTTAAAACTTTTCAGAAATTTCAACAGGTTGCCTTTCCTCACTCAGATGCCAGTGGCTGCAGTGAAGATGAATGGGGACGTCTCTTCTGACTGTGTGAAAAACTATAGCACAAAAACACATTCTAGAACTATACTGCCCAGGGTGACCATCAGCCACATGTGACATTAAGCTCTTAAAATGTGGCTAGTCTGAACTGAGACGTACTGTAAGTGTAAAGGACACACCAGATTTCAAAGTACAGAAAAAGAATGTAAAATATTTCACTAATAATTTTTCATATTGATTACATGTTAAAATCATTTATTTTTGATATGTTAAGTTAAAATATATTACTAAAGTTATTTGCATCTGTTTCTCTTACTTTTTTTAGTGTGAATACTAGAAAATTTTAAATTACTTCTTGGCTCACATTTATGACTGACATTAAATTTCCAGTGGACAGCACAGTTACAGAACAAACAGAATTGGGGCTGAAGTTGTTAGTACCTCTGTTCTTATTTGGGATTTTTGTTTTTGTTTTTGTTTTTTTTTTTTGTGGGGAGGGAGAGGAGAGGATTCCTTTTTCTATGGATGAAAAGAGAGAAAACAGCCCTGTCCTTTTGAGTCCTTGCTGTATCAATTGGGGTTTGAGTTTCTTTGCGGAAGCAGGAAATACCAGTTACATTCCATAATAAATGAGGGAGATGTGGACTAACCCAAAAGCGCACTCAGAATGAGCCTTCTGTTGGCTTGTGCAATGTTTAAGAACTATGTTAAGTCCATCGCTCACTCTGATTCTGTTTTGTTGCCAACATGAAAAGGAGAAAGTTATCTAAACAGATTTTTTTAAAGGAATGTGAGTATTGACCATCAAAATGAGCTCAGGAATGCTCTACATAATAAGAGCTTGTCTTAACTTTTACTCAGGGATATGTCCTCTTATATTTAGGTCTAAACCTTTATGCAGAACACTTTTCTGTGAAATTGAACATTAGTCTTCTGAAGCCCATGAATTCGAAAATAACATTAAGTTATATATTCCTCCAAGTATCTTCATTCATCATTTAAATATATTTTGAGAGTCTGAGTAACATAACAGTAGATTCTAAGATGGAGTTTACATTACACAGTCTCATACTTTCAAGGGCCTTAGTATTTTCATTTGTTTATTCAACAGATATTTCTTGAGCACTAACTATGTGCCAGGCACTCTTTCAGGCATTAGGTGCAATGGGAATAAAAAAGAGAATAAGATCACTGACCTCCTAGAAATCACAGTCCCGTGTGGGAAGTGGATCTTTATCAAATAATCATGTGTGAGTGTTCTGAGAAGCACAAAGGAGGAGCGTAGCTCCTCCAGATACAATAGGAGGAGTGAGACCCTAAATCCAAATAACTACCCAAAAGCCAGTGTATTTGATGTGAAGTATGTGAGGAGAACAAATGTAACTGGGATACCTAATATATCCCAGCTACATTATCTAGACATCATAATCACCTATTATCTAGACATGGCTAATTAAGCAAAGCAAGATTTAATTTCAGAGAATGGCCAGGACTTAAGAATAAACTCATCCATTAGGGCCAAAATGTAGGTTGGTGGGGGGCAGGCCCAGTCAAAAACAGCAGAAGGAACTACTTGGCTATATTGACAGGCTTGTCGTCACCCTCCAGGAAATCCATGATATACAAAGACTGGGCTTCCATACTGGCAGAGACCCTTCTGTCGATCTAAATAACAAGGCAGGACACCACTACAAAAACTTAAACCATAGGTCTGGCGACCAAGTCCCGGTGACTGGGCATGCAGAATGTAGGGGGATGGGGTGTGGAAGGGGAGAGAAATGATTAGACTTAAAAACCCAGCCACAGGAGTTTGCTATCAGAATACTGAGTAACAATTTTGACTTGGAGAACAGTGGCCAGTACTAGCCATGATCTGGATTACATTAGTAAGTGTGAGCAATGTTAGAACACCGTGACCAAGGTCAGTCTGTCAAGGAACATTGCTCAGTGCCAAGTTCCCCAGTTTAGAAGACGAGGTAGGGACAGGGGGTCCCTGGTGTTTTCTGCTTTAGGTCAGTATTGCCCCCAAGTGATTTTGATACACTTCAAGAAAAATTTCTCATTAGGTTCAAATATCTCCTAGATAGATATATTTTTGTGTGTGCAGTTGGGTGAGGGACTGGATTAGGAATATATACTTCAGCGGAGACTTCTCAGTGATTCTGATATGCACCCATCCCTAGATAAGTACAACTGCTCTAGGAACTAAGGGGGAGAATGATTAGTGATCTTACCATCATAAAATTAGAAAGGCAATGACAGGGGGCAGGCAATGACAGACAGAAAAGATACATGTCATGATCATGAGCAAGTTTGTAAGAAGAAGATGGTACTTTAAATAGGCTTTGAAAGAAAATCATGATTCAGAAAGTTGGAGGTGATAAGAATAACATGTGTAATAACTGTTTAGCCATTTAAATTCATATAAAATGTGTAATATCCAATATATGAATATATTCGTATTGTATAATATACAATACAGAGTTTATAGTTTTAATATATAAATCAAGGCTGTAAAAATATATATTCTTCTAGTCTCTAAATATATGCAGTTGACCCTTGAACACCACGGGAGTTAGGGGGGCCAACCTTCAAAAATCCACATATAATTTATAGTCGGCCCTCTGTATCCTTGGTTCCTCTGTATCCACGTTTCCTCATAATTCAACGTTCTGCATCCCCAGATTCAATCAACCATGGATCATGTAGTACTGTAGTATTTACTATTGAAAAAAATCCGCATTTTTTTCAATAGTTTTGAATTACCTGCGTAATTCAAAACTGTGTGGTTTAAGGGCCAACTGTATTCTCTATACCTTGTATATCTTGCTTACCAAGTATTCAAATTTTAGTAAAATTCATTCATCAAGTCATTCTATGATTTTAAAATCATTAGTGTAATTTTTGGTTGACAGAGCTAAATGATGCTCCTTTCTTAGCTGAGATTTTACATATAAAGTTCTTCCAAAGACTTCTCCATTAAAATGAATCTCTCTCCAACCACCATCAAATAATAGCAAAAGAGAGTGGCCCTTTTTCATAACTTTATTGATAGAAGTTGGAAAGCCAGAGGAGGAGAAAAAAAAAAAAAGGATGAGAGGGAAAGAGTGTATTAATCATGTTTCTAGTTTCTGTAAACTTGATGATTTAAAATCTGCCTTACGTGCACGTACCAGAGATACCTTATTCCAAACAACCTGGTAATTTCGCTGAGTCACTTGCCTTGGCCTCCTTTGCTTTTTTCCCCCTCAGGAGGAATCATCCTCCCAGGGCCACTCTTTTCAAATACAAACCAACCAATTCAGAGTCTACACTTCTCACCACCTCCCTTATTAGGCTCTCACACTCCTGGCCACAGCCCACCAGCCCTAATCACTTCAGGGCCAGATGTGAGACAGCTGGGACAGCCCCTATGCTCCAAAGTCCACTGAAATGATTCAGACTAGTCAATCCCAAACCTGTTTACCCTGCCTATGGAAAACATGATAAAGGCTCTTGCCCACAGTTTTTTCGCTCTGCCTCCTGACTGCCTGGTGCTTCCTTGTGGCCCTCAGTGGCATGACCTGTATTCTCTCACTTGGGATCTGTGTGTATAATAATAATTTTTTCCAATGGCCATTGTCTCCTGATATGTTGGCCTTACCATCCTAAATAATAATAACTCCTATTAAAACAAAAGAGAGGTAGGGGGAGGGGACAAGGGGGGTGGTTATTGGCCAATTCTAGTTACCTGAGTTAAGAATCTGAATGTTTTCTCTGCTTTGTTCCACGCAAGCAGGGCGAGATGGTTGCCTCTCTGAAAAGTCCAGTCAGGAAACAACTGGTGCTGGGATGGAGACAGCTGGTTGAAGCCCAGTTAATAAGCAGGACAAACGCAAGACAGGAAAGAAGAGGTAAAGAGAAAGGGCAATTGCTTCCAGACTCAGCCAGCACCAGTGCTTGGAAGAGTTGTAGGAGCAGACAGGGGCAAGGATGGGAGGGCCAGGGTATCTTGAGGTTCCTCCACGGGGAGAACTGGCCATGAGCAGTAGGGAGGGGACAGAGGAAGGGTCTCATGGTTACTGCTTGCATTTCACATTCTTTTGACCTTTGAAAGGGATCCCAGGAGATCCCCTTCTCATAAACCTCTGCACATGGTGCAGGGATGGTCAGTACCACCAGGGAAGAGTTTTCCAGTAAAGCAAAGTGTCCCAATCATACTTGAGTGATTTAAGCCCCACTTGTGCTGTCTGTGCCCCAGGCTTCTCCCAAACTATTCAGCCGTCACCAAGCTTCTCCTCAGTGTGACTGTGTGATTTCCCTTCTCCCAACCAGGGACATTTGAACCCAAAAGAAATTCCTCAACACCTGAAATAAATAACAGGATCTCTTCAATGGGCCTTCCAGTTCTGTGCTCCAGTGCCCAGACCAGAACAATTTTTAAAAATCTTGGAATCACAGTGGCGTGTGGTTTCTGAGAAAAACCACATGTGCTGAAATTCATTAATTAATTTTAGAACTTATCACATTCACATTTACTACTATACCATTTCCCAACCGGTAGAAAAATATTTCAATATTTAACAAGTAGTGTGGCTGTTTTGACATGTGCTCCCTGAGTATAAGCCCTGGTTTATTATATTTAAGACAAACTCAGCACTCCAAAGAGAGAAACCTTTCATAAACCCAACCAAAGAGATTTTAAATAAAAGATTTGTACATACTTACAGAGACAAACAAATCATGTGTCTATACACACACACACACACACACACACACACACACATTAAACTGACACTACTTTAAATGTATCCTGTATTTCTGAATATAGAAATCTCTTTCTTTTCACAGGTTTGCCATTTTGCAGTCCCAGTGTTAGAGGTTCTCCATGCCAACAGGAGTACTCTTCCTTGCAGCATGAAAGGCTCTTTGTTATTGTGTTCTTGTGCTACTTTCCCATTCAGCATTTTGCAGAATCCCACAGTTATTCTCCACACTATCACAAATAAAAAGAAAGCAAATGGAGCTTCAGAAATTTGGTACAATTGGTAGAAAGGGAGAGAGGAATTTGTAATAATTTTATGTTATAATATCATGAATTCTTTTACTTAGAAAGAATTCAAGGTCATGTCTTCCAAAATAATGAGGGTTTCTGTGAATGTTAGCAATGCTCTTTGAGATCCTCTACCTAAAATTAAATGCAGTCCCACAACTCCTTAGGGACTTCCAGGCCGCTCTAGAAAGGCTCCAGAGTGCATGAGTACCTGAGCTGCATCAGGGTAGAAGACATCTGTTTCCCACTCCCTAACACCCTTTGTTTGGTAACAGTACCATAATGTGCCTTTAGGGAATCTCTTCACTCTCGCTTTCAGTCCATTCGTTATAGGTGAGGCTAACCTTGGACCCTGGTGCTGGAAGTGAGCTCCTGACCCCAAGCCAAATGTATACTATGCAATCTCAGGACATTAACTGGAACTTTTGTAAGAGAGATTCTTCCTCTAAAGCTTCCCAGCTGGTAAAACATAAGTCTGAAACTTTCGGTGAACACGTTCACCATAACTTTGGAAAAGCTTCAGAATGAAGCCAGCACATAGGAAAGAAAGCAGAGTCAAAGATGGTGAGGTGGACACAGAGATGTGCCACTTATGTTTCTCCTCAGGGAATGACTGGATGCCCAGCTACAGGGAGTGTGGTCATCAGATGGTCCCCATCTGTCAGCTTCTTTAGAGTCTGCCTCAGCTACAGAGACCTGCCTCACCTGAGGTCATGCCCTTCATGGCTCAGCCCGCATTAGTGACTGAGCAAGGTTGCATACAAAGCCTGGCTATTTTGACCAATCTTGGGAAAGACCTCACAGTCAATACAGAGTATTAACTCAGCTGGTTGGTCGAGGTTTTGCAGGGCCTTCATCATAGTTTCATTTCTCCCTCTGCCTTTCCCTTCACAGGTAACAGCTTGCACTCTGAGCTCCATCTCAGCATCTGCATCTGGAGGACTCTACCTGTGGTAGGTAGAAGAATGGTAGGTAGAAGAAAACAGATGACTAATTATTTGGGAAACCAGGTATGACTGAAATAAATTCTCTCTCCAGACTTCCAGTAGATTGAGTCAATGAAGTCTCTAGCAATTGAAAGGTTCTTAGCAAAACAAGCTCTACAGACCATAACACAAAGTTCTCATGGGAAATTCTGATAAGTATCTGGTTGTACCTGGATATCCCATTTTTACATTTCTAACCACCAACTCTCTCGCTCTCTTCAAACTAATCTTGTAATTCATCTTAATCTTCTCAGGTTTATGAGAAATGAAATCTTGCCATCCAAATTACTGAAGACTACATAAATCATTAATGAAAGAAGGAGGACTTGAGTCCAGAAATGTCTTATTCCAAAGCCTACTGTGGGCAGCAAGGAAAAGATGTATTTAGGAAAGGGGAGTGAGTTTATTTCTAAGGTAAGGAACCATTTTGTCCAGGTATAGGGAGCCAAGAGGGGCAGAGATGGAGGAAATGAGATTATGAGCTAATATTCAGCCCTAATTTATATGTCTTTATATGTACTTCCATCCATGGCTTTTGTGTCTTTCCACTCTGTCCTATAGGGCTCCCATTCTATTAAGGGCAGATTTTATAGGTAGTTCCCCAAAGCATTTTCTCACCTCTTGCTCTACTAAAAACCTGCTGATATAATAATAACACAATGCTATTCTCTGCCATTTCCTATATAGTCTTCACTTCAATACCGCTCTAGACCTTGGCTGCAGGAGCCCCTACTCAGGGCACTAACAGTTAGAGGACCCCACTGGGCTCTCTCTCAGCTCTCCTTCTCCCAGTGGGGTGAGGAATCTATTGGGCCAAGTGACATGCTTGTGCTTACCCTTCCAGGCACACTCCAGGCTCCAGGGACCAGAGAATTTCATGTTCCCCGCATAGGCCACTTCCTCTGGCTATATTCCAGAAGTGCCAACACGACTGGTGCGTACAACTCTAGGTCCAAGAGGGTGGGTGGCCAGGAAGTGGTTGTTTGTTGAGAGTGTGGGCAGAAGTTACAAAAGTGGACTGAGATTGGGAAGAAAAAAAAGGGTGTGCTGTGTACCAGCAGCCGGCACAGAACTATAAGGAATTCCAGAATTCTAAATTGGAACTGAGCCAAGAGGTGAAGGGTAATTATTTTTTTAATTCCATTTATTCTTTATTGCTTCGAAATCATTGTATTGCCCTGCTCTTTTCATCTCTAATCATTTTAAGTCTCAGAATTACAGAAAATCAGCATTGTAAGTTCTCCTGAGGGGAATCATAGGTCTAAGGGACCCTTACTCTGTAGAAATCTGTGACATTAATTCGACTATACCCTTGCCACTGGCTAGAGCGCTTACTGCTCTCCTGTCTCCTAATGCAACTCAACAGAGTGACTGTTGAATACCATCTACATTACTGAGCACATACTACGTCAGACACCGAGAATTCAAATGATTAGGACATAGTTTCTGCTCTTGAGGAGTTCATAATCTAGTGTGTGTAGTATGTGTTTGTAGTGTAGTCTTTGTATTTGTGTGACAGAACCTACAAAACAATGGTTATAATAATATGTAACTATGAATGGCATGATTAATTAACTGTAATTAATTTATAATAATTTATAAATAATTTGGGGGAGGTAAGGTAGGAAGGGCTGGTAGGGGGAAGAACGGGCCTTGGATGGTTTCAGAGCAAAAGTAGCACTGCTTTGTTTTGTTTTGTTTTTTTAAATACTTATTTATTTATTTATTTATTTAATTTATTTTGGCTGTGCCAGGTCTTAGTTGTGGCATGCAGGATCTTAGTTCCAGCATGCATGTGGGATCTAGTTCCCAGATCAGGGATCAAACCCAGGCCCCCTGCACTGGGAGCATGGAGGTTTACCCACTGGACCACCGGGGAAATCCGGTAGCAGTGTTTAAAGCAACATGTTGTGCTCAAGGAATACCAAGTAGCTCTATTTTGGAAGGTCTTCAAATTTAAGAGGTTGAGAAAGGCATGATAATAACTAGTCAGAAAAGGCAGAGTCAAGTCACGGAGGACCTTGGATGCCCTTGTCTAATAAGGCATGGAGACTTTACCCTATAGATTGAGAAAAGAACATGAAGAGTTTTATACAGAAGAGGGACATGATCATATTTAAATTTTAGAAAGATTATTTGAGGGCAGAGGTGGATTCAGGGCAAGATTGATTCACAATCCTGGGTGAATCAAGGGTGACCACATCATTGTTGCCAAACAGGCATGCTTTGAGACTGTAAAAGGAGCACCGTGATCATCCCACTCAGAAAATAGGCATAAACTGGGACCGTCTCTGGAAAACTAGATGTATGTTTACATAATTTGAGGGGATTTAAGGACACTGGGACCATTTATGAAGTTTCTGAAATGATCTAAGTTGGAGACAAAGAAACTCCATGAAAGCAATAGCAATGGGGATAAAAAGGAGAGATGAATTTAAGAGATAGTTGGAAGATAAAACCAGGAATCTTTGATTAATGGTTGTAAGGATGAAGAAGAGGAGAGGTCCTCTGCTTTCAGCTCTGACATGTTTCAAGTCTGGAAGATGTCCCATTTGTCCTTACAACAAGAAAAAACTGAACAAACTGAAAATTAGTGACTTTTCTTGGCCCCATCAGAGAACTAAAGTCGCAAGGCAAACCTCCACCCCGAAATCTGGCAAGACAGAAGAATCCAGAGTCATAGCTAAGATATATTTATTGGGGGAAGAAGCCTCTGGAACCATAAACTAGTAGGAACAAAAATTGTAATTTTGATGAATTACTGGAGACTGAGTGTGGGCTAGCACGAGGGTGAGAAACTCTTTAACGGCACAGTCTTAGGGAGACCACCCACACTTCTATGGGTTCTGCTTCCAGAAATCCCACCAGGTTCTTTTTGTGAAAAGCCAAGAAAATCCCCTTATGGCTCTGGCAGGGGGAGGGGAAAAGCACAAATATGAAATAGGTGCAGAGCTCCACAGTGTTCTCTATAACAAAGGCCTATATTCAGAGGGAAAAAAAACTTTACCAGAACCTTATCCAACGAGTGGAAAGGACATTTTCCTCAACTCCTGCCCCTCTAGCCTTCCCGTCTGATATAAGGAGAGGAAAAAGGTGAAGAAACACCTATGAAGGTAACAGCCCAGGAACTCAAGCCCACTAAAAGACTGAGATTTATTCATAGGATTAGAGAATGCTTTCCCTTCCCATGTCTTACCACCACACCAACAAGGCTCCAGAGTAATACCAGTGGATTACAGGTTAAAGGGCTACAAGCTGCAGATTCTGTCCAAGGAAGAGTTCTTAGGGAAGCTCAAAGTCAACAAGAGAGACAAAATCAAGGGCACTAGAGGAAGCTGAAGCCTCTGACATCTACAACTAAAACAAGCAACATGGCCCAACCCAACTCCTAGCAGATGAACATAAAACTGCACACCAAAAGTTTATTTACTTCAATTCTTATTATACAATACATCATAGCTTTCAAAAATAAACTGCAAGGCATGCAAAAGGCAAAAAAAGAAAAAAGTTTCAAGAGACAAAGCAGCCTCAGAATGAGACCCAGATATGGCATAAACTTGGAATTTTCAGGCAGAAATTTTAAATATCTGTGGTTAATATATTAAAACGCTCTAATGGAAAAAGCAGAGAGTATGCAAGAACAGTTTGATGATGTGAGCAGAGAAGGAAACTCTAAGAAAGAAAACAAAAGGAAATTCTAAAAATCAAAAACAATATAACAGAAATGAAGAATGAAGATGGACCCATCGATATACTGGATATGATGGAGGAAAGAATCAATGAACTTAAAGGTAATTCTGTAGAAATTTCCCAGACTGAAATGCAAAGAGAAAAGGAATGAAGAAAGTACAAGAGAACATCGAAGGACAGTGTGACAATTTCAAATGATGTAATATATACATAATTAGAACACTAGAGGAGAAGAAATATTTGAAATAATAATGGCTGAGAACTTTCCAAAATTAATGACAGATACCAAACCACAGATTCAATAAGCTCAGAGAACAAAAACAAGATAAATACAAAAATATGTATACTTAAGCATATCACATTCAAATTGCAGAAAACCAAAGACAAAGAGAAAAATCTTGAGAGAGAAGGAAAAGTAAAGGATTAAGGATAATTCTCAGACAGCTGGTATGGGTGTCACCTACACTGTAGGAGAAACAGGCTAGAAAACATTCTACCTTGATTTCAGCTCTAAATTATTTCTTATATCACTATAACCTTCACAGCATCTGCCAGTACCCCGGCCAAGACCTCTTCACTCTAGACCTGAATTCCTACACCAGTGTTTTAGGTACCACCCTTGAATTCATTTTCTCTCTTCCTTTTTATTTTCCAGTTTGAGTTCTGCCCTGTACTATTTTCTTAAATAATATTACTCCTAAGTTCAACTTTTTTCCAATGCCACTGATTTTTTACTCTCTTGGGTACGTTAAAATGTTTAAGTAATAAGGTAATGTGGTTTTATTGCAGAAGAAGTTGAAAACAGTATAAGGAAAACAAAATCATCCATAATCCTATAGTCCAGAGTTAATAACTGCTGGTAAAAACTAGTGCCAGCTGGTAAAAAAAAAAAAAAAAAAAAAAAACTAGTGCCATTTTCCAGTATTTTTCTCTATCTAAATAGCCATACTTCTCCTGTCTCTGGGTCTTCACACACGCTGTTCTATATGCTGGGGATACTCTTTCCTCCATTTATGTGCTTTCAGGAACAGTAGTTAAGCATGGTGATACCAAGCAAAAAAAAGCTGTAACCTTGGCACATAATGCAGGGCATCCCTATGGCCTGGTGTGTATATATATCAGCAAGAGTAACCTGGCAACAGTACACAAACACTGTCTATCAAGCTGTGCAGGCTGAGTCCTTAACATCAACACTATGCGCCAGGGAGAAGCAATGGCAGAAGGGGTCTAATCAGGCAGACAGTTCTCTCTCTGCTTGGTGTTGGAACCAGGACAAAGCCTCACACTTACTACCTTTGGACTAAGTTCTGAGGGTTTGGGGGTAATTTTATTTTGGGGGGAGAGAAGGGCTGAAAGAGAGATACTGTTTCTGTTGTCGTTGTCTGAAGAAGTGTAGGGGAAAGGTGATTGATTGGGGAAGGGTTTAGAGATGACCATATTATTACCATATTTGTATCCTGAACTTTGAAACAGGTCACACTAGGCTTTAGTCTCTGCATGCTGTTCATTCTGCTGAAGCCCAGAGGAGCAGGAACCACAGGTATCTCTGTAGGATGAATTCCTTAAAGCCAAGTGACTACTCCTTCAAAACTTACGCCAAGTGCCTTGTTGTCTTGTTCTACCTTAGAAACAAAACATATTTTTCACTACTTTCCAATGCAAGCTCTAGCTTATAAACAAACAAAAATCAGGAAACTTCCTCTTTTTCTTCAAATGCATACTTCTTCATTGATCCAAGCTAATTTTTCTGACTCTTGGAATTACAAAAGAAAATACATAGCCTTTCATTAAACAGACTCAGCAAATAGCACTTCAGTTTCAGAACAAAGCCAGTATCATGGCAGAGAAGTCATGATATACAATATTGCCCGATTAACTCCTACAGGTGCGATTATAAAAGATCTCTTTCATGATGCGGGTTGATAAATATTTAAAGATATTTACCTGCCTTGCAAATGGACACTTTCCCATTCAAAGTCTACAAAAAATAAATTAAATTTTTAAAAATCTTGTAACTGTCAATGTGGTTACTGAAGAACTTTAGAACACTTCAATGGGGCCTATTGGGTTTTTTTTTTTTTTTTAAACATCTTTATTGGAGTATAATTGCTTTACAATGGTGTGTTAGTTTCTGCTTTATAACAAAGTGAATCAGCTATACATATACATATATCCCCATATCCCCTCCCTCTTGAGTCTCCCTCCCAGCCTATTGTTTTTGATTGAATTCTCACAACCGTATTGCCTTTTCTGTAAGCTGTCACAGTATAACTTCTTTCACCCCTGAGGCTATCATAGTAAAAAGCATAGTTCTCTCTTGTGAAAAAGTTCCACACAGCTAAGATTTTCATGGTGTATCTAGTTGTCCATTAAGAAAAAGAAAAATTACGTTCTTAATTACCTACAATTCTGTGCAGGAAAAACAACCACTGTGATTGCTGAAGAAACAGATAAACCTCCCCATGTTCCTTCTAAATAACAACATTGCATAAGATGAAAAGAAGGAAAAATTATTTTATTTTGAAGTAAGCATCAAAAAAACTTGCCTGATGGGATTGTAAAAAGTCCAATTTGTGCTGAGAGTTGCTTAAGTTGAAAGTGCCACTGCAAGGGATGGAACAGAAAGAAGGCAGTCCTTTTACTCCTTTTTCAAGATTGCAGGGCAGTGCTGAGAGTGTCAGAGGCTACATTCAGCTCCTTGACTGGGACAAAGGCAGGGCCAGATCCACAATCTCAAGTGGATGCAGAAGGAATAAAGAAAATGCCTGGTATTCAAGAGCCAACTCTCAACTGGGCTTCAGGATTGCCCTTTCTGGTTTTCAGAGATAGAGAAATCCATGTATGTTTGAGAAAATATGTATTTCTGTTGTGAGTGGAATGTGGCTTGGTCCCTCTTTGTTTATCTGGTCTCCAATCTCCAATTTCTCTAGTTAGAAGTGGGGAAAAGTAGATGGAGAAAGATCACCATGAGGCAAGTTTTTTTCTCTCTCTTTTAAAAAAATTCGTATTGTAATAGAGCTCAAAACTGAGCTTGGACCTGAAAAGTATTGGGACGGCAGAAAAAGTCTCTGTTGAAGGAGTGGTGATAGACGTGCTCCTGATTTCGTTTACACTGTTGCCCACAAACAATCTCTTGTTCAAAGTCCTGCCCAAGTCTAGCTCTGCCGTGAGAGTTTTCCACTCTACCTCAGCCCAAAGTGATTTTCTAGATTCATAGCACTTACCACTGACAATGTTTATTTGTCATTAAATACTTATGGCCTTGAATTATCATTTGGGTATGTTGGTTTGAAGTGACTTTGAACTTTCTAGTGAAGAATTTCAGCAGAAAAATGAAAGCATGAATCTGTCATTTAAAGAAAAGTTCAGACTAGAGATATAAAGGTGGAACTCTTCAGAAAATAAGTGGTGATTAGAACCAGAAGAATGAATGGGAGTACATAAATAAAGGAATATAGAAAAGCAAGAAAAGGAGAATTTGAAGAGAGTTCTGAAGAACACAATTACTTAAGAAGTACCTAGTAGAAAAATTAGTGAAAGATAATTTTACAAAGGTCAGAAAAGCGGGAAGAATGTTGCTTTTTGTATGCTTTTAATTCTCCCAAAGAGAGAAGAAGGAAATGTGTTATTGGTGATTTCAGTATTTTCCAGAACATTTACAATTCTTTGCATATAGTATATGCCCTAAATGTTTATTTGGTGCACAAGACATGAGGAATAAATTCACCTAAATATTGCTCTTATTTTCCTTTTGATTGTTATGTTCTTAGCAATCATCCCAGTGCCACTCCTGTATCACTGTATTTATCCTGTCTTTTCTCAGAAGACAGTGAGTGGCCCCAGTGGTTGGGTTAGTGGCAGACTCTCACCTCTAGGGGGAGCTCAAGGAGAGGAACACTGAATAAGGGTCATGTCTAAGACCATATTGGGTCATGGTAGTAGTGGGTTGAGTGTTTGGTGAATTAGGAAGGGATTAGAAGGAATTAACCTCCACCAGGCTGAATCTTTAATTCTTTTGAAATCATACCTTTTTAAAAATTTCACATGACAGGATGCAGATCCAGACTTGACTCTCACTTGGAAAAATCCCCCTAACCCAGAAAAACTAAACGAAACAGTAGAATTCATGGGTTAAAAATAATGGCCAATGGGGTACATATAGTCACTGATACATTTCACTCAAGGTACGTGACTCTGAGTGTCCCTGTGTGTGTGTGCCTCCGAGAATTTGAACAACTTTGAAACAGGCACAACCTTAACCACTTCCCCACAGTTTCTACCACTCCATTCATCTGATATTTGGCCCACGTCACAGATTTTTTTATCTTTTTGAACACTATAGGCAATTAAGTTTGCAAATATTGTTTAAATTTGTAAAAGTACATTTTTACAGTTTACCCTCTCAAAGCCTTCATGGTTGAGATTTAAGTGCTCAATATCTCATAAATTCCTGTGTTTCTCACCAAAAAGAAAACAGTTCCTTTTTTTGAAGATGTGTTTTGCTCCACATAGGGAAGCTTAGCAGGATAGCAGATAATCCTGTGCACAAGCCACGAAATTTGCCACAGTCTGTCCTAACACGGTTGTTTTTGGGTTCAATGTCTCCACTTACTGTGTCCACCTTAGCTGAGTTGAAATCATGGGAGCATCCCTCTTAAGGGAAATATGCGTGGATCCTTCTCATGGATTGTGATTCATTGTTTTATTATCGTCACCAAAAAATTTAATAGAAAAGACAAATATGATCAGAAAACAAAGTATTCAGTACTACATGTTAGACAAACCTTGTTTTTTTTACACTTGAAAAGAAAAGAAAGGGTGAAGAAGTAAAAGACTTCCTCTGTAGTTCTGTGATCGCAGCCTAGGCAGGAGACTTCACAACCCAACACAAATGAACATTCCAAAGCAGGAGGGATTAGGCAACCTCCACAAAGCAGGCACACTGCCATTGGTTTGGATTTCCCAGTCTAAAAAGCTCTTCTTCTGTTCTAAAAGGACAAACATTTCAGGTCTCACCATAGGTAACTGGGAAAACAGGGTAGAAAACGTTCTTCCAAATGGTAAACCACCTGTTTGACGATTATTTTGCAAGCTCAGTAAACAAATCTGTTTAATTCATCCCTCCAATCAAAAAAACATTCGTTAAGTGTCTACCACGTGCAGGGCCCTGCACCTGCGCAGAGGTATAAGACAAATCCCCCACCCTAAAAAGCTGATAGTCTAGCACTGCTGGCAAATATGAATGGACTTCCTGTTTCCACCAAGGTCCAGAGCAATATTTTGTTTTGAATCTTGAGAGCATTGTGAACTCATTGGTGATAATCTCTATAATAAGAACAAGTACCTAATATTAGTTCCCAGGTATGAGGCATTCCAGACATATTTTTTAAATGGTGATTTTCAGAGTCCCATGGCAAAGATTTTAAATGGATTTGATCAAAAGTCAAAAGGAGCCCTTTCACATGCTCTTGCTGAGAAACTTGGCATTGGGACTGTACCTAATTGAGAGACTTTGTTGGCTGAAGTGTGTTGGCTTCAAGCCCAATCACAGGACCCCTTGGAACAATGAGTAAGGCCATTAGTTTGCATGCCTAATCCCAAGTGACCTTGTATGAGTCTCCCTCTTTCTTGGGATTTGCAGGTCCCATGGTTCGGTAGCATGGGAGAGTGACACGTTAATCCTGCTGTTTTCTCTCTCATCCTTACAGATTGCTGCAGGCCACTGACTGTCCTGTAAATGGAGACTGAATCTTTTTTTTTTTTTAACAGCTTGACAGTGAAGCTTACATCAGAGTATGTTAAAGTTACAGGTGCTATAAACTTTGAACATCAATCTGACTATAATTTTTTTTTTGGCCTTGGTATAACTCCCCTCCTTTTTTAAAGACAGCTTTATTAAAATATACCCCAACTGTAATTAGTTTAAATACTATCAATTAATTTAAAAATTTCCGTAATTATTATTCATTCTTTTTAGAATCTTATTACATATTGGATTTGTACTTTTTGTTTTTTGTGTCTACAGAGTGACTAACCAAATGCAGTAACTAGCTGTCTTAAATACACCTAGAGTATTACTTAATCCCTCAGAAATTCCCTTTATAGTTTTGTCTTTACAAAAGCAAAAGCAAAACAAAACAAAGAAACAAACAAATAGATTCCATACCACAAAACCTTTAAAAGCAATAATATTTTTTTTTCCTTTAGGTAAAAGTAAAACCTAGGCAAATATAAATTATCTGAACTCCATTCTCCATTATCATGGATTAGCTTTGACAATTCCCTCTTGCCAAATTGTTTGTTCCTGGTTGTATGGAAAATATTTCTATAAAATAACTTGGAAAAAGCAGAGGAAACAGTTCTCTAAATAAAATAAATGTATATGGTTGTCTAAGATCTTTAGCAGATGGGTTATAGTATTGATAGATTTGTAGGTTCAAAATGATGGAAGCAGATTTTAAAAGCGAGTTTCCCAAGGGTTTTTTTTGATGAGAAAGTCTTCTCCCTGAAGCCTGACTAGGGTTAGAAAAGTTTGACTAACTCTTCCTTCTGAGGACTGCTTCCCAGTGAGCTGAATGAGGCCTCTGGAGCGGTGACCACCAGCCCAGAGATACATCACCAGAAAATTTAGGATCTTGCCATGAACTGTCATGAATTATACCTGTTTAAAACTTTTGAGGAAGAGGCTCCAATTTAGGATTGAGAATCATGGGTTTGTGCAAGAAGAAAACAAAGTGAACATTATCTTGAGTTTTTTTTCAAGTAAGAGTAACATTACTAGTTTCAATGAACAATTATATATGTCTTTAAAATACATGCTTAAACATTATTTAACCTGAAACAAATGCAGAAGTGGCAAGTGTTTTCTTATCCTGCAACAGATAACCAGTTTTGCCTGTGACATTCAAAAGCCACTATTTCTGCAAAAGCTATAGACTTACTTTACCCCACACCTAGTACTCCTCTCCCACAAATCACAGCCCAACTTGTTCCCCCAGTGCCTGCCCACCTTCCCCCACCAGTAGAGGGTTAAACTTGGACCAAATATAGGTCATAAAGACAAGTACATCATTAGAGAGACTTTGTATAACTAGGTTCAAAAGCCTAGATCTGTAGTCAACTTTCTATGGCCTATATAAATCAATCTTCTGCTGTTTGTGATAAAAATGAAGTTTTGTTATTTTTTTAGTGCTAAGTTTTAAAAGATGTACAAATTTGGTAAAAAAAAAAAATTGAATAAAAATCAGTGAAGAAAATTGAGTTTCTTTATTGAAAGGTACATCAAAGAAATTCATTAAATGTTTATTGAAGTTCAAAACCAAAAAGCTAGATAATAGTATAAGTGGTTTATCCTTTGGGAAAATTAGGTAAATAATCAGGAAGAACTGAATAAGGAAAGACTATATAGAAGCAGAATATTTACTGATGGTTGTTGCATGTTAAGTCATCAGATGCTTACAGATATGGTAAATACTAGGACATTGTTCAAATAGCCAATTGATTTAATATGTGAAAGGATTTGCTGCTTTCAGTGTAATCTTCTGCATTTCTTTTTTTCTTTTCTACTTGTAAGAATTCATAAACTACCCTTCCAAGAGTTAAAATAGTTAACCAGAAAAAAGAAGACTATTACTTATTTACAAATAGAGAATCTAATTATGAGAAATTCCCTTGTAAAGGTTATGTCTTGAGTTTTTTCACATCTTTAATCAGAGAAGTGTACTCTCCATGGACCAAAACCAGGCAGCCTGTTTCTGAGCACTTTTTATCAGTTCTGACACATCAGAACTGCTCTGGTTTCTTCAGAAGTGTGTAAATGAACAGTGCTCTACCTCACTATATTTAGTGTACTTATCTAATAAAGGTGCCAGGGTTCCACTCTGTGCTCTGTCTGAACTCACAGCTATTTATTGGAGGGGAGAGAGAGGTACAGTCATCAAGTCCTGCTTAGTGATTGCTGCCACCCTGTACTATTTTAGAGATTTTGACTCACTCATAAATCAAGGTGGCAAAAATGGAAACTATTACTTTGGATTTTGAGTTACAACAAACGAAAAATGCTGTTAAATATATAATAAATTATAAGAATTTCTGAAATGGTCATTTTTTTCCACTGAGGCCGTGAAAAGTAAACCAGAAAACAGCCTTTGGCAAAATCTAAATACATAAGCTTTTTGATAACCTATCTGAAGTAGCTATATCTTGTTTTCTTGTACCATAGTAATACAACTTTTAGTTTTGGACTTCCCTTTTTTTTTTTTTTTTAAAGATTTAATTTTATTTATTTTTGGCTGTGTTGGGCCTTCTCTAGTTGTGGCGAGCAGGGGTTACTCTTCCTTGTGGTACATGGGCTTCTCCTTGCTGTAGCTTCTCTTGTTGCGGAGCACGGGCTCTAGGCACACGGGCTTCAGTAGTTGTAGCACGTGGGCTCAGTAGTTGTGGTTCGTGGGCTCTATAGTGCAGGCTCAGTAGTTGTTGTTCGTGGGCTCTATAGTGCAGGCTCAGTAGTTGTGGCGCATGGGCTTGTTGCTCCGCGGCAGGCGGGATCTTCCCGGACCAGGGATTGAACCCATGTCCCCTGCATTGGCAGGTGGATTCTTATCCACTGCACCACCAGGGAAGTCCCTGGACTTCCCATTTCTGCATCATGATTATTACTGTCACTCTTCATCCTAAAATTTCTTCCTAAATTTTACTCTCAATTTTTAAAATGTAGCATTCCTAAATCCTTCAAGCTTGAACTTCTGGATGCATGTTGTCTTCTCCAAATGATAGCAACACGGTGTTACACCAGATTTTCCCCTCCTTCTTCTCTGTACATGTTAGACCCGTGCTGTCCACTACAGTAGCTACCAACCACATGTGACTATTGAGCCCTTGAAACGTGACTACTCTATGTTAAAATGTGCTCTAAGTATAAAATGCACACTGGATTCCAAGTAATTAGTATGAAAAAAGAATGTAACGTATCTTAATCATTTTAATATCAATTATGCATTGAAATGAAAATATGGTGGCTGTATTGGCTTAAATAGATCTTACTAAAATTATTTTTACCCGATTCTTTTTACTTTTTTAATATGGCTACTAGAAAGTTTCAAATGATCTACATGGCTCACATTATCTTTCTGTTGGACAGCACGGGTTAGAATATGAATCCCTGAATACTATATCTCTGTGATTTCATGTATTCCTGCCTTATTCTGAAGCTTTTTGATACAGCTCCTTTTTCATTTGAATTTCTCATCTCTACACAGTCTGCTATTTCACATGTCCACACTGTAGGTTCTGGGAACCCTCTTAAACTTACTTTCTTGTATTCAGTAAGCATGCATTGAATGGCTATTTGGTGTCAGGTATTCTATCAGGTATTCTACCAGGCAACCTTGGGACCTGAGCATGTTCTGAAAACCACAGGTACATCCCTGTGACTCAAGATGAGTGTGCAAGGAGGAAAGTAATGAGATACAAGGCACCCAAGGCAGAGGAGTGCCATCATGAAACGCCTTGTGCGCCACATGATGGAGTTCAGCCTTTATACAGACAGTGGTGGGTGGTCACTGAGGGGTTTGAAATAATAGAGTGACAATAATCAGGTTTACTTTTTTAGAAAGCTTGGGTTATAACAGGACAAGAAAAGAATTAAACAGCTGCCATAACAATAAAAAAATGTTTTGAAGGCTTGAACTGAAGCCGTGGCAATGAGGATAGCTGAATTCAGATTTGAGAGTCATACAAAATGTAGAATTTGTAGAACACACTAACAATTTAGATATGGATAGCAAGGGAATGAGATAGGTCAGGGATGAGAACTTGCCTAAAAATTCTGGTTTGGAAGATAATGGTGCCCTTTACCAAAACTCAGAATGTGGAGACTGTAGAAACTGACAAATTTCAAGTCTAATTCCTTGAATCTGGTCTTCTTAGAAGATATCCAAGTGAAATCATGTGGTAGCAAGGGTTGGAGGAGTATGGTACATAGGATTAAAATCTGGATTAGAGATATAAGTGGTATCAAAACATGGGAGTTGAAAAAATAATCGTAGGATAGAATGGAAATTAATAACACAAGCTGTGAATCTTTTTTCTGTGAAAAACTAAAAATAAAATATTGAAGTTTCTACATCTAAATATATATACACAAGAAAAAGTTCATATCCTGAAATGTTAAATGATTGCTTCCAAGACATGGGGTTATGACTGATTTTTCTTTTATTGTTTTGGCTTGGTGTCATTTTATAAATTGCTTATAATGGACATGGATTACTTGTGATGCTTTTCAAGTATTGTGTTTTAATTACAAAAGAAATAAGATTAGTAAGTATATTCAAGTCAGGCATCTTCAGACAATACTGAAATGCTTGCAGTTAAAAGAAAACCTTTTCCTTCAACTACGTCCAATACCACACCCATCACAGAAACTGTGTTACAAGTTTAGCTTGTATCCTTCAAGCACTTTTCCAGTTCATTTACAAATATATGAGAGAAAGACTGAGAAACATTTTTTATTCACTTGTTACGTTTTGATTTTGCTTCATCATAAATAGTTCCCGAGCCCTATCCTCTCCTTTATCTGTATTCTCTACTTAGACGATTTCTCCTGTCCACTGGTTTTAAATCCTGGTCTATATGGCTGGTGACACCTAATTTTACATGCCCAAGCCATGACCTTTACCCAGTGCGCCAGACTCATTCACAGTGCTTGCCCATTTGATATTGACAACTGGCTAGAACACAATAAGCACTTTGAACTAAATGTGTCCATAACAGAATCCTTGACGCCTGTTCTTTCCTGGGGCCACAACCCCAAACTGCTCTTCCTGACCTCAGTAAAAGGTATTTGTTTTCATTCATCCCGGCTAGAGCCAAAAATCAAGAAATTGTCCTCAATTTCTCAACTTCACATCCAATGCATCAGCAGAAATTGTTGGCTCTACTTCTAAAACATATTCTATATCCATCCACTTTTTTCCATCTCCACTGCCATCACCCTAGTCTAAACTATCATGTTCATGTGTCTGTTTACCTCATTCTACTTCTCTTCCACTCATGTGTTCTTAGAGAGAAAATGGTTTCCATGCAAAGAAGCGATTTGTAAAAATGTGCATCAGATCATCTTACTCCTTAATTTAAAACATCCAGTGGTTTATCATTTCTTTTCAAATAAAACTAAGACTCCCTACCATGACCTATAAATCCCTCCATGGCACATACCTTGATCTCCATCGTTCTGGCCACATTGCCTTTCCCTCTGTTCCTAAAACAATAACAATTCATTCTGGGCACAGAACCTCTGCATTGCTATTCCTTCTATCTGAAAACTCTTACTCCAAATATAAGTAACCCTGACTCCTTCTCAACTTCAAGTCTAAACCCTAGTGTTGCTTTCTCAGGGATTTCTTCCCTGGCCCTGTGCTCCCTTATTATATATGACTTTATACATGTAAAAATCAACTAAGAAGAATGCTGGGATTTTTATCATACAGTCATTACACGACTTTACCCACTTGGGGTTTTGTCACAAATCATTACCACCAGAGAATGCTCATTTATTTATTTGGGGATCAGGACCAGATATCTACCCACACTACAATTTATGAAGGAAAAAAAAGAGAATCTTTTCTTAGTCTATTAACTAATCTGGTCTTATTCATCAGCCTGTCCCCAATTCCATCAGCTAGTAGCAAGAAAAAATGAAAAAGAAATTATATGAATTATATTCCACTTTGAAACTTAATTTAATCCAATTGTTTAATAGTCTCTTTAGGTTTGGTTTATTCTAATTATTCTACCTTTTACATGTATCTCCTCAACTCTTTAATTTCCTCAAGTAGGAGAAGGGGAGGGATTTATAAATTATAAATTATATAAATATATAAATATATTTATAAGCTATATAAATTTATAACTCCCCATGCTAGTTCTTGGGTAACTCAACCATGTTTAGTGAATGACTATTATAATCTCAGCATTGTTCTTAACTGATTACATGCATTGCTTACTATAATCCTTGCAATAACACTATAAGGTAAATACTTGCATTATCCTGGTTTTATAGTCAAAGGAACTGAGGCAGAGAGAAACGATGTTATTTGTGCAATATGACTACACTGTAAACGGCAGAGCCAGGAATTGTACCCAGGCAGTCTGCTCTATAACCCATGCTTTTTGCCACCATCTTATGCTGCTTTGTTAGTGTACTGGCTGGATCCCATGACCTATGGTTGGCTCCATCCCATTCTTGTGCTTTTTGCTGTCCTATTACTGATATTATACTTAATGAACTTGTGGTTGAGTCTGCTTGGCTTGGCTAGGCGCTGGGCTGTCAACTCAGCATTCATATTGCACAGGACCTGAGGGAGGTTCCGGAGGAGAAACAAAACACTGTCTCAGCCTGCCTATGCCACTCCACCTACTCACCCACTGTGGGCCAGTCCACACATTTGTGTGGCCACTCTATTCAGTGGACTCCTCCTAGACTCCTAATGGGGAAGTGGGGTCAGAGCCCTTATGCCCTTCTCCATTAAAAGCCCATGTCTGACTATCTCACTCCCTTTTTCCTGTCCCATCTTTTCTTTCTCTTTTCCTGCCGCTAAGCTTCTGGGTCAAGGGGGTGGGCTGACTGCCTACTTTGTAACACAGACTTTCACTACTGCATGTCTTCCATCTTCTTAAAGTAGCGTTTGTCACCACCCCTTTTCCATGGGCTACACCAACAGAATCACTGTGATAGAACATGTTTGATGGGAGAGAGGGATAAAAACACATTGGTTTAATACTTGTCAAATATTTTCCATACCTCTCTTGTATGGCTCCCCCAATAGAACACAGGTTAATGGCAGTAGAGGCTTCAGCTCCTTGTCTGTAGATCAGCTTGCTGATTTCTAAATCTCAGTTGTCTACTTCCTTAAAACATATGGTCTATTTGTCATGCATATGACCCTAGTAAAGGCCTGTGCAATGCTTAGAAGAATAAAATACATTGTAAAATCTTTCATCCATCAAATGTCTGTCATACTGCCAGGCCAGGTGGAGTAATAATTGTGCTTGCATGTATCAGCAAATATCAGTGCTATTAGATGAAACTACTTCAAGTAATTAACTTACTCATAGCTTTTATTTTTTTGACAGAAAGAAGCTAAAAAGGCTGAAGTCATGAAGAGTAGGAAAGAATGAGGCAAGTAGAAAAGGTCACCTTAGCATCATGCTATCTGTTTAAATACTGAAAAGACAAAGTCAGCATGACTTCGCACACACACATGCAGCCAATCACTAAAAAAGGACTGTAGTTACTGGGTGAATATAGGAATGAATGAATGAGTAACCTTGGTATATACACTTATATAAAAAAAGACAAATCAATATATATTAAACAGTCAGAACTTACCCATTGTGTTAATTTCCTGTGGCTGCTACAAAAAATTACCACAACCTTTGTGACTTAAAATAACACAAATTTACTCTCTCACAGTTCTAGAGTCTAGAAGTCCAAAATCAAGGTGTGGGCAGGATTATGCTCCTTCCAGAGGTTTGGGGGGAATCTGTTTCTTGAGTCTTCTAGATCCTGGTGGCTGCCAGCATTCGTTAGCGTTCTTTGGCTTTTGGCTACAACCCTCCAATCTCTGCTGCTGCCTTCACATCATCTTCTCCGTGTGTCAAATCTCCCTCTCCCTCTCTCCTATAAGGGTACATATGGTGGCATTTAGAGCCCACCCAGAAAATCTAAAATAATTTCCCAGGCCAGGAAAGGAGAGGAAACAGATAAGGAGAAAATAAATATCTGATTTTCTGGCAATATATCCACCAGGCTCAAATGAAATGGCCTTTAGAACTTTTTAGATTTCTATGGCCAAGGAAATCCTGGTCTTCAATTGTCCTAGCTCTATCATAAATGTGCTTACCACTACTCTTTCCCTAGATTTCTCAAATTCACCTTTCATCATTTTTATGCTCACTTGAAATTAATCTCCTGGGCATTTTGACCATTATAAATTAACATTTACCAAACTATGCAATGATATAAGTACCTACTATCACAAAGCAAATGAGGCATAATTAATACATAATCAAAAAAAAGGAGCATGGAAACTGATTATTTATTTTCATGAATCCTCCAATTGTGCCCCACTCCTACCCCACGTTCCACCCCAATCCCCAAGTAAAATGTAGATGGGTAAAGGAAAAAAATAACTATGCATGTGTGACTTTGGTATTGCAGATTCCAAGGAAAGTTTAGAACTACTTTTAAAAAAGTAAGAAACACAAAAGCTCTCCTAACAAATAGACGGTTTAATAATAAAATTGAACTAATTATGTTAATCCTCTGGGTACTTTTTGTAAAATTTCTTTTCATATAATTTATATTAGTTACCTTATCTGAACAAAGCCTCCTTCCATTTCATTGTTCTAACCTTCATGACATGTGGCTTCCATCTTGTGTTCAATGGATGGCCCACCCCCTCCTTCCCATTATTGGAACAGGCAAAGGGAGTAAGGGGAGGACATCCCTTCAAGGGAAAATCCAGGGAGCACACAGTCTTTCTGCTCGAAAAGCCAGAACCAAATCACATAACCACAACCAGCTGCAAGAGAAGCTAAAAAATATACTCTTTACTTTGGATGGCCTTGCAAGAGTTAAAATTCCATTACCATGGATAAGGAGAACACAAATTGGGGATCAATTAGCTCTCTCTCCCATGGCCCACCCTTTTGCCTAGCCAAATATCTTTGGTACTCTTCTCATATAGAGAGCACATTCAAGCCCTCTCCAAGTCTCATTCAGCATCTGACAACCTGCTAAAATAAGAGACAAGTTATGTGCCCCCCCTATACTAAATTTACAATGATGGAATAGGCAGAACAACTGTCATAAAGTCTATAATTTTAAGCAAGGAAAAATAGGAAACACTGAACAGTTATCTGTCCATAGAGATTATCAAGGGCTATTGGCAAGAAATGCAGATTACCTGCGTTAGATTAAGTTCCTTATATAGCCAGTCTGACTGCCCTGATTCTTCTCTCTGTGAGGAGCCTATGGCTTTGCCCACTGGGAAGTTTAGTCTAGTGTCCTCTGTGGCCACCTCTGAAGTACTTTTGAGAGCTGCCCTGCTTTTGTAGTCTGATTTATTCCGGTACAGAATGATCTGATTTAGAGCTTGACTAATAACATCTTTGTGAGCTTAGCTTGTAGATTCTTTGAAAATACAAAGTCCTCAAAAACTTAATGGTTTTCAATGTTTCTGCTCCTACTCAATTTCATTTGAAAGTACCCATGACCAAAGTTTTGGACATAATTTTAAAACATCAAATCACTGTTTTTTTAAATTTACTGGTTTCTGTATTCTATCAGTGCTATCCTACCCCACCTCCTCAACATAATGGATACTACCTAGAGGCTACCCGGAACATTCACCTTGGGTAAGAAAGCAATGTCCTTAATCTGACATTTACCCCTTGGCTGGTTCTCAATATCTAGAAGATACTGTGAGTCCCCAGATCACCAGCATAAATATTACCCATCCATGAAGCTGACAATCTTGAAGGGGTATTGAGGAAGGCATCATATAGAGGTGATACCTTGAAAAGTGAACAGAAGTTAGATGAAGATCGAGGGAAAAGTGATTCAGTTAGAGGAAACAGGAGTAAAGGCCGCAAAGGTAAGAGAAATGCAGTGAATGCAAAGAAACATTGGCAAATAGACAGACTGGGAATAAGACTGAACATGTAGCAGAAGCCAGATGATGGAAAATTTATAGACTAAGTCAAAAGGAGCTATTTTATGGTTTGAATAAGGTGGTAGTCCATTCTACTAACTGTGCAGAATGGATATAAGAAACAAAAATTTTGAGACTGAACCACCATTTAGAAGGTTATTGTCGTAATCCAGACAAGAGATGATGAGAAAATGATAAAAGGGTCAAGAAACGTTTAACAAATAAATTCTGTAGGACCTGGTGGTGGTTTGGTTGTAATAGTGTGAGAGAAAGGGAGAAGGCAAACCCCAGGGATCATATGAGGAGGAGCAAAAGGAGACTGATTCTGTTGAGAGGTATTGAGATGAAAGTCTTATGAATCCCAGGTGTAAATGTTCAGAAGAGGTAAATACAAGATACTTTTTCTCAGGAGACACCTATGCTGGAGAAATCTATTAAGGAGTTTTTAGTGAACAGGCAATAGTTAAAATTTTGAAACCAGATGAATATCTCTCAGATAGGGTACATACTGTAAGAAGGAAATCTGAGGATCATCAAAATTTTAGAAGAAGGCAGAAAAAAAGAAGCCCCTCAAGAAACCAGGAAGGAAAGTCAGAGAAGTAAGATGAGAATCAAGGGAGTGTTGTAAAGGAATTGATCCCAGGGATGGGGAAAGAGGGCAGATTGCAGTAGGTTGAAGAGTAAATGGGGAAAATGATGAAAGAGTAGGAAAATACTGTTATGATATTTGCAGTGGAAAAAAAGAAGAAAGACAGGGCAATAACTAGAGGAGGAAACAGGGTCAAGATAGAACTTCTTTTAAGGATAGGAGATGTTTGTCTATAATATAGGCCAAAGGCAAAGGTGAGGAGAAGTGTGTTGAAGGTGTTGGAGAGGAGGGAAATGGATGGAGTGAGGTCCCATTCCAAGAAGAGAGGAAATCATGAGCATGGTGGAGAGATTGACCTTGATCACTAGGGAGGGCTTGTCCTCTAAGACTGGAAGATGTGCATGCAAATCAATGTATCAGAATTGGGAAAAAGAAAGTTGAAGGATGTTATAATTAGTGGACTTAATTTTGCAGCTGAGTGTAAAGGAGTTATGAGTGAGTGAGCTTTGGAATCTGCTGCTCTCAGCACATTCTCTGTACTTACACAAGACTTAGATCAAGCCCAAAGAAATGGGGATTAAATGTTCTGGGAGAAGGCAGGAATACAAAAGAGTGAGCAAGATAAAACCTTAAAAGTTGATCCCAGCGGGCGCCACTACGAGGGTTAGATCGTGGTCACTTACATCTCTAGGAGGTGCTGCCTACTTTTCTTCCCTTGGCGTCTGCCATTACCACCTGCCCTTACAGAGAGGAGGTCTTTGAATTCCCATTCAATCCACAATCAGTCCACAATATTCAGCAGAGGTAACCTGGACATAGTTATTTTTTAAAATTGGGCTTTAAAGATAAATAGGATTTGACCAAATTTGTGCTAATTTTAAAATAATACTTCTTTGATAGTTGATCAAACATCCTGCACATTTGAACCGTCATTCCTAATAACCGTTCCGTGATGGTTGTGTTCTCATTTTCTCATACTTAATTTATCTGAGCTTGGTCAAATATAAGCCAGTAGTAGTACCATCTGAAAACCAAAAATATAAGGGGAAAGAGAGAGAATGAGAAAAAAGAGAGAGAGAAGAGACAGAAAGGAATGTTATGAAAATAAAAATTAACATATGAGCTGAACTTGCAGAATCAAAAGTATTTCACCTTGGAAAGAAAGCTTTCTGAGTAGCTCTCCACAATTGCTGCTGTGGGCAAGAGTTTCAGAGTTTATGCCAAGGCTTTTTGGAACCCATACCTAAATGTTCTCTTCTTCCCCATTCTTCTTTTAAAACTGCTTCATAATCTGAGTCTTTTGAGATCTATAATGAGAGGGGGAACAAATCAAATTTTAGGAGATTCTGGCACATGAGCAGTTTGTGAAAATAAATGCTACAGAATTTCATTTCTTATTAGAAACACCTGCAGCTATTTCTGTGACCTGAAGATTTTGACTAAGGCTATAGTGCTGAGTTGCTCTCATACAGATACCTAAAGAAAGTGTAGCATCTTTGTTTTAAAGCACTAATTGTACAATGTACAATTGTACAATGTACAATGCTTGGTGTCAGTCTATTTATCTCTTGTAAAAATAAAATACAGTGTGTGTGTGTGAAAAAAAATTAAAAAAAAGAAAGCATAATAAACTTTTCACAACTCTTCTATTTCAAAAAAAAAAAAAAAAAAAAACACTAGTTGCACTTTCTTAAGTTTAGTGGTTGGTCTGATTATCCATAGCCCATTTAACTGATGTTCATTCTTGATCTTATCCCTCCCCTCAAGAAAATTCCACCAGATACTATCAATCAATGCAGAGTTTCGAAAATTTGTTGTTAAGTATGTCACTGTTCTCTTTTATCAGTGTCTTTATTTTAATCTTTTCTTACTCTGATCAACAATATAACATCAGTTCAAACTTCAGATCAACACAAATCCAATTTCGTCATTCTCACATTTTATCTTTGTTCTCTTTGCCAAGGGAAAACTTCTGCCCTATATAAGGCAGGGTAAGTACATCACCACATATACAAGTACTCCCTCTACACCTACACACTCCCCTACACACACACACACACTCATGCACGCACAAACACAAACACCAGACTCCTACAGAAGGAAGAGAAAGCCTGAAACAAACAAACTTCTGTGACAAATGTCCCAAACCAGACCAAAAATAGTCCTTCTGCACAAAAACCATCAATTCAATGCAAAAAAACTTACCATCTGGTTACTTTCAGGTCTGCAAGTGCATAAAAGAAGACTCTGTTTTTACACTTGGATTTATTTTTCTTTCACCAAACATGTTGGGTTTATTCCACTGTGTGTATTGTGTCTAGAAAAGGCATATTTGGTGCTCCTTGTTCAGAGAGTCTTAGCAGATCTCTATCGAAGCACTAGCATTAGTTTGTACTTGTCACTCCCAAATGTGATTAGCTACATTCACTCTTTTTTATGATTGAGTCTCAGATTCTGACGAAGTCCGGTTCTGAAATGGCCTTTCTTACTGTTTCACGCAAACTAAGGCCATAATAATTTTACCTCACTTTACCACAGCTTTCCACACAGAACTCCAGTACCAGAAGAACGGCAATAACAACTCCAGAAAGGAGTGAGGCCCTGAACAGTGCCCAAGAATCATCCTCAGTGGCCTTGTTTGAAGATGTTCATGATGTAAATCCTGGTCTACACTGCCAGGTTTCCCAACTCCTGCAGTGTGAAGCCCTGACTGAGAGCTTCCCTCAGACACAAGCCCAGCACAGCTGCTTTTATTTCCCTAATAATGAAAAGAGCAGAAATACATCTGTTTTCATGCTTCGCTGTTGACAGCTCACCAAAAAAATGTGCATTCAACAGTTTTTAGCCAAATAGACAGAGACATGTTGGGTCCAAAACACAGAGAGGTTATACGATGTTTTGGTTTTAAATCTGTGCAAGAAATTCAATTTTTACATTTTATGTCACGCCTCTAACAAATCTCTCTTCATATTCTGACAATATTCTTAGTGAGGTTCCAGACTGTTTCCTGCAGTGTCACTGCTGTGTGTTGAAACTCATTTCTACTTTTCATAAAGTATATTTTGAGATAGTTATTTGACAGAAATGAATTATGCAAAGCATTTCAGTCTTCAAAGCAGGGAATGGTAAAAGGTACAAACACACTATAACGCGCATAAGATGTAACAGAGACATGTGAGCAAAGAGTTAATTCCTTCTTATTGTTATCTGATCGTTCTTTAGATTTTCTCCCCCTAAAAAACCCAGCCTGAAAGGAAAATGTTATTTCTCTTTGATAAAACTTGTGTATAAAAAATGTTCAGTTTAACAGATTCATATTTTTCATAGTCTTGGGATGACAAAACATGCAGTGTGATTTTACCACTCATGAAGCAGAGAGGGGGCGAGGGGAAATAAGATATACAGCATGCGAAATTGTATATCCCTCAAAGGAAAAACATTTTCAAACATGGCTTTTGAGGATGCCCCGTGTAGATGAGTAACCACAGTCTATGATCAATGTGAATTTCCAAACCCACATGTACTGACTTGAACACGTTGAGACTCAACTTCAAATATGAAACCTATATTCTTTGGACAGGCATTTATCAGCTAACGAACCAACAATAAGTAGTCACTGTCTTTTTATAATTACTTGTTTTTTTAAAAAAAAACTATACTAAATCATTGTGAAACTATTTGCCATGTATTTACACAATGTACTGTACTCTGTACAGAATGCACAGATGATACCCTATTCTCCAGGTGTTTAAAATCTAAATTAAAAAAAAAAACAACAGTCAATCCACAGGTTTAAAACGGAAAGAGTATAGAAAGAAAGAAGTAATATAAGGGCCAACTTCCCCAGTTGTAAAGTAGGTGTGAGTGAGAGACCAGCAGTTAGATTTATTTTTTTGTTCTTGATCTTAGAAAAATAGGCATTTTCCAGGAAAGGGAAAAACTAGCAACGGGAGAAGAAAGCGGTAAGAAATAGCACACTTTCAGGTTTTTATTTCCCAGCTTGCTTCTTCCTTTTGCCTATTTACCTTTAAGTATTCTTTACTGGGCAGAGCACTGTCCTCTGCAACTTATTCCTGTAATTTTGCTCAGACCAAGACTCCAAAATTGCATTCTGCTATACATTATTCTCTGTGATGATTCATCATTCACAGAGAAGAAGGGGTCTGTTAGAAAGGATTCTGTGCTAAGAAACAGGGGACCTGAATTCTAATGCTAACTCCTCCGTCAGCTGGGAATTCATTTTGGCCAAGTCCACTAAACTGCTCCGTGACTCAATTTAACTCATTGATAAAATGAGCATAATAATATTGGCATTGTCTTACAAAAATGTTGAAAGTAAAGAACATTTGCACATTACATGTGTTCTATATTATTATTCTTAGTAAACCTGCCAAAAATTAATTCTAAATTTAAAACTAAAAGCCACAAATGAATTTTTCATTTACTCGGTCACATGGAATCTTGAAGCACGATGAAAAGATCTCTAAGTGGCCCTAGGAAATAAGTGGTAAAACAAACCGGCTTTGCCAAATACTGGGAGTTATAACAACTTCACCCTGCCTCCAGGCATACTGGTCTTCTTCCAGTTCTCATGCATAGCTTTTTATCTAATCAATGAATTTGCTAGTTTAAGTACAGGTCTAGGAACAAGAGTTGTGAGTAGCTATTTTATGGTTCTTGCTTCCCTCTCCAACCATATCTCACAGTATTTCCCCTCCCTCACTGTGCTCCAGCCATAACGGGCTCCTGTTGATATCAAGCCTTTGTCATGGTGTCAGTAGTCCAAAGCACTACTGACACCCTGGCCCCATATCTTCATCTGGCCAACTCACTCTCATGCCTCAGATCTCTGCTCACACATTACCTTCACAAGGAGCCTTTCACAACCATACTCTCTCCATATAAAGATGCTCACCCATTATTCCCTATCACATCATTCTCACAGCACTAACCACTTTTATCTCATTCGTCTAGTATATGATCAAATGAAAAAGGAATTATCCTTTATTCCTCTCTTTCCCTCACGCCTGTGCCTAATCTATCAGCTAGTCACTTCCATCTCCAAAATACACTCAATAAATGTTCATTAGTTTCCATCTCTGCTGTCATTATGCTGTCTAGTTATCAACATCACTGCTTTAGACTACCACAATACTCTCTAATTGGAGGACCTGTTTCCACATCTATCCCCACATATTCAATTTTTTTTTATAATAGTCATAATAATCGTTTTTAAAAAACTGAAGTCATATTCTTCATGTACCTATTTAAAAGCCTCCGATGCTTTCCGCATCACTTAGAAGAAGATCCAAACTCCTTACCATGGCCTGCAAGACCTGCCCACTTCTCTAACTTCACCATCTACCTTCCCTCCACACGCTGCACAGCCATACTTCTGTTGGCTTTCTTCCTATTTCATCAGAGCATTCACTTGTTGCCTGTGCTTGAGCACATGTCTCTCTGACCTTGACATGACTGGTTTGCTCTCACCATTCAAGTTTTATCTCATATACCACCTGCTAGACATGCCCTTCTTGACCGTCCTCCACTCTGTCACTTTCCATCACATTACTGTGTGTTATTTTCTCCATAGCACCTGTCACTATCTGAAATAATACTATTATTTGTTGACTTATAAGTGTTCCATCTCTCCCACTGATATGTTAGATAATTGACAGCAGGGACATTCTTTGTCTTACTGTGATTTCCTTGGTCTTAAAATAAGATTTATCAAAATAGTAGATGCTTAATTCAAATATTAGTTAAATTAATAAATGGTTTATTACCTGTCTTACTCACAAAAATGTAACTTCCACGAGGGAAGGAACTTGCCTATCACGTATGTTGCTGTAATCTTATTACCCAGCCCAGTGCTTGATGAGTAATCATTAGTTATGTTTTAGATATTTGTTGAATGCAAGAGAAATAAATGACTGAATCTGAAGAAGATAATAACTGTAAGCATTTCTAGGCTATAATTCAAAATTTATTTGTAATGGATAGTGTGGTAGCAGAAGTTAGAAATGCTATCTTTTGGCAGCCTGTACAAAGGGCAGGTAGAAAAGAATTTCCTTCGAAAGATGTGATTGGGCCAGTAAGTATAGATTCTCATTTCAGACCAAAGTACTCAATCTCTTAGCTGCTAGGATCATTGCCTACTGGTGGCTCACAAGTAAGTCCCTCCCCAGGGTTTGCTCCCCACCCATGAGAGCTGCCTCACTGAGAGTGATGGTGCTCACATCCAGTGACTGTTAGATACTGGGGTATAAAGGCACAAACACTTTTACCTCATCTAGAGATTGTCTGAGAGCCTCTGTATAAACTGCATCACATATTAAGTACCCCTCTTCCCAGTCTTGTTTCCCTCTTTCCTTTAGAGGTATTGTTCCTGTACTTAAATTTCTATCAGAGCCTATTCCCTAGGACATCCATCTAAGACAGCTGGCTTTAGGAATAAGTTCTAAAATGGGATTTTGGAGTTGAATCAACCTTTATCCAGCAACCATGAGGATCTTATCACTGATAATAGGTGGAGTTCAGAGACACTCTGGCATGCTGCCTCTGTGCAATTGGGATGGGATACAAGTGCAAGGAAATATGCTGATAATGGAAATATCTCAGGTGTTCAAGAGGTTCGAGAGAAGTCATAAGTATAAGGAATATGGAATCAGATGGTTGTTGCCAGAAGCTACTGAGACCTTAAAGAAAGTAATTAAAATATTGTGGGCAATTAATTACCAATTCCAGTGAAATGTGAAAGCCAGAGACCTTGACAGCATATACAGAGACTCACTTCTGTAGCCAAAAGCACAAAAAGCTGAGGATCAGACCCAGGCCTTACACAAGGGAGTTGTAGAGAAGGAGGAGTTTTCAACCCTCTCCTGCAGGGACCTGACTGGGAAGGAGTAGGACCCTGAAACTTACAATGGGGACATCAGGGTCTATGTACTTGAAGAAATCCACTATTCCCTGTTAAAGGTAAGCACTTAAAAGTGATGTTGAGGACTCTGCCTTACAACACAGCAAGAAAGAGCTGTTCCAAGATGCAGGAAGCTTATTTACAAAGCAAAACAGATCTAAGCACTGCAGGAGGATACTGCAGTGAATGCCTTGGTGTACTACCTATGCCCCATTAAGGGTCAATGCTCTCATCCCCACAGCTGCTGATGGTGTGGTCTGCTGCTGGCTCTTGGCAGAGTCCTCTCAGGGATTGCTCTCTGCTGAAAGGAGTTGCCTCTGCGAGATTATACCTCTTTCCAAGGAAAGCCTGCATCCAGTGACTAGTTGATACAGGGGTACAAAGACCTAGCCCTCCTGCCTCAATTTGGAACATCTGTGAAGTGCAGTCCCACTTCCAGAGCTCTTTGAGGGTTGGCTGAGGCCTCTGCTGCAATTGCACTGCAGTTCTTCAGCTTCTCTTTGTGCCCAGTCCTACCTCTCTTACTTTTCAAAGTGCTGTTAAAAAGAGAACTCACCAGTGGACCATCTCAGACTAATTTTCATTAAGAATCTGTTTTTAAGAGAACCTCGCCTGTGCAGTTATTAAACTAAGGTTAATTTATGACATACGGTTTGACTCTGAGTTATTAATGGTTTTGACTACAATTCCAATGTGTGTTTGTTTGTTTTTGTTTTTTCACTACACCACCAAACAATTCTCTGACACCAGTTTGTGTCCTAGAATTCAACTCAATTCTGACACTATCTCCCTGGAGAGTGTGTCAGATTCCACAGGTTAAAGACTCAATCCCACAAGACCACCACTCCCCTCCTTCAAAGGGCAATCAAGACCACATTATCACCTGTGCTTCTGACTGACCTGCTGTAGATCTGAGGTTCCAACAACCCCTCCTTCAGTTAGATTAATTTGCTAGAGTGGCTCACAGAACTCAGAGAAACATTGTACTTAACTAGATCACCGGTTTATTATAAAAGAATATAACATAGGGACTGCCAGATGGAAGAGATGCATAGGGCAAGGTATGGGAAAATAGAAGAAGAATATGGAGTTTCCATGCTCTCCTTGGGCACTCTACTCTCCCTGCATCTACATGTGTTCACCAATCCAGAAGCTCTGTGAGCCCCACCATTTTGGAGGCCTCATTACATAGTTATGATTGATTACCCATTGGCCTTTGGCTCTCAATTCAACCTCCAGCCCTTATCTGCTCCCTGGAGGTCAGGGGGATGGGACTAAAAGTTCCAGCCCTCCAATCACATGGTTGTTTCCCCTACCAACTAGGCCCCATCCTTATGTGTGGTCCAAGTCATGTCATTTACATAACAAAATATGCCTTTGTTTCTCTCATCACTTAAGAAATTCCAAGAGTTTAGTAGCTCTGCAACATAAATGGGGACAACCAAATATATATTTCTTTTTATAAATCACATTACAGTTATTGTGATTGTCATTACTTTTATATGAGAATACCATAAGTAAAGCATTGATGTTGTACAGGAATAAGCAAAACATGGAGGTACCATTTGAGAAGGTCACCCTTTTTCACTTTAGGGAAGAAATAGCATGGTGCAATATAGCTAGATAATACATCTAGATAAGTGGAAGATGCATAAAATAGACCATCAAATAGGTAATGTAGGCACTAAATTTATATAATGTACACCACATCACTCAGTGTTTCACAGAAAGTGTGTTCTCATATGGATGAGAATCTGAATATAAGCAAAAATGTCTCTGAGAAGACACACAAAATTTCATAAAATCCAAGCATTCAAATCATAAACTATATTTGGAGAAAAAACTTTAAGGATCTGCTCAAAGCTTTTTTCTTATTTGAACCCTAATTGTAACAGCCTTGATTTTCTGGTTTGGGTCCAGCTATGCATTAAAAATTATAAGTTAGGTGTATGTGTGTCATTACGGCTTGTTAGAGTAATAGGAGAATGGATGAGAAAAGATTATTTTGGGAAGAGACAGAGCCATAGAATTTGGGGGCAGACCAGTAGTAAGTAAGACGGGCTCTGAATAGGAAAATATGGGTTCAAAGTGTGGCTCTTCTATTTCTTTTTTGTGGAAATTATTTCACTTGGTCTCCTTATTTTTAAAAAATCTGGATAAATGTGGTTGGCAGAATAATTGTAAGCAGATAGGTTAGGAGTTCCCTAGAGAAAGAGAACGAGGAATGGCTTTCTTGACTTAAGAGAAGTTATTCTGGCCAAAGTCATTTTGTGATCTAAGCCTGGCCACAATGCTTGCCTTTGAACTGGTCTCAGTAATAATGATCTTATGGGGAACAAAAGAACAAACTGTTATCAAGCAAGAGAAGGAAAAATAGCAAAGACAATAAATCAGTTGTAAAGACTCCCAGTTCTGTTTCAATGGTAAAGATAAGCCTGAATCATTTTCTTGAGCTGTTTTGCAGAATTAAACCCACCTTGGGCAGTCAACCATTAGATCAACTGGAACCTAAGTGTTGATGATGTTGACCTTTTCTGACCCTCAGTGACTTCAATCAACTAAAGCTTAGACTTTGTTGACCTGTGCCCCAATTCTATGCTGAATTCCCCTCTGCTCAAGCCCCTTCATGAATATGCATGTGCCCTTAGCTTAAAACTTCCCCAATTTTGCTCTTTGGGGAGACACTGCTTTGGGAAAGATCCTCAGTGTCTTCCTTACTCAAAGCAGTAATAAATTCTTCCTTTTCCCAATCTTTGGCTTTGTTGTGTCTTTTGACTCAACACCCACCAAGAGGTGAACCCAGTTTTCAGGTAACATTTTCACTAGTGATTCCAAAACTGTTGGAGGGCAGGTGCTGGGCTTCTGTGAATTTTTCACAAATCTATGGATAAATGAGTAGATGAAGACTGCATAGTTATTTTTTCTTTAATCTAGGTTTATTCCATTTAAAAAAATGATATTATTCTGGGATTATGTTGTTCCCATTTCTTAGTATTCAAAGACTTCTTTTTTTTTTTTTTAATTAATTATTTATTTATTTATGGCTGTGCTTGGTCTTCGTTTCTGTGCGAGGGCTTTCTCTGGTCGCGGCAAGCGGGGGCCACTCTTCATCGCGGTGCGCGGGCCTCTCACTATCGCGGCCTCTCTTGTTGCGGGGCACAGGCTCCAGACGTGCAGGCTCAGCAATTGTGGCTCACGGGCCTAGTCGCTCAGCAGCATGTGGGATCCTCCCAGACCAGGGCTCGAACCCGTGTCCCCTGCATTGGCAGGCAGATTCTCAACCACTGCGCCACCAGGGAAGCCCCCCAAAGCCTTCTTGAATAATATGATGAAGATGGTAGATGGTAGAAGTTTGTATTTTTAAAATGCTCTTATTTAGCAAAAAGAAGAAAAAAGTCAGCAGTCCAACGTCATTGTACTTAACTAGATCACCGGTTTTAACAAAACTTCTTTTGTTACTGAACACAAGTTTGTGTGCCCTATGAACAGTGAGGCCAAATAAACTGAACTGTAGGAGTCTGAAGGAGAGAAAAGTTTATTGCAGGGCCAAGCAAGGAGAATGGGTGGCTTGTGCTCAAAAACCCCAAACTCCCTGATAGTTTTTAGGGAGAAGTTTTTATAAGCAAAAGTTGGGGTGAGGGCTGCAGGGTGTGTGACTTTCTTCTGACTGGTTGGTGGTGAGGTAACAGGGCGGTGCTCCAAGAATCTTGTGCTCAACCAGAAGTTACCATCCTCAACCTGGGTGGGGGCCCTAGTTCTGCAGAAGAACTCAACGGTATTGTTGTGTATATTCCTTGAGGAGGAACCAGGACCCTTCCTCAAGCCTGCACTATTGTTTCTTGACTGCTCTTCCCTTCTTTCTGCATTCTCTCCCTTCCTGTATTAGCAACTGTTTGAATCTACTTTTTGAAACTCAGGGAAGGTCATGGAAGCTGAGTGAAGCATATTTTCTACAAACTAGAAACAAAGGACACAAAAAGGATTTGTACCAGGGACCCCCACGGGGTCCTGCTCAGTTTCACTTTGTTTTTAATCTTAGTGACCCATGAATCACACAAGTCTGGGAGCTGTTACTATAGTCCTATTTTGTTGGGTGGCAACTTCCTTGGGAGCTTCCCAGGTGTCATCTGAAACTGACCCTGTATGTGGAGAGCAGGGAGAGACCAAAGAAAGAGGTAGACCACTCTAGGTTAGTAGGTGGCAAGTTTAATAAGCAAGGGAGCTTAATTTACAAAGCTCATATTGAGCAGCCCAAGATAAATAGATCTAGCCCCCACTCACCAAATTTTAAAAGTTTAAACAGAGGCTTTAACTGGGTTAAGTCACATACACAATCCAGATGTTCTCACTGCCACATTACTATATCCTTGTGTAGCTTCTAGTAACAAAGAAGGCAAGCAAGGACAGTGGAGGGAGTGAGCAGCTTCCAAATAACTGGCCCAGCTCACAGGTCAAACTGGCAGTCACATCTTCTTAATGACCTTCCCTAACACACTTCTCTATTTTGCAGGGGAAGACATTGAGGCCCCGAGAGGTGAAATATCTTCCTTATGATCTTCCAATTAATCAGTAGCAGCACCAGACCTAAAACCCAGGCATTTTCATTCTTTTATCAATGGTCATTAACGTAAATTTTTGAAGAATAAAAAGTCTCATTTCCATCCAGAATTTTTGCTTTGCTTTTTCTTCCATCCAGAGTTTTTGAACATTAAAAAAAAAAAAAAAATAGAGTATTAAAGAAGTTCCAATGTTTTTTGGCTTATCAAAGCTAACATGCATATCTAAATTTATTCACATTTGAGCAGAGAATCTAATACAAAAATATTGCCTTTCCACTTGTGTTTACTTTAGAATTGATTCACCCTTTCAGAAATACCTAACCCATCATGAAATTCTGTCCTAATAAATGATAGAAGCAAGTGACAACATATCAGCCCAGCAGGTGACAAGCATTCACATCCCAGGAGAGTAAGTACTTAGAATTCTCAGTTGAATTTAAGTGGCTTTGGAAATGTTTGCAGAAGTTAGAAACTCTTTCTAGTATCTTTTGGCAGCCTATTGGAAGAGCAGGTAGCCAAGAATTTTACTTTGAAAGATGTAATTGGGTCAGTAACTATGGGTGATTTTTGTTGTTAACGTTGCTTACAGTAAAGATAGGAAACATTTGTTTGGAGGCAGTGAAAAACACCTCTGCCCTGAGATAAACAATTTGCATATCCGGAGAGATGACAAAAGGCAGCCTCCCCAGGGACCTGACACTGGCTTTTCTAGGTCTTGAGAAGTGACAGAGTTGTTTCCTTAGCTGCTAAGAAGCATATACTAGGTAGATTCTTGAATAAAACACAAGGATGTAATTTGAATCCCTAGGCATGCTACACTTAGATTGGTTTACTCCTGTTGTCTGAAAATGAAAGTTTTTATAATTATGTTCATAATGTCTTTGAACTCTGAGCATCTGCCTGAAACAGCTGTTTCTGATTAAAATTAAACTGAAAATTTTCACCAGTGGAGAATCTGCAGCAGATAAAAAGGAAAAATTGTGGGCATAATGGGGACAGTGCAAAAGTTTCAGCTTTCTTCTGCTCACTCCATATTATGTGCCAGAAGCCCTTGCTCATTTTATTTGGAGAAATAGAAGGAGTTTAATGTTAAAAGTGGGAAATCTTTGAAGATACAGGACCTCTTTTCAGCCACAGTGCTAAGACTTCAACCAGTTCCCTAATAGAAGAAAGTATTTCAGTCTTCCACAACAACAAAAATCAACATGTAGTTGACTTTAAGTGTTCTTAGAAGCATTTTTAAAATTATAATAATTGTGTTCGGGGAATTTATAATTCCTACTATTAATGGGAACAGTATGGTTAATTCTAAATTCATACTTTCTAGGCTAGGTGATAGTACCCAGTTATTCAATCAATACACTAATCTAGGTATTGCTATGAAGGTATTTTGTAGATATGGTTAGCATTTACAGTCAACTGCCTTTAAGTAAAGGAGATTATTCTCCTTAATATGGGTGGGCCCGTCCAATCAGCTGAAAGGCTTTAAACGCAAATACTGAGGTTTCTGTGAAGAAGAAGAAATTCTACCTAAAGACTTCAGAATCAACTCCTGATGTTTCCAGCCTGCAGGCCTGTCTTACAAATTTTGAACTTGCTAGCCTCCACAATAGCAAAAGCCAATTCCTTGAAATAAATCTCTTTATATACATACATATATATATGTTGTCTACTTGTTCTGTTTCTTTGGAGAACGCTGACTGCTACACCTTCTGAATAATAAAAACTTTTTATATGGATGAAAACAGCCCTAATATTTGCAAAATGGTTATCACTGTTCACCATAAACCAGCAATTATTATAAATTAAAACCCTCTCCCCTATTTTCCCATCAGCATGATTTTTATTTCTACACCTCAATTCCTCATTGTTTATCCCACCCTCAGATATATTATTGCTTGATTAGTTATAATGAGAAGTCAAATATCAAAAACGGAGGCAATTCTCTTAAATTTTCTTTCAAAAAAAGTGATTATGCCTACTTTAAATAGGTGGAAAGAGGGGTCATGTATTAAACTCTTAAAACTATTACTTATCAATATTAAAGATATTTTAAAAACCTTCCTCCGCTCCATCCTCAGCTAGTTATTTGATAAAGGAAGGAGAGGAGAGAAGGGAAAAAGAGAGAGAGAGATTGAAAATAATTTGACGCTGTTTACTAGAACTGCAACAGACTATTACCTAATTTGGGAACTTGAGACAAAGAAAAAAGTGGACATTTTACTAACTACCAGGGAATTATTCTACCATCAAGAACTTATAGGAAAAAAGATTAGATTATGGTACCTGCTCATCTAGTTCATATTACTGGAGATAAGATGAGTAAACTATGATCCCTATCATCAATTTTTTTTTTTTTTTTTTTGGCCGCTTGCGCGGCTTGCAGAATGTTAGTTCCTCTGCGGGGATTGAAGCCGCACCCTCGGCAGTGTAAACACAAGAGTCCTAACCACTGGACCGCCAGGGAATTCCCTGTCATCAATTTATTTACAGAGAAAAATGCTAGACACCAAATCACAGTGGCAAGGTCACCATTTCTCTATGACATTTATCTTTAACCTTGTATATCAATTCTGCTACTTCTATGTCTAAAGGATTGTGCAAAAAAAAAAGACAAAATAAATGGCAAATTTTATGAGCTTAAGTAGCTTATTTTTTTTCTTTTTTAGTTTATCCAAAAATTTAATTCGTTTAAAACACTAGTTCAGAATCTGTGTCCTTCTTGAAATTCAGCTACTGTCAAGTAGAATTGCTAGTTTTTGTTTCTATTGTTTTTTGCCTTCAAAAAATAATGAGGTTTATTTCTGATAGCTTTTACAATTTTCTTGTGAAGATTATTTTTAATGTATGGTATTTTCAAGGGATAATAATATATGAATATCTTTGTGTCATACATTGCAAGTAGAAGCCATTACTTCATAACCCAGAAAGTAAGCTAAAAAGGAATGCAAAGAGAAAGAAAATTTTAAAAATTTTACATGTTTTTATGTTACTAATTAGCATCCTTTCATATCAGCTTGAAGAATTCCTTTCAGCCTTTCTCATGAAGCAGGTCTAGTGGTGATGAACTCCTTCAGCTTTTGTTTGTTAGGGAAAGTCTTTATCTCACGTTCATTGCTGAAGAATAAGTTTGCTGGGGAAAGTATTCTTGGTTGGCAGTTGCCCTATGGGGGTTCCCTTGTATGAGAGAATTTTTTTCTCTTGCTGCTTTTAGAATCCTTTTAAGTAGCTTAAATGTTAGAACACAAATGATCATTATGTTAGAGTTATTATTATGCATGGCACAATACTGCCAAACTTAGTAGCTTAAAATAATATAAATGTATTATCTTACAGTTGCTGCAGGAAAATGAAAGCAGCTTAAGTGGGTGGTTCCAGCTCAAGATCTCTCATGAGTTGTAGTCAAGTTGTCATCCTGGGCTACAGTCAACTGAAAGTTTGACTGGGGCTGGAAGATTCTCTTCCAAGATGGCTTTCTCACATGGATGTTGGCAGAAAGCCTTAGTTCCTCACTGCAGGAACCTCTCCATAGGGCTTCTTGAGTGTCCTCACGACATCAGCTGGTTTCTCCCACAGAGCATGATTCAAGAGAGCAAGAGGAAAGTTTCTTTCTTTTTTTTTTGGCCGTGTCACGTGGCATGAGGGATCTTGGTTCCCAGACCAGTGATCGAACCCATGCCCCCTGCAGTGGAAGCGTGGAGTTTTTTTTTCTTTGTTTTTGTTTTTTAATTTATTTATTTATTATTTATGGCTGTGTTGGGTCTTCGTTTCTGTGCGAGGGCTTTCCCTAGTTGCGGCAAGTGGGGGCCGCTCTTCATCGTGGTGCGCGGGCCCCTCATTATCGCGGCCTGTCTTGTTGGGAGCACAGGCTCCAGAAGCGCAGGCTCAGTAATTGTGGCTCACGGGCCTAGTTGCTCCGCGGCATGTGGGATCTTCCCAGACCAGGGCTCGAACCCACGTCCCCTGCATTGGCAGGCAGATTCCCAACCACTGCGCCACCAGGGAAGCCCGGAAGAGTGGAGTTTTAACCCCTGGACCACCAGGGAAGTACCAAGGGGAAAGTTTCAATGTCTTTTGTGACCTAGCTTCAGAAGTCACTGTCTGTCACTTCCACAATATCCAATTAGTTATCTGATTTAGCCCTATTCACTGAGGAAGGGTACAACTAAGATTATGAATAGCAGGATGGGAGAATACTTGGGTCCATCTTTGATGCTGGCTACCACAGTCATTAAATAACAGGGACAAAAAGCACATTTTAAATCAACAAATACATATTCACAGAGTTAAAATGAACATATTAGTTCTGAAATGATAACAGCATAATCAGGATCAGACAGAATACATCATGTAGGGTTTTCTGAAAGAGGTAAAGACTTTTTAGGTGGATTTTGAAAGACTGATTTTTGATGGACAGAGAACATTTAAAGTGAGTGTATATTGCAGTTAAATGTACATGGCTATTTCAGTAGGCTACTAAAGGGTAAGAATTACTCCTTAAGAGAGTCTGATCACCTAGCATTAAATCAAAGTTTACAGCACCATTGTAACAGTGGGTAAAACACATAAAGTAATCTTCTATTAGGAATCTGAGGCATTACTACCACAAATATCCAAATGTTTCTTTAAAATAGATGTTTTCTTTACATAGATGTAAAGAATAAAAAGCCACTGGAACGAGTAACAAATTTAAGGAAATGTGCTTAGTTAAATGCATGTTTTCCTTTTGTACACGTAAAAGTGTATGCTAACTATTAATATCACACATACATGCAAAATAAATTTTTTAAAAGTTTCTCATTATATCATGTAAACTAAAATTAGTGAGTAGGCTTGAGTTAAAAATCAGGTTATCAATAGACTGTTGATCTTATCAATCTAAATTGTCTAATTTGCCGGATGCTGGTTAAATCATCTGAGCAACCTCTGCATTATAATTTGGCATCTCTTCTATTTGCTGTTCAGTAAACATAAATATTCTGTCTTCTTGGTTGTTTTAGCTTTCATTACAAGTTAGTCGCTTAACTTTATAAATCAGTTTCCAGTAAGTTTGTTGTGAGTCAGTTTACAAGACTTAATTCATCACCTCAAAGTATACTGGCAAAAAATTCTTAGGATCTGGAAAGCTGAAGAACCAATCTCTGGAATGCAATCTCCACTTTAAATCTTCTTCTTTGGCTAAAGCTCCATCTGAGTGACCAGTGACCCTCTCAAGACAAAATGATAACAAATTGGGACGAAATTTTCCCAATTAATTTTTACTTATACTTTGAGTAAATCAAAACTATGTCTAGTAAGAATCAAAATTTCAGAAGGAAAAAACAGAAACTTCTATTAGAGAAGTGAGAGAATATAAAATCCTTTACTCTTCCACAGAAGAGACTTGATGTTATATTTTCTTTTAAAGATAATTAACATATCTGAATGTTTCTATTTTGCATGGCATATCAGGAAGAATAAGATGAAGAATTATCAGACGTGAGTTCAAGTCCTTGCTCTGACTCTATTTATCATGTGGCATTAGAACATCACCTCCATTTTTACACTTCAGTTTCTTCAACTCTAGGAACTGGTGCTTTGGTTAGATTATCTCTAAAATTCCTTTTGGTGGAAAACTCCTTTTATTTTTCTACCGGCTACCAATTGCAAATCCTTCAGGAAAATAGGATAGTGTAAATAGTTCCGGTAGAAGAAAAAAGATCAAAACAACAATAAGGGATTATTTCCAAAAGGAAAATAAACCCCAAACTTCTGCTATTATTGCAGATTTAATTAGTGTGCTTAAAAACATTCCATAATTATTATTAACTCCCCTAATTTATTCCATCCACATGGGGATTACAGAGAAGAACAGAACAAAATTGAGGCCAGAATTCCAGTAGCTGAGATATTATAGGTCAAGAGTCTGAAATGTTGCTAGACTGTGAGAGACACATAGAGGGACATCCACCAGTTAGCCTTAGCTTTTAAAGTACACCTTGCTCATTTCTATTAACAGATGTAAAACTCCAAAGTGAGTCCCAGACATTCATACAGAAAAAAAAAAAAAAGGCTCCTACAAAATTAGGGTCACCCTAACCTTTTTTAAAAAGGCACTATGTGCTTCTTCCTTATCTGAAAAATCTTAACTATGCTTTTAAGATCACTCTCATAGGTTTTATGAGAAAATACCTCCCTTCATCCCACTGCCTACTGCATGAGCCTATGTACGTGATAAGCATCAAGCATTTTGAAGTGCCTTGATGTCTTTATAAACAAACTTGTCTGGCCTCAGACCCAGATAACACTGTGTTTTTCACTTGGGAACAATCAGTAAATGACTGTTAGAAATTGGGAAATTTTCAGAGAAATCTACATGAAAAATTCCCTCAGTTTTTAAATATGCCTCTTTTAGGAAATATCATCATCTGTTGTGTAATTCTTTTGATTTCTTGTAATATATTTTCTTTCACAAATATTTCTTACCCTCTTGGAATAAAGCTTAAACTGCTGTGTTTTATGGAAAACACATGATGCCTGATTTTTCCTTGAATCAGAGTATTTCTCAAGTATCCCAAATATATTTTATTTCCTTAAAAGGCAGTTTGGGGGACAGATGGGAAGTATAAAGCCCTTTATAATCATTAAAAGTATTGACTTCCTATACACATTTTTCCTGTCAGGTTTCCTATCAGCATTTTCATCAAAGAACTGAGCTATTTTCCAAAATATGTTGTTTTGCGTAGTATGGTAACAGAAGTAGGTATAATAAGGTGTATAGGGCTTCCCTGGTGGCGCAGAGTGGTTGAGAATCTGCCTGCCAATGCAGGGCACACGGGTTCGAGCCCCTGGTCTGGGAAGATCCCACATGCCACGGAGCAACTGGGCCCGTGAGCCACGATTGCTGAGCCCTGCGCGTCTGGAGCCCGTGCTCCACAACAAGAGAGGCCGCGACGGTGAGAGGCCTGCGCACCGCGATGAGAGTGGCCCCCGCTTGCCACAACTAGAGAAAGCCCTCGCACAGAAACCAAGACCCAACACAGACAAAAATAAATAAATAAATAAATTAAAAATAATAATAATAATGTGTAGAGTAAAAACCAAAATGAGAAATTTTCTACAAGAGGTCATATAATGACGTAATGCAAATTACTGTTTTAATGGCAGCCAGTGGGGGGAAAAATAGGAAAAGAAAATATATTGTAAACTTTAGTGGAAAGAGCATTGGGCTCAGATTTGAGCTGCCATAGTTTTCAATGCTGGCTTGCCTTGGAAAGACCTTTGCTCCCTCAGCTATACAATGAACAAGTGGACTCTGATTTCCCTTCAGACTTAAAAAGCTAAGACTGTATTTTTAATTTATTCTGTATGTTATGGGCTGAATTATATAACCCTGCAAATTCAAATGTCGAAGCCCTAAACCCCAGTGCCTCAGAATGTAACTATATTCAGGGCCTTTAAAGAGGTGATTAAGTTAAAATGAGACCATTAGGATGGGTCCTAATTAAATCTGACTGGTGTCCTTATAGGAAGAGGAAATTTGAACACACAGAGAGCCACCAGGGTTGCATGTGCACAGAGGAAATAGTATAATAAAATTAAAGTAACCCAGCTTCTATTTCTTCCTCTTTACATCACTGTGATCACTGTTTATTTTAAATATATGTCTAGATGCAAAAATATGTAGTTCCATAGGGGTTTGAAACTGGAACTAGGCAGAAGCAAGCTCAAATGATTCCTTATTGTTAAGAATTTACTCTAGAAATTGTCATGTGGTTGAGTCTGCATGTGTCAGCGCCCCTATATAACTGGAAGTTCTCTGAATTAACTTACATATAGAATCCAATGTTTACTAAAAGATAAGTAATAAAAATATGCTAATTTTAAGCTTACATGTATTATTAAAACTCATCAGTAAGCACAACAATTATTTAGAATTTAGATCACAAACTATAGCCTGAGCCAAATCTTGCCTGCTGCCTATAAATAAAGTTTTATTGGAACACAGCCACTTCCAGTCATTTGGGTTTTGTCTATGTTTTCTTTCTCTCTACAGTGTCAAGGTTGAGTAATTGTGACAGATACCTTTTGTTCCCCAAAGCCCCAAATGGTTACTATCTGGCCCTTTACAGAAAAAGCTTGCTGACTCTCAACTTAGACCAATAAAAGATTTTTTCTGGGAAGAGTATTTTAATAGATACTGTTTTAGAATTGCTGGGGTTTGGTGATAATAAAGAGTAAAACACCCTAGACAACATGCACACTTATTGCCTGCACCCAGGTCAACCATTCTCACTGCTCTGACCTTGGTGCCACTGGTGTACAATAAGCTTTTGACTGAGCAGGGACCTAGGCTCAGACTCCATAGATATTTGGGTTTGTGCAACTCCTCACACCACATATTGATTGGGCCTTAGATTCTACCTGGCTGATCCCACAGAGCTATTTGAATACGTAAATATAGGTGAGGTAGAAGGACCTTCTAGGAGAAAAGGGTTTGGATGGTACCATACCTTCTCTTTGAGGCTTAAATGATTAAAACAAATGGTAGCCTATTTCTATTTTATCTACCATTGCTTGAACTGTGCCTTGCATATAGAAAACACGCATACATACATACTGTGAGATAAGGGAAGCTCCAACCAAGGAGAGATGTCAGGAAAGGATGATGGAGATGAAAACGTGGAATGGATAATGTTGGTTCTGGCCAACTTAGGGTTGGGTAGTAACTCCCCAACCAACTCAGCCTGCCTGAAATCCTGAGTGTACTAGGGGGGAAAATGGGCTGTGTAGATGAATTGGAGGACTCACACCACTAGATTTGTAAATCTTGGGGCCCAACTTGTGTGTGTGTGTGTGTGTGTGTGCACTCCTGACTGAAGGAAGTAGTATCCTACCTTTTGTCTTTTTTGAACGACCTCAGTTAGTGGTTGCTGGTGACTGAATCATGGCTTTATTATAGCAGATTAAAAGACCAAGATTCAAAAAAAAAAAAGACCAAGATTCGACGGCAGTGAGCCTGAAGACGGACATGGAGACAACAAGAACTAAGTCTATGAGGTTGTCCGGACTTGGCCCTCAGGCTGTCACCCCAGGGAGACAGTAGCCATGGAAGCCTCAGGAGCCCTTGGTGGCTCTGGAAGACAGTGGAGTGGAGACCTCCAGAATACAGCGCTGAGCGTCTGCCTCTGGGAGGAATTGAAAGAGTGGGTTTTATGAATTCCTTCTCAGCAGGAAAAAGAGAGAGAGAGAGAGAGAGAAGAACTGTTTCCTGAGCACTGAGAAATATCAAGATATTTGGGCAAGAGGGCCCTGAGAAAGACTGGAAATCCTACAAGGGAAGTGGCTACATGCTCCAAAGTATAGCAATTGGGATTCTAATGTAATGTGACATAAGTTTTTAGTCTCTGAATATTAAGATCAAAATATTTAGATTATAGAGTTAAGGATATATTCAGCCAAAACACTCTCTGGTGAGAGTCCACCTTTTGGTTCATAAACAGCTGTATTTTTTCTGTAACCTCACACAGTAGAAGGGTCAAGGAAGGAAGGAAGGAAGGGAGGCAGGAAGAAAAGGAAGAAAAGAGGAAAGTCAGGCCAATTGGGATTCAAATTCTGTTGTCCACATTTCCAAAGCTCTCCTGAGCCATGATTTCCATACTTGCTATAACCTCACACAGTGGAAGGGGCAGGGGAGTTTTCTGGGATCTCTTTTATAAGGGCACTAATCCCATTCCTGGAAGATCTGCCCTCCTGAACTAGCAGTCTCCTGAAGGCCCCACCTCCAAATACCCTCACTTTGGGGATTAGGTTTCAACATATAAATTTGGGAGGACATAAATATTCAACCTATAGCTGTTTGGTTGGTTGAAATGAACTTTCTGATCAGCTCACCAAAGTATCATATTATTGGTTTCAGAGCTGCAAGAAACAAAAGGAACAATTTAGTTCAATCTCCTCATTTTTGGATGGGATGGGAGAACTAATACCCAAAGATGACTTGTGCAAATCACAGACTCAGTCAAGGTCAGATTGGGAAATCAAGGTCTTCCCATTTCCAGGGCTCCTGGATCACACCTCATGGGAATCTCTGCCATCTCTGGGTAACCAAAGAAATCCTGTGCTCATAGACTCTGCACCACATTGTACCCTAACACAGCCAATGAAGCCATGGGATTATTACTCTGTTACCTAGACAATAGAAGAAATGGACCTCATGGATAGAAATTTGCTCCAGCATGGTTGCCTGTCTTTCCCATTACAGCCAAGCCTGGGGGAAGTGAATTCATAAAAACATCTTGCATTTTCAAAAGTAATTAATCTCTCTGCCTCCAATAAGTCCCCCTCCCCCCCCCAAACAAAGAAAGAACTTTCTGAAATCTGCAAAATAAAAAAGCAGGAGGAGAAGGAAGAAGAGAAGGAGTATTGGAGAAATTTAGGGATCTTTCAGAACAGGAAGGAAGTACAAGCCACCCCAAAAGTCACTGGAATAAGAATAAGCCAACCACCTAGAAACAGGGCAACCTGTCACTCTGACTTTTCTCTCTGGGGCTCGTGATGTTCTCTTGCCTGTCTGAATCCACCTCATTTCCCCCTTGTTCTGCAGCCTGGCTGCTTTCCCAGCTTCCCCTTGCACACTGCCTACACACACTTGCCCCTTAGGGCCTTCCAGTTAAAGTGTCCATGGGGGACACTGGAGGCTAGGCCCTGACATTAAATGCCTGCAGGAGAAAACAGAGGTAAGAGGAGGAGGAAGGCCAGGGGAAAAGATTAGAGAAGGAAGGGTTAGAGCAATTAGAAAAAAGACTGGGGAATAAAATGGAAAGCAAAGAAAAGATTTTCAACAGCGATAATGTTACAAGGGCATCTCTCAATAAAAATCAAAGAAAAAACTTATTGAATTTTTAATTAAGGCATAATTGAACTTAGAGCTACATGTTGCTTATTTGCTTTTCATTTCTATAAAAATAGCTCGAATTCTCCTTAAACATATTGATACAGGAAGCCATTTTCACAATCCCTTTCCTCCTCCCTTTCTTCCTCCTTCTTTTTAACAGTTCTTGCCCAATAGAGTTGGGAAATTCTAGCCAGGTACCTCTTTTAACAAGAATAAATGTTTCCAAGCCAACTTGTAAATTATGATGTAAAATTATGTAGAGTTGTATGTTCTATCATCTTTATCGGCTTTACTTTTCTAGTTCTGAGATAAAAGGTACAAGATGGACAACTTCTAATTTTTGTAGTAAAACTGTGCTGAATCTATGTCCATATTATTATTAAACTTTGCATTAAATTAAGGGAGCTCTTCTACCATATAGTAGCTTCAACTGTGCTGCTATATTTTAGCTCTTCTCTGTCTCAGGAACTCAAGTTTGTTTTTGCTGTTTTTGTGATGTTATTAGTTTTGTTTTGTTCTTCAGAACAAATCTATGTCAAAGAAAAACAAAACTTTATGTGTTCATGATATTCATCCTTTTTTTTTTTTCCACCTAATGTTTCAATGGCTTAAGAAAATCAGTCTTCTATGAGCACAAATCAAGTGGATGGTGCAATGAAAATAAGCCTTGGGTTATGTGGTAGGAAACTGATTTTTAAAAAATGAGGATGAACTCAAGCCCTCAATAGCTTGAATTTAATTTCCTGTAGAGTAAAGCCATTCTCAGGCACCCGTGGATAAGTTTGTTATTTAGCACTTCACTGAGTCTTTTTTGAACTTTACAAAGAAACAGACTTAGGGTCACAGGATCCAAGAGCTTTGCCTTGTTCTCAGTGGGAGTGTGAACCATCCCCTGACACACAGCTCTGACCCTTTACTACATGGTCATTGCTTTTCGCCCTTGATCACTGGCTAAGAATTATCCATGCGCGGAGAACTGCTTTTGTTAACTTTGGTCATACCATACATTCCTGGTAAAAACTAAAGAAGGATTACTGGAGAGAGAAGATGGAAGAGAAACTGAATTAGCCAGTTTTATTTTTTTTTAATGCATTTTTCTATGTGGGGCATATATTTTGTCTCACGAATAACAATAAATCATTTTTTTCAGAATTTTATTTTCTAAACATTAGTGGTTAGCGTTTTTCTGTATTGTTTTGGGTTTTTTTGCTTTTATAAACATATACATTCATGATAGTTAAAAAAAAAAAACAACTTTTCCTTAAATAATTACAACTGGAACATAATAATTTTGCCAGAAGAAATTTCCTGGGTCATCTTGTCCAATCTCTTTATCTCCTGGGTGAGGCATGCGAGAAAACCCAGGGAGGCAGGAGTCTCCCCCAGAGTCATGCAGTGAGTTAATAGCCTCGCTGAGACTTGAACCGAAATCCTTGGACTCATGACAAACGTTCTTCTCACAGGACAACCTGTTGTCTCTAGGTAGAACGGATAATTGGTGCTTTTCTGTCTGGACTTTTCTGATGTTTTACATAATACATCTCAAGCTTTTACGGTTAAGGATATTATTGATGAAAACATGGAAATGATTTCATAGTCAGTGCGTCCTTTCTGGTATGTTCTGGACTGCTGAGGATTGATTCACAACAGAACTCTGGAAAGCTCCTCTCCTGTTGTCACGGCAAGTTTGCTGAGCGGCCTCCAAGAGCTGCATGACAGAGAATTATCACATTGGCTAAATGTACTTTCCTAAATTCAGAGGCTTTTGATTTTTTCTCTTATGAAGTGAATCCTTACTTCAGAAATAGTCTTTTCAGAAAAAATTGCTATAGAATAGTAGTAAAGAATAAGTTACTGTGAGATTTCACTCTCTAGAGAATCTTTCATTTTTATATAGTATGAGAGTGTCTAAAACAATTAGATGTTTTCTTTCTGACTCACTAAAAAAAAGCACATAATAGATGTACCCTCCCAAAGTAGACTACTTTAATATTCTAGAATTTTAATATTAAAATATCTGGGAAATTTAGTAAATCTTGAAATTTGCAAAATATTGATAATTTTCCTAAATTTTCTGTATCTTTCAAATTATGGAGGAAATTTTTAATCTCAAATTTTATTTTTTATCTTGAGTCATGTTCAGAAAATAAACTTTCTATAAATTTAGATATAATATGATTTTATTTCACTTCAGTTCTCAAATTAAGCTTAGTGATATCTAAGAAAAGAAAACAAATAATTTAAAATATCCGACTGTATTTAATTGCCTCTTGGGAATGTTATGAGAATAATTAAATTCCCAAAAGATAAAATTATTTATAATTTTTAGTGGAATGATGGCATATAATTCCAGAGGTATTATTTCCAAAATATCTTTGATTTCTATCAATATTACAAAAGGGCATTTAATATTTCAATGTAGGAAAACTTAAGTGAAGATTTACTTCGATTTTATATCAGTCAGTAAATTTATAGCCCAATTTACAGTGAGTTATTGTAAATTGGTTGCATTATATAAACCAATCAAAAATATTTCAGGGTTAATAGTTAAATACCTTGACTTTTAAAATATTCAGTAATGGTATTTCTTTCCCCTCAACTCTGAGTTCTCTGTAACAATAGAGGATGTAGTTAGTAAAATTCTCCTTAGTAGTCTTCAGACTGCATTACATTGCCAAAGTGTAACAAATATACCTGCTTCCAAAAGTCTGTGTTTGTAGTGTTTTTCATTTGATGGTAACAAAAAATATGTATTTTTCTTCACAGGAAGTTAGAAGTATATTAGGAACAGGAGACTCATGAGAGAACTCTTATCTACTGGCCTTTCCTTTTGTTTTTATACTTATTACTATTAAAAATACATTGTTCCAGTGACAGGTATTACAGGTTCAAGTAATAGGGGAGAGCATGTCTCCTTAATAAGTTTCAGCACCGCCATTTGTTACCTCTTGGCCAGGACACCTATGCCAGCACATACATAGCCTGAAAGAGCCTGTTTCCAGCAGCAGGGCAGGGACTAATGAGCCATAAAACACACTTGACTCCTGGCCTCTATGGAACTTCCTGATTTCCTGAGTCAGTGAATGGAGTCAAAGACCAACATATTGAAACCAAGGATAGGCGGTAGGCAGAACTGCACAGAAGACAACAGGACTCTTTCAATGTCGCAGTCAGCTTCCATGTACTTCCTTCCTTTCTTCCTGCACAATGCCCTCTTTGTGATAACCATGCTGTGATCTTACTTTTTAGCAGGTAACTAATTCCAGCTAAGGCATTAGCTGGTGTCAATGTAAAGTGTTAAATCAATGCCTCATGTTATTTGCTTCTTGATGTACAACTCACTTAAATGTCACTTTTGGATTCCCTCCATCCAACACACACACACAAACACACACACATACAGATGCCCAAGCGTACAGGAGAGATATTTTAAGATTGGAGGGCTGCTCTCTGCTCTACAAATTGCACTATATGTGTTGTGACCTTTCATCCGGTTGTGTGGCCTGCATAGGAAGCCCTTTCTTTTCTATTGCCAGATAACTCCTGCCTGATTCATCTGGTTCTTTCCTCTCCTGAATGAAATCATAGAAAAGTTGTAGGTACAAATGGAAATACAACTTCATTTTCCTGAGGTTGAAATTTTAACAGATGAATTTTGCATTATAAACCATGCTTTGTGATTTTAAAAATAAAGGTCAGTCCAGAGTTTCTTATTTTTGTAGGCATCAACCTATTTTGAAAGCTATGTCAAAGGCAAAAGAACAGCGACAACAATCAACGAACAAGTGAGGGGGAACTTGACTTTACTTAGCTATTACTATAATAGGAAAAACACTCTAGGTCCAAAGATCAGAGTGTCTTGGCAGGTTGTTTCGCCCTAAACCTTTATGGAAAGGAATACACAAGTTATAGGAGGGAAGATTTTACAGTGGGATTGGTTTTGTCATCAGAGGGATCTCAGTCAGTCAGTTGATAAGAAATGTTTATCTGCATCTAACTAGTTTGGAGTTTTTTGGGAGTGAAGAGGAAGCTCAGTTAATTAGGTAGGAGACAAAGAATGGGAATTTAGAGGGTCTGTATTTGGCATGGTCACAGGGAAACAAGGGAGTCATCTCAAGTCTTACAGGAATCAGGGGAAACAGTTGCAGTGAGTCTTCCTAAGTCATATGGGAAAGATGGGTCTTTATAGTAAAAACTAGAAGTTTTAAAAGTATTTACTCATTAATACATTGAAAGTAACAATAAACCTGTCACCTGGGTGATTTTACAGCTAATATATAATTTGCAGCTAATATAAATAACATTTTAATGAAAAATAACAGTATTTTTCAAAGAAAAAATTAGTGGAAAGATTGCCATTGAACTTTTTTATTTTAAAACATTTTCTAAAGTCTGGCTTAATATAAGGGAGCTGGTATATCATGTTAGTTTCTGCATTCATTCTGTTACAATATACTGCTTTGGTTGAAGTAAACAAAGAATATCCAACTTCACACAGATGTAGTTGGAAACAGAAGAGTAGACTTCTTGGATAATTGTAAATATTCTTCTTTGATACTACATCAAAACTCAATAAGCTGTAGTTTCTTAAGATTATTACAATAGGGATTCTGAAACCATATCATGAACTTTCCACACTCCGTCACTTTATAATCTATTGGTCTCTCTTGCAATTTTTAAAACTCTCTTAACTTTCCAATACAAGATACAGTGGTGTTAATTTATCATGTTGTACATTACATTCCTAGCACTTAATTTATCCTATAACTGGGAGTTTGCACCTTTTTACGACCTCCATCCAATTCTCTCTCCCCCGACTCCACCCCCTACCTCTGGTAACAAAAATTCTGATCTCTCTTTCTATGAATTTGTTTGTTTGTTTCTGAAGTATAACTGACCTACAGCACCGTGTTAATTTCTATTATGCAACATAATAATTTGGTATTTCTATACATTTCAAAAGGATCATGACGATAAATCTAGTTACAATACGTTGCCAAAGATATTACGTACTTGTACACTACATTCCCCACGCTGTACATACATATATATCTATATGTATATCTATACATCTATATATATGTGTGATTATTTTAAGTTACTTACCTCTTAAGTTCAAACACATTTTTTAAATCCTGCATTTTTACTCCCCCCACCATGTTCACTGTTTCTGAAATCGTATTTTACATCTTTTTTGTTTTGTGTATCCTTTAACTGCTTATTGCAGATATAATGATTTGATTTTACTACTTTTGTCTTTTAACCTTCCTACTAGCTTTATACATGGCTGATTTACTAGTTTTACTACATATTTGCCTTTACCAATGAAATTTTTCCTTTTGTAATTTATTTTATTTTATTGAAGTATAGTTGATTGACAATATTATATTAGCTTTTTAAAAAATTTTATTTATTTTTGGCTGCATTGGGCGTTCGTTGCTGTGCGCAGGCTTTCTCTAGTTGCGGCGAGCAGGGGCTACTCTTCGTTGCGGTGTGCGGGCTCTAGGCATGCGGGCTTCAGCAGTTGTGGCTTGTGGGCTCTAGAGCGCAGGCTCAGTAGTTGTGGCGCACGGGCTTAGTTGCTCCGCGACATGTGGGATCTTCCTGGACCAGGGACCAAACCTGTGTCCCCTATATTGGCAGGCAGATTCTTATCCACTGCGCCACCAGGGAAGCCCAATATTATGTTAGTTTTAGGTGTATAACATAGTGATTCAATATTTTTATAGATTATACTCCATTTAAAGAATTATAAAATATTGACTATATTCCCTGTGCTGTACAATGTATCCTTGTAGCTTATTTATTTTATATATAGTAGTTTGTGAGTCTTAATTCCCTACCTCTTTCTTGCCCCTCTCCTCTTCCCTCTTCTTACCAGTAACCACTAGTTTGTTCTCTATATCTGTGAGTCTGTTTCTATTTTGTTATATTCATTTGTTTTAGTTTTTAGATTCCACATATAAGTGATATCATACTGTATTTGTCTTTTCTCTGTCTGATTTCAGTAAGCATAATACCCTCTAGGTCCATCCATGTTGTTGCAAATGGAAGAAAAATCATTCTTTTTTATGGCCAATATTCCATTGTCTATATATATGACACATCTTCTTTGTCCATTCATCTGTTGATGGACACTTAGGTTGCTTCCGAATCTTGGCCATTGTAAATAATACTGCTATGAACATTGGGGTGCATCTTTTCATAATTTTCATGTTTCTAGTTGTGGTCTTTTCTTTTTTGTTTAGAGAAATCTCTTCCACATTTCTTGTAAAGCCAGTTTGGTGATACTGAACTTTTTTAGCTTTTGCTTGTCTATAAAACTTTTGACCTCTTCATCAAATCTGGATTAAAGCCTTGCCAGATAGAGTAGTCTTGATTGTAGGTTTTTCCCTCTCATCACTTTGAATATATTGTACCACTCCCTTCTGGCCTATAGAGTTTCTGTTAAAAAGTCAGCCGATAGCCTTATGGGAGTCTATCTTGCATTTTGAATGGACATTTAACCCATGCATGGTTTTGTAAACTTGTGCATTAGTCTTATGGAAAATATTGAGTCACTGAGTAATACAGATCTTCTAAATGTTGACACATTTTATAACACAATATCAAAAAATAACTGATTAATATCACTGCTGATAACATCAGAAAAGTCTGTTAGTATTGGGAAACTCCTAGCATTGGTTAGGAGTTTTCCAAAATTCTAATTTTTGTTTAGAAGCCTGAATTTTATCATTGATAGCAAATACTGTCAGTTGTTCTCCTTGAACATTTTTAAGAACATTTTTTCAAATACCCAAGTCCCGCAAACCAGTTTGTCTATTAATTAGCCCTTATTTCAAGTAAAATGGTGTTCCATGAAGAAATAAGCTAGTTCATTCAGCTCAGAAATCAACTGCGTAAGCGCTTTTCCTCAAGACCACCATTGATCTTCTTCAATAGGCAACAGAAATGCTTTGTGCATATTTCTATTTCTTCACACAAAATATTAAGAGGTATACTCACGGGTTGAGATTTACTAAAGTCTAGAATTCATCAAGAATATTCTTAAGTAAAACTGGCTTTTGGTTTGTTTGGGGTTTTTTTTCCCCACTGTGAGCACATAGCAATGAAAAATGCAATGACTCCTAGGACAGTTTCAAGACACTGCCTTGATTTGTACTAGCTAAAGAGCCAACAGTTTTACTCACAAGTGCTTTTGTGCCATCAGTGTAAATGACAACACAGTAAAGTAGCAAATAATGTCTTAGTATTATTATAAAAATACTTCGACCTTGAAAGGGTGTTGAGAACTCCCAAAAGCACAGACCACACTTTGAGAGCTGCTAATATAGTGTGATCACCAGGTAAATAAGGAGCCAAAAAACAGCATTCCTCCGACCAAACATATTGGTCCCTTCACTGTATTTTTAATGCCTTTAGACAGGGAATGCATTCCCCAGTTTACTACACTTCCCACCAATTTCTCCTTTTGACTCAGTTCCTACTTCCCTCATTTATGTTAATTGGCCTTGATAGACATTTGAGTCTGTGATCACTGCCAAAATTTAGCCTTGCTAATTCAAGGAGACAAGTAAAATCTGAAGCATAAGTCTTAAGAAGTCAGTATTTGCAGGCAGTATAATTGTTTTCTTTGAAAAATCTAAGAAAATTATCTGGAAAACTTTTAACAGTAACACAAGTTAAGTTAACATTCCCAGTTATAATATCAATAAGCAAAATCAATAATGTATACAACCACAATATCAATTAGAAAATATAAAATACCTACATTTAAATTCAACAAGTAATGTATAAGATTTAAATGAAGAAAATTACAAAATTTAACTGAAAAACATAGAGTACATAACAATTACAATAGTGATAGTAATATTATTTACTCGCACTTATTAAATATTAGGTAGTATTCTGCAATCTTTCATTGTATTATCTCATTTCAACCTCATAATAACTCTTTGAGATCAGTACTCTTAAAATCCCCATTTTATAAATGAGGAAACTAAAGCATAGAGAAGTGAAGTGACTTGCCCGAATCACATAATTAGAGTCATCCATTATGTAGTGTTTCTAGATGGGAAAACTCAGTTTCATCAATAACTCAGTTCTCCTCAAGTTAATTTCTAATTCCTGGATTCAAATTAATATCCCACTTTGATATTTTAAAATAAAACTTGCCAAGATAATTCTAAACTTTACATGGAAAAGAAAAATCTTTAATAGCAAAAACATTTTTTTAATGAATTAAAGAGAACTTGCCTTACCATATTCCAAAGGATTCTATGATGTTAATTTTCTTTATTTTATTTGGTGCAAATCTAGAGAAAGAGATGAATAGAATGGAATAGAGTACAGAAATTTGCCTATATATGCACATACTTATGATAATGGTTGTATTTCAAATCAGTAGGAGAAAGATGTGGTCTATGTGAAAAATAGTTTGTGACAATGGTTTATTCATTTAGAAAACCATTAAATTGGACCTCTACATATCACATAGTATGCAAAAATAAACTCCAAGTGAAATAAAAAAGCTAAACATAAAAAAGTAAGCCATAAAATAAATAAAATATAGAAGAATATTTTTATAATTTGAGGTATTGAAAGCCTTCCTAACCAAGATTTTAAACATTCCAGAAAACATAAGGAATAAACTAACACATCTGGTCACATTTTTTAAAATATATTTAAACAAAGTACTTCAAGAAGACAAAAACACCATACAAGTGTTAAAACTCAAGTAACAGTTGGGAAAAAATGTGTATGACTTATTTAACAACTAAACATTAATGTCAAACTATATAAGGAGTTTTTATAAATAAATATGAAATCGGCAAGCAACCCAAGTTTTTTAAATGGGCGAAAAAGATAAAAAGATAATTCCAAATGCTTAGTAGACATTTGAAATTAGAGCCAGTCTCACTAGTTATCAGGAAAATAAAAGTTTTTAATGACATAATATTTTCTATCAGAATAGCACAACTCAAGTATTAAAAACATGAATTATTGCTTAGAATTTGTTGAAAAGAACATTCTGAAACTGTCGAAGACAGTCTAAACTGGGTGAAAACTCTTTGGAAAGCAAATTGTCAGTATCTACTTATATTTTAAGTGTCAGTCTCCTTTATTGAAGCAATTCTGTTTCTGGTAAGCTGTTTTTAAAAGAAACAGGTAAATGTGCTCAAAGATGTAGGTACAAAAATGATCATTGTTTCTTCAGCTGTGATAGCAAAACCAACCAAGCAAATAAATAAACAAAAAAGAGGTAAGAACTTAAATGGCCACGAATGGGTACTTGGTTATTTAAATTAGGCAAATCCAAGTTATGGAATACTGTGCAGCTGTTTACCAGTAAACATGAGCTACCGTCATGAAGATATTTACTTATAAACTCCCAAGTAGAAAAAGAATATTATAGCTTCAGTAAGCTTACAGAATAATGAGCTCCCCCCCCATTTGCTCACTGTTGTTCTGCATAATTTGAATTTTTCCGGTGAGAATATATTGATGCTTATGTAACAAATATGTATATTTGTTATATTTGAAATCTATATTTCTAATGTATTTTTTTAAATTCTTTTTTCAAACTTTTATTGAGTGTCTATAGTATGGCAGGCACAGAGGAAGGCACTGAGTCCTTACCTTCCAAGTGTCTCTGATCTGCTGGGGGCAGATAGATGCATTAACACATACAGTCATGACACGTCCTGCTAAGGATCGTAAGCAAGGAGTGTTCAGTGTTGTGCTAACAAAAAGGGATAGAGGGTAAGGTTTGGAGAATGACCAAACTGTCTGGGAGAGTTAGAAAGCAATGTGACAGTGATCTGGCTCTTGAAATGAGAAATTTCCTAGGAGGCAAAGACAAGGAGGACACTCCTGGTAGAGGAGACAGCATGTGCAAATGGGGACCAAGATGATGAGGCAGTAGTAATTGATGGGGGGGGAGGGCTATCTTTATCTTCTCTAAATTATAGTTATGGTCTGAGTACATATTATTAGGTCTGCTAAATATTAGGCAAAAAAAGTAATAATTAAGAATTTCTGCAGTACCCTCAATGTCTTCTTTAATAACATTGTGTGTGTGTGTTTTCCTGCTGCTACTTTAGAGACTTTTCCACTGGCTGCCTTTCCACATTCTAAACAATCCCAGTTTTCATAATCTAAGTTGTTCCGCCCCCCCCCCCACCCGCCACATGTTTTTTCCACCACTAGTCTTTGTTTTAAAGTTGACTGCCTGGTTTGGTATTGCATCTTGTGAAAGCGCAAGTGCCTAAGATCTTTTATTAAAATGTCCAGTTTTTAAAAGTATATAATGATCTGACAATTTCTAATGTCATAGAAGTTAGAATACATTTCTTCTTAAAAGTTAATAAAATGTAAACTTTTTCAACAAAGACTTAATATAAGGCCACATATAGAGTCATATGAGAGCTACTCTGTGCTGCATGGAGGGATGTGTACCTCTCACATTCCTTGCATTCCCACCCATTTGTTCATCAGTAATAATATTTATCCATTTTTCCTTGGTAACATTCTATGCTCCGTTTCACTTGTGTATTTTCTAAACCACTGGCATCTGCAAAAATGGATCACGCAAATGTTCACTTTAACAATACGATCTTCTGGGCAAAAGAAAAGCAAGCCTCAGAGTTCTTGCATGAAGTTTAGACAGTGAATGCCTGAAACCCTATGCCCCAGACACTATACTGTTGGCATAGCTGAGTCAGCTACAGGGACTGCCTGGAAAGCTGGCACCTCACCTCCTTTTTTAAAGGGATGCCACATAAGCACCTGGTAGGTAGAGAAACCCCTTGCATTAATTTCCTAGGGTTGCTATAACAAATATCACAGACTGGATGCCTTGAACAACAGAAATGTATTTTCTCATGGTTTTGGAGGCCAGAAGTCTAAAACCAAAGTCCAAATGCAAAGGTGGCTTCCAGTTGTCCACCTTCTCTCTGCGTCTCACATGGTCTTTGCTCTATGGGCATGCACTCCCCATGCCCCTCTTTGTGTGTCCAATTTCCTGTTCTTACAAAGACACCAGTCTGAGTGAATTAGGACCCACTCATGTGACCTCATTTTAATTTAATCATCATCTCCAAATACAGTCACATTCTGAGGTCTTAGGGGTTAGGACTTCAACATAGGAATTTGGGGGGGACACAATTCAGCCCATAACACCCCTGTCCTTTTTATTTTGGAGGAGTGAGTGACTCTCCCCACACACGAAGAAAACCAAGTCAGCGTTAAGCTTAATGATTTCCCTTCATTGAGGGAGAAGTAGTTACATGTGTTCAAGTGTCTTATTAAGGAGGCAGGAAGAGTCCCAATATATGCCAGGCACTGAGGAGGGTATGTCACATACATTTTTTTTACTTGATCCTCACAACAATTTTAAGAATAAGGTATGATTATTAGTCCCATTTTATAGGTAAACAATCTGAGAGTCAGAGACATAAAGTAACTCACCCAAGGGCATATAGTATTCCCGGAGTCACTTCTCAGACGTTGCTCCCTCCAGCATCCTCAAAGCCCATGTTCTTTCCATTGTCCCAGACTCCACACAGCATGCAGAGCACCCACACATCTACTCCCAACCGTAGTCTACCACAGGACAAGCACGCAATAAATATTCGATATCCTCAGCACCATCAACAACTGCCATCATCCTCATCATCACCAACATCCTCATCATCAATGGCAGTTAGCATCAGGATCTCCTCTAAGGGCTCAGCATTATTATTCCTACCTCGTGACGAGAAAACTAAAATCTAAAGAGGAAAACTACGTGGGCTTGGGATTTTTAACACTGTTTTTTTTCCTAACAGCAAAGCTCTCCCCATGTTGCCTCTTACAGAACTGTTTTCTTGCAATTTGAGGACTTCATTCCTCCCAGTTTTTATTCCTGTGTTATTTCCTCACAAGAGGAGTCAGGGAAATGTAAGGTGGTGGTTAAAAGCTAGGAACTGTGAGTCAGGGCTTCTGGGCTCTGTTCTCTCCACGTATGTGGAAACCCACATACAATATCTTTATACAGTATCCATTAGTCACAGAAATTTTGCTTGCCTTGGAATCCTACATGGGGCATTTCGACACATCGTATTCCATTTGGGGATATTTAGCCTTTAAAAAAAAAAATCTCATAAGCATTTTAGTGAGGAAAATATGGCACCCTTTCTAAATCAATTTCAAATCTTGAATTGTAATTTATCATGAAAATATACACATATTTTCTCAATCATAGAAGGATTACAATTCCCCAATTATCAGGTTTCCACTTGGAAGTTATGAATATTTTTTAATTGTACTCAAAGTCACTTGTACATGATCATGGGTAAATTGGATTCTGAATACCTATTACAGCATTTAACCGTGTACTAGGGCCACTGTGAAAATAATCACCTGAATATTTCAGTCCAGATCAGCTCTGTTATTGCAGTATACACAGTCTGATTTTCAAAAGATGTATAATATCCACATCCTTATGAATGTATCATAACTTATCATTTCTGACCAGTAACAAACCACATATTTTATTACCCACAATCATAGCTCTTTTTCAGTGTGTATAGCAAGCAGTTCATATGTTTTTAAATAATTTCTGCTTCTTTTTAAATTTAGCAGTAACAAGTATCTGCACATATTGTATATTTTATAGAAAAAGTTTTAGTAATATTAGTATTATTTTTCAGTAAACAGTTTAATGGAAAAAAAAATAAAATAGGTCTAGTCTTTTAAGCTCATCTCAGGGGCAAGCATGGTTTAATCTATTTATGAAAATAGAAGATAAGCTCCGTGAGAGCAAGGATTGTGTCTGCCACCTAACATGATGCCTAATACACTAAATAAATGTGTATTGAATGAATAACCAGCTGAATGAACAAATACAACTGACCTTGTTATACAAAAGTACCAGCCATTTCAATAATTAACTCACTTTATTTATAATTGAAAGTATTTATAACATAGTAGAAAAATGTTGATGTCCCCTGGGTTCTTAGCTTTGAGAAACTGAGAATTTTGTTCTTGGTAAAATCTGGGGTTATGCCAGGTATTTTAGAGGGCTTTGGGGTTTTTAAACAGTCTGTATAACGTAAATAAAAACTTTCAAGATTACTTCTCTTTCCTACTGTTTTAGTACACTTCAAATGACTTATTTATAATCTTTTCTTTTAAGAAAAATAGAGCTACCACAGGACACATGTCACTATCTATAGAACTCCGTCTGCCATGATTGAAGACAGTTGTGATTTCTTTGAACCCGTGGCTGACCTCAGGCTGGCTGAGCACGGCAGTGGAGGAGTGTGGCAGTGGAGGGGCGTGGCAGTGGAGGGGCGTGGCAGTGGAGGGGCGTGGCAGTGGAGGGGCGTGGCAGTGGAGGACCGTGGCTGAGCGCTCACCACCTAGAATGCAGTGAGTCAGCTCTCTGGGTTTTCATTCCGAGCAAAGTCACTGACTCATGGTGTGACCTTAAACAATCCTTTTGTTATTCAGTTTCTCCAAGGAAAATAGTTCTCACATGAGGAAGCTCAGCTGCTGTTAATAGATATTTTAAAATCTTAAAGGGCAAAACATAATTTATTTTTAAATTTTGATTTCTCTTTCCTTTACAAGTGACTCATTTAAGGTCATATCATATTTGTATTCATTTTTACTTTTTTCCTAAAGAGTACATATGTATATAATATATATGTTAAAATATATGTCTAATATATATGTGTATGTATATACATATTCTCTTTTTGTAAAAAAGAGTGTGGCTTGTATGGGACATACCAAGAACTCCTGAAAATACTAGACTTACAACACTTATGTAGCTGTAATTATAGAATAGCAACGATACAGATATTCTGAATATTATACAGATATTGAACAACAATCCATATATTTTAAATAATTGAATAAAATATGGTACTCTATGTAAACTGTTTTTTAAGCCTTGTGGATGAGATCTTTTTTTTTAATGTAACAAGGCAGAAAGATGATTTTGCAAAAACTCCCTCATACCTGTTTATCCCTTTCAAAAGTATCATTTAATTTTTTTTTTTTTCTTTTTTTTTTTCATTTAATTTTGATTTTAAAAGAAGAGTATCCTAAGTTCAGGGGCCTTGTGAAATTCTGTGCCTAAAGTTCATTCATTCCTTCACTCCCCCTACAAATGTTGTTATGCTCACTACATGCTAGAGGCTGCAGACATAGCAATGGAAGGAACAGATACCATCTTCCTTAATGGAATTCACCCGCTAGCAGGGAATAAATGCTATGTGAACAGGCAAATAAAACAAGTGCAAATTGTTATAAGTGTGAACAAATATCAAAGTCAGGGCTGTGATAGAGAATAAGAGAGGGGGGCCTTTTAGAAAGTATGAACAGGGATCACATCGCTAAGAAGTAACAATTAAGCAAGCCCAGAAGGAGAAGTGGTCTTCCAAGGAGAGGAAACTTAATGAACAACGAGTCTGAGGTATAAAAGCATGTGGTGTGTCCCAGGCACTAAAGCAGGGTCAATATAACTAAAATGTAATGAAATAGTTAGACAAGCACCAGGTCATGCAGGGGTCATGCAGGCCTAGGGAAGCTACTGGGAAATTTATTTTAAATGCAATAAAAGTTTTCATAAAAGTTTACAATACAATTTTTCATTTATTAATAACATTTTTCTTCTTTTGGTAGAATTCAATGGTCATTTTCTTCATTTCACAGCAAATCAGTCTGGGCAAAGCCTCTTCTCATTTTATTTTTTCCTTTTTTTCTCAACCCCCGTTCCCACTCAGCACTGGTTTTTCACCTTGCAAGCAGCCCTTCTCATGTACCTGATTTACATACTTGAATATATAGCATTAGTTCATGTGCTCACATGGTTTTGCATAAATTGAGCTAAAATCTCACTTTGTATTCTTCTCTTCTCACTCAACACTGTGCTTATCCATGTTGTTGTTTTTACACCTGGTCCACTACTTCTAGCTCTGCACAGAATTCCACACCATGCATCCACATTTCATGTATCTATTCCCTGAGCTAGTGAAGGACTCCGATTCCCTAATAACACAAAAAATGCTGTGCTGAACCTTCCTCTGCATGGTTTCTTGTGTTCCTGAGTTAGAAATGACTTGGAAAGTATACTCAGGGGTGGCATTGCTCATAGGCACACGCATACCTAAGTTTCTATGCCTTCATGTTGCGTTTTAGATTGGCTGTCTTACTTGGTACTCCCATCAACAGCCCACCAAAAAGTTCGTGTCTCCTCTGTCTTCACTGACACTTTGTTTTACAAACCTTTATAATTTTGATATTCTGATAAACAGTGGTGTCTGATATTTTAAGTTTTCTGGCTTTTTTTTTTTTTTTCTCCTTATTAGTGAATTTGGGCATCTCTTTATATATTTGTTAGGCATTTGGGCTTTCCCTTTTGGGGATTATTTGTTCATCATCTTGTTCCCATTTTTCCATCAGCTATTTTTCTTTCCCTCTCCATCTTGTAGAAAACCACTCTATTTTCTAGATAGTAATCCCTTATTGTTATTTAGTAGTCCAATTATCTTTGTTCTGTTTGTTGGCTTTTTTGTTATTTGGGGACATAAATCTTTACTTTTAATATAGCAGTCTATCAGCTTTTTACTTTTGGGTTTGAGCTTTTAGAGACTCTGTGAAGAAATCCTTTTTCACTCCTAGGATACAAAAAGATCCTCTTAAATGTTTTCTATTAACTTAGAGTTTTACCTTTCACATTTAGACATATAAGCCATCTGGACTCCTTTTATATGTGGTATAAGGTAGGGACACAATTTTAGTTTTTTCCAATAAGCCAATTTTTTCAATGTCATCTACTGAAAGTAATTTACCCTTTTCATGTTACCTTTTGTTGCAATTATGTCATAAGTTATGTCCTATATGTCTTCTTCTGAGCTTTATTACTAGCGATTAAATTTTCTGTTCCTACCAAAACCATACCTTTTTTTTTAATTAATATGTCTTTGTACTATCTCCCAATACCTGGTAAAGCAGATTTTCCCTCTTGGTTCTTCTTTAATAGCATTAAGAGAGTATTTAAATCCATTAGACTTACTCATCTCTCCTAGGGAGAGAAAAAAATAAGAAAATAAGAAGAGGCGGGAAAACTTCAATAATTGTCAAACAGAAAAAGGAGATTGTAATTGGCTTAACCATTTATTGGTTACTGGACAATCTTTGTGATAATTCAAATAAGGTACATATGTATAGAATGTTGATACATACATATATACATATATATACTCATATACATATACATATGCATTCACATACAGGTATGCATATAATCAGGTCTATAAGATGTGAAGGGATTTGAATTAAAAACCCAAGAATGTCTTACCACCATTCTTTTCATGATGTCTAAAATTCAACTTTTAAAAATTTATTCTTCTAGATAAAGCTGTTTAGACAAATACCTTATGTGAGGAGTGATATCAATAACAAAGGTGATAGACAAATTAATCCATTATTTTCAAATGGTTAATTATAGGCATCTCAACTTGACTGCTATCTAAGAGTATTTTTAAGAGTATAGAGAAGAGGAAAGAGTCAGAATAGAGGATGAAAGAGGGGCCCCCTTCCATTCCTCTGACCCCTACTCTTCCAGACCATGTCTCTAAATGATTGTTATTGTTGCCACCACAAGATTAGTATCCCCAAGCATGGTGTTGTATTCTTTTAGAAGGAAACAGCAGTTTTTGCTGTTTGGGATGCTGGAAGTATTGCTCTTTATTTTCATATTTGTGGTCAGAATTAAAATATTGCTATTCGATACTATCTTTTTTACTACATTGCTTGCCCTATCACCTTTGTTAAAAAAACAAAAACAAAAAACAACTAATTCCTGGTTTTCCTGACATAATGGTTGCCCGAGAATGTCCCAACTGGGATTCAGTCTAGATATTCGATGGTCCTTGTGGAAAAGTCTGATTTAATTAAATGCTCAAGATATCAACCCTGTGGTATATATGCAAAACTACTGTACTGTCATTCCTTCTGGGCAACTGCTCTTCTCATCTTGCAGGGTCAGGGGATTCCATAAAGCAATGATTATTTTCTTTATGTAAAAATAACAAGTGGAAAGAGAGAAAAAAATTGGCACATAGAGAGGGAGAAGGAAGGAAGAAAGTATGCAAAGAATATGGAAGAGAATTGGGATACGTTGTTAATATTATTCTTTAGTAGAAGTGCATTTCATAAAGCTATGCGTCCTGCATCTATTTGATGTGGTGAAGGAAAGTTGGCTGAAGATAACTTGACCTTTGTTATTTATGTTTTGTCTCCTAATTTCTTCATTTGTAAAACAAATAGAATTTATTATCCATACCCACATGGAGGGCATGTGTAGAATAAACACAATAACTAGGAGAATACTTTACACTCTATGAGGAAAATATATTCTCTAATTCATGGTTTCATTTTTATTACTCTTACTACTAACTACAATTTCCATTTTTTTTAAATAGAGCACAGATAAATCAAGTATTAGGTTTTTATGGGCCTTAATAACCACTTGCTTTTTTTTTTTCTTTCTAAACTCCAGATTACTGTATCCTAGAGATACCAGTTATTTGAACATATATATATTCATATATATATTCATATATATATATATTCATATATATATTTGAACATATCATATATTTGAACATATATTTTTGAGATGATTCCATTCTAAGCTATTTGGAATACTCATGTGCTAAATTTTCTTCTATTTTTTGTTTGTTTGTTTTAGTTTGGTTTTCTTAATTATTATAATATTTTGCAATCATGGAATGACTAGAAAATAAACCACACTTCTGTTTTTGGAGAAAATTTTACATACAACAGAGTGCATGTCAATATCTAGCTTGCCTGTTCTCTTTAAGGTCTTGCTTCAAGCAAAATCCATGGGTCAGCAATGACTTTTGATTTAAAGTTGCTGGATTAGTCTCCACACAATCTACCTGGCAATGAAAGGTTTGTTCCTTCCACCACTTTCAAAAGTTTAAAATGTTACAATACATACAGAGATATCTTTGGGTATTTTCATTATGCTTAAAGTCTTTTAATGCCTCACCTCATCTCATCATTTAGCTGTAATTCATTTCTTTTTGCTTTGCACACTGAGAGATTCCCAGTGCAAAAATGGAGAATACTACTGGCACTTTGTGAAGATTATGGATTCTTCACAACTACTCTTTTCTTCCTTGTGCTCCTCCTGGTTTATTCCTAAGACGATCTAGGTACCCATATTCTTGGGTGAGGTTAGTCCTGTTCTGGCTTCACTGATGGTGAATGGTATCCTTATATCTGCTGAAGGATGGTGGATGATGTGATAATCACAAAAACTAATATCTATTTGAGGCTCTAGCATTTCCACGTAGTATATTGCTAATATAGTTTGCTAATAGATGCAAACTCCATAGGATTAAGAACCACAGAATTTTACACTCAGATGAGACTTTTGGCCTCCTTGGTATCCCACATACGACAAATACTCCCAAAACAATTGTTGATTGAATGACCTATTTAAAAGTTCCTAAAGTGGTAATATCAATAAGAATGGTAATATCTGTCCCTGTGACAGGATTTTAATAGATTTGATTTAAAAAAATGCCCTCTTCAAACTGTGTCATGGAAGCAACTACATATTCTGCCTAATTCTAAAGTCAGGTCTAATGTGTTCTGCAATTTCTTTAACAGAGAGTAACACCTTTTACAACATTATCCTAGTGTAATTATCTATTGATGCATAAACATACTGGTGAAAGAATATTGTTTGGTGAGATTCATTCTTGGTGAACCTATTTTGGATCCATGATATTTTCATTTTCAGTGTTTCTAATTTATGGCTCAAATGTACAACTCCCTTTTTCTTTTGACAAATTGTATAATATCTGTCCATTCCTTATACCTATCTCTCTATGAATTTTCACAATCTGAATCATTACCAAGAATGTTAATAGAATTCAGTCTGTGATTTATTTCATTATCTTGGAATGAAATTCAGCAGGAGACCCAATTCATATAAAGTGATTACAAGTTTTCTTTCTCTGAAGCACAAAAACATGATGGTCAATTCATTAGGCTCTAGAGCCAAGCTGCGTGGGATTAAATCTACTAATTGTGATCTTAAGAGAGATATTTAACTTGTCTGAGCCTCTGATTCCATCTGGAAAACTTAAAGATAAAACAAATATAAAACAAAAACATCACTACCTTGTATAATGTGACAATTATGTAAAACACTTACAGCAGCCCACATTCAGTGATTAAGTCAGGGACTGACTTGGAACACTCAGGCTGACAATACCCATCCCAGAGACCCCACAGGATGGCCAAGGTCTCAGTGGGCCAGCATCACAGTTCGACTTCTTCCTCTGCCCAGTTCTCTTCCTCCTTCCTTTTATAAATGTCGATCCCTAACAAACAGTTTGAAACCCAAACAACCTCAGCATCGGAATATAATCAGATGTTTCCAGAGAACCCAGCATGCAACATCAGCTCATCAGAAAACTCCCAGAAGTTTCCTATACACATTTCCCTTCATATTCCTTATTGGGGTAGTTCACACTCTCCCAACATAATTTTAAGTCAAATTCATACTTTTGGTCTAAATTCGTGTAATTATACCATCTCCTATTACAAATTTTTGCTCATACACGTCCTCAATTTTTTAAGAAGCAATATCTAATGTCCCATTATAAACTAATATAGGTAGGGAACTTAGAACATTTTTTTAAAAGAGTACAAGAAAAATTAAAATAACCAATAATCACTGTCACGACATTAGAATCAAGCTATAGGCCTTATTTGTAAGTCATTGTTCTTCTGTTTCACGTAAAGGAAATGTAGTCCTGTGCTGTACATTCATGTAAGTAGTATTTCAATATGCTTTTTTGACTAATGATAATTGCTAACCTATACCAAAAGCTTATGTGCCAGGTACTATTCTAAGCTCTTTTTCAGTATGTCTCATTCTGCATATTGAATACGTATATGAGATAATAAGTATTGTTTCTCCATTTTAGGCATGAGGAAAGTGATGCCCTGAGAACTTAAGCCATTTGCCAGAAGTCACACAGTGTGTAAGTGGCAGAGCTGGGATTCAAACCCAGCCACGTGACTCAGTCCACGTTCTTCCAAGCCTAAGAACTACAACCTTTTTTCTGCTTAAAGTACTTGATATTTGACACTGTTGGGTGAGGAAACCATCTAAAATCTAGGGCCCTTTAAATATCTCTACTTTCATATTTTCTGCCATACTTAAAGTTCTACGTCTCAGCACCATAGATTACAGAGTCATAAGACAGAGCCTCTATCTTACAAGTGATCTAGTGGGAAAGGAAGATGAGAAAAACTGACCTGAATGTACAAGAGTAAAATAAGTGCTATCGTGGTGTAAAGTAAATTGCAGTTATAAAAAAGGGAAAAAAATTCCAAATGGATCTCCTGAGAGGAGGATTAAGTCTCAGGAATTGTTAAACTATGAAGGAAAAGCCTTCCAGACCGAGGTAAGCATGACAAGCAAAAATATGTGAACATAACAGAGCCAGTGTAAAGGATGGTGGAGAAACCTACTAAGATACTGTAGATTTATTTTATTTTACCGAACTGATTCTTTCCTGAACAGCCACATGAAATTTGAATTTTTATAACCTAAACCACATTCTAAACTACTGAGGCACTATCTAAATGAAATCATTTAACGTTAAGTAAAGCTAAGGAATCCTTTGTAGAGTCTAAAATCACACCTTTTCTTTTTAGAAAATGTAGTTAGTGATTCTATCTTTTCTCATGTTTGGATTTTAACACAATGGAATCAGTCCTTTATTGCTTTATGTAGTATTCTTTGTAATTCATGGTTTTGCTTTTCTTTTCTTTTTGCAGTGTTTTCTTGTTTTTGTTTTCTTTTGTTTTGTTGTCATGGCTGTATTTTTCATATTTCCTTTTCTCAGTCTGTAAATACTGCATACCAACAAAACACACAAAAAAGGAACAGTCCCAAAATGATTTCAAAATCAAATTTATTTTTCTGTAATTTGATTTATAGGTAATGCAGAAGAAAGACTCAGGGAACATCTTAAAATAACTCCCTTATTACTAACAGATGAAAATGTATTGGCTAAATTTAGGCATGGAATTCAGGCAGCTGATTATGTTGGAAATGCGATTGCATGCTTACATAGGTGGATACATCCCCTTTCTAAACTGGCCCACCCAACGCTTCGGTGTTCACATTTGTCATGTTTCCATGTACGTACATAATATTGGCTACAGGTATAAAAGGAAATAAAATTATCTAGTTAAAAATACCTAAGATCTTTCAACCTTTAAAATCTTATGCTTTGGGGACTTCCCTGGTGGTGCAGTGGTTAAGACTCCGAGCTCCCAATGCAGGCGGCCTGAGTTCAATCCCTGGTCAGGGAACTAGATCCACATGCATGCCACAACTGAGAGTTCACATGCCACAACCAAGGAGCCCGAGAGCCGCAACTAAGACCTGGCACAACCAAATAAATAAATTAATTAATTAATTAAAGAAAATTAAATTTAAAAAAAACAAGCCCGATGCTTTAAAAGATATTATTGACAGATTATCTTTGACAGGTATTATCCTATTTTGTAAAAATCTTGTCTTTGCTTTCTTCATCATTTTCAAAGATAAAAGGTGATTCTGGTCCTGAAGAGCAGCGTCCAAAGAAGATAGGCCTTCTCTCTCTCAAAGGTACTGATCTTTAATTTTGAGTTTGCTTCACCCTTGATTGTCTCAAACACTTTCCACGCACCCAAGATCCGTCATCAATTAGGTGATGGTCCATATGGATGACCAGCCAGCCTCTTAGTTCCCATATACCTTAACCTCCTCACACCAGTAACCTTCAATCCTTCCCCACATTTATGACCACATTTTGAACCTTCTTATCACCTACGGATTTTCCATCTCTGAAATCCATATTTTAAATATCCAAGACTCTAAACACAACCTTATTTATTCACTATGTCAACAAATATTGATTTCACATCTACTATATGCCAGGCAGTGCTATATGTATTATATACGTATATGTATAATATATATAAAGGACAATGTGATGAACAAGAAACATGCTCTATGGGAAAACAGACAATAAAAAAGTAAACCAAGAGTTAACAAGATAATTTCTGATAGTTATAAATGCTAGAAAGGAAGTGGAGAAGGGTGAGGTGGCAGACAATAAGGACATTGGTAGGGGGAGGCTACTTTACTTGGTTGGTTTGGGCATAGCCCCTCTGAGAGGTCACATCAGCTAAGATATAAGATATAAGAAAAGGAAAATACAAAGAGCAGAGTGAACAGCATGTGCAGAGGCCCTGAATCGGAGAAATCTTGACTGTTTCAAGAACAAAAATAGAAAAATGTTAGCTTAGAGTAGTGAAAGAAAGTAAGATAATTGTACAAGATGAGGGTAGAGAATTAAGTGGAGACTTGTATGGGACGGTAATTTTTAAAATTTTATTCTAAATACAATGAAAAGCTTTTGTAGGATGTTCAGCTGGAGAACGACATGATCTGGTTTTTATTTTTGAATGATTACTCTGTCTACTGTGTAAAAGTTTCATGAAAGAGGGCTAAAAGTAGAATCAGGAAACAAATGTAAAGGTCTTTACAAGTGTGCAGGCAGATACAAAAGTGTCTGGAACTGTGGTGCAGGTGGTAAAGATGGAGGGAGATAAGTGGATGGATTTGAGAGATATTTTGAAGTGTAACTAAAGATATGCCAAGAGGGACTTCCCTGGTGGTGCAGTGGTTAAGACTCCATGCTCCCAATGCAGGGGGCCCTGGTTCGATCCTTGGTCAGGAAACTAGATCCCACATGCATGCTGCAACTAAGAGTTTGCATGCCACAACTAAGGAGCCCGCCTGCCACAACTAAGACCCAGCACAACCAAATAAATAAATATTAAAAAAAAAATGATATGCCAAGATTTGCTCTTGGTTTGCATATTTTCTATAAAAAAGAAGATACAATGATAAATGGCTCTTAAATTTTTCCTGAACAGCTGGATGAATAGAGACTTTTTTTAAAAAAATTTTGAGATAGAAAAGATTAGAAGTTGAAGATTGGGGAGTAAATCAAGGGTACCATTTCTGGATATGCTAAAGTTGAGCTGCTCCTTTAAAATGGAAATAAATGTCAAGTAGCCAGTTGGCTATATGAGACTGGAGCTCAGTTAATTAATGTTGAGCAATTACTATGTGTCCAATACTGAGGAAAAATGACTGAGGAAACAAGGATTTTTAACATGGGAGAGGAGGGCATGATATTTGAATGATCACCAATAGTAGAAATGGTAGACTTACTAGGTCTCTCTGGAAGACAGATTCTAGAACAGTGATGGAACATTATAGATAGGCAGATTATGGTTTAATGTAGAACTTTCCAATAATTAAATTTTTCATCTGTGGAAAGGATTTGCATTGGTCTTAAATTTAATCACAGAGTAGTACATTTTCTTTCACTGGACTTCTTCAAACTCAGAACTCTGGGACAGGATCACTGCATTAGTAGAGAAGCTGAAGAGGATTGATACCTCTTTGGAAAGCTCTGCTCTAAAATTCTGAGTGCTTTTTAGAGCAGAAACACAGAGAACTAACTTCTATGCTTCACCAAATATGTGCCAAGCATAGTGAGGCAGCATTAATGCTTAATGCCAAGTAATTTTTGTATCAGCTCTTTGAGGTAAGATTATTCCTGTCTTTTACATAGTGAATATATATGAAACAACTGACAAATAAATACAGAAAACAGGTAGAATTCAAAATGTCTAAAAGCTTTTATGCTACTAGCTCTGGATTGGAGAATGTGAATTGGTCCTGGGGCCAGACGCATTTCCCATTATTTCCATCAGGGTCTTGTCTTTCCTCAGCATAACCCACCCAAAGGAGATTCTAATTCTGCAAGCTTGAGTCCTACCCAGACATGTGTAAGAAGAAGTTTTATTCTTTGTGCCCACTGGGCTCCAGCACTGGGGAAAATGAGTGAGGAATTTCTCAATCTGCCTCCAGAACTTGTGCTTGCTTCATAGAAGCAGGAACAGAGCCGAACATATCCTGCCGAACAATGTAAACTCTACCAAATATTCCGTCTGCTCATGACCAGATAAAACAATTCTCATCTTACAGGAAAGAGTGAGCAGGGAGAGAGAGAGGCCAAAAGTGTTATTTTTGTGGCGATCCCCTAGTGGAAACAAAAGAGTGACTGTCTCTGAATATCAGGATTTTTAGATTACTTTTTTATATAGATATTGCTGGACTATATTAAAATGAACATGTGTTTTCACTAAGCCTGTAATTTACATTATCTTCTCCTATTTTGTCTTTCAAAACTTCTCATGTGTTCTTCCAACAGAACCTGTGTTCTGTGCCTATCCCACTTAGCTGCTACAAAACAACAATATTTATCATTTGAAGCCTAATCAACCCGTCACTCTTAAATTATCCCCTGCCCCCATCAAACAATAACTGTACCTACCATATATTTAAATTACCTGTTTACTTGTATTTCTACCAACCAGAGAAACTGTTAACTCCTTAGGGGACTTGGTCTCCATCTGGCATCCCCAGGACCACAAATAGCACCAGAACCTAATAGCTGCTCAATATATTTTTATCAGATTGAATTAACTATTATTCCCTAGCTGGATGCCAATGGGCTGATAAGCAAGGAAACCAGCTACACCTGGGTCTCAGGGCGCTCATCCTAATCCCACAGGGTTTTGGCCACAAGGGAGTAATCAGATGGCTTTCCTTTAACTTGAATTTGGAGAAAGGCAGAATCCTAAACATTTCTGAGAACTAGTATAAGGCTGCTGGCCCAGAGAACAAGGCTTGCCTCCTGATGAAACTTTACCAATACTTTTCCTTCCTAGTATTTGTCTTTCAAACAAAGCTGCTTTTAAGACAGAACTCTGTGCTCTCTGAAAGTACAGAGGCAGTTGGCAGTCCCTCTGTGTTGGTGTATTTTTAATTAGAGCAGTGCAATATGCTTTTTTTCCCCTACACTTAAAAAAAAAGAAATCACCCATGGGGCTGAGAGTTTCACATTCTCTTCTTAGATGAGAGGTGCACTTTTTTAAATACGTCAATAAAATTTTATTTGGCCACTTAAAAAAAAAAAAAAGAAAAAAAAAACAACTTGTTGAAAAGCAGTTGCAGTTTGCTTGCCTTTTCTGGTAAGAGAACATGTTTTTGAGGGGGCAGGACGCTTAGTAATTAGGAGCCCAGACTCTGAGCCAAATTGCTCAGCCTGGTTCCACCACCTCCTTGTTTGACTCTAAGCAAGTCTTTTGTTCCCTCTGAGCCTCAGTTACCTCCTTTGTAGGATAAACCCATCTCACAGCATTATGGTAGGATTAAATATTGGGTAAGTTTTAAAGTGATTGGAAATAGATCAGTGATCCCTAGTACTGAGGTTTAGCTATGATTAACATTCTTACCTAGAAAATGTGATTGACCTAATTTCATATGGTTTTAAAGGATAGGTTTAAAACTTAGAGTTAAATATGTCCATAAGACCCATTATGAACAACTGATTTCTTCTCTGCTTAAAATGGAAAAGAAATTTAACAGAAATCAACAACTGAAAACGTACTCACATGCAATAGGTTCTTGTCTCTGCTCTCGATTGGGAATGTGCCCTGTAGTTAATGATATCCTGCCTGGTTTTCAGTCTATTTGCTGAAAGATTCCTGCTGTCAATGTCATGGCGTAAGAAGTGTCTCCTACTATCAGTGTCGGGACATAAGAACTACTTTACAAGTCAGTCTTCATTATCAATGTATGTCATGCCTTTGTGTTAAAACAGGAGAGAGTTTGACCATCGAATGTTCAGTGAGGGGGAAAAAAGTACAGCGAATGTGCCCTGAAGGATTATTTTCAACCACAGCCAAAAGTCAACACTCCACCTGAGTGATTTCCCGTACACTCTCCCACAGCCCGTCCCCTGCCACGCCATCATCTGCTGTATCCTGACCCCATGGGGCCTTCTAAACACGTAAAAGAAGACTGAAAAAGAGCCTTTGCTTTCTCGCCTCTCAATTTTCTCTTTGAATCACTCTAATCAGGTTTGTGTTGTCACCATACAATTGAAACTGCTCTTGTAAAAGTCCTTAAAAACCTCCGTTTCCTATCCTCATCTTACTCTACCTATTTGAGCCATCAACAGTATTGACACAGTTTTCCCACTTCCGTGAAACACTTTTCATCTCTTGGCTTTCAGCACGCAAGGTTCTCCTGGTTTTTCCTCCAACCTCAATGGTTTCTCCTTCTCGGTCTCCTTTTCTGGCTCCTCTTCCTCTGAGAGACTCTAAATAATGGTGTCCTCCAGGGCTTAGTCTTTGGCCTTCTTTGTCTTCTAACTTTAATCTCTCCCTAAGCTATGTCATCCCCTCTAATGGGTATAAATGTCATCAATATGCCAATGACTCACAAATTTATTTCTTTGGCTGTGATGGTTTTAAAACACACCCACAAATATTTTGCTGCGTCTCCTACAAAAGATGGAATATAATTCTCCTCCCTTTGAATATAAGCCAACCTTAGTGACTCACTGCTAACGAATAGAGGCAAATGTGAAGCTGTGGGATTTCTGAGAGTTGGTTAGGAAAGGTGATACAGCTTCACACTGGTTCTACCTCTCTCTTGAGATGTGCACCCTTGGAACCCAGCCCCAGGCTGTGAAGAAATCCAGGAGCCAGATGGCTAGGCCCCATGTAGGTGCTCTGGCCCAGCCCCAGTAGATGGCTGATGGCCATCATCATCCACCATCGCACATGTGAGTAAGTGAGGCTTTAGACGATTCCAGCCTGCAGCCTCCCGGTTGCCCCAGTTAATGCCAAATGAAGCAGAAACAAATCCCCACTGGGGCTTCCCTGGTGGCGCAGTGGTTAAGAATCCGCCTGCCAATGCAGGGGACACAGGTTCAAGCCCTGGTCTGGGAAAATCTCACATGCCACGGAGCAACTAAGCCCCTGTGCCACAACTACTGAACCTGCGATTTAGAGCCTGTGAGCCACAACTACTGAGCCCGCGTGCCACAACTACTGAAGCCCACGTGCCTAGAGCCCGTGCTCCGCAACAAGAGAAGCCACTGCAATGAGAAGCCCGCACACCACAGATAGGAGTAGCCCCCTCCCGCTGCATCTAGAGAAAGCCCGCACGCAGCAATGAAGACCCAAAATGCAGCCAATAAATAAATAAATTAAAAGGAAAAAAAAAAAGAATTATTATAAGTCCCCATCAATCCCTACTCAAGTTGAAGGTTTGAAACAAAATACTTGTTGCTACTGTTTTAAGCCATTAAGCTTTGGGAATTTTGTTACTCGGCAATAACCAGAGCACTATCTAGACCCTTCCTCTGTATTCCAGAGCCTGCCTACTCAATAGCCTCATTTCAATGTATGATAGAAAATTCAACTTCTTATGGCAAAAAAGAACTCGATTTCCTCCACCAAACTGACTCCTCCCCTGTTCTTCCCTGTCTTAGTCTAAGGCACCACCACTCAGGCAAAAACCTGCAAATCATCCTTGAATAAGGCCTCCTCCTCATTCCACTCATCCAGTCTATCAGCAAATCTTGTAGTAACTACCTTCAAAATATACCACTAATATGGCCATTTCTAACTGCCTGCCCCAGCACCCCTTGTAATCAGCACCACTGTCTTCTCTTATAATGTCTGGAGCAGTACAATAGTCTTCTAAAGTGCTTCCCAAGTTTACCCTGATACACTCTATTCACTGGACAAGCATCTTCTGTCAACATACTTGAATGGCATCCCATCACACTTACCATATAATATCTGGGGCCTTACTGTGGCCTACAAGGTCACACATGAATGGGCTTCTGCCTTCGGCTCCAGTTTTATCTCCTACCACTTGCTCACTTGGTTCATTTGCTTTTGTCACACTGCCTTTTTGCTTTTCCTGGAACAGGCTACACTCATTCCTGTTCCTGGCTGCCTGGTTTTTTCTGTCTCGAAGTCTCTTCTCCACAGATCACATGACTAATTATTTCAGGACATTCAGGTCTCTGCTCGTATATCATCTTTTCAAAAAGGCTTTTCTCTAGATGTTAAGTCCTTCATTGGTCCCTATTACTCTCTATTCCCTTGTGGTTTTTTTCTCTTTAATGCACATTTCCCTGTCTGAAATCACATTTATTTGTTTACTGTTGATGCTCTCCCGGTTGTCAATTTAGGTTTCCTGAGCTCAGGGACTTTCTTTATGTTAATATAATCCTCAGTGCCAAGGGGAATGCCTTCCACAGCTGTGCACAGTCTATACATATCTGATAAATAAGCTTTATTCAATAAAAATAATAGTTTAATCAATTAATACATAATGCTTGATTAGATTAGTTTGGATTAAAAATCTATGACGTGTTTTATTAATATCCAAGCTATTTCCATCAAGGAGAATTTGTTCTCTCTATGTTGAGGCCTTCCTGGTTGAACTGGTTTGACTCTGGATTATTTTGAGTTAATTTACAGTGATACTGTTACACAAGATCCTTGGATGTAAAACAATTATTGGAACATTAAAATATGTAATGCAGCATCAATACTGAACTTTACTTTGCTTTTTTGTTTGTTTGTTTTGGTTTATGTTTTCTTATTTTTTTGGCTGTGCTGCATGGCTTGTGTAATCTTAGTGCAACCAGGGATCAAACCTGCACCCTCGGCAGTGAAAGCCCAGAGTCCTAACCACTGGACCGCCAGGGAATTCCCCTGAACTTCACTTTAGCCTGGAGTTATTTACATATTCATATGTAAATTTTTCTTGCCTTATCACTGTATTGTTTTCCTGTTTAAATATTGTCAAGAACTGCAAGGGATCTTAGATTTTACCCTACTTGCAAGCTACAAGTTAGCCTGCCACAGATCTACAGATGTGGGCAAAAAACATACCACCTGAGTGAGATGAAAGACAGTTTATTGCTCTCAGAAATATTAGTAACCAGGATATCAGCATTTTCTTGCACTGGTTCCCTGAGCCCCAATTCCCAGAGGGCAGCATGACAAAGGTCAAATGACACCTGCACATGTAGTGGGTTGTATTGTAGAAGAGAAACTCTGATCTTTTATAATGGACTGCAAGCCAATCTGCCCAGTCTTGCCTCAGAGAGAGACATTTTCCTTATTAAACTGCACAATAAATGAAACTGCCTTCTCTTCCAGAGATAAAACATTATCTCTGTCTTCCAAAGCAGTTTGCTTTGCAATAACTTTGAAAGGACAGTCCAAAATGCTGTCATTGCCTCTGCTCATAAAACATGCAGAAATGCAAGACTCATGCAGAATTGTCTCCTGTATGGATTGAATATTTGTATCCACCCAAAAATCATAAGTTGAACCTTAACCCCCAATATGTTGGCATCTGTGGGGCCTTTGAAAGGTAATTAGGATTAAATGAGGCATGAGGGTGGAGCCCCCGTGATGAGATTAGTGCCCTTAGAAGAAACAGCAGAGAGCTTGCTCTCTCTCTGAGTGAGCACAAAGAAGAGGTCATGTGAACACACTGGAAGGTGGCGACCACCTACAAGCCAAGAGAAGAAGCCTTAGAATGAAACCTCCCTTGCCCGCTACCTTGATCGTGGACATCCCAACCTCCACAGCTGTGAAAAATAAATGCCAGTTGTTTAAGCTGAAGTGTATGGTGTTCTGTTATGTTGGTGCAAACTAAGATATCTCCCAACAGATATTTCATTTGTACTGCCTTTTTTTTTTTTTAATTTATTTTTTTTGGCTGTGTTGGGTCTTCATTGCCGTACATGGGCTTCCTCTAGTTGTGGCGAGTGGGGGTACTCTTCACTGTGGTGCCCAGGCTTCTCATTTACGGTGGCTTCTCTTGTTGTGGAGCACGGACTCCAGGGCATGCGGGATTCAGTAGTTGTGGCGCACGGGCTCAGTTGCTCCACGGCATGTGGGGTCTTCCAGGACCAGGGATCAAACCTGTGTCTCCTGCATTGGCAGGAGTATTCTTAACCACTGTGCCACCAGGGAAGTCTCATGTACTGTCTTTCTTTTGTTTTTAATTGAAGGATTTTTCTTAACACAATTAGCTATTCAAAATATTTTGGTAGAGAACTATCAGAAAAAAGTACCATTACTGCAGAAGTATTATATTGTTACATCAAATGAAGTGAGATCTCAGTTTTAATTGACTATTGACTACTTAATATTTTGTTCAGTCATTTTTAAAGAAATAGGTTTTCATCACATAACAAGAAATTTAGAAATAATATAGAACTGATTCAGTAGCTCATTGATGCATCAGAGACCCACACTCATGTTATTTTTCTGCTCTTCCCACTTTAGTGTGTTGGTAAGATATGGTGCATAGCATTGGTCCAACCACAGAGTGGGTATCAGGGAAAGGAACCAGATCAGGAGTTGATGTGTTGGTGCTGCCATTCATTGCAAATGTCAATTTCACCAAGCCATCTTATCTCCCTGAGCCTCTCTGTGCTGAACTGTAAAATGGCAATAATGGTAATATTCATCCTCTATACTTCAAAGTTATCATGAGGACCACAAACGCAAACGTGAATGTTGCCAAAGAGCTGATTTGAGTCTCGAGAAGAATTGATTTTTTTTTCACAGCATATTTATCATCTAAATTATAAAGAAACACTAGTTTTAAAATATTGAAAGGTGATGATTGCCAAGAGACCAAGGAGAAACCACAAATCTACTGAGTATATAGTTATCACTTATCTATTCTCATCCTCTCTGTTCTTGTACCGAAGCCACATAAAAGTGTTTGCTACTCCTGAGAAGTACCATGAAATTTTAAACCTCTGGGACTTTACACAAACTGCTCCTTCTATTGACAATGCCCTGTCCCTTCAATATATACTTGTTAGTCAGTCTTTGAGGTCAGGTTAAGTATTGTCTCTGAAATCTCTTTTTCAGAATCCTTAGAGCCTTCTGGGCTCATCCATTGTCCTCCATTTCTTGGTTATTAGGGTGTCTCACCTTTACTTGTATCTGTTTATCTCCCTGAGTCATGAATACCTTGATGATTAGGGATCCCATTTGATTGACCTTAGAATTCTCAGTACCTAGGAGTGTATGATACTTACTAGGTATTTAAATTATATTTGATGAAAATAAATTAAAAATGGATTAAAGACCTAAATGTAAGGCTAGACATTATAAAACTCTTAGGGGAAAACATAGGTAGAACACTTTATGACATAAGTCACAGTAAGATCCTTTTTGACTCACCTCCTAGAGAAATGGAAATAAAAACAAAAATAAACAAATGGTACCTAATGAAACTTAAAAGCTTTTGCACAGCAAAGGAAACCATAAACAAGATGAAAATACAACCCTCAGAATGGGAGAAAATATTTACAAATGAAGCAACAGACAAAGGATTAATCTCCAAAGTATACAAGCAGCTCATGCAGCTCAATATCAAAAAAACAAGCAACCCAATCCAAAAATGGGCAGAAGACCTAAATAGACATTTCTCCAAAGAAGATATACAGACTGCCAACAAACACATGAAAGGGTGCTCAACATCACTAATCATTAGAGAAATGCAAATCAAAACTACAATGAGGTATCACCTCACACCAGTCAGAATGGCCATCATCAAAAAATCTACAAACAATAAATGCTGGAAAGTGTGTGGAGAAAAGGGAACTCTCTTGCACTGTTGGTGGGAATGTAAACTGATACAGCCACTATGGAGAACAGTATGGAGGTTCCTTAAAAAACTAAAAATAGAACTACCATATGACCCAGCAATCCCACTACTGGGCATATACCCTGAGAAAACCATAATTCAAAAAGAGTCATGTACCACAATTTTCATTGTAGCACTATGCCAGGACATGGAAGCAACCTAAGTGTTCATCGACAGATGAATGGATAAAGAAGATGTGGCACATATATACAATGGAATATTACTCAGCCATAAAAAGAAATGAAATCAAGTTATTTGTAGTGAGATGGATGGACCTAGAGTCTGTCATACAGAGTGAAGTAAGTCAGAAAGAGAAAAACAAATACCGTATGCTCACACATATATATGGAATCTAAAAAAAAAAAATGGTTCTGAAGAACCTAGGCTTACGAAAGGAATAAAGACACAGACGTAGAAAATGGACTTGAGGACATGGGGAGGGGGAAGAGTAAGCTGAGACAAAGTGAGAGAGTGGCATGGACACATATACACTACCAAATGTAAAATAGATAGCTAGTGGGAAGCAGCCGCATTGCACAGGTAGATCAGCTCGGTGCTTTGTGACCACCTAGAGGAGTGAGATGCAAGAGGGAAGGGATATGGGGGTATATGTATACATATAGCTGATTCACTTTGTTATACAGAAGCAACTAACACAACAATGTAAAGCAATTGTACTCCAATAAAGATGTTAAAAAAATTATATTTGATGAAAAAAAGGGAGAGAGAGAGGGTGGAGAGAGGGAAAAAGAATGGGTAGGAAGAAGGGAGAAAGAGAGGAAGGGAAATTCCTCAAAATTTAATACCATATTTGATATGCATTTCCCATAGCATTATGGATAAAAGCATGGACTCTGGAGCTAATTGCCTGAATTGAATTCCAGCTCAGTTGCCTATTAGTTGTAAACCTTGAACATATTGTTTATCTTTGCTATGCCTCAAATTCCTCAGCTATAAAATATAACATTAGCAGCCACTTTATACGGTTTCTGTGAAGATTAAATGAATCGGCCCATACAAACAACTTAGAACTGTCTATTCACTCAATAAGCATTAGCCATTGATATTAACATTGATGCATCTCCTTCTGATATCACTACCAGGTAATATGTGATGACTAATTACAACCTCAGAAATTCATGATTTGTCAAAGAGCATCTTTGAGATTTTCTTGTTAATGGATATTTTGATCAGGTAACAAGCCAGTCTCATTAAGAAAAGGTCGTAGAGAATTTGATGCCAGTTGACCCTTGAACAACATGGGTTTGAGCTGCATTGGGTCCACTTATACACAGATTTTTTTTTCAGTAGTAAATACTACATTACCACAAGATCTGCAGTTGGTTGAATCTGAGGATGTAGAACTGCAGATATGGAGGAACTACATACATGGAGAGCAAACTGTAAGTTATATGCGAATTTTTTGACTGAGCAGAGAGTTGGCACTCCTAGCCCCCTGTCCCCCTATTATTCAAGAGTCGACTGTATATACTTTGAGAAAGCTATCCTTTGCTTGTAATGTTAATTGTGCCCATTGTTACATAGGACTCTCCAAGCTTATTTTCATTTTGCTCTGTGTTATAAACTCTTCTTGGAAAATATACCCTGTTGGGTTTGATGGGGAAACGAAAACTCCGCATCCTTTACTGAACTTTCCTGGAGATCACTGTAATTTAAAAGCTAATGCAGGGCTTCCCTGGTGGCACAGTGGTTGAGAATCTGTCTGCCAATGCAGGGGACATGGGTTCGAGCCCTGGTCCGGGAAGATCCCACATGCTGCGGAGCAACTAGGCCCGCGAGCCACAACTACTGAGCCTGCGCGTCTGGAGCCTGTGCTCCGCAACAAGAGAGGCCGCGATAGTGAGAGGCCCGCCCGTGCACCGCGATGAAGAGTGGCCCCCGCTTGCCACAACGAGAGAAAGCCCTCGCACAGAAATGAAGACCCAACACAGCCATAAATAAATAAATTAATTAATTAATTAAAAAAATAAATAAATAAAAATTAAAAAAAGAGAAACTTCCAAAAAAATAAAATAAAAGCTAATGCAAAACTCTTGATCAAATATTTAGTTTGACCCAATCCCTCTCATAGGCAACAAATAAGATATGATAAAATTTCCAGGGCTTTACCAAATCTATAAAATAGATTTTAGTATTGTCCAGTGTGTCCTCTGCATTACAGATGCAGAAGCCCTGTGCAGAGGCACAAAGTCTAAGACCACCCATCACTCAGCAGTGCCAGTTCTGGAACACAGGGCCCCAGATTCTCAGGTGCTCTCAGGATCATAGCACCAAAAAAAAAAAAAAAATGTTCAGTTGCTGATGCTATATTTTCCCTCCTCATGTCAAACTATTATCACTTTATTATTAACCATTTTTCTCTTTTTGCTTCAGAAACAAAAAACATAGTTTGCACATTAAATGTAAAGTAAAAACTTCAGTGTTATAAGAGATATAAACATGGTAAGAAATTTTAAAATTCGATATTACAACAGATAATAGATTTTATTATTTTGACTTTTGTCTAATTTTTTTCTAGGCATAGATAATTGGAAAATACACATATGTTTTGAACTGGATTGTTTTAGGACATACACTAAAGCTTGGGAGTACTTGAATTTTGTCTTAAGCAATAATGCTACGCACTACTGCAGCCTTGATTTCACACCAGGAAGCTGTATCATTTTATTTTAAATGGCCACCAGTGCTCATCTTCCAATTCGTCTGGCATTGACCCTGATATTGCCGTAAGTCTGTCATCCCCTAATGACTATCCCAGGCTGCACACATTCCACAAGGGGACCCTATGCGAAAGGTAAAGCGTGCTCCATGACACTGTGACATTGTCTGGAGAAGGATGTTAATTCTTTACGAATATTCCCACGGAGAATCTGACCTCTGTTCATCACAAACAGGAACTTTTTTTTTTAACCGGAAGGTAGAGTGAGAGAGGAAACAATGTTGATTTCTGGGAGAAGTGGTTTTCGAAGTCCCGTTTGCTGGCTCTTGGAACAATTATGGGAAGCCCCACAGAGCATGTCTTTTTTTTTTACTCAAAATAATAGAAAGCACTTCCACTCCTCTGCGGAAACAGCAGTTCAAAGACAGGACACAGAGTCCCTAAGTTTTGGCAACCTTTAAACAGTGTGTGGTTTTTTTTGTTTTGTTTTTTGTTTTTTCCTTCACTGGTAAACTGAAAGAGGACTCTTCATGTAGGTCAATTGATATATATGGGTCTCATTTATGTCCCACCATGCTATTTGCCTTTGGGAATGAAACAGACTGGCCTATATCGGCCCATTCATTTATTCAATGAATATGCACTAATCACATCCTCTACATTGAGCTAGGCAGTGTGGAAACAAAAATGAGTAAGACACTCTCTGTGCCCTCAAGAAACATATAATCTGGACAGACACGTAAATTGAAAAACATACCATTCTGGAGAGCAATTAGGCAATCTGTAATCAAATTGTCACAAGTGAGCAAGCTTTCTCCTGTTATCTATGTCAGAGAAAGGCTCATCTAAACTCTTAAAAGTTTAGCAATGAGTTGGAGGCAATATAGGTTCCATCGAAATGGAAGCACACTATGGAATATTTTGCCACAGTTCGAAGCAAGGAATTAGATTTAACCGAATAACCTGAACACACCTTAAAAACACACAATGCTGAGTAAATGAAAAAGGAAGAAACAAAAAAACTGTAACACCATACATGTAAATTAAGATACACACGCACAAAGCAACAATGCCCATTCACCATACAGATAAAATGCATATGTGGAAACACATCTAAATGATGGCCTTTGTGGAAGGGCATGGGTATGGAGACTGTCAATTAAAAGGAATTAGATAAATACATAAATAAGACAAGATTGGCCTTTGTAGATTACTGATGATTATGTGACACAAACTGAGGGGTGTGAATAACTCAATCCTCAACCAAACTCCTAAAATGGAGATGAAAAGAAAAAAGCTAATTACACTGTACAAAGCAGTAAGAGCACCTGGAATGCAATGTTACTGCAGAGCGGATTAATAAAATCAGCCTTGCGGATCCAGGAAAATGTGTGAGAGGAGGTGACATCTAAACTGAGCCTTAGACACCCAATCTCACAGCTGTAGCCATTTCCTCCATCACATACTGGCTCATCTTTGCCCTGGAATCTGAATTTAGCTTTATAATTGAAGAAACCCTTCTCTCCCAATAACACTGAGGATATTTCATCTTATTCATTCCAAAGTGATTGGGGAGTTCAAAGATCAGCTGGCCTTAGCTTCTCACCCGGGTTTATGTTTCTGAGATAGACCACCCCATGTCCAGAGCCCATGCTCCTTGCCTGTGGCTGTCTCCGTCTCAGGCAAGGGCTCTGAGATATAAATCCGTACTGGTCTTTCTGTACCAATTTTGTGCCCTGGGCTCTTATACTGTTTTGTTTGTTTGTTTTTGTGTCTTTCTTATTATAAGGCACAAGCTTGTAATTCCCTTCCTAGGTCCCTGGTTTACTCTACCATGGACTAGCCAGGTGAGACCCACCATTTGATTCCTTTGTATCTCTGAGACTGTGTGCTACCTAGTTCTGTCCAGAGTCCTCAGGAACCAGAATCCTGCCATGTGCTAGCCGCACAACTAAGCCCACTGCTTGAGGCTAACCATCTACCACAGAGCAATCCAACTACTCTTCCTTGTTAGACCTCCCCTCTTGCCTTTCAACACTGTGCCCTCTTGTCTTTCAACACTGATCAGTGTATACCTTTTTTTTTTTACTTTAGGCTCTGTCCAGCTGCTCAGTCTGGCCTTTCCCCTGTACTGTGATGCTGGGGATGCCCCTGAGTGTATCCGACACAGGCTGGTAGGAGTTGCAGAGTGTTAAGTGTTATGCAATGGGGCCCGAAGACAGGCTTCCAAGGTGCAAATTCACATGTTCCATTAAGTCACTGTACAAGCATAAACAGATTATTTAATCTCCGTGTGTGTGGATGGGGAGAGGAATGTTATATCTTAGGACTCAGGGTTTTTATATCTACTGAAAGAATTTATAGGTGCAAAGTCCTTATAGCAACATCTGGCATGAAGCAAGTACTCTGGAAATGTTATCCATGGTGTTACTATCTCCAGGTTTTGTCCTCCCTGGATGCTTGTCTCATTCGTAACAGCTTCAGTTCTGGCTCTGGGAATCATCAGGGAAAAATAAAATTAGATGATTTTTTTTTTTTTTTAACTAAAAAGAATTGTTTTGGGGGGAATGAAATGCAATATAGTGGGAACAGACCAGAATCTGATTTCAGATGACCTAGGTCAAAGTAACAGCTGTCTCTTCCTCATTGTGTGGTGCTGGGGAAGTTTATCTCTTTTGGCCCATTTCCCTGTTTATGGAATGGAAATAATAATGACCTCTATCTCTCAGGACAGTTATGAGGATTCAGCAAGGTAAAGCTTGTGAAAGCTCTTTTGTAAATGGTATTATGCTAATATTTGTTACCTTTGTCATTGTTATCCATCATTTGTTTCATGCCACTAGAAACTATGTCATAATACTTCCTGTAATAGGTCAATAGGTGATAACTCAAGTTCATGAAAGGTGGTTAATTCTCATATTTTGAATTAACTGGCCCAATTCATTGTGACCCTAGAGGAGAAATATCAGTGTGTGAAGCTAAGTCCTTTACTAATATATTATCTTTTAAATGTGAGGAACAAGCACCACACACACACACACACACAAATTTAATTTTCCCTTCTGTTTCTCACTTACACTGTACTCCTTATCAGTTAGTAGAATCAAGAAAACAAAGCACCTCGGAAAAAACAAGACTTTCCTAGAATATACACTGGCTATGTCATTTAATGATTACAACAATCCTAGGAAGAAAGCATAGTTCTCTACCTTTGTGCAGATGAGACCCAGGGGAGGTGGGAATCTTCATCAATACCGTCTGGCTAATTAGTGTTGAGTCAAGGGCTAGAAGTCAGGTGGCTAGACTTTTATCCCACACAAGGAAGAAACTCAAGAGTTCTTTTTTCCATATAAATCAAGAAGAATTTATATTTATTAGCTCCAGCTCTTTGCAAATCAATAAACAGAACATAGTAAGGGGATGTGTGTGTACTATTTTGGGAGGAGATGGGGATATAAAAGAGGTGGCATTTTATATAAATACCCGATCAGATATAGTCTTATAGTCTTCCTCCACTGGAATACATAGCAATACATTTAAGCATTAGCCCAGCCACACTAAAATATATTCTCCACAAGATCTATGCTGGAACCAATCTTTTTGTCCTCCCACGCCCTGAGCCATTTTATCAGATGAACTTCCGAAACCTAACCAACATGGGTTAATACTGGCAGCATTTTAACATGAACCATTCATAAGTGTGAGCCATGTGCACTAGGCCATTAATATGTTCAATACACTTTTAGTATGAGTTCCATGTATTTCCTTGGATGTCTCAGTTGGATCTAGTGGGACGGAGGCTTTCAACCAGGAAGACTGTTTACAACAGTCAAAGAAAGCAATCTGGATAAAATGACCTGGGTAGGAATTCTAAATGATAAATGGTTAACTCAAGAATGACCACGATAGCTAAAGGGAAACAGAATAGTAATCATTATGGTTCTTTCCATTTCTTAATACAACTCACTGAAGCTATACTCCCTTAACTTTCCTCCTACTATTAACTCCTCAAAGTCTATGTGGATTATTTTCTGGAAAAAAAAATTATAAATAATTGCATAATTATTTATACATACTTCGATTTTTTTTAGGATCAAAATGTTACTAATGTTATAACACTCAAATATGTTTATGCACATGGTAAACTTTCATTTCCAACTGCTAAATAACACCTTTAAGTTTTGTGTCTGCTCTTATATTTTTTTTTAATAGAAATAAAATAAAGGGCTTCCCTGGTGGCGCAGTGGTTAAGAATCTGCCTGCCAATGCAGGGGACATGGGTTCGAGCCCTGGTCTGGGAAGATCCCACATGCCGCGGAGCAGCTGGGCCCGTGAGCCACAATTACTGAGCCTGCGCGTCTGGAGCCTGTGCTCCACAACAAGAGAGGCCGCGATAGTGAGAGGCCCGCGCACTGCGATGAAGAGTGGCCCCCACTTGCCACACCTGGAGAAAGCCCTTGCACAGAAACGAAGACCCAACACAGCCATAAATGAATAAATAAATAAAATTTAAAAAAAAAAGAAATAAAATAAAAATGATGCATGAAGAGAGATATTCATTTGTCAGAGTCTATGGAGTATTGAGTCAAAGTTCCATAATTTCATTATAGACTCAATGAACAGGCCACACTTATTTTATCCATTTCCTGAATATTCACCCAACACACTCCTGTTCAGAGTTTTGTCTAACCATTACATTACTTTTTCTTTAATACAGAGTTTTCAAACAGCTAAAGTGTTAAAGGCTGAACTGTGCTTTACCTGAAAATTAACATATAGGAACAATGGCAAATGATTATTTCTTACACTCTTAAAAAAATACAACAAGGACTCTGGAGTCAGACCATTTGGATTTAGTCAGGCTATACCACTTACTAGCTTTGTGGTCTTGATTAAGCTTCTTAAACAATCTGGGCCTCAGGTTCCATAATTATAAACCAGGAATAATAATAGTACCTACCTTATAGGATTATTATGTAGAACGAATGAGTTGACATTTATAAATCATTTAGAACAACTCTTAAGATATAAGCCTAATAAGTTCCTAAATAGTTTGTGTGTGTGTGTGTGTGTGTGTGTATGCATACTCATATATATGTGTATATATTATGTAGGTGCATAAAGAGACTATGACATCAAATTTATCAATATGTCTACTGAAGTTCAAGTATTCACCAACCTATACATTTATAATTGCTTAGTCTTTTTTGAAATTTACTCTTTCAAAAACTAATTAAACAGTGCATATGAAAATTCCTGACTTTTTGTTATATTTATTGTTAAACACTGAAGCTTAAATTTAATTCTTTATTACTAAAACATAGAAAGGAGTTTAGATATTAAGAATATTTGAACTGGACAAAGTCTATATCCAAAATACAACATTTAGCCTGTTAAAAAAAAAAAATTAGTGAGTTAACCATTGTCAGTGTGGTTTAGTGTGAAGAACATTGGAATGAGTTCCTGTATATTTCATGTCCTTTTTATGGCACCTAGTAATCCATAGTAAATACCAACAACAAGTTCTCCTTCATCTTCTAAATCTCTTCAGTCACTAACACTTGTCCTACATCCAGAATTTTCTTTTTTTAATGTACTCTCTCTATATGCTTTTTTTTAAAATTTAATTTATTTATTTATTTATTTTTGGCTGTGTTGGGTCTTCATTTCCGTGCAAAGGCTTTCCCTAGTTGCGGCAAGCGGGGGCCACTCTTCATCGCGGTGCGCAGGCCTCTCACTATCGCGGCCTCTCTAGTTGCATAGCACAGGCTCCAGACGCGCAGGCTCAGTAGTTGTGGCTCACGGGCCTAATTGCTCCGCAGCATGTGGGATCTTCCCAGACCAGGGCTCGAACCCGTGTCCCCTGCATTGGCAGGAAGATTCTCAACCACTACGCCACCAGGGAAGCCCCCAGAATTTTTAAAATCAATTTCTTCCTCCAATTGTTCTAACACTGTCCCAGTTCAGATCCTGAGCATTTCTCATCTGAATTATTTCAACAACTTCATTCCTCTTATTTCTGCTATCATATAGACACAATTTATCTTGCTGACACACTGATTTAACCACATGACTTTGTCACTTTAAAAATTCCAGTGTCTCCCTATTGTCTCTAAAATGCAAAATCTAAAGCCTGTAACATGGTACCCAAGGTCTACCAAAAGTTAGCTCTAATTTACCTTTTTTTTGTTGTCTCATGCCACTTATCTCCCCATCATGCCCCTCCCCAACCTGTCACTACATGAAATTAGTCACCATTCTTTGAACAAGTATGTACTCTTAATACCTCCGTATTTTTTACTCATGTTTGTGTTTCTTCCAATGCTTGCTTTCTTACGCTCAATTTAATGAGAATCTTAGTTGAACTTTAAAGCTCATTTTAAGATAACTGGTTATCTAAAGACCTCCCCTAAATCCCCTCTGAACTTCCAAATCACTTTGCACATGTATTTCTTATAACAATTTGTACTGTAATTCATTGCTTCATCTATTTGCCTTCCCCATTCCTTGTAAATGCAAAGGGCCAGGCATGTCATAGACATCTTGTAAGCCCAGAGTCCATACTGACATAAGACATAGCAGAAATGTAATTGGGGGGGGCACCTTCAAGATGGCGGAGGAGTAGACGTGGAGATCACCCTCATCCCCACAAATACATCAAAACTACATCAACATGTGGAACAACTCCTACAGAACACATACTGAACGCTGGCAGAAGACCTCAGACTTCCCAAAAGGCAAGAAACTTCCCACGTACCTGGGTAAGGCAAAAGAAAAAAGAAAAAACAGAGACAAAAGAATAGGGATGGGACCTGCACCAGTGGGAGGGAGCTGTGAAGGAGGAAACGTTTCCACACACTAGGAAGCCCCTTCGCGGGCGGAGACTGTGGGTGGTGGAGGGGGGGAAGCTTCGGAGACATGGAGGAAAGCGCAGCAACAGGGGTGCAGAGGGCAAAGTGGAGGGATTCCCACACAGAGGATCAGTGCTGACCAGCACTCACCAGCCTGAGAGGCTTGTCTGCTCACCCACTGGGACGGGTTAGGGCTGAGAGCTGAGGCTCGGGCTTCAGAGGTCAGATCCCAGGGAGAGGACTGGGGTTGGCTGCATGAACACAGCCTGAAAGGGGCTAGTGCACCACAGCTAGCCAGGAGGGAGTCCTGGAAAAACTCTGGACCTGCCTAAGAGGCAAGAGATCATTGTTTCAGGGTGCGTGAGGAGAGGGGATTCAGAGCACCGCCTAAATGAGCTCCAGAGATGGGCGCAAGCCGTGGCTATCAGTGCGGACCCCAGATATGGGCATGAATGCTAAGGGTGCTGCTACAACCACTAAGAAGCCTGTGAGCAAGCACAGGTCACTATCCACACCTCCCCTCCTAGGAGCCTGTACAGCCCACCACTGCCAGGGTCACGTGATCCAGGGACAACTTCCCCGGGAGAACACACGGCGCGCCTCAGGCTGTTGCAACGTCACGCCGGTCTCTGACGCTGCAGGCTCACCCCGCATCCGTACCTCTCCCTTCCCCCGGCCTGAGTGAGCCAGAGCCCCCGAATCAGCAGCTACTTTAACCCCGTCCTGTCTGGGTGGGGAACAGACGCCCTCAGGTGACCTACATGCAGAGGCGGAGCCAAATCCATGCCTGAACACCAGGAGCTGTGCGAACAAAGAAGAGAAAGGGAAATTTCTCCCAGCAGCCTCAGGAGGAGCAGATTAAATCTCCACAATCAACTTGATGTACCCTGTATCTGGGAACACATGAATAGACAACAAATCATCCCAAAATTGAGGCAGTGGATATTGGGAGCAATGTAGACTTGGGGTTTGCTTTCTACACCTAATTTGTTTCTGGTTTTATGTTTATCTTAGTTTAGTATTTAGAGCTTATTATCATTGGTAGATTTGTTTATTGATTTGGTTGCTCTCTTCCTTTTCTAAATTTTATACATATATATAATTTTCCTCTTTCTCTTTTTGTAAGTGTGTATGTGTATGCTCCTTTGTGTGATTTTGTCTGTATAGCTTTGCTTTTGCCATTTTCCTAGCTTTCTGAATGTACATTTTCTGCTTTTTTTGTTAGTATAGTTTTTAACACTTGTTATCATTGGAAGATTTGTTTTTCGGTTTGGTTGCGTTCTTCTTCCTTTCTCGTTTTTCCTATTACTATTTTATTTTTTTATTTTTAAAAATTCTTTTCTATTTTAATAACTATTATTTTATTTATTTATTTTTTTCTCCTTTTTCTTCTGAGCCATGTGGCTGACAGGGTCTTGGTGCTCTGGCCGGGTGTCAGTCCTGAGCCTCTGAGGTGGGAGAGCCGAGTACAGGACATTGGTCCACCAGAGACCTCCCAGCCCCATGTAATATCAAATGGCAAAAGCTTTCCTAGAGATCTCCATCTCAAGGCTAAGACCCAGCTCCGCTCAACAACCAGCAAGCTACAGTGCTAGACACCCTATACCAAACAACTAGCAAGACAAGATGAATGGATAAAGAAAATGTGGCACATATATACAATGCAATATTACTCAGCCATAAAAAGAAACAAAATTGAGTATTTGTAGTGAGGTGGATGAACCTAGAGACTGTCATACAGAGTGAAGTAAGTCAGAAAGAGAAAAACAAATACCATATGCTAACACATATATTTGGAATCTAAAAAAAAAAAAAAAAAAAGTGGTTCTGAAGAACCTAGGCTTACAACAGGAATAAAGATGCAGACTTAGAGAATGGACTTGAGGACACGGGGAGGGGGAAGGGTAAGCTGAGACAAAGTGAGAGAGTGGCATGGACATATATACACTACCAAATGTAAAATAGATAGCTAGTGGGAAGAAGACGCATAGCACAGGGAGATCAGCTCGGTGCTTTGTGACCATGTAGAGAGGTGGGATAGGGAGGATGGGAAGGAGACAAAAGAGGGAGGAGGTATGGTGATATTTGTATATGTATAGCTGATTCACTTTGTTATACAGCAGAAACTAACACACCTTTGTAAATCAATTATACTCCTATAAAGATGTTAAAAAAAAAAAAAAAGAAATGTAATCAGGATATATGTGTGAATGCCTGTGTGTCTTTGAGTGTTTTTGTAAAGAAAGTGCCAATTTCAACGCTGAAGCTAACTGACTGCATCTCTTTAGATGAGTCTCTTAGTTTCTCTTGGTTCTTTAAAATGAGGTTACGTAATAGTCCCTTTCTGACTCTTAAACGTTATGATTTATAAAAGTAAAATAGAAAATACTTACAAACATACTGAGAATAAAAATACTCCATCAGGTTAATAAGTATGAATGTCTTCATGTATAGATAAACCATTATTAACATGTTTCAAGTAATGACCTAATCAAGCTGATTCTAAATGGAGATTTCTTCTTTTTTATACTTTAAAAAATCTGAAACCCTTCCATGAACCTATTAATAAATGTGATAAAGGGAAAGAAGTGAGGAAGGAAAAGGAGAGCTATATGAGGTCGTGGAGAGACTGAAAACACAGAGATCAAATAGAGTGCTATTTTAAATATTGATTTGTAGGGTGATTGAAGTTTTATTCGGCTGAAAATTGCATTTGAAAGGGGAATTCTGGGGACAGTGGGCTTCTACATTCTACAGGATGTTTTCCTTAATTGAGTTATCAGGGAAAGTGATCCTTAAAACGTATAATTGACAAGTATCTTCTTTCCAAAGAGGCTACAAATATAAAAGAAAGAATGTATAATTTTTTGTTTGACTTGAACTGGAAGATAGAAAATAAATTGTAAGGAGTTAGGTCTCCAGATAAGACTCAGTGAAGTTTCTATTATATTTTCCAATTAAGATAAGGTTCATAACAACAACAACAAAAAAGATTTTGCCAAACCACAATGAAATTTTAGATGTGGAAACTTTTTTAAATCTTATTTTATGATCAGATCCAAAATATTGTAAATGATATACTATTGTTAATTATTATTGTGACCTTCAAATCAAAGATAATCTAGTCCAGAGAAACAAAGCTGAGTTCAAGGGCGTTTCTTTGTATTCTTCTCCCGTTTTCAAAGCAGTATGCTAATCGCATTGAAAAATACTAAAAAATGGAGACGAGACAAGGTCATTGACCCCCAAGGAAGACAAAGGTAACACACAGACAACAAATAGACAACATAAGCAAAGCCAAAGTAACATACCTACAAACACGCCACAAGTGCCAAGGAATACAAAGCCGGGAGCTAATCTAGAAGGAGGAATGTTAGTCTGGGAAGGCATATAGGAGAACAGGAGCCTCAAGCAAGGTCTTGGAGGAAGCAAAACCTGGGTCATGCAGCTGAGGAATGAGGGCCTTTTAGACAGAGCAGCAACATTAGCAAAGCACATCCAGAGGTAGTATTGGACCAGATGTATGCGCAAGTTGCGAATAGCTTGTTTAAAGTGAAGAGATTCTGAGATGTGACTTGGAAGACATAGGAATGGCAGGGCTTCATTTGGAAGATCCTTGGGTAATATTAGTACTTAGTTTGAAGCAGTGAAGGAAAGCCAGAGTTTATACAATAAAATTTTCATCCCTGTACTCCCATAATCAAGAATGTATTCTAAGTTCCTTAATGGATATTATTGCAGATTTCAACTCCTCAGCTTAGCCTTCAGAGTTCTCCTGTAAAGTCTAAACTCCTATCCTAGCATTCAGGGCTCTTCACGACATGGTCCCAACTTACTCTTCTAGTCCAATGCCCTGTTTTTGTCCCATGTATACCTCCCACACAGCCAAAATGAAACAGTATAGCTGAGGACATTTCTTTGTATTCTTTTGCACAAGAATAAGCTTTTTAGCATTTCTGCCATTGTTTCCTATTTTCAGTTCTGTCTGAAATGCCTTCCTCACTCCTATCATTCTGCATCCTCTCCATCCTTCACACTCTGGCAGCATTCTGTGTCTGCCATAAAGCCTTCTCAGCCTCTCCATCCCACGGTGATTTCTACCCTATACACTTTTGTTTTGTGCCTATTTGGCACTGAAAATTTGACTTATTACGTAGTTACCTTCGTGTATACAATTTATATGTATAGTTGTATATATACTTATAAATGGAGTAATTGGAGGGCAGAGGTTTCTCTTAAATTTTTCATTTCCCATAATGCCTTGTACATTTTAAGTGTTCAGTGAAAATTAATACATTGACTTTTTAGACCATATGACAACAGGACTATTACTGTCTTTTATTGTTTTAGCTCAGCACCTTGTTCAGCTCCTAATATATTGTATATTATATATTTCTTCTACATAAATAGATTGAATGTACAAATGATAATATGGTGAAGTGGAAGAAGTACAGGCTCTGTAATCAGACAGATCTATGTTCAAATTCGGCCCTTTCTACTATAAGCCTATGACTACCTTGGGCAGATTCTCAAACTCCCTAAGCTATATTTTCCTCCATTACCAAAGAGGGTAATAAATATCTAACTTGCAATATCTTTGTAAGATAACACAGATATTCTAGGCATTCAATAAATGTTATCTATTATTAAAGTTTTCCACCTGAATTTTTCCCATTAATCATTGAATGTTTATACTTTGTGATATATAAATCATTACATTATACACCTGATACAATATAACATGTAACATGACATATGACTTATGTCAATTGTACCTCAATTGAAAAAAATTAGTCTTTATATCTAAATTCATTTTACCATTTTCAAAGTGATTTTTCTTGCATTATTAAACTCACTTGAACATTCCATCTACCAACACAAAAATCTTTAGAGGTTCTCTGCAGCCTAAAAGTGTTTCACATGACATTCAAAACTTTATATAATGTATTCCCAACCAACATTTGAGCTTTAGTTTAGGTGCTATCTACCCTAGATCAACAGTGATATCCCTCTCTGTTCTGAGCTTCTGAAGTGCATTGTGTTCACACAGTCCTATGGCCCTTTCACATATTAAATTACATTGTTTATATATTTCCCTCTACTGCTAAATTGAAATTTCCTGGAGGAAATTTTTATACATAGTTGCATCCCTTATGGTAGCTAACAAAATTTGTACAAGTGATCAGTATACATCTGACCCGTGTTTTTTTTCTTTACATTTTTATTATCAGATTTAAAATATTTGTGTTAGAAGCCATGACTTAAAATTTTGGAAAATATATCTATTTTGGTTATGTGAAAGGAATATCGATCTTATCTTCTAGCTTAATGGTTTGGATTACTATTAGTATGACTTCTAGTCTTTGGGACTGTGTATCACATGATCAAGAGGGCAAGCTCTGAAGCCAAACTCCCTAGGTTTGAAATGTCAACTCCTCTACTTACTAGCTTTGTGACCTTGGGCAGGATGATTAACATCTTTTTTTTTGGTATATCTCCTTCATATTTAACAAGGAGAGGATAATTAATAACTACTTCATAGGTTGTGAAGAGGATTACTTGGTGAAGATACATAAAGCTCTTCAAAGAGTGGCTGGTATATGGAAAGGACTCAATACATGTGAGTTATAATTAGTCTTCCAATTTCTATACACAAGTATTACCACCTCCTACAAAGCTGCCTAGGGGAAAAACCACTGCTTGGTGTTTCTATTGGGATGATAGAATTCATGTTTAGGGGATAGATAAATGTTCTCTATCATGCATAAACCTACAGAATCCTTCATTCATAACAGAGATTTTCATCCCAAATTCTTACTTTAGGGTCAAAGGCTGGGGCTCAGTGTTATTACATGAATGCTACTAGATATTAAAAAGATATGCCAGCTCCTGATTCTCATTTTAAGGCCTACAGTTTTGAAAGCACACAATTATATATTCATAGTAGCCATAGTTCAAATTAAACTCCTTAAAATTAAATTTACTCTCTTGAGAATGCTCAACTCTAACCAAATAATATCAGGTTTTTTTTTAATGTTAGCATTTGTTAATGTAAATAGAGACTTGACACAAACATTATCTTCTTCCCCAGGGAACAGGTTAATGGATAAAGCTCTAAAAATTAAAAGCAATTAACACCAAAAGGCAAATGGCTAGAATATGTTCATACTAATCTGTTAGGATTATAAGTGTTTTTAGAAACTCTTGTCAAGATTCTCATGGCAAAGACCAGTCCTTCAGAGTTTGTCATTAGAAAATCATATCTCCTTTTTTTTTGTAACCATTATGGAAGAGAAGTATTAAAATGTTGTTTTTGTTTTCCATATCAAATAAATAAAACTCACATGATTAAATGCTTTACAATAATCGCTCCCAGTTTAGATTTTTAGTTTGCTTTTATGGAATGAATACCAATAAGCTATATGGGTGTGTTTCTTTCATAGAACTGTTGTTTGGAAAACTGAGAAAATTCACTTTGTTTTCCTTTTGAGACCAGAGTACTACTAAATGATCTGTTTTCATTAACGTTTCCCTCAGCCAACCAGAAGGGACACTATTTCAGTTGCCTACTCTGAGGTTACACAGCCTCTAACTAAGGGGTATGGTTAGACTGACCTCAAACTAAATAAAGCCATAACCAGGTTTTAGGAGAAAAAGGGAGTGAAATACGTTGTGTACCATTTCAGTCTAGAAAAAATAAATAAGGAAATGGGATGGCCCAGCAAAGAGATTCCCAAACATTTTTGGCAATGCAACACCTTTTGTTATTTGTTTGATTATGTGATAATCTTTCTGCTGTCTCCATCAGTTCCTTTCTTATAGCCTAGAAAAAAGAAAAAAATATGTTAAATTATATGTTGATTTTGACAATTAGATTTAACCAAAACAATTTTGCTTTGAGAAATTGTATGAATTTCTAATAGTTCATATGCCAATTGAAAACTTCTTTGGATATTGTAAAGCCACAGCCAGTAATCAATATTCAATAATCAGAGACATATTGTGTAAATATGTTGTAGAGCTGAGGGTTTGACTTCACTGAGAAGTGAAATTGTACCTCCCTGTCTTTCTACCTCTTCTCTCCTCCCCCCCCCACCAATTCTAAATGTAAATATCAACTCTTTCCTTAATTGAAAAATGAGGTCACAGTCATTGGAAACTACCCATGCAGGCACATGCATCCAGTGAAGTCTGGTTGAGGCCATAGCCTTTTTAGGAGCTCAGGGAGACAGTAATGCAGCTTAGAGAATATACTTAGTGGCTCAAGGTCTGTATTATCCTTTAAAAAATAGAAATACATTTATGACACATCCATACTCTTTTTTAAAGATTAACTAAACCACACCATCCAATGCCTTCACACTATTGCCAAAAAGGGGATAACATTTATCTGTTTTGATCTGTACTGATATATATTTTTTTTGTCTACAAATACATGTGATGCCTAAAATTTCACATTTGTGTGTAAGATTATTTATGTCCTTGAAGACTTTCGTAGCTAATATACTTGGGAAGAGATAATATATACATAGGAAAAGAAGTAGAACACAAGGTGAGGTAGGATAAATGCTGACTCTTTACTAGCAGTATGTGATGCAAGGGTTGAGGTGAGCAGCAACAGCTGGGTTGTAATATATACACAGATGTTAATGTACCTATGCGTGTGTACATGTGTGTGCATACAGTCGGCCCTTTGTATCCTCAGGTTCCACAACCACGTATTCAACCAACTGCGGCTAGAAAACATTAAAAAAAACAATTCCAGCAAGTTCCAAAAAGCAAAACTTGAATTTGCTATGTGCCAGCAAGTATTTACATAGCATTTACATTTATTTGCAACTATTTGCAAAGCATTACATTGTATTAGGTTTATAAGTAATTTAGAGATGATTTAAAGTATATGGGGAATTCCCTGGCGGTCCAGTGGTTAGGACTCTGCGCTTCCACGGCAGGGGGCACGGGTTCGATCCCTGGTCAGGGAATTAAGATTCTGCCAGCCACGCAGCATGGCCAAAAAACAGTATACGGGAGAATGTGCATAGATTATATGCAAATACTGCACCGTTTCATATAAAGGACTTGAGCATCCATCCATGGACTTCGGTATCAGCGTCGGGGGGTGGTGTACTGGAACCAATCTTCCTCAGACACCTAGGGATGACTATATGTAGTATAATGCAGAGATTTTACATATAATGTACAAAATATACAATGCATTTTATGTCGATTCCAATTAGCACGGTTTTATTAAATGGCTAAGCTGAACGCTGCTCGTACTTTGAAGGTACCAATAGAAGGCGTGGTGGGGCAGCGCTGCCGCTGACTTCCACCTGCCGGATTCCCTCCAAATCAACACACCATCAAAGTAAAAACAAGTGTGCTTTGCTGTGCTGTTATAACTTGAATATAAGGTCTCATACCTAAGTCCCTTGTTTAAAACTTCTGTAGCTATGCCTGGGCATTTTACCCATTTTAACCCAAAGTGCATGAAGATGAAGAAGATACAATCTTTCTTCAAGGAATTTGTTTCAAATCTGCCTGTCTGTACCTATGTGAAAATTTAATTAACTGCTTAAAAAAAAAAACCACCATATCAGGGATCAATTTCTAAGGCAGACACTACTGTGGAAATACAACTTCTGAGATGACAAGACATTTGGGGGGAAAAAAACAGCACAAAAGTTCTCTTGAACATGTGCATATTATCTCAGGATTTCAGTTGTGCATAAGCTCTATGAAGTTGTTGAGCCATATCTTTATCATATTTTGGTTCTCAGAACCAACATGACCTAGAATTTAAGGTTATTTTAGAATAATTGCACTTTAGAATCATCTATAATTAGATGAGAATATCTCAGCCTCTTGCACAATAAGGTACTGAAGTTGTCTGAATCACTCAGTCTTTGACACTTAAGCGTTCTCATATAAATCCACTCAGTAAAATGCTATTTGCTTATTTCATGTAATCAAATTGCCTATATCATTTCAGGAGATCAACAATTATTAATAGTAATGAACCCTCAGGCCTTGTGAACTCTTAACTGTGTGCATGTATCCTATTCTCTAGTAAATATGCTTTCAAAAATAGCACTGCTAGTCTGCCAAGAGTCAACTCAAAAACATCTCTGGGCATTCATTCTGATGTTCCTCAAAACCCATTTTAACTTATCCCAGACCAGGCAGAGCTGCCCCCTCATTACCCTTGCTCACCCCACCCCTAGAAAAATTGCTTAATTTGTATGTTTAAGATAAATACTTGCAGTAATAAGCAAACCAGATGGACTCTGTTATCTGGCTCCAAAGAAAGATTATTACATTTTTATTAATCCAAAATTCTTTGTACACCTGCTTAGCCTTCTACCTTAAAATAAACCTCTTTTTAAGGGAAATGGGCTGAATTCTTCCCTCAGATCTAACTACAGGCAGCATAAACTACAGTTCCCACTGAGGAGGATTGAAATGGAGATGGCTCTTCACTCAGTCTTTTTTGGGGAAATCTTCCAGGGACAAATTTAAAACACATTTGTTTTAGAGTTTGCCAAGTCTGGTATTATTTTGCAATTTTAGTGCTATTTGATTTCTATATAAAAGTGTTTTACTGTCTTCACTCTGCTCCTCAAAGCCCATTTACTTTTTTCTGTCTCTGATATCTCTTTTCAGCAAAGACAGTGGAAAAGGATGGGAAAATCAAAGTGGCTCCGCTTTTGTTTGAATAAAGTTATGGTTCTTTCAGGAAAAACTAATCAAAAGCTTCCTGTATCACTACCCATCCTACCCCATTGTAATAGGCATAGCATATATTGTTTATGGAGCTACTGGAAGCATCCTGAGAAATGACTCAAAAAATACTTGGCGGTTGGAAGGATATTTCACTATACATCTATATGGATTGAGTGCGATAGCTGAGCTTGCTGACCAAATGACACTCCTTGAGTTAGATCACTTCTTCTCCTCAAAGGATTAATAGCACCTTCTTATTTTTTGTTTCATTTGGTTTATAGTGTCTTTCTCTTAGGAGATCAGCAAATGTAAATTGCTCTTTTTTTTTTTTTTTTTTTTTTTTTTTTTTTTTTTTTTTTTTAAGAAATAGTTCTGTTTATTGATTAGAAGATGGTATAAAATTACAGCAATTTGCAGGCATTCTGGGCTTTCTGGGAGGGTCATGCAGTGCTGGGCTCTAGCAGGAGATGGAGTGGAGGCATGGGCCACTGGGCATTGGCTCCCTTCCTATGCATGTTAAGGGACTTGCACCACCAGCACAGATGCTAATATGAGAGAGCATTATTGTCCTTGCCTCTGGAAACAAAGGACATGTGCAGTTTGGGTCATCAGACAATGCCATGCTTAATAATTCAGTCGTATCCTACATATGTTAGGCGCTGGCTCTCCCAATCTGTTCATGGTAGATTCTAATTGTTCTGTATAATACTCATTCTTCCCACCAAAGAAAGAGAAACAGGCACATTGGTTTGGGAGACCATCAGAAGTTGATGTGCATTTGGCTCAGGTCATCTTGCTTCCAGATACATCAAGGTCTGCTGGACTTGGAGGCAGTAGGCTGGGGCACGCAAGCAGAAAAGTGTGCACTACTGTTTAAGCTCAAGCAGAGGGACCTTCCATAGGGCAGCAGTACGAAGAGGTGAGCATGCTTCCAAAGCAAACCCGATTTCATCTTGTCTCTCTCAAGAAGAGGGAGGAGGAAGACCTGGCAATCAGAGACTGAGCCACGTGATCCTGGGCTCAACAACATGTCTTTGCAGAGAATTCTTCCAAAGTGCAAAATGTGTTTCTGTCCCAAGAGTCCGCGTGTAAAATCTGAAGGAGGGCCGATCAAGGTGTTAAGTTGGTTGTTTAGTAACGTCTCTGAGAGCCGAATGGCTGTGTTCACAGTTACATGACATTTTGGAACAGCTGGAGGGACCTCATGATGTTGTCATCCTCCTGACAGGATTCAAGAAATTCGTCTAAAGTCACGATGCCATCTTTATTTTTGTCCATTTTCTGGAAGAAGACGTCCACGTGCTGCCTTGGAGTGTCTTCTTTAAGCACAGGATACGTGTATTTCCCCATCATGTCATAGATGGCTTTGACAATGTCCATCATCTCCTCTTTGTTTATGTATCCATCTTTATTGATGTCATACAAATTAAATGTCCACCTTAGTTTCTCATGGACGGTTCCTCTCAGTAAAATTGACAGAGCGGTTACAAAGTCCTCGAACTTCACGGAGCCCGTCTGCGTGGTGTCGAAGGTGTGGAAGAGGTAATGGGCATACATGCTGGCATCTCCATGAGGGAAAAACTGAGCGTAGATCTGCTTGAATGTTTCTTCATTGACCACACCACTGGGGCACTCATTTTTGAAGCCTCGATAAAGGACTTGCAGCTCCCTCTTGGTGAAGTTGGTCTGGGCCTCAAGCTGCTCCAGTCCCTCAGGCCGATGGCAAACCATGGTCATCTCCAACTCGTCTTCAATCTTATCTTTCGAGGGTCGTCTTTGTTTGGTTTGCAGAGACGAGAAGGTGCCCATGACGGCCCCCATGGCAGCGAAGACTTGTGTGCGACTTGGGACCTCCGGCCCTGCCCCTCCCCTCCACTGGAAGGAAATCAGTGTGGATCTTCTACTCCGAATTAGAGGAGAAAAAAAAGCCCCCGGCAGCTCGCCGCAGCTTGGTATTCGGCGAGCGTGGGGCTGGGGCGCTGGGAGCCTTTTCTTTCCTTCTTCAGCCCTGCACATGCACTGACTCACAGGGCTAGCCGCTCCCGGCGAGCCCTCGGACCCGGGACCGGCCGCTTCCCTCGCCGAGGACCGAGGACGATGCCCCGAAGCCTGCCTGGCGCTGGACACCGGGCCGGCGCGCCCGCCCGGCCGAGGCTCCTGAGCCAGCGCCGCGTGCGCTGCGGGAGCCGCGCTCGCCCGCCCCTCCTGCCGCACGCTCGGCTCCCCTCCCGGCGCTCGGGCTGGGTCTCGGGGGGCCGAGTACCAATCATGAATGAACAGAGCGGGGACGGCGTGGAGCGGAGCCGCGCGCGCCTTCCTGCCCCTGCCGCGCTCGAGGCGAGTCTCTAAATTGCTCTTAAGTGTAGAGAACACTGCCCTGGCCTATACTGAGGTGGAACTATGTGATTTAAGCTCCTAAACACACTTTGACCATAGATGGGAGGAACCAGTATACCAACAGTCTGAAAGTCCAAACTATCAACATGGTATGTTTTGTTTCATATCAAGCCTCAGGAATCCTCAGTCTTGGTCCAAGAGAATTTTCCCAATGGAAGTCTATGAGAAAGCACTGTGAAAAAGATGACTAATGGCCTGGAATAAAGGCCCACCCAATGGCTTTATTTATTTGTAAAGCTCCTTAGGAACTCACTTATTGGACACCTGAAAGCTATCATCGGAGTATGCTAAAAATTCTCTGAAGAACACCTTTCCTTATCCATATTTTAAATTAAAAACTTTAAGAAAATGAGAGTAATTTTTTTCATGATCATGATCACATATTGAGTGCTTGCAGTGGTCCTGCACTACAATGGGAAAAATGTCATAGACATCGTTTCATTTGACCATCTCCATCGCTCTGTGAGGTGACTGTTATTGACCCTACCTCAATAGATTTTAGAAACCTTACAGGAAGGTTTAGTAACTTGTTTATTTTCACATGTTCCATCAAATTCACAAATGTTCACAAAGAGTTTGAAAATTCTTAAGACTTTTCTTACCTATAAGAAAGAGACAATAATAGTTCCCTCATAAAGTTTAAACTCTTGTTCTTGTCAATCAGGAAACAATAACCTAAAAATTGGTATACAAAGAACTAGAGGCAAATATGAAGAGAAATAGTTTTCTCCAATGGGTTTATGGAAATTTACTTCAGCATACCAGCCTCCAAATTAAGCCACAGATTTTAAAAAGGATATTATTGTCCAAACTACTGTTTTAGAACAAGCCTCAAAACTGCCTTCCAGATTATCTAGATGATAAAGTTGAGTGAACATGAGAATCCTATTTAAAATACCTTATCTCGGGCTTCCCTGGTGACGCAGTGGTTAAGAATCCGCCTGCCAATGCAGGGGACATGGGTTCGAGCCCTTGTCTGGGAGGATCCCACAGGCCGCAGAGCAACTAAGCCCGTGCGTACTGAGCCTGAGTTCTAGATCCCGTGAGCCACAACTACCAAGCCCACGTGACACAACTACTGAAGCCCATGCACCTAGAGCCCGTGTCCTGCAACAAAAGAAGCCACTGCAATAAGAAGCCCGCACACCGCAGCAAAGAGTAGCCCCCGCTCCCCGCAACTAGAGAAAGCCTGTGTGCTGCAACGAAGACCCAGTGCAGCCAAAAATTAATTAATTAATTAATTAAAAAAAATATATATATATCTTATCTCTGTTTGATTTGAACCCTAATAGCTTATTATTAAAATCACCATGCTATAACAGCTTATGTTGGAGCAACCAACAGCAATGATAGGCAGAACAAAATTCTGCAAGAAATCACTGACAAATAAGAATGGGACATCATGAGCATTGGATTCTATACCCAACCTCATCATGGCCTAGTTTGTAGACAAAAGCAAGTTTCTCAGCCCACATGGGTCTCAACTGATTGACTAGGGAATAGGACTCAAAGTTTCTTCAGGGACTTCCCTGGCCATCCAGTGGTTAAGACTTTGCCTTCAAATGCAGGGGGTGTAGGTTCAATTCCTGGTCAGGGAGTTAAGATCTCACATGCCTCTCGGCCAAAACACCAAAACATAAAACAGAACCAATATTGTAACAAATTCAATAAAGACTTTAAAAATGGTCGACATAAAAAAAAAAAAAATCTTTAAACAAAAGTTTAAAGTTTTTTAAGTTCTCTAATTCTAAGTAATTTTTTTTGGTGATTGAAAAGAGACAATAGCCAGACCATAATGGTGGGCAGCAGTCAGCATCAGGGGTGAATCTGTTCAGCAGAGAAGTAAAGCTCATGTACCGAAACGGAAGTCCATATGGGTCTGAAGACTTGGTGTGGCACCTCTAAAAGATGGGGAAGAATGTACTTCAGTTTTTCCGTTTTATTTATACACATAAGTGCAACATCTTTAAGAGAACACTTCAGAATTCTTACAAAGAACAAGTAGAGGACTATTTGTGATTTTGAAGGCAATATTCAAGGGAAAATGTATATTTTCAGATTTTAAGCAAAATCAGTGTTTAACTGTATCTTTGGCAAAGAGAAAATTGTGAACAACATGGTATGCAGCTGTGTACGGAAAAACTAAAAATGGAATTGTAATTTGGTCTTAAATTAGTAACATCTGAGTTTTGTTAACAATTTGAGTGATATTAATTTGTTTCTTTCATTCCTTAATTGTGTGTATATGTGTCAGAGAGAAGAGAGAGGGAGGGGGAAGGAGAGGGGGAAAGAAGAAAGAAGAAACGAGGAAAGGGATTAAAGACAGGAGAAGGAGAGAGAAAATACATGACAACTAAACATGGATGTCACAGTTCATATGTGAACTTCATCCTGCTTACAGTTAGGCTAAGATGGCAGGAGCCCTTTATCGAGAAAGAGCAAATCACTGAAGTCCTTTCCAAATCGACTAAAGGCAGCACGTTTAAGAGAAACCTTACTTCTTAGCTGTACAATCTAATAGTGCTCCAGCCTTACCACTGTTTCCAATAACGGATGCACAAATACAAAACCAAACCATTAGAAAGTCCTGTGAGATATACAAGTGTGAAAACTGTTGTATAGAAGAACAGAAGGGATTTACTCTTATTACCTGAACTCAGTAATGGTTATTGAATGGCCATAAGATTCTCTCATTTAGGCTATACCCAACTGCAAACAGGCCAGCTTCCCATGAAGATTCAAGGACATCATATCTACAGCTCAAGAACAAGTCAATTTCATAGTACTGAACTAAGCAATCTAACACATTCTCTGGGAAGTTTATTTAATGTTAAAAATATGAACATTGATTGGTGCTCACATGTGCCCTTTAAGTCACACAAAATCAGAAAGGAAGAAACTTTTTAAAGTTTTAACCGTTGTCACAATCTCAGATGCTACCAGTTTAGTCCCTAAATGACTTCTTAATTCCCAAGAATTCCAAGTTGACTCTTTTTTGTTCTATTTCTAAATTTCTAATCCCCTCAAGGGATTGTGTTACAGTAAACCTGGACCATTAATTTGCATAAGAATAACCCAAGAGCTTGTTGACAAGGATAGTTCCTTAACTCCATCCCAGTGATTCTGATTCAGTAGATCTGAGTCGGCACCCAGAAATACACATTTTTAATGAGAAATATCTAGAGTCTAGAAAACTAACTAGACTGCTCCTTGAGAAAAGATGGATGCCTCATTTCTAAGGGTCTTTCCAGTTATAGAATGTTTAGACCCTATAGAACAGGAACGGGTAAAGAAAGGGCAGAGCAGTATAAGTGAGTGATGATCTAGAAGAGGGACACATTATAAAGGTAAATGAAAAACCCATTCACTTATCAACACAAATTGCCAATGTGTCAAGCACAGTACATGTAACTAGTGATAAAGAGATGAAAGGGAGCTCCCAATTTGCTGGAGGTGACAGATTATAAACAAATATTTATGAAGCAGTAATGTAAGTGCAATAATGGAGATGTTTCCTCTTCGAGGGGAGGAAGTGAAAAGTGATCAGCTTTGTCAGAAAGAATACTTGGGTTAAAAAAGGATGAAGATAAGAAGGAATCTAGAATGCATTAAGAAAGAGAAGGAAGTAGAGAAAAGAATCAAAGCAGCTGATGCCACAGAAAGAGGAATAGAAAGGAAAAGTAGGAAGGTGGCTTGTAAAGTGAATAGAGCATATGAGAAATTGGCAAAGATTGAATTTTTCTCTATGTCCTTCGATTCAATATACCTCTTAGGCTTTAATCTCTCTTGCCTTTTGCTCTCAATTTTTTTCTACCAAAATTTCTACCACTTTCTAATTGAGTTCTTTGAAACAATGAGTCTATATTTTATTCTGTTAAAGAAGCCAGATTATCAGTGTATCTAGATAACTAAATCATAGTATTATTACCATCCTCTTCTGTAGTTACTGGCTTCCAAATATTGAGATTTATCAGTCATTATTATTTGGAATCTGTTGTTTATTTCCATTTGTTGTTTTCTCCTTGGATGCTCTAAAACAGAACCCTTTGGACAGTTTTTAAACACTTGATAATCGCTTAATGAAAATCCATTCACTGGTACTGCAAACAAAGCAAAACCAGGCCCTGGTGTGTGTGTGTGTGTGTGTGTGTGTGTGTGTGTGTGTGTGTGTGTGTGTGATTGAAAAGGCAAGTTGACTGTTATATCCATCCATGGAAACAGTTTACCATTCTGAAGTCTTTAGTAAATTATGTGTAAAAATGCTATTCAGTTGCTAAACTTATTGTTTTCTCTGCTTTTGTTTTTATCTTTTTTTCCAAAAGAAAAATAACACTTCCATTCTCTTAACCAAATTTAGAAGAAGTATCTTATAGGAAAAGCAAGAGGATAACTCTTACTCATTTTTTTCTTCTTTATAAGAGTTTTTATTTATTTATATATAACTTATATACATGTATATATAGTTCACATATATGCATTTTATATAAATGTATAAATGTGATCATATACATGCTTATTTGTAAATGAATTTAATTTTTCTTTTTCTATCTTTTTGTTTTTCTCTCTCCTTCTCTCCCTTATTATACTAACACATTCTATTATCGCTTTCTAAGATGACCCATATTAAAACCTAGCGTCTTTGTCCACATTATCTCCACAGATATCGCTATACTCACAGACGCACACAAATATCTGACTTTTTTCGTTGTTCATATATTTTGGCAGACAGATTGTTAATGTGGTCTGTCTCCTGATATTCCCACCATTCTATAATTCTCTCACCTTGAAGAGGTGGAATCTATGGCTTGCTTCTAATAAATTGAGTACAGTAAAGGTGATTGGGTGTACATGATTACATGTACGTGATTATGTTACATAAAATTGTGTTTCCTGTCCTGATGAAATACTGGCTTTTCCTTGCTGACTTTGAGGAAGCAAATGGCCATATTGGAAAAGCCCACATGACAAGGAATTGAGGGCAGCCCCCAGCTGGCAACCAGCAAGAAACTTAGGCCTTTCATCCAACAACTCACAAGGAACTAAATGCTGCCAATAACCACATGAGCTTGGTAGTGGATCCTTCCCTAGTTAAGCCTCAGATGAGACCCCAGCTCCAGGTGACACCTTGATTGCAGCCTTGTGAGATCCTGAAGAGAGGACCCAGTTAAGCCATACCCAGACTCCTGACTCACAGAAACTGTGAAATAATAAATCTGTGATGTTTTAAGCAACTAAATTTGTGGTAATATTGTTATGCAGCAGTAGATAACTAATCTACATATAAGTGGAATTATAGCAGACACATTAAAAGGTAACTGTCTCATGGGAATTCCCTGGCGGTCCAGTGGTTAGAACTCTGTGCTTCCACTGCAGGGGGCGCAGGTTTGATCCCTGGTCAGGGAACTAAGATCCTGCATGTGGTGTAGCGCGGCCAAAAAAAAAAAAGGTAACCATCTCAGTTTTGCCTGAGACCTGACTACTTGATCATCGAGACAGGATGTGCAAAGTAGAGGGCTGAAAACTAAATTTCAGACCATTTCCCAAACTTTTGTTTGGGATATAAAAGGATTGCAGTTGAAGAGGGCAGACTTGGAGATTGAAGAGAGGATTTCACTGGAGAGAACTATCATCTGCTGAGAGTGCCAATTCCTGCTCCCCTGGGAGACTGGGTGTGAGGGCTTACCCCTCACCTCAAGCCTACTGACAGGAACTTCAAAGAAGCCATTTGGAGAACTTGATACATGACCCCAATGCTGACAGAGCTAACAGGTGAGAGAATTGCCGAAGGGAACTGGGTGAACAGAAGACCAAGAGTGTATCTTTCCTGTGGATAAGCATGGGCCAAACAGGAAAGAGTTGGCATGGAGCTGTTGTAAATCCTACCTAAAAGAACTCTCTGGAATGGTAAAGAAGCCTTAGCAGAAGGAGGCTGAAGTGCACCAGCAGATGCCTGGGGGCTAGGAAGAAGCTGGAAACTACTAGACAAAGATTTGCATCAGGCTAAGTCAAGTGAATTGCAGGAAGACAGGTCCAGTAATGGGAACTTCTCCAAAGAATCCAAAAACTATCCATTAGCAGCAGTCAACTTTAAAAATTTGCCAAGCCCAGGGAGCACCAACTCAGGACAACTTAGTCATGTAGAATTTCTCCTGATCCTTTATTCATTTTCTTTCTTCTTTCTTCCTCTCCCTCCACCCCTTTGATGCTGGAGGAATCAGAAACCATGGTTAGCCAATTGTGGGTGCCAGGATAGAAACAGGCTGTCAGATAGCCTTCCCTTCAGCATCAAACCAGAGCTGGGGAGAGGAGGAGCTCTAACTTTGAAGTCTTTAATTATTACACTGACTGGACAGATTACTGAACTGAGTCTTTTTTAAGCCAAAATGATTGAAAGATGTTTTAATATCTAATAGTGGTAAACTACAAGTTTGCCCTAAATTTTAACCAAAAGCAGAAATTCTAACACTATACTGAATAGTTTTGTAAGAGCAGCTGTGGGTGAGAAATGCTGTTGATGAGTGCATGCTATAATTCTACTCTTTCGATGTTTTTCTGCACTTTTCTCAGTCAACTAAGCTTCATGGATGTATGCACAAGTCATCTCATATAACTCTAATGCATTCATTCATGATGGTTTGTATGAATCATAAATCTATTTGACCTGTTAATGGGCACACTCTTTTCCTTCCTCAGGTCTTATTGCTTGTTTTGCTCCTTTGAGCAGAAATTTTGATATTAAACATGCAAAAATTAACATACATAAATTTTTTAAAAATAATTTTTGATGGGAAAGAAGTTATATTAAATGACTATATAAATAACACAGGAGACTTTAGCATTTCCTGGCATAACAAAAAATGCACAAATAAGGGGCAAATTGTCTTTAAAATGTCTTTAGAAGAACTACATTCACTCAGTACATAAGCCACTCCTTGCAAAGATGTTAGATATTAGATAAACTCAAGGAATCAATGAGGTTATAATCCCTTAGTGAATTACTGTTTTGTGATAGCAAGCAATATGCCAATTGCCTAAAAAAATTATTAACACAGCAAAATCTGACTTGTCCCTTTGTGTGGGGACAAATTATATAAGAAAATTCCATACCTATACTTTTTGAGAATTATTAAGAATAATATAAAATGCTATACATATTAAAATGAATAAGATATGATATTGAACAGAATACAGATAATTTTCTATTACTCTGGTTTGAAATCTCCTTAAATATTGTATGGAATTCAAAAAAATGCTTCAAAACAGTGGAAGAAAAATAAAGAAACAAAAAGCAATACATGAAAAGTAAAGATTGAGAAGTCTATAAGATTGTGAAAAGAAGCATGGAGTGAGCCTGCAGTTGAATGGAACATTATGAAATACAAATAAAAAGAAGCTCTGTTTCAGTGGAGGGTGGTCAACATAAGGAATTGTCATCCCTTAGAGATAGTCTTGGAAATAATCTCAGAAACTTGTTTGAATTCACACATGAGAAATATAGAATTTAATTTTAAATACAGAGATATTATTATGCACAAAGCATGTGCCAAAGATTTTGATATATTTTAATAATCAAGTTTATGAAACATGGTCTTTACTTTCATGTGACAAAATTTTAAGATAAATAAATGTTTGGGTACATTACTTAGTAACAATTGCATTTGCTGTTAAAACAAGACGTTTGTCACTGTCAGAGGTAATATACTGAGACAGATGTGAGTCTCCCTGTATGATAGTTTTCCTGTTGTTTTATTTGATTAAGCAATGTCATTGTTAATCTCATGATGATACGTTTTAAATGCAGCTTAAGTTATTTTTTCAGGAAAGGCATGCTTTTTTTCTTCTTCCTGTAAACTTAAAGAGCAGTTTTTAATCTATACTACTTACTTAGTCCTTATGATTTGTTGCCTTTCTTTCATTCATTCATTCAACAAATATTTGGGCCACTATGCTGAACACTTTTAATATTGCTAGTTATATTTTATGGCTATGAATTTATGGCAGTATCCAACCCTTAACTAAATTGTGGGCTCTGTCAGCTCAAAGAAATATACATATATATTTATTATGCACATATATTACAATTTAATATATCTAATATCTACCTATATAGGCTCTCTTTAACTATAGCATAATATCTGGAATCAGACTTCTGTTGTTGAAATTCTGGGTCCACGATTGACTAGCTGTGTGATTTTGGTTAAGTTATTTGACCTGAGCCTAATTTTCAAGTCCTCCAAATTAGAATAATAAAGTACATAGTTCAGAGGTTATAATGAATAGTAACAGAGATGATGTGTGTCATGCTGTTTGGTACATAATTGATGTATAACACACATGCCAGTTACTCGTATTAAAGTAGGAAGGTAGCAAAAACATTTTTAATGTAACATAATGCCTTACATTCAGAATATAGAAATCAGGGCAGCCCCAAAAAGACCAGCAATAGATAGAAATTTTAGTAGAACATGGGCTTTTGAGGACTTACTGTCTCATTTGTAAAACCTTTAAAAATAGAAAATATTTTCTTTATTTTTTTTTTTGTTTGTTTTTTGTTGCTGTTGTTTTTCTGGCCACACAATGGGGCATGTGGGATCTTAGTTCCCTGACCAGGGATCAAACCATGCCCCCTGTATTGGAAGGGCAAAGTCTTAATCTTTAGACTGCCGGGGAAGTCCCAAAAATAAATAACATTTTCTTTGAAGTCCATTCAAATCCTACCATTCTTTGCTTCTTTCACTGAAAGAGTACTCCAGTTTCTAATCATGAGAGGTAGCATCAGTCTGATATACAAAGTGTGCAAGTCGTGTGATGATAAATTCATAAGCCTTTAAGCACCTGTCTCCTTTGTGCACTCATTGCCTGCTTCTCTAAGGTGACAGGACACAATTAAATAAAGCTTAGAATGAAAGAATGAAGTAGTGCCAAAAAATAAGGCATTTTTAATTACTAAAGGCAAAATATTGAATTACTGGAGAAGAAATAGGTAACCATCTCACAAACAAGCCAATGTTATTCATTTGGAATACATTTGCTAGGCAATACTTTTACCATAGTGATTCACGAAAACATAACTTCCAAACATTTTCTCAAACACTTGAAAAGGAAAAAAAAAAAGCTCTGTGGAAGACAGATGTTGGCTAACGGCTATTCTCCTTTTTCCCTTCACCTCCAGGCAAAAATCACATATATCACCTTTAACTTTACAGTGTTTAAACCTTTTAACATCTTCACTATGAAGAAAGGATTGTAATTTCTTAAATCTCTGTAGCCTGTAGGAAGTTTTTTTTTCCTAATAAAATGCATTTGAATTATTTGTGTAAAATTAATCCCAATCTCCACACAGATAGTAAAGGATAGTAACAGCGTTATCTGGATTTCATTTCAACTGCTTTGCTCAGCTTAATTGCAATAAATTCCATCATCCTTTCCAATTCAATTGTGTTTCCATCAAATATTTTTGAATCCCAATCTGTGCCTTGGAGGAAAACCTTGCTTATTGGCCTCGATATAATTATCAGCAGCCATCCATGAAGCATAGCATGTATTGTACAGATATTTCGACTGATCATCTATTGTACCAGAAACTTTAAAATGTGTCTTGTTTCACACATGATTTGTCCTCTAAAAATATCGAAAGACACTGTTAACTTGACAAGAGAGGGAAAGAAAAAAATAATAATTAGATGCGGGTGGGTGAAAGGGAGTGGTACTCAGTGTTTGAAAGGCAATTTTGGACCATCACTATTTATAGGAAAAGAGAAAGGGTCAGAAGCAATGGGAATGTCATAATTTGACATTCAAAGAAATAAACAGGAATAAATAAGCAGAAAGGCCCTATAATGATTTCTCTCATCTGGACATTTCTTAGTTCCCTTTCTTCAAAGCTTATTAAAGGTAAAAGAAATAATTTCAATGAGAATCAAAGAAATGTTGCTTGTTAGCTTATCCTTTCTATTGGCAACCCATGAAAAGAGACCCAAATTAGGAGTGTGACCTTAAAGGAGTTATTTCACCTTTTACACTTCAGTTTTCTCAACTAGTGTTCTGACTAGAAGGTTGCCACTGTCTATTCCAGCTCTAATTTCTAGGATTTGTACATGCATGGCTGATTTGGCTGTCAAGAGAATTTTGTCATCCAAACAACAGATTAAATTAGCTATAGCAATTTCTAAATCAGCAAAGCAACTATTTGGGTTTTGTTTTGTTTTGTTTTAATTTTTAACTAACTAGGCTTTCCTATTAGTTGAAGAGAATATACATATAAAGAAGTGGAAACTGATGCAGCCTCAGAGACTTGGATTTAAAAAAATTCCCAAGAGAACCAAGCAAAAATAAATAGTAGAGACACATGATGATGGAGTGGTGTTCAGAATTTGAAATACAGCTTTGAAGATATCAGTGTTTACAAGAAAGAGAATCTATTAAAAAAGCAAGAGGATATAAATGACCACAAAAACCTAATTTTTCTCTTTAACAAAATAAATTTCAAATGGAGTCAACCAAAAATATATATCTGAGAGTAAGAGGGAAGAAACTAGGGAAATTCAGAACAGGAAATTAGAACATAGTATAAGCTCAAAAAGTATTTGTTGAATGAATAAATAATAGGTTTACCTGCTATTAAGATGACAAAATAGGGCTTTTGTTCAGAATGTCCCCATCAGAAGTCAGAATCTTTGAGGTTATCATGAATGTTGCCTTATTCCGAAACTTTGGCACTCTCATGACCTATCAGCAAACAACCAGGCTATTAATTAAAAAATGCATTCACCGACAGCTCCCTCTCTTACAGTGGAGAACTCTGATGAGGCTCTACTCCCTTGCTCTCAGCCTCAGACTGCCTATCTTCTACCCCGTGAGGATGTGTTTATGCACCGTCAATCCCAAAATCCATCTAGAAAAATTGAACAAGTAGAAGTGGTTGACTTAAAGTTGTTTTTATTGATTTTTCTATAATTCAATAATAGAATGGGGTTGTGAGTGAGACAAGTATGAAAATTTGATTTGGTTAGATAGAATCATGGGTTATCAATCAACACACATTTATCACCCACCTAACATATGAAAAGTACTTGGCTTAATACACAGGCTATGACCAAGGAGCTCACAATCCATACTATTTATGGAGATAACTATAAATATATAACAAGGTAAGAAAAAATTTTGTAATTCAAGAGTACTAAATGAGTAATTGGCCAATAATTACATGACACACACACACACACACACACACATAGTTATTCTCTGAGTTGAGAGGAGGATAAGATCCCGTGGGCTATAAAGAGCTGCTAATGTTTCTTGGAGAATGGTCTTGATTTAGACTTTGAAGAATTAGTGGTCTAGTTATCAGGGAAAAATGAATTTATATAAACAGATTTTATATAAATTTGAACTTATATAAACAGATTGACATTATCAAATATTTTAGAGTAGATAACATTGACTATATGATCAAAACTATTTAAAACAATGGCACACTGTAGAGGAAGCAAGTAGAATTTGAGAGGATCATTGTGAAAAACCAACTGGAATTAGAATCAGATGTAGTGATTCCATCCTTAACAATCCTATTATTAAATTTTCAATCTGATTTATTTTTAAAACACATGCTAACTCAGCAATGAACGAAGAAAAAACAGGAATGGAAAAACTGGCAGATAAATAATATAGAATTATTAGAAAGGTGAACTCTAGAAGGAAAAAAGTGTTTCAAAAGTGATCATGTTTAAGATTCACGGATCATATTTGGTCTTTATGAAATGCTCTTAAAGTAAAACTTGACTTAAATTTAGACTCCAGAACTATCTGTGACACATCCCAAACCAGGATGGGTGTAACATGTGACTTCCTGACTCTTAATTTATTCTAAACTGTACTTCACAAAGTTGCAACTTTACTAGTAAATGAAAAAGTGATTATGTCCAGACCTTAAAATTAACTTAAATACTAACTTGGTGAAAATCCACTATTTCTCAATAATGAGAGTTAATTGTTTTAAGATTAAATTGTTCTCTGGATTTTACATCATGATTACAAAACTTCTTCTTAGAGCTCCTTTAATAGATATATATTTTAAGTAATCTCTTTGTTATTTTCAGTCTTAAAAGGCTGTTTTAACCTTTGTCTCTGCTTTGCTTTTTGCCTTTTCCTTCCTGAAATATTGGTCTTTTTTATCTTTTTTAAACTACACCATAGCAACTAATGGGTGGGGCCACTTGGAAACATTTTTGCCATCAGTCTTAGTGTAATGTAAAGACTGGTGATAAATATTTAAATTCATTTCTCCATATCAAAGGAACAACAAAAGAATGAATGAGAGGAAAGAAAGAAAGAAAAGAAAAGGAACAAAAAAGAAAAAAATGGAGAATTTTTATGAAATATAGAAGATGACCAGATGTGCTTCATTTGGGTATATTGGCCTATTTTAAAAACAATCACAACTAAGCCCATGCACCACAACTTCTGAGCCCACATGCTGAAACCACTAGAGAAAGCCCGGACACAGCAATGAAGACCCAATACAGCCAAAACTAGATTTTAAAAATAATAATAATAAAAAAAAACAAAGATACATCACTTCTGGTTATGAAGTGATGGAAATGGTCCCTGACTTGTCCTCCCAACAAAAACAACTAGAAACTGGGCAAAATATATGTCAATGATTTTCAGGCACTGAACAACAGGAAGTTCAGTACTCTGATCCCTCAGGGAAAAGAAACATAAACGTGAGTCCCATGTTCATTTTGATTCTCTGCCTGGCTTTCCAGGGATGGTGCAGATAAGTGGAATCAAAGCTGAACAGCTTTATTGCTAAACTGAGGAAGTAGAGAGTGGAGATCTAAGCTGCTAAAGTAGCTGGAAATTTCAGTGTACTAAACAAGAGGTAACTGCACTAGTGGCCAGAACTATAACTTATCATCAAAAACAGTGGGACAGTGGAAGCCAGACAACAATGAATAACATCTTTTAGAGTGATGAAAAAATATGTGTGTGTGTGAGTGTGTGTGTGTGTATATATATATTCAACTTAAATGTCTATATCCAGCAAAATTTACCTTAAAAAAATGAGGGTGAAATGAAAACCTGTTGTACAAATGAAAGCTGAAAGAATTTTTCAAAAAAGAGATGTGCCTACCTAAAGAAAATGCTAAACAAAATTTTTCAGCCTGAAGTCAAATAACATGAGAAGGAAATCTGGATATACTGGAACAAGTAAAGAGCCCTAGAAATGGCAAATATTCAGGTAAGTATAAATGGTTATCTTTTATTTTGTATTTTCATAGTTTCTTTAAAAAAACAAATGTATTGTTTCAAGAAAAGATAACACTATATTACAGAATTTTATTACACATGTGGATGTAAAATGTTTGACAATAGAATGAAGGAAGAAGATAATGTTTGGAATTTTGCATGAATACATACAGAATGAACTTTAATCAGATAAGACAAATAAAGGATGCATATTAAAATTTCTAAACCAACTACTAAGTAATAATAAATGATTAACCAAAAAAAAAAAAAGGCAGAAAAGGAGTAAAAGGAATTTTAAAAACCAGTTGAGACAACAATAAAAGAGACAGCAAGATGGTAGACTTAATCCAAATATATCAATAACAATATTAAATATCAATAAAATAAACTCTCTAAAGATTATCAGACCAGATAAGAAAGAAAAATGCATCTCTAAGGTATACACAAGAGATCCATTTCAATATAACACAGACATGAGAGTAAAAGAATAGAAAAAGATATATACAAACTGTTACAGAAATTAGAGGAGGGGACATTATTCTTTAACTTGTTTTATGATGCCAGCATAATCTTGACACTAAAACCTAAAAAAGATATTGTGCCAAAACAAAGAAAATTAAGAATCAACATCCATCATTAATATAGTCACAAAAATTATATAAAATGTTAGCACACTGAATTTAGCACTATATAAAAAGGATACTAAACATGGTCTGTTGAACTGATCCCATAATGCAAAATTTAACATTCAAAATTTAAGCAATATAAAAATCCACCACATTAATAGAATATGATCAACTCAACAGAGGGAGGGAAAACATTTGACAAAATTCAACCTCCATTCATGATGAACAGTCCCAAAAAACTAGAAATTGAAGAGAATTCTTCCAATCTGAAAAAGGGCAGTTGTTTTCAGATACATCAATGTAAAACCACAACTATATCACACTTAATGGTAATTTATTAAGTTGTTTTCACCTAAGTTTAGGAAGAAGACAAGAATATCCATCTGACCACTTTTATTAAACATGGTATTGGGAGTATTAGCCAGTATCTTAAGGTAAGACAACAACAACAACAACAAAAAAAAAATGGAAAAGGAAAAAAGAATGAAGAATGGAAGAGTTAAAATGATTTTTATTGGGACGTTCCTGGTGGTCCAGTGATTAAGACTCCACACTTCCACAGCAGGGAGCACAGATTCCATCCCTGGTGGGGGAACTAAGATCCCACCTGCTGCACAGTGTGGCCAAAAAGAAAGATCTTTATTCAAAGACAACAATTTTTTTTCTTTTATTTAGAAAATACAAAGGAATTTACCAAAAGCTCAAAACCAATAAGTTACTTTAGCAAGGTTTCAAAATACAAGGTCAATATTCAAAAATCAATTTATTGTGCAGCTATATACTAGCAGTAAATATTTGGAAAAATTAAATCTGAAAAATTATTTGCAATATAATATATATACAATTATTAATAACATATCCTTAAGTTTAAAAAATTAACAAAAGATGGGCAAGAACTTTACATTAAAAATACAAAACATGCTGAAATAAAGAAGTCTTAAATAAATGGAGATATATCATGTTAATGAATTAGGAGACTCAATTATTGCTAAAATGTCAATTACCTACAAATTAATCTATTGATTAAACATAATCTGAATAAGATCCCAATAAGGCTTTTTTTTTTTTTTTTGGTAGAAAATAACAAGTAGAATCTAAAGTTAATTTAGAAATGCAAAAGTGCTAGAGTAGACAGAACAATCTTGAAAGAGAATAGCAAAGTTGGAGGAGTCACGTTATCTGATTTCAAGCCAAATTATAAATCTACAGTAACCAAGACAGTCTGGTATTGGGATAAGGATAAAAAAATAGATCAGTAGAGTAGAACGGTATCCAGAAATAGACCCACACATACATAGTCAACTGGTCTTTTACAAAGGTGCCATGGTAATTAAATGGCAAAAGGAAAGTTTTTTCAATAAATGGTGTAGAATAACTGGATAAATATTTAGGGGAAACGTCTTGTGTCCATTGACATTGTTATATTGGGATATGAACAACGATCTGAGATGCACTTGGCTACAAGGAGCAGTAAAGAAGTTGTGTAGCTAAATTCACTATTCCTTTCTTACTACCCTCTTCTTGTGTTACTTCCTTGCATTCACAGTAGATTAAAAGTTATCAGCCAAGAAAAATTTAAAAACCAGTGAACATCTGCTATATGTCATAGAATAAATATTGCAATATCTGTCGCCAAAAAAAAAAAGTGATTATTTTTTTATGTCTATCTGGAAATGGACTGATCATATTAAATACCTGGAGAAAGAATACAAACAACATATTAGAACATACTAGAGTGTATTGGGTGAATGAAAGTTGTAGGCTTTTATTATCTGATGGATTAGTAATTTTTAAAGCAGCTCATAGGCTACTATGAAAGATCTAACTTTAGCACCTTGCAAGCTCCAAATTCATCCAAATTAGGGGGGAAAGTTTGAAATGTTTGCTGTCAAATACTGACTCCATAACTTTCAATATCAGAAATATTGCATTTATAGTCTCATGAACTTGGGATAAGTACATGATCAAAATTGATGTCTGGGCAAACTATAATCATAATACAGTTTTAGCTTTTAAAACTAAAGAACTAAAATGGGAATGTTCCTTTCACAATTATTACCAGAAGTTTTTATCCCTAGACATCTTTCTAATACTTACAAATAGTGATAACCAAACTTGAGAGAGAGCTGAGTTTCTGCAATGGAGTTTGACCAAAGTAGGCACTCAATGAGGTATGTGTTGACTAATAAGTGTTTAAGTAAATGAATTTAATAAACTAACACTGGAGTAAGAGCCAGAAGGCTCAGTTCTACTCAAAATCACATCATCTCTTTGAGATTTTATTTTTTCACATATAAAATAAGAATGATAACACTTGCCTTACCTATCTCACAAGGCTTCTGTGAATATCAGAAGAAATATTAGATGGGAAAGCAATTTAAAACAGATGGAAATATAAACTAATCCTTTTAAAGATAATAGGAAAAAGCCACATTTTTGACTACTTACAAACAATGAGTCAATAGTCACTTCATTTAGTTGAAACATTAAGAGGTTCAGAGGAAATTGGTGCTTGTAAAAAAGTGCTCACTGTAGAACTGAATGAATGCACCTCTGGAATGTGAGCTTCACACAGACTTTTGTTATCAACCAGACAAAGAGGTGACAATAGTTCCTTTATTTCTTAGATTTATTGCACTAACTTAAGCAGGGTTGTTTTCTGCATCTGGGGAAGGAAAGAATTCAGCAAGAAATGTGTTTTAATCAAATGATGGAACGCTCCTTAGTGTTTTCAACCAAATAAAAAACCCAAAGCAATTGTGAAAGAAAACCAAAGAAAATTGCTCCTTTATTATCTTTATTTTGGGTCAGGCTCTTTGGAAGCAAGTCCCCAAATTCTGGCTCAAGCCTGATAATGTCACCCACTGAGCTTACCAGAATGGGAAATGCTAAGGTTTGCATTCTAAATGTTCACATGTGCTTTTCTTTATATGACCAATGATCCCTCACCTAGACCATAATCTGGTAGTAAAAGGTTTAGAAATGAGCCTGGTTCATAAAATAGGTTGATACTACTGTAGTGACTACTACAAGTATATTTTGTTCAGCTTCTCTGAATATTGGAGCATCCTAAAGAAAACCTTTTTAATATCTGTTACCTTAATCTATGAAATTGTTCTAGAACAAACAAAATGGTAGTGTTACTAAACTATCTAGACAGAAGCATTTGCAAGTAAAAGGGACTCAGATTTTTCCACAGAGTTGTATGTATCTGTCCATTTTGGTAGGGGAAACACTGACTGAAACCGCCCTGCCCTGGCCCAGCAAAGACAGTAACAATTTGCATGAGTTATTTTATGACAGGAGATCCTGTTAAGGAACATGGAACTAACAAGCCACCACCAACCAGAAGAATATGGGAAAGGTCAAAAAGAGTGAGGAGACGCCACATGTCCTACCAACCTCCCAGAATCCTCCTTGCAGGAATCCATCTTGGTTGAGTGGTTGCATGCGCCACCAGACCCTGAGTCAGGATGATTGGCCAGAGACAACCCAGAAACTGATCCCATCATCATAAAACCCGAGACTGTGAGCCATGTGGCAGAGCAGTTCTCCTGGGTTCACTTACCCTGCTGATCTCCACCCAGGCGCCCCTTCCCAATAAAGTCTCTTGCTTTTTCCGCACGTGTGTCTCCTCGGACGATTCATTTCTGAGAGTTAGACAAGAGCCCTCTCTCGGGTCCTGGAAGGGGTCCCCCTTCCTGCAACAATTTGGTAGAAAAAATTTAATCCAAAGGCTGCCTTGCCAGTTCTGTATTAACCAGGATTACTATAAAACTGTGTTCACCACTAATTCAACACCAGGCAGATTGGTGTGTACTATACATCTGAATTACAACTGTGCCTAATAGGCATGTGCATGATAGGGACTCAATAATTATTTATTAAATGAATGGTTGAATGAGTAATTTTTAAATCTTACAACAAACATTTTAAAGTATTATTCCCCCCTCAGGTTGCATTTATTCTGGAGTAAGCCTAACACAAATTGTTAATTTTGTTAACAAAATGCAAGACCCATTCATGGAAAACTCTCAGCAAAATAGGAATAGAGGGGGACTTCTTCAACTTGATAAAGGACTTCTACAAAAACCTAGAGCCAATACTGTAGTTAATGGCAAGAGATTGAATGCTTTCATCCAAAGATTGGGGAAAAAGCAAGGATTTCTTCTCTTATCACCCTTAATCAACATAGAATACCGGAAGTTGTAACCAGTGCAATGCAAAAAGAAGAAATAAAAGGCACAAAGATCAGTAAGGAAGAAACAAAACTTCCCTATTTGAGAATGATGTAATTGTCTATGTAGAAAAATCCCAAAGAATCTACAAAAAAAAAAAAAAAAATCCCTTGAACTAATAAATAATGTCACAAGATAACAAGATAAACACGCAAAAATCTATTGTATTTCTATATACCACCAATGAACAAAATTTAAATTACAGTATTATTGCCGTGAAATACTTAGGTGCAAATCAAAACATATACAAAATCTGTATGCTGAAAACTACAAAACACTGATAAAAGAAATCAAAGCTCGGGGGCTTCCCTGGTGGCACAGTGGTTGAGAATCTGCCTGCCAATGCAGGGGACACGGGTTCGAGCCCTGGTCTGGGAAGATCCCACATGCCGCGGAGCAACTAGGCCCGCGAGCCACAACTACTGAGCCTGCGCGTCTGGAGCCTGTGCTCCACAACAAGAGAGGCCACAATAGTGAGAGGCCCGTGCACCGCGATGAAGAGTGGCCCCCGCTCGCCGCAACTAGAGAAAGCCCTCACACAGAAACAAAGACCCAACACAGCCAAAAATAAAAATAAATAAAAATAAATAAAGATACCAATCATAGCAAAAATGGGAGTAAACAGAGAATTAGTTTAAAAAAAAAAAAAAGCTCTAAATAAGTGGGGGAAGATACTATGTTCATGGATTAGAAGACTCAACATAGTAAAAATGCCAATTATTCTTAAATTGATATTTAAGTTCATTACAATTTCTATAAAATTCCCAGTAGAATTTTTTGCAGCTATATTATTTAGAATAGGCAAGATTATTCTAAAATTTATATGGAAAAGCAAAGGAACTAGAATTGTTACTGGATAAATTTCCAGAATTTAGAAATTAGAAAATACAAAAATAGAAACAAAGGAAAAGTAAAGGAACAATACTTGTTATTGGATACATTTCCAGAGAATTATGCTGAGAATTATTCCAGACAATAATACTGAGGTTGATTTTGAAAATTCAATCAAAAAATAAAAGTAACTGAAATATAATTGAAAAAACTGAAACCTCCACTGTGAAATATAAAAGATATATATAAATGGAGAAATATGTTTTGTTCCTTGAATGCAAAACTTAATGTAGTTAATATGCATTTCTGCAATAAATTCATCTAAATATACTAAATGATTCCAGTAAGAATCTAAATATTTTTTAGAAATTTGATCAAATATTTCTAAAAGAATCTTCCTCTGCTTGCTATTAGAACTCAATTATTCATTAACTCATTAACTAAAATATTTATTAAGCCTCTACTATATGCCAAGCATTAAGCTAGGCAAAGAGATTACCAATGAAGACTACAAAATGTGATCACAACTAACTGCTGAACAAACATCGACAGGAAGACACTGGAACTCACCAAAAAAGATACCCCACATCCAAAGGCAAAGGAAAAGCTACAGTGAGATGGTAGGAGGGGCGCAATCACAGTAAAATCAAATCCCATAACTGCTGGGTGGGTGACTCACAAACTGGAGAACACTTATACCACAGAAGTCCACCCACTGGAATGAAGGTTCTGAGCCCCACGTCAGGCTTCCCAACCTGGGGGTCCAGCAACGGGAGGAGGACTTCCTACAGAATCAGACTTTGAAGGCTAGTGATCAATAAAGGGATCAATCCAAGAAGAAGATATAACAATTATAAATATATATGCACCCAACATAGGAGCACCTCAATACATAAGGCAAGTGCTAACAGCTATAAAAGAGGAAAACGACAGTAACACAATAATAGTGGGGGGCTTTAACACCTTACTTACACCAATGGACAGATCATCCAAACAGAAAATGAATAAGGAAACACAAGCTTTAAATGACACAATAGACCAGAGAGATTTAAATGATATTTATAGGACATTCCATACAAAAACGGCAGATTACACTTTCTTCTCAAATGCTCATGGAACATTCTCCAGGATAGATCACATCTTGGGTCACAAATCAAGCCTCAGTAAATTTAAGAAGATTGAAATCATATGAAGCATCTTTTCTGACCAAAATATTATGAGATTAGAAATCAATTACAGGGAAAAAGTGTAAAAAACACAAACACAGGGAGGTTAGACAATACGTTACTAAATAACCAAGAGATCACTGAAGAAATCAAAGAGGAAATCAAAAAATACCTAGAGACAAATGACAATGAAGACACGATGATCCAAAACTTATGGGATGCAGGAAAGCAATTCTAAGAGGGAAGTTTATAGCAACATAATCCTACCTCAAGAAACAACAAACATCTCAAATAAACAATCTAACCTTACACCTAAAAGAACTAGAGAAAGAAGAACAAACAAAACCCAAACTTAGTAGAAGGAAAGAAATCATAAAGACAAGAGCAGAAATAAATGAAATAGAAACAAAGAAAATGATAGCAAAGATCAATAAAACTAAACACTGTTTCTTTGAGAAAATGAACAAAATTGATAAACCATTAGCCAGACTCATCAAGAAAAAGATGGAGAGGACTCAAATCATTAAAATTAGAAATGAAAAAGAAGAAGTTACGACAGACACTGCAGAAATACAAAGCATCCTTAGAGACTACTACAAGCAACTCTATGCCAATAAAATGGACAACCTGGAAGAAATGGACAAGTTCTTAGAAATGTATAACCTTCCAAGACTGAACCAGGAAGAAATAGAAAATATGAACAGACCAATCACAAGTAATGAAATTGAAACTGTGATTAAAAATCTTCCAACAAACAAAAGTCCAGGACCAGATGGCTTCACAGGTGAATTCTATCAAACATTTAGAGAAGAGCTAACACCCATCTTTCTCAAACTCTTCCAAAAAATTGCAGAGGAAGGAACATTCCCAAACTCGTTCTATGAAGCCACCATCACCCTGATACCAAAACTAGACAAAGATATTACAAAAAAGGAAACTTACAGACCAATATCATTCATGTATATAGAAGCAAAATCCTCAAGAAAATGCTAACAAACAGACTCTAACAACCCATTAAAAGGATCATACAAAATGATCAAGTGGGATTTATCCCAGGGATGCAAGGATTCTTCAATATGTGCAAATCAATCAATGTGATACACCATATTAATAAATTGAAGAATAAAAAACATATGATCATCTCAATCAATGCAGAAAAAGCTTTTAACAAAATTCAACAACCATTTATGATAAAAACTCTCCAGAAAGTGGGCATAGAGGGAACCTACCTCAACATAATAAAGGCCATATACAACAAACCCACAGCAAACATCATTCTCAATGGTGAAAACCTGAAAGCATTTCCTCTAAGACCAGGAACGAGACAAGGATGTCCACTCTCACCACTAATATTCAACATAGTTTTGGAAGTCCTAGCCACGGCAATCAGAGAAGCAAAAGAAATAAAAGGAATACAAATTGGAAGAGAAGAAGTAAAGCTGTCACTGTTTGCAGATGACATGATACTATACATAGAGAATCCTAAAAATGCCACCAGAATACTACTAGAGCTAATCACTGAATTTGGTAAACTTGCAGGATACAAAATTAATGCACAGAAATCTCTTGCATTCCTATACACTAATGATGAAAAATCTGAAAGAGAAATTAAGGAAACACTCCCATTTACCATTGCAACAAAAAGAATAAAATACCTAGGAGTAAACCTACTGAGGGAGACAAAAGACCTGTATGCAGAAAAGTATAAGACACTGATGAAAGAAATCAAAGATGACACAAACAGATGGAGAGATATACAATGTTTTTGGTTTGGAAGAATCAATATTGTGAAAATGACTATACTACCCAAAGCAATCTACAGATTCAATGCAATCCCTATCAAATTACAAATGGAATTTTTTACAGAACTAGAACTAAAAATCTTAAAATTTGTATGGAGACACAAAAGACCCCGAATAGCCAAAGCAGTCTTGAGGGAAAAAAACGGAGCTGGAGGAATCAGGCTCCCGGACTTCAGACTATACTACAAAGCTTCAGTAATCAAGACAATATGGTACTGACACAAAAACAGAAATATAGATCAATAGAACTGGATAGAAAGCCCAGAGATAAACCCACACACCTATGGTCAACTAATCTATGACAAAGGAGGCAAGGATATACAATGGAGAAAAGATAGTCTCTTCAATAAGTGGTGCTGGGAAAACTGGACAGCTACATGTAAAAGAATGAAATTAGAACACTCCCTAACACCATACACAAAAATAAACTCAAAATGGATTAGAGACCTAAATGTAAGAATGGACACTATAAAACTCTTAGAGGAAAACATAGGAAGAACACTCTGACGTAAATCACAGCAAGATCTTTTATGATCCACCTCCTAGAGTAATGGAAATAAAAATAAAAATAAACAAATGGGACCTAATGAAACTTAAAAGCTTTTGCACAGAAAAGGAAACAATAAACAAGACGAAAAGACAACCCTCAGAATGGGAGAAAATACTTGCAAATGACTCAATGGACAAAGCATTAATCTCCAAAATATATAAACAGCTCATGCAGCTCAATATTAAAAAAATAAACAACCCAATCCAAATATGGGCAGAAGTCCTAAATACACGTTTCTCCAAGAAGACATACAGATGGTGAAGAAGCCCATGAAAAGCTGCTCAACATCACTAATCATTAGAGAAATGCAAATCAAAACTGCAATGAGGTATCACTTCACCAGAATGACAGAATGGCCATCATCAAAAAATCTACAAACAATAAATGTTGGAGAGGGTGTGGAGAAAGGGAACCCTCTTGCACTGCTGGTGGGAATGTAAATTGATACAGCCACTATGGAGAACAGTATGGAGGTTCCTTAAAAAACTAAAAATAGAATTACTATATGACCCAGCAATCCCAGTACTCGGCATATACCCAGAGAAGACCATAATTCAAAAAGACACATGCACCCCAATGTTCATTGCAGCACTATTTACAATAGCCAGGACATGGAAGCAACCTAAATGCCCATTGACAGATGAATGGATAAAGAAGTTGACGTACATATATACAATGGAATATTACTCAGCCATAAAAAGGAATGAAATTGGGTCATTTGTAGAGATGTGGATGGATCTAGAGACTGTCATACAGAGTGAAGTAAGTCAGAAAGAGAAAAACAAATATCGTATATCAACGCATATATGTGGAACCTAGAAAAATGGGATAGACAAACTGGTTTGCAGGGCAGAAATTGAGACCCAGATGCAGAGAACAAACATATGGACACCAAGGGGGGCAAGTGGGGGGGGTATTGGTGGTGTGATGAATTAGGAGATTGGGATTGACATATATACACTTATATGTATAAAATGGATAGCTAATAAGAACATGCTGTATAAAAAATAAATAAAATAAAATTCATAAAAAGACTACAAAATATATATTTGGATCCCATTTTTATAAAACATATAATCATATACAAATGGAAGTATATGTACTTAATTTTTAGGAGTAATTGTCTTAGGTTACTAGGAATTTTGGTGGTAATTTCCTCAGTTTTGCTTATCTTTATCTTCATTTTTTTAAATTGAAAAAATTACCTGTGTAATTTTTCTTAGAGAAAATAATCACTTAAAAATAAAGGTATTCACTGTTTTTTATATGACTGGGATAATTTATTTTAGGAATGCTAGAGATAAGAAAGATACAGAAAACAAATTGCTAAAATTCCATTTACATATTTGCATTGTTCACGAGTTTTAATACAAAACGTTTGTATCTTAATTTTTAAAATTTTTTGTATCATCTTCTTGCTACAAAGATATTCTTTAAAAAGGAAACACAGATAATCATGCTTACAAATATAATAGAAATATTTGGGTCATACATTAATTTTCTTCATTCCGAGGCTTGTAATACACATACATTATAAGTTTAATATACTTTAAAATAATTTAACTGTACTAATTTGTTTTCAAATGTAATTAATACCTCCCTATCACAATAATATATTTTTCTGTCTTAGCTTTTCTTTCTGATACTTAATTTCCTTTAGGCTAAGTGTTCATATTGTTTCCTTTTACCAGATAAGAAAATAAAAGCTTGGACAGATCATCCAACTTTCCCAAGACCACGCACCTAATAAGTATTATAGTTGAGATTTGAATCCAAGCATTCTGATTCCAGAATCCATTTGTCTAACCACCACCTAATATTTGTAAGTCTCTGATTATTAAGCACCATGATAGATATATATTATGTTATCTGCTAACTGATTATATTAGTCACTTTACACAAAAGGGAAAGCTATTTCCCATATGGTCTATAGTCATATTCAGGATGACCCAGAGACTCAAAATAAATATTTTAAGTAATTCAAGTCAGAATAAAAAGGGAAGGAAGAAAGGCATAAAGTGAGAAGGTCAATCAGATTTATGCTGGAAAGTTTATTCATAGGAGGGGAAAGAACATAGTTTGGAGATATAATGACTCATAATGTCCATGATGTGGATAGGAAATAAACTAGGAAACAAACCACAGTTCTGAAATGAGAAGGCTTTGAGAGTACTGCAAAGTTTTTTCAACTTAAGTTCCATGTTTTCTATAAAGTACTTGTATTTATAAATTGAAACTTCATATTTTGTGGATTAAAGCCATTCTTTTGAAAATGAAGTCATTGACTGTCCAGTAATAAAAGTAAACTTAATGGTAGACTTGAAACCCTTCAAGGATAATTTCCATTTCTCTTTCCCATTTTGATTCAGTTGTGATGCTGCTCGTCTTATTAACAGTTCACGTTGTTCTTATTACTTTGCTTAATTTAATAAGAGCCTTCCCTCTAATTGTACATGTTTACTTTGTACAGTTTTTTAAAAGTCAATTTTGTCCACTTAGCTGTCTGAATATTAAACTCAACTCCATTTAAGTATAGTTAAATATAATCTGGGGTATTTTTACTAATTGGTTAGCTATTTAAGTGGTTTAGGTGGATAAACTACAAACTAATTGTATTCTGAAATAGAAAAGACTATGAAAATGTTTTGGTGCTTCATTAAAAATTAAGACTTAACTGTTCTACTTTGAAAGGGAGAAGTAATATATAAAACTGCATTTGGGGGCAATAGAAATTGAAAACATTTTACTTGGTCTAGTGTTCACCTCTACAAATCTTACAAATATCATTTATTAATCCTAACAGGTTTTTTTTTTTTTTTGAAGGTGGCCAGTGATCATAAAGATGAAAAGCCTAGTTACAAAAAACTTGTAAATTTTTTTTAAAGATATTTTCTTGACCATAAGTCAATATTAGAGACTAATAATAATACTATAGTTTCCCTATTAAGCGTAATTGGTTTTTGTCTATGGATCCCCTTAGAGGAAACTGCATTCTATCTGCTCATATTCATGAAAAAGAGAAAGAAGTATAGTGTCACTAGGATCTCAAAATATTTTTTTCATTTAATATTAGAGCAGAAGATGGTTCCTTAATCCCTTGAAGCACAATACAAAAATGTTTGGTTCTCAGTGAGAGGTAACTCTGTCTGGCTCTTATCACTAAAGAAAATTGAGTTAGAAATAGAGTATATCTGTGTTAGTCACTAACAGTTATAAGGTTTATATAAGAGTGACAGTTTGCCCTACAAAATACTTAGTAATTTTATCACATCATGTGTTTCCAGGTGCCAAGCAACTGTTCCTGGTTTTATTATAGATTCACTCCCTGCCAGTTTATTGTGTTTCAGACAATAGCTAATGCAGACCATGGGAACCTCGGCTAAAAGGTATTCCCTGACAGTATCCGGATGTCATACGTACATTTCTGGTGGGAAAACAAGGTGGATAACACTGCGTCATTGAATAATAAACAAATAACATATAAAGTTACTTCATTAGTATGAGGAAATTCATGCTAAATTAGGAAGCATGTTTGTTTAGGATAGGAAATGCTATATATGTTGAACATGCAAAGAAAAAAACAATTTCTTCTGTGTGGAAATTTAATAAACAAAATGCTTAGGTTTTCCAGGTGTTTGTCAGAGTTAAATTGGTTTTCCACTCAGTTTCCATCCTTCTATTCTAATAGTGTTCATTTACTTTGTCTCATTCTAAGGGATGACTATAAAACATTTTTTTAAATGTTAGTGTTCTTTTTGTGTTGTAAGAGGTGCTAATTAAACTTACTTGTATTTTTACCCCAGAATATTTTTCAAAGAAACACCAAAATAAATTTTATTCCAGTCTCATTAAATGCAAAAAAGGATTTAAAAGGGGTACTGTCAAATTTATCAAGAGTAAATGCATCTACTTTTTCAGTTTTTTATTTATTGTTACAGAAAGAGCACTGAGCAGGTGTACTTGGCTAACATAATGCAATGAATTAAAATTCTCATTTAGATCTGAGGAAAAAAAATTAACCATTTCATGTCAGATTAAATTAAGGTTTCTACATAAAAGGTAATTAATTTAAGTATTTTTAGAATTTATTCATACAAGGTAAACCTTCATAAGGTAACACTTAGCTTCAAGAGTATCTAGTGCTTCTTAATTCTAAATTAATTACTTATATATTAATATTATATTAACATATAATATCAATTACTTATTATATTAATAACAATACTAAAGTGCTTTTTATTGTTTATATTGCTTGTTGCCTCAATTCCTTATGAAAAAAATAAAACCACATCCACTTTACATCAGTATGCTCTGTGTACTCAAAATAAACACATGCCAGTTGGGCTCATTCACATGGTCACATCATTGAATGTCAGGAAAGCAGCTACCTAAGCCACTTTGGGCAACCCAAATGAAAAAGTTCTCTCAGTCGTCATTAGGTCACATGATTTTTTTTTTTTTTTTTTTTTTTTTACATTCGCCATTAGTTTAGCCTGCGCTTGATTATATGCTGGCAGCAGAGGTCCCTAGAGACAATGTGAAACTGTGTAAGGCAAGTGGCATCTCTGCTGCATTCTATTTCTAAAAGCAAGTCACAGGGCCAGCTGAGGAGATGCTATAAAGCCACACTGCAAAGGGCATGTATATAGGGAGGAGTGGAGAATTATGGCCATTTTTGCAATCAAATATGCCATGTGTTTAATATTGAAGTGGGGGAGGGACAATACTACCACCAATATAACAAGCATGTATTGAATATTTATCATGTACCAGGTGTATATGATTATGCTTCACAAAAATTTTATAAGGTTTTATTGTTCCCATTTTACTAATGGGAAAACTGAGGCAATACAAGATGATGTTTGTGTTATAACAAAAGTATTGATGACAATATTTTTATGTTCAAAATTAAATAACCTTGAATTATTCTGAGATCTAAAAATCAATTATTAGAAGAAAAAAATCAGTTGTTAGGAGGAAAAAATAAAAGAACAGAATCACCTTTACAAGTGGGAGAGTCTAATACCTAAAATAGAAATGCTATCACCTATTTCTGTTAATCAGATAATGTTGTCTTCCTGGACAAAGAACACTGTCTTTCACAGACTATTGTAATACTGAGCGGTGATAATAATATTTAAATGTCTTCCTATCTATGTAATTAGTATAGGGAATTCCTATCAATGTTCTTGCTATATTCCATAGTTGTCACCAGTGTGTTTTGAATGAGGGTAAACAGTGGTACCTTTTATCAGCACCTGTTGTTTTTTTGTTTGTTTTTGTGAAAAGTACATACACATCAAATATATATATATATTTTTTTAATTCCCTTATTTACTGACTCACTTAGCTGCAACCAGTTTACATGTCAAAGAAATGAGAGAAGGCACAAAGTTTCTGAAAGTCAGAAGGGTTTTATATCAAGATAGGAATGCTGTGAACTCATACTTAACCATAAAATATGGACAATAACATGAAAAGAATTCCTCACTGTATTACTTAGCAAGAACAAGATTCCTAAATGTTTAGAAGGATACCTAATTTGTCTTAAAATTCTGCTGTCTGGCAAGCATAATTAATTTTACCATATGGTTCATGGACATTGCAAATTAGGGAGATTATGAAAATGTCCTTGATTAGAAGTCAGGAGACTATTCTGAATGCTGCTCTCCATTATAAACCATGTGACTTCATGCAAATTAATTTTTGCAAGCCTCAGTTTTCCCATTTATAATGCAGTATTGAAATGATGATACTTGCCCTGCCTTCCTAACTGAATTTTGCAAAACTCAAAGTTGATGATGTGGTGATGGTGTTGTGTAAACTGTACAGCACTAGACACATATCAGGAATGACTGATAATGGCAATGGGACATGTGTATTGGTACCTCTGCTGCACTGACCATGGGTTATAGAAGTTTATGAAGATTCCTTCTTCAAAATGTGCACTCAACCTGTTTCTAATTTAGACAACACTCTATCATTTATATGGTAATAAGATAGAGGAATAGATCAAAACATTTATATTATTAAAAGTTAATAAAATATAAAGCTCCCATCTGTGTGAGACTGTGATATACAAATGGAACAGTTTTGAATCACAATAAGTAAAAAACTACTGTCAACTTTTCTATTCTTTTGCAACAATTTAATAAGGAGATGTCATGACAGATTTTATGATCTTCTAAGCAAGGTAGAATATCAGCAATCTGAGAAAAGAGGGGAATGCAATGCATGATAAAACTGGGAGGAGCAACCGTGCCCAAGGAGTCATCTAACGTTTCAGAGATCCCACTTAACAGATGAGGATGTAAGTTTTAGTTAAGAGAAAGCAGTCCATCATGGATGATAATGTCAGTAGTAGCTACTGTGTATTTAGCTTGGTCTCTGTATCACTTCTTTACATGTACTGTCGTGTTTATTCTTAACAACATCAGTATAGACTATTAGTCTCCCTTTACAAATAAGAATACAGGTTTAAAAGATTATGTAATCTGGCCACAAAATGCCACCCACATGGCTCAGTAGCAGGTTCAGTCTTGAATCCAGCTCTAGCTATTACAAAAGGGCAAGGGATAGTAAGAAAATATCTGAGGCTTCAGTCATGTTTTTTATTTGGAACCATCTTACTTTTTTTTTTCACTAATCCAGTCTGATTTTACACAGAGGTCTATTATAGGTAGTTCAATGAAAAGAAAATTCTTTCTCCCACTTAGAGAAGTTAATTGCTTGTGAAAATAATAAAAGTTTAAAGTGTTGAGAGGTGTTTCAACATTTCATTAAGTTTGCCCAGAATTGGCAATAAGTTGAAAAATTTACTTGAGTACTTATTTAGCTCCTTCACTAGGCACTATAGAGAATGGAAAAAAATGAAAAATATGAATTATCATTTCCTGGGGGAACTTATGGCTTCTTTGGCAATAAGGCACCATAAATAATAACAATCTAAAATTTAAAAGTAAGTTTTTTAAATAGCAATCTTAAATTAAAAGTAATAGGTTTAAAAATAATGAAAATACAACTTCCTCAAACAATCTTGAGAAAGAAAAACAGAGCTGGAGGAATCAGGCTCCCAGACTTCAGACTATACTACAAAGCTACAAAAATCAAGACAGTATGGTACTGGCACACAAACAGAAATATAGATCAATGGAACAGGATAGAAAGCCCATAGATAAACCCACACACCTATGGTCAACTAATCTATGACAAAGGAGGCAAGGATATACAATGGAGAAAAGACAGTCTCTTCAATAAGTGGTGCTGGGAAAACTGGACAGCTACATGTAAAAGAATGAAATTAGAACACTCCCTAACACCATACACAAAAATAAACTCAAAATGGATTAGAGACCTAAATGTAAGAATGGACACTATAAAACTCTTAGAGGAAAACATAGGAAGAACACTCTTTGACATAAATCACAGCAAGATCTTTTTTGATCCACCTCCTAGAGTAATGGAAATAAAACCAAAAATAAACAAATGAAACTTCAAAGCTTTTGCACAGCAAAGGAGACCATAAACAAGATGAAAAGACAATCCTCAGAACGGGAGAAAATTTTTGCAAACAAAGCAACTGACAAAGGATTAATCACCAAAATTTACAAGCAGCTCATGCAGCTCAATATGAAAAAAAAAACAACCCAATCAAAAATGGGCAGAAGACCTAAATAGACATTTCTCCAAAGAATATACAGATTGCCAACAAACACATGAAAGGATGCTCAACATCACTAATCACTAGAGAAATGCAAATCAAAACTGCAGTGAGGTATCACCTCACACCAGTCAGAATGGCCATCATCAAAAAATCTACCAACAATAAATGCTGGAGAGGGTGTGGAGAAAGGGAACCCTCTTGCATTGTTGGTGGGAATGTAAATTGATACAGCCACTATGGAGAACAGTATGGAGGTTCCTTAAAAAACTAAAAATAGAACTACCATAAGATCCAGCAATCCCACTACTGGGCATATACCCTGAGAAAACCATAATTCAAAAAGAGTCATGTACCACAATGTTCATTGCGGCTCTATTTACAATAGCCAGGACATGGAAGCAGCCTAAGTGTCCATCGATAGATGAATGGATAAAGAAGATGTGGCACATATATACAATGGAATACTACTCAGTCATAAAAAGAAATGAAATGGAGTTATTTGTAGTGAGGTGGATGGACCTAGAGACTGTCATACAGAGTGAAGTAAGTCAGAAAGAGACAAACAAATACCATATGCTAACACATATATATGGAATCTAAAAAAAAAAAAATAGTTCTGAAGAACCTATGGGCAGGACAGGAATAAAGACGCAGACGTAGAGAATGGAGTTGAGGACATGGGGAGGGGGAAGGGTAAGCTGGGACGAAGTGAGAGAGTGGCATGGACATATATACACTACCAAATGTAAAATAGATAGCTAGTGGGAAGCAGCCGCATAGCACAGGGAGATCAGTTCGGTGCTTTGTGACCACCTAGAGGAGTGGGATAGGGAGAGTGGGAGGGAAACACAAGAGGGAGGAGATATGGGGATATATGTATATGTATAGCTGATTCACTTTGTTATAAAGCAGAAACTCATACACCATTGTAAAGCAATTATACTCCAATAAAGATGTTTAAAAAAAAAAGCAAAAAACAGTAGAGGGAACCAGAAAACCTCAATTTTTGCATTAGGACTTAGATGGGAGGCTGTTGTTACTTAGTGATTATACATATTTCAAAATAATTTTATTGATATGCATAAATTAATTTAGAAAACACATTAATAAATTAATAAAATTTTTAAAAAATAATGAAAAAAATTTTTGACTTAGAAAAGTCAAGAAGAAAAAGAACACTTCCAGTGAGAGGTCAGAGAAACATGGCAAGTAGGGAAAGAAGAGATTCTGAAGGCTTGGATGTTTCCATGCATTATAGTTGAACTCTCATGGATAGAGATGGTGCGAAATTATTCTAGGTATAAAGATTTGCAAAGACTGAAGAGGCAATGAATGGTGAAGCATCATCACTCTTTAGGTGGAGGAAGAGCAAGCAGTAAATTTGAAAAAGTAGTAAAGGTGATTAAAGGCCATGTTAGGAAATTGTGATTGTATTAGTTTATAAGGATAGAGTTTGAATGAAGTTCTGTAAAGGACAGAGCTACGCTTTAAAGAGATTTACCTTTTGGTGTACACGAAAAAGGAGAGACTGGATATGAGGGGCCTAGGGAGGAAACTCTTGCAAAGGATCAGTCAAGAGGTAATTAAGATCTGTTCCCGAATTGTAGGAGGGAAATAGAAAGAAAAGTCTGAATATGTAATATGGAGAATTTGCTGATTGAATGGATGTTAACTTTAAAAAAAAATGGGAAGTCTAAGTAAGTACTAACTCTTATTTGTTCAGTCTGAGGAGGAAGTTCTTATTTTTGGTGAAATATAATGGGATCAGTTGAATTTGAAATAATGTAGAGGTCTCAAACGGGGATGTTAAGCGGACACTGAACATTTGGAATTTCAGCATAGTAATTGGATCTGATGAACATTGGTTTTGAAGTTACACACAGAGTTGACTTTTGAAGTCTTGGAAGTGGATAATGAGCAAAAAGAAAAGGAAATAGAGAGATAAAGATTAAAGAGGGAACTATTTGAAACACCTGCATTTAGGATTTGAGAAGAAAAAAAGCCTAGGATTCTGCATTCTAAAGGTTTTATTGAAAAATAAAGGCAGTTGTAAAGTGCAATAGAGGTGCCATGAAAAATAAGATTAGAGACTGGATTCCATGTTTAAGATTGGTAACATTTGAGGGAATATTTACTGTGGAACCTCAGAGCCAAATCCATATTTTTAGATACTAAAGAATGAGGAGAGAGAAGAAAAGAGGGACTTAATAAAGAGAGAGCCGATCCAGGTAATTCGATCCACTAACTGGACATATTTGGAAGTCTTGAACTTCTAGGCCAAACTTTCACTTTGATAAAATCAAATGAATGTTTCCAAGACTTTTTCTCTTTAAACTGTGTATATATAGCCCAAGACTTAAAACCTGGTTCAGGCAATCAGATTTGAAATGACAAAAATACTTATTCTTTGAAAAATCAGATGCAAACTTGCAGTCTTTTAAAATAGGAACAAAAGGAAAAATATTCAACTAAAAGAGTTCCTAAAATTGACCATTTTAAATGGTGTACCACAGGGAAGGAACAAAACAAAGAGCCAGTCTTCCAAAGTGGAGATAAAGGTGGAACAGAACTTGCCTGGTAAGGGTAGATGTCACAGCAAGTCCAACATAGGTAATGGTAGAATTTATTGGGGAAAAGATAGATTATAACTCAGTGTTTATTATGGAACATAAGTATAGCATTTATCTAAAAAAATTTTTTTTAAAGAATTCCTCCTCGCTCATTTGAAGTGCAAAGGCCAGAGGAAATTATAGTAATTTGGGGAAATTTTACACAGCTGCCATTGTTGACCCTCTATTAAGAAGTGTCCAAATGTGAACAAAGAGAAGCAGTATGCCAATATTTCTTGTCCTTTTAAGGACGCTGAGGGAGTTTGTGAGCACCATAACTTAAGCCTCTAAAATAGGCTCGCATAGTATCCAAGAAATTCGTAGTGTAAGACAAGCAGTTAAGTGCAGCATCAAAAAACACCGGACTCCAAAGCAGTATTTTCTCTGGGGTCTAAAGATTGGAACCAAGCATCTGTTTGTTACAAGGATCACCCCACCACCCACGTGAGACTCTTCACCTGTTTGTGCTTCCCAATCACAAGAATCACACCACTGATTGAAAACACACACACCTAACTTTGTAAGTGAAAAGTTTTTCCTGATGGTCAAATATTACATTATGTGTATTAATAAAGAAAAAATTTTTGATGAATGAGCTTTCATTTCCTTATCAGTTGAGTAACATTTCTTCAGCTGTGTCATCAGCAAATGACAGAGAATCTAAATTAAACATACTTACATATAAATTAAGTCTATTCATTAATAATTTAACAGTACAGATATATATACTATATTTGATTTCAGATGAGGTTTGATCCAACGACTCAAATGGTATGACCAAAGGCCGTTTCTTCTCCATCTCTCTGTTCTGTACTCTACAATACTAACATTACCCCGAAGGTTCAAAATTGGTCTCTTCGGCAGTTTTAGGTTCTCCCCTTAGAGTAGGGAGCATGGCTTCAGCAGGTGTTGGCTTCAATTCTTCACACCATGCTCTACCAGGGAAAGAAAAAGCCACTTTCCTTCCACCAATCTCAGCAAATGTTCTCTGGCATCTCATAACCTCTAGTTGGATAATAATCCAATCACTCTGTCAATCACTGTGGCTGAAGGTTGCGATAAATCAGTGGCTTAACCAAATTCTACTCCCAAAATAGAGAATGGAGTGAAGACTGGAGTCAATCTCACCACCATCACCTATCAAGAGACTAGAAAAGAATAATTCCCCAGAAGAACGTTGTAGTCTATTTTACTCATCTCTCCTTCAAATAAAAACAAAAACAAAAGAGGGGCATGAAATAATGCTGAGTGACAAAAACACCAGGTGTATACAACAGTCTCTCCTAGGCTTGCTAGTTGAGGAAAAGTCTAAATAAAACATTATCCCTAACAGAGACTATTAATAGCTTCATCATATTAATACAAAGTAACGATTAGAGTAAACTGCAGGATCATTTAATATACCAACCAAATACAAATATTGAATCAGAAGAAAAGGAGATAGTTTGCAAAATAGAGTACTGCTTTGTACTCACCTAAGGAGAAAGTTCCTACCAGCCAAGATAAGGCTCTAGCAGATTTGTTTCCTTAGGCAGGTGTGCCTTTTCCGATTCTCTGTACTTTTCAGTACATCCCCATTAATATATTTAATACATTAGTATAATTTTTAGGTTCAGTTAAATCTCCATTTCTGAGGTAGGTATCCCTAATAGAAAAAAAAATTTTTTTTCAGTGTAGGTTATTAAATTCATTCCCTGGAATAAGTCAGTCGCTGGAAAGGCTGACTGACATAGGTGTTCACAGGGCCTAATCAACCCTTGACAATCAATAAAAAAAAAAACAAGGTTTTACTGAATAACTGCTATGGCATAAGCTGCCTATCAGATTTTGAGATCTGTATGGCTAAGAGGCCAGACTCTGTGGGACTCATGGAAAACAAAACGTAAGGCCTTTTCTGACTTTTCATCTGCATGCAGCACTACAACAAGAAATACTCCACCTCTACAACAAAAAGTATGCTGGGAATTTCAGGAAACTGTAAGGCTTGTATTTCTAAGCCAAATTTTCTCATCCACTTTTGAATTTAGAAAATACTTATGAGGAGAAGGAAAGGATATTTGATAAGTGACGGAGCACCATTCTGAAGGAAAATGAATCCTTAAATATTGATTTTAATTTTAAATATTGCTGGATGAGAATCATGGAGGAGGGAAGAACTTTGTACCATTATAACTTGAGCAGAACACTTCATTTTGAAAACTTGGTCATGTAAATATTGATTCTCATTAAATTCTGGGTTCTAGATTCCATGGAGAAATACCCTTAATTCTATTAATATCATGTATCACATTGATTGATTTCTGTATGTTAAACCAACCTTGCATTCTTCTGCTTTATTGTTTTATCTATCGTAGGAAGTGAGGTATGGAGGTCTCCAACTATTATTTTTGAATTGTCTATTTCTTCCTTCAGTTTTATCAGTTTTTCTTCATGTATTTTTGAGACTCTGGTTTTAGTTGCATACATGTTTATAATTGCTACATCTTCCTTATGGACTTAACCTTTAAACATTATGAAATATCACTCTTCCTCTTTTTTTGTTTTAAAGTTTATTTTGTCTGATATTAGTATAGCCACTCCAGCTCCCTTATGGTTGCTGTTTGTATGGTATATATTTTTCTATTCTTTTCTTTTCAATCTATCTGTATCTTTGAATCTAAAGTATGTCTCCTGTAGACAGCATATGTTTGGATCATGTCTTGTCATCCAATCTCTAATTTCTGCCTTTTGATTGGGTTTTTAATTCATTCACATTTTTTTCTTTTTTTCAACTCTTTATTTTTTTTAGAACAGACTTAGGCTTTCTGCAAAATTGAGGCAATGGTACAGGGACTTGCCATATATATCCTTTCCCCACAGATGCATAGCCTCTCCCCACTATCAGCATCCCACACTAGAGGGGTACATTTTTTATAACTGTGAACCCACATTGACACATAATAATCACCCAAAGTCCATAGTTTACATTAGGGTTCACTCTTGGTGTTGTACATTCCATGCGTTTGAATAAATGTGTAATGTCACGTTTCCATCATTTTCATTGCACTAAAAATCTTCTGTGCTCCACCTATTCATCCCCTCCCTGACCCCATCACAAACTCCTGACAACCCCTATCTTTTATTGTCTTCATAATTTTACCTTTTCCAGAATGTCATACAGCTGTTATCATACAGTATGTAGCCTTTTCTAATTGGCTTTTGTCACTAAGTAATACGCACAAAGTTCTTCCATGTCTTTTCATGGCTTGATAGCTCCTTTCTTTTTAGCAGTGAATAATATTCCACTGTATGGATGTACCACAGTTTATCCACTCACATACTGAAGAATCTTGGTTGCTTCCAAGTTTGGGCAATTATGAATAAAGCTGCTGTAGTCATTCATGTGCTGGTTTTTGTGTGGATGTAAGTTTGTAACCCTTTTGAATGAATATAAAGGAGCAGGATTCCTGGATAGTATGGTAAGAATACATTTCGTTTTGTGAGAAATTACCAAACTGTCTTCCAAAATAGGCACACTATTTTGCATCCCTACCAGCAATATATTAGAGTTCTTGTTGCTCCACATCCTTGTCAACATTTGGTATTGTCATTGTCCCAGATTTTGGCCATTATAAATGGTATGTGGTGGTATCTAATTATCGTTTTAATCAGCATTTCCTTGATAACATATGACTTGGAGCATCTTTTCATATTCTTATTTGCCATCTGTATATTTTCTCTGGTGAGATGTCTGTTAAGCTCTTTGACCCATTTTTAATCAGTTTGTTTTCTGACTGTTGAGTTTTAAGAGTTCTTCATATATGTTTTAGATATCAGTCCTTTACCAGATGTGTCTTGCAAATATTTTCACCCAGTCTGTGGTTTGTCTTCTCATTCTCTTGACATTATTTTCCACAGAGCAAAAAAAAAAAATTTTACTTTTTGCTTTTTAAAACTTTATTTCAACATAACTGTACTTACAGAAATACACTCATATTAGTTAATAGAATGCAATTTAACTTACCCTACATTATTCAGATCAAAAAACTTGGTACATGGTTTGCTTTAAAAAAGAAAGAAAAAGCATTTGCAATCTGGTTTATTTTTCATCTATTGCAAATGTATATAAAAGATCCACCATCAAATTCTGCTAAAGCAAACAGCATGAACCTTGAGAAATTAAACTTCGGTTTGTCTCTGAAAAATAACATGTATTGCACTGTAAAAATTTATAAAATTTGTGCAACAAAACATTGTTGCAATGTTTCAATGCCAGTTCACAAAGTTCGATAACTAATGGGTGTTGATGAGGGTGGGGAGAGCCTATGTGTACGTGTGAAAATATAAAAGCTATCCAATCTAGTTAATATTGCATGTAGATAACAAGTTTACTCAAACCAAGATTCAGATAATTTCTTGAATCTGAATTAACACTACCAGTCCAGTACATCTGCTGAGGTCAACAAGGAAACTGCACAGTAGCTGTTTTTCTGATTTGTGCAAAAAAGAAAATGAAGTTTCTTCCTCCAGGTTTTCAGTCCAGAACTGAAACTACAGGAAAGGTATTGTCAACGTTCATGGAGCGATATGCGACGACTCAAACTTAAATCTGAATTAGCACTCAGATGCAAAATAGTCTGCAAAGTTAAAGACCACATGACTTTAGAAGTGACTCTAGAAGAACTCTAAAGTCATGATAAAGATAAAATGGCCCATTTTGGGAGACCAGACTACAACACCCAGCCATAGTTGTAAGAAATCTTAACAAAAAAATGCAGCCTTTTGTGAATGACACCTCAATTTATCTTAAAAAAAAAAAAAAAAAAAAAAAAGCAGCCCCATAGAAGCAGCTATGAAAAGAGGAAAAAAATATAAATACCTTGAAATACCTTGAAAACCAATGTGATTATAGGTTCAGAAGATAGTTAAAATAGATATATTTTTATAAGACTACCAAGGATTAGGCTTACAACATATTCTAATATTTCAACTTTTGCTCTAGTACTAAACGTCAATCTACAAATAACATGTTCACTTTTCATTCCTTTATCGGAAGGGAAAATTCTAGCTTCAATCCTATCCAGTGGAGGGTAAACTGAGAAAACAAAAAGATTCAAACAGTTCCATGCAAATATCACATTTTTCAAATGGAAGAACTCCTAACTAGACCAGAAGTTCTTACTACTAATGTACTTTTCATTGAACAATTTTTCATAAGTACAAATACATGGCATTAAGGTTCAGAACCTAATATAGGCCTGACAATCAAGTCCTTGTTTTCTAGAAGAAAGGCCTCAAGTCCACTTAATTTCCAGTAACAATGTTTTCACAGATCACTTTAATAATAATGAGTTTTAATTTCCTTCATACTCACAGAGCAAAAAATTTTAATTTTAAGGAAGTTCAGCTTATCAGTTATTACTTTCAGAGACTGTGCTACTGGTGATATATATCTAAAAAGTCATTGCTCTACCCAAGGTCGTCTAAGTTTTTTTTCCTATGTTATGTCTTTATGTAAGAGTTTTATAATTTTGTGTTTTACATTTAGGTCTGAGATTCATTTTGAGTTAATTTTGTGAAGGGTGTTAGGTCTATGTCTATGCCTAAATTTTTTCTTTCTTTTTTCTTTTTTCTTTTTTTTTTGCATGTGGATCTCCAGTTGTTCCAGCACAAACCCATCACATTTTAACATTATTATTGATACGGTTGAATTTACACCTGCCATTTTGGTTTTTGTTCTTTCAATGTCTCATGTCTTTCTTATTCCTCTATCCCTCCTTTACTGTCTTCTTTTGTATTAAATGAATATTTTCTAGTGTAACATTTGTATTCCTTTAAGAATTTTTAATTGTGTATTTTTAAGTATTTACTTTGTGTTTGATTTAAAGTTTTTAATATACATATTAATCTATAAAATCTCCTTCAGATTTATACTAAGTCAATTCTAGCAAAATAAAGAAACTTTACTCCTGTATAACTCCATTCCTTATCCCTTTTATTGTGCTTTTATTGTTATACATATTAGGCCATTATATGTTACAAACTCAACAATACATTGTTATAATTATTATTTTATGTAATCTTATGCCTTAAAGAAGCTGAGAGAAGAAAGTCGAATAAGTACACATTTATAGAGTTTGTTAAATTAACCTTCTTATTTACCATTTATGATTCTTGTCATTTCTTTTTGTGGATTTTACTTACCATTTGGTGTCGTTTTCTTGCTCCAGCACAACTTTTCTTCCACCTGCCTGCTTTGTGCTGATATTGGCAAATATATTACATTTCTGTACCTACAAAAATATAATGAAATAATATGTTTTCCAAAACTTCTCCTTAAATCAGATAAAAGAAGAAAAAGGGAAATCTGTAATTATATGTTCTTTTACACAAGCTGCTTAATTGCCTTTACCGGAAATCTTTTTTGTATGTATGGCTTAGATTTAATGTCCATTGTTACTTGTTCTCAGCCTAAAAAACTTCCTTTAGTATTTCTTGTATGGCAGATCCACTAGCTGTACAAGAGTGAATTTTTTCAGCTTTTGTTATCTGGGAATGTTTTAATTTCACTTTCATTTTAGAAAGATAGTTTTGCTATTTATAAGATTCTTTGTTGGCTGTTTTTCACTTAACAGCATTTCTAACCCATCATCCCACTGAATTCTCTCATCTGTTGTTTCCGATGTGTAGTCAACTATTAATCTTATCAGGGTTTTCTTACACTTGAGGAGTTGCTTTTTCTCTTGCTGCTTTCAAGATTCTCTTTGTCTTTCAGCATTTTGTGTGTGATTTGTATACATATGGATATTTTGCATTTATTCTATTTGAAGTTCTTGGATGTGTAGACTAATGTTTTCCATCAAATTTGAGAAGTTCTCAGCCATTATTGCTTTATTTCATTACAGCATCTATTATTTCTGCCCCTTTCTTTTTCCTCTCTCTGGTACTCCCATTATTCATATGTTGGTACACTTAATGGTATTCAACATTTCTCTAAGGATCTGTTCATTTTCCTTCATTATTTTTCTCTTCACATTCATATTCCATAATCGCTACTGATTTATCTTCAAATTTGCCAATTCTTTTTTTTGTCAGCTCAAATCTATTGTTGAGCCCCTCTAGAAAATATTTATTTTGGCCATTTTATTTTTCAACTCCAGAATTTGCATTTGGCTTTTTAAAATACTTTACATTTCTCTATTGATATTTTCTATTTGATGAAACATTGTCCTCACACCTTCCTTTAATTATTTATGTGTACATAGTTTCCTTTTGTTCTTTGCATACACTTATTATGGCGGCTTTGAAGTCTTTGCCTGCTAAGTTCCGCATCTGGACTCCTTAAAAACCAGTTTCAGTTGCCTGATTTTTTTTTTTTCTTGCGTATCACCTTTTCCTATCTCTTTGCATATCTCATGATTTTTGGCTGAAAATTAGAAACTTTAAATGTGCTGTAGCGATTTCTGGCTACTAATACCCTCCCTCATGGGTTAATGTAGCCGCTGTTTGTTTAGTCATTTATTTATTTATTTAGTGAATCGACTGATCTGACTCTGTGACATCTACTTTCCTTCAGTGTGCAGCCTCTGATGTCCCTGTCAGATATTCTTCTTGTTTTTATCTTGTAGCCTGTCTACCTAAGGGTTGCCGCAGGGACTGCATGAGCCTCTTATTGTTTGAAGATTGCACTTAAGCCTTCTTTGGCCAGTTAGATTTTTGCACTTCACCCTTGCATGTACATGTGGCTTGGAGGCTGTTGTGACAATTCAAGGAGTTCGTGTTTTTGCCCCATGCTCAACCAGGATTTAGTAGCTTTTATTTTGCCTTTCTGATAACTTCTGGAAAGGTATTGTCTCGGGCATGCACACAGTCTTCCACCCTACTAAGGGTGCATGTGATTTTATTTTTAAGCCTGGCATCCCAGGAGTTGCCTTAGTAAGTGTAACTTAATATACAATTAGTGGTTGGTCAGAGGTTGTGCTTAAGGTCCTAGAGCCAGTGAGACTTCTGTCCTTTGTTGATTGATCTCTATGCTGCTTAGGGAACACTTTCAAGTTTGCCCCACTCCCTGCTCTGGTTGCTCCTGAGTGAGTGATGCACAGAGCTTGCACACAGCACTCGTTACCAGCAGGGTTGACTGTGATCCCAGGAGAGCTCTTCTTGGGGGTCTCTTTTCTTGGTTCTCCCTATGAAACTTCCACTTGCTTTATCATTTTGCTTATATCTATTTGTATCAAGGAGTTTTGAGAGTCCTTTTAATTACTTTCACCAAAATCTCTGTTCTTTTCAACAATGTCCTTTGGCATGGAATTCTCCACGCTCTGTTCCACACAAAGTCTTTTTCCTCAGGGAGAGCTATAAAGCTCTTTGTCTTTAAGGCCTGCCTCTCCCTAGGGCAGAACCTCTGTGACACTGCACAGGAGCTGAAGACAGAGACAGTGGCCTGCTTCTCACAGAGAGACACCTCTGCTCGACAGGTAAGTTCTGGACAATCCCTGGGAGCATGGAGCAGCGCTCCTTAGTCTCGTGGCTCCCAGGGTGAAATCTCTGACCTATAAAATGAGCTGGGCAGAAACGATTGGGTCACTGCCTTTTGATCAGCCTGCCATACCTGGGTAGTTTCTATTTTATGAGTGGGGCTTATGAAGGAAGAGAGAACTGGTCGTCTCAGCTACTCTTTCTTGCCTGGAATAAAGTTTCTGCAGCAGGGGACAGAGGGAGATGAGAAAAGCTGGCAGCCGGCTCCTCACAAGTTGAAAATGTAGCCCTAGACTGGAACCTTGGGGAAGAGGGACCCCCGTCTTCTTTACGGCACTCACCAGAATTAGAGCTCTTGGAATAGTTTTCATGAGAAGGAGACTGTGGGAGAGGGAGAGGAAGGAAGTGGGTTGTGGCCCAAATGCCACAGACTCTCACTGTTCTTTCCGAGATTTAGTAGATTTTCTTGAATGAATGTTTCTCCATTTTCTGTATGCCCTTACGGCAATTTCCAGATTCATTAAATAATTGTTTCAATATTTTGTTCCATTTAAATCGTTTTTTGTTCATTAAATAATTGTTTCAATATTTTTTTCCATTTAAATCGTTTTTTGTTGGGAAGAGAGTCTGCTGTGCTACTCACTCCTCTATTCTTTTTTTTTTTTTTTTTTAACTCCTCTATTCTTAACAGCTCACAAAACTCTGTGAAGTTTGAAAGTCAAGATCATAAATACTCAAGTAAAAATTTTTTAAAAGAACACGTTGATGAGCTTGCTTGGAATAAAGATTTATGACAGGTTGTAAACCAGGGTTTTCTCTAGCTGTTTAGTCAGAGTTATGCCCTGTTTTGAGCAGCATATGGAATGCTTCTAAAGTGTGCTTTTGGTCACTGAGAGTCAGAGGGACGGGAAATTGAGTAAACCTCATTTTCTCTAACATTACTGCTCTGTTTAGCACAGTGAAGTTAGAGGCAAGGGAGCAATTGTAGACTCCATTTCGTCCTTAAGGAAGGCTGTCATCTAGGTTTGGTAAGGCTAAACATAGACTGCCACATAACAGGGGTTACCCTGTGGGAAACCACTCAAGCATCCTGAATCAGCTCTGCCCAAGTACTGTGCACTTCCATTCCAAAAACTAGTAACCAATGGGATCCAATCATCTAGAAAATTGACTGCTCTTTCAATGGTTTCAGAAATCAAACTATTCAGGTGATAGTCTTTGGCTGAGGACTGGTTGGAAAGAATAATCAGTATCATATACATTTAGTGGTTCAGACAAAAGTGGAATTTCTGTGGGACACTAAGAGGATGCCATGAGTACCGACAAACTTCAGGCCCACTTACCTCCCTGAGAATTGTCTCATTCCTTTGTAACAAGTCAGGCTTAAGATGACATTATCTCCTAGATCTGTGGGACAGTAAAACTGAAAATGACTTTAAAGGATGTGGTAGACAGAATAATGACCCCCCTAGAAAATGTCCATGTCTTAATCCCCAGAATTCATAAATATGTTATGTTACTGGCAAAGAGGAAAAAAGGTTGCAGATGTAATTAATGTGATAATCATCTGACCTTAAAAAAACTAAAACTGTAAAGATTATCCAGGTATGTCCAGTGTAACCACAATAGTCCTTAAATGGGAAAAAGAGGCAGAAGAGTGAGTGTCAGAGTGATGCAATGTGAAAAAGATTTGACTCAACATTACTGGCCTTGAGGATGGTAAGGAGTCATGAGCCAAGGAATGTGGGTGGCCTCTAAAAACTGGAAAAGGCAAGAAAAGGGATTCTTCCCTAGAGCCTCCAGAAGGAATCCAGCCCTGCTGACACCTTGATTTTAGTCCACTGAGGCTCATTTCAGACTTCTGACCCCCAGAACTGTAAGATAATAAATGTATGTTGTTTTAAGCCATGAAGTACGTGGTGATGTGTTATAGCAGCAATAGAAAACAAAACAAGGTGGCTGGGCTCTACACGCTCACTTTACAGATGAGACACTGATGCTCCCAGGTGTGAAGTGACTAGCTACACATCCCACAGGCAGCAGAGGCAAAGGTCACTAATTCCAGTTCTCCACACAACTCAGACACCAACCAGCACGTTCATCTGTAGCACAGATAAAATGGGAATGATAACACATGGCTTCCGGGGTAAACTGTGGGTTAAAATATCTAGTCCCACGACTGGCAAAGACCTCATCATTGTCCAGTGTTAGCATGGGTGTCCACTGCCCGAACTGCCCTTTTTCTACACTACTGGTCTAACAAAACACTTCTTTATATCAAACTGTAGTTTGTCTCCCATGGTCTATGCCCATTGTTCTAATTCTACTCTTCATGTCATGAACAAAATCTCTATACCTGCAAGTATTTGATGTTGATAGTAATCCTCCTGAACCCCTTCTTCAGGCCAAACATCATGGATTTTATTCTTCATCTGGTGCAGATGAGAATCTTTGCCTCCCTGATCCAATTCCATAGAATGAACACTACTTTGCTCAAAGGCATCCTTCCTGAAAGTGACATCTAGATTCCTACACAACATCCATGTATATGCTAACAAAGGCAGAGGTGAACAGGAGAATTTTCTAACAGTCCTATTAATGGTTCCTAGATCTCACACTGGGCTGGCTCAACCCCCACTGCATAACCATGTAGTTGGCTTGGGGTCCTCAATTACTCAATAAATTATGCAGCATTTGTTCATGTGAAAATTTCATCCTGTAAAGTGTAACCCACTTTCCAAATTGTCAAGACTTTTGTAGATTCTTATTCTGTCATCCCATATAATTTGAATCTTTATCCATCTACCAACCTGGTGCCATCTTAACTGTAAGACAGTCTCGATAAGCATGTGGAATAAAAATGAGCATTAGGAACCCTAGTGAGCTCCCAGTACAGTGGCTCCCAGAGTTTTGGATTTCTTGGCTCAAGAAAAATTTAAATAAAATTTTGGGGACTGACTAGAGTTAATGGTCTTTTATTTTGACAAAAGAGATAGTCAAGCAAATAGACAAACATTAACATGTACTATTACCAAAATATCATAATTTTAATATTCAAAAAGTAGAAAGGACAGAAATCTCAAAAAAATTAGTCCTTTAAAAAAATAGTTGACATTTATGTATACATATACACCCAGACACAAATAAATATATAAACTCCATACACTATAATTGTCTATATTTTTTCATCTATCCACAAATCAATAAAAACTCCTTCAAGCTGGCCCACGTCCTTGGAACCATTTAGTAACCACTTTTGTAGCTTGTCTAACTATATCCAGCATCCTAGATATATTTCTTTCATTTACTTATTAAAATATTTACTAAGTAGTTTGATGATTTTTTAATGTTTTCTCCATACTCTGGGATGTGATGAATCCAGGTGGGAAAATTTGAAACTGTGGGATCAAATGTTTCTGTAAATTTCTCATCCATATTATACTTCAGTTTTCTCTTTCCAATACTTATTTTATCCTATTTAATACAAAGGTCCTTCACTGACAGGAAACATAGAAGCAAAGTACTACCATGCGGCAACCTATTTTATATATCACATGCATGTCTATAAAATACACAGGTCTTAGTTCACTTTAATTTACTAAAATAATATGAAAGAGGGGGAAACATATTGATCTACTATGTAAGGGCACTACTTGGAATTGAAAGATAAAACATACGGGTTCTGCCCTTGAATAGCACACAGACTGCATTGACACATACACTTAAAAATTAAGTTATTTCACATACAGCTTCTCTTAAGAATGTGGAAGATTTGTTACCTCCAGGACCCAGATCCTGTGTGGCAACACTCAAGTAGAGCAGAGTGACTGCCATGCCCTTGGGTGGGACAAGCTCCCTCCTTTTTTTCCCAGTCCCTTCCATTCCTGAGGGTTGTCTACACGGTGAGGCCAAGTGTTAGTTGCATCACTCATGCAAATGCACCATGTTTCTACAGAAGTGGGGACAAATAGTATTGACTAACTTTTCTTAAACCTGGCCACACCACTCACTTATAGAGGGTAAACAGACAAGCCAAGAGGAGATTGCAATATTAGGACAACATGTGCAGTAATCGAAGTAAGTGTAATACCATGTACATGAGATGCACCAATCAAACAGAGTCACATCTTATAATCTAGTCCAGCGTAGCTGTGTTTAAGAATCAAAGCAATGCTGTGAATTCCAAGTGCCCAATAAACTGCTTTCTGGCCATGGCTGCAGTGCCAGCTAAACTGTGGCCCTTTCCTGGCACAACCTCAACGAACAGGGGTTGTTTCTTTTTTTTTTTTTTTGTCCCACCCAGGGACTGAATATTTTAATGGTCATGGATTTGCTTCTCACAGGTGCTAGTTTCAGTCTCAGTGGAGTATGTCATATTCTGGCAGGAGGCACTGCATGAAAGTTTTCAAGGCTGAAAATATAGCTTAGAAAAACACGCAAACAATGTGCTGTTGTGGATTTGGATTCCTTCTTCTTCTGGAAAGAATTCCAATATTTCTACCATACTCCCAGCAGGAAAGACTTTTTTTCCTTCTTTCTACTTATTGACGTGGAATGTCAAGCATTCAGGGGAAGAAATTGCATTAGTCTCCCAGTTTCAGAACCATGATAATTTGTAGTTTCCCTGGTTGTTAAGGTGGGGTTGACTAATATGGAAAAGAGAAAATAATTCTCTTTGGAGTCTTCATTTTTCCAATATGCTTTAAGGAAGCACAGGTGCAAAGCTTTTGTACTCAAGAAAAACAACATAAGTCATAATTACTTGAGGCCAAGACCACCTTCTCAGGAAGTAAGATTATCCTACCCAAAGATGAACTAACTTATATGTTGATAGAACCAAGCTGAGATCCTTGTAATTTTTGTGAATAATAAATAACTAATAATATCCCTCAGTCCCAACCCTCCCCTAAGCAGTGTGTAGATATCTAAAATATTAGCTATCTAGAGTATGTCTAGTAAATATATGCCCACCAAGTAAGCAGGGGAGAGGGTCTTTACTCCCTCTGCAGCTTCTTGCTTGGGAAGTTTAGATCTTTTAATCAAATGAAACTGACAATTTGATAAGATAAATCAAGCATGTGGAAAGACTGAGTTTGATCCATCCTAGACTTTATTCCTAATCTCCACTTCAGTACAGTGTACTCTCTGTCTTCTCAGGCTCTAGTTCTTAAAATGGTCACATGCCATTTCTGATCTGCTCATCTAGATGGAAGAATGACCAAGTGTGTCCTAGCCTAGAGCCAGAGGTTGTTATATTCCTTTCTGGCCATCCTTACTTAACAGAGATTGTAGGTTTTCAAGATCATCTAATTTTCATCACAGTGTCTGTTGCACTCATTGATTTCTTAGGACACCTGGACCTGTTTTTCCAGCATGGTCTCTAATGAGGTCTACACCTCATACCTACCCTCTAACTGTTATACCTCAAGTCAGAAAGTAACACACACTGTACAGTCTTCAATTTCTCTTTTTTTCTTTTTTTCTTTCTTTCTTTCTTTCTTCCTTCCTTCCTTCCTTCCTTTCTCAAAATAGATTGCAAATTTGTAAAATCTTCTTCCAAGTTTTAATATTTAGCAATTCCTCATCCAATTCCAATTAACTCACACATCTTGAATAGCAAGTTTAGTGAAACTAAGAACACCTTTGGTGAAAATTCACCAGCCTCACTTTGAATAGAGCTTTGCATAAGGAGAACTGCATAAAATTACACAAAAGATTTAACCATTTCATACTAAGTTTCTGAAAAGTGATATGTTACTTTGTGATGTATCTTTTTTTTTGGCCACACCACCATGCGGCTTGTGGGATCTTAGTTCCCCAACCAGGGATTGAACCCAGGCCACAGCAGTGAAAGCACCGAGGCCTAACCACTGGACTGCCAGCGAATTCCCGTGATGTATTTTTAAGTCCAGTATTTTTAACTATTTTAAAGCATACGAGATATATGTATGAGTGTTAAATCAAGTACCTGGAAAGACAAAATAAATAATTAAAAAGGGAGACGACATCAGCAAGACAGTTAAATAGAAAGTTCTGTACCCTCTTTCCGTCCACAGACACACAGATTTAACAGCAATACATGAATTAATTCCATTTGTGAGAAATCCAGAAACGAGTTGAGAAGCACCTGTACTCATGGCGCATGCAAAACCAACCACACTGAAGCCAGTAGGAAAATCTGTGATACTCTCTCACCATAATCCCTCCCCCAAAACAACATCAATGATTGGGACAAAACCTCCAGTTCTCATCTCCTCTATGGGGAGGGAAAAAAAGACTGGAGCACATAGCCAACATCCTGATTTTTCTGGGGGCTGCCTGAGGGACTTGTTTCTGTCTTGCCTGAATCTGAGCACTAACAAAAAGACTCCAGATTGGGAGCCACTGAGAACAAAAACAGCAGTTTAGACTAGCATGCAAGCCCTCAATATAGCTGCTCCCACTGTCTCAGTGCAGTGTGAGCAGGTGAGAAAAACCCAAATCCCAAGCTTCTCCTGAAAAAGAAAGGATTTGGACCATGCATTCAATGTTCCAACTTTTCCAGGGGCTGCCAAAGGATTGGTTTCTGTCTCTCATTTCTTGGAGAGCTGATGGTCCCAGGAATACTCTAGATCTACTAGGTGCCTGAGGAAGGTTTGGATTAGTACGCATTCACCCTTCAGATCCTCTTCCTCCAGCTCGGTGCAACACAACTGGCAAGATTCCCAGTCCCTTGCCTATCTCTGGAAAGGGAAAGAGAAGACTGAAACATATGCCCAAGGGTTTCCTCTAACATCAGGAACAAGGCAGGGATACTCACTCTCTCTACTTCTATTGAAAGTAGTACTAGAAGTTCTAGCCAGAGAAAATGGACAAGAAAAAGAAACAAAAGGCTCCCAAATCAGACAGGAAGAAGTAAAATGATCTCTGTTTGCAGACAATATGATTTTAATATGTAGAAACTCCTAAATGTTCCACAAAAACAAAAACAAAAACTGTTAAAGCCAAAAAACAAATTCAGTAAAGGTGTAGGATACAAAATCAGCTTATAAAAATCAGTTATGTTTCTATATACTAAAAATGAATTATCTGAAAGAAAATTAAGAAAACAATTCCAATTATAATAGCATCAAAAAGAATAAAATATCTAGGAATAAACTTAATCAAGGAGGTGAAATACTTGTACACTGAAAACTACAAAACCTGATGAAAGAATTAAAGATGAACAAATAAATAGAAAGACATCCTGTGTTCATGGATTGGAAGACAATATTATTAACATGTCCATACTACTCAAAGCAACCTACCCATTCAATGCAATCCCTATCAAAATTTCAATGGCATTTTAAAAAACAATCATAAAATTCTTATGGAATCACAAAGGACTTAAATAGCTAAAATAATCTTGTGAAGGAAGAACAAAACTAAAGGCATCACACATCCTAATTTTAAAATATAACATAAAGCTGAAGTAATTAAAACAGTATTGTACTGGCATCAAGACAGACAGAGTCGAACTGAACAGAATAGGGAGACTGGAAATAAACACATCCATATACAATAAACTAGTCTTCAACGAGATTACCAAGAATGTACAATGGGGAAACTGGAAATCCATATGCAAAATCATGAAATTGGACCTTTATTTTACACCATACAGAAAAATCAACTCAAAAAGGGTTAAAGACATAAACATAAAACCTGAAACTTAAAACTCCTAGAAGAAAACATAGGGTAAAATCTTCTTGATATTTTTCTTGGTGATAACATCAAAAGCACAGGCAACATAACTGAAAAGAGACAAGTAGGACTACATCAAACTAAAAACCTTCCACACAGCAAAGGAAACAATCAATAGAGTGAAGAGACAATCTAAAGAATGGGAGAAAATATATTCAAACCATATATCTGATAAGAGGTTTATAGTCAAAATAGGTAAGAAACTAATATATAGCAAAAAAAAAAAAAAAAAAAGCGACCCACATACCAACACCACCACCAACAAATGACCCCAATTTTAAAATGGGCAAAGGATCTGAATTCATATCTCTCCAAAGAAGATGTGCAAATAGCCAACAGGTATGTGAAAAGATGCTCAATATCACGAATTGTTAAGGAAATGTAAAGTCAAAACCACAATGAGATATAGCTTCACAACTGTTAGGATGGCTATTATCAAAAAAAATTTTCAAATAACAAAATGTTGCTAGGATATGGAGAAATTGGAACCATTGTTACACTCTTGGTGAGAATGTAAAATAGTGCACCTGCTATGGAAAACAGTATGGAGCTTCCTAAAAAAATTAAAACAACTGCTATATGATTCAGCAATCCCACTTCTGGGTATTTATCCAAAAGAACTGAAATCAGTCTTCCAAAGAGATATTTGCACTCCCATATTCATTGCAGCATTATTCACAATAGCCAAGAGGTGGAAACAACCTAAATGTCCACTGACAGATGAACGGACAAAGAAAATGTGGTATATGCATGCAATGGGATATTATACAGCTTTAAAAAAAAGAAGAGACTCCTTCCATATGAGACAGCATGGAAGAACCTTGAGAACATTGTGTTAAGAGAAATAAGCCAGTCACAGAAGGAAAAATACTGCATGATTCCATTTATATGAGGTAGCTAATCAAATATAAGCAGAGTTGCATGGTGGTTGCCAGGGGCTGGGGAGAGAGGAAAATGTGGAATTGCTGTTCAACAGGTATAAAGTTTCAGTTTTACAAGATGAATAATTTTCAGCAATCTGCTCTACAACATCATACCTATACTTAACAATGGTGTAACGTACACTCAAAAATTTGTTAAGAAGGTAGATCTCATGTTAAGTTTTCTTACCACAATTTAAAAAAAAGAAATAATTGAGGTATATGGAACTCAATTTTGAACGAAAATGTTGGTATCATAAGCTTGTGAGATACATAATGTCTTTTATTTTCATGCAAACTATATATATAGCTTTGGAATATTCTACCTGAGAGAAGAATTTGCAGGCCTATTAAACAAAAGTGTAACTATCTCTTTTGCACAATAGGTATTAATTTGTACATATACATTGATAGAATATAGGGGTATAAAGCTAAAAAAGAAAAATGTCTGACATGAAGAAACAACTGGAAGAGGACGTAGGATGCCAAGAAGTGTGGAAATAAAATGTATCTCGCATTTTCTTTTTGCCAAGGACGGTCTCAGTTATATGATCCCTTTAACAAAGGCAAAGAGTTCAGCAGAAAATTTTTGTCAAATGAGATTAGAGAGAATAGAATTCATGATTCTTTGTGATTTGAAAAACTGAAGTAAGGATTTATGGGCACAAAACATAAAATACTACTCTTTAAATGGGAAAATGTGTAACTAAAGTGAGCAGTTTGTTCCTCTCTCCCACCCCTTCTTTCCTATCTGCCCAGCTCCCCGCCTCCCCGCCCGCTACACACACACACTCATATAGAACTATGTGTGGAATGGTTATTTGTACTTCTTTGCCTCAAAACACTATGCAGTGTCAGGTTTTGGTAAAAATATCAAAAGTTGCTTTCTTTTTCTTTATCCTAGACTTGCATTTGATTCTTTGCAGCTTATCTTAAGAATTCTAAGACCTTGGTAAAATTTAGAATAAATACTGATGGCTGCCTAGGAAATGTCCATGAGCTAGCTAGGTATCTCATTTCAGCCAATTTGATAACAGGGTAAACAGTATGGAATGCAGACATATGATTTGGTCTGTTTTCATTATCTTGCATTTGTGATAATGGCAGTCAGCTATGAATGTACAAGAAGCAGCATTTTTCCCTTTAACAAAGGCAGTGAGATACTAAAGTAATTCTGAAGATGTACAATCCATGTGATTTCTGAAGTTCTCTAGATACATAACCAAATTTTGAGCATTGTTTATCTGGCATAAGGAATAATGCTATATCACATTTGCCGATATTTGAAGGCAAGTGCAGTAACAAAACTATTTACTTGGCCTTCAGCAGATGACTACAACTACAACTTAGAATGAAATGCTTGGAAAATATATTAAGTTTCCTGTGCAGGGTCATTCACACTCAAGTTATTAACCTTCAATAGCAGCATTGCCCAAAAAAAGAAAAAAAAAGGAATTTCCCGGCAGTCCAGTGGTTAGGACTCTGTGCTTCCATTGCAGGGGGCACGGGTTCAATCCCAGGTCAGGGAACTAAGATCCCACAAGCTGCTCGGCATGGCCAAAAAAAAAAAAAAAAAAAATAGTGTTGCAAATATAACTCTCTCTTATGCTATAGAATGTAATATCTGCTTGTTTATTGCTTGAGTATTCTAATCTGAATTTGAGATCATCCTTCCTGGACCATATTAATGCAGCTCCTAGTGTATGAAAAGGCATAAATACCAAGTCCAATGGCCTATTATGATGGTGATAATGTTTCTGAAGCCATATATATAATGCCCTTTCTTTCTTTACTTTCTGGTCACAACTCAGATATCCACAATCATTTGGTCTAGGTATTTGCACTTAAATGAGGATGGCGTATGGAATGTGAAGCCATGTTCTACCCAAATCTGAAGTTTCTTCACCTTAATCTATCAATAGTTGAATCTTTAATTTGACCCTGAGACACTGAGTATTTTTCACCTTCAAGAGATAATGGCAGAATCACAAACAGCATTTGGTTGACTCACTTTATCTTGCCAAGAAAAGGTTTCTTATCAGACTCAAATTGACACACCACCCTGGCATCATAACCCTACTCAGATAACCATTAATACCCACTGAAAGCACTTGATGTAAAAGTCTTCATTCTTTCTGTTAACCTGTTTTCCTGTTGGTCAGCTACTTAGGGGCACTAGAGCCATTTTCTATCCATTGTTCAAGGTTCCCATCAATCCTTACAAAACAATTTTAAATTTAAGTCAAGATTGTTTATGTTGTGTGAGACATTTAAACTATCCTAAGTTAACTTATAGGAAAACAAGTAGAATATAATTTCTTAATTTGTTCCTGTCAACAGAAGGCTTATAATTATCAACCATATTATACTGACATTTCCACTATTAGAGAACAGAGAACACCAATAAATATAAGACATGGTCACCATGGAAACTCAAGATCTAGTTTGGTAGAAAAAGCACATAAGGATTTTTGGGTCTATATTATACAGGGTACTAATATATTAACGATAATGTTACATGCCAAAGATTGGCATTAAAGTAGAGCTCACAAAATTCAGAGAATAGAAGGAAGGAGTAAAGGAAAAGAAGACAAAAGCTGGGATGCGCCAGTGACATTTAATGGGAGAAGTGGGACTCATGCATGGCTGTGAAAAACAGGTTGGGCTGAGAAATGTAGGGTAGAAGGTAAGGTGTTGTGGGCACACACCTTAAATAGAACAATGTAAGTTAAATAGGCCTGTGGAAAAGTAGACTCGTATTTTCAGTATGTTTTTCAGTCTGGTATGGCATATGATGACAACTATAGGCAAAACATATGTACATGTGTATTAAATGGTACATTAAGGGCACACTGTGAACAAAATAGTACACTAAATGCTGAAAAAGAAAAAAAAATACACGATGTATTTACTCAAGACACTTATACTTGTGTGAACTTTCAGCCCAGCAGTGTTAAAAAAAAAAAAAAAAAGGGTAAACCAATAATGTTATCCTGGAGAAAACAAAAATTTTAAACTACATTGGATGATCTGAGGTATCTTTAGAACTTCTGTCGTCAGAGAAAATAAAAAATACAGAGAGAGTAAAAGCAAAGGAAAACTCATTTCCCTGTTCTTCAGCCGGCCTTCTGAGCGTGTGCACAGAAATGGAAGAAGGGAGGTGGGGGAAGGGAAAGTGGAGGAGGAGTAAGGAAAGAACGGGGACTAAAGGCCCCTGGCGGCTATGGTGTTACAACACCGGTAAATTTCACACCAAGCTCGAGATGAATTGGGTCTGCCACTATTTGAATTTTCTTTACACATTAGACCCAGTGTTGGTGGATTTCCAATGAATCTCTATATAATTTTAGTCCAGTTTTTAAAAAATGTTTCTTAGACATATTGAACCAAAAGGAGAATATAATTACCAATATCCAGGTTCAGGAATTGTTAAACAATTTGCCCAAAAAGAGAATAAATCAACAATATAACAGGAATATATTTTTTAGGAATAAATAAAATGTTATGGGACTTAGTATTTTTTTTCACCATCTTTTAGGTAAAAACAAGAAGTGTTTCCAGAAGGAAAATGAGTCCAGTAGGAATGTGTCAAATGTTTTAATCAATAGTCTAAATCTATGGAGTAATAATACACTTTTCTTAGAGAAATTAAATTTTGAACTCCCACACAGATTTTTTTAAACTTAAATAATTTCAGTTTTCCTAATACATTGCAAATAATGTAAATGTTCATTGGCTAAACTAAAACACAAACCAAAACCAAAAAAAAAAAAAAAATGCAAAGTGTGCTTTGAAATAGTAGCATCAAAGAGTGAAGGGAAAAAATCCTTCCCTTCTTGTTCGCTCTCCTCCCCCAAACGTTTTCATCCGTCATACTGAAATAAATAAGAGGGCCAAGAGTTTCTTTCTCCCTCAGTGCAGTTTGTGGTTAAGGAAACAATAAAGGATATTGTTACAAATAGGTAAGCAATATAATGAGAAAAAGAAGTGGCCTGTGGTCATAGTTGCAGCTGGGCAGGCAAGACATAGAGTTTTCAAGAGTGTGAGAAGGCAGCTAGAAATACCCATTAAAGAATAAAGAGGTTTTTGACTGCTGTGTACAATAAGATTATTTGGAACATGTTAGTTACCTCTAAGCTTAAAGTTCTGGCCATAGACTTTACAGTTTCTGAGTGATTTTTTTATTTACCTTTTCTGGAGTGCTTTTGCTTTTTAGTATGTTTTCCTTCTCTGAATGTTATTTCAGTTCTTTGCAGCAACTATGCATTTTATATTAATAGTTTGACAGAGGAAGCATGAAAGTATGATTCTTGTACAGACTTGACGCACATGGAAGGTGGCAGAATATGTACCAGTACAGGGAACTAGGACAGTGGCCCTCCTTATAAGACCACAGAATGCAACATCTCAGCCTGGGATTCATGAATTTCAGGCGAGACCATGAGAACCAATTGAAATGCATCCAATTAAAAAAAATTTTTTTTTATTGAAGTATAGTTGATTTACAATGTTGTGCCCATCTCTGCTGTATAGTAGTGACTCAGTTATACACATATAGACATTCTTTTTTTTAATATTCTTTTCCATTATGGTTTATCACAGGACATTGAACATAGTTTTCTGTGCTCTACAGTAGGACCTTGTTGTTTATCCATTCCATATATAATAGTTTACATCTGCTAATCCCAAACTCCCAGTCTTTCCCTCTCCCACCCCCCTCCCCCTTGGCAACCGCAAGTCTGCTCTCTGTCTGTGAGTCTGTTTCTGGTTTGTAGATAGTTGATCACAGAATCAACTGAACTGTGGTTATATCTGCTACATGACTTCCTGATTATTTGAATCAAGAGATAAAGGAACATGTACTGGCTAAGAGCGTACGACCTAGAGTGAGATGCCTCTATATAATGCCAGTGTCTTGGCGCTGATAGCAGCTGTTGACCCTGGAGAAATAACTTATACTTCAGATTCTTACTTGTAAAATGGGGTTAACAATGATACTTGTATCATACGCTTGCTTGGGTTAAACAAATCAATACATATTTTTAATAAACTTTTTATTTTTGAATAATTTTAGATATACAAGAAAAGTTACAAAGAGTGTACAGAAAGTTCCGGTATAACCCTCATCCAGTTTCCTCTAATGTTATCCTCTTACATTCCTGTAGTATATTTGTCAAAACCTAAGAAACCAACACTGGTACATTGCAATTAACCAAATTCCAGACATTATTCATATTTCACCAGTTTTTCCACTAATGTCTTTTTTCCATTCCGAGATTCAATCCGGGATATCACGTTATGCTTAGGAAAATGCATATTTTATTTTTCAAAACATTTAGAACAGTGTCTGGCACATAGTAAGCACCTGCTGAATGTTATTTAATCTTATTAGATGATTTTCATGTAGGTGAGACAGAATGTTTCTAACACTGTTATGTATTAACAAGATTTTACACCCAATTTCTTATATTGAGGGTTCACATATAAGAAAAATAAACAGAATTGTTTCACTAGGATATTGCAAAGAAACTATTAACACAGAATAAGAGGTAATTTATGTTAGTAATAAAAACTGTAGGTTAATTGCTCTCAAGAGAAAAAGTTCATCTATAGGATATCTTCTAAAGGTCAAACAAAACAAAACAAAACATGTCTTAGTCATTTAACTCCACTCAAGAAATGTTTTTTGAGTGCCTACAATACACAGGCAGCGTGCCATGGCTCGGGTACAGTGATAAATCAGACTCAGTCCCTTTTTCACATGAAGCTTACATTTTATGGAACTAACATAGTATAGTCTTAAACAAGCAATTGACATGGGAATGTGATTCACCCCACCATGAAACAGAAAGGTATGAGAATTCCCCATCTAAACATCACCGGTAATGTTTACTCAGAAGTGTTGATTGATATATTAGGTGAAAGAGGGAAACAGGCACAGTTCACTTTAGTTCCAATTACCCAGATATGCAGGATCCAAGGAGGACTTAGACAAAGACATACGTGCAGGAAAAATCTGTGCCTGCCTCCAGATGAGTCCATTCCAGCTGCTCTGGGGTTGCTTCCTGAAAGAAGCAGCCTTGCTTGTGACTGACGATAATATTAGCTAAATGCTATCAGGTGCTTACTCTATGCCAGACACTGTTCTAAGTGGTTTACATGCTTTAATTCGGGTAACTCTCACAAACACCACGTGAAGTTGGTAATATTATTCCCTAATTTATACATGAGAAAATGAGGCTAAGAGAGCTAATGCAAGACAAATGTAAAGAAAGACCCCAAAAATCTTTTTGTATTTTCACAACTGTCTGCATACAGAGGCAAAAATTGCCCCTGGACATAAATAGTAAGATCGGCTTATTACCACTTTACTGAAAAAAATGGAAATGAAGCATCTTGACTTCTAGATTCTGAAAGACGACATTCCTCAGGACTAAAATCTTGGAATATTTTCTAAGATGTCTCAAATAACTGCTGAGCAAACGTATGTATAAATGTGCATGTACTAAATACTACTGGTGTCTTTTTTTCACCACTCAGTAAAACCTGCATTAATTAAGACATCTACTGCTGCCTAGGCACCTGCCATATGCTACACCAAAGACAAATATGAATAAGGCAGTCTCTTCCCTCAGAGACCTTCCACTGTAATAGATGTATTTCATTTTATTTCACATATGAGTAACCAAAAATGTGTTAAACTGAAATAAACACATCTTCAAATAGCTAAAGTGCAAAGTGGAATAAGGTAGGACCCACTAGAAACAGACACACAGTGCTATGTGAGGAAAAAGATAAAAGAAACAGAAGGAATGGCACCTAGTTAGGGTGCATGACTGTAGCATTTGAAGACTAAGTGGCATCTTAACAAGTTGAGCCAGGGTTGGATGTTCTTCATGAAAGGAACAGCACTGATGAAGGCAAAAACATAGGAAATCACAGTTTGTCCCAGGAATACCAACCACTCCTGTTTGGCTGAGGTGCCGATTACGGAGGAGACAGGTGTGGTAGGACCATATCTGAACAGACTTGAGTGGCAGGATGAGAATATTGTACTTAATAAGCAGAAAATGGTAAGTTCTTAAGGATTGGGGTAGAGAATTAATTAAAACTTCACTTTAGAAAGATTAATTTGTGAGTGTGTAGGATGGATTTCAGAGCAGGGACAGACAGGAAGCAGAGGCTCCAATTAAATTTTGTTACATATGTAGGGGAGAAATAATGACTGCCTAAAACAAAGGGAGGGCAGAAGAAGTAGAAGAAAGAGGATAGACGTGGCAATTGGGTGACTGACTTAGGAACTAGAAGAAAATAAGAGACATCTGAGATGCTTGAGGAGCCTGGATGACTGCAGAAATGGTACTATTATTAGTAGAATCTGCAAAGTCATGAGGAAAAGTCTGGGATGCATTTTTAAAGAAAATGACATGAGTTTGTACTGAACATGTTAGGTTTATGGTACTGGTGGAAGAGTTAAATGAAGAGTTTAAGCAGACAGGAAGAAATACAGAAGAGAGGAGACTAGACACGTAGGTTCCAATATCATCTCAGCAGAGGTGGTAATTGAAGCTGTTGGGGTGAAGAGGGAGAGACTGAAAACAGAGAAGACAGAACGCTGGGGGAACAAAAGAGGTGAGAACAAAAGAGACCAACAAAAACAAACAAAAGTGAAGACCAGAGAGGTAGCAGGAGAACCATGGAAATGATGTATTGTGTTGCACTAGGAAAATCAAGGAAGCCAGAATTTCAACAAAGCAAAAATAATCCATAGTATAAGTAGCTTCATGAATATAAAAGCAAGTTTCTTTATTTAAAATATCAATTGGTTTTATTCTGCTATGCTTCATTGAATACTAGTTCATTAAACAATGACCAAGCAAAAATTTCAGGAAAAATTCACCTTTAAAAATCTAAAAATAAATTCATTAAAAGACTTTTAGCAAATCTGTAAGGTTCTATAAAGCAGCAATTAGATAAATTCACATAGGTCACATATGTATTTGAAAGCTTATCCTTATGGCCAAATTTTTTTTGGAAAAACTATTTTAGCCTCTTATGGTTTTAGAGAAAATATGTTTGCAATTATTCCATTGCAATGCCTAACTGCAATTTGTCTTCATCCTGGGGGCTGGAAAGAATGATTTTTGCATTAGAACTTACTTCAATTTCAGAATGGTTCTTTGTTTGGTAGCTTTCTGTCCATTTCCCCCATTCTAAACTTTCAAAATGGAAGAGGTTGCCAAATTCACCTTAGACCTTCCTATAACCAAAACCGTAAGAGTTGGGAGAAAGTTGAAATCACTCTGAGAGATGAAGTTTCTTCATACATTGAACAACTGGCATTTCTTTGAAAGATTCACAATCTAAACACAAACAATATAAAGTTCAAAAAATGAAAATTATATGAATAAATGGTGGATGGATGGCAAGAAATTGGAACTGATCAACTTAAAATTTCCTATATTGTGGTACAGTTTGCTTCCAAATGCCAGCCCATTCCAATATAGAAAACTAAGGAGGAACTTGTCTAGCAATTTGTTTTTTGTGATGCAAATAGAAAGATGGCAAACAGACACACAGGAATTTCTTCATCTTCAGAGTTTGTCCACTTCCACCCCACCCAAACTTTTGAGCTGTCGATACCACCAGGAGTAAGAGAATACACAAACACAGGTTCCTGAATCTTAAGTTGTAACTAGGAATGCATTTTTGATAAAGCAGCTGTAGGTAACAGTGCCTTATTAATATTCCTTTTCACAGGCACTTTGGATTAAATAAGATTTGATGTTCTAATTTTTGAGAGTTAAACAGCATCAAAATTTTATCTGTGAAAAAAATACATCCTAAACTCAAAAAGATAAAACTACAAGGAACATTCTAAAATACAGTATGTTTATTCATAAACTATAAAGTGAACATTTATAGACTTATATAAGTATGCATATAAATATATGTAAAATTGATCATTTTATAATATTAAAAACTAGCATATTGGGCTTCCCTGGTGGCACAGTGGTTAAGAATTTACCTGCCAATGCAGGGGACACGGGTTCGAGCCCTGGTCCAGGAAGATCCCACATGCCGCTGAGCAACTAAGCCTGTGCACCACAACTACTGAACCCATGTGCCACAACTACTGAAGCCCACATGCCTAGAGCCCGTGCTCTGCAACAAGAGAAGCCACTGAAATGAGAAGCCTGTGCACCGCAAGGAAGAGTAGCCCTGGCTCACCGCAACTAGAGAAAGCCTGCATGCAGCAACGAAGACCCAACACAGCCAAAAATAAATAAATAAATAAAATAAATTAAAATTAAAAACTAGCATATTTGTATCTTTCTTATAAAGTATTGAAACTAGTGCTTATTAAAGAAATGTGTTTTATGGAACTGACATAGTACAATAATTTTCTGGAGACTAATCTATAGTGTCCAATACTCTGGAAAAATTATGAATACTGTGTTTTAGAAGACTCTACATCTTGAAAAACAATGTAGCAAACAAGGCAAATCCAGTAAATGCCCTTTTGTTTTATTGTTATTGAGGTACCAAGGAACAGAGGACTAATTTAGTTTTATTTTGTATATACAGTAGCTTTAAAAAGACAAAAAGAAACTTTCAACAGCCTGAAGCTTGCTATTTTCTGATACTTATAACTCAGTGTCCTTCAATTCTATTTGACCCATGCTTTTGTCTAAAAACCACTGATTTTGAGGGAGCTTTATGTCTACTCCTTTTCACTAAGACATTTCCCTGAATATGTATAGCATTGATAAGTTTCATAAGAGAAAGTTCAGAGGAATAAGAAATGAAGAACCAGGTTCTTTCAGTAACTTTTCTTTTTTTTAACATCTTTATTGGAGTATAATTGCTTTACAATGGTGTGTTAGTTTCTACTTTATAACAAAGTGAATCAGTTATACATATACATATGTTCCCATATCTCTTCCCTCTTGCATCTCCCTCCCTCCCACCCTCCCTATCCCACCCCTCTAGGTGGTCACAAAGCACCTAGCTAATCTCCCTGTGCTATGCGGTTGCTTCCCACTAGCTATCTATTTTACATTTGGTAGTGTATATATGTCCATGCCACTCTCTTACTTTGTCACAGCTTACCCTTCCCCCACCCCATATCCTCAAGTCCATTCTCTAGTAGGTCTGTGTCTTTATTCCCGTCTTGCCACTAGGTTCTTCATGACCTTTTTTTTTTTTTCCTAAGATTCAGTAATTTTCTTGACACACCAGACTGTTCTGCGAGGTGAGACATTTCCTCTCAGAACAAAAGGCTACATTCAGTACAGCAGGTCTTATAAAGGCTCTGATCATATTGAAAGTGTATTATAGAAACAATTATTTCCGTACAGCAGAACCAAAAGCTCTCTTGGGTGACCAACAAAGATTTAACTATAAACACTTATGTTAATGGATTCTTGTTATTATTTACTACCCTAGCCTGTCAGACAAGCAATACAGAGATACTGATCGGAGGCTAGTAATAGAATACAGCTTAAGCAAGTAGCTGCCACAATCAGGGTATTTCCTTGATAAGGAGGGATGGAATTCATTTGTAAGGATTTTCCCAGATCACATAAATCATACTTCCTCAAAGCATATGCCCTTTAGACACACACACACACACACACACACACACACACACACGGGATTTTACTAAATAACAGTGGTCTGTTTAAAAAGACCACAATTTAAAGCTGCATTATGTAATCTCTGCATTTATTTCACATGTTTAAACCATGCCCCCCTGGACTGAGATCCAGCGCAGGAGGGTGGTTGATGATTATGGACTCCATTAGCCTCTCTGATTTCACGCGCTTACATTGCCGATTAGCTACGGTCTAACTTCCAGTTTTAATGGAAACCACTGGATTGTTCGGTTGTGCAGTGCATATATGTGTGTATGTATGGTACTTGAGAAAATTTTTACCAATTCTTATAAATTGGTTAAAAACAACAGTACTTTTTCATTTTGCTCTTTGGCCTTTATTTTTCCCACATCACAGTTCCTCACCACCATGGACCATCGCTGTTTGCCATGATCCCTTTTACCAAGACTTCCAAATTTATTTCCCCTTGGAAATTCAAGAAAGTTCTTCCTTTTACTCAGTTCCTCATATAACTTGGATGAAAAAATAAAAGGAGACCCAATTAGGGCAATTAATCTCTCCTATGGAGTGGCTTTTCTTTTTATTACAAGCTAATTTTAATAAAAAAGGAAGTTTGTGACCAATGACCATTAAACAGAGCTTCTACGATTCACTTTTATTTCCCTAAATTATGTGTGTTCCCTAATTAAAAAGAGAACATGTTGGCCCATGGTACAACTTTTCCTAGGCACTGATCCAAAAAAGTTCTAAAGTTGATTCAAAGTACTTTGAAGGGTAAGAGTATAGTAAATTTATAAGCAATTTATTACAATTTGTCTTATCTTCCTTGAAGATCTCATCTTCACAGTGATTTGTGAGAGGGCTTGATGTTACACATTTCAGTACAGATTTCTCCTGAGATGATGTTTTGATCAACAAAGATATAAGCTCCATTTGATACTAAGTGGTCTGTCACCTTTTGTAGTGAACCTATAGTTAAGTGTAATAAATCTGTTTTGAAACCTATCCATGCTCCTTTCCCAAAATGAAACATATTCACCTTCACTTTAAAACATAATAATCAAGAAATATCTTATTCCTTAATATCCATTGGTCCTCCTCAAATGTAAGCTTCTGTCTATCACTTCTGCATTTCACTGAGGCACTCATCTTCCACATGGAGAATAAGAAGTCCTACCTGCCCTCTCCACCACAGCCAAAAGGGTTGGTCAGACATAAAATGAGGTTAGATTACAAGAGTGGGAGGACAGATTGGACATGAACGTAACTGGTAAAATGTTAGTACTCTTTACTTTAAAGGGAACAGTAAACTACAGAGAAAAGCTAATGAAAAATCAGAAAATAGTTTTAAAAATGCAAACAATAACATTTCATACATTTGCCACATAATCTATAAAGCAGAGGTGGGAGTTTGTTATTTATTTACTGAAGAGGAAACTAGAATAGGTGAGACATGGGGTTGGGGGTAGGGGGAAAGGAACTGAATTTTCCTGGAAGGGAAAGACTGTCAATAATATTCTAAAACTGAAATAGAAACATGTGAAATCAAGGAGGTAAATTGGGAAACATGGTTTTATTTGTTCTGCAGTAGTGTAAACCTCACACATTTTTCAAGTGGGTTTTCAAACAATTTAAACTCTGAAACTTTTTTCTCAGGAAAAAAAAAAAAATTACCCAGAAATATAAAAACTAGAGCCATGCACAAACAGGACTGCCTTAGCACACCCAAATCTGTCCCTGTCTTGTGTCAGGCCCCCAGAGTCTTCCTCAGACTTTTTCTAGGGACATGGTATACATTCTACTGAGATTCAAAATAAAATTAGAACAAACCTTAGCTCTAGAATACTGCTTCATATCAATTGCACCATTTCAGAAGAACCCAGTGGTACCCCACAATTAACCCCCATTTTAGCCGCACTAAGATAGGGGAACAAATACTTAGGGATGCAGGGTGGTCATCAAATTTGCCCAATACTAACTGAATATCTTAAAACTATTTATTTAACTTTTATTTAGAGGAGAGGCTATGAGCCACATGGGGGCAGGGTGGGGAAAGTTAGAGTCAGGGATGGGGCATGGCTCAGTTCTGCACAACCTACAGAACAAATTAAAGCTCCCTTTTAAATTGAACCCACCCTCCCAGGGACTCGGTTTAATGACCATCTGTTTTTACTCAAAATACTCCTTGGGGATAGGAGGCATCTCACCTCACACTCCACGCAGCTCATCAAAGTATTTCCTTCCAACCACAGGCAAGATGTTCTCTGAGAAAAGAGCTGGTAAATATTTTTTTTTTCTTTATCTAGTTAAAAGTCCTGGGATGGTTTAGCAACCTAATAATGTTTAATCATTCCTCATGGACACTTCCCTCAGATTCTGGCCTTGATCAGGATCTAGGGGAAGTCCTGCTTTGTACAGAGCACTCTGATTAATGTTTCCTCAAAGTCTACATTATATAATCTTGATGCTATTCTGCAAAATAGAAATCGTTAACCCTCTTCACAGCTGAAAAAACTGGGCTCTGGAGGTTAAACTATGAAAGCTGAGGCCATATAATTCATAAATTGTAAATCCTGGATTCAAAGCCATGATTTCAAAAAGCATGACTTGCCCATGGCCTTTCCCCAGTATTCTGTGGGAAATCCTATACTAGACAATACAAGTCCCCAGTTCTAATACATAAGAAACAAAGCCAGTGACAGCATTCAGGGCAAAAGGGTGTAGACTGTATGAACAGAAAGACTTCTTTTGCTTTACTTTGCTTGTTCTTCCCTAAGGGGTGGAATATGTGTATTATGAAGAGAGTAAAGAAAGAGGAGAACGGGGAGAGAGAAATTAAAATGAGAGAATTTAAGTTGGTTTTTGGAGAGTTGAACTAATAAACACTTATTTTGTTATTACTGTTATCTAACATATACTGAGCGTTTACCACACAACCTGTGAGCTGGTGCCATTTTAATCACCATTTCTAAGGCAACTGGAACTTTACGACAAGTGTTCTTCCCTTGGATCCCTGGGCATGCCAGGAGGAGCTTCCAGAAGCCCATGAACCCTGACATTATATGCAAAGTTTTACCTGTGAATGCAGTTCTCTGAGAAGAGGATCAATAGTTTCACCAGATTATGAAGAGGTTAATATTAATGGTTAAGGAAAACAAAACTTCTATAGCTTCACATTGTACCCCTGAGGAATTTTATCCATTCTCATGGTCTTAACAACCATATATACTGCTCAACCTTAAGCCTGGTCTCTCTTTAGGACTTCAGACATGAATATTTTACCTCCTACTGAATATCCACTTCCTCTAGGTTGTCCCATAGCAACTCAAAGGCGACCTGCCTAAACGCACGCACACATTCTCCTCCTACGGGTCATAACTCATTTGGTGAGAGCACTGCCCTTCTCTCGCCCATTCTAGAAAGCTGGTAGTCATCCTATTATTCTCTCTCTGCTTCTTTCAATCAAGCGCCAAAGGGTAGTTATACCTCGTAAGGAACTATTGAGTTTATTGTCTCTTTTATAGCTCTACCAGGTCTCGCCTGGGCTTTTACAACTACCTCTTCTTTGGGCTCTTTAAAATATCCACTCCACACTACTTAAAGTGGCTCATCAAAGATGCGAAGACTTTGCATTAGGTACACTAGGTCCACAACTAGTTGACCTTCAACTTTCCCTCTTTCCCACTAAGTTTCCTCCACGTCCACGCTTTATATGCCATTTTCAGAACATCTTTTATGGAACAAATCCCACCATACTTCTTCTTAAACTGCTTGCTTTTCTAGAACACCCGTTCCAAGTTTCTCCCCCTGACATATTTCTATCCAAATTAATGACTGTCCATTCCAGAAGCCCTCCCTGACTGCCCACAATGAATTAAATGCCCCCCTCTGTGCTTCAGAGTTCAGAACAACGGTTCTCAAACTTTACCATGCGTCAGAACCCCCGGGAGGCTTGGTAAGACGCAGATTGCTGATTCCGTCTGTGATTCAGCAGGGCGGGGCTGGGGGCTAAAAGGTCGACTGGGTCAGACAGTCACCATCTAAGATACAGCCCCACATTTACTGAGCCAGCTCAACTTCTGGGTCACCTCTGGCTCAGATAAATTCCCTGCCAAGACGGTGGGCGAGCATGTTACCAAGTAGCCATCTGCGCATAAGATTCATTCTGCGTTTGGCATTTTTCTGAGAAGGGGTTCCAGAGCTGGCAGGCGCACTGCCGATCAAGCACACAGGCCCCAGAGGTATTGGTCTATCCTGCTCTTTTTATTGAGAGGTCAGCATTTCATCTCCTGCACCTAAAGTCACTGGTCATATAAATAGTTTTACTCACTTTATCTCCAAAATTTTCAACTGATCCCCACAATTTTCAACCGATTTCAATTTTAGACAAGAATTATCAGGCCCATTAGAGTGGTAATATCTTAGAACTAGAATGACTTTGAAACTTTTGTTTCCTAGATCTAAGAAGCAGTATCCAACTGGCTATTTATTTGACTCTGCAAATAATTATGAGTGGCAGCAATGAAAAAGTAGTTTTACAGATATTTAGAAAACTGACATATTTGCAAAGAAAAAGCAGTCCTTTCAAAATGCAAAGAAATATGTCTGTATAAAAAAAAAATAAAAGATTTTCTTCTTCCATCATGGAATAAATGTATCCACGAACAGTCAGGCAATTTATCTATTTGAAAAATAAGTATGCAAGCAGGTGTCTTAACAAGGGCGTCTTCTATAGTGCTGTCTTCACTAGGGTCATAATGTAAGTGGCATTACATAGTTGAGTACAAACAACAATAGAAACTCAATTTATCTTAGTACTTGAGTCTCTACTTTGAGACTCCCGGGAGGTAATTGCACCATCTTAGTTTAAGAAGTCACAGGAAAAAAGCTATGATGCATCCCTTTAAAAGATAACTCTTCTGTGACCCTGGAGAAACATAGGAACACAAAGAAAAATATATCTTTTTGCTCTACCTCTCCCCCATTTAAAGATACTCCTTTTTTTGGTTAGAATTTATCAAATCAAACATTCTTTCAAAAACTGTCTTCAACATGTTTCAAATTATGTAGCATCTTTAAGACATTACCTAGTTTGTTTGCATGGATATGATATGCATAAATATGCATCTCTTACATGATCTGTTCAGTATCTGGTGCCTAATGAATGTTAAACATCCTGGACTCTGCTCTCCCCATAGAGGAGAAGGAGATACTTGTCATTTGCCCTATCAAACATGGATTAGCAAAGAGCCTCAGCGGCCCCTTTCCCAGCAGTTGTTTCTGCCAGATTTCTTTTGATTTGCACCAGAGTCCCTAACTGGCCGTCTCTCTGGATGCCTGGAGATCCTTCTAACTTTACAGGGTATCGTCACTTACTTCCTGAGTCCCCTCATACGCTAGGCACACCTGAACAAGCAGACTTCTGTGGGCTTACTGGACTTATGAACGCCTTCATAAAAATAGCCTAGAATTATACATGTGTAGCTAGACATATCTGTTTAGTGTTCTTTGTATGGTGTCATACACAGATGTGCACTCAATGTTTTCTAGTGATCAGAACCAACCTGGTAATTTGCATCTTTTCAAATGATATTAATGTCAGCATAGACAATTTTAATGCTTTTCTCCCTTATTCGGATACTGACCCAAGATTCCCAACAGGACTCTTTTTGTGTGTGTGTGAGAAACTACTTGAAAGGATTATTGCAGGGGAAGGGAATGATTGTAACAGGGGAGGGGCCTATTGCAAGTGGGGATGTTCCATGCATGACACCTGCAAGCATCTCAAAGGTCAGGCAGAAGAATGAATAAGACCAGAAAGAACTGGGTGTGGGGAAGTAGGCTGGTGGAGTGATCAGATAGCTGATCAGGAAATGGTTTGTTTTTGTTTGTTAATTGAGGTATAATTGACATATAAATTATATTAGTTTCAGGTGTACAACACAATGATTCAAAATTTGTAAACATTGTGAAATTTTCACCACAATAAGTCTAGTTAACACCTGGCACCTTACATAGCTACAAAACCTTTTTTCTTTGTGATGAGAACTTTAAGATCTACTCTCTTAACAACGTTCAAATATGCAATACAGTATTATTAACTATAGTCACCATGCAGTACACTACATCTCCAAGGCTTACTTATTTTATAACTGGGAGTTTGTACCTTTTGACTCCCTTCACCCATTTCGCCCACCTCCCACCCTGGCAACCACCAATCTGTTCTCTATGAGTTTGGTTTTAGTTTAGTTTAGTTTTGTTTTTTTAAGGTTCCACTTATAAGTGAGATCATACCGCACTTGTCTTTCTCTGTCTGAGTTACTTCATTTAGCATAATGCCTTCAAAGTCCATTCATATGGTTGCAAATAGCTCGTCTTTTTAAATAAATTCTTTCTCCTTTCTCCCACCTCCCAACCTCCTTTACATGGCAAGCTGGATCTCAGCACCTCATTGCAACAATCAGGGAAAGGAGGGATAAAGATAAAGTCTAATTCCCAGGGTAGGATATGTCTTTGGTTTCAGCCCAGCTTCGTACTATGATTCTAGTCATCAGAAGACTGTTGCAAGAACCTTGATATTTCTTAAGTGACGGAAAAGAAACTCCTCCCTCCTTTATACACTATCGAAGTGTTTCTTGCTTACAAACACTCATCCTATCTCTATAACTCAGGTCTAAAATTATCCATATTTACTCCTAAATTTACTTTATAAATAAAATCCCTTATTTTCTTTTTCCTGTTAATTTCTCTTTAATCGTGATATCCCCACAAAATTATTTTGCTATTTTAGATTGTAAGGACCCCTAGATTAAAAGCAGGATCTAGGTTATTTCCCAGAAAAAGTAAGGAAAGACACCTTATGGAAAGTTATTAGAGACATTTGATTATTTGATTTTATTTTCATGGAGATTAAATATTAAATGTCTCTGTTAAATTATATATATGTATATTTATATATTTTTTATGTATGGCTGCATTGGGTCTTCGTTGCTGTGTGCGGGCTTTCTCTAGTTGCAGTGAGCAGGGGCTACTCTTCGTTGCGGTGCGTGGGCTTCTCATTGCAGTGGCTTCTTTTATTGCAGAGCATGGGCTCTAGAGCTCAGGCTCAGTAGTTGTGGCTCACGGGCTTAGTTGCTCTGCGGCATGTGGGATCCTCCCAGACCAGGGCTCGAACCCATGTCCCCTGCATTGGCAGGCAGATTCTTAACCACTGCGCCACCAGGGAAGTCCCTTAAATTATATGTTTGACAATCTACTGAATTAGAAGCAAGACAAGCCAACAGTACATTAGGCTTCTAAGTCTCATTTTTTAACACTATGGACATTGTCTACTACATCTCAAACAATATGCATAATATTTTGACAATTATTTTATTTAATATCCACAATAACACTGTAAGATAGATATTATTATTCCCAAGTTTCAGATACAAAACTAAAGCTCAGAGATGTTAAGTGATTATCCAATATTTCACAATAACATTCAAACAGGACTGATAGATCACACAGGAATAAATTCCATAAAAGTGGTATTGTTAACATGATATATTCTAGAAAGTAACTTATGTGTATTATGCTAAGGCATGTAGAACCTGAGAATACATTATTTCTATACTTAAATTTCTCAATTATCTTCCTCTGCCTGCGGTGAACTTAAGGTCATCCTCCAAGCACTGATTTATTGGAGTCAAAAGTTTGACTCTTGGTCTCACAAAGGAGACAGTTTTTCTAAATATGAATTTCCCATTGATATCTGTGCATAAGAAAAGAAGAACACTGTTAGCATTTAAGGGATGTTTCTGAAAGAAAAAAAAATATATTCTTCACAGACCAGAGCATAGTGTTTGAGGCCATCTATCAAGGAAGCACTTGTTCCTTGTTCTTTCTGTGCTTATTTATTTATTTATTTATTTTCTAAGTAAAAAAGTAAATTCAAGGCCTGCTGAGTCATTTCATAGTGTTCTCTCATATCGTGGTATTGATCACCTTAAAAATAACAGTTACTCCCAGGTACCCTTTGTTGACTATATTCTGTGAGCCAGGTTTTTGTTTGTTTGTTTTAAGCTGCTCTGCTCCTCACACAAGTCTTATGCGGTGGGTAGTATTATCCACCTACTCTCACCTTGGCAATAACTAATAAGGTAGCTGAAATGTGGAGAGATCTCCAGTAGCGGAGAAAGACGGGATTTGAGCCCAGGAGTCAAAAGTTTATGATTTCCTATCTGCATTGAGAAATCTCAAGCAACCTCCTATAGCTGACAGAATAGAAGACTTCTTTAGTATCACTATTTCACATGCCGAGAATTTAAAAAACAAACAAACAAACCAAAAAAACAAACCTTGAAAGTTGTATCAAGGGTAGATTGGTTGGAAGTCTTCCCTGAAGCAGTCAGTGACTGGATATAGATTGTGCAGCTTACACCAACCCAGTTTTCGTGCATCCATCCTTGTTACCCAGCACACTTTTTCTCCCACCCTATTCCTCATACCCTCATTGGCCTATATTTTCATGTATCATCTACTCATTTTCCTCCAAGTGTTGATACCCCTTTATCTTTTTTCTCCTGTCATAAAATGGACTTCTGTATGCACATATGTTTATATTCACGTGTATTCATGAATGAGTGAACGTGAGTGTAGATTGCGTTTGAGAGGGTGTGACAAAAGTTATTTTTGTTTTGTTTGTTTTCAAAGATAAAACTCCAGGACATGGTCCCAGGCCGTCGAAGGCGTGGCCAGGCGAGGGCTGTGGCCCTGTGAGCCCTGCATTTCCAGTGGACCTGCCGGGGGCCGCCCTTTACCCCAGGAACAGGTGCACAGGAAGGTGGCCAGGAGGAGGTGCGGCCCCCGTGGAGAAGGGCCGCCCCAAAGATGTGTCCGAGGGCCTGAGGTCGACTGCGGCGTCCCAAGTAAAATGGTTTTTTAAATAAATAAATAAATAAAACTCCAAAGTTGGTTGCCTTCCCTGCTCTAGATGATGGGAGAGGGTCTTAAGAGGAATGCAAGCAGTGACTGAATGACAAAGGGGGAGAGAAACTGCACAGTAGGCAGGGGTAAAGGTTTGAAGAGGGGAGACTTCAAAAGTTCAGAGTAGAAAAGGATGAAAGTGGAATCAGATTTTCTGTGAGCACCAATTGGTGTTTGATGTCACCACTCATTTTCAGTATGACTTGACTCCTCTTTTAAAATGTCCTTCAGTGTTTGCTGCTGCTATTTTACTTAAGAAGCAGTCTTCTAACCAATGGCTGATGGTTACACATGCATTTTCTAGGGGAGAATCCTACTGATTCCATTGCCACTCCTTACTACTTTTAATCTTACCTTGAAGAAATCTGCCATGATACCTCTGATAATATTAGAGCAGCAATCACCGTCTTCCCCAACAGAACTGATACTGGGTCAGTTTGTTCCTTATACTTTCAGACTTCAGAACACTTTCTGTTAACATAGTATTTTTCAAATTCAATCAAAATGGAAAAGTAGAATCATAATGATACTTTACTGTGTTGAAATAAGTGTAAACTTACAAATCTTATAGTAAACACCCTTGAATGAAAGGCTGTGTGGAATAGTGAAAAGGGCATCGACTCTCGAATTTGAATCCCACTAGGAAAACTAGGAAAGTCATTTAAACTTCCTGATCTCATTTTGTTCAATGATACAATAACAACACTCTTACCAGGTTGTGAGGATTCAGGATGAACTGCCTAGCACTCTACCAAGCACAGAGTAGTGCCTTAATAAATACAAACTATTATTATTAAGTTGTTTGATCCACATAGCAGTCATGTAAAGTGAAAAAAACAAATTTTTATTTTTCAACATTTTTCCACCAGGTACCTAACTCTTCTCCTTGAAGCTCAATGGAGTTAATCACTCTTACACTTACTTGTACATTACTGGATTTATCACCTTGCATTGAAATTTTGTATTTACATGCTTGGCTGCCTTTTCTAGACTATGAGCTTTTCAAGAAGAGGGCACATATTGTTAGCATTGCATTTTCAGTGATCAAAGCTGTTCTAGAACTTATTTATGGTGATTAATTTTATGTCTCAACTTGACTGGGCCACTGGGTGCCTAGACATTTTTACAAATATTATTCCATATGTGTCTGTGGGAGTCTTTCCAGATGACCTTAATATTTGAATCCATTGACTGTGTAAAGCAGATTGCCCTCCCTAACGTAGGTAGGCCCCACCCCATCAGTCGAAGAGCTGACAAGAAGAAAAAGGTTGAGTAAGAGGAAATTCATCTTGCCTGACCATTTGAGCTGGAACACTGGTCTTTCTCAGCCTTCAGACGTGGACTGAAACATCAGCGCATCTTGGATCCCTGGCCTGCAGCCTTTCAGCCCGGAGCTTACACCATCAGCTCACATAGTTCTCAGGCTGTCGAACTCATACTGGAACTACAAACTGGGTCTCCACCTTGCAGACTGCACACGTTGGGACTTAGCCTCTGCAGTCACATGAGCCAGTTCCTTACAATAAATCTCTTTATATATAAACACATGTATCCTATTGGTTTTGTTTCTCTGGAAAACCCTGACTAATGCAATATTAAACTGCTTAACTAATATTTGGTGAACTGATCTGATCTCTCAGAATGGAGAAGCATAACAACACATTGGTTTTGCCTTTGCCTTATTGCTTTTTGAAAAACAAAAGATTTTTGACATTTCAAATATCCCCAAATAAAAATTGCCCCAAATCCTATTGTCAAACAGACTTAAAAGAGAAAAATCTCTCCCCAGTTTATGAGTTCTCTAAGAGGGACAACTCTTTTGATGGATTTTAAACATTCACCTCAGAAGAATAGGTTTAGAGTTTCAAATTGAATCTCAGCCTTCGATCCTCAAATCGATTTCTGATGGAGAAGTGCAGCTCTGGTTTTGACTGGAGGAAGCTAAAACATAGAAATGACTTTTTTTTTTTTTTACATTAAACAGCTGTTTTTAAAGATTCCATGATTTCATTGTAAATGAATAAAACACATGTGGATTACATTTCCTTAAAATGCATAGGTTTGAAAAATTAAGGAAACTGGTTTGGGTTTGACTGAAAAGCTTTTGCAACTCAATGCCTATCTCCTTCTTCCATGTCTCTGCCTGAAAGTTTTCTTCCTGCAAACTGCTTTGCCCTCATGAACTCAACATATACAAGAGTGATCACAAGAATGTGAAAAATGTTGAAAATCAACCCTGGTAGTAGATTTTTTCTGAAATTTAATGAACCCCAAACCAATCACTAGGCACAACTCCTGAATGTCTCCTTCTGAGAACCCCACACCACCAAAAAATACCAGGCTTTTTCCAAATTTCTTTAAAATTGCCATTTTAAACACTACATCATTGAAGTTTGTATCTTTAATCCTAAATCTAATATTTTCTATTATGAATTGTTTGATCTTTTATCTTTGAGGGTAGTTATTTCACTTTGTTAAAAAGAAACTCAGCAGTTTTCTTTCAAGCATAAGATACTTTCTAGGAGAGAAAGAAATACAATTGTTAAGTTCCAGAAAAAGTAGTGAATATGTGCATTCAAATGGCCTTCTCTGAAATAGTTACATTACTGCAAGAATTGTGAACTCTGATTTTGGAAAATATAAGGTTCACTTGGTCTTGAGTTCAGAGGCAAGATTCATACTGCAAACATTTAGTGCCCACTTTTTTTTGTTGTTATTTTCATTTTAAATGGAAAGTCTCTCTTTATGAAACAGTAATTGTTAAATATGAGGGATTTGGGGAGGGGGGGTCTACTGCATTTCTCTTAAGGGCTCAAAAATTAGTAAAAGCGAAGATTCTATGTTACTGCTGAGTTGGTGAAAGGTCACATGGAGTAACTGGAAGCTCTGGAGGGTCCCAGGGTATATATGTCCATTCAAGCTCACCACCAGACCACTGTGGTCTGCTCTCTGCACAGACATCCTGTGGTTTGCTGAGTCAATAACTGAAGCTCCCAAAGCTTCTTCCCCACAAAAATAATATGAGCCTTAATAAAACTGTAATGACTTTGTGTGTAAAGAGTGAGACAGAGAAAGAGAATCAGTGAAAGAAGAATGCATTATTAGACTTATCACAGCACTGCCATCAACAACAAGTATTAAGCACCTATTATGTGCAAGACAATATACTATACCTGTTGGACAGAGTATAAGATGTAACCCATACCTGTATTCTCTCTCTCTCTTTCTCTCTCTCTCAACTGTGTTCCCAGTACTTTGACTGAGTACCTTTTAAGTACATGAGGGAATAAATGAATATTTATTGCATGAATTAATTATGAATTAGTTTAAAGGCACAGACTCAATCACCAAAGGATGGCGATGGTGTGAAAGAAAGAGTAAAGGAAGAAAACTAACACTTCTTGAGCCTTTATTGTGTTCCAAGCCTTATGCTAGGTACTTGACTTTATGTTATTTTGCCATTATATTAAACCTGTGAAGCAGATGTTATTATTTTAAAGAGGAGGGAATTGAGGTTCAGAGAGGTTAAGATACTTCCACAAGGTTACATAGCTAGTAAATGATAGAGTTGGGATTTGAAGAAGTTGGCTTCAACTCTGACAGGATTTGTTGAGTGATTATAGGTGTGTAAGAGTCTGGAAAAGGGGGTCACTGATCATACACTACTACAAAGGAGTGGGAAATATGAATAAGGAACATTTGGGGATTGGAGAAGGAGTAAATACAAGTTCAGTTTGGGCAGGTTAAGTTTTCATTGTAATCATTTGCATATGAGCCTGGAATTGGGGTGAAGGTTCAGAAATGAAGACAAATACCTGAGATTAGAGTTGCTATGGAGTTGCTTTGATGTTTATAATTGACTTTAAAACACTTCCACATATACAATGTGATATTCTACATAAGACACTTAGGTTCTGCTCATCTCTAATCAAGCATGCATAATCCAAGAGGAGTAGCTGACCGCCTACCCAAGAACCCCATTATGCCAAGTGAAATAAGCCAGACAGAGAAAGACAAATACTGTATGATCTCACATATATGTGAAATCTAAAAAAGTCAAACTCCTAGAAACAGAGACTAGAATGTTGGTTGCCAGGGTCTGGAGGATGGGGGAAATGGAGAGATATTGGTCAAAAGGGTACAAACTTTCATATAAAATAGATAACCAACAAGGACCTACCATATAGCACAGGGAACTCTACTCAATATTTTGTAATAAATTATAAGGGAGAAGATGGCGGAGTAGAAGGACATGCTCTCACTCCCTCTTGCGAGAGCATCGGAATCACAACAAACTGCTGAACAATCATCAACAGGAGGACACTGGAACTCACCAAAAAAGATACCCCACATCCAAAGACAAAGGAAGCCACAATGAGTCAGTAGAAGGGGCGCAATCACAATAAAATCAAATCCAATAACTGCTAGGTGGGTGACTCACAAACTGGAGAACACTTATACCACAGAAGTCCACCCAAAGGAGTGAAGGTTCTGAGTCCCACGTCAGGCTTCTAAACTTGGGGGTCTGGCAACAGGAGGAGGAATTCCTAGAGAATCAGACTTTGAAGGCTAGCAGGATTAGATTGCGAGACTTTGACAGGACTGGGGGAAAAAGAGACTATAATCCTGTAGGGTACACACAAAGTAGTGTGAGCATTGGGACCCAGGGGAAGGAGCAGTGACTCTGTAGGAGACTGAACCAGACTTAGCTGCTAGTGTTGGAGGGTCTCCTGCAGAGGCGGGGGATGGCTGGGTCTCACCATGAGGACAAGGATACTGGCAGCAGAAGTTCTGGGAAGTACTCCTTGGCGTGACCCCTCCGAGAGTCCACCATTAGCCCCACCAAAGAGCGCAGGTAGGCTCTGGTGTTGGGTCACCTCAGGCCAAACAACCAACAGGGAGGGAACCCAGCCCCACCCACTAGCAAACAAGTGGATAAAAGTTTTCCTGAACTCTGCCCACCAGAGGAACAGCCAGCTTTACCCACCACCAGTCCCTCCCACCAGGAAACTTGCACAAGCCTCTTAGATAGCCTCATCCACCAGAGGGCAGACAGCAGAAGCAAGAAGAATGACAATCCTGCAGCCTGTGGACCAAAAACAACATTCAAAGAAAGATAGACAAGATGAAAAGGCAGAGGGCTATGTACCAGATGAAAAAACAAGATAGAACCCCAGGAAAAAAACTAAATGAAATGGAGATAGGCAACCTCCCAGAAAAAGAATTCAGAATAATGATAGTGAAGATGATCCAGGACCTCGGAAAAAGAATGGAGGCAAAGATCAAGAAGATGCAAGAAATGTTTAACAAAGACCTAGAAGAATTAAAGAACAAACAAACAGACATAAACAATACAATAACTGAAATGAAAACTACACTAGAAGGAATCAATAGCAGAATAACTGAGGCAGAAGAACGGATAAGTGACCTGGAAGACAGAATGGTGGAATTCACTGTTGCAGAACAGAATAAAGAAAAAAGAATAAAAAGAAATGAAGACAGCCTAAGACAACTCTGGGACAACATTAAATGCAACAACATTCGCATTATAGGGGTCCCAGAAGGGGAAGAGAGAGAGAAAGGACCAGAGAAAACATTTGAGAGATTATATCGAAAACTTCCCTAACATGGGCAAGGAAATAGCCACCCAAGTCCAGGAAGTGCAAAGAGTCCCATACAGGATAAACCCAAGGGGAAACATGCCAAGACACATACTAATCATATTGGCAAACATTAAAGACAAAGAAAAATTATTGAAAGCAGCAAGAGAAAAATGACAAATAATATACAAGGGAACTCCCATCAGGTTAACAGCTGATTTCTCAGCAGAAACTCTACAAGCCAGAAGGGAGTGGCATGACATAGTTAAAGTGATGAAAGGGAAGAACCAACAACCAAGATTACTCTACCCGGCAAGGATCTCATTCAGATTCAATGGAGAAATCAAAAGCTTTACAGACAAGCAAAAGCTAAGAGAATTCAGCACCACCTAACCAGCTCTACAACAAATGCTAAAGGAACTTCTCTAAGTGAGAAACACAGGAGAAGAAAGGACCTACAAAAACAAATGCAAAACAAGTAAGAAAATGTTAATAGGAACATACATATCGATAATTACCTTAAACATGAATGGATTAAATGTTCCAACCAAAAGACACAGGCTTGTTGAATGGATACAAAAAGAAGACCCATATATATGCTGTCTACAAGAGACCCACTTCAGACCTAGGGTCACCTACAGACTGAAAGTGAGGGGATGGAAAAAGATATTCCATGCAAATGGAAATCAAAAGAAAGCTGGAGTAGCAATACTCATATCAGATAAAATAGACTTTAAATTAAGAATGTTACAAGAGACAAGGAAGGACACTACATAATGATCAAGGGACCAATAAAAGAAGAAGATATAACAATTATAAATATATATGCACTCAACATAGGAGCACATCAATACATAAGGCAATGACTAACAGCTATAAAAGAGGAAACTGACAGTAACACAATAATAGTGGGGGACTTTAAACCTCACTTACACCAATGGACAGATCATCCAAACAGAAAATTAATAAGGAAACAGAAGCTTTAAATGACACAATAGACCAGAGAGATTTAATTGATATTTATAGGACATTCCATCCAAAAACAGCAGATTACACTTTCTTCCCAAGTGCACATGGAACATCCTCCAGGATAGATCACATCATGGGTCACAAATCAAGCCTCAGTAAATTTAAGAAAACTGAAATCATATCAAGCAACTTTTCTGACAACAATGCTAAGAGATTAGAAGTCAATTACAGGGGGAAAAAACGTAAAAAACACAAACACACGGAGGCTAAACACTATGTTACTAAATAACCAAGAGATCACTGAAGAAATCAAAGAGGAAATCAAAAAATACCTAGAGACAAGTGACAATGAAAACACAATGATCCAAAGCCTATGGGATGCAGCAAAAGCAGTTCTAAGAGGGAAGTTTATAGCAATTCAATCCTACCTCAAGAAACAACAAACATCTCAAATAAACAGTCTAACCTTCCACCTAAAGGAACTAGAGAAAGAAGAACAAACAAAACCCAAAGTTAGCAGAAGGAAAGAAATCATAAAGATCAGAGCAGAAATAACTGAAATAGAAACAAAGAAAACAATAGCAAAGATCAATAAAACTAAATGCTGGTTCTTTCAGAAGATAAGCAAAATTGATAAACCATTAGCCAGACTCATCAAGAAAAAGAGGGAGAAGACTCAAATCAATAAAATTAGAAATGAGAAAGGAGAAGTTACAACAGACACCACAGAAATACAAAGCATGCTAAGAGACTACTACAAGCAACTCTATGCCAATAAAATGGACAACCTGGAAGAAATGGACAAATTCTTAGAAAGGTATAACCTTCCAAGACTGAACCAGGAAGAAACAGAAAATTTGAACAGACCAATCACAAGTAATGAAATTGAAACTGTGATTAAAAATCTTCCAACAGACAAAAGTCCAGGACCAGAAGCCTTCACAGGTGAATTCTATCAAACATTTAGAGAAGAGCTAACACCCACCCTTCTCAAACTCTTCCAAAAAACTGCAGAGGAAGGAACACTCCCAAACTCATTCTATGAGGCCACCATCACCCTGATACCAAAACCAGACAAAGATACTACAAAAAAAGAAAATTACAGACCAATATCACTGATGAATATAGATGCAAAAATCCTCAACAAAATACTAGCAAACAGAATGCAACAACACATTAAAAGGATCACACACCATGACCAAGCAGGATTTATCCCAGGGATGCAAGAGTTCTTCAATATATGCAAATCAATCAATGTGATACACCATATTAACAAATTGAAGAATAAAAACCATATGATCATCTCAATCAATGCAGAAAAAGCTTTTGACAATATTCAACACTCATTTATGACAAAAACTCTCCAGAAAGTGGGTATAGAGGGAACCTACCTCAACATAATAAAGGCCATATACAACAAACCCACAGCAAACATCATTCTCAATGGTGAAAAACTGAAAGCATTTCCTCTAAGCTCAGGAACAAGACAAGGTTATCTAATCTCACCAATAGTATTCAACATAGTTTTGGAAGTCCTAGCCATGGCGATCAGAGAAGAAAAAGAAATAAAAGGAATACAAATAGGAAAAGAAGAAGTAAAGTTGTCACTGTTTGTAGATGACATGATACTATACGTAGAGAATCCTAAAGATGCCACCAGAAAACTACTAGAGCTAATCAATGAATTTGGTAAAATTAATGCAAAGAAATCTCTTGCATTCCTATACACTAACAATGAAAGATCAGAAAGAGAAATTAAGGAAACAATCCCATTTACCACTGCAACAAAAAAAATAAAATACCTAGGAATAAACCTACCTAAGGAGGTAAAAGACCTGTACTCAGAAAAGTATAAGACACTGATGAAAGAAATCAAAGATGACACAAACAGATGGAGAGATATACCATGTTCTTGGATTGGAAGAATCAATATTGTGAAAATGACTATACTACCCAAAGCAATCTACAGATTCAATGCAATTCCTATCAAATTACCAATGGCATTTTTTACAGAACTAGAACAAAAAATCTTAAAATTTGTATGGAGACACAAAAGACCCCGAATAGCCAAAGCAATCTTGAGAAAGAAAAATGGAGCTGGAGGAATCAGGCTCCCCGACTTCAAACTATACTACAAAGCTAGAGTAATCAAGACAGTATGGTCCTGGCACAAAAACAGAAATATAGATCAATGGAACAGGATAGAAAGCACAGAGATAAACCTATGCACCTATGGTCAACTAACCTATTTCAAAGGAGGCAAGGATATACAATGGAGAAAAGACAGTCTCTTCAATAAGTGGTGCTGGGAAAACTGGACAGCTACATGTAAAAAATGAAATTAGAACACTCCTTAACACCATACACAAAAATAAACTCAAAATGGATTAGAGAGCTAAATGTAAGACTGGACACTATAAAACTCTTAGAGGAAAACATAGGAAGAACACTCTTTGACATAAATCACAGCAAGATCTTTTTTGATCTACCTCCTATAGTAATTGAAAGAAAAACAAAAATAAACAAATGGGATCTAATGAAACTTAAAAGCTTTTGAACAGCAAGGGAAACCATAAACAAGACGAAAAGACAACCCTGAGAATGGGAGAAATTATTTGCAAACAAATCAGCAGACAAAGTATTATTCTCCAAAATATATAAACAGCTCATGCAGCTCAATATTAAAAAAACAAATAACCCAATCTAAAAATGGGCAGAAGAGCTAAATAGACATTTCTCCAAAGAAGACACACAGATGGCCAAGAAGCACATGAAAAGCTGCTCAACATCACTAATTATTAGAGAAACGTAAATCAAAACTACAATGAGGTATCACCTCACACTGGTTAGAATGTGCATCATCAGAAAATGTACAAACAACAAATGCTGGAGAGGGTGTAGGGTAAAGGGAACGCTCTTGCACTGTTGGTGGGAATGTAAATTGATACAGCCACTATGGAGAACAGTATGGAGGTTTCTTAAAAAACTAAAAATAGAATTACCATATGACCCAGCAATCCTACTACTGGGCATATACCCAGAGAAAACCATAATTTAAAAAGACACATGCACCCCAATGTTCATTGCAGCACTATTTACAATAGCCAGGACATGGAAGCAACCTAAATGTCCATCGACAGATGAATGGATAAAGAAGATGTGGTACATATGTACAATGGAATATTACTCGGCCAGAAAAAGGAATGAAACTGAGTCATTTGTAGAGATGTGGATGGATCTAGAGACTGTCATACAGAGTGAAGTAAGTCATAAAGAGAAAAACAAATATCGTATATTAATGCATATATGTGGAACCTAGAAAAATGGGACAGATGAACCAGTTTGCAGGGCAGAAATAGAGACACAGATGTAGGGAACAAATGTATGGACACCAAGGGGGGAAAGTGGCAGGGTGCGGTGGTGGGATGAATTGGGAGATTGGAATTGACATAGATACACTAATATGTATAAAATGGATAACTAATAAGGACCTGCTGCATGAAAAAACAGATAAAATTGTTTAAAAAACTTATAAGGGAAAAGAATATGAGAAAGAATATACATATATATATAACTGAATCACTTTGCCGTACACCTATAACTAACACAATGTTGTGAATCAACTATACTTCAATAAATAAGTAAATAAATAAATAAATAGATAAAGTACAAACTTTGAGTTATAAGAGGAATACATTCTGAGGATCTAATGTTCAGCAAGGGAACTACAGTTTGTTATGCTGTATTGTATACTTGAAAGCTGCTAACAGTGTAGATCTTAACTGTTCTCACCACACACACAGACAAAAAGTGATAACTAAGATAACGGATGTGTTAATTGACTTGATTATGGTAATCATTTTACAATGTACATATATATCAAATCATCATCTTATGCACCTTAAATATATGAAATTTTATTTGTCAATTATGCCTCAATAAATCTGGAAAAGAAAAAAGAACCCCACACTGCAGAGTCATCTCAAGTGAGATGCATTTGAATGAGAAGCTAATGCATGAAGCAAGAACTGAGAGTAGAAAGAAGATGGGTCGAGAGGACAGGAGGGGGAAGCAATCAAAAATAGAGGTAAGAATGGGCTGGGGTGAAGTTTTGGGTTCTTTCTGACTTCAGTTTCACTGCAAGGAGGCAAGAAGAGGTTGGTGTGTGTAAGGTGGCAAGGCTGAGGGAAAAATGTGGAGAAGGGAAAGAGAAAGCCTAAGAATGGTAATAATGATTTGGGGAACTGGATATGACAAAACACTTCTTTGGAAAGTTGGATTCCTTTCTACCTTCTTTTGATTCATCACACTGATTCTGCCCTTTAAAAGAACTGAAATTGGGACTTCCCTGGTGGCGCAGTGGTTAAGAATCACCTGTCAATGCATGGAACACGGGTTCAAGCCCTGGTCCAGGAAGATCCCACATGACGCAGAACAACTAAGCCCGTGCACCACAACTACTGAGCCTGTGCTCTAGAGCCCACGTGCCACAACTACTGAAGCCCGTGCACCTAGAGCCCGTGCTCCACAACAAGAGAAGCCACCACTGTGAGAAGCCCGCGCAATACAACGAAGACCCAATGCAGCCAAAAATAAATAAATAAATTTAGTTTATAAAAATTTTTTAAATAAAAGAACTGAAACTCACCACAACTGATTATTGATTATTAATAAGGATATCATAGAGACAGCTCATAGAAAATAAGTGTACTGCCTAAAAGGTCTTCCATTGGCTTTCCGGAGCAGCTAGCCCCAACCAAAGACAATTATTAATATGTTGCTTAGCTTGTATCTTTCCAAAAGTGATAGAAAGTCCAACAGTTATAAGCTCAATATTTACAGCAATATAAACCCTACTAAATAAGTTTTATACCTTAACATAATGATATAGCTTAACTCCTGTAAAATTAACGTACAGAAAAACTTTACTTTTAAGTCAATCAAAAAGCCATTTCTATATACTGCATAGAATTACAAACTCCTATTATCTTTGATCTGAAGAGAACTCAGAAATAACCAGATCAAATCTCTCTTTGTGCTTTATTTTTTATTTATGATAAAATGAAGTGCTTCTTTAAAAAAAAAAGAACTTATATGTGGGCTGTGGTTGGAATATTTGAGGAATGTTCTATACTTTTATTAACATCTATGGCTTAAAATAGGATTTTGTGTTTGGGACATAATAAAGAATAAATAAAAGTTCTTTGGAAGAGGATTTGAATGTGTTTTTCATATTTACTCCGGTAGAATGTTGCCATTAATAACCTTCAAACCTCTTCTCTCTCCAAGGAGAGAGGCACTGTGTCCGTAGCTGTTACTGAGCATCCTGTTTACAGCTGATCTCCTTATAAACCTGGAGGTATTGTACTTGCCACATCACAGCGGCAGACACGTGTGCTTGCACTAACATCCTGTGTAGATTTAAGTTTCCAACATTACCACACTGTGTTCTATGAATAAGTGGGAGAATTCTCTCACAGGAGTTCAAACAATTGGCCATCACACCTTTTTGAAGTGCATCAAAATCTTTTTGTTTTTCAAAGACTTTCCCAATAAAGGAACAATAGAAACTAGAGTTTTCACACAATCATTTTGGCTGTTAGAAGTGAACAAACACAATAGTTGTTTTGTCATAAATTAACATTTATGTCATTTAAGAGCCTTTGGTGGAGATTTGAAGAAAATGAAAAAAAAAAATAGAGGGGCAATGATCTAATTTTATTGTTCTTCATTTTCTTCAAGACAAATTGCAGAAATCCCGCTGTTCATTTAGGGGGAGAACAAGAGAAAAGTAGATGAATATCTCTTTGAAAATGTTTTTCTAGTACAAATTTCAGAAATATCTCCAAACACTATCTTATAGAGGCACAGACTTTCTCAGATTCCCTACACTGACTTAAATGTTAGGATCCGTTATTCCCAAAGCATGCTTTTGGCATACAAAAAAAGCAATTAACTCCTTCAGTAAATTACAACCTAATTCTTATAGAAAAGAGTTTTTGGGCTTCATAAGTCTGGAGACTAAGTGAGGTTGTGATGCAACTCCGCTTAGAAGTGTTATGGAACATATTCCCCTAGTCTGAACAAAGCCCGGTTGCAATGCCTTCCCGCTCAACACTGGTCCTAGATAAAAGAAGCCACCAACCTGCAATGAGAGGAAATAAGTCATCATTACTCTGTCTAAAATTAAAGTACCTATTCCTGCTTTACAGTTTATCAGATGTTTGGTCCGGAAGCTGATTGTTTTAAAAGTCTGTCTAAACATAGTATATTTCCTAAAGGAATGTTAGCAAACTAAACACTTGCTTCAAGTTACAACTTCATAATTTTATTAACATAGCTAAGAGAAATGAGTGAACAGACATGATGCTAGTCAGTATACGTATATCCCAGGAAAGCAAAACTCATGCCAGAATATAATTTATGCTTTTTACTGTAAATTATTAATTATCAGCTACAACAAAGATTTACCTACTGCTAAATTTTTGGAATTGAAAAACATTAACCTTCCAATTGTGCACATAAAGTCATTAACTGCCCTTTTTTCTAGTTCCTGATGAAATTATTTATATAGCAGTGAACAAGAACAAATGAATTTGATCAAGCAAATAAATATCAGAGCCCTGTCCCCTATCACTTCTTACACATACTTGTGGTTTGGTTTTCTACTGAAGAACAACTTTTAGTGATGGAAACTTGTGTAAGCCACGGTGTTTATTTTTTCAAGATTGTTTTTATGCTGTAAATTGAAAAGAAATCCATTTTTCTGGATTGAAGTTTTTGCCTTTGCACTAATTTTTTTTTTAAGTTCCCCATACTTTCTGCCTCTTCCTGAATAAAGAATAATTATTCTGCTGAAATTTATATTCAGCACATGAGTAAAACATCTTTTGAAGAAGCTCAAAATAACAAAGGAAATACTGAAGGGGTAATGGCTCTGACTCCTACAGTTATTTAGACTTATGAAGCAAATTAAATAGATCGATGTGTGTGGTAAGGGATCTTAAGATATTTTTAATGAAACAGAGATTAGCTGATCCAGCAGGTAAACCCACCATTCTGGAGAGTGTTTTGGTAAACTGGAGAAGGATTTTAATAATGTAGGTCAGTAAAGCATCATTTAGTTCTTTGGAGTTACTTTAAGTAACTGATTTTTCCAAAACATCAATTGTGCAATGCCACTGAGTCATTTAGGAAATTATGAGCCTGAATCCTATAAGATGCCACCAGGTCCAATAAATATTATGCTTTTCTTCTTCATCTCTTTCAACACATCTGCACGTCTTCTTGGTTTGAAGGTCATCCAGCTGACATATGAGTAAGCATTGCTAATCCTATAATAATTGATTGATTTGTTTTGATTTTAGTTTTCTTATAATTGATTTTAGTTTTCTTCTTTTCACTTAATAATCCATGCAGAATTTTGGTCTTTTGTTTATTCTGGTTTACTATATGATCTGATGAGACAATGCTCATACAACTTACAATTTGAGTGTTGCCTTTCATTCAATTAGCCTAGCTGTTAAAATAAGCTACAAGAGTCACTGTAGTCAGAAGACTATCTTTTTCTTAGAAAGGTATTAAATAGTTTATGGTATGACCTTTGAAGTGTCATTAATAGTTGGCAAGAACAATATAAATGATATCATATACATTTTTTTTTTTTTAAGAAATTCACGTTCTTTTATTTATTTATTTATGACTGTGTTGGGTCTTCGTTTCTGTACGAGGGCTTTCTCTAGTTGTGGCAAGTGGGGACCACTCTTCATCGCGGTGCGCCGGCCTCTCACCATCGCGGCCTCTCTTGTTGCGGAGCACAGACTCCAGACGCGCAGGCTCAGTAATTGTGGCTCACGGGCCCAGTTGCTCCGTGGCATGTGGGATCTTCCCAGACCAGGGCTCGAACCCGTGTCCCCTGCATTGGCAGGCAGATTCTCAACCACTGCGCCACCAGGGAAGCCCTACATTTTTAAATGTTTAAAATTTATTAGGACTAAGGTTTTACTGTGAAGAACCCAAAATGTTAGACAAAAAAGAATAAAATATCTATAGAAATGTTAACGTATAATTTTTAATCTATTTTTTATTGAAGTAGAGTTGATTTACACATAATTCTTAAACCACTTGGAAAATTCATGTGAGTAGTCTATGTCTGAACTCTTTTTTTTTTTAATTAACTAGATTTAAGTTGAGTTATAAACAACTAACTGTTTTTTGAGCTAAAAAAACAGCTCAGGAAGCTCAGTTTTAATATGCTTTGTTTTCTTTGATTCATTAATCATAATGTTGGTATTTGATACTAGGCTCTAAGGCCTTCATCTAGACTTCAGAAATATTACTAATAGGCAAAAAGCTCATTCTTACACATGCCAGTAGGTCATCAATGCAGAAAGCAATTATTAAATACCTGTTGTATGTGCTGCACGAATGCCTTGGAAATTGGGTACAAAGGAAGTAAAAGACACTGCTCTGTCTTGGAAGAATTTCTAAACTTTTTGGCATAAAAGAATGAGTGGCTTTCATTGCCTCTTCTTCCTCTGACGATTTCTTAAATGCAGCTCACATTTTCTTCTCTTTTGCTCCGTACCTTCCACAGGTATCAGTAACTTTTCCCAGCAAGTCTAAGACCCAGGGCTCCAACATACCACACATAAGGTAATGTGTCCAAAATCTTTATTTTTTGTACCCCAAATTTATTCAAGCTTCAGGGTTGTGTTTCCCTTTGCCTTCTGAATAAATCCATGTTTGTGTCCCACAAGCTCTTGAAGAGATGCAAGTTGATGTATCCTCTCTACACATGCCAACCTGTTTCTTCTACTTGGCTTAAGTCTGTTAGTGGCTCACAAAACCAGGAAATCTGGAGTCCTTCTCACTCATATCACATGACTAAGATGTATCTAGTCTCCCTCCCTTCCTATTTTGAGTTCCAGGGACCTATGGCAGATTTCATCAACTTGCATTTAAATGACTGGGGTAGCCTAGCTGGTTTCCCTGCCTCTAGTATCTCCCTTCTTCCTCTTACCTAAACACAGCATCTGAGTTATTTTTCTAAAATTCAGATATGATCAATCATGTAACTCCCATGATTAAAAGCCTTTTATGGCTCCCATGTGCCGCATAACAAAATTTCAAAATCTTTATCTTGTTATAAAGCCTCTCTCTTGCTTAGCAACAGTTTGTACTTCCAACCACTTCCCTGTTTTCTCTTTTCCCACAGCTATACACATTTTCTGCTACAGTATCTCAATTTTTGTAGCACATTAGAATTATCTGTGGAGCTTTATAAAATGCAAATTGCAGGACTCCTGAACCAAAATCTTTTTAGCAGAGCTTGGGAATCATTCATGCTCACTATTAATCTGTCCTGGAATACTCTCTTGGGGGTTAACCCCTACCCTTCTTGTTCTTTTAGCAAAATTTCCACTTATCCTTTAAGATCTTGCTCCAGTAATTTTTATTCAATATCTTTCCTGTCCACCACACAGAAAAGAAGTCACTCCTTAGTCATTGTGCCCATGAGACTTTAAATATTATTCAAGTACATAGATTTATAAATTATTTGTGTTAAAACTATATCCCTCATCTCCCTTCCTGTTTTATGATTCCCCACAGTATTTATCATCTGACATATTATGTATTTTACTTATTTATTTCTTTATGTCTGTTTCCACCCTGTAGTGTGTATGCTCCGTTGCACAGATATTTTTCCAATTCTCTAATAAAAGAAAAATATCAAACAAAAAAATTGTTTTTTTTTAATTGAGGTACAGTTGATTTATAATATTATATTAGTTTCAGGTGTACAACATGGTGGTTTAAAATTCCCTGTGCTGTACACTGTATCCTTGTAGCTTATTTATTTTATACATAGTAGTTTGTACCTCTTATACAAAAACCAAAAAGTCTAAAGAATTGTACAATGAACCCTCTTCTACTCATCACTTAGAGTTGATGATTGTTAACATACTTTATTTGCTTTACCTATCTGGAAAAAGATGTAAATAAGTACTTAAAATTTTTATAAAATAAATACAGATAGTACCCTCTAATTATAGGCAATTATCTCACAAATATACCACTTGATCACAAAGGAGAACTCATGAAAGATTTTAAAAGGATGAATTTGAAAAAATTCCTGAATTGTGTGATAGCAAGTTGTATACATCCTGACACTTCTCTTCTAAATATGTCAGCAAGCATATCTTAAGCATAAAGTAGTTTATATAACCACAGTAATTATCACACCCAGAAAATTAATAATAATCCCTTCATATTGGCTAATATCTAATCCATTATAAAATTTCCTTGATTTTTAGTAGTTAGGATTTCTGTTTTTTTTTTAACTTTTTATTTTATATTGGAGTATAGTTGATTAACAATGTTGTGTTAGTTGCAGGTGTACAGCAAAGTGATTCAGTTATACATATACATGTATCTATTCTTTTCCCGATTAGGTTATTACAGAATATTGAGCAGGATTTCTGTATGTTTTCTTCACTGCTGTATCCCCAACAGCCCAAATAATGACTGGCATATAGTAAACCCTTAATTAATAATTTTTAAATGGATAAATTTGTATCCCTGATTAAACTGAGGTTTTTGAAGGCAGAAGCTTTGTATTATTCACCTTTTTTCATCCTAAGTCCCTAACATGGTACCTGGAGCATGGTTGGAGCTTCATTAAGTGTTTGTACAATTTAATTGAAAAGAAGGGCACATCGCATAAATTATAGCTTTGAGACTTGAAGTGACATAGAATTAAGGCACAATCAGAGAGAAAATAATTCAGGAAAAACAAAGAAAGCTAATGTGTTTGAAAAGGAGAGTTTGGATCCAAGTCTTAAAGGAAATGGTATCTCTCAGCATGGCACAGAAGAAATCTCTTTTCCGCACATACAGATAATTTTTTCTGACCTTAGGGAGTTGTCTCACAAACATAAGATCTTGATCACAAAGGAAAACCTGTGAGAGATAAAGAAGGCTCAATTTCTGTCACCACTGTTGAAGAAATCTACTCAAGACTATGCCATAAAATGAAGAAATAACTACCATCTTCAGTAGATGAGAGATGGCAACACTTTCAGAATATTTTGTATCAGACCATAAAGCATAACATGAAATTAAAATATACTGTCAATTTTTGGTTTTGTTTCCTTAATGGATTTCTTCATAATATTCAGTTACATGTTTGCTTTTCTGTCTGCTATTATAGACTTTGCCCTGAACTCGGAGGCAAGAAATCTAGGCTCTAGCTCTGGTCCTGTCTGCAGAAAGCTGAATAACCTTCTGTCACCACTGTTCTGGGTCTTGTTTTCTTCTTCTTTAAAATAAAGAAGCTTAGACTCCCCCGGCAGTCCAGTGGTTAGGACTCTGCGCTTCCACTGCAGGGGGTGCAGGTTCGATCCCTGGTCGGGGAAATAAGATCCCGCATGCTGCACAGCACGGCCAAAAAACTTACATAAATAAAAATAAAATAAAATAGGGACTTCCCTGGGCTTCCCTGGTGGCACAGTGGTTGAGAGTCTGCCTGCCAATGCAGGGGACACAGGTTCGAGCCCTGGTCTCGGGGGAGCCCACATGCTGCAGAGCAACTAGGCCCGTGAGCCACAATTACTGAGCCTGCACGTCTGGAGCCCGTGCTCCGCAACAAGAGAGGCCGCGATAGTGAGAGGCCCGCGCACCGCGATGAAGGGTGGCCCCCACTTGCCGCAACTAGAGAAAGCCCTCACACAGAAACGAAGACCCAACACAGCCACAGATAAATAAATACATAAAATTTTTTTTAAAAAGCAACAACATTTAAAAAAAAAAAAAAAAATAAGGACTTCCCTGGTGGTGCAGTGGTTAAGAATCCGCCTGCCAATGCAGGGGACACGGGTTCGAGCCCTGGTCCGGGAAGATCCCACATGCCGCAGGGCAACTAAGCCCTTGTGCCACAACTACTGAAGCCCTCGCGCCTAGATCCCGTGCTCCACAACAAGAGAAGCCACCGCAGTGAGAAGCCTGCGCACCGCAACAAAGAGTAGCCCCCGCTAGTCGCAACTAGAGAAAGCCTGCGTGCAGCAACGAAGAACCAAGGCAGCCATAAATAAATAAATAAATAAATTTTTTTAAAAATTAATAAATTAAATTAAGAAGCTAAATTAGAATGAGTAGTTTATAACTGTTCGAAGTAGAACTCTTTTTATACTTTGTTTGTGATTCATATTGTCAAAATTCAAACATAAAGATATAGTGAAAAGTCTCACCCCATCCTGACCCTCAACAATTGATTCCCTACCCTGACAAACACTAAGGTTCCAGGTTCGTGTATGTCTTTTTCAAAATATTCTAAGTATAAATACGAAATGTATTTATGAGACAAGAATATGGATATATATTATATGAAATAAATATAAATATATGTGCATATTTTTTAATGAAATGGTGCATATATTGTTCACACTATTCTGAGCCCTGCATTTAACACTTACTGATATATCCTGGAAATCCTGTCAGTATGTAGATTATCCTACTTCTTTTCACAGCTGCATGATAGTTTGTTGTATGGATGTACTATCACTTATTTAACCAGCCCCCTATTGGTAGACATTTAAGTTGTTTCAATTTTTTATAATTACAGAAAATACTTCAATAAATAAATTTGTATATAAATCACTTACACAAGTGTATTTGGTAGGAAGAGCCCCAGAAGTGAAATAGCTGGATCAAGAATATGTGCATTTGTAAATTTTTATAGATGTCACCAAATAGAAGCCCTGCCAATTTACATTCTCAGTAGCAATGTATAAGAAAGTACAAGAAAAAAAAAAAAAGAAAGTACAAGAGCTATGTTTCCTCATACTTATGTCCATAGAGTATATCACGAAATATTCCATATTTGAAATTTGGTAATAAAACAATGACATCCCAGTGTCATGTTAATTTTCATTTCATTTATAATAAGTGAGCTGAGTCTCTACACACACATGCATATGAAATTTTTGTTTTCTTTTATAAGCCATGTGTTCCTATCCTTTGAGTATGTTTCTGTCAGGATGCTGTTAGCTTTCAAATTATTTTATTATAGGTGCTTTTTATATATTAAGAAAAATTAAAACTCTGGGTTTCAAATTTTTTTCTTTCCCTAACCGCCCCACTATGTAATATGATTTAGATGTATCATAAAAATTTCCCAAAATCCAATCTGAGATGTATTCCTTTGACTAAAGATTACTTCATCTTTCAAAATGGAAATCTTTGGAAAATGACATACATTATCAAATAATCAACAATTTACAGATCTACTTTATACAAATGCTTTGAAGATTAAATTTATTGGACTCTTTCCATGGATTTTCTGGTTACTGGGGTCTTAAGAAAGAAAAATTAAAACCATATTGAGTGAAAGGGATTGGGAAAGGGAAGACTGAAGACAGGAGACTTTTCTTATCCTACATATTTGCTCATAGCTGTCATTCTTTTTAGCCCTATTGGCCAAGTACTGTATTGATGTAAGGTCCAGAGCATGTTGTTTAACCCTCAAAACCCTCTAAAACCAACAGATAGTTTTATTTAAGTTAACAAATATTTATTAAATCCCTACTGTGTGTCAATAGGTGCACTTTTCCTAGGTGCTTCGGATACAGCAGTGAAGCAAACAGATAAAACTCCCTGCCCGATTTAAGCTTATCTTCTACCAGGAGAAGTTAAGTAATAAACAGTAATCATAATAAGTAAACAAATTATATAGTTTTTTTTAGAGTGATGGTTACTATGGGAAAATAGAGCAGCTTAAGGGGAGGATTAAGAGTGCCAGAGGTGAGGCAGGTTGCAATTTTAAATGAGATAATCAGGGTAAGCCACACTGAGTCTGTAATACAACAAACCTCAAAGCTTTAAGGGTAAAGGTTGTTGGCCATGAGAATATCTGAAGAAAAGACTATTCTTAGTGAAGTGAACAACCAGTGCCAAGGCACTAGATGGGGGACATGTTTGGCATGTTCAAGTAGAACAGAGAGGCTAGTGTGGGTTTGGGACTGGGGGAAGACCACAGGAAATAGGAAGAAATGATCAGATATACTTTGAAAGCAGAGCCAATAGGATTGGCTGATGGATTAGATGTGGGATATGAGAGAAAGAGCAAGAAAAAGGTTGACTCCAAAAATGTAGGCCTGGAATCATCATCAAGTGATAGGGGGAAGACTGCAGGTAGAGGAGCTTAAGGAGAGAAGACCAGAAGTTCCATTTTGGACATGTGAAGTTTGAGATCCCCATTAGCCACCCAAATGGAGGTTTTCAGTAGGCAATTTGGTATGCAAGTCTAAAGTTCAGAAGAGAGATCTGGGCTAAAGACATAAACTTGGGAGACTTATGGCATATACATAGAGTCTAAATCCACAAGACTGGTTGAGATCACTAAGGGAGGGAATGCATATGGAGAAGAAGAAAAAGAACTAAACTCTGTGGCACTTCGACATTGAAAGTTCAGGCAGAAAAGGACAAACCAGTAAGAGGAAACCAAGAAGCAGCAACCAGTGGCATGGGAGGAAAACCAGGATAGCATGTTGTCCTCCAAGCCAAGAGAAAAAAGTGTATCGAGAAGGAAGGAGGCCTTAACTCTGCCCAATGCAGCTGACATGTTAAGTAAAATGTGTCCCGAGCACTGACCATACATGCATTTAGCAGCATGAATGTTACTGGTGACCAGAGCAAGGATAGATGGCATGATGGGGGCAAAATCTTGATGGGAAGGAGTTTAGGAGGTAGAAACAGACAGTGAGCAACAAAAACTATTTCAAAGAAACAGATACAAGTATTACATCTGTTTTACAAAGGCCCAAAGAGGGTTGTACTTGCCCAAGTGCACATACCAGTATCCAGTACAGCTGGGACCTAAAACCAGGTTTGCTTGAATTCAGAATCTATCCTATACAGTCTGGGATCTGCCCTGTTCACAGATACAATAATTTAGTGAAGGGAGAAACATGAACTAAAAATAACCATTGATCTCTCATCTTCTGTGTTTTTCTACCAAGAATTCAGACTAGTGTTCTTACGGTCTTCCACAGCATAAAATCCCCTCTCACTTTCTAGTGCCATCCTCTGTGTGGTCTTGTTGTTACCTCACTTGTGTAAGCATTATCCTCACTCATCTGACACTCTTCTCTTAGAAAAACAAAAAAACACTTCTCTTGTTTACCTCTATGTCCAATTATCACATTCAACTCTTTCCAGATCTCTGTATCTCTATGTTATTTCCCATTTACCTAGGAATCAATGTCCTTCAGTCCATTTAATCTCCCAGTAGATTCTGTCTGTAAGATCTATAATAAATCCACTACTGATTCTGGCTGAGAGGTTAACATGCCTCATATAGTCAGAAAATAGAGTGAAGAATCTTTGTGTTCAGGTATTGGTATATGGTTGAGGGTGGAGGAAGTGGCAGACGAGGAACAAACAAAGCTGGAGATAAAACTCCAGAGTAACCTAGATTTCTAGTAACATCCCCAGCAGTGTTGGCAGAGAACGAACCCAAGGGTGGAAAAAAGCAATATGGTCCACAGCATGACAAAGAGAGGAATTGGAAAATAGAGTTTCATACCAAAAAGCTGGCAGAACACAGGAAGTGGGGGAGGGAGGGAGTCATAACCATAGACTTGGGCCAGTCAGATGGCAGGGAAGATAGTGAGAATGAGCCCGGGAGCACAGACGACTTGGCATGAAGCGCCCTGCTCTTACTTCTCTCCTCATGGCCCGCCTTCAAGTGCCTTATTTGTTCTACTAAGTATTACCAAAACTCCTCCTTATACTGGAAATATTCATAGTCATAGTGACAAGCTCAGTATAAACAGAACCTCTATTTTACAATGCACTCTGTCCTGGGTCACTGGAAACACTGATTTCTTCACAGGTACTACTAACCTTTATGAATATGACAGTCCTAGTCATGATATACATCTTTGCAACAAGCTGGTCTGTTCGTGATGGATTTATATGTTTTTCAGCCTGTTTTTGCATACACTGATCTTTTCTATGTGTATTGCCAGCCTTATCTCAATGAAAGCCTATGACTCACGATCTGTGTCTCTGAGTCATGCTCTGAAGTTAGGTGAGTTAGCCTTAATTTGGTTCTTTCCACTTATCAGTGCAAGCCTTGCCTCCCGGAGAACTTTGTTTTGTTTTCCTTCCTAGCACTTGGAACTCCCTCAATTGGTAGTTGATAACTTCCACAAGTATGCATTTTACATGAAGGAGTGAAAGTTGGCTCAATGACAGGCAAGAAGAATAAAGCAAATTGGCACTGAATAGAAACTGTGTTGTGAAAGACGTTAATACTGAGGAAAGCAGAGATTTTGTAGATAAAGTTTCTTGTTTGCTTCATTGTAAACCAATTGACTTCACTCTCTAACTGTAGGTCACAAAGGAAGATGACAACCCTGGAGAACTTGATAGATATGGGAGGGGGAGATGAGAGGGAGACGGCTTGTCCATTCATGTATCCGAGATTAAATTATTGCACCAGAAAGGGAGGAGTGGATTAAATAAGAGAGTAACATGCAAGTACCAAGTGTTTCTATCATAGTCTGATGCCCCAGAAGAAAAATAGTCTGAACTTGTAACTTCATTTTATATCCTGACATTGTCTGTTATTTAAAAAGCCTTATGAACTAATAGCATCTGAGAACCTGAGAAATGTGCCTAGAACTGAACTATCTGGTCAGGAAACACATAGACAATGGTCTGAGTAATTCATTTATATGTTAGAACAGATCGGAGAACTTGTTTAATTGTCAAAGTGTTTAGAAGGAGAATCTTGAAAGTGTACCTAACATTTCTTTTCTTTTCGTTTTTGCTCTACAATTTAAACTTCACTAATTTACTGTGGTCATTTTTTCAGCAAAGAAATCTTAATTTTTTGCTAATTTTTCACATGGATTTTCAGACTTTTAAGTAAAGAATTCTTTACATCCTAGGAATTTTGCAGACTCATTCATAATAGTTTTAAACATGGTTAACACTTTATTACTCATTCTCAATGGGTAATACAAAATTAATTTTTATTTGATGTTGTAACATATTATGTTTCTTTTCCAAAAAACTCATCTACTTTTGGTCTATAACAAGATATTAATAAAATGAGAAGGCCAAGTGTTATTTAGCATCCAGGATAAAGCCAGTCTGTGGTTCCATACTTTTTATATATTACAGACATGACTAATTCAAAAGTAGATTGTTCTTGAATAGGTATACATTATGTTCCATTTTAACAAAAATAGATCTTTGTTCCTTCTTCCCTTTACTTTTCCTCTGAAAAATATTCATGGAGTCTCAGCTATTGTCCAGGTGCTGTGATAGTATGTCATAGATAGAGCTGTAAACAAGCAAAACAGACATATTTCTTGCTCTCATGGACCTTACATCTAGGGAGATGGCCAGTTACTGAAGAAATCCTTATACAGTCCCAGTGGTCAGCACTATATAGACAAGTATAAGGAAATATATATTAATCTGTGCATCATGCTTTCCTGGGGAAAGGAACCAAATTACAAGAAGCAATAAGCTAGATGTAAAGGAGGAGATTTGGGAGGCAGGTACATTTCAGCCTGGAGCTTGGTATAGTGGTCAGGATCGGATCATGAACAAGCATGATTTTTCAATCTTTCCCCTGAACCCAAACCTGGAAATGCCACAAAGTTAAAAAGAATTTTGAGGGATCCCAGAATCTACATCAAAGACTGTGAAAAGTCCTTGGAGACCAGAAGGTGGGTCAGGTCCCACAGAACCTAGAGGAAATCTTTCTAGTTCTATACTTTCCTCTCTTCACCTTTCACTGGCCGGCTCAGTGCCTCCTCTGCCCTACTGGGTTCATGGGAGTGGACAGAAAACCTAAGTTCCAGTCAAGCACCTGCAACAGTTGGTAGTTCATCTGGGCACCACTGGCCCCAAGTTAGGGAGGAAGAATAGACTAACTGCCTAGTGCAGAAGGACTGAGTGGCTTTCCATCACCAAGCCCCTACTGGGTAACTACAAGGAGAGACAGCCCTCAGAAAAAAAGCAGTGTTTGGCGCAGGTTGAGGGTGGGCAGGTTACGAAATGCAATACCAGATGTTCTTCTCCTTTTGTGGTCACCCTCCAACACACATTATCTTTACCAAGAGGTGTATCAGCTCGGATCTGAGTTGTCATCTCTCCCTTCAGGTACACATCACCAGCAAGAAAGATGGCAGTTCCACTAATATGAGCACAAAGGAAAAAATAAACAGACATCTGAGGAGTACAAGTGCAAGCTCTATGAAAGAGTCAACCTATCCATGAGAAAGCAAAATTACTGGACCAGATTAAAATATACAAAATATCCCTATCAAGAATAAAGAGAGAATATTTTAAACATCAAACAGTTTAAAAGATCTCACTAAAGCTACTAAGCAGGAAAAAATTAATATTGAAATAAAGGACTTAATTTCTTAGGGAGATTGAGAAAAAATACCAAAAAATATTTCTGAAAAGTTTGCAAGTGACTCTTCTTATTAATGAGACTCTTAAACAAAATGAAACAGATATTTTTTCTATTTGATCATTGACTACATATTAAAAAGTTCCTCAAGCCTTTCTTTAGGACTCATTCTTTAGCAGAAAGAAAACAAACAGATGATTCTCGGCAAAAGAAAATTGTTTTTTCATAAACAATACAAATAATGTATAAATATATACTTACTAAATAAAGTTCAACACAGAAGTATGTAGAGGAAAAAGTGAAAGTCTCTCTTCAACATCACTCTCAACAGTTTACTTTTCTTTTTCTAACATAAATAGGATAATACCGTGTTATTCTGTAACTTGCTTTTTTTGTGTAAAATATATTTTAAATATATATAATATATATGTATTTCCATGTCAGTACTTATAACTCATCTCTTCTTTTTTAAATTGTCTTGATTTTCTACTTTATTTTAAAAGCGATTATATATGTTCACTATAAAAAAATCAAACAACACACAAATGTATATAGAGCAAAGTCAAAATCCCCTTTCATCTATCAACCCCTTATCCTTTTATCCATTTACATATACACATGAAAAATAATATGTATTTATATATATTATATTATTTATTTGTTTGTTTCCAGTGCTGTGAATTCAAACACTGAAAAGAGAAAAATATGCTTCCACTCAGATGCGTAATGAGAAAAGAATACATTGGTTTCCATTCCACACCAGTACATACATGTAAGCTCTTCTGTTACAGTTTGGCTATGAATGGAATCAGGCTATATATATGACAGCCACAGTTTATTTGCTCACTGGATAATATTTCTTGGCAACCATCTCTGGTTAGCATGTGGAACTAAATTATTGTATTGATGAATGGGAATTCTAGGTTTTACCATTCCAGCCCAGATAGCGTCTAGATCTTTTAACAGAACTATTTGGAATGCTATTAGATTGAACCTAATTCTAAAGATAAAACCACATGTTTGCTATAATGATTTTTCTGTATAAAAAGTGATAATACACAAACATCTGTCTGGAACAAACAGTAGCAAACTATATACAGTATTTGAATTTTCCTTTCATTAAGCTTATGGAGTTTAGTAATATCACAGATGCATTCCATCCGCTGGGCAGCTCTTGGCCTTTCCAAAATTGTACTTGAAAAACTGGAATGAATTATGATGAAATATCAAGTAATTATTAGTCTAAATAATTTTCTACAAAAAATTGGAAAGGCATATTTAGGGGGGTTTTACAAACACAAAGGAAACAGATAGTTAGGGTAACTTTTTAATTTTAGTAATCACTGCAGTTCAGAAGTAGTCTTCTCATTTCTTCTTATTGTTTTCAGTGAAATAGTCCTGCTTTTCTTTTGTAGTTTATGTCTCCGGTTTAGTTTAACTAGGTTAATAATAACTTACTGGTTGGTAGTAAAAAAAAATACTATTTTTCTAAAATTTTTACTAGTAAACTCATGAAATTTTATAGAGTCACTGGAAAAATCTAGAGATATAAAATTATTTCCATTTGGTTCTTCAAACACAGGTCTGTATTCTTCTTTTTAATATTGGGCATTAGACAAGTTAACATTTTTATTAGACTTATTAAACTCATTTTAAAAAATCAAAAATTTTACAGAGAATCTCTTTCAATTACTATTTTTCTTCAGTTACTTTATATTTGAAGCTATGAGAACAAAGAGAAAAAAATGAAACAAAATATAAAATATGAAGACAGAGAAATAAAGAGTTTCATATGCAGTTCAGTGTGAATAGTAACCAGTAAAAGACAAGAAACACTGCTTCCAACTTACAAATGATTAAATAAACAGTAGTTAAATTAATCAAAGGTTCATGTTGCCATTATTCGAAACAAAATAATTATCCCTCCCTCTGGGTTCCAACTGGTTATTTTTGTGTAGTTTCTGCTGCTAAATCTGGATTCTTGTGGAGAAGGAATATCTTATTGCCTTTAGTCTCCCCACAGTAAGACACACAGGGCACCTTGTTAGTACTCAACACAGTACTTGAATTAATAAAGCAGGACATTTGTAGTTTTTTCTGAACATTATCTTCAAGTTGGGGCAAGAAAATGAACACAATTTTATTTTAAAATGTTTCTCCTTGGGGTAGTAAAAACATGTGTGATTCCTCTAATCTTTTCTGCATATCATGTCCAAGTTGACATAAATTCATTCTCATCCTGCCATTGGAGACACCAATGTCTCTGTTTTAGGATCTAAAAAAAAAAAAAAAAAACCCTGACAGTCGAACTCTAACTTGACTCCTTTATGTCAAGCATCAAGCTTGCCTTTGGAATATTGCATAATTATAGTAATAACCTACAAAAAAATCACTTTACATTTTATAAGACTTTATGGTATAAAGCATTTTCATGTATATTATTTTATTTAATCTTCATAACAACATTGTAGCATCATTGCTGTTAAACTATATGAAAATCTTGGAAATAAGGTAGAAGGTTGATTACATGTGCTTTCAATGCCACACTGGAGCATTGTTTAATAGATTCACCTAAGAATTATTGAAATCTCTAGAACAATGAACTTTTCCTTCACGTACTCTTTATTATCAATCAGAGTCCAAACTCTATAATGTCACATTTTACCTTGTGGATTTTGTCTGCTAGATATGCAAATAATTTATGTCTGGTTGAAATTATAACCAAAGGATATGGTTTTATTGCTCTTTAAGATGTTATCCAAGTTTGTATTTAACCGAGAAATCTAACATTTTTTTGTTCAGTGCATAGCAATGCTCAGTTCCTCAACTGCCTTTTGTAGCAGTTTACCATCCTGCTTCCTTAATTGAGGAAATAAATAAATCTTTGACATATATTTACTCTTTATTTGTATAATACCCATGTTCTTGAAAAAATATTCTTTGATATCATCACACTCATTCTCAATTAGCTTCCTTTATATCAATCATGAAGAAACACAGTGGAGCTATTTTATGCAAAAGTGAAATAGGGATACATTAAAATGGTCCAGCTATAATGATCATTTGAATCAGTGTGTCCAAATTATTAATTCTTAGAAGACAGCTATTCATAGGTCACAAAGTCCTATAAAAACCAAAAATGTAACTATCCAGCATTTGCCTATGGGAAACACACAAACAGTACCAGACTCTACTAAAATGAAAGTTGAGGGTGGAGTCAGGGAGACATGAATAATGCCAACCATACAGAGCCATCATTTCATTTTTCTCATACAAGTTTAAAATGAAACACACGTGATGTGTGGGTACTTCCAGATAAAGGCAAAGAAATGACTAACCATTTATGAAACAGAGACATAAACAAATTGCCATCAAATTAAAAGCAAAAGCCAGCTCTGGTGTGAACAAGGTCACTTCAAGAAGTACCTTTATTCTGTTTTTAGCTGTTGTCTTTTGCGCTAACTAGAGAAGTTGGTGTGTGTGTGTGTTTTATTTTTAAGACTCCATAAATTTCTTTTTATCAGTGAGGAAAACCAATCTAAGAAACCCTTCAGCAGAGTCCCCTTGCATCTCTTTGGCCAGAACTGGATTATATGTTAATTCCTAAAACAATATCTGCAATGGATTATCTTCTATCAATTGTGATTCAACATTTGGAGCTGGAGCTTGGAGCCACCACTCCTCAAGGATAGGACTGTGCAAAGGAAAGTAGATATCTAAACAAAATTAGAGTTCAACTTGAAAGGAGAAAAAAAGAGAATGGCTGTTGAGTAGGCATCCAATGGCCTCACCTTAAGATAGCCCTTATTCTTTTTATTTCAGCTGCCCAGCCACTGCTAAGTCACTCAAGGCTGGACCCTTCATCGAAGCTTAGATAATATGAGCTCCTCTCTAGGATCTTTGAACTCAGAACCAGAGAATGAAATTGCTTGATATTATAGATAGTGTCCATAAAAAAAAAAATCCAACTGGAAAGGTGAAGAGGGGGAGTCTTGGCAACAACTCATTGGTGGTTGTCCCTCAAATCCTCATGCAACTTTCCCCTTCCCATGGTTCAACAATATGACACAATAAATGCTTCTTTGTCAAAGCTAGTTTGCTTGAGGCTAATCCCACTTGAACCCAAAGAGGTCTTGAGTAATAAAGCAGTGCCTCTGGTGATCGTCTCTGCTCCTTTGTAGTACCCATTTCCCCTCTTCACTTAAAACAGTACCCTGTGGTGAGAGTTGATTTTCTCACTCCACTCTCAGCTCTGGGGATGGGCCCTGATTGCTCCTAGCTAATCAGTACTTCTCATTCCTTTGGCCATATTTCAGATTGGCTCAGAGAGAAGCCTATGACTCTTAGCTGATGTGAGTCAGATTCAGGACTTCTGCTCAACTTTGGGAGCAGAAAGATTTCCAGGGTCATGACTTGACCTCTGGTCAAGCCAGCCCTAAGCCAGCTCCACTGTCTTGGTTTGAATCTCAGTCCTTCACTGTGCTTCAGTTTCTGCATCTCTAAAATGGAGATATGCTACTATCTTCAAAGAGTCTTTGTGAGTATTAATGAATTAATTCATGCAAAACAATTACACCAGTGCCTGACACATGCTCAGTGTTCAACAAATGCTACTTATGACTATCATTAATCCCTAGATGGTCAGTGATTGAGTGAATAAATATTCTTTTTCACTTGAGCCAGTTTGTGTTGGAATTTCTGTCTCATGTAACAAAAAATCCTTAACTGTATAGATCACATAGAGAGAATGGGGGGCTATTCTCTTTTCTCCCATCTAAGGCTGCATACATATGTCCTCCATGTCATGCTACCCAGAGGAAGGGCATGGCTCACTAAGAAAGAGGCAGAATACATCCCCATGTAATAAATCCATCATGTCTTTCTACATGGAGCTGTAATCCCTCCTCTAGTAACTGTGCCAGAGCTCTGTGCAGCATACTGGACAGAAGTGCCTGGAGACCCTGTTAAAATACAAGTTACTGGGACCTACCCTCTGGGGTTTTGGATCAAACCATCTTTATTGGTTCTTCCTATTCCTTTATGTCTCCCCTAAAGCAAATATAAAATCAGTAAGACAAGTGTAACTGCTCTTATAGTCTATTGAGTGAGTAGAGGTCATGAAAGCTATTAAGATAGAGTAGGAAAATGATTGGTTAGAACAAATTATATGCTTGGATGCAGATGTCCCATAACAAAGCCAAAATCAATCTCTGTATATACACTAAAAGAAGAAAGTTATTAACTGTGTTGAATTAAGATTTATTTTCTGGCCCTTGCAAGTGATATTTATTTCCTTGCCAATTACTACAGAAGTATTATTTGCTAAAGTTATACAAACTATTGGGATATTTTAAGGGAGTGCTAGTGAGAGAAAGTTCTTAAAAACTCATAAAAATGAGTAGCAGCTCATAAATCATAGAAAAATGTACATAGAGTGTCTCAAACAGATTAATCTGAGATACTTTTGTTACTGAAATATCCTCATATTTTCTAATATCCCTTTAAGACATGTAAATTGAAAATCTTTTGACCCATCACAAAACTTTCAAAATAGCCAAAAGTGTCAGTTCATACAGATCACACTAAATTAATAAACATCTTCTAATAGTCTTCTCTCAGAACTTTTAAGTAGGAATTATTTTCAGTTTTACTTATTTATTTTTGAATTGTTAGAATACAAATAACCACTGAAATCAAACCAGTGTCTTTATTATCTTCTTTATTTGTTTTTGGTAATCTTAAGACTTAAAAATGTCCAGACAAATTCTTTTTAACTGAGTTTAAGGGAAAAGAAAGAAAGAAAAGGAAAAAGTTTTTTCCATGCTGAAACCTCAGGAGCCATGCTTTATCCCCACAGAAAATGTTAATGGCTTAGTAAAGTTACCCCAAATTTATGGGTCCATTTAAATATGGAATAAGGTTAAATGTAGTGGTACAAAAAGCACCACTAGACAAATAACAGAAAATGTATCTTGATGTTATGCCCAATATTTATTCACTCAGGTTGAGAGCTGCATAAAAGCAAAATAGAACCTTAAGGATAAGTTTGAATGATTAGGAAAATGGAAAACTAGATGTTGGCATTTTCCCATAATTCTCATTGCCATGTGTTGGTTTCTTCTATTCCTATGTAGAAGGGAGAATATCACACTCTATAAAGTTTCTTTTTCTTACTGAAACCAAAATAAAATTTCAAGCTATATGACAAAGGAATTCAGGGTTTGGGGGAGAGTTGGTTTGTTTTGGTTCATTCCTTCTATACGTGTATTGCAAAAACAACTTTAACCTAAGTGATGTTTTGAAATATTACCTACTTGTAGACTGTCTAAAATAAAAATCAATAGCTTTTTCATATTCCTGTAAAAAAACCTGTTAGAAAACTTAAATGAAATGAAAATAGATCTATTGACAGTAATTTCAAATCAATGTCACACACAACTTAGGAAAAGGTGAGGTTGAAGGTGGGGAAGGATCTAGAAAATGCAGGACTTTTCTTTAGGCACATAGAAGCCATGCTAGGTCCTAAGTGGGGCATGGCATGGTTTGTATTTTGAAAAGCCCCAATCTTGGCTGTTGTATAGAGAATAATTTATAGGAGCAAAAGTGGATGGCAAGCCAGCTGTAGTCTAGGAGTAGCGACGGAAATTGGATGTATGTTTGTAAAGTGCTTAGCACAGATTCTTGTACAGAGTAAGCACTAATTAAAATTATTAATCAAAATAACCCCATATTTCTATGTTTTATAATTTTCCTCTGAATCGCGTCTCTCCTACAATGTGAAATCCAGATATAAAAGTATATTTAAGATCTTCTGTTATTCAAGTTCTCTTTATTTTTCTCAATTCCCCCCAAAAGTCCTCTATTCCATGACTTGGCTATTAAGCAGAGAAAGTAGAAGCCATCATGCAATAAATCCTTCAGCTTTCAAACGCCAAATCTTCAAATTTGCCCTAAATCTGCATTGAGTCTTTCCTCCTGGTACTTGCTTAAGAGGCATTTCTTCTGCCCAAGGCTAATCATTACCTCAACTCTAGATTTTAGCCCATTCAGCCGTCTTTCTTTAGATGATCACTTCTCTGTCTGGTATCTTTTTTATTTACTGACTCCTTCTCACGGCACTTAAATGTCTTCTGCTTCTCCCATTTACAAAGAATTCCCAACTCTTTCCTCTCTTCACTTCAAGATTTCTGAAGTTTCAAATTTTGTGGTCTCCATTCCCTTACACTTGGGGTCTGCATTTCCTTACTCCCCCCTCTTTCTTCAACCTCATAGAATTAGATTTTTCCCTCCATTTCTTCACAGGAACATTTTTGCTACCAGAGAAAATAGGTTCTTTTCAGCGCTTCTTTCGTTTACCTTCCTGGAAGCCTCTAGCACTGTAGAGCAATCTTCTATTCTTGAAACGCTCTTTTATTCAATTCTATGAAATTGCTCTTTTCATTTCCTCAGGAGAACTCTGCCTGGTCCCACAGACTATGTTAGGTCCCCTGTTATATGCTTCTGGAAGAGGATTTAACATGGAAGTTTTCGCCAAATCCCTAAAAATATACCAATGTGAGGTGCCAAGATGGAAACTTTTAGAAAAAAAATCTCAAAATCGGTTTTGTGACTCTTCAGGCTCTCACTCATATTAAGAGAAAGAATTTTTGAAGATGACTTCTTGGGAATAGCTGGGCAGTGAGACCAGTGTCCATCAGTGGGAAGGTCTCTCTATCAATCTGAAACCTAGTGTGAGAGGCTTCAAGGAGACCTTTTAAAGGACTCACTATTTGTCACCTACAGTTACGTAGGCATAGAAGACTGGTGTCTTACATGCTGTCTAGAAAGTACAAAGGGGATAAGAGATGGTCTATATGCTAAGAGACGAGCTGAAGGAGAGGAGGCTGCTTTGGTGGCAGCCTGCACTCCCGGAATCTATAAAGACAAAGCCTGTGTAAAGGCCCTCAAGATCAGCTGTGAGACATGCACAACAGAAAACAGATGTGGAGTTGACTTAGGTCTTGTCTCACAAGGTCATCTAGAGGCAGAGGTGGGATAGAAGGCCTCAGCGGAGAGAAACTAAAGGAATCCTGACGTACTTAGGGTATGAGGAAGGTGTATGCAACCTGCAAGAGGAGAATATATCATCTCATGCAAGGAAATCACCAGTGAGAGGCCCTACTAAGAGCACACAAAAACATCCTCTATGGAGTCAGCTTTAGAGACGGGCCAGACCCAGAAACCAAGAAGTCAGGTTAGGATAGTCTCAGTCAAATCAAATCGGAATTTTTCTGTTACCCTGCCCTCTCCTTCCTTCCTCAGAAGAGTCAGAAACAAGAACGAGTAAAAGGGTAAGGAGTTGAATGACAAAGAGAAAAGAAAACAAAGATGCTGCTTCCCCTGCAGAGATTCTAAATGGGGGAAGGGAATAGCTCGTACATTGAATGGACTTGGAAACTTTGATTATTACAAGGGACAAGCACTCTGATTTGGAAAGTATTTGCAATTTAAAGTGACCATAAGGGCTTCCCTGGTGGCGCAGTGGTTGAGAGTCTGCCTGCCAATGCAGGGGTCATGGGTTCGATCCCTGGTCCGGGAAGATCCCACATGCCGCAGAGCAACTGAGCCCGTGCGCCACAACTGCTGAGCCTGCTCCCTAGAGCCCGCGAGCTGCAACTACTGAGCCCATGTGCCACACCTGCTGAGGCCCACGTGCCTAGAACCTGTGCTCTACAACAAGAGAAGCCAACGCAATGAGAAGCCCGTGCACCACAGCGAAGAGTGGCCCCTGCTAACCGCAGCTAGAGAAGGCCTGCGTGCAGCAGCAAAGACCCAACACAGCCAAAAATAAATAAATAAATAAATAAATAAATAAAATGAAAAATAAATAAATAAAGTGACCATAAGAGAAAAATGACACTACCAGTGTTTTCATAGGAACAGGAGAAGATCACTTTCCACCACATTAAAGGGATAATGGGAGACAACCTAAAGGTACATTGTCTGTACATGCATTTGTCCTGTGTGTTCAATGTGCCAATTACACTCCTAGAAACCTGGCACACAAGTTCAGATTTGTAAATTTCATCACAGTTATAAGTATTTATTTGATGTCTGCTTATCTCATGAGAGCTGTCTTGTAGCTCTATCCCTTGACCTAAGCATTCAGTGCATCATTCCTACATTAGTCTTCTAATTTCATACTATTTTCTAGACACGTCACGTCCCATATCCTCTCTCAAATTTTGCTCCTGCTATTGTTCCCATACTGATATCTCTACCTCTTCAAGTCACGAAGCTAAAAAATATAAATGTTACTTAGCTTTAAGTCTCTCTTAATCCTTCTTAACCCTTCTTTCTTTCTTGTTTCTTTCACTGTAAGAAACAATGACTTGTTTCTTACAGCTCCATGCCTTGGTGGCCATTGTCTTCTCTGAACTACTCTATATTCTCATTTTCACATTTCACATTTTCATGTGTTGACTTATCTTCCCAACAATATTATAAGGTCTTTTTGAATATAGATCAACTATTATATTATTTTCACAGTCTATTGCAGTTAAAAATATTATTCATTTCCTCAAAAAAATATTTTTAGAGTCTACTTTGGGTCAGGCTGTGTGGACTAATAAATATTTATGGACTTTGAAATGATGTCTGTATGACGTCTTGTACATAAGGTAGAATCAGTCAATTGTTTTTCAAATGTGCATTTTAAGAGGCACATTTTATTTAATTTAATTTTGTTTTATTTTATTTTATTCCTATGGAAAAGAAGCCCAAATAACATTGTGCTGCATTTAAATTCTGCAGACTTGATTGTTCACTAGTTTTACAGCTTCTGGGTCTGTACATTGATTGTACATTTTTCAGACTGCCGTTAGAAAACAATGTTCATTATTTGGAAAGTACCTGAAGCAAATTTTTTCTCTTCCCTTTCTAGACCCATTTCCTCATGATTTCTTCCTCTATTTTTTCTTCTCTTGCTGTTCTTTATCATAGTTAAAAGATTGTTATTTATAACCAACAACAGAAGTTTAAAATAAATAACATCAACAATAAATGTATACAAAAGAATGGTTTGAAGAAAATCTGCTAAAATGTTAACAGTAGTTGTGTGGATATAAATTGCAACTCTGAGCATATTGGGTTTTTTTCCTTCTTGTTTGTTTATTTTATTTATTTATTTATTTTTATTTTGGCTACGTTGGGTCTTCATTGCTGCGCGCGGGATTTCTCTAGTTGTGGTGAGCAGGCGCTACTCTTCGTCGCACTGCACAGGCTTCTCATTGTGGTGGCTTCTCTTGTTGCAGAGCATGGGCTCTAGGTTCACTGGCTTCAGTAGTTGTGGCGCATGGGCTTAGTTGTTCTGTAGCATGTGGGATCTTCCTGGACCAGGTATTGAACCTGTGTCCCCTGCATTGGCAGGCTGATTCTTAACCACTGCGCCACCAGGGAAGACCTGTTTGTTTATTTTTGATAAACGCTCCTTAATGAGTATGTATTCATGTAAAATAAAGATAATCTTTAGGGGTTAATTTTGTAAAATGTATCCTGTCCCCTTTCCTTTTACTGTATTCTAAATCTAAATATATCCCAGGCTTCCTTTTATTTTACTGTTATTGTATATGCACATAAGTATAAAGGGAACTGGGAAACATTACTTTAGGGGCATAGCTAACTGTATTCTTGGTATTTAAAAAGATTTTTCATGAAACTCTCCAGTAATGCTTTATCCCTTTGATAAGCAAAACACTGAGCTAAGCCAAACTGTTTTTTAATCAAACATGTTTAAGAGACAACCTGCTCACAGTGCTGATAACATCAAAAATGAATATTTCAGTTGCTTAAATTAATGCATTTAAAAATCCCTTTGGACATCTCAAAACGTATTTCTACCAGTGAAAATACAAAACTACTTTATCTGAGCCATGTTTATAGTTGTTTATTAAGTGTGGTGCACTGTATTATGCTTTCATCTCCATTTCAGAATCCAAGTAAACATTAAATTCTACATACTGTTAAATTAAAAGAACATAAAGCTAGCTGTGTTTCTTGAGAAAATCACAAAGTATTAACATAACATGAGTGATTATTATCTGATGCTCCTTTCCAATGTATTATTAAGTTACATTATTTTAATTGACTTTCAAAGTTTTCTTAGTAAAATTTCTAAAAGCTAGTTTTAGAATAATCACAATTTTTGTTATTTCTCTTACCTCTGAGCCATCTTTCTTTCTCTCTTTTTGTTTTGCTTTGTTTTTTTCTTTTCTGTTTTTTTTTTTTTTTTTTTGTCTGTGCTAAATTTCTATGTCTTTGAAGTCACTACCTGCTTTGAAGTTTAGCCTGGGAAAGCATTTTGTTTTGTAAGCCAAGAAATAATCTGGGAGAGAGAATCATAATTATATGTGATAGTGTGAAGGATTTTTCATTCTAGCATAAATACTTCATGCATGTAAATCTTACCACTCACAGTTTTTTTTGTTCTTTTTATCCCAGTATGAAGTATATACTACAATGCCTGCCTCCTTTCTCTAATGAAATTCTTCCCAGTGAGGAGAAAAACATACAATATATCGAAATTCTAAACACACACTAGAATTAAGAGCTGAAAATCAAAGTTATAGAAGTTTAAAACAAGTTGGGCTAATAAAACTGCAATGAAAACTATAAAGAAGTATTAATGAAATTGTTTAAAGGCATTCCTTGAAACATTCACGAAGTTTCATTTTCACTAATTACAGTAAAAGAGTAAGAAGATTATTAGTATAAGAGATGATCTTTAAAATTTTTAGTTTTCACCATTTCCTATAATGATCTAAATAATAATAATAGTAAGTCTAATTAACTAAAATGTTTAACTGCCTTACACTAATGCAAGTTATCTATGCATTTTAACATTCATTAATTCAACAAATATCTCCCAAATGCCTACTATATTTGAGGTTATTGAGCTAAACATTGGGGATACAGTAATGAACAAGATGCAGTCCCTACACTTAGTGAAGTTTCAGAAAGACAAGGAAACAGGTAATTTCAATATAATATAGTAAATGTTACAATGGTATTAAAGTTACATATAAAACTAGAATCTATCCTAGTTTTAAAGTTTTGAGCAAAATTTCCAGGAGAAAGTTAAAATCAAGTTAAGAACACCTCTCTGTGAAAAAAGCATTTACTTAGCAGTGAGCAATAACCCTATATGGAGACAATAATTATTTAGTCAAAAAATAGGTGAAATAATTAAAAGTAATGTATCCTTTACAGTAAGAAAAAAGAGAAGACTAAGAAAAAGATGACGTAAAAAGAAAATTAACAAACAAAGATGAAGAAGAAAGTAAGTATTTAAAATTGGGTGGTTAGGACTTCCCTGGTGGTGCAGTGGTTAAGAATCTGCCTTCCAATGCAGGGGACATGGGTACGATCCCTTCTCCAGGAAGACCCACATGTCACGGAGCAACTAAGCCCGGGCACCACAACTACTGAGCCTGCGCTCTAGAGCCCACAAGCCACAATTACTGAGCCTGCATGACACAACTACTGAAACCCACGTGCCTAGAGCCCCTGCTTAGCAACAAGAGAAGCCATAGCAATGAGAAGCCCAAGCAGATGCCCTTTCCTCACAACGACACCCACACTCTTCTTCTCCGAGTGTGTAACTTTCACTTCCACCCTAAATAAACTGCTTCTTTGTGTGCTCTCCCACACATACTGTGCTTCTAGTAAACTCTGTGCCTGCTTTACAAAAAAAAAAAAAAGCTCGAGCACTGCAACGAAGAGTAGCCCCTGCTCGTCACAACTAGAGAAAGACCATGCACAGCAATGAAGACCAAACACAGCCAAAATATACATTTATAAAAAATACATAAATAAATAAATGAAATTGGGTGGTTAAGTAAACTCCTCTTATTTCTTGTCTGAAAAATACCCCCCAAAACACAAAAAAGGACAAGAAACAGAAGCACAAATTCTCTCTTTCATATAAGTAGGAGACAGGAGACATCTGTAATCCCATCCACAATAGGTTATAAACTTAGAAAGCAGATAAAGAAATGGAATATGCCTTAGTAGCAGGGAGAGAGTTCAAAGCCAAGTGCTTAGGACAAAGAATCCTGATGTAATCCTGATGCAGTTTGTATTCAGATCCCCTCAAAGTCTCAGTAATTAGAGGTATCAGGTATTTCTAAAGGTAGGCATGTCAGGGATTTGAAGACAACAGAAATATCTATGAAACTTTAAAAAGAGCAATAAGACTCCATTTACCTCCTCTCTGTGCTATTAGGTAATTACCCCTTAGGCACACTGCAGGAAATGAATTTATTTATTTTTTCCCCCAAGAGAAATTGAATCTGAATTGTTTCAAGGTTGGAAAACAAAACCCAAAGCAATTTTGGAGTAAGATATTGGTAAGGTAAGATGGAATTTAGTAAAAATCTACATACTTTACTGTGAGCTAAACAGCTCTGGGACTTACCCCACCCCCAAATGCCAGCTGTCAGATTTACAACCTCAGAGAAGGATTCTGGAGAATTTTTCCCTGGAAACACTAAACACAGCCTACAAAAATCCCATAGGTCCATCAGTCCAAACGACAAATCTGTCCCAACACAAAAAGCTTCTAAGCCCTCAATTGGTGCTTCACTCTTGAATATTTATTGATTATCAGAGAATGTTAAAAGACAATCTGAAACACAAAAGTCAATACCAAAACTAACTGAGAAGTTTACTAAAGAGAAAGCTAAAATGATTTAGGAAATGAAAGGAGAAAATTTTGAAGAAACTATATTACTATTCTCAAAAGATGAGTTGTTTTACTTTTGTGAAAGAAGATTAGGATTCCACGAAATTAGGAATAATAATAAAACAAAAAAAAAGTGCTCTTGGACATTAAAAATGATACCCAAATAGTCAATAAATGAGTTAGAGCAAAAAGTCAAGAAAATCTCCTAGAAAAAATAGAATTAAAAAGCAAAAAAGAGAGGGCAGACAGCAGAAGCAAGAAGAACTACAACCCTGCAGCCTGTGGAACGAAAACCACATTCACAGAAAGATAGACAAGATGAAAAGGCAGAGGGTTATGTACCAGATGAAGGAACAAGATAAAACCACAGAAAAACAACTAAATGAAGTGGAGACAGGCAACCTTTCAGAAAAAGAATTCAGAATAATGATAGTGAAGATGATCCAGGACCTCAGAAAAAGAATGGAGGCAAAGATTGAGAAGATGAAAGAAATGTTTAACAAAGACATAGAAGAATTAAAGAACAAACAAACAGCAATAAACAATACAATAACTAAAATGAAAACTACACTAAAAGGAATCAATAGCAGAATAACTGAGGCAGAAGAACGGACAAGTGACCTGGAAGACAGAACGGTGAAATTCACTGCTGCAGAACAGGCTAAAGAAAAAAGAATGGAAAGAAATGAAGACAGCCTAAGAGACCACTGGGACAACATTAAATGCAACAACATTCGCATTATAGGTGTCCCAGAAGGAGAAGAGAGAGAGAAAAGACCAGAGAAAATATTTGAAGAGATTATAGTCGAAAACTTCCCTAACATGGGAAAGGAAATAGCCACCCAAGTCCAGGAAGCACAGAGAGTCTCATACAGGATAAACCCAAGGAGAAACATGCCGAGACACATAGTAATAAAACTGGCAAAAATTAAAGACAAAGAAAAATTACTGAAAGCAGCAAGGGAAAAATGATAAATAACATAAAAGGGAACTCCCATAAGGTTGACAGATGATTTCTCAGTAGAAACTCTACAAGCCAGAAGGGAGTGGCATGATATACTTAAAGTGATGAAAGGGAAGAACCTACAACCAAGATTACTCTACCCTGCAAGGATCTCATTCAGATTTGATGGAGAAATCAAAAGCTTTACAGACAAACAAAAGCTAAGAGAATTCAGCACCACCTAATCAGCTCTACAACAAATGCTAAAGGAATTTCTCTAAGTGGGAAACACAAGAGAAGAAAAGGACCTACAAAAACAAACCCAAAACAATTAAGAAAATCGTCAGAGGAACATACATATCAATAATTACCTTAAACGTGAATGGGTTAAATGATCCAACCAAAAGACACGGGCTCACTGAATGGATACAAACACAAGACCCATATATATGCTGTCTACAAGAGACCCACTTCAGACCTAGGGACACATACAGACTGAAAGTGAGGGGATGGAAAAAGATATTCCATACAAATGGAAATCAAAAGAAAGCTGGAGTAGCAATATTCATATCAAATAAAATAGACGTTAAAATAAAGAAGGTTACAAGAGACAAGGAAGGACACTACATAATGATCAAGGGATCAATCCAAGAAGAAGATATAACAATTATAAATATATATGCATGCAACATAGGAGCACCTCAATACATAAGGCAACTGCTAACAGCTGTAAAAGAGGAAATCGACAGTAACACAATAATAGTGGGGGACTTTAATACCTCACTTACACCAATGGACAGATCATCCAAACAGAAAATTAATAAGGAAACACAAGCTTTAAATGACACAATAGACCAGATAGATTTAATTGATATTTATAGGACATTCCATCCAGAAACATCAGATTGCACTTTCTTCTCAAGTGTGCACGGAACATTCTCCAGGATAGATCACATCTTGGGTCACAAATCAAGCCTCAGTAAATTTAAGAAAATTGAAATCATATCAAGCATCTTTTCTGACCACAATGCTATGAGATTAGAAATGAATTACAGGGAAAAAACGTAAAAAACACAAATACATGGAAGCTAAACACTACTTTACTAAATAACCAAGAGATCACTGAAGAAATTAAAGAGGAAATCAAAAAATACCTAGAGAAAAATGACAATGAAAACACGACAATCCAAAACCTATGGGATACAGCAAAAGCAGTTCTAAGAGGGAAGTTTATAGCTATACAAGCCTACCTCAAGAAACAAGAAAAATCTCAAATAAATAATCTAACCTTACACCTAAAGGAACTAGAGAAAGAAGAACAAACAAAACCCAAAGTTAGCAGAAGGAAAGAAATCATAAAGATCAGAGCAGAAATAACTGAAATAGAAACAAAGAAAACAATAGCAAAGATCAATAAAACTAAAAGCTCGTTCTTTGAGAAGATAAACAAAATTGATAAACCATTAGCCAGACTAATCAAGAAAAATAGGGAGAGGACTCAAATCAATAAAATTAGAAATGAAAATGGAGAAGTTACAACAGACACCGCAGAAATACAAAGCGTCCTAAGAGACTACTGCAAGCAACTCTATGCCAATAAAATGAACAACCTGGAAGAAATGGACAAATTCTTAGAAAGGTATAACCTTCCAAGACTGAACCAGGAAGAAATACAAAGTATGAACAGACCAATCACAAGTAATGAAATTGAAACTGTGATTAAAAATCTTCCAAAAAACAAAAGTCCAAGACCAGATGCTTTCACAGGTGAATTCTATCAAACATTTAGAGAAGAGCTAACACCCATCCTTCTCAAACTCTTCCAAAAAATTACAGAGGAAGGATACTCCCAAACTCATTCTATGAGGCCACCATCACCCTGATACCAAAACCAGGCAAAGATACTACAAAAAAAGAAAATTACAGACCAATATCACTGATGAATATAAATGCAAAAATCCTCAACAAAATACTAGCAAACAGAATCCAACAACACATTAAAAGGATCATACACTTTGATCAAGTGGGATTTATCCCAGGGATGCAAGGATTCTTCAATATATGCAAATCAATCAATGTGATACACCATATTAACAAACTGAAGAAGAAAAACCATATGATCATCTCAATTGATGCAGAAAAAGCTTTTGAAAAAATTCAACACCCATTTATGATAAAAACTCTCCAGAAAGTGGGCATAGAGGGAACCTACCTTAACATAATAAAGGCCATATACAACAAACCTACAGCAAACATCATTCTCAATGGAGAAAAACTGAAAGCATTTCCTGTAAGATCAGGAACAAGACAAGGATTGAACTATTGTTCAACATAGTTTTGGAAGTCCTAGCCACGGCAATCAGAGAAGAAAAAGAAATAAAGGAATACAAATTGTAAAAGAAGAAGTAAAACTGCCACTGTTTGCAGGTGATATGATACTACACATAGAGAATCCTAAAGATGCCACCAGAAAACTACTAGAGCTAATCAATGAATTTGGTAAACTTGCAGTATACAAAATTAATGCAAAGAAATCTCTTGCATTCCTATACACTAATGATGAAAAATCTGAAAGAGAAATTAAGGAAACAATCCCATTTACCATTGCAACAAAAAGAATAAAATACCTAGGAATAAACCCACCTAAGGAGGTAAAAGACCTGTACTCAGAAAAGTATAAGACACTGATGAAAGAAATCAAAGATGACACAAACAGATGGAGAGATATACAATGTTTTTGGTTTGGAAGAATCAATATTGTGAAAATGACTATACTACCCAAAGCAATCTACAGATTCAATGCAATCCCTATCAAATTACCAATGGCATTTTTTACGGAACTAGACAAAAAATCTTAAAATTTGTATGGAGACACAAAAGACCCTGAATAGCCAAAGCAGTCTTGAGGGAAATAAACGGAGCTGGAGGAATCAGACTCTCTGACTTCAGACTATACTACAAAGTTACAGTAATAAAGACAATATGGTACTGGCACAAAAACAGAAACATAGATCAATGGAACGAGATAGAAAGCCCAGAGATAAACCCACGCATCTATGGTCATCTAATCTATGACAAAGGAGGCAAGGATATACAATGGAGAAAAGACAGTCTCTTCAATAAGTGGTGCTGGGAAAACTGGACAGCTACATGTACACTATAAAACTATAAAATTCTTAGAGGAAAAGATAGGAAGAACACTCTTTGACATAAATCACAGCAAGATCTTTCATGATCCACCTCTTAGAGCAATGGAAATAAAAACAAAACTAAACAAATGGGACCTAATGAAACTTAAGAGCTTTTGCACAGCAAAGGAAACCATAAACAAGACGAAAAGACAACCCTGAGAATGGGAGAAAATATTTGCAAATGAATCAACTGACAAAGGATTAATCTCCAAAATATATAAACAGCTCATGCTGCTCAATATTAAAAAAACAAACAACCCAATCCAAAAATGGGCAGAAGACCTAAATAGACATTTCTCCAAAGAAGACTTACAGATGGCCAAGAAGCACATGAAAAGCTGCTCAACATCACTAATTATTAGAGAAATGCAAATCAAAACTACAATGAGGTATCACCTCACACCAGTTAGAATGGGCATCATCAGAAAATCTACAAACAACAAATGCTGGAGATGGTGTGGAGAAAAGGGAACCCTCTTGCATTGTTGGTGGGAATGTAAATTGATACAGCCACTATGGAGAACAGTATGGAGGTTCCTTAAAAAGCTAAAAATAGAATTACCATATGATCCAGCAATCCCACTACTGGGCATATACCCAGAGAAAACCATAATTCAAAAAGACACGTGCACCCCAAAGGTCATCGCAGCAGTATTTACAACAGCCAGGTCATGGAAGCAACCTAAATGCCCATCGACAGATGAATGGATAAAGAAGATGTGTTACATATATACAATGGAATATTACTCACCCATAAAAAGGAACGAAATTGAGTCATTTGTTAGATGTGGATGGATCTAGAGACTGTCTTACAGAGTGAAGTAAGTCAGAAAGAGAAAAACAAATATCGTGGATATATGTGGAACCTAGAAAAACGGTACAGATGAACCCGTTTGCAGGGCATAAATTGAGACACAGAGGTAGAGAACAAATATATGAACACCAAAGGGGGAAAGCCACGGGGGGGTGGGGTTAGGGGTGTGATGAATTGGGTGATTGGTATTGACATGTATACACTGATGTGTATAAAATTGATGACTAATAAGAACCTGTTTTATAAAAAAAAATAAAAATAAAAATTTAAAAATACTTATAAAAAAACCCAAAAAACAAAAATAATGGTAAATAGAAAAGCAAAAGAAGAAAACTGGAAAATTGATCCAAAATGCCCACATTCAACAAGTACCTATCCCAAAAATAACTAATAAAAAAGAGAGTGGGGAGAAAATTATTCCCCCCCAAAATCAAAGAGAGAAATATTTCCCAGAATGAGGTAAAATAATCTCTATATAAAAAGGACCAACTGACTGTTCAATAAAACTAAAGTTGGGCAGGGGGACTTAGTGCATTTTATTATAAAATCTAAGAAAAGAAGAAGAAGAAGTTGAAAAGAAGATCCTAACAGCTTCTAAATTTTTTTGAAAATAAAATTACATGAAAGGACTGGGAATGGGTTTCTCTTCTATAACACTAGATGCTAACAGACAAAGCTATGCCTTCAAAATTCTTTGAAAATTATTTTTAATCCTAAATTCTATAGCCAACCAAAATATTAATCCAATGTAAGGCAAAAATAAAGACTTTTTCAAATACTCAAAAATTCAAAAAGTGTATTTCTCTTTTATCTTTTTTCAGGAAGGTATTAGAAAAAGTTCTGTTCTAAAATGTATGATCGAATTCCCTGGCAGATAGGACTCCATGCTCTCACTGCAGGGGGCATGGGTTCAATCCCTGGTTGGGGAGCTAAGAAAGTAAGATCCTGCATGCCACACAGCACGGCCAAGAAAAAACAAAAACAAAAATCTAAAATGTGTGATTAAACAAAGAAGAAGAAAACATGAGTCCTGGGAAATTGAAGTCAAACATGAGAGATATATGAAGGAAATTCCAAAGTCAAAGGGAAGCCTATATAGCTATTGGTCCAGACTAGAGTGAAAGGATGGATGGTTTCAAGAGAAAAGTCTTTCACTAAAAAAAGTAAATGAAAGATTATTTGACAAGTTTAATTGCAGAAAATCTACTGAGAAACATTTTGGAGAACTGTTGGAAGGGGTAGAAAACTTAACTCCTGGTTCAAAGAAACCAAATAAATGAAAAAATATGAAGCAATGATTAACTCCAGGAAAAATTTTTAAATGTAAGAAAAAAACTCATACCATTTAGCTAAGCAATGAAAAAAAATTGCATAGTCATAACAATAATTCTAACTGTGGATTTTACAAATTGAGTTATAAATATATTGAGCAGATGTGGAAATAATAAAGAGAATGTAAAAGAACTAAAATCCCTACCTACTTTGAGAAAGTAAGTATGAAATATCTAAACTGAATGGACCAAGAACTATCAATACTTTAACAGTGTTTGGGAATATGTAAGTAAAAACTACAAAATTGTTTAAAAGTTGAAAATGGTTGCCTTTAATGAGTAGTAAAAGTCAAGGAATCTATGAAAAGAACGAACCTTTGGTTTTATTTGTTTGTTAAGCCTTTTTAAAATTATGTGCATGTGTTACTTTGATAAAGGTAAAAAAAAATCAAAATAATTAGAATTTTAAAGGATATTTAATGTAGTTTGAACATATAGCTATACACAGAAAGTGGAAAACAGCACAGCTAAATCTTCTATTTTCTATCAGTTTTTTGACTGTGCTAGCCTTTTAATCAGCACATCATCTGTTAGTGAATCACCAAAAATTTTGTAAACATATTTTCTCTTCAAGTCCCCAAACCCACCACAGGCACAAGTCCAAATTGTTTAGGAAGTTCAATCTGGTAGATGTTAACAGAAGTCTTAGAATAGTTCTATAAGATATTTATAAGTAAAATAAGGAAGAATTTAATATACATTTCTTTTGAGGGTTTTACATAACATTTGCCTTTCTGAGTATATTTATAAATGATGAACAGTCTATAAGAACGTTCAGTTTTCTATCTGAGATATTCCTACACTTCCTAAACTGTCAAGGGATCTCTTGATCCATCTGCTGGACAAAATACTCCTAATATTTTATATTTCTTTCCATTAAGCTTTCTTTTAAAAGTTAGTATATGCCGAAACCTCCAGCAAATCAATTACACATATTATTTCCTTTAATCTCTATAATCTTGTGAAATAAGCACTATATTGAGAGCAGAGGCTCAAAGAGGTAACAGGACCATCCATGGTCATACAATTAGCATGGAACACAGACTGGACCTTATGCTCAGAAAAAGGTAGAATTTTTTTTCTAATCAGTATTTAATGTTATAAGGTTTCAAAATATTTGTTGAGTAATCTAGATCTGTACTTTAATGTCAACAGAGATTAAATGTTCCTTTTAGTCAGAAGATTTATTAAATCCAATTTGATACATCTAGTCTGTTTATGTCTCTGAACATTAACACAATCAAATCTAAAGAAGCAGAAACATGACTCAAGGGATTATTAATTTTTAATAGAGTCCAAAACTAAAGCTTCTACATGCTGAAGAAACTGGAGGAACATATAGTAATGTCTACAATGTACTTTGAAATACATAAAAAAGTGACATGGGGGAGTTCCCTGGTGGTCCAGTGGTTAAGACTCAGTCTTTCACTGTCATGGCCTGGGTTCAATCCCTAGTCTAGGACCCCACAAACCACGCTGCAAGGCAAAAAAAAAAAAAAAAAAAAAAGTGACATGGGTGGGTGGATGAATAGAAAAAATGGATAGATGGTTAGACATGTGACAAAACCAATATAGTAAAATGTTGATGGTACAGGATATGGATGTTCACAGTATAATTGTTTCAACTTTCTATTTGTTTGAAAACTTCACAATAAAATAGGAAAGAAAAGAAAAAAACCTAAAGCATCTAGATCACACTGTTTAATAGAAATGTAATGAGAAACACAACTTTGAGTCACATGTATAATTTTAAAATTTTTAGTAGCCACATTAAAAAGAATAAAAGAAACAGGTAAAATTAATGTTAATAGTATATTTATTTAACCCAATATATTCAAATATTATTTTCAACATGTAAGCAATAAAAAATTATTAATGAGATTTTTTTTTCATAGTAAGACTTTAAAATCTAGTATTTCCCACTTACAATACATTTCAATTCAGATTAACATTTCACATGATAAATAGCTACATGTGACTATTGGCTACTCTACCAGCACTACTAGTGAATACACTTTGCTACCATGTTTGTAAACTCATTTTAAGCAGCTGCATAAAGCAAATATAGAGATAAAAGTAATTCCATAGGAGAATTATAATGTAATAAATTATGACCACTTAATAGTAGGTCTTGGTCAAAAAAATATTTACTTAAAAGTTGTATATAGGAACTTCCCTGGTGGTCCAGTGGTTAAGAATCTGCCTTCCAATGCAGGGGACGCGGGTTCAATCCCTGGTCGGGGAACTAAGATCCCACATGCGGCGGGGCAACTAAGCCCTCACGCCACAACGAAAGAGCCCACGTACCACAGCTAAGACCCAATGCAGACAAAAAATTAAAAATAAATTAAAAATAAAAAAAATTTTTTAATAAAATTGGGTATTTGTCTTTTTTAAAAAGTATATATTTCAAAATCTATATTTCAATATATATTGAAAATATATATATTTCAAATATATATATTATATTCTAATAAGTTTCTTCTGCTTATTCTTGGGGGTAGGAAATAATCCATTTGATACGTAACTATAGAATAAGAACCTATAAATAACATTTTTTTTAAACTACAATTCTTGCTTCTCCGTACTCTTTACTTTTCCATAGTTATATACAAAATAGTGCATATAAAGAAAAAACCTTTCTGCCAAACTTTAAGAAATATTTTACCAGGTTGTGGCATTTTTCCAGCATTTTCATCATTTTTCTCTTTTAAACCTCTGGTATGATAATATACTTCTCATTACTAATATCACTGCACACCCTAGAAATAAAAATAGATAGGCAGATGACACAATTTCCCTGTTGTTTTGAGACTAGTGGTTTTCTGGCAAAGATGGAATTTCTAAGATTAGAAATAAATAAACCATCAATCTTTTCCTACAGGATGAGACTATTAACTGAAAGTTGAATAATCACAAAAATAAAAAGTCTCTTCTGCAACATACGTAATGGTAAAATTTTAATGAAAAAATTTTTGTCCTATAAGTCCCTAGTGACTTAAAGCAAATATGATTAGAGTCCCCAAATTTCTCACTAAATGAGAAAACAAATATCAATCTTGAAATAGATTAGATTAGTATGATATATTAAGATTAATATGATTTAACCTATTTATGGGTTTTACAGACAGTAATCCAACAGGGAACAAAACACATCCCTGTTAAACTTGAAGCTAAAGGCAGTATGCATCTAATGACTGGATGCTAGGGTACAAAGGCCCGACCACCTTGTCTTAATTCAGACAACTCTGAAGGGCCAACTCAACTCCAGAGCTCCCCCAGAACATCACCTCTGGTCTCTGCTGCAAGGTAGCACAGTTCACACTCTCCCTCTGTCCAAACTCGCTTCCTTCACTCTCTTATAGATGTTTCTAAGAGCACTTCCTAATAAACATCATGCATAAAAATCTCCACCTTAGAGTTTGTTTTCAGGGAAACTGATCCCAGAAGATCCTATGCAGTTGTTTTGGCTTTTCCGGTCCAAGTATGAGAGAATTACATTTCTTATCTCCCTTATAGTTAGATGGAGCTATTTGACTAATTCTGGCCAGTGGGCTGTGAGCTGAAGAGATATGTGTAATTTCCAATTCTGGACATGTAATTGTGTGTGTGAGTTCTTCACAGTCTCTCTTCTCCTTCTGCTGACTCCTCACATGTCACCTGTTCCAGATGATGTAGCTACAAGTGGTGAGATCTGGTTTAAGAAAAAGAAAAATTGACACAAGGTCCTCTGAGCTATCTTTCACTTTCTTACTTTGATAGAGAATTGCTCCCAACACTCAGATTATGTTCTTTAAATACCAATTCCCACTCAAAGGAGTCAAGATTCCTGAAATGGCTGGCTCTATATCTGGACTGAAAATGTACAATATGACCTTAGAACATTTTGTCCAACAGATAACAAAGACATTTTCAAAGTTTGCTAAGGTTATGTCAAAAATACTCAAGAGCCAAACTAAGCAAAACTCAAAAACTATGAGCGTCACTATGGATAATAACTGCAACAGACTGAAAATCATAAATATGTTTGAACACATGAGCTGTAATACAAAAAAAATTAGTCTCACATGGAGGATGTTAATTATTTTGGGAAACTTGTAAACAGAGGGAGAGAATCAAGCATTTATTAGACTATTTATTAGACTATCAACATTTTGCAACATTTAATGAATTGATGGATCTAGGCATTGAGCACTAACAACTGCTAGTGAGAGACAGACAGAAAGACAGAAAGACAGAGACCCTAACATTATATGCCTCCTGATAGACAGAATGTACCACCACCTATGAAATACTATTTCCAAAAACTTCAAGCCAATTTAAAGGAAATACAGATGATAGAGGGGCATGCTAGATTTTACCCTGGACAGGCAATCAGCAAATTTTGGACTGTGAGAAATTCTACAAAACAATCAACCAGGTTTTTTTAAAACAAATAAATAGCCAGAAGAAAGAGATGAGTAGGGTGGGGGAGAGTGAGGGGAGAGAGAGAAAAAAAAGAGAAGGAAAGGGAGAGACAGAGACACAGAGACTAAGAGATGCTATAAATGAGAAGAGATTTAAAAGATATATCAATCAATTACCTTGTGTAGACCTTATTTTAATCCAGATTTAAACTGTATTTATGAGACAATTGGAAATTTGGTATTTGATGATATTAAATACTTATTGTTAATGCTTATGTGTGATTGTGTTATTATAGCTATATGATTTATAAAAGGGTCCCCATCTTTTATTGTTACATGCTAAAATATTTACAGATAGAATGATAGGATGTCAGGGATTTTCTTTTAAATAATACAATGGAAGGAAGTGGGTGCGGGTATAGATGAAACAAGATTACACTTGAGTAATGACAGTTAAACCATGAAATAGGGCATGGGGAATTATATAACTATCCTATCTACTTTTCTATATGTTTGAAATGTTTCGTAATAAAAGTCTTTTTTTAAAAAATGGATTTAAGAAATATCTCAGTTTTGCCTTAATTCTATCACAAGCTAAACAACAAAATGTGTATGATGGTAAAAGGCAACTGCTTCCTGTCCTTGGAGTCAGGGATGGCGGGAATTGGCAGGGACTGTGGCAGGCAAGAGAGTGCATGCCCATTGCAAGAGGCTGGAGTGTGACAGCCTAAAACTATCAGTACCAAGTATGACAACAAGGTCAGTGATAACGGATCTTCTGGTGTTTTCAGAAAAGCTGTAAATTGAGAGGTAAAATATCTTTAGTGCTTTTATCTTTAAATGCTGGCAACTAATGCAATTTATCTTTAAATGCTGGCAACTAATGCAAATTTCTTTTAAGTCACTCTGTGGGTAGGTATTATATGCATCAAGCAAAATATGATATTTTGCATCCTCTGGTTTATAATGAGCCATCACAGCACCTTAACAACTGGCTTCCTCATCACCTATAGAGGAGTCACAGGTTATAAAACACCAGCACTTAAGCCTCATGGAACATTGCCAGGAAGCCCTCGTTTGGTCTACATGCCTTTGAGTCACTCCATTTGCCTCATGTCCAATTTCTCTGTCTGTGCCCAGTTTCTCCAGATTGATCCTTTAGCTGGAATAACTGCTTGACTTTCAACTCCAGATTCCCTCCTAAATACTATATTAATCAGATCTTCAGAGTCTCAGGGTCCACTCTAGCTCCACTTTCAGCGAAAACTTTGTAAATCCCCATCTCTGTCCAGAACCACAAGCACCCTGCTAGTCCAGGAGGCCTGTTTGGTAAGAGGTTAATTCGTAGTCATACTAAATATTAATTAATATGACTTTACTAGGACTTCCCTGACGGTGCCGCGGTTAAGAATCTGCCTGCCAATGCAGAGGACACAGGTTCAAGCCCTGGTCTGGAAAGATCCCACATTCCGTGGAGCAACGAAGCCCATGCACCACAACTACTGAGCCCACGTGCCACAACTACTGAAGCCCGCGCGCCTAGAGCCCGTGCTCTGCAACAAGAGAAGCCACCGCAATGAGAAGCCCACACACTGCAACAAAGCGTAGGCCCCGCTCGCCTCAACTAGAGAAAGTCTGCGTGTAGCAATAAAGACCCAACACAGCCAAAAATAAATAAATAAATAAAATATTTTTTTAAATATATGACTTTACTAAAAACAAAACACATATGTTTTCCTCATTCTCATTCAAGACTAGTTTTTCCTTGCCTTCACTAAACGCTGAACCCCTTTAGATAATTATATGCTGTTTGTTTATAATCCATACCCTGTTGCAAAATCACTATCTGGCTGAGTATAAACACATCTAACATTTGACCATCAAAATGACCCAGCCACTTCCCCTACATCCACAAGTATCAATAGTGATGTAATAAGATCTCGAATATCATCTCACTAGTACTTCCAACTTGTTTGCTATTCTTGAGACGGGACATAGTCATATAAATGTTGATTTTAGTTAGGTTTAATTTGTCTAAACGTTACTCTTTGTAATAAAACTCAGTGTACAGATGTTAGACACTTAAAATGTCACTAAGAAAAATAGAGACATAAATTTACAGTGGTAGAGATATTTACTATCAGGATTTTTTGAAATATTGCCTGGTTCATTAAAGCAAAATTTAATAGAATTACTTCCCTATAGCTGTTTTTCCACCATTCCCCGTCTTTCACCCTTGCCATGTGTAGATCAAACACAAACCCACATTTTTATGTATTAGAGTAGTTGGGGCAAAACAAAATGAGATAATGAGTTTGATCAACATCAACATTTTAAATATTTTACTATCTAAATATATATAAATAAAATGAGTTGGAACCTTCTGTAAAATATCCTTTGCTTATGATAAAAGGGCATTTAAATTATCTATACTGATAATTGCCTCAACAATAAAAAGAAAATGTTTAAAATTTGCTTAAATTATAAATCATTTATTCATTCGTGGTCATTCCTCTAATCTCCAGAGCCCAGCTACAAGGCTTTTGTGCTCTCCCATTGCCTGATGTTGGAGCAGGTATGGCAGCTTCTAGCAAACCCTAATCAAAAGTCTTAGTTCATATCTCATTTAGAATTAGTTTTCATAGACTATTTTTCTCTCCATTTAATTCTTTTTTTAAAAAATTGTATAAAAAAAAAAAAAGATGTTTTCGTATAAGAGAGTCTCAAAACATAACTGTAGGACAAGGTCAGTGGAAGACCCATTAACAAAATTTTGGATGTGCAGTGGTGTGTGTGTGTGTGTGTTCTGGCATAATTAGTTTATAAATTGTGTTAAGTTTATTCTCCTATTTTCCTGAAAGAATTCAATTTCTCCTTGTTTTGTTAGATAAAGCTAGAAAAGTCTCTACTCAACTAAATCCTAGAACGGTAGCAATTTAACTGTCCTTACATTTAAACTAAACCATTTATCAGATCATGTACTTAAAATTAGGGAAAAGAAAAAGAAACTATAATACTAAATAGAATGTGTTAGAAAAGAGACATTTTTAGACTTCATTAGGGGGTCTAAGGGATTTAGTTATTTTCTATATATTAAGACTCAGAAAATGTATATTTACACACTAATATGTATAAAATAGATAACTAATAAGAACTTGCTGTATAAAAAATAAATAAAATAAAATTCAAAAATTCAAAAAAAAATGAAAATGTATATTTACTTGTAATGAAGTAGCTTAGGCAAAAAAAAAAAGCATCTTTTGGTGAGAATAATATCATTTATTATGAAAGCACAATTTATCTTATGCTGATTGAAAGTTATAAATGCATTTCATTACTTTAAAAAGGGAAAATATGGGACTTCCCTGGCGGTCCAGTGGTTAAGATTCTGCGCTTCCACTGCAGGGGGTGCGGGTTCGACGCCTTGTCGGGGAACTAAGAGCCCACGTGCTGCACAGTGCAGCCAAAATAATTAAATAAATAAATAAAAAGGGAAAATACATCATGAATACCTAGAATGTGCAATTAAATCAGCTGACAAAGCTTTCAGAGACTTTGGGTATAGTAGTCAAAATGTTAAGCATCGTGGATATAATCTAAGATGGAATACCATTCCCCTGGAGACCAGAAAAACTGAAATTACTAACAGTAGTACATTGACTCTGAGCCAGTACTTCTCTTCTATTGACATAAGGAAGAAGTTTCTTTTTTCAATGATGATTCTTCCTGGGTTAAAAATTAGTCCTTTTAGATTTCTGTGACATAATTCACATTTTTAGTAAGTATTGCGATTGACTCCCTAACATCCATTGCTCAATTCCCCACTGAGTAGCAGTCATTCACTTGGGGAATTGTTGTTAATTCTAGAGATGGGTCTAGGGGCTTCCCTGGTGGCGCAGTGGTTAAAGAATCTGCCTATCAATGCAGGGGACACGGGTTCAAACCCTGGTGCGGGAAGATCCCACATGCCGAGCAGCAACTAAGCCTGTGTGCCACAACTACTGAGCCTATGCTCTAAAGCCCATGAGCCACAACTACTGAAGCCCACGTGCCTAGAGCCTGTGCTCCTCAACAAGAGAAGCCACCGCAATGAGAAGCCCGTGCACTGCAATGAAGTGTAGCCCCCACTCGCCCCAACTAGAGAAAGCCTGCAAGTAGTAACGAAGACCCAACGCAGAAATAAATAAATAAATTTATTTTTAAAAAAGAGAGAAATGGGTTTACTCCAGCTAAGGATAATGCCATTTCCCTTGCAGGTGACTGGTTCAGAATGGTCTGATTCTAATCATTTGGATATGTGGAGGTTGACGGACACTTCTGGAAAAGATCCCTCTTTACTCTTAAAGGTAGTAATGGAAGACTGTTCTCTCTTCCTCCTATAGAAGTCAATTTGAAGCACATGGCTCCACTGGCAATTGGCAGCCATCTTGAGAGGATGAGGCATGAGAGCCTGCAGACAAATCTGATGTTGACAATGCAAAGCTGAGAGAAAAGCTGAGAAATATTGCTAGAATCCTAATTAAACTGTGCTTAAATCCTACTTCTGGATTTATAGTTATGTGAGCCAATAAAATCCTTTATTGTTTAGTCAGATTGATACTCAGATACTTCCAACCAAAACCAGCCTACTTGAGAAAGCATTAGTCCTTCTCTCCTTCTTTATCCTCCCCACGCCACACCAAGAACCAAAGCTACAAGATGTTTCTGTTCTCTAAGAGCTACAAGCAAACATCTTCTCTCCTCTTGAGTTCTGCAACAAAAACTGTTCTCTTTTTTATTTTGTTAAAATACATATCAGTATACCTAAGTATACCAAGGCACGAAGCAGCTTTTATATATAGTTACCTGAGTGAGAATTTTAAGCAAATGATAACATGTATTCTACTAAAAGAGAAGGACAAATAAAGATGACCAAGTCCACTCCTTAAAGAATGAACTAAAAAATGATCTCATCCTCAATAGATTACCCACGGCCTATTGTCTTAGCAGTAAACATTTTCCCAAAATAGAATAGACATTTAGACGAGTCAAGAAGTTGTTGAATAAACAGAAGCATCAGTTCTCAACATGATGCTAAAATAACTCAGGTGGTATTTAAATCACTATACAAGTCTCTATTTCTCTTAATTTAACTTCTATGCTTCCTCCATTTATATAAATATGCCAAAACAGCAAGACAATATTGTTCCTACAATAAATGTCACTCTTGACCCTTTCTTATTTGCATCTCTTCTATAACAAGTGCATGGCAAGTGTTAATTCCAATAAATTCCTGCTACAAATTTAATCTGACATTCAGAACTTCTCCCCAACCAACATCAATTTCTTGTTCCTAGCTTGTAGCTTTAAACTGTGTATCTGCAAGTATCTCAGAGAGCAGAGCTGAGAGAACACAGTAATGGAGAAATTAAAGTCTTGACAAGTTGCAAATTTTCATGGAGGTTCTAAGCAAGCAAAATAAGATTTCAATATCAAGGGCTTGTCAAAATGTATCACCTATGCTAAAGACCAAAAAAAAAAATTAGAAAAGTCATAAGCTAAGGTTTCCAAAGTTTTTTGGCTATCAGCAACACTCCAAAAAGTAATCTAATAATATTCATGCATTAAGAACAAATACAAGATGAAGTTTCTGAAAAAAATATCAAATGTCGAAATTTAAGAAGAAAAAAACTCAGAAAAAAAATGCAGGGGTGTGTTTGGCACCTCAGAGACACAAACACTTCGTGTGTTGGCCTGGGCTGCAAGGAAGCTGTTCTGGGAAAGCATGCAGCACGAAAGAGCCAGGATTTCCAGAGGAATTGGTGATGGCAGCAGATGGCACTCAGACACACAGCAACTAGAGGGGAGTGTGGGGCAGAGAATGACGTTATGAAATGTGCTACAAATGAAGGGCGGCAACCTGCTCCGAAGAGAGTGTGGAGATTGTGCCACTAAACAGTTGACTCTTCAATTCAGGAAGGCTAGGCACACAGGGTTCAAAAGAAAAACTGGAAATGAGTTTTGAATAAGCAAAATGAGGAAGAAGGAACCTCAGATAATCATCTGGTAGGTCACGGTAGCACCCAGTTTCCTAACTGAGTCTAACTTTTCTTACATGCCATTCTAAAAAAAAGGAGGCAGTTGGATCAGGGATTGTTTCCCCAAGATAAATATAATGCCATAGTTAACATCTTCATGGGACATGTTTCCCCATCAAATTTCAAGTCACAGTTGAAGATTTTGGACAACAGGCAAAAACCAACCAGGATGCTACCGAGAATGAAACTGAGAAGATTTTCAGTTTCTGATAGACTTGCTTCTACTTAGAAACTAGTAATTGTGTCCCTGGGGTCCTTGGGTGGTGATAATAACATGAATCTTTATTTTTACCATTTGTTGGATACTAGAGATTTGCTGATGTTTATGAGTGTGGGTCTGGGACTGTGATAGACTTATGGGCTATTAACTATTAATAGAGTTAAGAGTTAATCCTATTAACTCTTAGATTCTGTATGAAGAGGGCACATGCAAAGTGTGAGCTGGATTGATGCGATTAATTTCAGCTAATGTACTGAAAGAAATATGTACCTAGTGAAGGATGCTTGAGGCTTCACTTGCAAAAGGTTCAGTTGCTTGAGGGTCAGCATCCCTAACCCCCACACCGTTCAAGGGTAAACTGTATACAGGGAAAGTGGTACTTTTCAAGGAGTAGCCTCATGAAGATGGGAGCAGGATTGCCCTGAAACTTTCTAGTCTCCTCTCCCAAGGAAAACAGTCATATGTGTAGTTAACACAGGGTGAGTAATAAGCTCAACAAGTCATGGGAACAAAATCAAGAACCATTTTCTATTCTCCTTCCCTACACATACGCACACAAATTTCTGCCCAGACCTATAGAATAGAAACCAAGGAAGAATGAGTGCCTTATCTCACTGGTGACATTGGGACTAAGTAGTACCACTTCCTCCATCACCAGATTACATAAATGCAGGAACCAACAGGTAGGGGTGGAAAGAATCCCTCTCACTATTATATCATCCACTGAATTTTAAGTGTCTGTCTCCACAGGCTCAGGCTTGGTGATCTGAAGGTCCTAGATACTAAAGGAGGAAATGCTTCCGATGAGGAACACAGCCACGTTCCATTTAACTGGAAGCTGAGACTGCCCTCTGACCATTCAGACTTCTCCTACCCCTGGACCAAGAGACAGAGATGGAGGTTAGTCCATTCATCAGGAGACTGATTCCTATTTCCATGGGAATTGAGGTGATCATTCTCTTACTCCCTCCTGAGTTTGGAGCAAAGTTCTTGGCCATAGTTTCATTCTTGACTATGACTACAGCTCCTACTAGGCAGCTCCCCTTCTATGGGACTCCAGTAATAATATTTTACCCCCTTTGCCTTTTCAATGTTAGCTTCCCACAACTGATAGTTCCTCCTGCTCTAAAGTCCTTACTTGGAGTAAAAGCCAAAGCTGTTGCAACAAGCTGCGGAGACCTACACAGTGTGTCTGTTACGCCTATTTGCCCTGTGACGTCTTGGATCTCATCCCCTACCAACCTCCCCCTCATTCTCTCCATTCCACCTCCATAGACCTCTTTACTGGATGCGCTCTGTCCTGGGGTGTGTGTGCTTACTTTTCTCTCCACGTGAAATGCTTTTTCCATGATGATTTGGCTGTGCTTCTGTATAGTCCAGTGGAGAAGGAAAGGTGAGAGGGAGGCATGAAGCAGGTAGAATAAATGAATGAAGACCGGCTAGGAGGTGATCATTACTGAGTCTGGGATGGGTGTGTGGGAGTTCAGTATGTCTGTCATGCTCTCTACTTTCGTATGTTTGGAATTTTCCATAAGAAAAAGTTAAAAAGAACATCTGGTGTAGGAACTGAGGAAAGCACATTCTAGAAGGCCCCTCACATGATCCTCGGGTACTATTGTTTGAGAACCCTCGTTCTGGTGCCTGTGAATCTTCCTCACTGTTCTGTAGAGTGGGAGGTTTCCATGCAGCCTCGGTTGTGCAGTTTCTCCTCGTTCCTCTTTATAATCTTTTGCTCACCAACTCTCCTCACGAGTCCCTGCCACATTCTTAGAATCCATTCCTTTCTGATTTTCACCTTGGATTTTTGTTTTACATCCAACGTGGGAGCTCTTTATCCTCTTTAATAAACCTGGTAGTTTTCCTCAAACCCTTCGGCCAGTGCCACCCACAAAGAGATGAGCTGAGATTCTGCCCTCCCATAATTACAGCGTGCCTCTGGCAACAAGATAAACATAGAACATATCCTTCAGGTCATCGGAAACACTCCCTCTGTGTTTACAGCTCTGAGTTTACGGATGATCTACAGCTTTTGAGGCTCTTCCTGGAAATGACCCTACTAAATTGTCACAACAAAATGCTCTTTTGCCCTGAAATTTCTCTCTTGAACTTGCTGACACCTCGGAAGTTAGAAACCCCTGGGAACCAAGAGGGCCCTCGGCCGGCTGCACATAGCAAACAGCTGTTGGTTTACTGAAGTGCGGGTAATGAACAGTTTGTGTCAGCTCAGTGTCACCAGCACACCTCGCAGGCTCCATAAACACACAGAGGCTCTGGAGCCAAATGTTCCAAACATTGGCGCCTTTCCTTGCCTGCTCTTCTCTAATGGACTCCTTTTTTTTTCTTGTCTTGTCTTTTCTTTTTTTAGTAGTAGTGCAATGTACAGCGAGAAAAGCAGGGAGTCAAAGACAGCTCTGCCAGTATCCATAAGTACTTTATCTGTAATGTAAGGAGATTTGAACGCATGGTCTCTCCAGTCTTGCTACTCAGAGTGTGGTCCCCAGTTCAGCAGCGCTGGCATCACCTGGGATCTGGTTAGAAATGCAGACTTTTAGGCTCCACCTCAGACCTACTAAACCAGAATCAGGATTTTAAATAGACCTCTAGGTGATTCCTATGCATACCATGTTACTTCTCTATTTCTGCTGTAACGGATTAACACAAATTATTGACTTAAATTTATTATGTTGCAGTTGTGCAGGTCAGAAGTCTAACACAGGTCTCATTGAGCTAAAAGCAAGATGTTGACAACGGTGAGTTCCGAGGCTCTAGGGGAGAATCTATTTCCTTACCTTTTCTTGCTTCTAGAAGCTGCCTGCTTTCCTTGCCTCCTGGCTCCCTTCCTCCAGTGTTACATTAGCAGTGTTACATCCCCCTGACCATTCTTTCAGAATCACATCTCCCTCTAACCCTGAACTCATAGGGAAAACTTCCCCACTTTTAAGGACCAATGTGATTAGACTGGATTCACTCAGATTATCTAGGATAATTTTGCCATTTCAAACTCCTTAACTAAATCACATTTGAAGGTCCTTTTTGCCATATAAAGCAGCATATCATCAGTTTCCAGGGATTAGGATGTGGACATCTTTGGGGGCCATTATTCTACTTGCCACACACACTAAATGTTGAGCTCTACTCTCTACAACATACTTATCTGCAAGAAAATAAAGAAGTGGAATTCTTTTATTTGTCCATTGTTGACTGCATTCTTCCTGTGTTGGGCTGAATTGTGTCCTTTTACCTCCACCCCCTGCCCCCAAAATTCATATGTTGAAGTCAATAACACCTAGTATCTCAGAGTGTGATGTTCTTTGGATATGGAGGCTTTAAAGGGGTAAAGTGAGGTTATATGGGGGTGGAGGGATTGGGGAGGGTCCTAATCCAATAAGACTGGTGTCCTTACAGGAAAAGTAGACTAGGATACAGACATGCACAGAGAGGAAAAAAACAAACCATGTGAAGACAGAGAGAGAAGACAGCCATTTACAAGGCAAGGAGAGAGAGGCATCAGAAGAAACCCACCCTGGCAACTCCTTGATCTCAGACTTCCAGTCTCCAGGTTATGAGAAAATAAATTTCTGTTGTTTAGGCCATCTAGTCTGTGGCACTTGGTTATGGCAGCCCTAGCAAACTAATACACTCCCCCGTGCGATTTCAACATATCTGGAGACAACCATGACTACATTCTCATAGTTGCTGCTTCATTACTGAGCTACTGAAGTTCTCCTGACCAGAGCTGAGTTACTTTTGTTCCCTTCCACCTGTTAAGCACCTAGTCTCCATCTCGGTTACACAGAATCATAACCCAGCTTGCCTGCCTTCCTGGGGACTCATTCTTCGGAAAACATGTTCATCCTTCACAACAAAACTCACAAATTCAGCTCAGCTCTTCATCCAATCCTGGAGGCTTTTCCCAAGATTGTATACCTTTACTTATCCCCTCTCTCTCTAGCATCATCAATCTCTCTGGCAAGGCATCTTCCCTAACTACAAAAATACTTGGTTCTACCTGCTCAGTAGAGCCACCAGCCTGTAGTTCTCTAAAAGCACTAAACTTCTGGAAAAAGTTTCAACCTCTGCATCCTCATCACCAAGCCACTCCTTCACACCTCACAATCTGACTTCTATCCCAAACATGTGGCTGGAACTGCACTTCTGCTATCTCTGGTAGCCATTTTTACAACTACCAAATCTAGAAATCTCTTCTCACTTATTCTCTTTGATTTATCTGCAGTTTTGACAGCATCAAATGAACTCTTTCTCAAGGATGTACTATTTTTTTTTTTTTTTTTTTTTTTTGCCTTTTCCTTGCTCTCTCTCGCCTATCTTTCTTTGCCTCTTGCACTGGTTCTACTAAAAATGTTTATTTCACCCCTATCATGTTTCAGAACAAGGCTGATCCCTAATCTCAAATATTTTCAGGAATTTGCTCTTTTCCTTCCCTACTTGAAGTGGGCTTTCCCACGTTTAAAGGTTAAATTGTTTCCCAAAGATCAATCTTTGATAATCTCATTCTCTATAGTCTTTCTCATAGCAATATATTCACTCCTAATGATTTCAACTAGGGCTTCAGGACAAATAAAGTCCCAAACTTTATTTCTCTAAATAATTTCTCTAAAATATTTCTCTAAAAGTTTTCACTAAACTTTTCTACCACCATGTTGCTCTAATATTTTATATTCAATATGTCTAAAACTAAACTTTTTATTCAAGTTAACCAAAATGGTCAATTGAAAAAGATAGAATATACAATATTAAATACCTTGGTAGACTTGACCATTAGGTTGAAACTAATAATATGAATTTTAGTGTGGAAAATTCGAAGTCCTGCAAATATTGACCACACAGATACAAAGATGAGAGACCAGTTCTTATAAAGGAATCTGTAAAAAGAGACATGAAACTACATTAGAAAGCTAGTAAATCTTACACCTGAAACTAATGCAATATCATAAATCACTATACTTAAATTGTTTTTTAAAAAAGCTGGTAAATCTTAGACTGAATTAAGATAGCATAGAATCTAAAACAAGAGGGAAAAACATTCCATTGTTCTTTGAGTAGATAATACTAGAGTCCAACTTTTGAAATAGTTGCTGGAGCCTAGCAAGGGACAGCTAGCCAAAGAACATCAGTAAAAACAATCACAAGGGAGGGAATCTGGAAATTGTTTCCTATGACAAACACTTTTAAAAATTCTAGGGACTTCCCTGGTGGCCCAGTGGTTAAGAATCTGCCTGCCAAGGCAGGGGACACGGGTTCGAGCCCTGGTCTGGGAAGATCCCACATGCCGCAAAGCAACTAAGCCCTTGCGCCACAACTACTGAGCCTGCGCTCTAGAGCCCGCGAGTCACAACTACTGAAACACGCGTGCTTAGAGCCCATGCTCCGCAACAAGAGAAGCCACCTCAATGAGAAGCCTGTGCACCGCAACAAAGAGTAGCCCCGCTCGCCCCAACTAGAGAAAGCCCGCGTGCAGCAACGAAGACCCAACGCAGCCAAAAATTAATTAATTAATTAATTATTTTTTAAAAAAAGAGTTTGTTTAAAAACAAAAAATTTTAAAATGAGGGGCTTCCCTGGTGGTGCAGTGGTTAAGAATCCGCCTGCCAATGCAGGGGACACGGGTTCGAGCCCTGGTCCGGGAAGATCCCACATGCCGAGGAGCAACTAAGCCCGTGCGCCACAACTACTGAGCCTGTGCTCTAGAGCTCGTAAGCCAGAACTACTGAGCCTGCGCTCTATAACTACTGAAGCCCATGTGCCTAGAACCCTTGCTCCACAACAAGAGAAGCCACTGCAATGAGAAGCCCGTGCACCTCAATGAAGAGTAGCCCCCACTTGCGACAACTAGAGAAAAACCCACGCACAACAATGAAGACCCAAAGTAGCCAAAAATTAAATTAAATTAAATTAAAATTTTTTAAAAATGTAAAAAGGAAATACTTTGGATCAAATGGCTAGCTTCAAGTATTTGAAGAGCTGACATGTGAAAATATAGTCATAGAGGGCAAAACGCATAGCAAGATCTGACTCAAAATATGAAAGACGTCTCTAACAAAGATGTTTAAAAATATATACAGTTGCCAGGTAATGGGTTTTGCATCACCGAAATTCTATACTTCACCAAAAATGTCCAAGCATTTAGGAGTCACATTGAAGAAAAGCCACCAAACCTAACAGAAAGACAACGGACTTTGGATTCAAATAGTATTGAATTCAAATACCGGCTTAGTCACTGCCACCCAGGTCATCTTGGAGAAGTTTCTTACTTCTCTAAGCCTCATCTTCTCATGTATAAAACTGGATTTGGGGACTTTCCTGGTGGGACAGTGATTAAGAATCTGCCTGCCAATGCAGGGGACATGGATTCTAGCCCTGGTCTGGGAAGATCCCACATGCCGCGGAGCAACTAAGCCCGTGCGCCACAACTACTGAGCCTGCACTCTGGAGCCTGCGAGCCACAACTGCTAAAGCCCATGCACCTAGAGCCTGTGCTCCGCAACAAGAGAAGCCACCGCAATGAAGAGTAGCCCCCGCTCGCCGCAACTAGAGAAAGACCGTGCACAGCAACGGAGACCCAACGCAGCCAAAAATTAATTAATTAATTAATTAATTAATTTTTTTAAAAAACAAAAACAAAAAAAAACTGGATATTAACTTGGAATGTTGTGAAGAGTATACATAATACATGTGAATCATTTGACCTTTATTATTATAATTTTAACAATATATAGGTGAAATTTTTGAATAAATTAGCTCTGAGTTCTTTTCCAATTCTAAGAGCTTATGATTTCAGATTTGCTGAGATCCAGTTGAAATATATAACATAGTTTAAATACAGTTGTTTCTCTACATCACAAAAGAGTTCTTTTATCTCTGTGTTAGAGTTGTCCAGAGAAACAAAATGTGTGTGTGTCTGTGTCTGTGTGTCTGTGTGTGTGTGTGTGTGTGTGTGTGTGTGCGTGTGTATAGACACAGATGACAGAGATAGAGACAGAGATAAAGTTATTTCAAGGAATTGGCACACATTGGCCAGCAAGTCCCCAATCTGCAGGGCAGGCTGGCAGGCAGGAGATCCAGGAGGGTGGTGATGTTGCAGTACTGAATCTGAAGGCAATTTAGGGGCAGAATCGCTTCTTTCTCAGGCAATCTCAGTCTTTTTTTCTCTTAAGGGCTTCAACTGATTGGATCAGACCTATTCACATTATGAAGGAGAATTGTGTTTACTCAAATTCTAGTGATTTAAATGTTAGTCACATCTAAAACTGGTGTTTGATCAAACTTCTGGATACTGAAGCCAGGCCATGCTGACAGTTAAAATTAGCCATTAAAATCCTCGTTGTCCCCCAAAGTGAGGGACACTAGTATCAGATGATGGCATCTTCCCATTGGTATTAGATCACCTCCTGGCTTGCATTCAGCAACTTTAGAGATGTCCTTTCTAGGAATGTCATCATTTTCACTGATCAAATAGATATACAAAGTTTCTAGCTATATAAATGTATTCCATATTCTGTTCTATTTTCCTAAAATGACCATTGAAATTTGTAATACGATTTGAAATGGTCAAGGCTTTGGTAGAGTTTGCTGCTAAAGGTGACTTCCTTTCACCGTTGACCACAATCCCCTTAGTTTCACTTTCCAGAGCTGTGTGCCAACATTCACCCCTCCAGAAAAGTGCGAATGATCAATATGCTTGGTCTGAGAAAAAGCCAAATAATGAATAAACTCTAGCATTTTGACTCTTCAACTTCTGCACTCATATACCTGCAACCCTATAAAAAACAGAAAGCAAAATGACTGTTTAGCTGGGATGACCAGGTTTGCTTCTCTGTGCAATTGAGCTGAACCTCTGGAAAGAACTGAGAGAACAGGTTCATTTCAGGTTCATGTTTTTCTCTAAATTATAGATATAATTTCTCCATGCCAAGTGAAGTACCTAAAGTTAAGACACTTCATGTATTTCCATTTCAATTATTTTTTTAAAGTTTTCAGTGCGACAAGGGTTATTTTTTAAAGAGTCATATTTTGGAGCTGCAGATTGAAATATTTACTGAGAAAATGGTAAAATGTCTGAGGTAGTGGTTGAAGCTGGAGGATGATTGCATGGGTACTCCTTATACTATTTTTGATGTTTGTATGGGTTTGAAAATTTCATAATAAAAAGTTATAAAAAGATTCTATGTGGCATGCTGATATTTTGTTAGTATTTTTTAAATGAAATAGGCAAATATGTTTTGCTGGCTATCTGTTCCTTAAAGCTACCATCAGTGTATGTCAGTTTATATTTTAAATTATGTGACCATAATCTTTACTCTTGCATTTGTCTCTATGCTTGTGCCTACCTCTGTTAGTCCCCAAGCTGCTCCCTTTGGGGAAGAAGGAGACATTTTCAGTAGAAACACAAATTCTTAATCTTTGGGGCTCAACATGTAGCTGAAAAGAAAAATTCAATGAACTATTCCATACAAATAATTTTCAACAATACTTCAAGTTTTACTATGAGGATTACTGAAATGCTATCATTTATTGGGAGATATTCTAGGATTTGGGAAGGATTGCTGGTTTCTACAGCTACGGGTTTTTTTGTTGTGTTTTGTTTTTTTCAGCTTGTGGGATCTTAGTTTCCCCACCAGGAATTGAACCCACGCCTTCAGCAATGGAAGAGCAGAGTCCTTACCCCTGGACCACCAGGGAATTCCCTACCACTATTTTATTTTATTTATTTTTTAAAATTATCATTTATTTATTTGGTTGTGCCGGGTCTTAGTTGCTGCCAGAGGTCTCCTTAGTTATGGCATGCAAACTCTTAGTTGCGGCATGCATGTGGGATCTAGTTCCCTGACCAGGGATCAAACCCAGGCCCCCTGCATTGGGAGCACCGAGCCTTAACAACTGCACCACAAGGGAAGTCCCTCCCTACCATTATTTTAATACTTGCTACAGCCCTACTCATCACTGACCTCAGCCCTGTTCTCCACTGTGGGCTCAAGGAACCTTACAAAATATACAGAAGAGGGCTTCCCTGGTGGTGCAGTGGTTGAGAGTCCACCTGCCAATGCAGGGGACACGGGTTCGAGCCCTGGTCTGGGAAGATCCCACATGCCGCGGAGCAACTGGGCCCGTGAGCCACAACTACTGAGCCTGTGCGTCTGGAACCTGTGCTCCGCAACAAGAGAGGCCGCGAGAGTGAGAGGCCCGCACACAGCGATGAAAAGTGGCCCCCGCTTGCCGCAACTAGAGGAAGCCCACGCACAGAAACGAAGACCCAGCGCAGCCAAAAATAAAAATAAACAAATTTATAAAAAAAAATATGCAGAAGACAAAAATGTCCTTATCCCTAATTAAGGTTAAGGAAGAATGAACATCCTTTAGTGACTTCCTGTGTGAACAATGACTTGAGGCCAAAAGGTCATATGTCACTTTGTGTAGACTACTATGTAAAGACCCCTGATTTGTCAGAAAGAGTTTTATCAACATAAAAGTTAATTTAATGGGCAGCTTTCTCAGAGGTTGAACTAAGGTCTTCACATTGCAGGGCACTCAAATTGCCTTGTTCTATTTGATGTACGTGATGGATAATATACCTACTGGATCATTGCCAAAAAAAGTCACATGTATACCATTAAAATTTTTCAAATAACATTTTTTCAGTAACAGTTTTCTTCTTAAATAAGCTAGATTTTTAATGACATCTGTTGTGTTTATGCAGCTTCAAATCTTCTCTCTTCTCTCCCAAATATACAGGTCCTGCTGAGCTAAGTTTTCTATTTCCATCTTGCTATTTATAATACACTGATGTTTCTTACCAAGAATGTCTGGTTTAATCCACAAAACTCAAATCAACCATCTGAGCCCATTGCCAGTGCTACAGTATCACTGTTTTAATGTCATTATTCAATCACAGAACTATTTTCTGTGCACACATTCATTTCAAAATTATGTAAAATAAAATCCTTCAAAGCTTTCAGATTGTAGCTCACAATTGTTTTTGTACCTTAAAATACTTTGGACATATTGCTGAAGGAGTGCATGTACTATTGATGAAAATCATTCTTTGCTTCATTTTTCAATGAGTTTAAATAGCATAATTTGGAAATTTATTACATTTGTTTTTCTTCCTTTACTATGTCATCACCACTGGCTGCACATTCTTTGAATTGCAGTAAAGAATTTGACTGTCTAGACACAACAAAATAAGAACACAAGGCTTACTTCAAGTAAATCACCAACTCATGTTAGCCAACAATGAGCAGAAAGATTTTCCTAAAAATTTTGCTCTGTGTCACTGAAGGAATCTAGGATATAAGGACCATATGCATTTCATATTTTCTCTTCTATCTTTCCATTCTATGAATAAATATTTTTTAAAAGAGAAACTACCAAAAAAGTGCAGAGTTTGGCCCAAATTGTCTTACACTGATATGTTCTCATCAGACAGGTTTACGTAAAATATATACTATAAACTCTGCCTAACAAATCTAGAAGCAAGAGATGTTACCTGTTTCCCTGACCTGCATTTGGAGAGCTTCAGTCCAGACTCTTGTTTATTACAATAATATCACAGCCTATTCAAGGAAGAAAGAGCTTGGAGATTTGTGCATAGCCTCCTTCTTTTATGGACACAGAAACCACAGATAGATCAAAGGTGTTTTCCAAAATCACTCAGTGAATCAGTGTTCTCTGGACTCTACTGACTCCTCACAGACCTCTTCCTTAAAAAAACTGAATAGACCTAAAAGACTTTTCTGTCCCAGAATTGAAAGAGCAGCTTAATTCATGGTAAGTTAGTTTTACATGGAAGAAAAATTATTACTTTTAATACATGTGTATCTAAATCATTTGCCTAGTAGAGACTCCTTAAAAAGCAAAGCCTTCAAAATTCAGATCTCCATCTGCTCCTTTTGGTAAAAATTAAGAAACATATGCCATCTTTGCTGTGGTTAGCCATGACAGAAAACACAGAAGCATGCCTTTTAGCTACTCTAAAGGGATTTTTAAACCCTCATGAAAATTCCTTAAGCCAAATTACTAATGCTAATTTTGTGATGCTCTAATGGTTTTACTTGTTTGTTAATACAATAACATTCAAATCCTATTGTTAAATCTAGACATACCAAGAGAAATTTCTAGCTCCATGTGTGACAGATTACTCTCATATTCCCATTACAAGCAATTCAATAAGTAAAGCAGTGAGGCATTTGACTGCACACTGGCTGCGGGGAAGAACAATTTAAGGAACTTCATCTTCCTTTATTAAAACTGCTAGATCTTGGTATTAGAAAGCTTGGAATTCAAATGTAAACTAGGCTGTTCCATGCTAGCCCTGGTATACTAAACTTTGAAGAGATTTCAAGTTTTGTTTAGTGTGACTTTTTTTTTTTTTTTTGCATCAAAAATTCTTTCTGTAGAATCTTCATGGACAAAGCTTCCTTCTCCCCCCGCCCCCCCAAACACACACATTTACACACCACATGCTTACAATGTTTCTAACTTAACTTCTGAAGTTCAGTATCCCAAAAGAGAAGAGAAAGAGGCATATCCCCAGGACAAGAGAGTTTAAGAGAGACTGGTCCACCCTATCACAAAACTTCTTTGAAGTTTCATGTCTTGAAATCTTATATTTTATTTTTAAAATTACTGTAAATTTTGCATCTGGATGCATAATATGTTCCTGTTTTAATATAAATATTATGTCTCAAAGAACTAAGTGACCAAAACTGATATTCCAAGAAGATATATGCCCCGTAGCTTCCCATACACAGTGACATAGGTTATGGGCACCCAGTTTGAAAGTCCGGAAGTACAAAAGGTACCTGTTAGCAAAACTGAGATGAGATTTAATATAATCTGCATAACTGTCAATCCCAGTTTCCCAGTTTGCATCCAGATAACCTAGAACAAATCCACTTGGGGCCTAGAGATGAGGAGAACAGGAAGTCCAAGGTCTTCCAAATGGCAAGCAGGAGGTTCAGTTCAGGGCAGGCAGGTGGCTACATATTAGAGGAGTCATTTACTTGTCTGTTTATTCACTCCCTTCCGAGCTTCAGGCACGGAAATAGACAACTAGCTAGAAATACAAAAAATATATAAATTGCACTTTCTAACCAAAGGAGCTCACAGACTAGTGGAAGAAAACAGACACCTACACTGGAAATTATAAATCAAAGCAAAAAGGTAAAGAGACGTACTACCTTTGGAACTGAGGAAGTGGCAGGAATGAAGGCAGTGGCAATGGCACAGAAAGAAAATTTTGCCAATTTTGCCTCTTCCATTGTCTTAAGAGGTTTAAGAATTGTTTTAAGTTTAATTGTACAGCACAGGGAATATAGCCAATATTTTATAATAACTTTAAATGAAGTATAATCTATAAAAATATTGAATCACTATGTTGTACACCTGAAACTAATATGATATTTTAAATCACCTATACTTCAATCTTTTCAAAAAAAGAAGAAGAATTGTTTTGAATTTCTGAAGCAGGGCTTGGAGCTCAGAGAGAAACATGAAAAATGCAGGTTTGTTACTTTCTTTGAACTAAGACCTCAGTGTTAAGAGGGAATGTCTGGCTTGTTTCAACAAGACCAATTCTAAAGCCATACTCATAAATAGCTGATTATTCCAACAGGGTGTGAACAGTTTTCTTGCTTTTAAAGACTTATCTGGATTTAATCACATTGTTTCTCCTGGAAGGCAGGTCACAGAGGTTTTGCTCCAAGGAATAGGGTTTCAACTACCAAACTGGGTGAAGGGACAAGACTTGATTGGTCAAGTTAGATATCTCCTCAAGATTAACATGATGGAGGATGGGAATACATAGAAGTAGTCAAGAAAGATATTCTATGTCATCGTTTTGAACAAGTCAGTGTGTAAGGTGATAGGAAACATAGGAAGATAATTTTTTTGTGCAGGTTGGGAACAGAACTTGATAAATTCAGATTTGGACAAGTTGGATTTGCAATGCTTTGCAAACCAGCAAAATGGATGTGTAAAGTCTTCTGTTAGGTTTATAGCTCCAGAAGTCAGGAGAGAGATTGGAACTAGAGATTTGGGCAGGGGGTGGGGGGTGGGGGGGAGGGGGGGAGGGGCGTTAGTTTTAGAATATCGATAATGATAGCAGCTAGGGATGATTTAGGGACAATGGATAGACTCTGAAGTCTCCACTGAAGGAGACCAAAGCCATAGCCATGAGGGAGACCACCTTTTCTGTGTGAATAGATAGAGGAAAGCCAAAAAAGAGGACTGAAAAAAGTGCCCCGGGAAATTAGAGAAGATCACAAGAGTGTGTTTTCTTAAAAACCAGTAAGAGAGGGTGTTTTTTGAAAGGAGGAAGTGATCAAAGGTGTCAAATTCTTTAGAGGGATCAAGACAAGGGGCAGATCTAAGGATGTAAGTGTCATTTGTGATCTTAATGAAAGCAATTTCAGGCTGTGGTAGAGCAAGAAACAGATTATGCCCCTTGAGAAACCAGCAGGAGGTTAGGAAGCAGAGACAAAACTATGGGTAACTTGTTCAAGCATTTGGGCTGTAAAAAGCATAAGAGAGGTCAGTAGCTAAAGAGATGTGAGATCCAGGGAGAACTGTTTGTCTGATGTACTTGTCTTTTTCCTGTTCACCTTTTTGTTTTTTTTTGGTTAATATCATGCACTTGAATCCAGTGAGTAAAACAGAGCAAGAAAAATGGAAGGAGTTGGCGACAGAAAAGAAGGGAGGATAATTTTCAGGCCCCGTTCAGGGGAGGAAGAGGCAGATCTTTCCCATTAAAACTGTAGGAAGGAGGAAAGAAAGGTGGGGGGAGCGTAGTGCTGTGTAGATGTAATGCTGTAACATTGAGAGAGTCTCTGTCGAATGGCATCTATTTTCTCTATTAGGATCCACTGCAGAAAATGAGGGGAGAAGTGAAGGAAAAAAATGGCTAGAGTCAGAAGTTTGAGGGGAAATAATTAGGTTTGAAATTACCATAATAAAGAGTGGAAGGACAAATTTGCTCAGGAAATAGAAAAAATTTGCCCATCAGTGTTCATGGGCCAGTAGAAGTGGTTACTTTGAGTTTAATGAGTATTAGTCATCCTGGTGTTTTTGTTTTGTTTTGTTTTGTTTTAATTTTCTGTAGCAGTGCTTAGAAGCTCAGAAAGTAATGTGAAGAATATAGTTTTATTACTTTCTCCGATGTAAGACCTAGATGTGAAGAGGTAATGTCTGGCTTATTTCAACAAGACCAATTCTAAAGCCTTCCTCAAGAGTTACTGGTTTATTCCAACAGGATAAATACATTTTGCTCCTTTGAAAGACCCCTCTCAATTAATCAAGTTGCTCTTCCCTGAAGGCAAGGTCAGGTCACAGAGGTCAAAAAGATCATCTTAGCTACCAAACTGAGTGAATGCACAAGACCTGAATGACCAAGTTAGATACCCCTCCCAATTTTAGGGGAACGGAGATACAACACAGTACATACAGAGTTCAACACCAGTTGTCATAGAATAAGAGGAACTAGTTCTTAGAACTAACCTGGTCACAAGAATGATTATCTATTTAATTTGTTGTACAAAGTCAGAGAACAAAGAGCTATGCTAACTTGAATGGTCATTATTGGCCAAATTTTTCTAAATCCCTACTACTTCAGGGAAATCGGTCTGAGAGGTTGAGTTGAATTTACAGATAGGAATTAAATGGCTTCAACTGTGTGGATTGAAGGTTTGCAGAGTCAGGCAGATTACAAAATAAAACTGTAATCTTAGAAGAGCTCACTCCCCACCCTCAATTCCCTAATCATATGTTCAGAGCATTTGTGTGGTATCACCAAAATGATGGGTGCTGTAGCAACTACATGGGAATTAGGAGAATATGCTCTGATCATGAGCAAATACATTATAATGAAAAAAGAGGAACACAGAAAAATGACAATAAAACCAAAGTGAAAGAGAGGTCAGAAGTTCAAAAATTCCAAAGGAAAATTTCACATGTGAATAAAAACAGAGTGAAAGGATGTAGAAACGCTAGTAGCCCTTCTTAGTTTTCCTCAGATATAGCACAGGTATGTATGGTATAATGTAGGAATGCAGGAAAAAACAACAAATATTTGGGATAGATGAAGAAAAGAAAATAAGCTTAAACAATGGGAGTCAAGCATAGCCTTCAACAAGAAACAAAGAACTTAGGTAGGATACACTGAAAATGAACATCATGAGCCTCTGGGAAACCCATAGGAATCTTCCAGAGGGGTAGGAACGCAACAGTAAGAGACTGGAATCTAGAGCATTGGTTCTTAAATACTGTATGGTCTGCTATTGCTCTCAAAAAACGTTTTCAGAAATTGCTTAAACTAAGATTTATCTTAATTATCCAAAACAGAAGAATGAACCATATGTAATTTAAGAATAGGAATAATTACACACTTTTCAACGTTGCTGGCACAATGACTGTTTTGCTGTAGCTTTTATTTAATAATGCTGAGAAACTCAAATCTTTGAATATATATGACATCATGTACATTTAGATGGCTTTTGAGCTTTTGATGATAAAAGTGGTGAAAACATTATCACACACATAAATATGATTTCATCCCCCACATTGTTTTAAACAGCTTTGGAAAGCATGCTGCTTGAGCAGTCCAAAATTTTTCAAATTTCATTGCCTCAAATTATATTTGGATTAATCACCAGGGTCAGCAAATATTTTCTGGAAAGACCCAGACAGTAAATATCTTAGGCTTTGTGGTCCCAGGGTATCTTTTGTAGCTACTCAACTCTGCTGTCACAGCTCAAAAACATCAGTAGATGATAGGTAAACAAAGAGCTGTGGCTGTGTTTCAATAAAACTTTATTTACCAAAACAGGTAGAGGGCCAGATTTGCCCATGGGCTATAATTTGCAGACCCCTGGATTAGTCTGTGAATTTATAAATTAATTAAATTCTTTCATCTAAATACTATTATTTACATAATCTAGGTTTATTATTTAAATAAAAGCTTATAGAACATGACTCAATCTGTAATTATTTTATTTATATATTTATCTACTGTTAAAAATGACTGAAGAAGGGGGCTTCCCTGGTGGCGCAGTGGTTGAGAGTCTGCCTGCCAATGCAGGGGACACGGGTTCGAGCCCTGGTCTGGGAAGATCCCACATGCCGCAGAGCAGCTGGGCCCGTGAGCCACAATTACTGAGCCTGCGTGTCTGGAGCCTGTGCTCCGCGACAAGAGAGGCCGCGACAGTGAGAGGCCCCGCACACAGCGATGAAAAGTGGCCCCCGCTTGCCGCAACTGGAGAAGGCCCTCGCACAGAGACGAAGACCCAACACAGCCATAAATAAGAAATAAATAAATAAAAATTAAAATAAAAAAAAAAATGACTGAAGAAGACAATTTATGTGATATAAACAAACTTTATTTAATACTTCATGAAACAGACAGCCTTATTTTGGAGAACTGCAAAATGGGGAGGAAGAAAGAAAGCTTTTATAGGATAACACAATAAAGAACAAGAAAGAGAAAATAGGAAATACCTGATTGGCTGGGGCCACATAGTCAACCTTGTTTGGGGTGCGAAGCAACAAGGAAATAAGTATAGAGCCCAGAGTTGGCTTGGCATTCAGTTATTGGCTCACTAGATATACGTACTGTGTTTGTGGTCAAGTGAACCATTTACAGGGACATGAAAGTTACCTAAACTTCAGTTTGCTTACATGACACCCCAGGAAGGAGCTGCTTCTTCTGTAAGCAGATAGGGTAGGGAGTCCCCAGAGAAAGAGAAGGAAGCCATTTTGCCCTAAGTCATTTTGTGATCTCAGCCTGGCCACAATGCTTGCCCTTGAACAAGTCTCAGTAATTAATGACCTTAAGGGAGATGAGGGAATGCAGGAACAAAGGAAAAGCAGTCAAGAAACAATAGTTCAGCAATATAACAAAGTCCTAGTTCTGAGACAGGAGGGAAGCAGGCAGGACACAATCTTTAAAGAATGACACAGCCATTGAGAAAAACTGGATCAAGGACTGGTTAGAACCGACTAGGCCCAAGATGGCAGAAGATTCAACTTTCCGTAGACCTTGAGCCTCATTATACACTCATCATAATGCATTAGCCTATGCTAAATGACACATCCACAGGCACGATGACAGTTCCAAGGCTGACCATAAAAGGCCAAAAAGTGGATGGTGGCCCAATTCCTGGAAATCCCCACCCCTTCCCCAAAATAGTTGGAATAATCTTCCCACTCATTAGCCTATGAAATTACCCAGCCCATAAAAACTAACTACCCCATAGTTTGGAGCCACTCTCACCTTTTGAGACGGACCACATTCTCCCTATGGAATGTGTATCTCTGCTTTCACTTTACTATGGCTCGCTCCTGAATTCTTCCCTGTGAGAAACCAAGGACCTTCACTTGGTGGCTCATCCCAGGAACTTGCCCAAAATCTGGGAGATGACTATCCTCTCATGCCCCATTTTCCTGCAACCTCTTTACAAAGGATATTAATAAATCTACTTCTTAACTATCACTTTGCCTCTTGCTGAATTCCTTCTGCATCGAGACATAAAGAACCAGAGCTTCATTAAGACCTGAGACAAGGGACTTCCCTGGTGGTCCAGTGGTTAAGACTCAGTGCTCCCAATGCAGGGGGCCCAGGTTCAATCCCTGGTCAGGGAACTAGATCCCATATACCACAACTAAAGATCCCGCATTCCATGAAGAAGATCCTGTATGCCACAACTGAGACCCAGTGCAGCCAAATAAATGGAAGATTGTGGATTCGAGTCCCATCTGGGTGCAGTTTCAGCTCCTCTTCAAGGGATATACATAACAATCTGATACAGTCTTTGAGTTCTGCAGGAACTAAGGTCCCTACCCAGGTAGAGGACAGAATGATATTAACCTTCCTGACTTCAATCAACTAAAGTTTGGACTCTGTCGATTTTTGCCCCAACTCTGTGCTGATCTCCTCTGCTCAAGCCCCTTCATGAATATGCGTGTACCCTTAGCTTAAAACTTCCCCAATTTTGCTGTTCGGGAGACACTGCTTTGGGAAAGATCCCCAGTGTTCTCCTTACTTGCTGCAAGTAATAAATCCTTCCTTTCCGATCTTTGGCTTGGTTGTGTCTTTTGGCTCCACACCCACCAAGAGGCGAACCCAGTTTGGGGGTAACACTTCTTGGGCCTAGAAATTTATTTTACTACTAACTTATTGAAATGTAAGCTTTATGCGGACAAAGACTTCTTCGTTCACTGTTAGTGCTCTAACACCTAGGAAAGTCCCTGGCACATAGTAGGTACTATACACATATGTTTAATAATGAGTGAATAAATTAATTTATTTTCTGCACTGAGAGCTAATAAAATTTCTCTTCCAGGGAGTCTATATCTGAAATGAAATTTTCCTAATAGTTTCTAGAAGGTACCATGTTTGTTCTATCTACATATTTAAATAAATGCCCTGTCCAAATATAATTTTCATATATACTAGCCAAAGGATAATTGTTTAAGTCACTAATTAAATTATTAATTTTGTTACCCAACAAAAGGGATATTTCTTTCTCTTTGCATTTCTTCTTTATTACTAGTTTGAAACACTACCCCCTGACACACACACACACACACACACACACACACACACACACACAGAATACTGTTTCCTTCTCCTTGCCTTCCTACTGTGACACTCCTAATTCTTTTTGAGGCTACGTAGATGATGCTGCCTAGCGAAGAAAAGGTCAAAATGAAAAGGGAAATTTTAATATTTTCATATTCATAAGATAGAATGAACATCTGGACATCAGTAAAGCAGCCACTCTACCTCCATCTAGCCTGAGGTATAACCAGGCTGTCTGCCCTACAGTCCGGCCTCTCCTAAGCATCAAGCCTGGACCCTTTCTCTCCAGATAGCCAATGCCCCAACTTGACCCAATCTCTTTGTTTGCAGGATTATGAGAGAGTCCAGGGCATAAAGAGGAGCTATCTTACAGGACCCTGCAGAGAAATACTCATAGCAGTAGGGAGCAGGGGGTTACAGTCTCAGGGCACACAAGAGTGTCCTTCTGTTGGACAATCCCCCAGGGACTAGGCAGCTTGGATATAAGGTTCGTCATCCAACAGTTCCACAGACACTGGCTGTCACGTCTTCCTGGCAATGGCCACCAAAGATATTCAGCCTCTCTGCCCGCTGCCTCTGCTGCAAACTCCCACTTCTCCACCAGCACAAGCTTCGTCGACTCCACTCCCTCCTCCCCCTGCCACACACCCTTCAAGGTCACACCAAACCACTCTCTCTTCCTTCCTAGGTCACCTTATCCTCCTGTGGTGGGGCAGGGACAGAGATCGTCAGTCTCTTCCTCTATTCTCTCTCTAGTCCATTATCAGCATAAACAGTGTTGTACAATCCTCAGGGACTTTTCTTTTGATATTCAAAAGCCTCTTTGAAAGTAAAAAAAAAAAAAAAAAAAAAAATGAACATTAACTTTCTTCCTCTTTTCATTCCTGCTACATTGTTAGCTTGGGAATATTACCCCTTCTCCAAAAAAAAAAAAAAAAAAAATACTGTCTTCTTCTGGCATTCCTACTGTGACAATCTGAATTCTTTCAGCTGCTACATGTATGATTCTGCTGTCAGAGAAAAGGTCTAAAACAAAAGGAAAAATTTAATAGTTCATATGCATAATAAAAAGTCAAAGTCCCTTCTACGGATCGTTCCATGATCTGTCTTTTCTTTAGTCTTTGACCTCATAGCCTGTTACTCTGCCCTTCTGCTCTACCCTAGAGCCACACTGCCTTCTTCCTTTATCTCAAAATTCTCAGAGCATTCTCATCTCAGGGCCTTTGCATTTGCTGTGACCTCGCTTAGAATGGTTTCTTTTTCCAGACATAAGCTAGCTCTTTCACTCCATCACATCTTTACTCAAAAGTCATTTTCTCAGTGAAAGCTCACTTGCCACTTTATCCAAAATTGCAAATACCATTGCCCAACACTATATATCCTTCTTCCTCCATTTTTTTCTAGCTAGCTAACTCCTTATTTACTTTACGTTGTTTATTGTTAATCTCCTCTTTCGAGAATTTAGTTTCCATGAGGGCCGGATTTTCTCTGTTATTGTTGCATCTCCAGTGCCTAGCATGCAGTAGCACTCAATAAATATTTATTGAATTAAAGGAATACTTGATTTATCTTAAAGTGAAAGATGGACAATATGCTCAGATTACTATTCACGAAAAGCAAGGGGCTTCCCTGGTGGCGCAGTGGTTAAGAATCCGCCTGCCAATGCAGGGCACACGGGTTCGAGCCCTGGTATGGGAAGATCCCGCATGCTGCAGAGCAACTAAGCCTGTGTGCCACAACTACTAAGCCTGCACTCTAGAGCCCGCAACCCACAACTACCGAGCCTGCGTGCCACAACTACTGAAGCCCGCGTGCCTAGAGCCCGTGCTCCACAGCAAGAGAAGCCACCACAATGAGAAGCCCGCGCACCGCAACGAAGAGTAGCCCCCACTCGCCCCAACCATAGAAAAGCCCGCGCACAGCAACAAAGACCCAATGCAGCCAATAAATAAATAAATAAATAAAAATTTAAAAAAAAAAAAAAAAAAGCAAGGAAGAGGCAAGGTTTAAAGCATAGTCTCTGATAAAGTTTACTGTACTCACTGCAATAAACAGCCTTCTGTTTCCTAGGCAATTTCAGAGTGGCAGTGAAACAGGAGGGAAGGGGTCAGGGCACAACCTTTGAAAGAATGACATAGCCCGAGGACATGACATAAATGGATTAGAACAAAACGGGTCCAAAATGATGGACAAGTCGACTTCCTCTAGACACTGAGCCTCAGTACACGCTCATTGTAACACATCAGCAAGCTAAATGACACACCCACAGGCGCCATGACTGTTCTAAGGGACCACAAGGCTCAAAAAGTGGGCAGTGGCCTAATTCCTGGAAATCTCCACCTCTTCCTAAAACAGCTGGAATACTCTTCCCACTCATTAGCCTATGAAATTACCCACCACTATAAAAACTGACAACCCCATATCCTGGTGCCTTTCTCACCTTCTGAGATGGCTCACACTCTGTCTGTGGAGTGTGTTTCCCCCTAAATAAATCCACTCCTTACCTATCACTTTGTCTCTCACTGAATTCTTTCTGCAATGAGACCAAGAACCTGAGCTTCATTAAGTCCTGAAACCAGGTGTGTGACCTCAGTTGGAAGACTGCGGGTTTTGGCCGGGTTTGAGTCCCAGCACGTGGGTTCAATTCCCAATCTGAGGTGCAAGGTTTCAGCAAGTACATAATGTTGCAGCAAAAGTAGTCATGAAAATATGAGATGTTTCTTTGTTTTATAGCCACAAAATCCCGATTTTTCTTTTCCCTAGCACAATAAGGGTGCAATCAGTACAAATGAGTTCACACCACATATGACAGGCATTATCTTACACTTTGAAATGAAACTGACAAGGTTGAACACACCGTGAACTATACAATGATTCACTGAACAAGAATTCTGCCATAATTAGATTCTTTTTTACCTGTTGCACATATACTAAAATCTGCCTACAGGCATCAGTGCAAATTGATGTGTTTAAGCAAAACCCACGTTAAAAGACTAACACTGTATCTTCCATAATTTGTCATGAGATATGCTGACTCATCACATGACTTCTAGAATGGACCAAATCATTGAGCGAAGAGATCTCATAAAGCTCCTATTGTGCATGATTTTTGACATTCCGATGCATAAAATCTCACTAATTAACTAGCAACTGTGTTAAGCTTTTAACACAGACATATGGAATGTGGTAGAACGTTTTGTAATAACAAATTTTCAAGAGACGAAAACCCAAATGTCCTCGGGTTTGCTGTGATCAAATTGTGCTCAGCTTATCAAGGGCATGTCCATCTGCAGCATAGCTTCAAGGGCTTGAGATTAGCATTTGGAAATAGTGTAACCAGATAGATTAGGGGATCCCCAGAGAAAGAGAACTAGGAATGGCCTCTTGACATAAGAGAACCCACTTTGGACTAAGCCATTTTGTGATCTAAGCCTGGCCGCAATGCTTGCCCTTGAACAGGTCTCAGTTATTAATGATCTTATGGGAGGGAATGCAGAAACAAGGGAGGAGCAGTCAAAAAACAATAGTGCAGTCTTGGGGCAGGGTCCTGGTTCCTCAAGGGGTATAACAATATATTTTTGAGGTCTGCAGGAACTAAGGCCCCACCCAGGTGGAAGATGGAATGATGATGTTGACCCTCGTGACTTCAATCAACTAAAGCTTGGATTCTGTTGACCTTTGCCCCAATTCTATGCTGAATTCCCCTCTGCTCGAGCCCCTTCATGAATATGCATGTACCCTTAGCTTAAAACTTCCCCAATTTTGCTGTTTGGGGAGACACTGCTTTGGGAAAGATCCCCAGTGTTCTCCTTACTTGATGCAAGTAATAATGAATCTTCCTTCTCCTGATATTTGGCTTGGTTGTGTCTACTGGCTTGACACCTAGTTTTCAGGTAACAATAATTGCACAGTATACATTGTGATGTTTGATTTCCACTATCTCTGCCTTTTCGTGATTGAAACTAACACAGGTGTCCTTCGATTTGAGTTTCAACTTGGCGCCAAAAAAAAAAAGAGAAAAGGAAATTCTGTTGTGGAAGTGAGCTGGAATCAATACACTTACTCTTGGAGACAGAGCCATGAAGTGGTCACATTATCATCCGTGTATGCATCAACAAATATAACAATCTCCCCTACCCCAATTACAGATTGATGTAGACCACACCCCATTGCTCACCTTGCTGCCATATATAAGTTTTCAGGTACACACAACTCACCAAAGTACATAACTTGCCCAATGGTCAGAATTCTCTAATAACTAGTAAATGCATATTGTGCCATGTGAGTTGACCAAGGGTGACTGGGTACCATGGTGAGTTGGCCCTGATGAAGTTACTAGATCTATATATAATTTACATAAAAAACATTTTATTTTAAATGGTATTTTAAAATAGCTTTATTATTGCTGTATTTTGAGTTAGGCATTGTGTACATATCTCTAATCCCCTTAACAACCCTGCAAAATAGGATTCTTATCCCCTCTCTTCTTTTTTTTTAAATTAATTTATTTATTTATTTATTTATTTTTGGCTGTGTTCGGTCTTCTTTGTTGCGTGCAGGCTTTCTCTAGTTGCAGCAAGCAGGGGCTACTCTTAGTTGCGGTGCGCGGGCTTCTCATTGCGGTGGCTTCTCCTGTTGTGGAGCACGGGCTCTAGGCATGTGGGCTTCAGTAGTTGTGGCACACGGGCTCAGTAGTTGTGGCTCACTGGCTCTAGAGCACAGGCTCAGTAGTTGTGGCACAAGGGCTTAGTTGCTCTGCATGTGGGATCTTCCCGGATCAGGGCTTGAACCCATGTCCCCTGCATTGGCAGGCGGATTCTTAACCACTGTGTCACCAGGGAAGTCCCCCTTTTTCTTAAATGAATAAATTCAAGGTCAGAGATAGCAAGTGATAGCTCCAAGGCCTCACAGCTGGTAACTGCTAGAGAAGATTTATTACAAATCTACCTGACTGTGGCTCGATGGGCAAGATCATTTCTATTAAAAGTCTAGGGACCATAACCCCTATTCCCAAATACTATGAAAGGGGCACATAGTTTACTTTAAAATAATTCATGTTATGCTCTTTTCTGTTCCGTTCACCCCCTTGCAGTTCCTTCAGTAGGCTGTTTTCCACAGTCATATGAAAAAACTCCCACTGGTCCTAAGTCTTCACTGTATTTTTTTTCTGCCCTTCCTCCTGCATCTGGATCACAAATGCAGTTCCATCAAACTTTGACTGATAACAACAAAACCTTCTTCAGTTTGGAGCAGGCTTTCTCAATTTTTTTCCACAAATTTTCCCCTAAGAAATTTTTCAGTCATTTTTTTTCCCCCAATTATCCCTTCCATGAAATTTTAATACCACAGATACACATATCTGTTTTTGTAGTTTAGCCCTTTGAAGGGCCATGAATCATTTTAATAGCTGAGTCACTCTGTCTTCCCCCCACCCCCAATCCTCAAAAACTAATTTTCAGCTCCTTGGGGGCAATATCACCCTTGTTGAGGATGTATGGTTTAGGGCAATTTCTCAACCTCAGTGCTATTGACAGATAATTCTTTGTTGTAGGGTGTTATCTTGTGCACTTTAGAATATTTAGCAGCATCCGTGTTCTAACCAATAGATGCCAGTAGCAATCCCAGTTGTGACAACCCAAAGTGTACCAAAAGTATCTTCGGACATTACCAAATGTCCCCTAGGGAGTGAAACTGCCTTGGATAGAACCACTAGTTTAGAGGGGAGAAGACATGAAGGTCCAAATGGCCAAGGGTAAAGAGAAAAATTTTGAGTATTTACATAATAAAAAAATGAAACCTGGAAAAGGAACCTTACTTGAACCCGACCATGCTGGCATCTGATCTTGGACTCCCAGACTCCAGAACTGTGAACAATAAATTTCTGCTGTTTTCTAAGACACCCAGTCTGCGGTATCTTATTGCAGCTCAAATGGACTAAGACATATGGCAACCAATGCCAACTGGAGAAGCCCAGAGAACTCCAGTTTAGAGGTCTCCAAAATAAGATAGATAAACTACCTGATGAATCTGAACACATTAGACAACTTGACAGAGTCTTGGCTCCAATTCTTGATAAAGACATAGAAAACCAAGTAAACAAACAAATAATAAGACAATTATTAACTCTTGGGAGGAAGTTGTGAATAGCATGTAAATTGTCATAATAATGTAGACGGTATCTAACAAAGCATATTTTCATTGAAGCAAAAGTATCATATAATTAAATAAGGAGGTAGAGGGAACAGGAAGGGGGTAAGTATCAGAGTTGGGGTAAAGAAGACCATGGGGAGGTAAAGACAGCTAAATCTTTATCTTATATGGTAAAAAAGTCAGGTGTAGTGCCCCAAAATGAAATAATCAGGAAGAAGTAATATAATAATTTCATTTAGAGACATGGAGGTCAATAAGCAAAAAGTAAGCTAAAAGAGCTAAAAAAAAAATTTTTTTTTCTTAAGTGGAGAAAATAAGGAAGAAGGAGAGAAGCAGACACTGATATTTAAATAGCTTTATAAATCATGAGTTTTCAAATAATCTTCATGTATAAGAAGAAAGAAAAGTATTTTTAATTGAAGTATAAAGTATAATGATTTGCAATGTTATTAGTTTCAGTTGTATAACATAGTGACTCAATGCTTCTATAGATTATACTCCATTTACAGTTATTATAAAACATTGGCTATATTCCCTGTGCTGTACAATATATCCTTGTAGCTTATTTATTTTATATATAGTAGTTTGTACCTCTTGAAAAAATGTATTTTTTAAAAATAAGAGAAGGAAGAAAGAGAGAGAATACCAGTAGGGGATTACATGAGCCATTTAAAAATCCAAAGTCAACTTTTAAGTATATTTTAGTTTTAATATTTAAAGTTGTCAATTATTCTTAAGCCAATGACTTAAAAAAAAAATCTAAACAAAGTGACTTCAATTCAGGAAAGTATCCAGGGACAAGAGTGTTATTGTTTAATAATTAAATGATATGGAGATATGGAGATATATCTTAGTTATATAGAAAGGACCATAATGCAAACTGATTTTTTTTTTTTTACAGTTAAATTAGGCAGAAAGGATTCTTGGAAGTTGATGGAGATGGTTAATAGTATAGTTTTTTAACGTTCCTGGATCCCCTCGCACAGAATCATATAATAGAGAAAAACCAAAAACCCACAGGCAACATTTGATATAAAACTATGTGACAAGGTATCCTCATAAAGTCCAGAACAAGGAGGTAGGTACAAAAAACCAACAGCCACAAGACTGGCATGGTACTGGCATCTGTAAAGGAGAAAGAAAGTTGCCAAAATAGCCAATAGGTGTTCATTGGAAAATGTTTCGTGCCCATTAAAAAGCAGCAGCTAAAACAGGGAATTTTGCCCAATCCAAAAGTGAGTGCAAGAGATCCATAGGGAGGATTGAAAAGCAGGCCAGCTCCATGAACTCTCAAAACCGAGCAGCCAGGCCTCAGTCAAAATGGAACAGAGGATGAAGGGAAGGAAAGATCAAAGTGAAAGCCAGGAAATCTCAGAAATCAAGCTGTCATATTTTTTAACACTTACACACACACACACACACACACACACACACACATACACACCAGAAGCAGGAGCTCTGTGAAGCTAGGAAAGCCACTCTAAACCATGGTTACTTCTAAAATTTCAGGAAAGTGGATTTCACACTCAAGGAAAAACAGGAAAGGATTGTATTCTCTTCCCAGGACTCCCATAAGAAATTCCCACAAACTTGGTGGCTTAAAACAGAAATTTACTCTCTCACATTTCAGGAGATCAGAAATCAAAAATGTCCACAATGTTGGTTCAATTTTGGAGGCTCTGAGGGAGAAACCATCCTATGCCTTTCTCTGAGCTTTTGGTGGTTGCTAGCAGTCCTTGGTGTTCCTTAGCTTGTAGAAACATCACTCCATTCTCTGCCTTCATCTTTGCATTGCTTTCTTCTTTCTGCGTATCTCCCTTTGTCCTCTCCTCTTCTAAGAATACCACTGTTTTTAGGACCAACCTAACTCCAGGATGATTTCCTCTTGAGGCCCTTAACTAATTACAACCTAATTACATCTGCAGAGAACCTGTTTTTAAATAAGGTCACATCCTAACGTTCCATATGGATATGAATTCGGGAGAAACACTATTCAACCCACCACAATAATCAAAGTCGAGTGCCATATAAAATTAATAAAAGACAAAAGAGAATAAGGAGCAGAACAACACGTCTTCAGAAAATGAAAGCACCCGAAAAAAGACATGCTCACAAAATATTTCAAAACTATAACTTTCTATTTCAAAACAAACTAAAAGACATTAAGCAAATAATATGAGACTTGAAAGAATAACGTTCTGATTCAAGTTAGAAAAACTCAAAAATGGCATGACAGAACTCAGGGAAGAATTAAAAATAAAATAATTTCAAAAATAAAGGCTAAAATAAAACAACATGAAAGCAATTGAATACAAGCAAGTTCTTAAAAGAAATAGCAGTTTAAAGGGGAGACAATATTTAAAATAAAAGAAAAAGCTAAAGAAAATGGACTTAAGTGACAAGTAGTGAAAATAGAGAAAGAATATCTGACATATGGGTAACAGGAGTCTTTAGATAAGAAAACCAAAGCAGGAAAGGAAAATATATATATATGAAATTATAAATTAAGAAAGGTTTCCTGGAAAAAAAATGAAACATTTATTTAAAGAGCATATTTCATACCTAAGAATTTCTACCTAGAATGACCTACACTAAGACACAACCTAGTAAAGTTACTGGACTTGAAAACCTTTGGGTATCTGAGCAAAAGCAATAAGTGACTTAGAAAGGGAAGAAAATTAGACACTCAACAGACTTTAATGCTGGAAGAAAATAGAGTAAGTATGTAAAATATTCATAGGAAACAAAACGTGAGTCAAAATTTTTCTATCCTGCAAAACTGACTTCCATGTATGAAAGACCCATAGTAGTGATTTCGGACACATGCAGCAGTGAGCAGTAACTTGCAGTAAACAGCAGCAGTGAGCAGTAGCTCGAATAGAGACCTTAGTTCCCTGACCAGGAATTGAACTCTAGTCGCCTGGGTGTAAACCAGGAGTTCTAATCACGAGACCATGAAGACCAGCGGCTAGAGCCTAAATCCCCAGTCCTTGCCTGCCTTGACAAGAAAATTCTGACGAGGAGGCAGAAGGTAAAGTGAAAAGTAAAACGTTTACTGGAAAAGCAGAGTACATGGGAAAGACGCACGGATGAACCCTGCGAGAGAGTGGCAAGAGTCACGCCTTTGGGAAGTTTAAATAATTTATAAGGGGACAGTTTTCCAGGTCTCTGTCTTCCCTCTGGCCAATTGTGTTGTCTTGCCCCCCTGGCTAATTTGTCTCAGGACCCTCCCCTAGGTGCTCTTGCACCCCTCAGCCAAGATAGATTTCAGCACAAGAGCATCTGGGAGGGAAAATAGCAAGATCTATTATGGTCTGGGGTCCCCTGCCTTTTGACCTCCAAGGAGCCTTTCTGCACATGTGCAGTGTCTCCCTTGCCCCAAGGAAGGGAAATATGTGACCTCTACTCAAACAGGGTGTAGCCCCTCTCTGTTCCTGCTGTGACTGGTATCTTAAGGTGTCCACAGGAGACAAAGCCCAGCTGTTTACTCTGTTTCTGTTGTTATTTCTATTTTGCAGAGCAAACAGGAGGCTGATTGTAAATGCCTAACCTGGAGCCCACCTATCTCCTGTCTCAGGAAATGCAAACAGGAGGCTAGTTGTAAGTGTCCGGCCTGAAGCCCGCCTTTTTCCTGCCCCATGAAGTGTAAACAGGAGGCCAGTTGTAAATGCCTAACCTGGAGCCCGCCTATCTCCTGCCTCAGTAGCTGTTGTCAACATACAAAATCTCAGAAAATTGTGGTCCCTTCAGCCTCTCCAGATGAATCCATTAGAAAATAAGTTTCAGGCAACCAAATGACTAGACACTTAAAAGACTAAATAAGGGAGAGAATACACTCAGTGATGGCTTACACGTGCTGAAAGTGTAGATGTACCACGGTGGAGGTAGGAGAATGGGGAAGAAAATTCAAAAATAATTCAACTGTTTCAATAATAATTAGAGGTGACAGGAATTCTAACAAATCTCTGATTTGGATTTTTCCAGACTACTATTTGTTTAGGATGTCAAAAATACATAAATATTTTAACTCTTCATGGATATAAACAGAGATTATCAGACATGTGACATGTTGCTATTCTTCTACACATGAAGTTTCTCAAACATGTCAGATCTGGTTCCTGGGCAACCTCACATAAAAAAAGGTCTGCACTAAAAATCATGGAATCATTGATTTTGAATGAAATTATTGAAAAGAATGTTTTTCATTAAAATGCAGGCCTCTAAAATTACTTAAATTAAGTTTTAATAAGCATCAAAGGTTGTTTTATATCAAGACAGAATCCAATAAAATTCCTGAAGCACACTTTCATAAAACAGAACTTTGGTTCTGTTTGCAATATTGACAAATAAGGAACTGCTTAAATTATTGGCATACTGACCATTTATTTCTTTGTTTTATTACAGCTGTTAATTTCCTTACTAATACATTGTAATAGTCCCTAGTGTATGTAAAACAAATGAGTTAGAATCTATCCCAACACTGCTCCATATGATTCTCTGAGCCAGCGTAGTCTGAAGCAAGCTGATCCACTAGGATTTTAGTTGACGTGTGCATCCGGTCATGTTCACAGCCTAGTTGGAGTTACTCAGAGCAAATGATTCACACAATATTTAAATCTTTGGCTCTTTAAATCTTGTTGAGCTTGTTTTTTGTTGAGTCCAAATTTCCCCTCCCACACACACATTAAATAGGTAAGATGTGGGCTTTCGCCCAGTACAACATCTGATTGAAATTCTGAGCCAAATATGTGTGTTGTTCTAACTTCCAGCATCAGCTGTTTTAGTCACCTTATTTCCTCACAGCCCGATTTGACATTCATTTAAAGCTATTTTTAAATGACCTCAAGGGACAAACACGTATTTCTCCAATGCTGTTCCATTTTAGAGGATCTCTGCCTCCTGCATAAGGGGAAGGGCCCTGCAAGGAATTTTCTCTTCACTGGACTACTCCTTATGCTAATGATTTGAAAAACTACAACAGGTTGGCAGTCTGAAGATTACCTCCTAAGGATTCTTATGGGGCTGTGAAAAGTGGCACCCATTAAAGACAGAATTTATAGGTGCGCATTATTCCTAAGACTATTGAGTATCTGTCTTGACAACTTGCAAGCAGTTATTCTTGCAAATAGAGGAACTCATCCTAAGGGGCTAGAAATGAAGAGGGGAGAGAACTATGCCAAGAGCTCTGATAGGCAAATTTCTCATCACATTCTTATATGATCAAAATATAAGAAATAAAAAAGTATAGAAAAAGAAAGCATGGTAAGAAATGAACTATACATCAAAAACTCAAGAACATGTGAATAACGAAAAGACTCCCTCTTGAGAAAGCTGAGAACTGCAACAGATGATGCATCGTAATTGTCACAGGAAATATCTTTCTTGAATAATGTAAGAAAGGAATATTTGATGCCAAATGATACAAAGAATTAGAAAAAATAGCACTTTCTTTTTAATTCTTTTAAAGAAAGATAAAAACAGATCCTTATAGGTTAAACATAGCAGATTTATAGAGGCAAGGTAGGATTTTAGTTAACATAGCAATTTAACTCACTCTTCTCTCTTTAAATGTTATAATTTTCAGTGGTTATAAGCCAAAAAAAAAACTTTTCTATTTTTAGTGTCAGTGTTCCACATGAAAATATTTTTCTGTGTTTTGGAGAAGAATTTGGACCTAATGTTGCAGTCACCTGCAAATTGACAGTTTTGAGAAACAAGGGAAAATGGTATTTCTCTAAGCTAAAGGAAAAGAGGACTCTGTGAGTACCCACACTATGTTACTCCAAAATTCGTGAGAGTGATGGAATTTTTAGTATTTGCTACAAATGTTTCATCTAATTGAGAAGAATTTTGTGTAAATTTTACAATATGCTGTTACTTCTCCAATTTTAGAAACTGTTACAAAATCAGACTTCATTTGAACATATTTTAAGTGTTTTGGCATTTTGTGTGGGCCAGATTTTAAGGGGAAACAGTGAAGTTATTATCTCCTCCATGACACATTTGAATGGTCACTTCCAAGTAATTCCAGCTTTCAAAAACCATAGATTTTCCAGCCACAAACAGCAAATGGATTTCATTCACTGATGTTATTCACAGCTATGACTGTTTAAAAACTGACAGTAGTAACTAAAACTAATATAGTATTATTTGGCCTGGATTTTTTAAAAAAGAGATTGCATATTTCTTTTAAAGTGCCCATTAGTAAAGAAAATCAGTATATATCATTTAAAGAATCTCTCATGATGGTCTTATAATGGGTATTCTAAGAAAAAGTTTCACAGAAGTTGAATTTGCTGGTTCAATTTAGATGGAAACTGAAATTTGTCTGCATAAAAGTTTGAAACAAGGGCATCAGAAATTCCATAATTTCAAAATAACATTTTTTTCAAAATAGCTGTTATGTTATTATTATTAGCTGTAATTTGCAATTGTTTCTCATCTATATCTCTCCATATTGACCTTCAGCTTCAAATATCTTCCCATTTTATCCATATTCTGCATAACTATAAGAGTTTTCCTTCATAAAACAGAATTTCCTAAAGTATGTTAGAGAAGACAAATGGGAAAAGGGCAGAAAAGAGAGTTCCATGATCGCATATGCATTTAGGAAACAGTAGGCTAAATATATTTACAGGCTTACTTCCTGCAGAATGTTTCCAAGCCTTCAATCTGTTGATGAACACAGTGAAACTCCAAGAAGGAAGTGGAGACTGCTGCATACCCCTTATTTGTTTTATCACAAGTCCTAATTTGTGGGATTAGTGTTCCTTTAGACTAGAAGCAATTTTCAAATTGCTATTCCAAAATAAAGAAGCAAACCTTCTCAAGGACTTTTGGGTCCAGTTTTCTACCTAATGAAGTCTGGATTCTTTAGCATGACTCTGTATTATTTATAATGTGCCCCAATCCATTTTTCATGAATCTTTGGCCGAATCACCCTATTTTCCCTATGCCTTCACCATCTTGAACTATTGGAATTCCCTTCAGACGTCCCCACCCTCCACCACAGTGTCCCTTCCAGCCTGAAATGCTCTTTTTGATAATTTTGTTCAGCCCTTACAATCTCAGAGCAGTTTTATTCTCTTTGTAAATCCCTGCTACCATCCTCCGAACTTCCCATCTGTGTTCCTATAACACCTTATTCTCACCTCTCCTGTAGAATTTAACAAAGGCTGTTACCATGAAGTTGTATCTTTGTTTTCCCCTCCTCCAGATTGTGAGGGTTCCCTGAGGGCAGACCTAGCTCTTATTTATATTTGTACTACCAACAACAAATAAAATGCCTGGAATATGGTATGTACTTATGAAATCATGGCTAAGGACAAAAATAGAAAAATATCTATGTATACATATATATCCATATATACATATATATATAGTTTCTTCTTTTAATGAAAACTCTAGTACTGTTTTACACTGTAAAAATAAAGAGGTGAATTCAGCCAATCTTCTAGTCAATTAAAGTCTAAATATGAATTTCCTAATTATCAGATAATTTAGATTTGATGGTATAAATTCATTCTGAAATGGATAGTACAATTAATCCATTACTGAGTTTTAGTGTGTTAGAAAAATTCATGCCCAAACACCAATTAAGATTCTTTAGTTGCTAAAATTATCATAAGTACCATCAAAAACAAGTTTAAATTATAGAGGAAAATATTTCCAATAAAGCTTTAATCCATAACCCAAAAGATTCATAGCTTAGTTAATTCTTCAAACATTATGGCTTAAACGATTAAGTGGTATGCCATGATCCAGGTGACAAAATCTCTAATCCTTTTAAAAAACTTCTTAGGAAAAGAACTTTCTAAAACGAGGTTGTTATATACCTCCAGGAGCATTGCAGTTCCTTAATTGAGAAGTTTCATCGTCTACTGGATGCCCACCCGAGATACCACTGGAGGATAGCGTAATAGCGTACTAGGTTAATGAGAATATTCTACTAATGAGGACAGTCACAAGTATGAAAACGTAGGCTAATAAAAATAACCAGCGCCCTCATGACTTAACCACAAATTTTGCTTATGTGCTTTTTTTCCCCCTTTCAGACATTAATAATCATTATTTAATAAACTACAGATGTGTCAAATAGCTATTTTCTCAAAATTCACTTTTTTTTGAATTGGCAAAGTCAGTTGAAAGTGCCACAATGTTAAAACTCTGGGTGCTAAAATGATTTAACTTTATGTATCTAAATTCTGTTAGAATTTAGGGCCCCATTATCTTATTCTTACAAAGGGAATTTTCACAAGGTTATTTTAGTAGATAAAGTAATATAACAGTCTGCTAAATATGCTATAATCTGAGCTATCCTAAGAAAAAAGTCAAAGAATCAAATGTGAGTTGGGCTGAATCAAAACCTACTCTTTAGAAATGGTGGGCAAAATACAAAGTTGTTCATTTCTCCTGAAATCTCTTTTTCTCTAAATTTCTAAAGTCAATCAACTTGAGTTGCATAGAAAATGGTTTTTTGAAAAGTTGAGGATTGTTCTAAAGATATCCTTGTTAAAACTGTCAGAGTGTACCCTAGTAAGAAAGGAGAAAAAGGAACCAGATTGAAAGTTCAGCCGGGGCATGAGTCAACTCAGTATGTGACATAACATAGTAACAGAAAACACTGGGCAAAGATGAGTTTTCTTCAACATAGAAAAGTGATATGTGATTTAAAAGCAGGGAACTACTGGGGGACAAAAGCTGCCAGTGCTCATCTGCATGAGTCTACAAATGTGATAATCATAGTACACATCCTTTTTTCTTTTCCATGTCAGTGAATCAGCCTATTCATCGGAACCTATCAGTGACTTTCTTGCTTATGGTGTTATTCCTATTACAATAGTAGCACTCATTCATTAAAGATGACCACAGGGGAAAATGGCCAGAGAACCTATCAAAAAGGGAAATATTTTCAACCTGTAGAAACAAGGTTGCATATATTTTACTCCCTACATTTGATGCCTTTAAATTTCATGCCAAAGAAGTTTACCAGGGATTTTTTTTTTTTTAATGACCAGAAAATACCTAAACTTGGTAAAATGGATAGATTGGATTATTACCTGAGTGAATCATTTCCACTTGCTGATTCTTTGACTCTAAACACCTTTAAAAAATAATGAAGATTCAACTGGCATTGCTAGATCATACATTGGGCTAGCATGAATATCACTATCCATTGTCAGTTGATTATGATGATGGCACTACTTCCTGTGGCTGCAATATGTGAAATAATAAACTTTTAAAATACACACACATACACACATTTAACTGGATGGTAATAATAATCACATAAGAAATAACTGTTGCTACTAAATAATATCTTCTCCCAAAATGTCATGACAGTTACACACAGCACTCCCAGAGTCAGAAACTTCAGAAAAAAAAAGCAAATTATTTTTTTGATACAAATACTCCTTCACTTAAACGCCTTTCATAAAGATGTGGCCAAGAGAAGATATCTGGTCTTCAGAGTATATTATTAATAATCATTTTTTTAGGTACCTTGTTTCCTATCAACTAACCATGACAATCTTTACCATAAGGCAAATTAGAGACCATGTTGAATTTACAGTCCAAAGACGTGTTGGTTTTTTTTTCCCCCTGCTTTGCCACTAACAACTAGAAGTTTCTTCATAAATAAAGACATTGGACTAAATGATCTACAATATACCTTCTTATTCAAAAATTTTGTGCTGCAGTTATGTTGCATGTGTCTCCTTTTGTTATTTAAGCTCCAAATACCAAGAACATTTAGATTATCTGGCACATTCTGAAATCAGTGAATCCATGAAAAAAAATAATATAGCCACGATTTTAAATATTTCACTTCTGTTTTGGATTTCTAAAAATGTAAGCAGTGTCTCATGGTCTTTAGCAGCCATACCCCAAGTGTCCACAATAAAGAGATACTTTTAAATTTTCAACTGGTAGAATATATACACAGTACAATATTCAAAAGGAACAAAATTATACAAAGAAACAAAGTTCTCTTTCTCACGCTGCCACTCAGCTCCACTCCCAAAATACAATCATTTAAACCAGTTTTTTGTGTATACTTTTTTAAAGATAGTCTACGTATTTATAAATAAAGGCACACACATAAATACTAGGGAGATATATAAGTAGAAGAGCAGAATATGGCACTGCAAGTGCAACATTCTCCTTCCTAGAGCAACAAAAACAAAGAACAATGCACACTCACAAATATGAGCCAAAAATAGTTAAAAAGGTGCTGTGAAAAACTTAGTAACTGATGATGCTGTCATAACAGGAAAAAAAAGATAAAGATTGTTAAGGTTGATTTTATGCAGACATAGCAAAAAGCTTAGGAGAAAGCTGCTTTGCCTTTGCAGTGATGTGGTACAGTGGACATAATACTGACTTCATAGAACTGGATTTAGCTATTGGACCTTGGCAAAATAATTAGTTCTCCAGGCCTATTTCCAACTTCAAAAAATGTGATGATCAGCTGCAGCTCATGTAGTCCTGAGGGTCGTATAAGATAATGTTTATATGAGATTTGCATATAGAATTCTGTTTTTCACTGCTTTGGAGACAACAGATTTAAATAATATCTTCCATGTTCCTTTTTTTAAAAGATAAATGAAAAACACAACAACAAAAATCAAGTAGATAGAATAAAACTGCATGATGACACTCCCCAACAGTCATGTAAAATCCCATGTAAAATGCAATTGGGAATCTCCTTCCAGGTTCCCAGAACTCCCAGCCAGTCAGCTGCACAGGCCCACCACTATCATTCCATCAGCCTTGCAATAAGTTGAGTCTTTCTTTTTCCAATTGATTTTCTTTTAACCACACTTATTAGCAATCAGGTGGGGTTCTCCTACATTAGAAAATTATTAAGATAATTTTTCTCCTACACAGAGAATAATTGTCCCATATCTTCAATAAAAAATTAAATTACCTTCAATATACTGTTCAACAAAGCAGGTGCAATTAAAATATATTTTAGAATTATGACCTTTTGAAACAAAAACTTTCTAATGGCAAACTCGGAGATATCTAGGAAAAACAGCTATCCAGAATAAGAGAATACCCCATTTTACCAAATGACTGCAGGTTTGTTGTACATGTAAAGCAGTCCAACTGAAAACTGGACCGTTTGTGGACTTATGTACCTAAGCCTTGAGTTAATCGGGGTTTTTTGGTATTTTTGTTTGTTTGTTTTTGACCTAGAGGCGCTCTGGGCTTGTTCAAGGGCCACACCCTCATTCATAATCTATTCCAAAAACCTTATCTCATTGAAATGCATTGCATCATTCCCTTGGTACTGATTTTTCATGGATATTTAATTCTTTCAACATAAAGTTATTAAATCAAAAAGAAATGAACAAAAAATTAAATAAATACAGAAAAATCTCTACTGTCATGGGTAACAAGAATTTATCAAAAGTTTTCTTCTTTCTCTCACTTGTACAACCTGAAGAAATGCAGGGAGGGATCAGTGACAAGTCCAGCTCTCGGATTAAGATGTGCAAACTCTCCCAGATACTCTTGAAATAAGTATAAATGTGAGTGATTCTGGCAGGGGCCCCAAGAACACATCAGATAAATAACTTTTTCATAAATCCACAGATCTGTGACAGTAACAATATTAATGTAGAAACAAGGGCAAAGAAAGTATCATTTTTATGAAACTATTCATGGTGTTATAAACAAGGTCATGATAAACTGTGCTTAATCAGAATTAAACATGTAGGTCTGGTTCAGGGTCAAAAAGCATAAGCATTCTGCAGAACACAATCAGTCATTTTTGTGAATTTGTTCATGCTAGAAATATACCCTTGAACCACCTCTGATAGGTACCTACTCAGAAATTAGAAATAAACTTGAGTTAAGGGAATACTGCAGAGATAATATTTTTTTTAATATTGTTAAATGTTGAATAATTATTGCCTTTTGAAAACAGTATGAATTTTCATTAGACTACACATAACTGAGTCTCTGTAGTGATTAATAAATTTCAGAATAATTTATATGAGCACAGAGCTCTATGAAGGACTAATAACAAAGGCAGCATTAATAAGATTACTCATCAATGACATAAAAAATAAATATAACTGCTCATATCTAGCTCCCTCTCCACCCTCAACCTTTTTTCATTCTCCCCTAAATCTTCTTCTAGCTCCAAACAATATTGTTTGAGTTTCCTTATAAGTTTAGCTAAGAAGAACAGCAATTTCTACAAGGTATCAAATACCTCACTTAAAATAATTAGGACTTTTTTTTTCCTTTTAATTATGTTTACACTCTCTTCTGCCTTAAAGTAATGGCAAATCACATTTCTGTTTATTAACAAAATGGAGGAAATAAAATTCTAATCCATGTAAAACTAAACAACAAGGCTCAAATTAAAATAATGTTTTAAAATCATTAGATAGCCTAAGAGAAAAAATAACTTCAAATATTTCCGCTAATGTGAGTATTATACACTGGAATAAAAATTATTATCAACATTAATTCACTATGCTTTATAAATTTTCTCAATTATCTGTTGCAAATAATAATGGCATCTAACATTTTTTGCATATCTATGGGCCAGATGTATACTTAATTTAATCCTCGTAACAACTCTATAAGTATTAGGATCCTTTATTTAGCAGATAAAGAAAATAAGGTTAAGAGAAGTTAAGAAATTTGCCAAAAGTCCTACACCTCCTAGATGCCCGAGATCAGAACTCTGGTCTAGGTTACCCATGCTTCTTCAGTTAAGAATCATTCTTTTCTCTTAGAATCCAGATTCTAAGAAAAATATAGTGATAATTTTCTATAAAGGGATTTATGACATTGCTGATGGTTTCTGCAGGATTTTTCTTTGAATGAATCAGACTTTATAATCATCTTTAAATTGTCCTATACCTAATAAAGCAAAGTTAGTAAGAACTATTACCCATATATCATGTAATTTTTCTTCCTTAAGTTTTGTGAGTTCCTTGGACTCTTTGAAGGATATACACTAAGTTTGTTGCGTGATGTGCAAATCTACTTAAGTTTCTGAGACAGTTTGGCTTAAATGGGACCAAAAGATTGAGTAAAAGCTTTTCTATCCAGCACTTTAAGTAATTATAGGGGAGAGCTTCAAGATGGCGGAAGAGTAAGACATGGAGATCACCTTCCTCCCCACAAACACATCAGAAATACATCTACATGTGGAACAACTCCTACTGAACACTGGCAGAAGACCTCAGACCTCCCGAAGGCAGAAAATCCCACGCACCTGGGTGGGGCAAAAGAAAAAAGAAAAAACAGACAAAAGAATAGGGACGGGACCTGCACCAGTGGGAGGGAGCTGTGAAGGAGGAAAGGTTTTCACGAACTAGGAAGGCCCTTCGCGGGCGGAGACTGCGGGTGGCAGAGGGGGGAAGCTTCGGAGCCACGGAGGAGAGCGCAGCAACAGGGGTACGGAGGGCAAAGCGGAGAGATTCCTGCACAGAGGCTCGGCGCCGAGCAGCACTCACCAGCCCGAGAGGCTTGTCTGCTCAGCCGCCGGGGTGGGCGGGGCTGGGAGCTGAGGCTCGGGCTTCGGTCGGATCCCAGGCAGAGGACTGGGGTTGGCGGCGTGAACACAGCCTGAAGGGGCTAGTGTGCCACGGCTAGCCGGGAGGGAGTCCGGGAAAAGGTCTGGAGCTGCCGAAGAGGCAAGAGACTTTTTCTTGCCTCTTTGTTTCCTGGTGCGCGAGGAGAGGGGATTCAGAGCGCCGCCTAAACGAGCTCCAGAGACAGGCGCGAGCCACAGCTATCAGCGCGGACCCCGGAGACGGGCATGAGACACTAAGGCTGCTGCTGCCGCCACCAAGAAGCCTGTGTGCGAGCACAGGTCACTCTCCACACCGCCCGTCCTGGGAGCCGGTGTAGCCCGCCACTGCCAGGGTCCCGTGATCCAGGGAAAACTTACCCAGGAGAACGCACGGCGCGCCTCAGGCTGGTGCAACGTCCTGCCGGCCTCTGCCGCCGCAGGCTCGCCCCGCATCCATACCCCTCCCTCCCCCCGGGCTGAGTGAGCCAGAGCCCCCGAAGCAGCTGCTCCTTTAACCCCGTCCTGTCTGAGCGGAAACAAACGCTCTCAGGCGACCTACACGCAGAGGTGGGGCCAAATCCAAAGTTAAACCCCAGGAGCTGTGCAAACAAAGAAGAGAAAGGGAAATCTCTCCCAGCTGCCTCAGGAGCCACAGATTAAATCTCCACAATCAACTTGATGTACCTGCATCTGTGGAATACCTGAAAAGACAACGAATCATCCCAAATTGAGGAGGTGGACTTTGGGAGCAACAATATACATATTTTTTCCCTTTTTCTCTTTTTGTGAGTGTGTATGTGTATGCTTCTCTGTGTGATTTTGTCTGTATAGTTTTGCTTTTACCATTTGTCCTAGGGTCCTGTCTGTCCGTTTTTTTGTTTCTTTGTTTTTTTTAGTATAGTTTTTAGCACTTGTTATCATTGGTGGATTTGTTTTCTGGTTTGCTTGATCTTTCTTTCTTTATTTTTTATTACTTTTTAATAAATTTTTTTAATAATTATTTTTTATTTAATAACTTTTAAATTTTATTTTATCTTCTTCTTTCTGTCTTTCTTTTTTTTTCTCCCTTTTATTCTGAGCCGTGTGGATGACAGGCTCTTGGTGCTCCAGCCAGGCATCAAGGCTGTGCCTCAGAGGTGGGAGAGCCAAGTTCAGGACACTGGTCCACAAGAGACCTCCCAGCTCCACATAATATCAAACGGTGAAAATCTCCAAGAAATCTCCATCTCAACGACAAGACCCAGCTCCACTCAACGACCAGCAAGCTACAGTGCTGGACACCCTATGCCAAACAACTAGCAAGACAGGAACACAACCTCACCCATTAGCAGAGAGGCTGCCTAAAATCGTAATAAGGCCACAGACACCCCAAAACACACCACCAGATGTGGACATGCCCACCAGAAAGACAAGATCCAGCCTCATCCAACAGAACACAGGCACTAGTCTCCTCCACCAGGAAGCCTACACAACCCACTAAACCAACCTTAGCCACTGGGGGCAGACATGAAAAACAACGGGAACTACGAACCTGCAGCCTGTGAAAAGGAGACCCCAAACACAGTAAGTTAAGCAAAATGAGACGACAGAGAAACACACAGCAGATGAAGGAGCAAGGTAAAAACCCACCAGACCAAACAAAGGAAGAGGAAATAGGCAGTCGACCTGAAAAAGAACTCAGAATAATTATAGTAAAGATGATCCAAAATCTTGGAAATACAATAGAGAAAATACAAGAAACGTTTAACAAGGACCTAGAAGAACTAAAGAGCAAACAAACAGTGATGAACAACACAATAAATGAAATTAAAAATTCTCTAGAAGGAATCAATAGCAGAATAACTGAGGCAGAAGAACGGATAAGTGACCTGGAAGATAAAATAGTGGAAATAACTACCACAGAGCAGAATAAAGAAAAAAGAATGAAAAGAATTGAGGACAGTCTCAGAGACCTCTGGGACAACATTAAACGCACCAACATTCGAATTATAGGGGTCCCAGAAGAAGAAGAGAAAAAGAAAGGGACTGAGGAAATATTTGAAGAGATAATAGTTGAAAACCTCCTGATATGGGAAAGGAAATAGTCAAGTCCAGAAAGCGCAGAGAGTCCCATACAGGATAAATCCCAGGAGAAACACACCGAGACACATATTAATCAAACTATAAAAATTAAATACAAAGAAAAAATACTAAAAGCCACAAGGGAAAAACAACAAATAACATAAAAGGGAACTCCCATAAGGTTAACAGCTGATCTTTCAGAAGAAACTCTGCAAGCCAGAAGGGAGTAGCAGGACATATTTAAAGTGGTAAAAGGGAAAAACCTACAACCAAGATTACTCTACCCAGAAAGGATATCATTCAGATTCGATGGAGAAATCAAAACCTTTACAGATAAGCAAAAGCTAAGAGAATTCAGCACCACCAAACCAGCTCTACAAATGCTAAAGGAACTTCTCTAAGCAGGAAACACAAGAGAAGGAAAAGACTTACAATAACAAACCCAAAACAATTAAGAAAATGGTAAGAGGAGCATACATATCAATAAGTACCTTAAATGTAAATGGATTAAATGCTCCAACCAAAAGACAAACCCTGGCTGAATGGATCCAAAAACAACACCCGTATATATGCTGTCTACAAGAGACCCACTTCAGACCTAGGGACACCTACAGACTGAAAGTGAGGGGATGGAAAAAGAGATTCCATGCAAATGGAAATCAAAAGAAAGCTGGAGTAGCAATTCTCATATCAGACAAAATAGACTTTAAAGCAAAGACTATTACAAGAGACAAAGAAGGACACTACATAATGATCAAGGGATCAATCCAAGAAGAAGATATAACAATTGTAAATATTTATGCACCCAACATAGGAGCACCTCAATACATAAGGCAAATACTAACATCCATAAAAGGGATAATTGACAGTAACACAGTCATAATAGGGGACTTTAACACCCCACTTTCACCAATGGACAAATCATCAAAAATGAAAATAAATAAGGAAACACAAGCTTTAAATGATACATTAAACAAGATGGACTTAATTGATATTTATAGGACATTCCATCCAAAAACAACAGAATACACTTTCTTCTCAAGTGTTCATGGAACATTCTCCAGGATAGATCATATCTTGGGTCACAAATCAAGCCTTGGTAAATTTAAGAAAATTGAAATCATATCAAGTATCTTTTCCGACAACAACTCTATGAGACTAGATATCAATTACAGGAAAAAATCTTTAAAAAATACAAACACATGGAGGCTAAACAATACACTACTAAATAACCAAGAGATCACTGAAGAAATCAAAGAGGAAATCAAAAAATACCTAGAAACAAATGACAATGAAAACAGATGACCCAAAACCTATGGGATGCAGCAAAAGCAGTTCTAAGAGGGAAGTTTATAGCAATCAGTCCTACCTTAAGAAACAAGAAACATCTCAAATAAACAACCTAACTTTACACCTAAAGCAATTAGAGAAAGAAGAACAAAACCACCCCAAAGTTAGCAGAAGGAAAGAAATCATAAAGATCAGATCAGGAATAAATGAAAAAGAAATGAAGGAAACGATAGCAAAGATCAATAAAACTAAAAGCTGGTTCTTTAAGAAGATAAACAAAATTGATAAACCATTAGCCAGACTCATCAAAAGAAAAAGGTAGAAGACTCAAATCAATAGAATTAGAAATGAAAAAGGAGAAGTAACAACTGACACTGCAGAAATACAAAGGATCATGAGAGATTACTACAAGCAACTATGTGCCAATAAAATGGACAACCTGGAAGAAATGGACAAATTCTTAGAAAAGCACAACCTGCCGAGACTGAATCAGGAAGAAATAGAAAATATGAACAGACCAATCACAAGCACTGTAATTGAGACTGTGATTAAAAATCTTCCAACAAACAAAAGCCCACCACCAGATGACTTCACAGGCGAATTCTATCAAACATTTAGAGAAGAGCTAACACCTATCCTTCTCAAACTCTTCCAAAATATAGCAGAGGGAGGAAGACTCCCAATCTCGTTCTACGAGGCCACCATCACTTTGATACCAAAACCAGACAAAAATGTCACAAAGAAAGAAAACTACAGGCCAATATCACAGATGAACATAGATGCAAAAATCCTCAACAAAATACTAGCAAACAGAATCCAACAGCACATTAAAAGGATCATACACCATGATCAAGTGGGGTTTATCCCAAGAATGTAAGGATTCTTCAATATACACAAATCAATCAATGTGATACACCATATTAACAAATTGAAGGAGAAAAACCATATGATCATCTCAATAGATGCAGAAAAAGCTTTTGACAAAATGCAACACCCATTTATGATAAAAACCCTCCAGAAAGTAGGCATAGAGGGAACTTACCTCAACATAATAAAGGCCATATATGACAAACCCACAGCCAACATCATCCTCAATGGTGAAAAACTGAAACCATTTCCACTAAGATCAGGAACAAGACAAGGTTGCCCACTCTCACCACTATTATTCAACATAGTTTTGGAAGTTTTAGCCACAGCAATCAGAGAAGAAAAAGAAATAAAAGGAATCCAAATCAGAAAAGAAGAAGTAAAGCTGTCACTGTTTGCAGATGACATGATACTATACATAGAGTATCCTAAAAATGCTACCAGAAAACTACTAGAGCTAATCAATGAATTTGGTAAAGTAGAAGGATACAAAATTAATGCACAGAAATCTCTTGCATTCTTATACACTAATGATGAAAAATCTGAAAGTGAAATTAAGAAAACACGCCCATTTATCATTGCAACAAAAAGAATAAAATATCTAGGAATAAACCTACCTAAGGAGAAAATAGACCTGTATGCAGAAAATTATAAGACACTGATGAAAGAAATTAAAGATGATACAAACAGATGGAGAGATATACCATGTTCTTGGATTGGAAGACTCAACACTGTGAAAATGACTCTACTACCCAAAGCAATCTACAGATCCAATGCAATCCCTATAAAACTACCACTGGCATTTTTCACAGAATTAGAACAAAAAGTCTCACAATTTGTATGGAAACAAAAAAGACCCCGAATGGCACAAGCAATCTTGAGAAAGAAAAATGAAGCTGGAGGAATCAGGCTCCCTGACTTCAGACTATACTACAAAGCTACAGTAATCAAGACAGTATGGTACTGGCACAAAAACAGAAATATAGATCAATGGAACAGGATAGAAAGCCCAGAGATAAACCCACGCACATATGGTCACCTTATCTTTGATAAGGAGGCAAGCATATACAGTGGAGAAAAGACAGCCTCTTCAATAAGTGGTGCTGGGAAAACTGGACAGCTACATGTAAAAGATTGAAATTAGAACACTCCCTAACACCATACACAAAAATAAACTCAAAATGGATTAAAGACCTAAATGTAAGGCCAGACACTCTAAAACTCTTAGAGGAAAACATAGGCAGAACACTCTATGACATAAATCACAGTAAAAGCCTTTTTGACCCACATCCTAGAGAAATGGAAATAAAAACAAAAATAAACAAATGGGACCTAATGAAACTTAAAAGCTTTTGCACAGCAAAGGAAACCATAAACAAGATGAAAAGACAACCCTCAGAATGGGAGAAAATATTTGCAAATGAAGCAACTGACAAAGGATTATTCTTCAAAATTTACAAGCAGCTCATGCAGCTCAATATCCAAAAGACAAACAACCCAATCCAAAAGTGGGTGGAAGACCTAAATAGACATTTCTCCAAAGAAGATATAAAGATTGCCAACGAACACATGAAAGAATGCTCAACATCATTTATCATTAGAGAAATGCAAATCAAAACTACAATGAAATATCGTCTCACAGTGTTCAGAATGGCCATCATCAAAAAATCTACAAACAATAATTGCTGGAGAGGGTGTGGAAAAAAGTGAACCCTCTTGCACTGTTGGTGGGAATGTAAATTGATACAGCCACTATGGAAAACAGTATGGAGGTTCTTTAAAAAACTAAAAATAGAACTGCCATACGACCCAGCAATCCCACTACTGGGCATATACCCTGAGAAAACCATAATTCAAAAAGAGTCATGTACCACAATGTTCATTGCAGCCCTATTTACAATAGCCAGGACATGGAAGCCACCTAAGTGTCCATCAACAGATGAATGGATAAAGAAGATGTGGCACATATATACAATGGAATATTTCTCAGCCATAAAAAGAAACGAAATTGAGTCATTTGTAGTGAGGTGGATGGACCTAGAGTCTGTCATACCGAGTGAAGTAAGTCAGAAAGAGAAAAACAAATACTGTATGCTAACACATATATATGGAATCTAAAAAACAAACAACAAAAAATGGTCATGAAGAACCTAGGGGCAAGATGGGAATAAAGACGCAGACCTACTAGAGAATGGACTTGAGGATACGGCGAGGGGGAAGGGTAAGCTGGGACAAAGTGAGAGCGTGGCATGGACATACATACACTACCAAATGTAAAATAGCTAGTGGGAAGCAGCCACATAGCACAGGGAGATCAGCTCGGTGCTTTGTGACCACCTAGAGGGGTGGGATAGGGAATATGGGAGGGAGGGAGACGCAAGAAGAAAGAGATATGGGGATATATGTGTATGTATAACTGATTCACTTTGTTATAAAGCAGAAACTAACACACCATTGTAAAACAATTGTACTCCGATAAAGATGTTAAATATATATATATATATCATTTATAATTATACATATATAATTATGTCCTAATTTTTTACAATAATTAAAAACTAATGGTAGCTTTTATTATAAATAGCAAATGTGAAAAAACAGATTGAAATTAGACAAAGTTTAATAAATACATTTAAACTGAAATTATTGAGGAAGGAACTGTTTTATACATGTAAATTTTCCAGGAAGTTTAGATTAGCCATTTTAACTGATGCCATGTGTTTTCCAAAGATCCTGGATACTCTTCCTCGGGAGCCATTTGCCACCTGGACTCTGTCGGTTATAATTGTAAGAATGGATCTTCCACATGCCTGTTCCTTCAGGAGCAACCAAATGAGGCCCGGATAGACATTTTCCCACCCAGAGAGAGAAAGTGGTCTTCCTTCCAATTTTTGGTGGCACTGCTTTTCTTTGCTGACAGGTGTTGCTTGTTGTTTATCGTCCCTACACTTGCCCTCTGCTCAGCCCTACCCCCTCCTTCTGACCACCATCACCTACTTTCTCTGCTTTGCCTTTTCCCTTTGTTCTTCTGTCTTCAATTGTTTCTCCTGCTCTTCTTGGCTTTCGCCCCACAAATGTAATATTTTCTGAACTTCACCAGCTTGCCATAGCAAATCTTTCCTTTTTATTGATGAAGCAGATGAGAAGATATCCTTGTTTGAGCTTCCATTCTTTGCAGACACTTTCATTGTTTTCGGGATTTAAGGGAAGTTTCTTGCTCTCAAAGGTTTTTGTTGTATCTTCATTTGAGATCAGAGCTATTCTGACGTGATGAGTTTGAGTTGTATCCACTTGGCTAAACTAGAACTACATTTCCCAGAATTTCCTTTCCTGCAGATTCTTGGTTAGCATAGTCTACAGGAAGCATTTGCACAGGAAGCCAGAAGTGAAAGATGGACCTTAGTCCTTTACATTCAGGAGGTCAGTGCTGGGCCTCCGGCACTGTTGTCTTATCTGCTGGTTTGTGCGTTGGCAGAAAGCAGCAACTGGGCTGACAGCATCTGCAGCTTCTGCTAAAGCTTCTCTGAATCCTAGGCCAGGTGCAGTGAAGGGAACTAGCTTCTCCTGCAGGACGCCCCACTCATGGAAGCTGGGAGCTTGGAGGTAGTGGCAGGATGAACTATGTACCTTCACTGTCCTAACTCAGGGCTCTATCAGCTTCTCAGCCATATGTCAGGGACCTTGATCACCACCCATTTCCCTCTGTCCATTACACTGATGGTATCATACCAATTGGATTAACTGAGCAGGAAATAGTGATGACCCCAGACACATGAGTGTGACAACTGTGTGCCAGCCGGTGAGAAATAAATCCTACAGAAATTCAGTGAAATTTCTGGAAGTTAGTCTTCTAAAATGAATTACAAGTTGCTGTGTCTGGCTCTCCCTACCATTAAGAAAGAGACATAATGCCACTAGACATCTCTGGATTTTGAAGACAACATACTTGGCATTTGAAGGTGCCACTCCAACCCATTTACAGAGCAACCCAAAAAGCTTCCAGTTTTAAGGGGGCCCAGAACAGAAGAAGGCTTTGCAGCAGTCCCAGGCTACCATGTAAGCCACAATGCCATTTGGACTGTATGGCCCTAGAGATCTGAAAGTGGTAGGAAGGGATGTAGTATGTGGCTTTTGACAGTCCCCTTCAGGTGAATTACAGCACAAAGTATTCAGATTTTGTGAAAAAAAAAAAAAGAAAAAAAAAAAAAGAAGCTATGCCTTCTTCAGTAGAAAGTTACTACCATTATCCTTTTGAAAATCAGATTCTCACTTGCCACTGAACCTTAATAGAGGCTGAACCCTTGAACATGGGCCACCAGATTACTATGCGACATGAGTGTTTACCTTGGCTTTTATGTCCTACTAAGCCCTAAAGATAGGCACACACAGCAGTACTCCATCATTATATGAAAGTGGTATACAAGATGCAACTTGATCAGGTCCTGAAAATACAAAGAAGGTGCATGAGTAAGTGGCACAGACGCTCATGACCAATATTTCTGTCACAAAGCCTCCTCCTTCTCCACCTTAAGGGGAGTTTCCTGTGATTAGCTAATTGGGGAAGTAAGAGTTGGGGCTTGGGTTGAAGGTGGTTCTGCATGATAGGCAGGCTGTACCTGACAAGCAGACAACTACAGCAGCTCCAATCTGAGGTACCTTGAAAGATAGTGGTGAAGAAAATCCTCTCAGTGCACAGAACTTGGATTAATACAGCTGGCTGTTCATTCTACCTGGAAAGGAAGCTTGCCAGAAATGTGCATCCGTACTACCTCAGCAGCAGCAGCTAAGGATTTGGCTGAATTGTCAGGCAGTTGGAAAGAACATAACTGAAAATTTGGTAATACGGAGACCTCTATGAATGTGTACAAGATGTGAAGATATGTAACTACATGGTCACCAAAGAGAAACCTCAGTGGAGGAGGATATTAATAAGTGGTGTATAAGATGACCCATTGTATGTACAATAGTCAGCCTCTTTCCTCAATCATCCCTGCACTTGACCAATAGGCTCCTGAAAAATTACTAATGGCAGCAAGGACAGAAGTTATATATAGCCACAGCAGCATGGATTTCCCTCACTTATGGTGATCTGATTACAGCCATTGAATGCCCAATTTGACAGCAGCACAGACCAACATGGAGTCTCCAATATGGCACCATTCATTTGGGGGTGGGAGGGGAGGGAACAGAATCAGCCAGGCTTGCAGGATCTTAGTTCCCCGACCAGGGATCAAACCGGGCCCCAGCAGTGGTATCACAGAGTCCTAACCACTGGACGGCCAGGAAATTCCCTAGTGATAGATTAACTGCATAAAACCACCTCTGTCATGGAAGGTATAGTGCTTTGTTCTCACTGGAGTGAACACTTGTACTGTATATAAATTTGTTTCCTTCCCCACAATTCTTATGCCAAAACTATCATCTTCTAACATACAAAATACCTTCTTCTCAGCATTGTTCTAACCAAGAAACTCATTTTACAGCCTATGAAATCTGTTGATGGGTTTATGACCATTGAATTCACTGGTTTTTCCATCTTCCCTGTCATCGTGAAATGGAAGGCTGAACAAATAGTGGAATAGACTTTTGAAGACTTAATTATGGTACCAGCTAGGTGGCCACACCTTGCAGAACTGCCATGATCTCTGGAATGGGGTACATACCCTCATTCAGAGACAGGTATATGATACTGTTTCTCCTCTAGGCAGGATTTAGGGCTCTGGGACTCAAGCAGTATACAAGGAAGTGGCTGCTCTAATGTTTACCACTAGTGATCACTAATGAAATGCTTGCTTCCTGTTCTTGTACTCTGAGCTCTGTTGGTCTAGGGGAAGTTACCAATGGGAGAAGGCTTCTACCAGTGGGACACAGCAGTAGTTCCATTAAACTGGAAATGAGACTGTCAACACACCTCTTTTATACTTCTTAAATCAAAGAATCAACAGGTAACAGATAACATGACTGATCCTAAAATCAAGGGGAAATTGAGTTACTACTATGCAGTGCGGGGAGAGAATAGTATGTCTGGGGTGTAGATTTCCTGAGGTGACTCCTTTTTACCTCCAAGGAGATAAAAACAAAACAAACAAAACAAAAAACCAATAGTCCAATACAAGCAGGACTGACTGCATAGGGCATAGAACCTTTGGGAATGAATACTAGTTAACATTATAGCTCAATATTAAGTTACTTTATATCAAGAGGAAATGTGATTCAGTTAGAAGAGAAATGAAATCATGCGAGATAAAGGATTTTGTATCTTTGTAGGGGGGATGTTAGTGTGTTTCCAGTTGTATAAAGGATAGTTGTTTTATGTTAGGTGGAAGTAAGTTTTTCCTATTGTCTTTACTTGGAAGTTAAGTGTGGTTTAAAAAGGTGTATTTGGTTGCCAAGTTAACCAAGGTTAAACTATGGTGGATTCGTATTATGCCAATTTAATTAAGCTGAAACTTCAGTACTTAGAACTCCCTTCCCTGCATAGTTCATAGTTAACATGGGTCACAAGGAATATCTTGCACAAGATTTGGAAGGTGGAAACGAAAGAGCAAACATATTCCTCAAGCAGTTGGTGCAAGGAACAAGGCACTGCTGCATCTCATACACATCACCGCTTATCTACTGATTTGCACCATTGGCAGGAGGCTGCATGGGCGGGCCCTCAACATTTCCAGCTCCTGCTGGATCTTCTGATTCAGCTTCTCTCACTTCTGAGCCAAGTGCATGTTTGCTCCAGGAGAAGGGCTTTGGTTTCTCTTGCAAAATGGTCCCCTCCTAGAAGCTGGAAGTTTGGAGGCCAAGAGACACGGACAGGAGTTCCCGTCCTTGTGGTTTCTGGCTTAGCTTCACAAGCTCTGGCTTTTCCTTGCTTTTCCCACTTCACGTTCATCCACCCCTCCCAACTGCTTGCCATATGAACTTCAGACTCCAGTGCCAGACACAGAAACAACAGCTCCCACAATTATTTTATAAGATCAAATCCCTACAATAAATCTTTTATTTTATATGTTTAATTTTCTAGCGTCCCAACTTCTCTGATTGATACTCCTGAATGCCAAAAGCCTGGTTGCCAGATAATCAGAGTGTTTCCTTATATGTACAGCACTCTGAAAGGCTTTAGAAAAGATGGGAGAGTTTTTTTCTTTTTTTGGCCGCCCTGCACAGCTTGTGGGATCTCAGTTCCCCAACCAGGGATTGAACCCCGGTCCACAGCAGTGATACCAGGGGGCAAAGTGGGGGAGGGATAAATTGGGAGATTGGGATTGACATATACACACTACTATATATAAAATAGATAACTAATAAGGTCCTACTGTACAGCACAGGGAACTTTGCTCAATATTCTGTAATGGCCTATATGGGAAAAGAATCTAAAAAAGAGTAGATATAAGTATATGTGTAATGGATTCACTTTGCTGTACAGCAGAAAGTAACCCAACATTGTAAATCAACTACCATATACTCTAATAAAAAAAAAAGTTCATCATCCCTAAAAAATATGGATAATTAGTTCATCTATATACTTTTATTCTGGTATTATCCTTTGGTTATTTTATTAATATGCTTTAAATATCCACCTAAAATCTACATCTCTTAAAGGCCGGAAATGTATTTTATTCTTTTAAAAATCCACTAAGATAAATAAATATTTGGGTACATAATAAAAAAAAGAAAAGAAAAGATGGGGGAAAATGGGAGACAAGGTCCTTGGTTTCAAAGATTCGAGAAATTAAAGACAAACTTTTCACAATGATTCCTGATTTTGAACTATGTCAAATAACAATAATCTCTTGCAGTAATTTTAATACCATTTTCTTAGTTGAAGGAGGTGGGCTGGATCTGCAAGTGACCCAAGAATATGCCCAGGAAATTACTTTTTAAAAAATATTCACCACCTGGGACTTCCCTGGTGGTCCAGTAGTTAAGACTCTGTGCTTCCACTGCAGGGGGCATGGGGCACAGGTTCAATCCCTGGTCAGAGAACTAAGATCCTGCATGACACGTGGGCAAAAAAAAAAAAGAAGAATATTCACCATCTGAGATTACATTGTCATTATATGCCTTTTCTCTTAAAAATTAAGTGCAGAAAAATAAAATCAAGCAGTTTTCGGAAGCTAGTAGTTGATTTACAATGATGGAGCACTTTCACCCCATAATATACCTTTAAGCCTATTCCAGAAAAGGAACACTTAAGAGTAATCAAGATTGTTTGAAAATTAAACCTCAAGCTCTGTTCAGGCTAATAAAGACAAGAGGCAAGAATTAGGCAACAGTTCTACAGGAAGGAGAGTATTTCTCCACTGAAAGATGTATCTCCGTGTCTGGGATGCCAGGCTATTTTCACATGTGGTTGGACAACCACTTCCCAAACTGTCTCAGCATACACTATTGACTGTCTTGGTGGTTACGTTTCATCCAAAGAAAACTGCATCAAAGACCATCTGTCTTATTTGATAATTCTGCATGTCTTTTAGCAAATTGTCATTTTTATTTCTTAAAAGAAGAATCCAAGTGAATTCTGTGTACAAGCTTATCATCTGGTGTACAGATCTGCTAAACCTGAATTTAAACTAAAATTTAGCATGTATTCCCTTTAATATAATGTGAATCTACACCAAAATAAATTAAGGTAGATCAACATCCCAATTCAGATTTTTCACTAAAAGCAAAGACTTAAAGGTTTTAGATGACTGTAAAATCATCATAATGGTGCAAACTACCACAAGTTTTAGTTCTTGAAGGCAAAAGCAAATTGATAAAGATTTACCCCTCATATTTTTATTTTTCTTCTTTCTAGGAATGAAATTTTATACTCAGTAGGTTTTATATTTCTGGTTATTACAATCAACTTCTCTCTGCTTTCAAGGCTTATTTGAATAACTTGAAATTATCCAAAGATGCTGTGTCCATGTGTGCGCGATGACGGTCATGGTTACTGATACTTCTGCCACAGGTTCTATATGTCAAAATTATGGTATGGCTGGCAGCTTACAGTGAAATACAAATTCCCTGCTGTTCCAGAGGCCATTCTCCTAAGGAACATGCATTACTATCAAGGAGGTTGTCTTAGTCTGTTCTGACTGCTGTAACAGGATACCACAGACTACCCTTTCCTCAGCTGCTAAGGCTCTCTGTTCCTCCGAGGAAGCTAAGGCCACGTTGGGGTGAGGCCCTCACTTCATCCGGCGACTAGCACTGCGCCCGGCAGCCCCTGCCTAGCGCTCACCCGCACCATGGCCTCCGTCTCCGAGCTCACCTGCATCTACACGGCCCTCATCCTGCACGACGACGAGGTGACGGTCACAGAGGATAAGATCAATGCCCTCATTAAAGCAGCCGGTATAAACGCTGAACCTTTCTGGCCAGGCTTGTTTGCAAAGGCTCTGGCCAATGTCAACATCGGGAGCCCCATCTGCAACGTGGGGACTGGTGGACCTGCCCCCAGCTGGTGCTGCACCAGCAGGAGGTCCTGCCCCCTTCACCACTGCTGCCCCAGCTAAAAATGATAAGGAGAGATCCATACGTGAAATGTGAAGTTTTAAAACCACCTTTTGGAAAAGAGAAAAACGAATTGAAAGAAGTCAAAATATTTATGCAGCAAAACAACTTGGTATATTGCTACAAATTCAAATAAAATGTGTCAAATCCTTAAAAGGAAAAAGAAAAAAAAAAAAGAATACCACAGACTGGGGGGCTTATAAGCAACAGAAATTTATTTCTTATAGTTCTGGAGGCTGAGAAGTCCACGACCAAGTCACCAGTAGATTCAGGCGAGGACTCGCCTCCGTGTTCATAGACAGCTGCATTATTGCTGTGTTCTCACATGACAGAAGTAGGGGAAGGGAGCTCTCTAGGGTATCTTTTCTACGGGCCCTTATCCCATTCATGAGGGCGCCACCTTCATTACCTAATCACCTCCCAGTAGCCCCACCTCCTAATACCATCACACTCAGGGTTAGGCTTCAACATGTGAATTTGGGGGGCATGCAAACTAACCTGTGCTATAGAGCACAGGTAGATTAAAAGAAGAAGAAGCTGGAGTTACATTGCGCCTGAGGCCCAGGAAAGAGAAAGGAAAGTTTAATGGCATAGACTTCAACTTACCTCTTGTTTTTCCCAGCTGAAGGTCACGATCACATATCACAGTACAGCTTCCCAATAACACTCTCCCACTAAGTATATAAACATTACGTGAGTCTATTCCTGAAAATACTCAGAGGAATACACTTCTCAGTCTCCCACACATTCAATTACTTTCTGATTGTTTATGAGAAGCTTTCTCCAAACCAAGAGTTCCCACATGTTCCCTATAAGACTTCTCTCTGTTCAGCAAGAACTTAAAAAGTATAGACTCCCTAAATAAAGTCTTAAATAAGGTGATTCTTCCTGTGTTTGGTATTCTTGTGTCATTATTGTAACTATATAGCAAATTTGAGTTTATAAATTACTTGTATGTATGTTATCTTCTTTGGTATTTTCAAGGATCCTTTAGTCAAAATAGATTTATATTTTCCCTATTTCTAAATGCAAAAAAAAACTAGCTATAGCTAAAGTCACAATTGAAACATAGCCAGATGTTCTAATTCCTATTCCAGTGTTCTTCCTGATACCATGCTGCTTTTAACAGGAGGATCCTCTTAAACTATCTTCCATAAATGGCAATCAAACTGAAGTTTTCACAGGCACAAGACAGATACTGACCACAGTGCGAATCTGCAGCACTAGGAAAATTTTCACAACCTGTTCAAACTCAGGACCTCTAAACATTTCACAAATAGTAAATTCAGAAGACTCCTCTGAGACAGGAATTTCACCTAATTTCTATCTTGTGGGAAAAAATAAGCCAAAGCTTAAAATGGTGTAATAAGTTCCAGGAAATCAAATTGTAAAGAAATAAACCCAATAATTCTTCACCCAGGACTGACACTAGTTCAGGGTTAATCAATATATTGTCTGTGAGGGACTCCCCTGGTGGTCCGGTGGTTAAGACTGCATGCTTCCACTGCAGGGGGCACAGGTACCATCTCTGGTCGGGGAACTAAGATCCTGCAAGCTGCATGGTGCAGCAAAAAAAAAAAAAAAAAAGATACTGTCTGTGAGCTACCTGTATCAGAAATACCTGGGATGTGTGTGAAGATAACCAGCTCCTGGGCCCCAACACAGATCTATTGAATCAGCATAGGGGACTTGGAATCTACGTGTTCATACACTTCTCAAGCTATTCGTACGTACACTGCTGTTTGAGAATCACTTCACCAACAAAGTTTTGTTCCCATGAAACAAAAAAGAAGCTCTAAAGTAATACTAAGACTATGAGAGATTCAGAGATCTGTCCAGAAATCCATTCACTATTAGGATGCAATGTGAACTATACATACCTAAAGTGAGGTCAATTAGAAACAAAGGAGTGAGTTTATGTCACTGAATAAGTGTGTTCACATGATACCACCTGATTTAGTAGTATCTTGTTTTATTCATCTATGCAAATAATACTTGAGTGTTCATGAAATGTGAGTGTTAACTCAATGACAGTAATAAATGTGTTGATATAAGCAACTAGAGGGTAATGAAATAAAGGATTATAGGAAAAAACTCATGACTATCATTTCTCATCCTTGAGAATGTTGTTGTCTGCATTTCAATTAACAGCAGTTACTCAAGCAGAGAAATAAGAGTATTGGCTCTCAAAGCTGGCAGCAGTTTGAATAACTCAGCATATTTTATGATAAATGGGTCATACTGTCTACAAAGCTCTTACTTTGATTGGGAATCCGGCAGCAGGAGCCGTCTCAACCCGCCTGGTCCTGTACATCTTTGTCCCGATGATTAGATAATTAGCAAGAATATTGCAACCGTGTGAGAACTACAGTTTCACCAGCTGATCTTAGCAGAGAAAAACATATATTATTACCTCTCTTTTAATAGCGGCTGTGATTAACCTTAATAAAATATATGGCTAGTAATTTCAACAGCACATGAATCCCTGAAATTATTTCTTGCTAGGAATAAAAGGATTTTAGATTAAGAGCTCTTAATTTAAACTTGTAATTTGGGTTTAAACTATTCATTATAAAAATCAAGCCAAAGCTGAGAGAAATTATCAAGGGTCTGGGGAAAACAGATCCCTCTTTCATGATCAAACTCTTTTTTTTTCTTTTTCCCCTCAAGTGAAAAACCAAGTGAGTTCCTACTCTTTCCCTTTTTACTTTCTACCTCTAGATCTAGGAAAACAAACACCTCTATCTTGCCCCTGACAGTAATTTTGAAAAGCAGCTGTGTTTTGTGAGATATATTTTGAGCAGTCAGAAAGTACTTTTGGAAGTTGAAAAATTCCTTTTGAAAAACGTAAAATTATTTTCCTTTTTTTTTTCCCCACTCTATGCCACTACATTAAATTGTGAAGAGTCAAGTTACTCTTTTAAAAGTGTCTGTGTTACCTGAACTCTATCTATGTTTCTTTTTACTGAACACCAAGGATCGAAGCTAGTAAACCCTTTCTCTATGGAACAAGTCCTCTGGTTTATTGTCCTCTCTAGAAGCCCAGCTGCTGCCACAGAAAGGAGAGGACACTGGAGTTCGCTTTGGTTTTTGACTCCTACTAATCTGATGAGTTGGCTTGCTACCCAAGGAATAGACATCCGTTATTCCAGCAGTTTATGTGAGGAGAAACTGGCACATGCTATTACAATCTTCAGTTACAAAAGTGCTAGGAAGATCACCTCCTCTGCAGCAAGTCACTCTACATAGCTGTCCTCTTCTGAAGCATGAGAGAACCTGTTAGGATACGATACAAATCCATGTGGGAGAGAGATCTTAGATCCCATAACCTGAATTCTTCTACAGTGTTGCATTGTGAAATACACAGTAATGAATGTGTTTCCTGTTAAACCAACCTTATCTTTTTCTTTTTATTACTTACATTTTATGGTAACATCATAAGCATCTCTAGAGAAAAGAAAAAAAGTTGCAGTGGATATAAATGGAAGCTGGCATCAGCTCAGGTTTTTACAAAAGCACATGAACTATCTGGATAATCTGATAAATCAAGAAAACCCTGTTTGTTGGGTATTTCAAACAAGGGCTTTAACAAAAAATCCTCTGATATGCAGCTGCTTTTTGACAACAGCCATGAATCACTGATAGAAAAGCATGAGACATAGTCGGCAGGCTTAATTATATGTCATTACCCCAAATAAGGGCAACATTTTAGGTATGAATTAAACCTTTAGTGGTGGAGACTTGCATCATTCTGGAATGTTAGTCAATCCAATGATTTTAAAAATCCGTAGGCAAAACATGCCGGGCTTGTCCATTTAGGAGGGGTTGCAAGTTTCTTTGTATTCACTTTTTAAGGCTTTTGAGGGGAAGAAAGAGTAATTCTTTTTTGAACGCAGAAGAAAAGCTTTTTTAAAGGTAGGAGACAATATTTATAATGAGAGAGAATAAAGATATCACCAGCATGGGCTCAGAGCCATGTAATCAAAGCCTGGAATGAGAACTAAGGAGCCATTTAATCCAACCGCCTGACTGCAGTCAGGACTTTCTCCAGGTATTTTTCTAAGGTAGGACTCAGTTCACTCCCTGGTGTTAGGACCCCAGTTGCTCACCTTCCCCCCAGGATTTCTGCTTTGATGCTATGGCATAATGCACCTGTGAAGGAAAACTGGTCCAGCTCCGAGAAAGCTGGTACCAAACTTCTCTTCCCTTTCTTCCCCAGCATAGTTCAATGAGGAAAAAAAAACCTAGTGCTAATGACATGTAAAGATATTGACAGCTTTAGAGAGTTGTTGATTGTGGAACTATATCTGGCTGCAAAACTTATGAGGGACCAGGTACTACTCAGTCCTCACCAGAAATCACAAATGGGTAGCTTCACAAACCAGACTTGACCCCAGCAAACACCTTTGGTTTGACCCACTTCGGGTTTTTATTTTAATTTTATTTTTTAATCCGAACTTCAAATAAAAATTCAGATTTACAGGCTTCACATTTCAGGTTTCAGTTTCCTGAGCCAGCATTTCTTCAGGGCCCCAAACCCAGATGCTGAGTGATCTCCATCCAACTCTGTAAGATGGGGCAGGAGGTCTCCAGTTTGCCACCATCTTGGACCCAGCCCCACTTAGAGCACTGACATTACTCAGCAAGCTTCAGTAATTTGTAAGTAATTTGTATGAGGACCGATTGATAGCCTCTTAAGTAGATTTTTCTTTTATTTTAATCATTCATGTTTCTTGAAAAATAGATTTTACAGTATCTCATAAATTTATTCCTGTTTTCTCACAGTCCTCAGACATAGAAAGTTCTCATCTGACATTACATAACTTTCTTCAGTAGACTTGGTATTTTCTGTCTCTTGAGATGTGGAAAATGACTACCCATTACCAAAATATTTCATTTTTCGTAAATCCAAAAAACTTTTATTGAGTCAGTTTTAAGTCAAGACACATCCTCTTTTGAGACCTGCTATTTTCTCAACATAAGCCAGGCTAATCCCTTGCTGTGGGAAAAGAGCCAATGAGAATTGAAAGAATTTAGGAACATCAGGAGTAACCCACTTTCCTGCTCAACCACCGCCAGGCCTCCCTAGTCTGTCCTATCCCTCCCAGGTCTGGTATAAAAAGAGAAAACATATGGACAGAACTATAACTTCATCATCACCGAGACACATTGAATGTCTCCCTAAAGCTCAAATGAAACTGCTTTCCTCACCCCCAGCTCCCACTTTTCGGTCATTGGGGAAAATATGGAACATGGAATCCTTAAGTCATTCTGTCTAAATGGGATACATCTGGACTCAGCACAGAATTGTTTCATTATATTTATATTACAGTGACGTTGAAATTGGCAGGAAGGAAGGGACAGGGCAATAGATGAGTTGTCCTCAGGTCTCTTTAGTCATGTGAACCAAAGTGTAGCTTTCTCTCCTCGAGCTGAAACAGTGTTGTTATTTTAGCCTTTTCTCCCTGGACTATTTCTTTCTTTTTTTTTTTTTTTTTTTTTTGGTTTAACATCTTTATTGGAGTATAACTGCTTTACAGTGTTGTGCTAGTTTCTGCTTATAACAAAGTGAATCAGCTATACATATACATATATCCCCATATCTCCTCCCTCTTGTGTCTCCCTCTTGTGTCTCCCTCCAACCCTCCCTATCCCACCTGTCTAGGTGGTCACAAAGCACCGAGCTGATCTCCCTGTGCTATGTGGCTGCTTCCCACTAGCTAGCTATTTTACATTTAGTAGTATATATATGTCAATGCCACTCTCTCTCTTTGTCCCAGCTTACCCTTTCCCCTTCCCATGTCCTCAAGTTCATTCTCTATGTCTGCATCTTTATTCCTCTCCTGCCTTTAGGTTCATCAGAACCATTTTTTTTTTTTTTAGATTCCATATATATGTGTTAGCATATGGTATTTGTTTTTCTCTTTCTGACTTACTTCACTCTGTATGACAGACTCCAGGTCCATCCAACTCACTACAAATAACTCAATTTCATTTCTTTTTATGGTCAAGTAATATTCCATTGTATATATGTGCCACATCTTCTTTATCCATTCATCTGTCAATGGACACATGTTGCTTCCATGTCCTGGCTATTGTAAATAGTGCTGCCATGAACATTGTGGTACACATCTCTTTTTGAATTGTGGTTTTCTCAGGGTATATGCCCAGTAGTGGGATTGCTGGGTCACATGGTAGTTCTATTTGTAGTTTTTTAAGGAACCTCCATACTGTTCTCCATAGTAGCTGTATCAATTTACATTCCCACCAACAGTGCAAGAGGGTTCCCTTTTCTCCACACCCTCTGCAGCATTTACTGTTTGCAGATTTTTTGATGATGGCCATTCTGACTGGTGTGAGGTGATACGTCATTGTGGTTTTGATTTGCAGCTCGTGCAGCTCAATATCAAAAAAAACCCAACCCAATCCAAAAATGGGTGGCAGACCTAAATAGACATTTCTCCAAAGAAGATATACAGATTGCCAACAAACACATGAAAAGATGTTCAACATCACTAATCATTAGAGGAATGCAAATCCCTGGACTATTTCTTGCCTTTGATTATTCTTATTGGGTTTCTCCAGTCACTCGCAACTCTCACACTGTACTGGTTTTCCTAATGACTAGCATAAACTTCTTCTGCACCCTTCTAAAAAGGTTTCTTTTCTCTGTTGCAATTATATTAAAGGGAACTAACTGTTTTTTTTATAATATACATGTTCATATATTTTAAAATTACACATACTCATTCATTCATTTCCATATATTTTTAAATTACGTATATTCATTCATGTACTAGTCCTTTCTCCAGTACAAATAACTGCAACTTATATAACTATTTCTGACGAAACAGATTTTCTCATAGTTGAATGTACCTATATTTGTTTTCTCTTTACCTCTCATTCGAGTTCTCTAAATCTCACTTAAGTTGTTAAACCCAAAACTGGGGTATAATAAATGTATAATAAAGACCTTACCTACACTGAATACAGCCACCCCTCAGTATCCACAGGGGGTTGGTTCCAGGACTCCTGCAGATACCGAAATCCAAAATGGCTTTTGGATTTTCATAATATAAAATTCCCTTCCTTCTGCCTTGAACATGTAATATGGATTATTATGTCTTAATTACTTGTGCATCTATAAGCTGTCAATTTGCCTTATATCCCCACCCACTCCTTTTATTAATGTTTGTATGTGTGATTGCTATATTGTGATATAGTTATCTATTTATAGTTTTTGTCCTCACCTCCATTTCCGCCTCCCATTAGATTGAGCTCCCACAAAGTGTGAAGTATATGTCATGTTGATTTGGTATCTCTATTCACAAGTACAATGCTTGGCAAGAGAAAATGCAGTTTAGATAATACAATAAATGGTTAACTGATCTTGTTGGGCTAGGACCTTAGAATTTGACAGAATTGCATCAGATCTAAAGTTGTTTGTGCAAAACAAACAAAACAAACAACAAAAAAGCACTTATAAAGCAGTTTTGTTTTTTGTTTTTTTTGCCACACCACGTGGCATGTGAGATCTTAGTTCCCCGACCAGGGATTGAACCCATGCCCCTGCAGTGAAAGCGTGGAGTCTTAACCACTGGACCACCAGGGAAGTACCAAAACAATTCTTCTAAAATAGTACATATAGATAAATAGATAGGTAGATAGATAGATAGACAGATAAATTATGATATAAATAGGGTAAATTTTGAAAGGACATAAAAATCAAGACACTAGATTTTGTTCCATCTACCATTAGGTTAGTCTAACTCATTAGTTCTTGAGAATTGTTTTCATCCTAAGATACTACCTATGTCTCCCTTTTATTTACCTACAAGAAGAAAAACACAAATGTAATAAGTAGAAAAATTGAGAGTGAAGAGGGACAATAAAGAGAAAAAAAAGGAAATCAGACTGATAATAAGGTTTACAATTCCATTCAGTGTTGGAAAGTGTTTTCATGAGACACCACACATGTGAAAGGCATTTATAATTTTATTTGGGGAGACAGCTATGCAAACAAAAACTGTGAGTATGCCAAGTCTACAGTATTAGTAGACTAAAGCAATCTCTTGAACCAGGATTTTGCTTACACCGCCTAAAATATTCCTCTAGCCTTCTTAGCTTATTGATAACTGTGCCTTGAAGAGTCAACTGCAAATATTCACCAGAGTCTTTTTTTCTTTTTCTTTCATAAAGGAAAACAATTACTTTGTAGAGATACGTTGTGTTGTTGCAAACTCATATCATTTATTGTTTATTGTTTTGTTTTAAGTGATTGCAAATTAATAAATCTTTGTACTACAAGTTTAATCTATTCTGCTAAAATATAATCTTACAAGTTAGGTACCTCAAAAGGTGATTCTTTACAAGAGTGTTGACCATATTATTTCTCCAAATAGGGGAGCTTTTTGGAAATATTTAAATTGTGATTTTACTTATAAAATGGAACATTTATTGCACAGTTTTCAAAAACACACATGTGTATGGTAAATTTTGCTTTTTTGTCCCTTTATTTTATCACAGATTAAAGGGTTTAGCAATTTCTAATAAATTCTGAGAGACTGACCTCTATTTTATGACAAGCTTGCAGAGAGCACCAAAAAGTTGATTGGACTTCTAAAACTTACTTATTTTCATATGCTACAATCCCTTTAAATGGAAATATTTACTTTCCTAGACTGGGACTGAAGAGAACTGCTTTTTTTTTTTTTTTGGTAAGATGTTTAATCAGGTGGAGACAATCTAAATCAGATGTATGTTAAAGTACAAAATACACTAGGTGGCATTGGAAATAGACCATAGAAGCTGTCTGCTCATAAAATGGTTCTTATATACTCAGGGATGTTAAATCAACTTTAGAACAAAGACATGTAAAGTGATAGCTCTTTTGTGTTGAGGTTCTCTTTTATTAATTTCCAGATTTATGTAGCGACTGTTGGATATAAATGTCCAATGAAGCTAACAATAAAATAATAACGTTTGAATAAAGAACTAATTCTTTGTAGACCCTTGGCACCTCACCGTATCTCCCCAAACATACCTTTATGAAATCTCCCATTCATAAGCATCAGGGTGTTAACAGCAAGCCGTTAAAAACGATATGGGATTCAGGTTGGGCAGTGAAGAGAGGACTTTCAAAGATTAGGTGCTACTCTGACTCCAACGTTTTAGAAATACTTGCGAAAGATGAGATAAACATAGATATTCTTTAGGTTGGTTAGGTTTCAAGGGGCCACTGAATGTACTTTGATTTTTTTAAACTTAGGAATGACAATGCAGTAATAGTACCCTGTCCTAAAGAGTTTACTTCTCATCTCAATCTGATGAATATGACCAACAGAGGGGGGGTGGGGTAGGGAGGGAGGCATTAAATCACCTTAGAATGAATAATTTAAAGGTACTTTAGATATACTCCAGAAATTTCATTTGAGGTCTTGCCCACTACAAGCCGTGCTTTATAAAATATTCCTTCGTATCTGCCAAACCTTAGAATAACCCTTGTAGAAACCATAAATACGGTGCAGATAAACAGTGGCCGTCTTACATAATGAGGTGTCCTTGCCAAATGGGAGCAGAAGACAAGATGCTTGCCTCCCACTAAGCAACATATTCCAGGCCTCGCAAGCCTGAAATACCATCATTCAGGGAGCGGTTGGCTCCCGGCAGAAGCGAAGGTTCCCGCTGGGATACCGCAGGGGAGAGCGTTGCAGCCCTTCACGGCAAAGGGATAGCCATCTACCTTGCTGCCTTGTGCTCATGTCATCTCTTAGCATGTGCTAGCACGAAGGGCAAGGAGTCTGCCATCATTTCCGTGCTTATCGTAGTGCATCACATCTAACACTTGCTTGGTAAGTGTTTGTTGAATTCCTTTTTAATCTCCAGATGAGTTTACGAAGTTATCTTTTTCATGAACAGGATGGACACTACATAGTGAAAGTTACGCAGAAATAGCATTTTCTTCTAGGAAGTGTCAGTCTGATTCATTTGATATATTATCAACAAAGAACAAAGAGCAAGCAGTTAGACTGAAAGTTAAAAGTATTAATAACACTTTTTTGGGCTACTGAGAAGGGTAAGTGTTGAAGTGGAGAGACAGCACAACGAGTTAGAGGAATTATCAGCCTCTGTTAAGCACACTTCTTGAAGGAGGTGAGAGTTCACAGGACAAAACTTTGTTACTAATGATGCCTCGTTTCGCAGCTTCATTCTTCTTGAGGTGGATAACCTTGGGTAAATTATGTAATCTCTTCATGCCTCAATTCTTTCTGAAACTGAGATAAAATACCATCTATCTTTTGGGTTGTTAATAGATACTGAATTAATTTTGTAAAGTGTTTAGAACAGTGCCTGACACTCATATGAAGTGCTATAGTATTTGTTAAATAACTAAGTAAAATACATAAAGCCCTAACCCCAGGAATAAAGCAACAGTATATGATACCAGAAAAAGGTGGGGAATGGAGTTGACCCCACAAAAACACGCAGTCCTTAGACCTTTTATAAAGTTTATTTTTTCCTAAAAACTTAAGCTGTTTCGCATTGGCATTGACAGTATCCAAATTCTGTTTTAATAGTCATGTTCAGTGTGTTGTATTTTATATTACCCTTTTTCATCTACTTTTCAAAAGTAAGAATTATTAAGGAAACCAATAACAGTTTTTCAGAAAACAAAATTAGAAGAAAAAAAATAAGGAAAGAAAGTTGTCCATAATCATGTTCCTCTTGGCCATCTTTTCTTCCTACTTAATTTAGCCCAAATTTCCAAGTAGCTCTCTGAGCCTTAGCCCTTAAGATCTAATGGCTGTAGCTATAGCTCTTCTGAAGAGTGAGAGGTGAGTGGCACTTGTATACTTTCTTATACTACTATATGTGTTGAACATCAATTATCAATGAGCTATTATTCAAGTAGCATATTTGCTACTTAACAATTTAGAGAATGTGAGACCTGAGACATTTAAAGGCATCTAGGTAAACCTCAACTCGGGCTTTTGTATACACCATTGAGAAGGACTTCAGGATGCTGTTTCTGACATATACTTGACCCTTCTGTCACTAATCTTCTTTGAAACATTTGGTTTTCACTGCTGTGTTTTAGTTTCTATAGCTAAGCTTGAGAAGAACAAACTCTATTTTTTATTATGGAGACCCAAAGAAATTAGGTGAGACATTCCAAGTTCGGTATTAGAGAAGACATACTGCATAAACCCAAGGGATTGTAATTTTTAAATTTTTTAGATGATCTAGATGCTATCTACTTTAAGTGATGAAATTCAATGTATAAATTCAATCTGATAACTATTTATTGAGCACTTATTTGTTGTAAAGCACCACATTAAAACAATGAGACTAAAGAAAGAGGAGTTGAATAAGTCCTCTGCCCTCAAAGAACTTGTAGTCTGATGGGGGAAGGCAACATACAAGCACCTGACTATAATACAAACTGAACAATTGCTATAACAAAGGCACAGCTAATCGTCAAGAAGTGCAGAGGTAGCAGTTACTCAATCAAGTTGAGAACATATGGGAAAGCGTAAAGGAAGAAGTATCACTGGATCCGGCCTTGAAATATAAGATTGAAATTCCTATTTGTATTATTTTCATATTATAATTCACATAGAAATTGAAGGAGTGGTCAAGTACCTACTATAGGATTAAATATTTATATGTGTACTTGGTTTTAGAGTAGATCAGCATGTTTCCTCCTATCAGCAGGTGCTATTAAGAGCAATCTGAATATATCAGCTCTCTTAGGGTTGGTATTTAGATCTACCATGTTGATTATTTTGATAGACATCTCTGTTGAAATGTTTTTCAGAGCTTTTCTATTTCTAGACTATATAAAGACATTATTAGCCTCCATCTTTCCAAATTAATGAAAATGTGAAAAATTATACCCTCTCTCACTGTAGTATTTTTTCTTTCTTCCAGTTTCAGTGCCATGTTTCTTCTATGAAATTGTTCAGGCTTTCATTTAAGTGAGTGAAAGCCTGGTCTAGATGATGGATAGCTCAATCTCTTGTCATCTGTTGAAAGCTTGCCACTTGTTCTGGACATAGGTTTCCTGGGCAAAAGCAGATATGGTATCTTAGGGGTTCTACCACTTCTTTCTACCCTCCTTTCTGTCATTCTGGGAACCTCATTTTTGTTTCCTTCTTACAGGGGGCCATTTTCCATTGTCATGTAAGTTCCTCCTAAGAGGTGCGCCCCCTCCTTCCCATAGCTGTTTGTATTTTAGTTTGTGACTAGCACACGCCAAAAGGCCTTCAAGAAATACTAAATGAGGGACTTCCCTGGTGGCGCAGTGGTTAAGAATCCGCCTGCCAATGCAGGAGACATGGGTTCGAGCCCTAGTCCGGGAAGATCCCACATGCCGCGGATCAACTAAGCCCGTGCGCCACAACTATGGAGCCTGAGCTCTAGATCCCACGAGCCACAGCTACTGAGCCTGCGTGCCACAACTACTGAAGCCCGCGCGCCTAGAGCCCGTGCTCAGCAACAAGAGAAGCCACCGCAATGAGAAGCCCGCGAACCGCAACGAAGAGTAGCCCCCACTCACCGCAACTAGAGAAAGCCCACGTGGCAGCAGTGAAGACCCAACGCAGCCAAAAATAAATAATAAATAAATTAAAAAAAAAAAAAAAAGAAAGAAACACTAAATGAAATCTCTGATTTGGGGTCAGTATGGAAAACATTGGTCAGCGAGTACTTCCTGGCATCCTTCAATGAGCACCGCCTACATTTGATGAGCCCAGGTATCAGTGGATGCAGGTATTACACTCCTGTGGGTTTTTCCCCTCCCTTTCTTTCTTGCAGCTTCTCTATTCACCAACACAGGGTATTAACGCAGTGTGATTTGCACCCACAGCCTGCGCCCCAGGCAAAGCAGCTGACTCTAGAGTCCACGGCACCTTCACTCTGCTTGCTGCCTGTGCAAAGTGGGTTTCCTCCCCAGGGCCTTCCTCCAGGGGAGATCCTACTCTGACTAGAGTCAGCGTCTCTAAATGGAAAGACAGGAACACAAGCCTCAAAGTCTCATGTTGGCTAACAAAGAACAACAGTGAGAAACAAGTCTTATAAGCAGGACTATTTCTTGGTGGTTTCATAAATATTTTCCCACCTTCCTTTATCTACTTCTCTAAATAAGAACTAAAAAGGGCGCTTAAGACACCCTCTGAGAGAAGGCACATTGACACTGGGTGTGTAGCTGGGGAGGGAAAATCATAATGTGACAGGTCATGTATTTCATAAGCCTATAGCAGGACCACAGTGGCTCAGGCCTGCTGGCTTCTGATATCCTTGTGGTTGTTAATTTAGGAAACTATTACAGATTACAAGGGAACACTCTCCTTGTCTTCTATAGTAACCTCAGCCATCTTTCTTCTGGAGACCAGAAATCCTTAAAAAATCATCGTTAAATAGTAACAAGGGAAATATTCACAGTGTCTGTGATTTGCCTAATGGATAACTTTACTCTCTGCAGTCCGGGTAAATGACAGTTATGTGAGATCTGGTATGTGTTGCTTTGAAAATACCTTATTCAGAAGGAAGCCAAGCGAAATGTTCAACTTTTTCGGACTCTAGGGGAAATGGAACTAACTGAAATGTAATTCATGTCCCATCCATGTATGGATTTGGTGGCTGCAGAGAAAGTGAGGGCAAGAGATGTGTATTTGGCCCAGACCACGTGGCCCTGTGCCCTTTGTGTGTCTGTGTTAGCAGAAATTTTCACAGCCACAAAAAATATCTCTGTGGCCAAACAGCTACAAACTGTCTGGTCTATTTAAGAAAAATCCATGACTTTATAAGACAAAGTTTTTCTTAAACAAGAATGTGTATGAAGCCCCCAAGACCATTTAATTTCCATGTTGCAAATTAACAGCAAAATGCCTAAAGGAAAAACCAACTGCGCAAATAAATCAAGTCAGAAAGTTGCCTCGGAAAGCAGTCTTCCTAAAACAGGGTGCATTTTTTAGGATTGACAGCTTTCCTCAGGGAGATTTCAGCACTGAAAGCCTGTAATTCCTGAGCAGTGCTCCAAACAGATCAACTTTCCTTTTATTACTTTGTTTTGAATTTTTCTGAGGTGGCACTGAAAATATTTTGAACATCTCTTTGTGCCCGTCAGGGTTTTATTCATCTTCTGGGTTAACCTGAGACAGTGCTGCTGAATTTATGCTGTGCATTACGCAGACTGAACCACCAACTGCCTGACGGCTTGCTTATTTCCATGTGGCAGCCAGATTGCCAACATTCTTGATGATTCATTTGTACTGGTTTGCAGGATCCGGAGAGAGAAGTGCCTGTAAAGACAGGGCAGGGAGCTGTTTCTTTAATCCCAGTTTTGTCAAAGCTCAACTGCAGCCTTAGAAAGGCCATTAGAGTTTCTCATCAGTTTCTTCAACAGCAAAATAGGAATCACCCTAATATTATGGTACTTAATTTTGTTTTCTTTTATGAAGTGCTTTGACGATAAGAGTTGCATTTATTTTGCTTAGCAATTTAAATTACCAGGGTCAGCAGTGTGACACGTCCTGTGCTTGGTGACACATCCTTCATTTTCTTGCTCCGCCTACTCCTTTGCTTACACATTCAAGTTCATTCCACCTCCTCATTGCTGACTATCTCCAGTCGAATATACTTTTGGTATTTTAACTCAAGATTTTTATTACTGAAATAAACAAGATAGATTTTAAAAAATTTGTTCTAGTCGTCTGCCACTAGGTAGATTCTTATTTCAATCATTTGGGAAAGCTGGTTGCATCTTTGATAATTCCATCCAACTATTAGAAATCAAATAAGAAAGCTTAATAAGTAAACAATTTTGAAAATCCAGGAATCAAAACAGCAAACCAAGCTTTTTCGATATTATTTAGAAGAGTCATTAGAATTCAGCTAACTCCTGGGATGTCTCATCGTTTTTTAGGGATTGAGATAATAATATGCCCAGGAAATAAAATTAAAAGTGCTTACTTTTATTCCCAAAGCTCATTTAAATTCTGCTTTAGACATAATTGTATATCGTTTATATTGAAATATGTATGTGCTATATTTAGCTCAAAAAATTTTTTTTGAATGTGGGTAACGTGTGGAATATGTGAAATGAAAGTTGTATGTTTTATCCTTACATATTTTTGTTATGTTCATGAGTCAAAACAACGAATTTTAGCCATAAAATTCATTAGAAGAAAATATGAAAAAAATTATCATGAGTGGCCTCAAAGATGACTCTAAGAGATGATCCAAGATAGAATTCAAAAGCGGGGTAGGAGAGTTTGATTTATATTAATTTTTTGGCCTGAGTCCTGCAATATTCTCAGAGCGCTGGCTGATATCATACTCATTTTTTACTGACTTAAAAACTTTTGCAATTATATTTTCTTCATTTTTTAGTAAAATGTATTTTGTTTACTAAAATTTAGAGCCTGAATGTTCTTTCAGTTATTGTAAGTGAATATCCCACTATGATGGTTAATTTTATATGTCACCTTGGCTAGGCTATGGTACCCAGATGTTTGGTCTAACATCAGTCTAGATGTTGCTGTGTAGGTCCTTTTTTGATGTGATTAACATTTAAATCAGTAGACTTTAAGTAAAGTAGATTACTTTTCCTAAGATGGTGGTCCTCATCCAATCAGTTGAAGGCCTTAAGAGAAAAAGACTCAGGTCCCCGAGGAAAGAAGGAAGTGATGTTTTCAGACTGCCCTTGGATTCATGACTGCCATGTCAGCTCTCTCCTGGGTCCCTAGCCTGCCAGTTTGCCCTGCAGATTTCAGATTTGCCAGCCTACACAATGACATAAGCCAATTTCTTAAAATAAATCTCTCTCTTTATATATACAGCCTATTGTTTCTGTTTTTCTGGAGAACCCAGACTAATTCCTCTACTTTTTTTTTTTTTTTTTTTTTTTTAAATTTTATTTATTTATTTATTTATTTATTTATTTATTTATTTATGGCTGTGTTGGGTCTTTGTTGCTGGGTGTGGGCTTTCTCTAGTTGCAGTGGGCGGGGGCTACTCTTCGTTGCGGTGCGCAGGCTTCTCACTGTGGTGGCTTCTCTTGTTGTGGAGCACAGGCTCTAAGGCATGCGGGCTTCAGTAGTTGTGGCACTTGGGCTCAGTAGTTGTGGCTCGCGGGCTCTAGAGCACTGTGTCAGTAGTTGTGGTGTATGGGCTCAGTAGCTGTGAGCACGGCTTAGTTGCTCCGCAGCATGTGGGATCTTCCCGGACCAGGGCTCGAACCCATGTCCCCTGTGTTGGCAGGCGGATTCTTAACCACTGTGCCACGAGGGAAGCCCTCCTCTACTTTTTATTATCATATTATTTTAGCTTGAATTTATTTCTTGGCCTTTACTTTATAAATTCCTCTATATACCTTCTTGCGTGATGCTGACTGAATCCACCAATTGTCAAGGAATGCAGACACAGGAGAATGAGGGAAGAGCAAAACAGAGTTGAGGAAATGAAGTGGAACTGTGCTCATGCCCTAGCTGTGTTTATACAAGGGCATTCCATGCACTGCCATCCAAAAAGGAAAGGAAAAAGTGAATTTGACATACTCAGGCAGTGAAGCCTGTGCGATTAAGAACAAAGTTGAGTTGAATGCTGAGAAAAAAATATTGGCACTCTTGGAATCATGTTTCTTAATTTTGTTACTCATAGACTTTTTAAGGTTGCAATATGATCCTGAATCACAAATGTTATTTATTTCTTTATCAGACAAAGCCAAATGAATATTGGGCTTCCTTGCAACAAGACTTATACACCAGCAGTCCGCCTCAGCTGGCAGTGTAACTCTGTCAGCTTGACATAGGCCAATTCCTGTTGCACTGACAATGCTTCTCTCTGGATAATTGATGCCAAAATTGTCACACTAAGAAGCCTGTAAGTATCAGGATGCCAGAGGCTCACTGCTGACCTCAGTGAAAAACTGTCCAGAGAAACTGTTCCTACTGCATAAACATTCTTTTGTGGTTACTCTGGACAGCCACACTGAGAGACTTAATTTTACAGAAAGCCAAATGGGACCAGGGACGAACTGGAGGCTAGAGATCAAAGATCTAAAAATTTACAGCTTTTACAATGCCTGGAGCAGTCCAGAGAATATTGAATGAGCATTGTGTTTTGACATTGCAAAAAGGCCCTCCATTACCCAGATGATTTGTACCTCATGTAGGAGGTCAACTAAGGGTCAGCCATGCCTTCCAAATTGAGTAGCAAGGTTTGTCTAAGGGAACACCCTTACATACATACACACATTTGTGCAAGCGTTAATAAACCCGACTCTGCTTCTTGGTGTTAAGAAGAGTGTGGTATTTAGCTTAGGCTTCACAAAGGGTCAGTGATCCTGCTTCCAAGCATCCTCAATGTTCGTGTTGAAAACATATTTTGAATATGTAGGAAAGAGTATTTAATTCATGCTACCAAATTTTCACCCAGACTTGCCATATGTGAGTCTCCAGGAGTCTCAAAATGAAGGACTTGGCCCTTTGAAGAATCCAGAATGAGAACATAATAAAGCCTACATCATTTTAAGAGGAGGAGATAGCAACTAGTATATTTGAGCATTTATTACTTACCAGACACTTTTATGTTATCTATTTATTCTCACAACTTTTTGTTGAGTTCCTGTTATCTGCGTAACCCGTATCTGTGGGTGACCAATTTGAAGCCCAGAGAGTTTTAGTAATTTACCGACCCCATGTGGTATGCAAGTTGACAGAGTCAAGATGCTGCTCCTTTCTATAAATTTGAAAATAAAAAGAGCATGAAATATATATTTTTTGCATCCTGGACTTATTGATAAATGATTTACATATCATTTATATATTACGTTATGGCTTACAGTAGACAAAATATGTTGCATTCAATTGAATATCTTTTCTTCCAGCAAAAAGAGAATATATTCTTACATATTGTGAATAAAATTGAAATGAGCATGACAGTGTTTGGTTTGGATAAAATATAACATATTTTTTAAAAAGTGCACATTTGTTCCAAATATTTTCTGAGAACTGTTGTACTGTTAACTGATGCACATGATGACAGGAGCACCATTTGCAGGAAATGATTTATTAGCACACTGTAGTCATATGTATGTATGAACATTTCATCCAACAGATTCTGACGCACTGTCAACAGCATGAGAGGTCTGAGCTGTTTCTCCAGAAATGGAGATGTGGTTGCCTTGAATCAAGTAAATTTTCACTCAGTTCTTTTGTGATCAATAGAAAATTTTTCAACTATTCTTGGATAGGATTAATTTTCTCTACCCAACACTATGCGTCACTATGAGGATTGCCATTTGTCTCATATCATAAACAATGTTCATAACAGTAATAATTATGATGATGATAACAGTAATAGTTACTTAGCAAGGATCATGTAGCTGATTAAATGGCAGAAGAGTAAATTCTAACTCAGTCTGTGACGCCAGAACCTAGGTTCTTGACCACCAGTATACTACTCTTAAATTCATACCTTTTAAATTGAATATGGAAATTGCAGAATTAAAAACCATGCTACTTTGACAATAGTTAAGTCTGAAATGACTCATATATAAGTTAAATGAGGGTGACAGTGTAATTTACCACATTCCATCTGTTAAAATAAGATGCACTTTTTTTGCAGATGTTAATATCTCTGAAATTAGGATGCATCTTAACTTTGTGTCCTAGTTTAATTGACAATGTCTTTTTCTTTTATAGTGGTACGTAAAATAATGTGTGACTTACAGCTTAACGACATCTTAGATTTAATTAAATATCGTATATGAAAACCCAGTTATATTTATTTCGCAGACTATAAGACAAATATGTTTAACATATTTTGTCACTCAAAATTTTTATGATATATATGATAATGTATATTCTCAGGTATATTAATATATATTACCAGGTATATTACCATATATATATATATATATATATATCTCCTCATAAAAATATCTTATGATTTAAACAATGTTAACATTATTATTATTCCTATTTCACAAATGAGGAAACGGAGACTCAGGCTAAATCATGGCCCAAGGTTTTACCATTAGTAATTGTCGTGCTAGGTGAGAATCAAAACCAGTCTTTGACTCTAAGCTCAGAGGTACCTTTCACAAGTGACCCATTGCGTGTTTATAATCTCGTAGATTATTTTGACCTAACAAATTTATAAAAAGGTTTTAAAGGAATTGACAGGGTCTCTGAATTAAACTCAAAGCTCCACCATGCCATTGTTATACTCTCAAAGAGAAGTACAATGGCCTTGGCCCAGTTAGGAGCTATGCTGATAGTTGTTACCAGGAAGCAGGGAGATTTATAATTTTTGAAATACAAACCAAAGGAAAAGGACCTTGAGTAAAGAAAGTATTTTAAAAGTCTTCTTGTCATTTCTCAAGATCAATGATATTGGTCATTAACTAATAGTTCAGGACACCACCAACACACTCCCATCTCAAGTCATGCCATTCTAACCCTGCTTGAACACTTATTCTTTTGACATGAGAGATTACTCCATTTTTTTTTCTTTCTTTTAAATACAGCTTAGTTATAAAAACACCACACATTTTCTAGCAATCCAACATTTCCTCTTCTTATGGCACTATACCTGAAGGACAAAACTGGGTCATGCAACCTAGCTTATTTCACTGAAGAAAGGTAAGCTCCACTGGGCAGGGGTTATAATCCGTTTGGTTCCTGATGTATCCCCACATGTCCAGAACTGTGCTAGGCACTTAGAAGGTGCTCAGGTTAGTTGCTTTACGTCTTTTATTGCCTTTGCCTTCACATCAAAATCAAGATCTTTTGAGGACAAAAGCTTTACATAGACACCTATAGGTTTGCTATATTTCCCCAAAGAGCATGATGGGAACAGTACCAGAGTATCTTTCTGAACAGTTTTCTGTCTGCATAGGAATAAAGAAGGGTTATTAAGTTACTTTAAATTAAACATTATTCTTCTCTTAAAACACTACAAACGACTTATATTCAGTACCTCAATTCTGGAAAAATGGTTGTGGAGGAGAAAGTAGGTGGTCATGTTTTTCTCTACTTAAAAATTAGGAAATGTTGAATAGAATTAAAGCTTTACATGAGTTAATCACAAAATCAAAATTGTACCCCAGATTATACCTATACTTAATCTTCTTTCCAATCTTTCTGTGATGATTTTTATATATTTATAAACAGTCCATATCTCATATATGATTGAGCTGTGAATTTATAATTTTGTTAAATCAAAACCTCTAGAAGAAAATTTGGGCGGGTGTAATTGTTGTGCTTCTTACAAAGTAATTCTACCTGTGACCCCATTTCACTGAAGGAAGAACATTCCTAAGACAGCCTTGTATATCCCCTTATTCAATTTGACTCCTTCACTAAATATGTATTAAGCACCTGTTACTAAGGGTGCCAGTTTTGAATCAGTTTGGCATTTACTGGTTTTAACCCAGTCTGGAGGTTTTTTTTTTTTTAATTATTAGATATATCCTCAATGTTCTTGAAAGGATGCAATTGTTATTTTAGGAAAGACTTATGTACAAGCAAAGCAACTTAATATAAAATGTAAACTGTAACATATATTGTTGTCAATAATATTTCCATGGCCCATATCTTTAGCAAATTAGGCCTTTTGCCGTTCCCAAGTGAGCTTTTAACTGTTTTGGGTTGGTGGTATTAAGCAGTCACACTTTTGACTAGAGCCTGGTTGTTCAGACAAGACACTCTTCAGTTTCAGGTTTTCCTAATTCCTTTAATTCAGTCTGTCTTAATTCAGCCATTTTACCATTTGACCATGAAGTTAGTAAGACTGAATCTCATTATAAGCCTTTATTTCATTTTACTTATTTCCTGCATAACTAATTGACTTTATTTTTTTAGTATAATTTTAGATTTACAGAAAAATAGAGCAGATAGTACAAAGAGTTACATATACCAAGCCCAGGCACAGAGCTTTCCCTATTATTAACATCACGCATTAGTGTGGTACATTTGTTACAATTAATGAAACAATATTGATACATAATTATTAACCAAAATCTTATTCTTTTTTGTTGTTATTCCAACAAATTTTATCCGTTACATTTGGTTTTCTGAACCCGTTTTTAGCAGCCCTATATATTGTGTACCATTATAGTACATGCTGAGAATAAAATAGCAATAAAGACAGCTTTCTGCCTTTTAGATTCCAGCAGGGAGCTGTACCTTATATAAATAAAAATATTGCTAATATTTGTTAAGAGCCAGACCCAGTTCCAAGCACTGTATGTTAACTCATTTAATTCTCATATTAATCCTACTTCATAGGTGCTTTTGTTATCCAATTTTTTGATTAGGAAAGCTGAGGCACAGAAAGGTTAAGCAACTTGCCTGAGGTCACACAGCTAGGAAAAGCCTGAGACACAATTTGAGCCCAGGCCTCTAGAACATATGCTCTCAGTCATTCCTCAATGCTTCCTTATGGAGTAATAAGTCCTACAGATGAGAAATACCACATGTTTGAAAGTGTAAACCACAATCATGGTGCTTTCTATCTAACTCATATTTTACAATGATTTTATTTGTAGCAACATAATAAGAAATTACTATTATAGCAAAACACTTAGACCCTCAAAAACATCTAAATGCACAGCACTGTTTTGGAAAACTGGACATTTGAATTTGTTAATTTTTATTTCCGTTTTTGTTTGAGCACCTCAGGAATTTCAGTTGTTTGACCATCACATTTAACCTCCACCTACAGGGGCCAATGTTCAATGGCTAACCCTGAATGTGTACTCATGACTCAAGATGCATGTCAAGAGACATTCAGAGACTCAAATAAAGTGTGGATCTAACCATTTCCACCAGTCACACTGCATTTAAACACATGTAAGGGAGGATGCCTAAAACCATACCTGCTGCCTGCAGTCGATTTCCCTAGAGATATATATTGCTAGCATTCCTCTACTCAATGTGTAGCTGAAGTAGTCCTTTCATAGGTGTTACCTTAGTGTTACCCCCAAAGAATATTTCTTTATCAAAGTAACCAAGCAAAGGTAAGTACAATTGAATGATTTTATCTATATCTCCAAAGATGATATAAATTCTGTGTTGTGGAAGCTTTCATGTTATTCTACTGAATATTTTCCCCAAGGGAAGTGATAGAAGCCCCTTTATTTAAGCCATTAAAATCTTGACTAGACAAAACAATTTAAACCACATTGTGAGAAATATTTAGCAAGATGTTTTAACAGTTCATGTCTCGACTTTCTTCAAAGAGCTAAATTAAGAAAATCGTTTGGGAGAAAACAATGAAATAGTCTTCACCCTGACCAATTCTGGAATAAGGTATGGTATATTCTTAGATAGATCAGCCCACAAAAGTACTTTCCTATATTGGTTAAGTTAATTTACATATTGATTTTCTCACCACAATGACAACTCAAAAGAAAACTTGTAAGCATATGAAAACTGGGTACCTATCACAGAGTTGCAGTGCTGTGATATCAGTAATATGTTTCCATATTAGACTTTTTAAAGCAAAGCTTTAAAACAACTTTACCGCATTTCTTTCTCATTCTTTACAGATGCCAATTGTTATTGAGCAATTTTCAGATATTTTAAACTCTGAATAAATAAATATCTTATCAATCACTTAGTTGGTGTCAGGTACCAAACAGATACTTTCTCTTTAATCTCATGGGGTGGGGGGAGGGGGGAAGCCTCATGTTATAGAGAAGGAAGCTGATCTTTAGAAAAGTAAAACACCTTATCCCAGAAAAGATATGAACAGGATTTGAACTCAGATCTCCTAACATTCCATCTTCTCCTAACATTTCTGCTCTCCCTCGTGCCTCAATTAATTTAGTATAAATTGATCTAGAACAAGAAGAGGAGTAAAATCGTAGAAAACAAAAAAGGGAGAATTCCCTGGCAGTCCAGAGGTTAGGGCTCGGTGCTTTCACTGCTGTGGGCCCAGGTTCTATCCCTGGTTGGGGAACTAAGACCCCGCAAGCTGCGCTGTACAGCCAAAACAAAACAAAACAGACTTTCTGTGGAAATCAGGGAATTCCACATAGAAACACCCCAGTCCCAGCTCCTTAGCTCCAGGCCAGCAACCTCTAGTCTCACCTCTTCCTTTCCTTTGCTCTTATTGTCACCTGCAATGTCCTTCAGGGTTCCTCTCTCTCTCTGGCCAGGGCTCTGGAGAGGAAGCATACTACTGATCCCCACCTCAGGTCCAGGTAGGGATGGCTACTTTGAAGATAAGCACAACAGCCCTTTTCATCTGAAAGTATCCTTGTTAATCACTGTAGGAAAAGTGAAACAAGATTTGAACATTGGCAAATTATACAAAGTTTATAAACTTCTAACAGGGGTGGCTCCTGGCTTTGCCAGACTTACTTGAAATGGAAATTGGTTTTACTGAAGGTGGCCTTCCCTTACCACTTCCCTGCCTTTCAGAACTGTACATGTTTTCCCTGGGGAATGAATGAACAAATCATGACTGAGCATGTCATTAAGGCAAATCTGTAGGTAACTTCTAGTTCCAGGTAGACAATTTATATCTTTAAGAACCTTCGACTGAATTATTTTTGGAAGACTTATGCCCTGTCCGGTAATGATCCTCTGTACATATTTCCTCACAATTCAACAAAGAAGAAAGTTCAACAACAAACTGTAGAAAGTAACTTCACTTCTACCCTCTAGACAACAAATATCCCTTGCATGCAGAGAAATGAATTTTCCTTGTATCCATTAAAAAAGATCTCTAATTCTTCCTTGGCAGGCTGACTCTTTTTGAGATAACATGTTCATTTTTTTGCCTAAAACAATAAAATCAAGTTCAGTTGGTTTATATTTACAAATTATGACTAGTTTAACTAGCAGAAAATTCAAGACCACATTGTTTTATCTATCATTATCTTTACAAAATGTCAGCCACAGATTATATCCTGACTTTTCTGGTAGTGATTTTTGGCCACTTCACGGTATGATACCCAGTGTATTTATGAGAACGAACTGTATGAGCAATACGTAACTACAGTTCCTTTCTATGGCTTAGCCCTCAGAGGGTTCCCACATTGTTTATTTAATTATACAGTTGCACTACATCTTATATCAAGTTTCAAAGTCTTCTAGTATATAATAAAAGGAAATGCTAAGAAGAGTGTAGAAAAGTATAGTAGGGTATGTGGCAGTACAAAACTGTTCAATATATCCCTTAAAAGTTGAAGTACATAATACTTGAAACAATAGACTTAGAGGTCATTTTTAAGGTATAAACTAGTTCTCAATTTTATTCACTATAAAAGCACAGGGTTTGCCCAGATGATTAATAATGTCTTACATGCTATAATTCTTTGGTTTGATGGTGATGTGATTCAATTCTTTGATCTGAGGCTGGGTGTGAATTAAAAAAGTGCTGCTTTGCTAGATCAGATTTAATGTCTGTTCAAACACGATGTTGAAGCAGTCATAATATTTTTGGCTTTGAAAGGAAAAATATTCAGTACCTTGATTTATCTGAGTTGGTTCTCTGTATTCTTTGCACTATTCTCCTTTTGGTCATGTAGTCACAGGCTATAGGGGAGAGCTTTACTACAAATTATGTCATTAAAATATCTATTAGAGTTTCGTTAAATTATCTATTAACTCCTTTCCAGTCTAGATATTGTTCTCATATTTTAAATCCTGCTTCAGATTAAGGTTACTAACAATATACTAAGAACTTTTATTTTGTTGATGTAATAATACATCAACAAACTAAACAATACATTTTGTTTAGTAATAATTTGGGCAAAGATAATCAAAAAATTAATGTCACTACTACTCATCACACACACAAAACAAACCTAAAGATTAGCCTGGTCAGCATATTGTGCGTAAATTGCTTTATGTTGGAGAGATTATTTTTTTTAAATCAATCATCCTCGTTAGAATAGTCAATTTAAATACAAGGCCAAATGATATCAAATAAGGAATAATAACCATTTTGGCCTGTCTTCTATTCAGTTTCTCCGTACATATTTGATTTTAACTCTAGGGAAAGCAAGCAACCACGTGCAGTTCATCAACCTGTGCTAGCCATTGGGCTTGCTGCTTTCACACAGTTTTTTTTTTCATTATGTACGATTAACCTTTCCCAGTTTTGATGAAAAATATTAATCATTGTCTTTAGAGGGATCAATGCTAACATTTTCTATCTCTTTAAACCACTTCATTGTTATAAATCTGGTGGATTTTTTTTTTTTTTTTTGGCTGCTCTGGGGCTTCATTGCAGTGTGCGGGCTTCTCTAGTTGTGGCACGCAGGCTCAGTAGTTGCAGTGCATGAGCTCAGTAGTTGTGGCTCGCTGGCTTAGCTGTCCTGCAACATGCGAGATCTTAGTTCCCCGACCAGGGATTGAACCCGCGTCTCCTGCATTGGAAGGCGGATTCTTAACCACTGGACCAACAGGGAAGTCCCTAAATCTGGTTGATTTTGATAGAAGTAAAAATAAGAGGAAGAAGGAATAAAAGATAAATCAGGAAGGTGAGTCTTAAGTCTTAAGCGCTAGAGCTCTCAGAGTCATGGGATAAAGAAGGTAGAGACAAGGTGCTGCCAAGTCCTGGGTCCAGCAGACTGTGGACGAGATGAGGAAGGCCACAGAAAGGCACAAAGTCAGTGGATGACTAATTCATTAAGCCACCCTCTATAAAGATCTATAGAGTAGGTCACCAGTGTGCCCATCAATGCTGGCATCATTGCATCAACACTGAGACGCTGATTAATTAACATGACTCAGAGCTTTCCAGATCTCTTCCTGAAAATTATAGCTGCTGAGGTATGTTACCCTTCCTGAAAGTCACGCCTCTTCAAGATTTCTGCAATTAAATTAGAACCCACTACTAAGATGTACTTAAAAAGAATCACTTTTAGATATGAAGTCAACTGCTATTATTTGTCCTTTCCGTCTTACGTGTAAGGTCAGTTTTCTCTTTAAGCAATTGATGCTGTGATTCCTCCCTGTTTTTATCGCATGCCTGTAAAAAGTCTAGCTCACAAAGGAGAGAGAAGACGAGAATCTTTAATGTTGTCTGTAAACCACTTGGTCTCAATTTTTATAATTCATTTAAAAACACTGTTATACATCTTATAATTACTTTCTCTTATGATGTCATTATTTTGCTACCAATACAAATTAATCTTAAAGGGCCATTAGCTTGGGCAGGTATTCCCAGCATCCAAAGTTATCATTTTTGTGAGATATTTTACATTTACCTTAAACTGTAAAGAGTTTACTTGTGGTATCTAACAACATATATGATTGTATCACTTTTCAGCATACTTAACTTCCAATTTGCAAGGTATTAAAGGGTTAGTGATTTTATACTTCCGGTTCAATCCAATGTCTTACCTATGCTTCTGTGACCCAGTACCTCCCATCTAGATTTGAACAAGTGAGAAGCTGCTCTCCACCTCCCATCCTAACTCTGCACCACAGAGTGACTCCTGCCACCTTCTCTTCTCTCTTTATTATTTGTTCTTCTGATTCTGAAAGTCTTGGCCTCCAGAGATCAAAAGGCTGAATCTTTGGGAGTATTTCTTTGTAAGTCTCCTTCACCTTTTTTATTTTTGTCTGCATGGTAATAACCATGTGTCATTTCAGAAACATTTATTTTCTTAATTAAATGGTTAGTTTTTTTCCTACTGTGGGGGTGTACATGGTGGGCAGGGCCAATTTTATTGTTCACTGGTTCCAAGCAGCTGCTTTGAGGTCAAATCACTGAAGAATAGCTGCTGTGCAGTGGGAGAGGCTATACCTGAGATTATAAGGTTAAAAGCTATTGTTCTTGCAAACTACCACAACATTTAATAGATAATTATTTTGGTGTTTCTAGCCCTTTTATCACTGAAATGAAAGTGGTTTGAGAGTTCAGTCAAAAAAAAAAGGGGTGAGTCATTTATCAATAGACTACTCAGCAACAATTGAAGGCATTTATGAAAAAAATTGAATAATATGGGAACATCCTTATGATTATGTTAAGCAAAAAATAAGACATACTAAGTATGATCTTAACTAGGTAAAGAAAAAGATTCATACCAAAAAATGACAGGATATGAATCTATCATTGTTATCATCTCAGTATGGTGACTAATTTGTTTTTCTGCTTCTTTAGACATCTATGAATATTACCAGCCTTCTATAATAAGCATGTATTCCTTTGATTATGAGGAAAAAACTTTATTAAAGGAAAATAAGCTATAAACAATCATCATCATCGTATCTACCATATTTTAAATGCCCGTCAAGCATCATTCAACCTACCTGTATCATCATGAATCTTTATAACAAATATTGCAAGGGATGAATCATCTCCATTTTACAGAAGGTAAAACTGAGATTCAGAGAGATTAATTAATTTTTTCAAGACAACACAGGAAGAAATCAGCAAAACTAAGATTCAAATACAAGTTTGTCCCATTTCAAGGACTATTCTCTTTCTATTATATTATTGAAGGAAGGAATAATCCATGAAGTTTCCACCTCCATGTGTTGAAAAAAATACAGAGGAAGAAAAATGGGAATCAGTCAGTTTAAAGATGAAAAAGGGTAGCATGGATATACAGTTTGAAACAGAGCCAAAGTCCTATGGGGCCAACATGCAATGAGAAACTTGATTCGGGCAAATAGTAGTAATAATAATAATAATAATTCCTATAAGACTTACCTTAGGTGAGCCATCATAATTTATTATTAGATTACTTTTTTTAACTTTAAAGAAACAAAAATGAACCTTACTTTTAAAAAAACTAATTATTCTGCATAAACTGATTTAGCATATCATTACATATAGATGCATTTATTTCAGAAGAAGTTTCCTCTGACAGCTCCAGAATCAGATCATTTCTGGAGAAAATCAAGTCTTTTCCTTCAATTAAAGAAAAATATTTTGTCAAGCATGGAGCAGAGAAACTTACTTGTCATTGATTTGTGATGTGCTGAGTAAATTTCACCTTCAAGCTATTATTCTTTCTGAAGTAGTCTGGTCTTTATCAGTGGTTTGAGACTTCCCAGATATAAGGCACACTAGTTTTGCAAGTAACTACACTTTCTTCTACCCTGTTATTTTAGTATTACTAAGGCAGTGTGTGTATAATAATATTTTTTAAATATTAACGTATTTCTTTGTATATTAATTAGAATCTTCTGGGGTTCAAGCTTGACATTATTCAAAGCAACTGGAAGATGGTGGCTGAAAAAGAGGGAGTTGCCAAAATTATTGAGCTTGTGCATGAAGAAGAACAAAATAAAGAAAGCACAAAAATTAATCTATTTTTGGGGAATTCCCTGGCTGTCCAGTGGGTAGGACTTGGTGCTTCCACTACTGGGGGCCCGCCCAAAAACAAACAAACAAAATTAATCTATTTTCTTAATGCTGACCAGATTTTATATTCTGAACCATTGGGTAAAAAGTAGGACTAATAGTAGGAAACACTGAGATGGATTCATTGGAGAAGAAATTCGTACTCTAGACCCAATCTCACCTATAAGTATTTCACTTCTAGTCTTCAGAATAAAAGATATATTCATTCAGAGCACTTATTCACTAAGTCATTCAGTCAGCATAGACTTATTGAAATCCTATTATATCCTAGCAGAAGCAGTTTCAGATCTGTACAACTTATAGAGTTGCACAGAGCTCCATCATCGGAAGGGTCCTGCACTTGTTTTAATGCTCTGCTGTTGTTGCCTTGAAATTCTTAATAATTTTTGAACAAAGGATTCCATGTTTTAAATTGGTCCTGGGCCCTACACATTTTCTGCTAGGTACTGGGGAGAATAAAAGCATCATACAATTAATTAACAAAATGCTATTAGTTGTATGATAAGAAAAGTACAGAGCAAATAATGTAAAGATTGATAGTGTTCAGAAGATCTATTTTGTTGTTAGGAAAAAAGTGAAACACAAAATCTACTATCAAAATGGTAAGGGACATATACTTCTATTTTTTCCTATTGCTTCAATCTTGCCATGATGAGGGCTGAAATCCAGTAATTTTGTGGTTAATCTCTTCAATTCTGCTGAACTTTGTCTTGCAATGGTTAATATACTTAAGGGAAATCTAGGACATCTCAAGCCAGAACCATATCTGTGGCTTTTTCTGTCCTTGCCTCTGCAATTCCTATTCACAATACTGGATCTTGTGGTAAAATAAGGTTGTAATCTGGGGTTGCAGTTTTGGTAATGTTCAAAAGATGAGCCAAGAAAAATCACTATCATTAGCCCTTGTCATGTGAAGTTAAAAAATACCTTGTCCTGCCATAGCTCAGGGGAAAGTCTGAGCATATCTGCATTCAGCATTTTAAGGAGCTAGATTTTTAATAGCATGTTGGGTCTTTTCAGGTTGTCAAGGGAAAAGAGATACTCTCAACTTGACAGAGGCCATGATCATTTGTCACAGGAATAAACAAGAAAGGAAGCACAGGAAATCTCAGAACCCTTGCCTCCTGGGGCCCTGGAACAGCACTGAAGTCACAGTATCCCATGTAGAGAACGCTGGTCTCATGACTCAACTTTCTGTGTCTCTTTCTAAAGCTACTTAACTGCATATATGGTTCCAACCTATTGCTAGCAACCTATTCTAACCTGATGACATTCTTTGTGTTTCAGTACCGTGCTGCTCTCTCTCAGGATTTTTGAGTGTCTTAATTCAAATTCACCAGGAGAGAATGAATCTGATTAGAAAAGACTCAGCAGAAAAGAAAACCTCTAATTCTTTTTTCACTATCTGGTGTGAGCACAGATTATCTCATAGGCTGCTGGCCATCACACAGATAGCTGCCCTTCATTCAAATTCCAATCTGTGGTTCAAGCTAGGGCTTTAGGATCAATTGGCCAAATGTGACAATGTCTACACTTTGCTCAGAAGAAGCTTGGGAACGACAGCTCTCAAAATATCACTGAGGCCTTAAAAAAAAAAAGAGGTTAGCTTGATTATCCTATGTGAGTCTGGGGAGGGAAAGAACATTTTCATGTTTTTAAAGCTCTGTAGTAGAGGAAAAAGCCATCTCTCTCACTACCGTTCCACGTGTGAACGTATGTGCACGTACATGCGTGTATAAAGGGGGTGCGGGCAGCTGGAACACATGAACTCCAGGAGAAGGAAAACTCAAAGTATTATTTCAGATCTACAAACTGCCATAACATTTTTCATTTTACCTCCATACATTTAAATCTTCGGATTTGCTGACTTGAGAATCAAATTGTTAACATGACAACAAGCACTTCCACATTTGGAAAGAAAATGATTGGTAATAGAGAAGAAATCATGTGGACAAATCCCCCAAATCAACGATAAGCTGTTGTAACTACGCAGAGCAGGGTTCCAGGTCACTTGAAGGAACGTGACGGCCCAACTGAGGCAATGCTATCTGTGCCTATGGTACCTGATAAAGATGTACTGAACAAAGGGAGCTTTCTAAGTGTTTCTCATTATCGAAGGTTTAAAGGGCAGGATATAACTGGAATCTCCAGTCAGCTGTAGATTCTTGAGGCCAAAAGGAGTCATACATGAGACAGTTAACTCCTGACGACCATTTCTTCATAGATACTCCACAGCTTCTGACTTCAGTGCCCACCACAGCTCCAGCTGCTTCTCAGTATGCTCTGCTCTCCACTGACCTAACACTGCCTTACATGCCTATCTTTCACTCCCTATGATTCAGGAACCAGATGTGACCCGAGAAAGAAACGCCTGTCCATTAGGGTGACACATTTGGCTCCTTCTCCAAACTAGCTTTTGAAGCAGGTATCTGCAGCCCAGGTGTGTCTGCAATGTCAGCTTAGGGAGCATGATAGGGAAGCAGGATTAGGAGGGAGGGCTCTTGATTTTGAACGTTAGAAAAGCCTTAAGATAAAGGCAAGTTTCTGGATCTATGCTTTGTTGAAAACAGTAAATCCACTGAAGATCAAAGACATTTTAAAAGGAATGGGAACCTAGAGGCTATCTATGGGGATTATCAGAAATTTGCTGTCTTGAAAGACAGATCTAAATTTCATTCATTGTACTTGCCAGAACAAAGGATTTAAGCTAAATCTTTAAATTTCTATAATGACCCAATTGCTTTGAGCTTTGTTTTCTTCATATAAAATATTTTATCTAGATTTCAAAAGTTCCTTTCAGCTCATAATTCTGTCTCTCTCTATGTACAAAAACATAGCAATGTCTTCATTCTAGTACAGGATTTACTTCCACACAGGATTCATTGACAAAGTTTCTGGGAGCCAATGGCAACTCCCTAATGATCTTTGTGAACTTTTGTAGTTTCCGGCTGAAAATCCCAATTTCACTCCCGGAAACAGAATCAGTAAATGCCTCATATTCTTCAGAGATACTAGGAAGGGTAAGTAAAGCAGATACTGGCAATTGGTCATACGAACTCTACAGGCTCTCAGCTAAGACGTGACCTAAACCACTATATCCGCACATCCGGAAGCAGTACGGACACCACTTCCTCCTCCTTCAACACTGCATTCTGTGAATCATTCCCAAGAGAATTGTATGTAGCAGTCAAAGAGTCTCAGTTTCTAGAGTTAGAATTTTCACCAGAGAAAACATAGAAATGTAAAATGGTTCATCCCCACAGCCTTCATAAAATCTGAACAATGTAAATAAAGGACATTTTTAATTCAGTAGATGGAAAATGAAATATCACTTACATACTTCAAAGCAGAAGTTAAGGATATAGTATATAAATAGGTCCATAATAATAAAATAGAAAGCTCAGGCAACATCTGAGTCATTCAGGTTACCAAGAACCTTTTTTTTTCTCAAAGCACATTGCCTGTAGAAAGCAGATTTTGTTATTTTTGAACTGTCCCTATCCTTAGTTGTCTCCCCTCTTCACTTGGTGTTTTTAACCTTCACTCTTAGGTCTCTCAGAGTCTGTCTTATTTCTTCCAAACAAGATCATCATCAAAGTTTAAAAGACAAACTTCCTGGCAAACAGCCTGAAGTTTTAACCACACAAACAGCATTTCCACCCAAACCATAACGTTATCAGTTAAACTAAAATATGGTGACAATTCTATTTAAATAAAAGTTCCTGTCTCAAATGTCAACAGATCCAGCATCGGGTTAGAGTGATATCCTGTTGCCAGATTTTGTCTCTGTTAGATAAACTATGACTCTTCAGCTTGTTATGGGACAGTGGATTCCAATAGAGAGTTGGCACAGAAGAAATGCAGCATGAGTGGAAGAACATATTTTTCATTCAGCCTGATCTTCCAGGCTTTGAGGAAAACCAAGTACCAACCATCAATTTTCTCTACTGCCTATTCATTCCCCCACTACCAGACTCATTCCCATGATATTAACTGCTTTGCTTCTCTCTAAAGTATGCATGCAACCCTAATCTGGGGGTGTAGCATTGTGCAGGCATAGAAAGTTGGTCTCCTTTCTGAGTGTAGGGTCATGATTAAGAGCAGGCAAAGTACCTGACTTCTGCACACATCCAGACACAGCTGAGCTTTGGATGTCCTTAGTTGACAGTTGCCTAGGTGGAACTGAATATACTTAAGAGCCATTGTTAACTCATGGCAAGAGAGGTTACTGATTGTGAGTCAGAAATTTTCTACTTGAGCTGGGAATAATCTTGGTAAAAGCCAAATTCTAGAACTTATTTGGAATATGGAGTGTTTCTTACATTTATAGTTATACAAATTCCATTGTTTTGCATTAAGTCCTAAAGGAGAGGCAAGTGAACAGCTCTAAGGTCAAGCACACAGGATGAGAGGCACTTTTCGAGAATCTGAGGAAATATCAAAGTCAAGATTAATATCTTAGTGGTTCTGTCACCTACTATAAAATTATGTTTTAAGGTCTGTGTTTTAAATATCAGTTTGTGTACAATAAATCGTAAGTATACACTAACAATTTACTTTATAGCTAGTAAAATTGACTTTATGTTTTCATAATCTATATATTTATTTTTTAAAGCTAATATATTCCTATGATTCAAAATTCAATAGGCAAAGAAGATAAAAGTAAGGTTTTCCTCCCTCACTTATACCCTATCCACCTTGTTCTCCACCCACCCACCCCCTTCTCCCAACAACAACCAGTGCTGTCCCATTCTTGCCTGTCCTTTCCTATGTCTTTGATGCAAATTCACTCATATATCACTTTCTTCCTTCTCTTCGAACAAATGGTGGCACCTTATATAAACTATTCTGTCCCTTGCTTTTTCGCCTTAATATATTAGATGAGAGCTATTTTAATATAAGTTCATAGAGAGCTTCTTCATTATTTTTTATGGCTGCATAGCATTACACTGCAGGAAAATACAATATATTTAATCAATTCTCTGTTTTGAATATTTAGATTTTTTCCTATCTTTTGCTACTATGTTGAATCATATGAAATGCTACAATTGCTAACCTTGTACCTTTATCATTTTGCAGATGTACAAGTATATCTGTAGGATGAACTACTAGAATTTTAATTGTTAGAACAAGAAATATTTGTCAGGACTTTCCTGGTGGTCCAGTAGTTAAGACTTTGCCTTCCAATGCAGGGGCTGCAGGTTCGATCCCTGGTCGGGGAGCTAAGATCCCACGTGCCTCGTGGCCAAAAAACCAAAACATAAAACAGAAGCAATATTGTAACAAATTCAATAAAGACTTTAAAAATGGTCCACATCAAAAAAAAAATTCTTTAAAAAAAAAAAAGAAATATGTATATTTGTAACTTTAATATATCTAAGCAATTTATTCATCAAACAACCCGGCCAACTATGTCCTCTAATTTGTTGTCTCTAAATCTGATTGGTAAAAAAATGTATCTCAGTATAATTTTATCTACATTTATCTTATTGTGACTGAGTTTGAGCATCTTTTCTTAGCAGAAGAAGCATTTTTATTTCTTTTTCTGTTTGTTCATAGTATGACTGTTTTTACAGTGTCCATATTTTAGAAAAACTTTATCAAGATATACAGTGTTTACCATTATGATTTACCTTTTATTAGTTGAAGAGATCTCAGGAAATGGTCATTTCCTCTGTCATGGCATTATTTCTATCATACATGATAAAAATTAAGTTGATAAATTCATAGAAATCTACCTGATTAATTTTTCTAATCAGAGAATCTATAATACTGAAAATATTTTTAAAATGACTCTCCCTAATTTTCTTTCTTCTACCAAATAATAATGCTTCAGTAGGTTTTCTTTATTTGCTAGAAATATTGCTTACAATTGTCTACTTTCTCTCAAAACTATCAGGAATTGTATTTTCTTTGTTTTTGAGTATTCTTTTGCCTCAAATCATAATAAATATAGGGGATGCCCTTGAACTTTGGGGCCTGAAACAAGGTTGTTATTCTATGAGTTAGATGAAGATAGGGGATTTGCAAAGTTCTAAGGAGATCATTCTGCCACTGTTGAGTGTCGAAGGACATTTTCAACTTTTCTGACTGGCAGTGAATTTGCAGGGCTACTGAAAAAAAGTGTAAGACAGTGTGGAGCTGGGGAGAATAGGCAAAGGGTAGCTGAAAGAAAGAGCCAAAGAGGAAGATTAAGGAGAATTGAGGTTGTTTTCCTCACTAATCCATGGCATGTTCATGGTAGTTCATTTCTGTGGTTGAATGAATGCTCTTATAAATTTAAACTTGCTGAAAGTTACCGAGTGTGTTTAACATTGCCATCCTTACTTTTACTTTAGTTCCAAAAGAAATCAATTAGTGTGCCTTGTTAGAAAACTGATTGATAAAGTTAATCAAATTATAAGCAAATATTTGTTGAGGGCTTACTATGGCAGACTTTGTTTTCTAGGCTATGGAGAGACAGCATTGAATAGGAAAGAGAAATGTCCTGCTCTCAGGAAGTTTACATTCTTGTGGCACCAGACAGATTAAAAAATATGAGAACAAAAATTAAGGACTATAAAAGAAATAGAGACAAGAAAGATGGGTCTTATAGTTAATAATTAACAAAGCAAAGCATTCTATATTTATTCTTGTGTTCCTAAGGCTTACTGAACTAATTTTCAAACAACTTTTCTATGTATCCCAAATGAGGTCATTAGTTATAATGTTAGTAAAATAAATCACTCAATTGAAAACAGCCTACGAAGTACAATCTATTTAATTTCTGATCCTTTGAGGTATATTAACAACTTGCCAGAATTCTAGCCTAACATATATCTCTAAGAATGTAATAAAAAATGTGCATGAAAATGTTTGCTGAGAATCTTCCTTGGTTAAGAAATAGATTAAATGATCTGGTGAAACATGATTTTATTAGCTTGAACAATGGTTCAAATTAGACTAATAGGGGAAAAGAAATATAAAATAGAAACTTCAAAAAGTAGAAATATAAAATTTAAATAATTATGAGATAGGAGTGGAAAGGGGGGGAAGGTTTAGAAAAACTTTCAAGGGCATGAATTTGGCAATGCTTTAATTGTAAAATATGATTAATGAATATGACAGAATTTGGAGAACTTAAAAGTACGAATTGTTTGCAGTCCTGGTCCAGGCATAACTGCTGGCTAAATCTGTAACTGTTGAAGATTTTTCCACTGTTTCTTTACTTAATCTTCAGCCAAGTATCCATTTCCTTTTGCTCTTAAAGCCAGATGAATGACATTTTAATTTTTACATTGTCTCTTTTTTCTCCTACCTACAGTTTTAGAAGCAAGTTTATCTAGCCAACAAATTAAAATGGAAAACAGTCCAGGGAAAAATAACAATGAACCAAAGAAGAAGATTTGCAATGTGACTTCAGATGCCCACAGTGTGCTCAGTATTGAAGCACTCTTGTTCATCAATCTGTTTATCTTCCTCCCTCTAGAATGTAAACTCCATGAGCGTAGTGTCCTTTCCTATTTTGTTCAACACCTTTTCCCCGAATACATTTCAGATTGCCAAGCATAAATATTTGCTCAACCAACAAATCCAAAAATGCACTTAAATTCCAGCTTAAATTCCTTCTTTGCTACAGCTTAAAATTATTTTCTCTTGTTTAACCTCCATTTGAATAAGAATCAGTTTATCATAATAAAAAATAATTTCCTAATATTTTGATAATGGTCTTAAAACCCACTTTGAAGAAATGGATTAGTCTATGTTTGGTTTTAGTTTAATGTTACTGACTCATCCTAGAGACCCTTGATGACCAAATCCTTTTTGAAGATATTATAGGTCATAATGGACAGGGGTCCTTATTTGTTATATTATATTCTTTATTTGTTTCTACCCACCACATGTTTTGAAAGGATTTCAGGCAGCTTTGTGGATCCACTGGCATGTTTGTTCTTATTAAAGTTACTAAATTCTCAAATTACATAACCTGTTGCTAGGCATGTAAGAGATCCTCAATGTATCAGTGATATTAGACTGTTCACTCAGAAAAATTTCTAACCTGATTAATAAGACACATAGAGAATAATAGAAACAACTTCTAAAGTTTAGTTTCTCTTCTCTGGTACTTATCTTGACTTTATACTTTCCAAACTCTCTCACATACAAGTCACTCATCAGTCATCGTCAACTGTCTAGGGGGTCCTGTCCCATCTATTGCTTAATCCTGGTTAACTACCTTCAGGCACTGGAGGGAATAAACTCATCCTTCTAAAATGTTGCATTATTTCTAAAGTTCTAAAAGAGGGATTACATTTTGTGAAGCACAGAATGTCCAACCAGGGAGTGACTTGGTCATTTTGAGCTCATCAAGTATCTCATATCCACAATTTGAGGATACATTGTTTGTAAAAATGAAAACAGACCTTAACTTCAGGAGCTTTCATGAATCTCCCATTGTCAGTATTGCAATTTTGCCTGGCCTCTGTTATGCTCAACACTTTGCAAACAAATATTATATTTATAAGGATGCTACGTGGAAATCAACATGACCTTTAGTTACACAGACCAGTCTTTAGGGGAAATCTGCAAAAATGATCATGCTATAGCACATTACAGAGAGTAATAGTTCTCAAACAGAACACTCATGTGGCAGTCATAAAAAGGAACCAGAGACTTTTTCTATACAGAGCCTGTATTTTAAAGATGTTGACAGCCAGGATATAAAAACAAACCATTTGTGTTATGTCTCCTGTGTCTATTCAAAATGAGAAGGTCAAGGAAATTTGCCAGGTATTTTAAATAAACACTGCTGGTTAATGTCCTATACCAGAACAAGCAAAAGCTCAAGAGACTCTGTTTCTTCTAGGTAGAAAATGCTTTTTATATCCAAAAAGGTAAATTCTCTTACATAAATTATAAATTTTCTCATTAAAATACTTGAGTTTAAAAAACCCTCAAAAATGGGCTTCCCTGGTGGCGCAGTGGTTGAGAATCTGCCTGCTAATGCAGGGGACACGGGTTCGAGCCCTGGTCTGGGAAGATCCCACATGCCACGGAGCAGCTGGGCCCGTGAGCCACAACTACTGAGCCTGCGCGTCTGGAGCCTGTGCCCCGCAACGGGAGGGGCCGCGATGGTGAGAGGCCCGCGCACCGCGATGAAGAGCGGTCCCCGCACCGCGATGAAGAGTGGCCCCCACTTGCCGCAACTAGAGAAAGCCCTCGCACAGAAACGAAGACCCAACACAGCCAAAAATAAATAAATAAATAAATTAAGTAGCTATAAAAAAAAAAAAAAAAAAAAAAAAAAAAAAAAAAACCCTCAAAAAGTACAATGTACAAGTGGCCATTTAAAAGACAAAAAGAAATGTTTTGTGTATGCTAAGACATGATAAGTTATGCAGGGCTTCAAAAGTAAAACAAGCTCTTAAAAATATCACGCCACAGTACACCATGCCCCATAGCTCTGCTCTAGAATGTGAACAAGAGGGCATCTCTGATAAAGATATCATGTCCTTACTGAAATCCAAACACCAACAGACTAAATGCCATATGAATATTATTTCATTTAAAGATTACAACAGTGCCCAAGCATCATTCCCACTTTATAGATCAAGAAACTAAGGCTTAGGGAGGTCACACATGCAGCCAGTAAGAGGTGATATTTAAGATTTGCGCCTACTGCTATCTGACTCCAAAGGATGCTCTTATCCTCTCTACAACCAGCCCCTTCCCGAGGTGGTATGAAGTTAATTACTGGACTACATGTTGTACATATATTTCTTATTGCACATTTTGGCACTAAATTGTTCATCATTATTTACCTCTTGATCTCTTTTAGACTCTGAATTCCCTAAGGGCAACTCTACATCTTATTTATCTCCATAGCCCCAGTACCACTCACAGCCTTGTCCATCTTGAAGCAGGTACTCAGTGACAGCTGAAATGAACTGAAAGGGTCTATCGATCTCAGGTCCTATAAGAGTTTGCTAAATCCAAATGTTCTGTTTTTCCCTGTCACCAAAGCAACCTGACATCACGATATCATTTCTTATCCCCTCACCTCACTGCTCATGTCCATTCACTGGTGTCTCATTCATAGATCCTTCTGGCCACCTTCCCGCCTTCACTGAAATGTTTCTCCCCTGATGACATCTCTCTCACCATGGCCTACCTGGAGCAGAGGCAGCTCATTCCACCATATCACACTTCCCACAGAATCTACAGATCGTGTCAACCTTCCCCTCACTTCTCAGTCCTTTGAGGTTCATGTTATCTGGCTTATGAATCGGTCCCTCTTTAAATGTCTCTTGACAATAAGTGGCTTCATTCATATGAATCATTCATTTATTCATTCATTCAGTAAAGTTTATTGAGTGTTTAATATGCACCAAGTGCAGAGGGTAAAAGATGAATGATTGACTAGTAAGGAACATGGATTGTAGTAAATGATCATATCATATGGTAACATTATTACAGTAATATACAATATGTTGAAGGAGTGATTGCATCCATGCATTCAACTAGCACCTTAGAATTCAAGATCTTACCTCCAGTTCAGATGTCTCTTCTGCCTTTCTGAAACGATTACCATCTCAAGAAACATCTAAAACCAAAGCTGTCAATATTTTTCCCGAGGCTCCTTCTCCAGGTTTCCACATCCCTCATCATCACCAACCATGCAGATCCCTAAATTAGAAACCACAGCACAAGGACAGAAATCTCAAATGGTTATAGAGGAGAAATAGAATCCCTAACTGAGTGAAATAGGACACGGGTAAACAACTGGGAAAGGTAGAAAGTGTGGCAAACTGAAAACCACAGTTTTTTTGGTCACATTTTTAGGAGACAATCACTGATCCATTCCTAGCAATTACTGCAGCTCAGGAATATGAGCCCAGTTCTGCCACATCTTGCAATTTTTAACAAGAACCTGGGAATCCAGATTTTTGTGAGCAATTTCCTAATTTGTCTAACGTTATGCAGCCAGTTAAGGATCACCAGTATATGTGAAAAGCATTAGGTGAAAGGTTGTTAAGGAGCAGTGTAGACATAGCATGTTAAAGCATCACCCAGGACTTCCCTGGTGGTCCAGTGGCTAAAACTCCACACTCCCAGTGCATGGGGCCTGGGTTCGATCCCTGGTCAGGGAACTAGATCCCACATGCCGCAACTGAGGGTTTGCATGCAGCAACTAAAGATCCCACGTGCCACAACTAAGACCCAAAGCAGCCAAATAAATAAATATATAAATACATATTTTTTTTTAAAAAGCATCGCCCCACAGAGAACTTACTAATTACAAAAGGGAGAAGACATCTTCACAACGGAGAAGTCGAGTGCAGACCACTTTGAGCAAGTTCCCAAACTTCACAGCACCAATAACAATAAGAGAAACTGACTTATGTGCCCCTGCTAAAATCCAGTGGGAAGTCTGTACACCACAGTCCCCAAAAGTTTTAACCTGAATGTAATCATGAGGAAACAATCAGGCAAATCAAAATTAAGGGACACTCTCCAAAACAACTGAACTCATCATAAATGCCACAAAATGTCACAAAAGACAAAGGTGGGGCCCTGTTTTACAGAAAAGAAGACTAAAGAGACATGACAACTATATGCAATATGTGATTACTAAATGGATCTTGGATTTAAAACATACACACACACACACATACAACATTGTTGGGGCAACTGGGAAATGTGAATATGGATGGTAGAGAAGCTAATGTTATTGTATCATATTAAACTTCTGGAGTTTGATAATCATATGGAGATTTTTCTAGGAGAATATCCTTTTTCTTAGGACATATATGCTTGAGTATTTAGGAGTGAAGTGACCTGATGCTTGAAACTTGCTTTCAGTTGACTCAGGAAAAAAAAGGGGGGGAGAAAGAAAAAAAGTGAAAAATAAATGTAGCAAAATTAACAATTGATAATTGTTAATTATCAATTGACAGCAATATGGCATATGTATGGGTATCCTTAAACAATTGTGTCCTTGTACAATATTTTTTCTAAATAAAAGTTACCCAGAATCAGAAGAATAAAAGAAAAACACTTTGTTGAACCACACTCCCTCCTCCAAAAAAATGTTCCTAATTTATAAACCTCTGACTGAGGCAGATTTAGCCTATAAACCAGCCCTAGTCTGCAGTTGGTTTAGAAGGATCCCTTCCTCTTTCTCCTTTTATTTCCAGGCTCATTCTCATGCTGAAACTTCTCTGTCACCAGCTCACTGCTCCCAACTTTTTAATTCCCACTTCCCAGCCCCAGTTCACACCTTAAATTTCTAACTTGCTTTATAACCACAGCCCCTCTGCCTCCCCTCTCTCCTGCTAATCTATGCTCCGTGGCCAAGTCTTTTTCTAAAACACAATCTATCTAATCATCTCTTGCTCTCCAGTGCTCAGAAGAAAGTCTAAACGTACTTGCAATCAAATGAAATGACCTCCGCCTCCTGTCTCCAGACTGCATGCCTCTTCCCCTCTCTTTTCAATAATATTGTCTATGCACGATTCAAAACTGCTTACTAGTCCTCACACACCTCGCACACCACACAACTTTATTCTCTTGCTCAAGTGTGTCACTCTGCTACAAGGACTTTCCTTCCCTTATAGGTCTAGCAAATTCCTATCCAGCATTCAAAACCCCCGTCAAGGGGAGTTCCCTGGTGGTCTAGTGGTTAGGATTCGGAGCTCTCACTGCTGTAACCCAGGTTCAATCCATGGTTGGGAAACTGAGATCCCACTAAAAACCCAGTCAAAAGTCAACTTCAGTGAATATCACCCCTCTCCTCTGAAAGAATGAAGAGGTTCGTCCTGTGTTCCTTTCTGCGTGTCTACTGTACTCCGGTCTTTTATTGTGTCTCCATCTCTTCCTTCAAATTTTATGTTCCTTGAAAGCAGGAACCCAGGCCTAGAAGGATGCCTCTTGCTTGGGAAACGTAAACATTTGATGAGTTGATTGTCTTTAAAACTGCTTTATTCAGGGACTTCCCTTGGGGGCGCAGTGGTTAAGAATCTCTTTGCCAATGCAGGGGACACTTGTTCGAGCCCTGGTCCGGGAAGATCCCACATGCCGCAGAGCAACTAAGCCCGTGCGCCACAGCTACTGAGCCTGTGCTCTAGAGCCCACAAGCCACAACTACTGAAACCCGCGGGCCTAGAGCCTGTGCTCTGCAACAAGAGAAACCACCGCAATGAGAAGCCTGTGCACCACAACGAAGAGTAGCCCCCGCTCGCTTCAACTAGAGAGAGCCGGCTGCAGCAATGAAGACCCAACGCAGCCGTAATTTAATTAATTAATTACTTTTTTAAAAATTGCTTTATTCAGTCTGTTTCTATTTTAGCACTTTCTCTGGAAAATCTATTCTATTCAGAAAAGGTCCTAGATGGGTACCCTGTGAGAGGTAGCTAAGCATTAGAAGGTAATCAAAAACAAACTGACGAAGTGTTGGGGAGAATTACTCGCTTCAAAAGCAAAATTAAGTTTCTAAGCCTATCTTAGATGAGAAGAAAATAAATCCCAGAGCCAAGGCCTTCAAAGCCTGACAGATGAGTTTTGCTGCTGTGAGGTGTTAAAGGCTTAACTTCTCCGCTTCCAGGCTTAACTTCTCCGCTTCCAAACGTCTGTGCTCTCAAGACCTTTTTCTGTTTCTTGGGAAATTCTAAACATATTACCATGGCCTTTTCAATGCGAGGGTCTGTTTCCTGTAACTCCGCGCCTCCTTTCAATTCAGATCAAACGGAATTCGACATGAAGTGGATCCACGACTCTTTCTCAAGCTAATGTTAATTATAACTTTAGTGGATGCGTTGTAGCTTGTTCTCAGCCTATCTGGTTTTATGAGCAGACAAGGGCAAAGCTTCAAGGAGACTGAGCATTCTGCCTCTATTATTATCGTGTTTGCTTGTAATAATATATAGGATTTTTTTCTTCCCAGAAAATCTTCACATAATTATTTCTTATATTGAAAGCATTAATCTTACCTAGAAGCTAACAATAAAAGTGTCTCTTTATTCACTTTTGCTATATTCTTTAGGTAATTTTTTAAAACTCAGATATTTTGTTCTGACATATTTAATGTGAAATTTGCTACCTTAAAAATATAATATTTGAACAATTTACTGTTGTGTGAAAGGCTTTAACCATCTCTGAACCAAAAATCTTGAAAATAGTATGTGATAACTAAGTGAACACCATTGACCTTCAGTGGTGGATACACATCACAAGCGTCAACATACCTACTGTTTCCTTAAACAAGAGTTTGCAAAGAGGCGGGTGACTCAGTTGGGTGTACCAGATAAAATACAGATAAACAGATAAACAAATTCATATTTAATGGGAAGTCCTGTATTTTTACTTGCTGGACCTGGCAACTCTAAATGTAGGCTGGTTTTATTTAGTAAATACACTGTTTTTAAAAATCCAGTTATCTTTTCTTTTCTAATAGGAAGATTTGGCAACATTGGGCTCACATTTTTGCATTAGATCAGCTGGAGCTGAGTATGCATTGCCCATTCTAGAGGTGATCCTTTGCTCTCTAGCTCAATGCAGTCACCACCTGGCCCACTCCTGATCCCTGGATCCTACAGGCATTAGTTTTTGACACTGGTCCAATCCACTCTCTATGTTTACAAACCGTGTAGTTGCATATACCTACCAGCTGCACCCAGACTGTGCCCAAATTCCAGCTGAGAAGCACGTAATTTTCATAGAATTGCGCACATTTGTACTGATTATGCATTGTTGTATCCTATCATACGTGCCTCAAATATACAAGTTATTTTTCAGATACTCTACAGTTATTGCTTTCTTTTCCAGCCCACCAGTCAGTTCAGCCTCAGCCCTAAGCATTTTAGGTGACATACAAAGCTATAGTGGAAAAGCAGTGATTTTAAATGAGAACAGTATTTTAATCCCTGTTCAATACCTAAAATAATCATATGACTTTAAAAGTTTATTTAATCTTTCAACATATCAATTTTCCCATCTGAAATAAATATAGAGGTTGAACAAAATGACTATTGCTTTAAGTATATATTACTGTTAATAATTGATGACTCTATGAAGTTAGTTTATAGTCAAGGCTTTCTGAAACTCTAGAATCAGAACATCAACTCCTGAGGCAAACAGTTAAGTAAGTTTCTCGTAGTACTGTAAAGTTTTATGACATTAGAAAACATTTATCTATTGTCAGACTTGCATAGCATCACTGCAGATTGCTAGGAAACCGTAAATGTTTTTACAAGCATAAAGCCTTCACTTTTTCCTACTGCTATCTACTGCAAAAAAAGTTTGCACAGCTACTGGTCCAAACATACTCCTTCTATTGACTCAGAGTAACAGATATAGCCTTTAAAGATCTAAGTTGAAGAAAAGAAAAAACTGCTTATTACCATTTAATCCAGGAGGGAGGGGACAGTATAAACAAATCTCAAATTTCAATAATGGCCTTGAAGAGCTATTCCTAGCAGAGCTTTGGTTGATGTAGATCTACCGGACACACTGGACTTTAAAAAACAGGGAGGTGAAACTGCCTTCCAGGTTGTAGAGACAAGACCACACCTGAATACACCCAATCTCTATGAAAGAATTAAGTACCTACTTCATCATAAAAACCTGCCTTTATGCAAACTAACCAGATTGCCTCAACTGTAAATGAATGCAATTAACACTTTCTCAATAGATGCATTTATCTCCCCCAACAGCTTTTTCTAGGTTCCTGTAATCATAAGTCATTGCTTTGCAAAAAGGTAAACATCATTCCTACCCTTATTCCCACAATTAACTTCCAAATTTAAATTATTCTGTTGTAAAAACTGAAGAACGAGCCAGACAAATGGTATCCTGGAGAGAGAATTGGTTAGCCATGGGACCAGGAAAATTCTTCTAAAGTTTATTAAATTGTTATCTTTAAAAAATTATAATAATCCATTGTTATATTTAGTAATTACATAGAATTAAAATGAACCAAAGGAATTAAAGTGAAATGAAAGAGCACAATAGGAAGATGTGATAAAAATTTGCAAAAAATTCAGATTTGGCAGTGACTCTACTCATTCTGCCTATTATTTAGTTTAAAAAATGTAGCAGAAAACAAAATATCCAGGCTATTAGGTTCTTAAAGTAGATTATATGAGCAACTTTAAATATTACCCATATCTCTACAAAGCTGCATGGATAAAATTTTAGTTATGATGTTATTTTGAAACTAATTTTTAAAAAGGCATTAATGCAGGTATCTACTGGAAATAATGTAAAATTATTCAGAAACAAAAGAGCATTCTAAACTTAAGCTTAATCTACTTCATCTCTATTTAATATATGTTTGACCACTCACCGACGAAACATAATAAGCAAATAAAAAATTTATCATCTCAGTAGAATAAAGATGCCATGTCAATGCACTGCCATTTCATGGTTAGTGTATCAACAAGTAAGTAAATGTTAACAATACTTTACGCTGTGTTTTTATATCTGGTAGTAGGCCCAGAAATGCCTTACAAAGATAGCAAAAACACTAACTAATAAAAGTTAGGGAAAAAAAAAATGTTGGAACAGGTTAGAGCAACCCAAGTAAGAGGATAATTTAACAAGGATGCTAGAAGTTCTATACAACTTATATGCTATGGAGGTATAGAGCCTCTAGCATACAAAGGGCAGTACTTAAAAAAAATAATAAATAAATAAAAAGCCTTTGTATGATGCTTAACAAAGAACCTTTTTGACCTCTTTTATTCTGGAAAAAAAAATGAGAATAAAAATTGTGGTTGTTTTGAAATTAAATATATACACATTCTCAGAACAGTACTTGGCACAGAGCAAAAAATTTAAAAATACTACCAGTAACTATTACAATTTTGGTTTATGGGAAGATAATGGCAGAAGGAAAAGGCAGATGAGAAAAAATTCTTTTTCCATGAAAATCTCTTTCATAGCACACTATGTTCTACGTTATATGGAAATAATATTGTCTTTCAGACCACCTCAATGGCAAGTGATGATTCTGACCTTTTTTAAGTTTGATAGAGAAAATGAGATGAGGCATTAAAAGAATACAAAGGTGAACGCACAAACACAATGAGAAATATAAAATGGCAAAATTTTCAGTCTTTCAATGGGGTTTTATAGACTTCATCGTCACAGGACTATACACCCATACTATTTTTTGTTAAATGTAAGAGTAGAAAAAAAATTTAAATATAGACATATTTAGCTGTGGGGCTCATTCATATGTAATTGTCTACTTTTTAACACCTTTCAAGCCACATAATTACACATTTCAGATATGGCTAGGAAGTAAAATATATAGCTTTGTCAATTTTTCTTTATTACATTGATGTGAGAAAATGAAGGGTTTTATTCATGAGTGAAAATATTTACCATTGGGTCCCACCTTGTTTTAAATAGTGTGCAAAGAACTGAAAATTCAAAGATACAAGGAGAGTGCTTATCCTCAATTAAATCCCTTAATTTATAGAGAGCTAACCTGTCTTTATGTATCAAAGAACAGTAAATTGCATCTTCAGCAACCAGAATGACATTCTTTATGTTGAATATTGGAGATGGCTCAGAAGAAAAGGCAAAAAAAAAAAAAAAAGAAAGAAAATAAAACTATAGTTTACTAGGAGAGGGAAAATAGTTAAGAAAAAAAAATAAAAAGGAATCCAAGCTGACAGGTATATTGAGAGTTGGAAATATAAAAGAGAAAACAATTATATTATGTTTTCGATCATGATGCTTATTAAACATTAATGTTTAAAAAGAAAAATTAAAATCTCAGTTTCCTAACTTTGGAAAATAAATGATGAGAAATACGATATGAAATGTCCAGAGAAGTCAAGAGATTAGAATCAAAAAAAAAAAAAAAAAGAGATTAGAATCAGACCAAAGGATGTGTTCTGAAATAGCATACTAGGCTTCACCCAGTAATTCATGTTGAACAGTAGAATGAAATGAGATCATCTTGGTAATTAACAATGGTGGGGCAGGAAGAATAGGCATAGTTCCTATATGAGTAACAAATGCTAAGTGTGTGATATAGTTACCAGTCTGTGATATAATAAGAAAATTGTAAAGTTTAAAACTAATAGACGTTACACATTAAAGGTGCTGTTCTTGTAGAAATGGCAAAGGAGGAAGTCAATTAAGTAACATTTAATTGTATATATTTGTTTCTAGAGTTTCAACAGCAAAACACTGGTTAAAGATTTGATCAGTTACGCAAATGTATAAGGATTTCACTAGTACAGTAGTCTTCTCCCCTTATCCATGGGGGATATGTTCCAAGACCCCCCAGTGGATGTCTGAAACTGAGGATAGTACCAAACCCTATATATACTACTTTTTTTTCCTATACATACATATCTATGATAAAGTTTAATTTATAAGTTAGGCTCAGGGTTCCTGGTGGCACAGTGGTTAAGAATCCGCCTGCCAATGCAGGGGACACGGGTTGGAGCTCTGGTCCAGGAAGATCCCACATGTCGCGGAGCAACTAAACCCATGCGCCACAGCTACTGAGCCTGCACTCTAGAGCCCACAAGCCACAACTACTGAGCCCATGAGCCACAACTACTGAGCCCATGTGCCACAACTACTGAAGCCCGTACGCCTAGAGCCCGTGTTCCACAATAAAAGAAACCACTGCAATAAGAAGCCTGCGCACCACCAAGAAGAGTTGCCCCCACTCACTGCAACTAGAGAAAGCCCATGTGCAGCAACAGACACCCAACACAGCCAAAAATAAATAGATAAAATAAACAAATTTATTTTAAAAAATTAGGCACAATAAGAGATTAACAAGTTATAATAAAATAGATAACTATAACACCGTACTGTAATAAAAGTTATGTGAATATGGCCTTTCTCTCTCTCAAAACATCTGATTGTACTGTACTAACCCTTCTTCTTGCAATGATGTGAGATGATAAAATGCCTACCTGATGAAATGAGGTGAGGTGAATGATGTAGACATCATGATGTAGCACTGGATATACTGACCTTCTGACAATATGTCAGGAGGATCATTAGCTTCAGGTGATTCCCGGATCATTAAGCCTTGATGATGTCAATGGTTGAACATCAGGAGCAGATGATGTGGTGCCTGGGAATCCTGGGAAGGACAGAGCAGAAGGGCGAAAGATTTCATTGTGCTACTCAGAACAATTTAAAACCCATGAATTGTTTACTTCTGGAATTTTCTATTTAATATTTTGGGACCAAGACTGACCTAGGGTCCCAAACTGAAACCAAGGAAAGTGAAACTGCAGAGGAGGGACTACTGTAAAGGTTGTCTCCCTGCAAAGGGGTTGTATTACTTTAATTAGACCTTCATATTCTAGAGTCTGAGCCTAGAAATCATGGATGAATTTAAAATTGAGAAGTCAAAGATGACTGGATTAGCTAACTCAAAAGAGACTGAGGTATAGCTTCAGGGCTAATGTATTTTTGTATTATTTATATTTTGGAACCTGTAAATATGTGTGGCATAGCTATATTCTTTCCATGTAGACTGGTCTCCATGGAAAGTCAGTTTATGATTAGATAGTCGAACATGAAGGGGGAATTGGTTATGTAACTGAAATATCTAGTGTCAGTAAGTTCTAAGAGTCTGAGGCCTACATCTGCACCAAATGGATGGGATACCTGCCTCAAGACTTTCACTAGATACATGTCAATGTCTGACTCGCTGCAATTTTATTTTCTGTTTTCTAGTTAAATATCTTTTCAGTTTGAGCTTTCCATACATTTTACAATTGATTATATTTGAGTTTACTAAACATTCCAGTGAGATTACACCCAGAATGCTATGTTAATATATTGGGTGTTTCCAAAGTCTTTAGTTAAAAATTTAAAGCAACTTTTGGTTACTCTCATAGATAACTAATCTTACCGAAGAATTATAGAATTTACTAGTTTAACTCTCAGAAGTCATCTTCTTCCCTAATTTCCAAGTGCTTGAGTAGCACACATTCTAGGTTCTACTTATAAACTTTATTTTTGGTTGCAAAACAAGTTCTCAATTTGATTGGGAAAAAAAAGTATACATTTTTTCTTATTTAGTTAATGAAATTATGCTATGTTTTGCATTCTACTCCAAAAAATATCCTTCTGTCTCCCAAATCAATGTATATACATACTGTGAAGTAGTAAAAATGTAAATATTACTGACTAAAATTATATCCATCCATGGAGTAGATAGTGGTGCCATTCATGACCTACAGAACTCCAACTAAGGAACAGTTTTGGGGAATGTCATTAATCCTATCCTGAATGTGTTGTGTTTTGCATTCCTTTGAGACGTCCAAGTATTTTCCAGAAGACAGTTCTGAGCCCCAAGGAGGGAACTGTTGATAGTGACATATGCTTCCCAAGGACCAAGCAAGGATAGAAAACTGTTCCTTCGTTATGACAATTTATGTCATCGATGATCACATGAGAATGGTTTTCCTTGAACATGCAGTGGATTTCAGTGGGTGGAAGAGTAAATGGGACATGTTTAAATGGAGTAGAGAGGAGATTCTTTCAAGAAGTTTGGCTGTGAAGGGGAGGAAAAAAGAGACAGAGGCTGAGGTGAGAAAGGTTATTTTTTGTTTTCTTTGTTTTGTGTTCTTTATGGGAGAGACTTGGGCATGTTTGAATGCTGAATGAAAGCCTAAAGAAAACATACTGAAGATACTGCAGACTGTATCTTAAAATATTAACATTACAAATATTTGCACAGAGACTCAACAAATTGATGTCATTTTATGCATTACCCAAATCTAAAACAAAATCATGTGATGTTTTCTAAGAGGGATTTTTTTAAAAAAAACAAAAAAGACAAAACCAAACCAAACCAAAGCAGCAAGCGTGATAAACTCAGGAGGGGCACATGGACTCCAGGTGTCATGGTTGGGGTTGTTTCATTGTGTCAGGGCGGCTCTCTGCACCATTCCCACACACGATGGTGCTTCTCTGGGTATGTGGGGCTCACTGAGCGTCCAGGAAAAGTCGGGAGCAGAGCTCTGCACTGGCTGTGGAAGTGGACTACACGTCAGTTTGGTCTATGTACCCAGATGATTTTCATCCACCTTGTGTAGTCATCCAAAGAAGCCTTTGATAATCAACGCTGCTGTATATTATATACGAAAGATGTTAAGAAAGTAAATCCTAAGAGTTCTCATCACAAAGAAAAAAATTTTTTTCTGTTTCTTTAATGTTGTGAGGTGAGATGACAGATGTTCACTGAACTTACTGTGGTCATCATTTCATGATGTACGTAAGTTCAAACCATTATGCTGAACACCTTAAACTTACACGGTGCTGTGTCAATTTTTAAAATATTTATTTATTTATTTATTTGGCTGCATCGGGTCTTAGTTGCAGCATGCAGAATCCTTAGCTGCAGCATGTAAACTCTTAGTTGCAGCATGTGAACTCTTAGTTGCAGCATGTGGGATCTAGTTCCCTGACCAGGGATCGAACCCAGGCCCCCTGCATTGGGAGCACTGAGTCTTAACCACTGGACCACCAGGGAAGTCCTGTTAATTATATCTTAATAAAACAGAAGAAAAAAAAAGTTAAAGAGAATAAGTGACAGAAAAAAAACAAAAACAGAAACAAAGAAACCTTTGACTTTGACTTCATGCCTTCAGTTTTCCAAGGAACAGCTACCTATGTTTAAAGTTTGGAACTCAGGTATATGAAGATGCAAAAGGCAGCAGAATTCAAGAACAGCTAACTCCAAGTCATATTATAGCTTTGGAAAAAGAAATCATGCAAAAACTTTAAAAAGAAATCATTAGGGGCTTCCCTGGTCGCTCAGTGGTTAAGAATCCGCCTGCCAATGAAGGGCGCACGGGTTTGAGCCCTGGTCCAGGAGGATCCCTCATGCCACGGAGCAACTAAGCACATGTGCCACAACTATTGAGCCTGTGCTCTAGAGCCCACAAGCCACAACTACTGAAGCCCGCACGCCTAGATGCTGTGCTTCCCAACAAGAGAAGCCACCACAGTGAGAAGCCCACACACCACAATGAAGAGTAGCCACCTGTCGTTGCATCTAGAGAAAGCCCGTGCACAGCAACAAAGACCAATAAGGCCATAAATAAATAAATAAATAAATAAATAAATAAATAAATAATAAAATAAAAATTAAGAAAAAAGAAAGAATTAATAAAAGAGAGAAGAGAGAGGGAGAGAGATAACAATGTATGGAAAACCTTGCTCAGCTTATAACATTTTTATGTTTGAAAGCTTTCAAAAGGCTAAGGATGGTTCATCATAGGCAAAGCTGATGACTGCAAGTGAAAACTGAAAAAATCTGCCCAGTCCCCAAAATAAGTATATATTCAACTTACTAAAGATAATATAATTCATTATGATAGTGGAATGAAACCTTCGGAAGAATAATTGCAGTTGGATGCAATGATCATATAAATTGCAAAATGAAACACCAAAGAAAAGGTGACACTGGGGGTGTTAAAATATAAGACTGAGTAATGTTCATAGTGGGCAGGATCAAGAAACCAATCAGGATTCAACACCTGAATCTGTTGTAAAATTAGAAATAATAAAGTTGGTAAATTTTTATATTTAATTATTCAATTCCCTTTTCTTTAGCCATAAACTTCAGCCATTTTAACACATTTTGTATCAATATCTTGTTTTGGGAAACCCAAATAGTATAAGTACATGCTAAATTTATTTTGTGTTTCAGAACTACTTAGGATCGAATATAACAGTGAATCATTTTGCCTTTTGATAAAAGTAAATCAGACTGTGAACTTTGTTTATACTAGATGACTTACATAGAAAAATTATTCTTATTTCCTTATATTATGGAAGCAGGAGTTTGTGTTCCTAAATTGACTCAAATTGTAGAAGCCACGGTGTTCTATAATATGATTGTATAGTTTTAAAAAACACAGGCAGAGTAATCTAGGTAAATTCTACCTCTTACATATAATTCATATTATATTCAGAGTTGATGGTTGTACATGTGATTGCTTGTTTCTGTTGCAATACTTCATAAAAGGAACTTAGACATCTACAAACTTTTTTCTCATTGTCTTTCCTTTTTCCTAAAGTAAAAATAAAAATTTATGTGAAAATTGCAAACTTTGCTTGAAACAAAAACAGATAAACCTGAGAACATTCTTAGGATACCATTGATCCATTCCTCTTTAAGCTTAATGGAACAATTTGATAGAAAAACGATATACCTAATATATCTTAGATAGACAGCTTACATATACTGTCTTAATTCCTATAGGGTACTTTTTGCTTATTGGTTGATTGACAAGTCAGAGATGATGCATGTTTCTTACAGAAAATTAGTTATGGTTCTTAGATAAGATTACCTATCAAGGAAAAGACATGTTTAAAGAGCAATTGCAAATTTCTAAATCAGGGGTCCCCAACCCCCAGGCTGCGGACTAGTACCTGTTAGGAACAGGACCACACAGCAGGAGGTGAGCGGCAGGAAAGCCGTCAAAGCTCCATCTGCCGCTCCCCATCGCTTGCATTACCACCTGAACCATCTGCACACCTCCAGCTCCGTGGAAAAATTGTCTTCCACAGAACTGGTCCCTGGTGCCAAAAAATGTTGGGGACCTCTGCTCTAAATGACCTAAGAGATCTTCCCCTCTATTTATATTTATAATATAAATAAAATATATTATAATTACAGTAAAAATATTTTAAATATTTTAAAAACACAAAATTTATCTCTTAACTTATGTCTCATAAAATGGTCCATGTATATCCAGTTGCAATGTTGTTCTATTATTAAATCTTTAATCATCACAAACCAATATTAATATCCCAAATTTTCACCTTATTCAGATTACCTGAGAAATTAAAGAGGCACTGGATACTTGTACAAGTTTCTATATTATGTTTAGGGTCCAACCTAAATTTTTATGACAGAAAAAAGTACTGTAAGTTTTTCAGTGATTAATTACATGTTACAAGGTATGGTTGAAATATAATGATATTTCCACAAGAATCTAATTATATAAGTTATTAAACAGAAGCAAGACTTAAATATTTACAGTGAGATGATAGAGTAATGATATTAAAACATGTCTTGAGTTTTCAAATTGATAGTGGAAAAGTTTACCCCTAGACAACAGTTCCAGAATTTTACTGGGTTTTCAAGATCAGCATAAACAGCTGCCTAGTTCAAATGGCTGTGAGATAACAACTGAGAGTGAGAATATTTTTCTCCCCTCTCCCAAATCTTTCATTTGTCATTTGCAAATAATGTATCTATTTCGGAAGAAGATCATTGATGAGGTCATTTGAACTTGACGTACGGTACCAAAATTGTCTAAAAAACCCCAGTTATAAAATTTGAATATATATTCTGGGTAATATTCTTCCCTCAAGTTAAAATTTTCAGCAGGTATAAAGTATCACAATTTATGATTATAAAGTATAAAATTCCCTAAATTATACATGCTCCAAAATTTTGTCTTTAAGTAGATTTTTAAATAATTGAATGTATTTTTCCATACAAGTTGTAAGAACTTATTTTTAAGGAAGAAAAAAAAGGTAGATAACAAAACCGTCTCAGAAATGTCAACAAAAATTAATCAAAAGGATTGGAAAGAAAACTATAATAGTTTATGCTGAATAGTAGTTCTGGAGGGAAAACATGTTTAACTAGAAAATGATAAAGAAGATGTTTGTGAAGGAGATGGTGTTACATTTCCAAGCACATTAACAGCTAATTTCTGTGGTTCTCCCTTTATGATTTTAAATTCAAAATGACTATTAGATACACACACACATATACACACGGCCCATGTACGTTAGTAGATACATACATCCTTCTTAAATCTATCCACTAAAAGAGTCTAAAGCAATGATATCCCCAGGACTACTTGAAGTAATGACTGATTCTGGGGCTGGTATAGGCAGAGTTAAATATGAGCCTTGAACACCTTTTGGTGCCAGAAAGTAAAGAAGTGCTCAGAAAATTATAGAGATATATAAGGACACAGAAGTCAGCTTGAAGGGGAACAACGGACCAAATTCAGGACAATTTGATTATCAAATTCAGACTGTGACAAATGAATTTAACTGTAATACAAATGTAGGACATAACCTCTCTGAATTAGGTACAGTAAAAGGAGCTACCTAAATAACTTTGGAAAACAATATTTTGACCAGAAACTGTAAGGCTAAAGACAAAAGAACTGTGCATAAACATTGTACTCTAGTTCGCAAATTTGTTTCTCACTGGAGTATAGTTTAACAATTCTGAAAGTAGGTCTATACTAGGGATGAACAAATAGGTAAATTAATGTTAGATTATGAGAGCTAGATTTTTTCTCACTGTCAGAGAAAGAAATTACAATCAACTGGAAAAGTCTAGAATGAACCACGGGATAGCAGGTTAGAGTTCAGACATCAATATGAACCCATGTTTAGTTTTACAGATAAATAGATAATAAACAGATGATTATAGACTATGTGAATACACTGATTAATATACATTCACATATTCCCCAGCACTGCTCACTAGAAGCAAGGCTACACCAATAGCACCCTAGACACCTGCACCCAGTTCTTTGTTTCTAATATCATACTCAATAAAAAGAGAAATGACTTTTCTAGGACTGGGGCAGAGGAAATACAAGATGAGCATGGAGCATCTTTAACATAAGAGAGTAAATAAATGCTCAAAAAACAAGAGGATAGAAGATGTGAAAAGTACATGGGAGCCTATCTGAAAAATCTCCCATTAACCAAAGCTAGAACAATTTGGGCAACACAATAAATACCATACAATTGGATCATAATCCAAAGTATAAAATAAACTTACAGGAGTTCATACTGATACATATAAATAATTGAATGAATAAATAAAAGAGGGAGTAGAAGAATTCCCCTTCATAGAAGAATTACAAATAATATGTAGATATTCTCCTCTAGGAGATGGAGGTTAATCTCCTCTCTCCTTGAGTGTGGGCTGCATTTAATGACTCACCTCCAAGCAACAGAGTATGGAAAGGGAAATATAGTAACTTTACAGTGCAGAGACCTGGTTGACACAATATTAACCAAGTGATTCAAGGTTAACATTATCAATGATAAATTATGCTGATAGCATATATTCCCTGACATAATGTGATACTGTTGCTATGTAAGAAATATTCTTGTTTTTAGGCAATGCACAACTGATAATTCAGTGGTAAGGGGGCATGATGTTAATCTACTATTACGTGGTTCAGAAAAAATACACAAACACACCATATAAATGTGTTTGTGTGTGTATATATACACACAGAGAAAATGGTAAACATGGCAAGTGTTAAACAATTGGTGAATTAGGATGAGAGAGCTATTGAAATTCATTGTACTATTCTTGCAACTTTTCTGAAGTTTTAATTATTTCAAAATAAAAAGTTACAATATAAAATTAACAATATTTCTTATTACAGGATTAATATATTGTCATTGTAAAATAATGTTTGAGAAAAAAAGACCTAATATTTAAAAACACAACAATCCCTGGGACTTCCATGGTGGTCCAGTGGCTAAGACTCCGCTCTTCCAATGCAGGGGGGCCCGGGTTCGATCCCTGGTCAGGGAACTAGATCCCACATGCATGCCGCAACTAAGAACTGGCATGACACAACTGAAGATCCCGCATGCAGCAACAAAGATCCCAAGTGCAGCGACTAAGACCAGGAGCAGCCAAATAAATAAATACATAAATATTAAGTAAATAAATAAATACTGTACTTGGTACAGTTACTCCTTAAAAAAAAACACACACACACAATAATCCCACCAATAGGTTATGAACATTTTATGTTTTTAAAACCATGTATATTTTTTAAAGGAACCATACTAGACAAATTGATATTTTAACCTGCTTTTTTCCCTTGGTATATTGTAAACATTTTGTCATATCATTATAGTTATACCATTTTAATGGCTGAGTGGGATTTCATTGTAGAGTTATTTAACCAATTCTCTAATCATATTCAGGTTATTGATATTTCAGTATAATAACCAACACTGACATGAAACATATTTGTAGCTAAATCTTTTCCCACATGCATAAATATTTTCTGAATATAATTTTCTAGCAGCTATCCATTTTATTAAATAATAGTAAGTATAATTATTATTGTCATATATATACATAGAAAAGTATTCCAACAAAACCTAGAGTATAGAAAGACTCCAACACCTTAAGTCCATTCTGTGGATGTCATGATCATACATATATTCTGTTTTTAGTTCTTCCAGTGGTTCCATTATAACTTTTTTTTAATATTTTTAAAATTTTGTGACCACACCACCTGGCTTGTGGGATCTTAGTTCCCCGACCAGGGATTCAACCTGGGGCCTCAGCAGTGAGAGCGCAGAGTCCTAACCACTGGACTGCGAGGGAATTCCCCATTATAACTTTAAACCATAGAGCCCTGTTTCTTTATGTATTTATTCCCAGCTGTGAAAAGTGAGGAAATTAGTGCGCTTAAACCACCACTTACCTTTCTTCTCCCTCTCTACCTTCAAAACTATGTTATAATCTTGGGTTATTATCATTCAGCACAGACCTAATACCAGGCACTACGTAAAAAGAAGTGTCAGAGAAGGAATAAATGAAAGTAAAATAAAAATATTTTATTTTTCTTATTCTTAATCAAGCTAATAGACAACTATTTTAAAGTAATAATAGCAACAATGTATTGGGCAATTATAGTTTTTAAATAAGATGAATGACATCAATGTTATAAGAGTGGGAGAGGCGACTTGAGAACACTCTGTTATAAGGTACCTGCACTGTCCATGAAGCATTAGTGTTACTTGAAGATGCTCTTAGATTTGTTGTAAATGTATATTGCAAACTCTAGGGTAACCACTAAACATTTTTTAAGAAGTATAATTGTTATGTTAAGAGAAGGGAGAAAATGGAATCATAAAAGCCTCAGTTAATACTAGAGAAGACAGAAAAATGGGAAGCAGAAAAGAAAAAAAGAACAAGGGCGATGAATAGAAAGTTACCAATTTGTCTCCCATGTGCTCAGAAACAGAACTATCTGGTACTATGGTGGTGGAAGATTTGCCACCTTTTCTATTTGGATCACTTTGGTCACCAGATGCTAAGGATTCTGATACTTAGATGCTGTCCCTGCTCCTACTGGTGATCAGGAGAGTGAAAAGAATGTATTATATTCAGTTATGTGTATCTTAAAGCAATGCTGCCATGAGCTCCTTGCATCTTACAGGAGCTTTAATAAAACACTCCTCTCAGTTTTCATTCCCCAACACTTCTCTCAGGACAAAGTAATGAATCCATGGAAACTGGGCCAAAAGATTATCTCAATGACAGACACATTCCTTCACTCAGAATCACTGTCCCTTTTTTCTCTTCCTGAGATAATATCCTTAAATAGAACTCTATTCATTTATTCTGAGAAGTTATTATGCCTGCAGCACACGATGGGGAAGACTGGTGAACAACAGTGAATATAAACCCAGTTCCTGCCATCAATAAGTTGACATTCTCGTAGAAAAGGTAGGGGACAAAAATAGACAATTACAACATAGTATAATAAATGCTATGACAGAGAGGAGTATATGACTATAGAAGCACAGGGTAAAAGTACTTAACCTAGACTGGAAGGGCTAATGAGAAAAGATATGATGACCAAGATAGGTTGTGAAAGATGGGAAAGGGTTAGTTAGGTGAGGAAATACGCTGCAGACAATGTGAATCACATATGCAGAAACAGGGAGTTGGAAGAGAGCCTGACATTTTCAGGGTTGTGCTGGCACTCAGGATAATTTCTTTTCCAGAAGCCTCCTTGCTTCATTTTACAACATGACCTCTGTCTGGGCCTGCACCTCAATCCACCAGACATCCAGGGACTTTTCTTAAACTGAGGATTAATAGTTAAAGTGCAAGATGGAATCGTGTCTGAGTAAAACTCAATGACATTGTTAAAAAGAGAATGTGAAAAGTAAAATAAGGAGAAGAAAAGAGATAAAACCTAACTTCCTTCCCCCACAAAATGTCAGGAGGTACCATATTCCAGGTATTTTGTTGGTTCTGGGCCAATAAGTAGAGTGGGGAGATGGTATTCAATCCATCATGCCAAGAAGAAATTTGTACTAACGTATTTGTGATTTGTGAGAGATGCCAATACCTGTCAAATTAAAATATGAGAAAACACAAGCCTTTGTCAGCAACTGACTAAAATGACAGGTGCTAGCTTTCCTAATATGACCCAATCCAGTGAATTCTCATTCTTTGCTGCAAAAACAACTGCAGAAATTATCTGATGTCCCGTGTTAGTCTTGGTCATTCTGCTGGCCTAACATGCAGGACGTTTGCCAGGAAGAAGAGGGTCAGTTGTGTTTTTGAGGCCCATACTTTGGGGTCCCGCATTTTGGTATCCTCAGAAAATCTAGCTAGTTTATCTTTAATTGTCTTTTCACCTTAATACAGTGTCCTACCTTAAGTTGAGAAATCAGCCAGTCATCCCTAAGCAACCATAGATGTCAAAATCAATCAGATCTCATCCTACAAACAAGTTAAACAAGTTGCAAAAGCTTGAGATTTCATCCTCACAGTATGTAAACGTAGCAATAAATTGTGGACTTAGCATGCCAAGACAGAGGATAAAATGAAAATAATTGGTCATCTAAAGTTCTCTCTGCAATGGGGGGCTGGATCTCAAAGAAGATAATTTTTTAAAGCCTGAGTGAAAATGCTTATGCTTCATTCCTTGCCTTTCATTCCTATTCTGCTCCTTCTTGATCAAGATTATTAAATCAATAAAATTTTTTAAAACTCTTACCTTGATTTCATAGACATTATTATCTCTAGCTTCCCATCTCACTTTTCCCCTGGATTCAATCCAGCAGAGAAAAGTGTCTTCATCTGTTGCTTAAACCACGGCAACCCCAATTCTCCTTCATGGCATTTCTTTTCTTTTGCATTAAGTTCAGTTGGTTTACTAGGAAATAATTTCTTTCCTCAACATTACCCTTTGAACTAAATAAAGGTATTGAGTAGACGTGGTTTCTAGATTTGGTTCCAGAAAATATTTATGTGGAGAAAAGTTGAAAATAATAGATTTTATTTTCCAGAATTTATTCATTTATGTCAAGTCTTTTATGTCTGTTAAGAGCCTCTGCCCCAAACCTTTGGATTTAAAAACACCTTTTTTGTTTTCAGAACGTTTAAGGATCTAAGGTAACATCTAGAAGAATAAGTAGGTAAGAACATTTAATAAAAATAGATTGTGAAATAGTAGACTGAGCCCTAAAAGGTCCTAGATAATAAAACCTATTTTGAAATTAAAATAACTTTTATAACGCCATTATAACACAACACTAGACACAGTTCAATAAAACAGATTTGATGGACCAGAACTGACTCTATTATATGTAAATTATAATATAATATGGGAAGCATCAAATCAATTAGAAACAGATGGGCAGTTTAAAAAACTGTGTTGGCCAAAATATTCAATGTCATAGAAAGTTGGGAAGAGACGGTTAGAGACTGAAGAGACACAACAAAATGCAACATGTGGACTTTGTTTTGTCTCAAATGCAAAGAAATCAATTGTAAAAAGACAACCATGAGCTATGGACTGGGTACTAGTCAATATTAAGAAATTATTTTAAATTTTGTTACATGTGATAAAGGCATGGTAATTATATTTTGAAAAAAGGAGGTGTCTTTCTCAGGTAGAAAAGCATACTCGATTATTTACAGGTGAAATGACCAGATACCTGGGATTTGTTTTAAAATATTCAAGATTAAAAAAGAAAAAAAGAGTGAAGGAGAAATGAAATAAGAAAGACAAAATAATCATTGGGAAAGTATGGGGATTCATTACACGATTTTTGCTACTTTCAAGTTGTTTTGAAAATTTCTGTAAAAAAGTTTTTCTAAAAAAACACTGGAATCGTTTCTTCAAATAAATCTCACATTGAAACAAAGCAGAGTGTTTTGCTGAAGGAAGAGAGAGAAGAGAGCTACAAACTCCTAGCTCTTGTCCTAGCTCTTGACCCTTTCCCAGGAGAGTCCCTGAAATGTCTCTGTGGAACATGGTGTGAGAACGGCAGCATCTGGTTCAATTCCCTCAGCTGATAGACAGCAGAGCTCTCTCCAAGCACCACGGTGTCCGAGTTGACTCTTCCCATCCCATAGCTGATCTTTTTATAGGAGTACTCACCTTCCTGCACAAACCCCTCTTCACCTGCCCAGGTAGGGATCTCCCTATATACATTCTGACTTCACCCCTTCCCTTGCTCTTGGTGCCTGAGAATTTGGTAAATATGTTATTCATCTTTTGATTTGTTGTCCTTATATGCAGAATATTTTATCATGGGACTAACCATAGTTTTCATCTTAATAAAGGATGCTTTTTAAAAAGAAAATGGTGTAGAGGCAATAGGTCAAATACTCAGACAAAAAATCAATAGATGCCTTAACATAGGTTCTACTCCAAAAATACAAGAGTAGTAAAAAGTCAAATGTAAAATAAAAAGCATAAAATGAACAGCTAAAATAAAATTGTGGTTAAATACCAAGGTAAAACATACGTAGGTAAAAGATAGGGTTTTCTAATCTTGAAAGTAAAAATCAAAATTTTTACTATACAAAGTCTAAAAAATTTCATCCCCAAATCATACAAATGTTTTAAGGGTTAAAATCACATAATAAGCTAGAAAAAGAGCCATAGCAAAAAAAGACAAGTGGTCAAACATTTTATTATTAAAAAAAGCTCTTAAACATACTAAGATCACAGAAGAGCAAAAGGCTAAGGTCATAAATAGTCATTTCATATGAGAAAAATACCATAGGCATATCTATATAAATATCTATATTATTCTTGTCACTATTAATTAATGTAATTGTTAGGTAAATGAGAGTTTTTACCTACCAAAACAGCAATAAAAATGTATCAAATATAGTTCTCACTCAGTCCAAAAATGTCTTTAACATATTCAAATCTTTGACTCTAATTCTTAGAATTTATCCTAAAGAAACAAATCTTATTAAAAAAATAAATTGTTCATTAAATGTTGCTTATCACAGTAAAAAGGTGAAAACAAGTCAAATGTTCAACAGTAGGAGATGATTAGATAAATAATGATTCAAATGCTTAATAACATTTTAAAAGATTCTGTTAATGCAAAAATGTTTACGTTTTAAGGTTAAGTCTAAAAAAATTAAAGGATGTAGATTTTAATATAAAAATGGTGACTAATATTTTCAAATTAAAGGCTAACTTTTTCATAGATTCAAAATAAAATCGATTTAGTCATTCTTTCCTTTGGATGTTGAGATTAAATGATTTTGTTCTTCCCTGTTTTTTGTTAACTTTTAAATTTCTCTCAAATTTCCTCTAATAAATACTCACTACTTTTATGATTTTGTTAAATATAATTTGGAAAAAGTGTGTGCTCTACTCGCAGTGTAAACAACTTTACACTGTGTGTTTATTAGGAAAGAATGACATAGAAGTTTGGCAGTCTGAGCTGTTCCTTGATCTTCATAGTGTTATAGTATGTCATATTGAAATTTATCTTTTCCCTTAGTTATAGATCTTTGTATCAAGCAGCTAGCTAGGCAGAAAGTGAAAAGGAATGGCTGGGTGAAGATGAAATAAAGGTCTCTGGCAGAGCTACTGATCTTCCCTTAGCAAAATTCTTGGAGATTCCGAAAGGTAATGCCTCATATTATACTGAACCAAAAATTGCCATCATGATCAAGACATTTTCTATCATGAGCCTAACACAATGTCAATAATGTTAATAACCGCATGCTGATCATGGAACATAGTGAAATATTTGAGATATGTTATTTAGGGGAAAAAGAGCATTCTGCCTACTAAAGTTTCTTCTTTTAATTTTAAAAACATGGCTAAAATATGCGTACAAGTATTGCAGTATTATTTATAACAATGGCAAATTGGGAAAAAATTGAAATGCCCAACAATAGAGGCATAATTAAATACAGTACTGACTATTCATCCTTGTGGAATATTATATAACCATTAAAAAATGAGGTAGGTCCACATACTTTGACATGGAAGTTTCTTGTAAAGAATAAAGAAAATAATTGACAAGCTATATGTATATCTGTGTATAATTTGATTCTCTTTAGGGCGTGGGTTGGAAGGGGCCTTCACATTTTTACATCCTTCTGCCTTTGCATTTTTGGGATGAGAAGATGTTGCTTTTATAACTAAAGAAGAAGGAGAGGGAGAAGAAGAGGAGGAAGAGGAAGAGGAGGAGGAAGAATCAACAGTAACAGGAGCAGCAACAGAGCAAGGAAGGAAGGAAAGAAGGAAGAAAAGAAGAAAGGAAAAAAGGAAGGAGAATTTGCAACTGATGCCACCAGATGGATATAGAGCCATTCTCTAGAGTTGGTCTTGACTATCCACAGAGGGTGTCACACAACAGCAATGTCTTAGTGAAATCACTGTAGGCCACCATATGGTTCTAAATTTTTATAGCTCAAATATCAGTTTACCAAGAGCTGATCTATTTCTGAAATTGAGGCCTGATGTTTTTTCCAAATATGAGGCAGATGTAAAAACTAGGAAACCACTGCATACATTTATTATTAGAAATAGATGTAAATATTGACCCAGAGCCTCACATTCTCTGATCAACCTCATCCCCTCACCAACAAGGACATTTGGGAGAGCAGAGTGGGCAAGGGTGCAGATATGGTTGTAGAACTTAACTGGGCCACTTACTGCTACTGACTTTGGTCAAGTTTCTTAACCTCAGTTTACACATCTGTAAAAAGAAGATAATAATTATCTCTCAGGTTTGTTGTGCAGAAAAGGGTATATGAATATACAGAGGAGGTAGTTTGGTGAGCATAGAAAATGGGGGAAGAATTTGATGTGGATGGCTAGTTTCAACCTATATGTCTATTTCCCTAATGGAGGTAAACCTGACTTAGAGCCAGAGAATTGTATCTGCTACAATTGCATTCATTAATTAGCAGTCAATGTATTATTACTTTGCCAGACAAAACACTAGGCACTAACAATACTGCAGAGAAAAAGAAAAAAAAAGGCTCCTGTTTTCATAGTGATTCCCTGACTTACTATGGTTGGAGTTATGATTTTTTTTACTTCGTGATATGCATTCAGTAGAAACCAGACTTCAGATTTTGAACTTTGATCTTTTCCAAGTGAGCGATAGCAGTACAATGCTCCCTCATGATGCTGGGCAGCTGCAGTCAGCCATGCAATCACGAGAGTAAACAACCAATACATTTACAACAATTCTGTACCCATACATACAGACATTCTGTTTTTCACTTTCATTACAGTATTCAATAAATTATGTGAGGTATTCAACACTTTATCTTTAATTGGCTTTGTGTAAAGATGACTTTGCCCAACTCTAGGCTAAAGTAAGTGTTCTGAGCATGTCTAAGTTAGGCTAGGTTGTTCTGAGCATGTTTAAGTTTGGCTAGGGTAAGCTATGATTTTCAGTAGGTTAAGTATATTAAATACACTTTTACTTACAATGAGTTTATCAAGACGTAACCCCATCTTAAGCCAAGGAAGATCTGTATTAGGGAAGTCAAACACTAAACCATTCAGCCCACATTGTAAAGAAGAGAGCAAGGTGCCATGGGACTGTAAAATGGGCAGCCCCAGGAAATCAGAGAAAGGTCCCAGGAGGAAGCAACATTTCAGCTGAGAATTGAAGGGTGAGTAGGAGTTAGCTAAGTGAAAGATGTAAGAAATTAATAAACAGAAACCTCAATTAAATAGTCAGAAGACTCTCACACCCAGCTCCAATAGTAGAGCCCAACAGGAAGAAGAAAGGCTCCTCTTCTTTCCTGACAACAACTCAGCCAAGGAAAAGCCATGGACTCTTTGTTTACTACAGGCCTCCCAACTTCCTTTTCCCCTCTATAGTATATGTGCTGCCGAAGCGAGCACCCTTTTCCCCTCTATAAAAGCATCCTCCTTCCCTTGCTGTGTGGGCCTTGCCTGTGGCTCACTGTGGTTGCAGACCCCGAATTGCAATTCTCTGCTGATCCCAAATAAACCCATTTTTGCTGGAGAAATAACTGGCAGTCTATTTGTTTTAGGTAAACAAAGAGGAGGAGGAGTGTGACTCAGGCAGAAGGAACTGTTTGTGCAAGGACCACAGGTGGGAAGAAACTGAGAGATTTGGAGGTACTAGTAAAAGTCGAGAACAGCTGTGACAGAGGGCTATGAAGAGCAATGAGACTGCAAAAAAGTCAGATCCAGCAGATCCGGTCTGCTTAGAGGCAGACTGAAGGATTGCAGTCATTATTTCCGCAAAGACAAAACGAGTCATTAAAGATTTCTAAACTGGAAATTCATGCTGTCTCCCTTCTCCATTCTTTTCCTTTATGTTAATAATACTCCTTTTAGCTGTCTTATGGTGGGGACACATTCTGACCCTTATTCTTTGTAAGGTTAATATTTATTCATCAAATTCTCAGAGTTCTGAAAGTGACTATGTGTCCCTATCTACTGTAAGAACTGAATTTATTTAAAGTATTCTCACCTTGTGTTCTTTTCATATTTGTAGTGGTCTTAATTTTCTAGACCTCATGTATATCACCAAATGTGGTGTCAGACACTAAGGTTTGTTTTTCAATGGCTTTCTGATTACACAAATTGTCCTATCAGTGTTTTACTTATTACAGTTTTTTACAGAAGTAGAAAACACAGAGGTAATATTTTGACACTCAGAATTTGACCACACTGGATTTTTTTTTCCCTAGCCATACTACTTTTCCTTTTGTTCATTTCCTTTGAAAGAAATTGTAGCCATTAGTTAATGCCACCCATTTATCAAGGACTGTCCTATACACGTCACTCACATCTCATTTAATCATCACAATAACGTTGCAGGAATGAATTTCTATTTTCTTAAGAGTTGGGGGACTGAGACTCAGAGGTTATATATCTTGTTCAAGGTCACAGGGTAAATAAATGACAAACACTTCCCCAAATAGGCAGTTTCAGTTTACCTGTGCTTCTGCCAACTTCAAAAGTTCCTAGAACCATAAATGCAAATGTTTTAAAAAATGTATTCCTAGATAGACTCTCAAAAAATTCATGTCTGAAATTATAGGCACTGAAGAAGGTGAGAGGAAGAGTATTCTACTCCTCAAACCTCTGACCCACAAACACCTAAAAATATGCAAAATCTGATCATTGATGAAAAATACACATTACTTGCTATAAATGGAACTGAATGGTAAGAATAAAAGTGAGTACTCCACGTCCAAACCATCAGTACAGCTTTGCCCTGACACATGGTTGTATTTATGGTTTGAGGAGATACTAAAAATAACAAGAAAGGGCAGAAGTCTTGTTTAAAGCAGCATCTTTTAAAAATGTGTAGCGTGCAAGGATGAACACAAGACCAAATCTTATTTAATGTGGCAAGAATTTTTTCAGACACTCTTTTCTTATAAATTTCTCATCTAGTTCCACTTACATCATTTTTGCTTGACATATCATTTCACCACAGAGCACATTTTTATTGATTATCCAAGTTTTGTGAATACTTTTTAAGAGACAACAGAGTTTATGTCTCACAAATATTGGAAATTCCCCAGAAGTCCTGGGAATTTTGGGAAATCTTAAGACATTCATGTTTATAATTCTTGAAGACATTTGCAGCTTTAATGTAATGTGGCTTTTAACAACAGTGCCTGCTTTTTAAAGGTCATCTTGCATCTAACCACAAATTGAGAGGATTGTTCGAAATATTTTTTGAATGAAAAACAAAACCCTGTCTAAATACCTGAACCAATCAGATTATTTTTGTCATCACAAACTATGGGGTTAACACTATGGTAGACTGATTTATAACAAATTTAAAGAGTGAAATTTTGTTTTAATAATTTATTTCCAAAGCTAAAATGCTGCTGTAAACAAACAAAAAAGCAGTAAATTCCTTAGTTAACTAGCTAACTACACTTTTTTTCTCTTAGAACTACTCTTCTTTATCTTACAAGATTAGAATACTTTTATATGAACATGTGCCCACACAGAAATCTTTCTCTAATTTGATGTTACTTATAACACATTATAGCTTCTTTAGCTCTTTTTCTCTCACACATAATAGCTATTTATCATGTAGAATCATCAGTTTAGAGGCAGAGTTTGGCTATAATGCTGACTAAAAAGACTGGTCAAATGCCAAATGGTAGCCTGGTTCCCACATTTGCCACATTTGGAATTTTGGATAACCATCACCTACAGCTCTTACACTCTTTAATCATAAAGTGTTGCAAGTCCTCCAGACAAGTGAGGACGAGAGTAAAAATGAAAATTAAACAAATTTTTTGATGGTTTCCGATGATACTCTTTAATTACAAATGTTAAACTTCTGCTAGATTATTCCAGAGTTACTATCTAAATGTTTAACTTGCACTAGTTTATTAAAAGGTAAATATTTAAGGGAACAAGGTATAAGGTATATATGGCAAAAGGAAGTATTTGATACAAAAAATCAACAAACAAAACCCAACAACAAAATTGTTCTAAATGTGTGTAAGAAAAAGAAAGAAAGGAATTTGATGGAAGCTTTATATCACTGAAATTGTTTTAACTTCTACTGTAGATTCATGGTAGGAAACAAATTCCATAATTGAAAGTCCAGCTATGAACAAAACCTGAGAGGAATAGAATGTATATATTATATTTTAAGCTATCAAAAGTCAGAAAATTCTAGTGAGAGATTAGACTGAAGAAATAAAGAATGTGAAAATGGAGAAGAAATATGATTGAAAGTTCTAAACTGAAAGAAATAACTTCAATAACATTATAATTTATTGCATCTGCTGTCATTTTTATTTTACAAATTATGAATTATAAAATTATAAATTATATGATATTTCAAGTATACAGAAATAATATAACAGGAAAATCTCTATTATAGTTTTATATTTACCTTTAATTACAAATGACAGGATGCTGGATATAGTTACATTTAACTTCCAAATTACTCAGTTTCACTGAAATTTGAAACTCATGGTTCCCCCAAATATTTTTGAATTAACCTGCCCAAGGAAAGGCAGTCATTGACAAGCTTGGCTAAAATATGAAAAATTGTCTCAGAATAAACATTTTCTTTAACTAGCTCTCTGGTTGTGTCTATCTTTGAAAATGTCTTTATATAGGGAGTAGCTTGAATGATTAGAAATTAATATGTTAGCAAATTATAAAGGTCAATTTAATTCCAGTTGCTCTAAGTTGAGACAAACTTGAACGTGAGCCGCAATCACATCAAAGTCTTCAAAAGCAATGGCCAATTTATACTCTAGGACTCTGGGTGGAGTTGAGGCTTCAAGTAGTGTTTTAAAGAATCTCAAACTTTTACCCTTTACCCTCCAGAGTTCTTTGAGTTAACCTCAATTGAAGTTGTTTTCTCACAGGCTTAAGGTTAGTTTAAATTTTTTCAGGGAAGGGTTCCTAAATTAGTTAACTGTGTTCAGAATTAATAAATATACATGAATATATGAAATATATAACTCTGACCCAAGTTTTTCAAAGCAGAAGGCAGTCTTACATTTCTCTCCATTTACTTTTAAAATAAAATAACCCTCATGGTTTCTGCTACCATAGCAACTAAAAGTTCTCTTATTGTCTATACTAATTCTGATGAACAGTTTTGTAAAAAGTAACTGACTAAGAGATTCCAGCACAAATACCCCCCCAGGCTCCATTTCATTCCATGTCTTGTAGGAACAGATGGCTCATTACATTAAATAAGACCTGAGACCAGGGTTGGCTTTCTAAAGTGGGTGCCTCTTGAGACAGTTTTTATATTCAACAGGAAAGTGTGTGGGCATTCAAATTACTCTACACGTCACAGCCCAAATAAGCATTGGGTCATTTGAGAGAAACATCTGGAGACCAGAAGAAAAAATCTGATTTAAAATTTCAACACTTTGAAGACCAGGAAACAAATGCAAAAATTTTCCTCCAAATTTGCTTTCTTCTTTATGTAGTATTCTTGTTACTCTACTGTCCTTGAAGCAAAGTTCCACGTCTGCTCTTGAGTTCTGAAAATTGCCAGCTGCAAATTCTGACATGCCAAGGGCTCAGCTATATTTGCCCAACCAAGAAAAGGTAAAAACAGAATCTTGGAGCCAGTAAAGATTATAAACATGTTTCTATACTTTTGGTGTGCTGTTTATAAAAAGAACCCACTTTAAGACTTTAATAAGCCCCCAAACTTCATTATTTTGCTCTCCCTCCAAGTACAAAGCATGTTTTGGCATGTTGGAATTTGAACTTTGGAATTTTTAGGAGAGGCAGTGTGTGGGCAAGGACCTAGCACCCTGGGCAGGTAGAGGTTCAGCAAGTTTCTCAAAATAAGGTGAAAGAACAGCCCATGGCCTAGAAGCTTCTTTAGGACCCACAGGGGCTAGGATGATAATGCACTGAACCAAAAGAGTTCACTAGACTTCTTCCCAATATTTAAGGACTTTAGACAATCCTACCGCTTTTAATAATAGGTAGCATAAGTTTGTGCATGAAATTCTGAAGTAAAACGATGGTAATATAAAATATATGATTATCTAACAAGACTAACTATCTAACAAGGTAATTTCATGTAAAAGCAGAGGCTTTGCTTAAATAAGTTTCCTATTGTTTACAGAGTAAGAAACACTATTATAAGACTATAAAAATGACCCTGAAGTTTCTCCTTCCTGTTTCTAACATGACCATCCTCTCCCCCATTTCCACCCAATATTAATTATTTTTCCCCAGCAGATTCTAGAACTGCACTTCCCAATTCAATAGCCATTAGCCACATACAGCTATTTAAATTAAAATTAAAATAATCCTTTTCTAAACAACCCTCAGAATAGGAGAAAATATTTGCAAATGAATCAACGGACAAAAGATTAATCTCCAAAATATATAAACAGCTCATGCAGCTCAATATTAAAAAAACAAACCAATCAAAAAACGGGCAGAAGGCCTAAATAGACATTTCTCCAAAGACATATAGATGGCCAAGAGGCACATGAAAAGCTGCTCAACATCACTAATTATTAGAGAAATGCAAATCAAAACTACAGTGAGGTATCACCTCACACCAGTTAGAATGGGCATCATCAGAAAATCTACAAACAACAAATGCTGGAGATGGTGTAGGGAAAAGGGAACCCTGTTGCACTGTTGGTGGGAATGTAAATTGATACAGCCACTATGGAGAACAGTATGGAGGTTCCTTAAAAAACTAAAAATAGAATCACCATATGATCCAGCAATCCCACTACTGGGCATATATCCAGAGAAAACCATAATTCAAAAAGACACATGTACCCCAATGTTCACTGTAGCACTATTTACAACAGCCAGGTCATGGAAGAAACCTAAATGCCCATCGACAGACAAATGGATAAAGAAGATGTGGTACATATATACAATGGAATATTACTCAGCCATAAAAAGGAACAAAACTGGGTCATTTGTAGAGACGTGGATGGACCTAGAGACTGTCATACAGAGTGAAGTCAGAAAGAGAAAAACAAATATCATATATTAACCCATATATGTGGAATCTAGAAAAATGGTACAGATGAACCTGTTTGCAAGGCAGAAATAGAGACACAGATGTAGAGAACAAACATATGGACACCAAGGGGGGAAAGCAGGGGAGGGGGTGGTGGTGGTGTGATGAACTGGGAGATTGGGATTGACATGTACACACTGATATGTATAAAATAACTGACTAATCAGAACCTGCTGTATAAAAAACAAATTAATCAAATTAAATTAAAAAAAATAATAATCCTTTTCTTCAGACTCACTAGCCATATTTCATGTGCTTCAATAGCCACATGTAGCTAGTGGCTACCATAGTGCACAGAATAGAACATTTCCACAACAGAAAGTTCTACTACTTCTAGAAGATTCAAAACTTTTCCATTTTTTAAACCTGAAATTTTATGCCAAAAATGAGTATCTAATAAATATTTGTGGAATAAAACTGCATAGTTTTCTCATAATTTTAAAACACAGCTCAATTCAATTTTTAGTTGTGGAAAATAGGCAGCCAATTAAGGTAAGCAAAACAGAGTGGAACATCATTTTTAAAACTTCTGGAAGGCTTCACATCGTAAGCTTCATGGAGCAGAGGACTATGGGGTCATTCTAATAATCACCACTACTTAACAAAGTGTCTGATATATGGCTGGTGTCTCAAATTTTTAACAGTGATTTCCTCTGGAATTAGAACTTCTCTGATGTCTCTGTTGGAGAATGGGGAGACCTGAGGTTTGATTTTCAATTTCGTATACTAAAACTGTAGTTTAAAACTGTATATTTATAATATACTTAGATTTTTTTTTTTTTTAATAGTGACAAGCTTTAAAGTTTGGGAAATGTTTAAGATGGACTATTTTTTAAAGATGTAACTTGCCCTCCCACCTCCATACACATACATCAGAAACCTACATTCAGTAGTCTAATTATTTGTCCATCTGTACCCTATGAACTGTTTGTGAACACACATTCAAATAAACCACGTTTCTCTATTCCCCATTGTAAATGCAAACACATACATGCACAGAGAAAACTTGCCTCTCCCTTCAGATTCTCAGCCAGGCAAATGGTAATACTTGAAGAAATGTTGATACTACCAATTATATTGACTCAGAAACTGGTTAGTAGACAATCCTTTGACTTTAGGCACATCCCGTACCATTTGTTCATTAATTAAAAAAAAAAAAAAGAAGCCACCGAACTGAACTAGGTTATTTCTAAACTAGTAATATTTTTATGCTCCAGGCATTTACTAGTTTGCTTTGTGATGTGTTCATGTAAACAATTTTAGTAAGTTAAAAAGCTTTTGGGACTTCCCTCAGTCCAGTGGTTAAGACTCCACGCTTCTACTGCAGGGGGCATGGGTTTGATCCCTGGTCTGGGAACTAAGATCCCAAATGCCACATGGTGTGGAAAAAAAAAAAAACTTTGTTGAAATGTGACTTAAAAGTGCTAATACATTTTATATTTTAAATTACAGCAATACTATCAGTTGCCCAGAATCGTTCTTGCCCCTATGAATGGTTCAATTTTCCTTGGGTGTTAAGAATTTTAAAAATCGTATTTTCTGTGTTTTCACAATGTCTTGGAATAATAGAATCATAGATCTATTTCATTCTTTTGTCACACAGCATAACCATACTCAAACCAACCCTGCTCTTATTCTTTTATATCTGGGAGGCCCTATAGCTTTAAAATTTTAGCATCCTCATCTTTTTATGCTTACTTCTGTCATGTGTGGATCTACTAAATTACTCACTTTAGACTCTATCACACATCTCATTAATTTTATATTCCAAATTCAACACTCTAATACTTTATCTTCTCTGTTGAATAAATATCCAAATATGTTAATCAATGTTGCACTGAATCTAGCTAATAACAAATACTGTCCTTTTAAAGATTCTGGAATCTTGTGAATCTTATTTGCCCATATCCTCATAACCAATGGAAATGTCTTTGATAATTGTGAATTGATGCAATAAAAGTTTTAAAAAATCACACAGGATATAAAGGCTATCTTTATACTAAATTAAAACTTTATTGAATAAAGAACACTCTCCAGAACACATGATCAGATGGACTAGGTCTACATTACATGCAATGAAGCTGAACATGACAGTAGTTTAACATGGAATGTCAAACAAATTAGTATTTCTCATTGTACAAAACTGCTTATGTAGTTGACATGCAAGAAGAAAAGTATGATACTCTGCATTTTCACTAATCATCCGTGATGAATTTTAAAAAGACATTTGAAGAAACTGGTAGATTTCTTTAGGATAGATTTCAAATAAATTAGTTACATGTGTACAATTATTGAAACTTCTTTCAACCTCTCTTGCATTCCAAATAAAATCTTAGTGCAAACATCAAAGTTGCTGGTTACTCCAAAAGACTGTCAAACTCATAACAGAATACAAGTTCTGAATTAATGTGCATAAGTAGGACAAAACCAAGAATACCAGTTACTGCAAAATTCATTTAGGCACACTTAATAGTCCACTCTAAGCATTTTTTCTAAGTCTGTCACATTAAGTACTAAAGCCTGTTTACAGTACTAAAATTCTATCATTCAAGCATCAATGATTACATTTCAGGAAAAGAAAATCATTCATTTCAGCAATAGCATTACTGCTATATTCTAAAAAAAGAAAAAAGAAAAAAAAAAAAGAATCATAATTAACAAAACCAGTATCCATAATAGGATACATGGGGAAAAAACATTTTAGGGGAAAAAAAAAATGTGCTTTACTTGCACAGCAGGAATTATATAATGTAAACACCATATTGGCCCACACCACAAAATCCATGAGAAAGGTTCAAATTTGAACACCATGTGTGCATTATTTTCAAATCTGTGTTTGTGAGTTTATACTGCATCTGCTTGTACCAATACATGACAAATAAAACACACTGTTCCACACACATTCACATACAAGTGATTGTTAAATATTGAGCATGGCTTGCTTCCCTGACTTTAACTCAAAAAATGTTAAGTGATATCCCAACTGTTTTTTAAATGTCTACAGAAATCATTAAATGAATGTGAATAGTAGTTGAGGAATGATGCAAAGTGATGGTAATAATAACGTGGATGTAAAAAAGAATGTATGTATAACTGGCTGAGATTTGCAAATGCATGGAAAGTCTTCTTCTGTGGGCCGTGTCTGAACTTTTAACTGATACCAAGAATAAAAAATATAGTAGCACAAGTCCATTGACACCTGGAGGGTCAGGCCTAGAAAGCTTACCTTCAAAGTGCAAATTTTAACAATGGAATGTTTTAGCAGGGACATAAGGACAATCCTTTGTCTTCTTCTTGATAAAGAGAAGAAGTAGGATGTTCAGGAAGTATTTTCTCCTGGCCAAAGTTATTTCAGTTTCTTGGTAAAACAAAAAAGTATTTAACTAAAAATATCACCCACCCACTCTTTCACATACACAGAAGTATTCTTAGGGGTGTGTGGGGAAGAAAAAACCCTTAACTATGGATCACCTAATGTAACTTTTATTTAAAATTTAAGTTCTTTGAATCAACTACATTAAATACCAACATGTACCTCCCTCATCCCTTCCCTCTCCACCTGCCTATCCCTAACACCCCCAGTGAACCAGGTATTCTAATGTCTTTGTGTTTTCTAAGCCTCGTGACAAGGCTGTTGAGTACCACCTCCAATGGAAAAAAATGAACACCTAAGGTGCACTTTCTATAGCACCTTTTTCTTCTCCACAATTGAGTGGAATCTTTATGCTCTCAAGACTGGACCTAGATCTCTAGGTCATCAGGCCGAGGTCGGCTGCTGGCACGACTGCTGGCTCTGCTGGAAGGCCGCTGGTCCACAATGGCTAGAGGCTGTAGTTCATGGCCAGCATCGAGCTTTTTAGAATTCTGGGGGTCATCAGGAAAATCAAAAGGCTGTGCGTGGGAGTTAGAGATGGTGCTTCCTGCCTGCCCCATTCGATTTTGTTCTGCACTGTAATTCGCCCAGTTTTGCTCACTTGCTTGTTTGTTGTAATTGCGGCAGGAAGAATTGTTTCTGTCTCCGGTAACCAGCTTGTACCCGGGAGGAGACATGGGTGAGAGGGGAGCGGTTGGGGAGGAGCAGCCGTTGAAATAAGCATATTTTGGAGATCCACAGTCTTTGGAGGGGCTCAGTGGGCTGGTGGTAGTGTGGTAAGGATCGCTCTTTCCCTTCACGCGATCCTTAACACCCTTGAAGAAGACATAGAAGAGTTCGATGATGTTCAAGCCAAGAGACACCAAGGACACGACCAGCATGAAGATGATGAAGATGGTTTTCTCTGTGGGACGAGAAAGGAAGCAGTCCACCTGATGCGGGCAGGGATCTCTTTTGCAAGTGTAAACAGCACTCAAACTGAATCCATAGATGTACCACTGGATCAGCAAGAAGGCTACCTCAAAGACAGACTTGAAGAGGATACTGATGATGTAGGTTCGCAGCAAGCCCCCTCGCATTTTCACCTTGCCGTGCTCTTCAATGCCATACTTGAACTTCTTTATTTCAATCTGCTTCAAGTGCATATCCACATTGACACCATCAGTTTGGGCAACTTTGAGTTCCTCCTCTTTCTTGTTCAGTTTCTCTTCCTTTCGCATCACATAGAACACATGAGCCAGGTACAAGAGTGTGGGAACAGACACAAATATGATCTGCAGGACCCAGAAACGCACATGAGAGATTGGGAAAGATTTGTCATAGCAGACGTTTTCACAACCAGGTTGTTGAGTGTTACAGCGAAAGGCAGACTGCTCATCACCCCAGGCTGACTCAACTGCTGTCCCCAGTAGCAGGATTCGGAAAATGAAAAGGACTGACAGCCACACCTTCCCTCCAGCGGTAGAATAGGCTTGAACCTTGTCAAGGAGTTTGCCTAAGGCACTCCAGTCACCCATGTTGCCTGGGCACCACCTGAAAAGAAAAAGACAACTAAATGATCATAGACTACAGATTGTTAGTTTAATATACAGTTTCTTTCAGCCAGCAGTCAAAGTACTGTAAAAGGTCTCCTATCTTTCTAGCACTCTTCAAAAACAAACAAATGAACAAACAAAAAAACCACAAGTGCAAACTCTTCCATTTTCCCCTGAAAAGAGCTCTCAAATTTTCTTGAGATACGCTAAATCTTAGAAACAGCAGCGCCCATGTGCAGAGTAAATTGCGATCTTAACCTTGCGAAGATGTATTACTTGCTCAACCACTGTCTTACCACGTGACTTGAGAAGTTGTCTGCGCTAAGTGTCTGCTTATTTTATCCCTCTGAACGGTCCAATTAGAGGACTGTTCTTACCTGATAGGCCTGTGTCTGCATGCACACCCGAGCAAAATGCTGATATGTGGTATTCAAAAAGCATGGGTACCTAAGAATTGAGGTAAGAATGCCGATACCCATGCACACGCATGCAACCTGTTTTCAAACCTCATTCCTATTACATATAGTACTTTATTCCTAATTGTATCCTGAAATGTTTCTCCTTGGTAATTCAAGTGTCATTTGTGCATACTCTACAGTGTAGTCATTTATACTTCTCTGTTTCTTCTTAAGCAGTGACTTATGTGGTTCAGAAGTCTGTCTTCTGCCCAGAGGAAAATACGTTGTACTGAAACACACCATTTTGACACACTGTGTCACTAGATGCAGGAACCTACTTTCAAAAAACAAGACTAAATGCACATCACATTTCAAGTAAGAGTTCAATTGACCTCGATACTAATTATAGCCTGAGAAATAAAAAGACAACTTTAGTGTTATCTCTAGTAAAAATGATTGGTTTTAATCTTTGGTTTGCTGTACAAGTAAGTTCCTTTACTGGGTTTTGGGCCCTCAGTCCACGTACTCTATTTAACTTCCTATCAATACCTAGATATCATAAGCCTAGGACTTCCCCATTATTGGGGATGAGAAATAGCCTCATCTACAGATATGACAGGAATCCCAAAAGTTATTTAGTTCAATTTATTCTTCTAATGCCAATAGTCCTTTTAACTGATGAAAATTGAGGTCTTAAGTATATAGGAAATATTCACCTATCCGTAGAGCCAGAAAAAGACTTTCAATCCCAAGACCAAGGCTTCCCAATGCACGACACTGGTCTTAAAATTATAGAAAAGCTGGGTTAACGTTAGAAATGTTTCCGTGCTTTAATATATACAATCTTAGCGGGGGCTGAAATCTGGTAAGAAATGAATAACACTGCATGTGGCAGCCAGAGAGAATATAGTCTAATTTTCAGCAGAGAGTAATTGGAGGGTTCAGAATGGGATGAAGTAGTCAAAGATTATTTAATAATTAAAAACAAGCAAAGCAAAGACTTTTCAGGAGCTTATTGAATTTTAAATAGTATAACTAAAAGTAGGATTATATAGGCTTCTTAGAAATATGTTTGTTGTCTGGATATAAAGAATTTTTCACCTGGTATTAAACTATAAGCCATCTTCTCCTTGTGGGAAGTAAATGAGGTCCATGGGAATCTTCTTCCCCACCAAGCAATATTACATTTCTGTCTAATGCCTGTACCTCCTGGCTATAGAGGCCAGAAAAAAATAAATTGGAAACCTGGCCTGGGATTTCCTGGATGGAACAAAGAAGAGATGGCTGATCCACAAACTGAAACTGTAGCAGCTATCTAAATTAGCAGTCTGGGCTGGCCCAGAGACTGGTGCCAAAGAAAGGGGGGTGGGTGATGGGTAAAGGTTGGAGGTGCATGGTAAAGGTTGGAGGTGGGTGGGCAAGTCACAGGAAATAATGCCCCCCTGCCAGTGGTCATAAAAAAGGGAGCTTCCCCTCTAGGAAGGGCCATTTTAGATTGTGAAGCAACAGTGAAATTGATGTATGGAAAGAGCAGTCAAACAAGAACAAAGGCTTGTAGGACTGACAAAGAGAGTTAAATAGCCAGGGAAAAGCTGGAAAAGCTGGAAAAGCTTGAAGAGAGGGAGAAATTTAGCTTTGACGGACAGTTTGATATGAGAGAATGTAAAAGAAAGAAACTACAATTTAGCAGAAGACACTACACTGGGAATGAAGAAGCACAGTCCGTGAGGGTCAAACAAATAGAACAGAATTTTTGAAGCTCTATCAATAGACAGTTTCGATGTGATGATGTGTAAATTGGTCCCGATTCTGTGTAGAGAATTACAATATTTTGCCAGTGTCATCTGCTTTTGTTCAATACTCCAATTTTGGGGGGGTGGGGGTGGGGGGGATGAATGACAAAAATAATCAAGTATAAAATGATAAACTGCACACATCTCATCACATTCATGCAATGATCGAGCTCAAGAAAAACTTAACGTGCTTCAGGTACACTGAGAAGTTGTCATTTTAGTCAGTGTTTCATTATTATTCAAAGTAAAATATGTAGATGCTTGTGGCAATTAATTACTAAGTTTCTTTACACTCTATGGAAAAATAGAACTTGACTTTCATATAATTCTGAGATTCCACAAAAATACCCTACAGTGCCACAGTATGTGAACTGGGTCACTGGGCAGCTCTCTAGGTAGTAGCCAAGTTGTCTTTTCTTTAAGCAGCCACCCAGTTGTCATTTGCATTAACTGAGTTATACTCTTTCATCTGAATGAGATGAATTATCCAACTGGACACCTAGTATCCTGTAACATGTAGATACCTGTTATTAGCACTATAACAAAAATAGTTAACAACAACAACAAAAAGAGATAACAAAAATCGTTATCTTTTTGGTAGTCATTCACTTTGCTGTGAATTAAAAGTTCTATCAACTGGTTGTCCCCTCACCCCATTATTTTCATTTTTCCAAGTCATAGTTGAAAAAGTAATGCCCTTTTATAAGAAGAGGTCATAATTATGTTTATAGAATCCCTAGCATTGATTTACAGACTATATACCCCATTCACATTCACTAGTATGAGACAGGTATATTCCTTATTTGATATATGATAAAATCATGGCAGTTGGGCATATATCCTGTATATTCATGCCTTCACCTCTAGGTTACCAGGGTGGAAATTTATATGTAGATTAAGGTCTAGGTTAAGGAGTTGTACAAAGTTCTCATTAGGAGCAAATGCTTGACAGTAGCTGGACCATCCTTCTTGTGTCCTCTATGTACCATATTAGATCACATTTTCCATTGCTCTTCATGGCCCTCTAGACTAGAAGCCAAAAACCAGTCACGCCAGGTGTGACCCGCCCAAGGACCCTCTGGGCCCTTTGCAGCGGTTCCGAAGGGCATCAGAATCACTTAGCAGCATGTGTTAAAAACATACATTCCTGACAGTCACCAGTTTGAATGAATATCATGGGGTGAGAGTGGGGGGTGGCTGTGAATCATTCTTTTGTTTCTTTTTCTTTTTCTAAACAAATGCACCAGGTGATTCTGAAGTAAGTTTTCAGGCCAAGAGGCAAATGTTTCTTGACATTTTTTGGTGCTCTGTCTCATCTCTCGTTCAAAATATTTAGGAGTGGGGAAATGTCAGGAGAGCAGAAAGGGATTGAGTGTCTAAAAAGGCCAAGGGGATGGGTGGGCAGGGTTAGTATGAGAAGCAGAGGTCTCTGGGCAACTGGGAACTGAGCTTACCCTTTACTGTACAGCCCCCGTCCCTCCACCTCCATCGGCTGCTCCCCAAGAGCACAGGGACTCAAATGCTTTATTCAAAATGAAAAAAAAACCTTCTATTTTAAGTTACTTTTGACCGTCCCCTTTTCCAGAGCCATATAAACAAATCACTGTGCCAAAGCTACAGTCACGTTGCTATGTCATTAATGTTCTAATAATTATTAGGAGAATTAGAATATATTTTACTTCCAATTTTAAAGATTTTCCCAAGAAGAGACACTGTAATGAGTTGAGAGTGGGGAATTAAAATAAAATAAAGGTAAATAGGATTGCTTCCTGATAAAAATCCACTTAATGGATTTTTTTGGGGGGGAGGGGGCGGAAGTACCGTGTGTGTTTCTAATATCCTAAACCAAAACATTATAAGCCCCTTGGGACTTCCCTGGCAGTACAGTGGTTAAGACTCCGAGCTTCCACTGCAGGGGGCTCAGGTTCAATCCCTGGTTGGGGAACTAGGAGCCGTCATGCCCTAGGGTGCAGCCAAAAAAAAAAAAACCTATAAGCCCCAAAACTAAACTGTAAACTCTCCTAATGTTTTTCTTTAATTTTTGTAAGAACCCCTCTCCCCTGCAGTAAATGTCTTTGAGTCGGCTCAGTTGTGACCATTCCTCTATAGTTACAACAGCCAGATGTGCTTTTGGTAATATTCATAGCCACACATAATTAACATAATCCACATTCAATCTGTCAGCAAATTCTATAGGCTTTATCTTGCCCTGAAAACAGACTATGAGTCTCACCACCAACCCTGCTCTTAGCCTGATCTCAGCCATCATCAGGTTACATGCCACCTTTCTTCAGGTTATATGACAAGAGCCTAGTTACCCTGCTCGCCAATCTGCTCTCCTCAGTCAGTCTTGAAAAACTAACAAGCTGATCTGCCTTGATCAGCTCAGTTCCCTGCCCATGGCTTGTTCTGGTATCACCTCATCAGTCAGCACTCTAGGCCTGTCACTTGCTACTCCCCTTGTTCTGTTTTTGTTTTTCAATGGCCCTTAGCTCTACTTGATATATTATGTATTTACTTGTTGATTGTTTGTCTGCCTCCATGACAAGGACTTATCACTATCTGCTTTCCTCAGCTAGAATGTGAGCTCCATTAGGGAGTTTCCTTTGTCCACTGCTGTATCTCCAGTGCTTAAAAGAGTTAAGAGATATTGAATATCTATTGAATGAATTAAAATCGGCTTGTACAAAGAAAGGTACCAGGTTTCACCAGTTTTGTTTGTTTGTTTACTATCTCCTTGGGACTCTCTTAATTATAGTTACATATCCCAAACTTCTGAGGTTTCAAATTAATTAAAAAGAGACTTCCACAGTAAAAAAAACAAAAAAAGTGGTATTGTCAGCATCTCATATTACACGGACATTTAAATTTTCAAGTGATAATTGCTGTAACAGAGAACTGTCTGAAACAGCATACTTTAAATGATTCCTGAACAGGCAATATGACTGAATTAAGAAAACAGGCTCTTTAACAAAGAATTTCTTAAACAAGGTCTTGAATTTATTACACAAGGGCATAGTGATTTGGGATTCTTGCAGAACTGCACCAGGTATCATAGATATATATGCAGTTTCACTATTATGCTGTTTCACAGGTTAAGATTTTAAAACAATAACACCAAAAAAAAAAAACTTGTGTTGTCCAATTCTGTAGTATTCTAATTCTGACTGGACTACACAATTCAACTGTCGCTGAAAGAGACCCCACAGTGTCTTGCAATAGAAGAAATAACCTGTTAAAACTTGTGTTTATTTCAAGAATGATAAATCTTGGGGTAAGATTGGGGCTCTGAAGGGAAGGGTAACAGCTGATACCAGCCCTGGTTAATATAACATCTCTATATAGTTTGAGTGTATGTTAGGCAGTTAAGTGATTTGAATCAGGTGCCATAGAAAATGTATATTCCCAGTTCATCAGGTAATATACAACCTTTGTTTCCTTATACCTGGGTAGTTAGCCTAACTCTGTGATGTATCAAACCTATTCCGTGTAAACCTCTGTTCTATTTAAAATTCTGTCTCATGGCTCCCTGATTAGCCTTAGATTCCTTTGTAAAGACTGAAATACTGCTACATTTCTGCAGGTATCTGATGTGTGGCATTGCTTTTTTGAGGGAGGTGGGGTGGGGTACACACTAACAAGCCTTCTTTCCTTGGCCCTCACCCTTTTTCGTCACCCAGTCGGCATACATCAGCCTCCACAGAATGATGAGATGAGATGGGAGTTGAGGAGTGAGGGACTCCATCCAAAGAGACAATCCCCTCCCTAGTCCAATAGCTATCACTCAACTCCCCTACTAACGGAAGTTTCTAATGGTCACTTGAGGGGTGCTAGAGGAAAGAGCCTAAGTCAGAAGCTGCAGGCTAAAAGCCATCTTCTTAGATTGTGATCGGATGGACTTTAAAATAACGCTATTTCTATCAGTTTTGGTGCTTTCCCCAAATGTCACCTCCAAATTTACTATTTTTATTGAACAGCCTAGTTATCTTGTCATCATATAAACACACTCTTAGAGCCCTCACAAGTGTATTGATTAAGAACAGTCTATTTTCCTTAGTGAGCATTGAATGAGTAACTCATGCACATGAAGCTCTTAATAAAAGCTCAGTAAAGTTTAGCTATTACTCTTTAAATGATTTTTAGATATAGATACAGCCCACTTATTTTCTAACTTTGGCATCCTTTCTTTAGCAAAATAGCAACTAAGAAGTGATTAACATTTTCCTAATGGTAATCAAAATTAGTTTTCTAGATGCTCCTGTAATGAGTACAATATTGCTATTTTAGCAACTTTAAAGAGATTTCTGAGAAGGAGGAATTTACCCTTTATTAATTAATAGGGAGAAAAGACCATGAAGAGGGTCTTTGTGTTTCTATTTGGAGGCATCTCCTCTAAATCATGGAAAAAGTCATATACTATAGAATGTATCTGCCTAGAAAGCTAGGAAAACTTGGATGTGAAGGTTATTGAAAGTTAAGAAATTCTTAAAGAAAAATTTTTACATATATATATATATATATATATATATATATATATATATATATATACGGCTCACCCTGATTTGTGTTTTAACTTTGGCAAAAGACAGTATGTACATACATAGCCAAATGGTGAATCTAGACAGGCAAAGTGGAGACAAAGTGGAGAATTTAGGTAGTTACCCGAAGGAGGTTGGGGGAAACTCCCGTTGAGGAGAAACTCTGGGGATATTTTTTAAACTTGACGTATCTATACTGAATATTGACATTAGTGGTAAACACTAGATAATTAATAATTAATAACTTGTCTCCCCAGAGCTGAACTGACTAACGTGTGTGAATACGCTCCAACAATCTATTCAAACAATTGAGAATCTTGAAGGGAAGTCAGATCAGAACAGGAAAGGTGGAGTAGAAGGTATTAATCACTGGTGACTTTCCTATCATTCCCTTCCCTCGGTATCATACGTAGAGGCTCTGAGGCTCATACCAAGCTACCCCTCTGGATATCATCAGAGAAATGAAGGAATGCACTGTAATGTGAGGTTTCCATTCTTCTCTATGCAGGAATTGGAAACATGTAAGTAACAAAACAACTCTCAGTATCTGAAAACACACCCTTTCAGACGCTTGCTTGGAACCGTGTTTCCCAGGGTCAGCAATGTAAGAATTACACTGTAAAGGGCCAGGAATTGAGTGGATGGGGCGGCAGTGATAAATTATAAAAGGTAGTAGAAAAATGTGGAACATATTTAAACAGTGAAGAGAGTAGGATTAAAGCATTACCACTGCATTTTCCAGGCAAAGGACAGGTGATAACTATACTGACTTTGGAAACTACAAAGCACCAGACAGACACACTGCTAGGACAGAATAACCTTCTGGCAATCTGGCCTACATAGAAGAATTACCCTTTCTCCTGAAGGGTTTTCTACCTGGCTTTTTTCATTCTTTGAGACAGAGTTAATTTAATGAGGTCTCTGCATTACTGCAAGATTTTATTCTTGGCAATCCTTGTATAAGTTAGGCTTTTTAAAAATTTTTCATAATCTACTCTTCAAACTGCCTGAGGCATTTTAGACTGAGTTCAAGTGTGCCCAATGATCAGAGGGTGAGATTAAGCATCTTTTCATTACCAGCTTGGTTTGGGAAGCAGAAGAAATTAAACCCACCTCCAAATAAAGCCACGTCTATTTTTCCAACAGTTTATAGCTCTCCTCTTCCCACCCCCACTTTGTACTCCTGGAGAGAAACACAGGCACGCCCTAGGGTGAGGATGAGGTTGGTCAAGGAGAGATTTTGATAAGCTTTATCAGAGATGCTCTGTAAACATCTGGATGGCCAGCCAAGAGGATAGGGTGGGCGAGCCGCTGCTGGGAACTCAAGATTTGAGTTTCCGAATTCTGTACTGATCTGCCTCTGGACACGTCATTAGCTCTTTACTCATTTCATTATGGGGCTTCCTCTGCTCTCCCCACCCCATCCCTATTCTTGGGAAGTTTTGAGAACTTAGAAGAGTTACAAGTGCCATTTAGGCACGGTAATTCCCAAGGTACTCAGATTTCTTTATGGTTGATACAGTAGGATTCAACAAGTTCAAAAAAAAAAAAAAAAAAGGACACTGCGGGTGCGGGTTTTGGAAGGGAAATTAGATTGACACATTTAATTCAATTAATCACTTGCTCTTCTTTTACCATTTGGCCACAGTCCATCTCCCCCCCGCCTCTCTCCCCCTCCCCCCTCCTTTCCAGTGGCGGAACTCGGACCTGCGCTGGGTTTGACTGTGAGGATTTGAGGGAAACTTCTCAGCAAACGTTCCCAAAGCGCGGAGGCTCGGCGGTGCAGGAGCCCCGGGCGAGCCGGGCAGATGATAAGATGGCAGGAGGCGTCCCGAGCCCTCCCGGCCCCAGGCCCCCGTCCTCGCTCCGCAAAGCTTTCATTTTTATTTGCTTTTCAGCATTCTCTGGTGCCAATACTTCAAACTGCAGGGTCACACCAAGAATTTAAACTAATTAGTCTGTGGAGTTAGAACAGACAAAATCCCTACCGGACACGAAAACGCACGGTTGCATTTCTGGCTAACAGAATGTGTGTTACCCATAAGAACATGTAAGAAATTGAGTCCTTTTAAATAACAAATCAGTGTTATCTTTGCCTACTGGCAGCACCGCACCCTGCGGCTCAAACTCAAAAAAGTTGCCCAAGAGCTCTGAAGTCTGCTACAGGTTCCGACAAGGGGAAGGCTGCGGGGGCGTGGGGCTGGGGGGCGCTAGCTCCCTCTAAGGCTCCGATTTAAGAAATTTCGTTTCCTATTCTTTCTAGGAGCCCCTGTCTTCGGAGACCGTTTTGGAAATGCACCCTGGCATATACTCTCTTCTAAACGTCCGTTCTCTCTCTGTTAATGCTTTGTTAAGTAACCACCACCCATTCAAGGGATTTCACCTCCTGAACTGCCAGCGTGGTCGACTCAGTGGTGGCTCTCCTGAGGTTCTCAAGATTTTTGCATAGTGGTTGCTAATACAGAGTAACCCTTTACTGTTGCTTTAAGAACCTCAATATTACAGCTCTGATTTTTATACCTTTTTGTTTACCGGGTAAAATTCTAGGAAGGGACCACGTGGAAGTCAAGCAGCAAGGTCTTAACAAAGCACTTTGTTAAGAAGTTTGCTTTGCAAGGCTATAGAACATCAATCAAGATTTCCATATGAAAAAGTACAAAGAGTAGAATTCTATAGCAAGCACGCTAAGCAAATTTGCACTTTGATTTTTCTGCTGTTGTCATTCAAACCCCCAACCTAGGCCCCCTAACCCCGCCCCCCTCAAAGTTACAAAGCACCTAGACTACTACTGATTACCCAAAAAAGTAAAATTATCCTCTAAAATGGAGAACCAAATATCCAGTAACTTTATTCTAATATTCTAATCCTAATCAGAAAGATCTGAATCTTATTTACCTGTTGCATTTTTAAAAGAAAACTTTTTAACAGTCAAAAAGTAAATACCGTAAGTTCAATTTTAAGTTTAAAACTATAGACACTTTCAAGTTCATCATTCCCTTTACAATATCATATGAAAGCTACATTTAACAAATTTTAAAACTTTAGAAAAGTTTTTCTTGTAGAAAAAGAAAGGAATAGGTAAAGGTCTTTTAAAAAACTTACTCTTTCTCTTGAAAGAAGTGAAGTAGACACGCCAAGTGATTGAACTCCTCAGAGGATGAAGTCAAATGCAAAAGTAAGTCCAGGCCCTCAGACCTGTCTATTTAAAGTTTAAAAGTCTTCAGCTATTTGGTACTTTCCTCGCTCCTTCGCCCTAATGAACGAAAAGTGCTGATACCTCATAAAAGCTTTTTTCTTACTTGGAGCACAGAGCTTTTAAAAGTTTCAAGCCACTGACTCAACAAGGAGGAGGGCCTAGAAGAAAGGGGCGGGGAAGAGGAAAGGCGGGCAGGAGAGTGGAGAGGAAGCCGGCGAACGTGGACGGGTGAGGGAGAAGAGGCAAAGAGGGGTAGCCAGCCCGGATAAAGCTGTGCTCTAAATCTGCTGACGAGGGAAATGAAATAGCATTAGAGACGTGAGTTCCACTACTTACAACAACAATTATGGGTTTTAGTTAGTGCTTTTTTCACCAAAAGTCCAGGGATGATAAAAAGCAGTGTATTTTAGAATATTACTACCTTTTCTAAAATTTTACTTACTGTAATATTACAGTAAATTAATGTGGTGGAAAAGAGTATAGCCAAGGCATACTTGTTTCCTGTTGGCCAAGGTGTGTGAAGTTAAAGGTGAAATTAAAGGTGGGTGTGAGTGAGTTATTTGAGCTAATTCCTCTCCTCTTAGTTTAAGTGGGGACAGTGAACAAAGGAAATGGAGATGGGAGAGAGAAATTTCAAAAATGAACATTTTATGGTGGTATGCCCATCCCAAATCCACCTTCCATCCCCTTGACTGCTTTGAATTTTATTCTTTACTGCAGTTTAGCAAAAACAATGTAGTTTCATATAACAATAGTTACAACTGTATAATATATTATACATTTTGACTGTGAAAATCTTGATACTGACCTCTGCCAGATCTCCAGGGAACTGAAAATTTATATCTCAGCCCCATTCATGCCAACTCACTAAAAATGAAATCTCTTTTGTAGTGAAATGTCAAGATATTTTTATGAAATACTCATATGTTAAGTTGGCATTAGGTGGGTCCCGAAACTATCAACCTTCCTTGAGACCATCTCCGTCTCTAAAACCCACTGGATAGTTTTCTGCCTGATGAGAGCAGAGGTCTGCATATAATTTTTATGTGCTTTTCCACCACTTCCATGGTCCTCCCTCTTCAGCACTCTGCATTAGGGTTTATAATAGCCTGAGTCATGTGGCCTCAATCTTAGAGTGGGTAGATCCTTTGAGGACACTCCAGATGCCATACTAGAGGGCTGTGGTAGGACAATTCCCATAAACTGGCTTCAGTGATTCTCCTGAGGTTGGGCAGGGAAATCTCTTGGCCATTATTCTCTGGAAACAAAGCAAACTCATCCAGCCTTAATACTCTTTACTCTTCTCAGTAGTACAGATATCAGAAAAGAAGAGGATGGCAAATGTTTTCTGATAGATACCTCTCCCTAAATTTCATTTCATTGAAATGGTTAATAAAACACCTTTTGAAATGTTGTAGTGTTAAGACACAGTTTTGCTCTCTTATTTGCTGGCTATGCTATTTCTAAGGGTACATTTTTCTTTATGTTAAAGAAGGGGGAAAAATAGAAATTATAATCTGACTTTCAAGTCTTCAAGCTCAGCAATCCATAAATATTGTTTTGGTCTTGTATTTATATTGTCCTTTCCTTCAAATGAGTTTATTGTTTTGTCCTAACTAAAAATTACTTCCCGTGATTCAGAACACATTTACGAAAATATAATTTATTCTTTTTATTTTAAGAAAATCTGCTTTCCCTCCCCCTTAAAAAAAAAAGAAGTCTATGCTTCATTTAATTTATGTAAATATTTGGTTTATTTTTGTAAAAGGATTTATCAAGTACAATTATTACTGAAATCATCCATTTTATTTTTTAAAATTTCCTAAAATGCTAATTCAGAATTAGTTACATGAAAGAAAAGTTGCAATTGGCTATTCTATAACAGGGTTTTTTTTTTAATGAAAAATTGTGTTTATTTCCAATTCTGTTTTGTTAGGTGTATAAAATGAAATTGTTATCTAAGTATTCTGGAACCTTTTCTTTTTAGTCTATTGCTTATGTGACCAACTGGAAAGAGAAAGAAAGAACTTCTTTATACCAAAATAAGTTACTCATGGAAATTGCTTAAACCATTTTCTAAGCCAAAGAGATTAGTCATAGCATTAGCCAGCAATTAAATAATAAGTTCTCCTAACATGGACTATACTATATCTTTTATTTCTAAAGTGATTTCCACAAAATCTTTCATAAAAGATGAAGACATTCTATGTGATCTTCTCTTCCTTTGGAATAATGCCACCAAGATTTGATCCTATGAGTAAGAGTGCTCAAGAAGAGCTGGGCCGCTGAATGGCTTCCTTGTTGGAACATTGACAACAGTTACCTTTCATGGACCCCTCGAAGCTTCTCCAAATGTCTAGCAGCAACTCCTATTATACTTCATACTGTAGCAGTGCTGGTGATTTGTATTTTGACCAATAATATACATTTTTTTAAAGCATCCCATTTATCTGACCTTAGAAGCTTATCTCCATTGGAATCTTTTGCAAAAATTGTGGGATAGGTTTTTTTAAATGTTTCTCTCATATTCTCAAAAATGCCAATGCCATTTCATTAATATAAACACTGACTTTTCAGAACTGTATATTCTCTGACTGCCAGGCCCTGTCTATGCAGAAGAAATGGATGCGGCCTGATGTGCTAGGCAACACTGCTCTTTGAGAGATGAGGGACAGTCCCTTAGAGTTCTGTCCTCTGCAGAATTTCTTTAGGTGCCACCATGAGCCAGGCCTTGGACTCCGTTTTATCCACGTTGCTCTGTGTATTGAGAAACACACATTATTGGCACAGTGAAGAGTAGACTATTTTTCAGAATCGTGCGAAGTATTTCTTAATATGAAAACCAACTGCAGTTTTTGATTTTTACCTTTGTTTCAAAATAGCAATTTTTGAAATTTTAAGAGATGAATGGATTAATTTTTAAGGATTTTGAGTGCTTATCTCACACAAACTCTGATGGATTACTCCCACTTCAATGCGTAGCATGGATGTTAAAAAATAATTGATGGATAAAGATTGAAGATTAGTAAGGAGAATATTGTAATGGTAGAGGAGTGAGTTAGTTATAAGAACCTGAACTAGGGTACTAGGAGTAAGAAAGGACAAGAAGGTAGATTTACCAGAACTTGATGACAGATTGAATGGGGAGGACAAGAGAGGAGTGCGGAAACTGATTTTGGGGTTTTGATTGGGAAAATGTTACTAACACACACACAAAAAGGAAGTCCGGAGGAGGAACTGATTTGCTGAAAGATATTTAATGATTTCAACTTGGAAAATTTGGTATGAAGAACTGAAACATCTTGGTGAAGATATCTGGCTGGCAGTTTCAAACATGGGCTGTGGAGTTCAGTTTAAAATTGCTATAAGATTTGGGGTTTTACTCATAGAATTGCTATTTGAAACCACAGGTACAGGTAATATAACTGAGATAGTATGTAGGTAGTGTGCCAAAAAGACAGCACTCACACAGCCTCAGTGGATTTCCTTATTTAATACAGGCAAAGAAAAAGAATGAAGAAAGAGGCAAGGTAGAATCAGGTAAAGGAAAGTGGGTTTATTTGTAAGGAAAATATCACCCTGGTACTTGGGGGAGTCTTAATTTTGGAAAAAAGGGCAGTTACTCCTTTCAAACAAGAGTGAATGAAGACCATAAAGGAAAAAATATGCTTTAAAGTAGAGAGTATGTGCTTTAGAAAGCTAGGGTTTAAAAGTAACTTCTCAAATAAAGATGAGGTTATCAGCTGACTCTCAGATTAGAACAAGTTGATCAGAGTTGAAGTTTGCAATACCTCTGTGGGAATCCAAAGGCAGCTGTAGAAGAATAAAAGGATTATCAAAGACTGGGAGGGTCTAGGATGATTTTGTATTGGATTAAGATGGCATTGTCTTATGGATTTCCTTTCATTAACATCAGAATAATTCTAACCAGGTACCAAATTTCCATTTTATCTAATGTTTATTGGACTGTAAGGAAGGAGAAAAAGTTAATTTGCAACCCCAAAAGTATGCAAATTCAGAAATACTCTACCCAAACTGGTAAAACCAGCCAGGAAATGGGTTCTTAAAGTGACTGTTGATCAATCATATTTCCTTTGGAATAGTGTAGATTTCCCAACATATTGCCCACTTGTGCTAGAATCCTTTTTCAATAGATATATTTCTGGGGTCTGACAATTTACTTTGGAACTCTAGAGTATTCACTTAACTGAAACTTGCTTGCCATTTATTATCATTCTGTCATCCTTGAGAGGGGTTTGAGGATAAAAGGTTGTCTCAACCTGGGTAAAATCTGAACTTATTCTCTGGCCTACACCTATTTCCAAGTGAATTTTTCTGTGAGGCTACACACAAAGTATTTGTCAAGGGAAGAATTTTTTGTTTTGTTTTGTTTAATGGGAGACTCCCAGCCAGTAGATAAATATGTCTTTGGCTCCACCTTCTGTACAGAGTGAAAATCAGCATCAGAAGAAGTAACTGGTGAACCATTTATTTAATACTTTAACTTTAAATATTTTCACCTTTTTTATTAAGCATGGTTAATTTTTTGGATCATTTGTGAATGTTTACATTAATTCATTTAGCAAATATTTATGTCTCAGGAACTATGCTAGTGAGGGTTTGTTAGTTATACAGGAAAGTAGTTACTGATATAAAAACAAGGTCCAATCTGTTGGAAGTTTTAGGTGACTTTTTAAATTCTTGGAGATTCACGTTGTCACCTACAACAAAACGCTAGAGGCCAAGGTCAGCTCAATATAAAGTCAGAATATTATCACCCAGTGAAGTACACCTTAAGGACATGCAAAGCTCTTTCAGACCGAAACCATCAACCTACTCATTCCCTGTAGAGGCTAGGTTTTCCATCATTAAGTTCCACCTTTGGATTAAGACACTTGAGTTTTTAAGAAGGTGAAAATGGAGATGAAAGTATATTCTTGGAAAGGGTAAAAGAAAAATTAACAAAAATTAGTTTATCATTGTGACTTAACAAAGACAGTTTGAAAAGACTGAGGATATAAATTCTTATGGGAATGAGCAGAAATGAATCAAGGGGCCTGTGAACTCACCTAAATTTGATAGAACTGACCTTTAGTTCTTTTTGGCACCTATTAGTGCACATCACAAAAGACTGAGGTGTATTAAAGCTACTCCCTCATGACACCAGTACCGGCTCAAAATAAAACAAGCCTTAGACCAAGTTTGGCTTCACGTTTAGATACTTATTTAATAAACACCTATTAGTAAGCAGACTCTAAACATTTCATACAACTTGCTTTGTATTCTCTAGAAAGTCCCAACTCTCTGTTCTTTTTAGGTGCTGAGACTACCACCTTGCATGAAAAGTTCTTTTTTTTTTAATACATTTATTTATTTATTTATTTATTTATTTATTTTTGGCTGCATTGGGTCTTCGTTGCTGCGTGTGGGCTTTCTCTGGTTGCGGCGAGTGGGGGCTACTTGTTGCAGTGCGTGGGCTTCTCATTGTGGTGGCTTCTCTTGTTGCAGAGCACGGGCTCTAGGCACCCGGTCTTCAGTAGTTGTGGCACGTGGGCTCAGTAGTTGTGGTTCACAGGCTTAGTTGCTCCGTGGTATGTGGGATTTTCCCAGACCAGGGATCGAACCCGTGTCCCCTGCATTGGCAGGCGGATTCTTAACCACTGCACTACCAGGGAAGCCCGAAAAGTTCTTTTAAAGCAGAAGTGACAATATTCCAGAAACAGCACCTGATCGTAATAGAAAGACTCAGCCACCGGATATCCTCCCAACCAATGACTGGATACATGACCATTTGGGGGTCAAGTAAATAGTTTCTTAAATTCTGTTCACACAAAGATCTCTAGATTATAGCCAATCTACGTAAATTGAATACCACTCATTTCACCAAGGAGAGCCTGTTTCTACCGTTCATTATGCTAATTAACAAATCACTAATTTCATCAGTAAAAATCCATATCTGACATTCAGGATGCTAATTAGCAAATATCTGGTGTGTTTCAAAGACATGAATACGGAAGCACTTGTAGTCCTCTCTGAGGTGGCCTTTTTGATGTATGTTTGCCACCCATGCCAAGCCATGAATTCTTGATTAAGTACCCATACTCTACATGTAACTAACTCTGTATGCAACCAATCAACACACACGTTTATAGTACTGCATCTTTGCTGAAGTTTTTAGAAGTAAATTACAGACATCATAAAACAGGGAAACTGTGTATTGCTTATATAGTGCAACTTAGTACACTGGAAAATGGAATTAGCTCCTGGCTTCCTGGTGTTAAGAGATGGAAGCAAAAGCCATGAGTTGAAAGGAGATACCAGAAGAATTGGAGCATCTTAAGAACATATAGGGATATTTTAACAATTTTACATTTGAATGGCCCCATCTCAAGACGTTATATATCTACCCCTAAAAATAGCATGGCTATTTTAAATGCTTTTTGTTTGAAGTTAATATGTGTTCTTAATGCTTCACAATGCTTTCTAAATATTTGCTTCATAAGTAACTTGAATCCTACATCATGTGAAGTTCAGATTGATTCATATTCAGTGGGCTTTCCTTTATGTTTCATGCTGACCCTCTTCAGCCCACCCTTGCACCCCTGTCATTTTCCTGGCCTTGGGCCACTCATGTTGAAATACCGATAGGAGGTTGTTATCACCTAACTTCTGATCTTGCAAGCATCAGCAACAGTTGGTGTTCAGTATTCTCCTGGCAATCCTGTTTTATAAAATTTCCAGTCAAAACAGCAAACTTGATGTGTTTGGAAGATTCAGGTGACTTTTTAAATCTATTGGATGGGATTCATTCTAATAACTGATTTCCCCTCAATAATTTTAGTAGTTCTTTTATTTTCATTCCTGAATAAAGTATGAATGGATTTTAAATATTAAAGTTCAAAATATTAACATGTGGAAAGTGAAAGAAATCAAGCTTTGATTATTATAGATAATAGATAATAGAAGTTTTTCTTCGTTTTTGTTTTAAATTCCAAAGCATTAATAGAGGCAATGGATATAGCTCAGTGATATGATTGTCCTTTTATGGATTTCTATATAAAGAGTTTCAGTAACTTTCTTGGCGTTTTATGAAACAGTTTATCCATTGGGGGAAAAGACTACAGGTTTGTGAATCAGACTTTTTGATTACACTCATCCATAAAAAGATAGCATATTGTGTGTTTAGACTAAATTCTAAAATATAGCCAGCTTTAACAGAAATTTGTAATTAATTGACCACTAAACCAGATAGGACATAGAATCAATCTTCTTTTAGACCTTAATTAGGCAATGAAAACTGCAATTTTGGATTCAGATGCAAGAAACATTTATGGAAACCCTATTATTTCTTTAATATTTTTGTGGTTTTACGTACAGGCAATTCTAATAAGTCAGATTCATTTGGAGGGGCTTCCGATATCCTTAAAAATGACGACATGGGACTTCCCTGGTGGCGCAGTGGTTGGGAGTCGGCCTGCCAATGCAGGGGACACGGGTTCGAGCCCTGGTCTGGGAAGATCCCACATGCCACAGAGCAACTAAGCCCGTGAGGCACAGCTACTGAGCCTGCCCTCTAGAGCCCGAGAGCCACAACTACTGAAGCGTGCGCCTAGAGCCCGTGCTCCGCAACAAAAAGAAGTGCACCGCAGTGCACCGCAGTGCACCGCAGCGAAGAGTAGCTCCCGCTCTCCGCAACTGGAGAAAGCCCACGGGCAGCAACGAGGACCCAACGCAGCAATCAATCAATCAATCAATCAATCAATAAAAATAAATAAATGTATTAAAAAAAAAAGAAGACATGCCAAAGCCATATTATAAAATGCTTGATATACTTTGAAATTTAAATTAACTAATTAATAACTTTAATATAAGCCCCCATAAAGATGTATAGCTTTGCTATTCATATCATAAATTACAGGATCTACTAAAACAGTATACAGTTGCTTAATAGTTTATCATAAGGTAGGGTGAGCTGGTAATGTTTAAAGATGTTTGATGAACATGCTCTTCAAAATGTCAGTTTATCTCCTAGCTATATGTATAATCTTATTTGGAAGTGATGTAAAAACTTCACATTGGGGGCCCTTCCTGAATAGGAGGCCCAGGCCAAATGGTCTTTCTGATAATGGCCTTTTTGTCCAGCCCCTGCTCTGTCCCCAGCCTCTGAGTGAAAGGTTCTGCATTCCAGGCTGGAAGTTAGAACTCCTCTTTTGCCACTGACTTGCTAGTTAATTTTGCTTTGGTTAATTCCCTCTGCCTCTCTTTTGTTTCATACGAACTTTTTGATGTATAACATACTTAAAGAAGAGGGAACACATCCTGAATGTAAAGTTTGGAGGACTTTTGCAAATCAGATACACCTGTTTACCCAGCAGTCATATCAAGAAGTGGAAATTACATCAGTAGCATCCCTGTAGCTTTCCTTGAAGGCCCTTCCTCTCATTAATACTTCCTCCATAAGCATAATCACTATTAATTCTTTCCTATTTTTCCCTTTCTCTTTAATAAGTAAGTTGAATCTTAAAGAATGTACTATTTTGTGTGTCTGGCTTTTTTTTTTTGGATTATTAAAAACTTTATTATGATTATTAAAATAATGCTAGTGTGTTAACTTATTTGTGTGTCTGGCTTCTTTCATTTTCATTCATATTCTTGCAGGCCGTCATAGATCATTCATTATTATTGATGTGTAATATCCCCTTGTATGACTATATCACAATTTATTTAACTTTTCTACTGTTAATGGGCTTTTGGGTAATTTCCAATTTGAGGATTTTATAAATAAAAATCCTCTGAACATTCTAGTACAGGTCTTTTGAGTTGTCTGTCATCTTGTAGGAGTTCTTTATTTATTCTGTCTATGAGTCCTTTGTCAGGTAAGTGTATTGTGAATAGCTTTTCTTTCTCTGGGTTGCCTTTTTACTTGCTTAATGGTTTCTTTTGATTAAAAAAAGAATTGTAGATGTAATATAGTCTAAATTATCAAATTTTCTCTCTACAGTTAGTACTTTTTAGAATCTTTTAAAGAAATGTTTGCCTCCTCCAACTAAAATCAAGAAGATATTCTCTCGGAACTCCCCTGGTGGTCCAGTGACTTTGCACTCCCAGTGCAGGGGGCCTGGGTTCCATCCCTGGCCAGGGAACTAGATCCCACATGCCACAGCTAAAGATCCTGCACAAGGCAATGAAGATCCCCTGTGCCACAACTAAGACCTGGCACAGCCAAATAAATAAATAAATATTTTAAAAAAAAAGATATTCTCTCATGTTTCCTTCTAAAAGTTTTACTGTTTTATCTTTCACATTTAGATCTACAATACCTGTGAAATTGATTTTGTGTATGGTATAAATTAGGGGTCAGAATACATTTTTGTTGCTATAGAAATTAAGTCTACTCAGCATCATTTATTAAAAAGATCATCCTTTTCCCAGTATTATCTTGGTTATGAATCAGGTGACCATACATGTCTGGGTCTATTTCTGAACTCTGTATTTTGTTCCATTGGTCAGTTTGTTTATCTTTGCACCAATAACATGTTCCCTTAATTACTATACTTTTATGATAGGTCCTGATATATGATAGTATAAGTACTCTAGCTTTGTTCTTCTTCAAGATTGTCTTGGCTGTACTTGGCTCTGCATTTCCATATGATATTTTAAAATCATCTTCTCAGTTTTCACATACACACAAGGTGTTTAAAAGATAAACAAGAAAATTGAACTGTTGGGATTTTGATTGAGATGGCATTAAGATGGTTCTATAGATTTTTATTCTTTATTCTTTATTTTGCCTTTATTTTCAAGGATATTTTTACTGGTTATAGAATCTGGGGTTGACAGTTTTTTCTTTAAGTATTTTCATGCATAATGTTCCATTCTTTTCTGGCCTCATAATTTATGAGAAGTGAGCTGATTAATTGGATTATTATTCTCTTATATGTAAAATGTCATTTTTCTCTTGCTTCTCCACAATTTGCTCTTTATCTTTCATTTTCAATAGTGCAAGTACTGTAACTGAAAATTTCTGTCTTTCATCAAATTTGGGAAATTTTGGCCATTATATCTTCAATTAATTTTTTTTCTATTATAGTTTCATTCTCATATCCTTTTTGAACCATTATGCATATAGAACAATTTGCTATCATCTGACAGATCTCTGAGGCTCTCTATTTTTTTTCCTCTTCATATTGGCTAATTTCTTTTGATCTATCTTCAAATTCATTCTACTATCATCTCCATTCCTCTAAGTCCAACCATTGGTGATTTTTTTTTAACATATTATATTTTTTGGTTCTAAAATTTCCATTTGGTTTTTCTTTTACCATTTTTATTTCTCTGCTGAGATTTCCTACCTTTTTATTCAATTGTGAATATATTTTGTTTTACTTCATTGAGGTAAGTTAAAATAGCCACTTTAAAACCTTTAATTTCTACTACCGACATTTGTGTCATCTCAGAGTTGCTCTTAATTGGTTTTCTTTTCTATTGGCAATATGTTCCATTTATCTGGTTTCTCATATGTCAGGCAATTTTTCATTATACCCTAGGAATTATAAACGTTAAGTTGTTGAGATTCTGGATTCTATTATTTTCCCCTGATGTGTGTCATTTCTTTTGTTTTAGCAGGCAATTATCTTATTGGAATTTGTGTAGGATAAAATTATTTTAGATCTGGACTAGAACAGCTCTATGTTTATCTCCAGGGACATCTGGAAGTTTGGCACCTTATCCTGGCCAAGAAAAGATCAGTCAGCTAACTAATGATTTATAATATCCTGTTTTAAGTTCAAAACTTCCCTGGAGGCACCCAAGATCAGCTTGTTTATTGATGAATTACACCTGGCATGACCGTTTAAACTTTTGGGCTTGGCTTTTATACCCAGAAGAGCATAAAAGAGCCTGCTGGAAACTTTTGGGCAGCTCTCCTGAAACCAAGATTTATCAGAGAAATATTGGCAATTCAATCCCAAGGTGAAATACATATTCATTTTGTGAACATAACAGACCCTGGGGAGCCGTGCCTGGAGGTTTCAAGCACCCTCAGTGCTTTTTTTTTTAACTTTTTTCCTCTTGCCGTACCATATCCTCTGCCTTTAATAAAAGTCTTACATGAGTACCGTCATCCCTCGGTGTACATGGGGGATTGGTTCCAGGACACCCAGCAGATACCAAAATTCACTGATACTCAAGTACCTTATATAAAATGACATAGTATTTGCATATAACCTACCCATATCCTCTGGTATACTTTAAATCATCTGTACATTTACTTCTAATACCTGATACAATGCAAATGCTATGTAAATAGTTATAAATACAATGTAAATGCTATGCAACTAGTTGCCTGTACAAGAAAAATTCAAGTTTTGCTCTTTGGAACTTGCTGGAATTTCTTTTTTTCTGAATATTTTCAATCCATGACTGGTTGATTCCACAGATGTGGAGCCCACAGATAGAGAGGGCCAACTGTGTGCTCTGTGGAGTCTGATAAATCCTTTCGATTATCAATCTATGCAAAATTGAAAATGCAAACTTTGTTTCTTGGGTGTCAGCTTTAGTCTCCGTTCAGTTCGATTACTACTGGCCAAGATGCTTTCTATGTTTCATGCATGTGTGGTTAATGGGTCAGTCAAAGATATGGGTAGGAAGAATTTGATAACCCTCTTTGTGATTTTTTTTCTTCCAGAGTTTACCTAGTCTCACAGTTTTCTGGCTTCAGTATTCTGGTTTACCAGGCCATTTTCCATCATGTCCCCACTGCCTTCAGCACCATTCGCACTTGGTCTCAGGCTGAAAGTTTCAAAAAATGGGAACTCCACTTTTCTAGACCAGTATAATCCACTATAGTCGATCTTTTTCTGTTTACTTTCCAGTGCTACACATAGCTGCTATTTGTATTAGGTCCAGATTTTATGGTTGTTTTCTGTGGAGGATTCAGTCTGGTTTGATCTTATTCCATCATCATTAGAAGTGGAACTGCTCCCATAAGATTTTTTAAATATTGCCTTTTTCTATAAAAGGTGTCTTAAAACTAAAAAAAAAAAAAAAAAAGCTGCATTTTAATTTGCTTGGCACACAAAATCTATTACCAATCTTGAGCTAATGGAATGTTTAGAACCAGAGCATTTAAAGGAGAGGCTCCTCTGAAGAATAATCATGAATCCATTTTTTTTTAAGACCAGGATGGTCAGAAAAGTTATTTTTACCAAAAAAAATAAATAAAATTTTCCTCTCACCCCCAAGAAAGCTTCATCAGTTGACTGCTAGTTATAACTGACTGGTTTGGTAATGTGTTTGACTCTCTCACTACAGTCCTGGCATTATTGAACAATGACAAGTAGACGTCAATGAAATCTAGAAAGAAAGATTGCTATGTAACACAGGAACATAATCCCTTCTTCCTTTTTACCATGTCAATATGCTATCTCATTTAATCCTCATACTACTTAAATTAGGTAAGCATTGTATATCTATTTAACAGACGATCAAACAGATATTCTGGGAAGTTAAGTATCTTGCCGGAAGTCACAGTACTAAATGATAAAACCAAGTCTAGTGCTCACTTCGGCAGCACATATATTAAAATTGGAATGATACAGAGAAGATTAGTATGGCCCCTGCACAAGGATGACACACAAATTCATGAAGCGTTCCATTTTCTTTTTCCCAGATTTTACTTTATTTTATTATATTTTATTTTATTTTGATTACCAAAGCAAAGACATTGATAAAGCAAATACAATCTGTAATAATAAATACATCTGCAACAGATGCTAAATATCATTAAATTATTATATAATTTAGACAGTAAACATGGTCTATTTTTGCTTCTTTCCAATAGAATACATTTGATCACATTTTTTTTTATACAGCAGGTTCTTATTAGTCATCAATTTTATACACATCAGTGTGTACATGTCAATCCCAATCTCCCAATTCATCGCACCACCACCACCATCCCCCCGCAGCATTCTGCCCTTGGTGTCCATACGTTTGTTCTCTACATATGTGTCTCAATTTCTGCCCTGCAAACCGGATCATCTGTACCATTTTTCTAGGTTCAACATATATGCGTTAATATACGATATCTGTTTTTCTCTTTCTGACTTACTTCACTCTGTATGACAGTCTCTAGATCCAACCACATCTCAACAAATGACCCAATTTCATTCCTTTGTATGGCAGAGTAATATTCCATTGTATATATGTGCCACATCTTCTTTATCCATTTATCCATCGATGGGCATTTAGGTAGCTTCCATGACCTGGCTATTGTAAATAGTGCTACAATGAACATTGGGATGCATGTGTCTTTTTGAAGTGTGGTTTTCTCTGGGTATATGCCCAGTAGTGGGATTGCTGGGTCATATGGTAATTCTATTTTTAGTTTTTTAAGGACCCTCCATACTGTTCTCCATAGTGGCTGTATCAATTTACATTCCCACAAACAGTGCAACAGGGTTCCCTTTTCTCCACACCCTCTCCAGCATTTGTTGTTTGCAGATTATCTGATGATGCCCATTCTAACTGGTGTGAGGTGATACCTCACTGTAGTTTTGATTTGCATTTCTCTAATAATTAGTATGATGAGCAGCTTTTCATGTGCTTCTTGGCCATCTGTATGTCTTCTTTGGAGAAATGTCTATTTAGGTCTTCTGCCCATTTTTGGATTGGGTTGTTTGTTTTTTTAATATTGAGCTGCATGAGCTGTTTATATATTTTGGAGATTAATCCTTTGTCTGTTGATTCGTTTGCAAATATTTTCTCCCATTCTGAGGGTTGTCTTTTCATCTTGTTTATGGTTTCCTCTGCTGTGCAAAAGCTTTTAAGTTTCATTAGGTCCCAGTTGTTTATTTTTGTTTTTATTTCCATTACTCTAGGAGGTGGATCAAAAAAGATCTTGCGGGGCTTCCCTGGTGGCGCAGTGGTTGAGAGTTTGCCTGCCAATGCAGGGGACACGGGTTCGAGCCCTGGTCTGGGAGGATCCCACGTGCCGCGGAGCAGCTGGGCCCGTGATCCACGGCTGCTGAGCCTGTGCGTCTGGAGCCTGTGCTCCGCAACAAGGGGGGCGGCGGTGGTGAGAGGCCCGCGCACCGCGATGAAGAGTGGCCCCCACTTGCCACAGCTGGAGAGAGCCCTCGCACAGAAACAAAGACCCAACACAGCCATAAATAAATAAATAAACAAATACTTAAAAAAAAAAGTAAAAGTCTATAAAAATTAAAAAAAAAAAAGATCTTGCTGTGATTTATGTCAAAGAGTGTTGTTCCTATGTTTTCCTCTAAGAGTTTTATAGTGTCCGGTCTTACATTTAGGTTTCTAATCCATTTTGAGTTTATTTTTGTGTATGGTGTTAGGGAGTGTTCTAATTTCATTCTTTTACATGTAGCTGTCCAGTTTTCCCAGCACCACTTATTGAAGAGATTGTCTTTTCTCCATTGTATATCCTTGCCTCCGTTGTCATAGATTAGTTGACCATAGGTGCATGGGTTTATCTCTGGGCTTTCTATCCTGTTCCATTGATCTATGTTTCTGTTTTTGTGCCAGTACCATATTGTCTTGATTACTGTAGCTTTGTAGTATAGGTTGAAGTCAGGGAGCCTGATCCCTCCAGCTCCATTTTTTTCCCTCAAGACTGCTTTGGCTATTTGGGGTCTTTTGTGTCTCCGTACAAATTTTAAGATTTTTTGTTCTAGTTCTGTAAAAAATGCCATTGGTAATTTGATAGGGATTGCATTGAATCTGTAGATTGCTTTGGGTAGTATAGTCATTTTCACAATATTGATTCTTCCAATCCAAGAACATGGTATATCTCTCCATCTGTTGGTATCATCTTTAATTTCTTTCATCAGTGTCTTATAGTTTTCTGCATACAGGTCTTTTGTCTCCCTAGGTAGGTTTATTCCTAGGTATTTTATTCTTTTTGTTGCAATGGTAAATGGGATTGTTTCCTTAATTTCTCTTTCAGATTTTTCATCATTAGTGTAGAGGAATGCAAGAGATTTCTGTGCATTAATTTTGTATCCTGCAACTTTACCAAATTCATTGATTAGCTATAGTCGTTTTCTGGTGGCACCTTTAGGATTCTCTATGTATAGTATCATGTCATCTGCAAACAGTGAGAGTTTTACTTCTTCTTTTCCAATTTGTATTCCTTTTATTTCTTTTTCTTCTCTGATTGCCGTGGCTAGGACTTCCAAAACTATGTTGAACAATAGTGGTGAGAGTGGACATCCTTGTCTTGTTCCTGATCTTAGAGGAAATGCTTTCAGTTTTTCACCATTGAGAATGATGCTTGCTGTGGGTTTGTTGTATATGGCCTTTATTATGTTGAGGTAGGTTCCCTCTATGCCCACTTTCTGGAGAGTTTTTATCATAAATGGGTGTTGAATTTTGTCAAAAGCTTTTTCTGCATCGATTGAGATGATCATATGGTTTTTATTCTTCAGTTTGTTAATATGGTGTATCACATTGATTGATTTGCATATATTGAAGAACTCTTGCATCCCTGGGATAAATCCTGCTTGGTCATGGTGTGTGATCCTTTTAATGTGTTGTTGGATTCTGTTTGCAAGTATTTTGTTGAAGATTTTTGCATCTATATTCATCAGTGATATTGGTCTGTAATTTTCTTTATTTGTAGTATCTTTGTCTGGTTTTGGTATCAGGGTGATGGTGGGCTCATAGAATGAGTTTGGGAGTATTCCTTCCTCTGCAATTTTTGGAAGAGTTTGGGAAGAATGGCTGTTAGCTCTTCTCTAAATGTTTGATAGAATTCACCTGTGAAGCCATCTGGTCCTGGACTTTTATTTGTTGGAAGATTTTTAATCACAGTTTCAATTTCATTACTTGTGATTGGTCTGTTCATATTTTGTATTTCTTCCTGGTTCAGTCTTGGAAGGTTATACCTTTCTAAGAATTTGTCCATTTCTTCCAGGTTGTCCATTTTATTGGCATAGAGTTGCTTGTAGTATTCTCTTAGGATGCTTTGTATTTCGGAGGTGTCTGTTATAACTTCTCCTTTTTCATTTCTAATTTTATTGATTTGAGTCCTCTCCCTATTTTTCTTGATGAGTCTGGCTAATGGTTTATCAATTTTGCTTATCTTCTGAAAGAACCAGCATTTAGTTTTATTGATCTTTGCTATTGTTTTCTTTGTTTCTATTTCAGTTATTTCTGCTCTGATCTTTATGATTTCTTTCCTTCTGCTAACTTTGGGTTTTGTTTGTTCTTCTTTCTCTAGTTCCTTTAGGTGTAAGGTTAGATTGTTTATTTGAGATTTTTCTTGTTTCTTGAGGTAGGCTTGTATAGCTATAAACTTCCCTCTTAGAACTGCTTTTGCTGTATCCCGTAGGTTTTGGATTGTCGTGTTTTCATTGTCATTTTTCTCCAGGTATTTTTTGATTTCCTCTTTAATTTCTTCAGTGATCTCTTGGTTATTTAGTAACGTAGTGTTTACCTTCCATGTGTTTGTGTTTTTTACGTTTTTTCCTCTGTAATTCATTTCTAATCTCATAGCGTTGTGGTCAGAAAAGATGCTTGATATGATTTCAATTTTCTTAAATTTACTGAGGCTTGATTTACGACCCAAGATGTGATCTATCCTGGAGAATGTTCCATGCACACTTGAGAAGAAAGTGTAATCTGCTGTTTTTGGATGGAATGTCCTATAAATATCAATTAAATCTATCTGGTCTATTGTGTCATTTAATGCTTCTGTTTTCTTATTTATTTCCATTTTGGATGACCTTCCATTGGTGTAAGTGAGGTGTTAAAGTCCCCCACTATTATTGTGTTACTGTCGATTTCCTCTTTTACAGCTGTTAGCAGTTGCCTTATGTATTGAGGTTCTCCTATGTTGCGTGCGTATATATTTATAATTGTTATAGCTTCTTCTTGGATTGATGTCTTGATCATTATGTAGTGTCCTTCCTTGTCTCTTGTAACATTCTTTATTTTAACGTCTATTTTATCTGATATGAGTATTGCTACTCCAGCTTTCTTTTGATTTCAATTTGCATGGAATATCTTTTTCCATCCCCTCACTTTCAGTCTGTATGTGTCTCTAGGTCTGAAGTGGGTGTCTTGTAGACAGCATATATATGGGTCTTGTTTTTGTATCCATTCAGTGAGCCTGTGTCTTTTGGTTGGAGCCTTTAATACATTCACTTTTTAGGTAATTATCGATATGTATGTTCCTATGACCATTTTTTAATTGTTTTGGGTTTGTTTTTGTAGGTCCTTTCCTTCTCTTGTGTTTCCCACTTAGAGAAGTTTCTTTAGCATTTGTTGTAGAGCTGCTTTGGTGGGGCTGAATTCTCTTAGCTTTTGCTTGTCTGTAAAGCTTTTGATTTCTCCATCGAATCTGAATGAGGTCCTTGCCCGGCAGAGTAATCTTGGCTATAGGTTCTTCCTTTTCATCACTTTAAATGGGTTAAATCACAGCACTCCCTTCTGGCTTGTAGTTTCTGCTCAGAAATTAGCTGTTAACCTTATGGGAGTTCCCCTGTATGTTATTTGCTGTTTTTCCCTTGTTGTTTTCAATAATTTTTCTTTGTCTTTAATTTTTGTCAATTTGATTACTATGTGTCTCGGCGTGGTGCTCCTTGGGTTTATCCTGCCTGGGACTCTCTGTGGTTCCTGGACTCTGGTGGCTATTTCCTTTCCCATGTTAGGGAAGTTTTCAACTATAATCTCTTCAAATATTTTCTCTGGTCTTTTTTCTCTCTCTTCTCCTTCTGGGAGCCCTATAATAATGAAAGTTGTTGCGTTTAATGTTGTCCCAGAGGTCTCTTAGGCTGTCTTCTTTTCTTTTCATTCTTTTTTCTTTATTCTGTTCTGCAGCAGTGAATTCCACCATTCTGTCTTCCAGGTCACTTATCCGTTTTTCTGCCTCATTTATTCTGCTATTGATTCCTTCTAGTGTAGTTTTCATTTCAGTTATTGTATTGTTCATCTCTGTTTGTTTGTTCTTTAATTCTTCTAGCGCTTTGTTAAACATTTCTTGCATCTTCTCGATCTTTGCCTCCATTCTTTTTCCGAGGTCCTGGGTCATCTTCACTATCATTATTCTGAATTCTTTTTCTGGAAGGTTGCCTATCTCCACTTCATTTAGTTGCTTTTCTGGGGTTTTATCTTGTTGCTTCATCTGGTACATAGCCCTCTGCCTTTTCATCTTGTCTATCTTTCTGTGAATGTGGTTTTTGTTCCACAGGCTGCAGGATTGTAGTTCTTCTTGCTTCTGCTGTCTGCCCTCTGGTGGATGAGGCTATCTAAGAGGCTTGTGCAGGTTTCCTGATGGGAGGGACTGGTGGTGGGTAGAGCTGGGTATTGCTCTGGTGGGCAGAGCTCAGTAAAATTTTAATCCTTTTGTCTGCTGATGGGTGGGGCTGAGTTCCCTCCCTGTTGGTTGTCTGTGAGGCGACCCAGCACTGGAGCCTGCAGTCTCTTTGGTGGGGCTAATGGTGGACTCTGGGAGCGGTCACACCAAGGAGTACTTCTCAGAACTTCTACTGCCAATGTCCTTGTCCCTGTGGTGAGCCACAGCCATCCCCCACCTCTGCAGGAGACCCTCCAACACTAGCAGGTAGGTCTGGTTCAGTCTCCTATGGTGTCACTGCTCCTTCCCCCAGATCCCGATGCACACAGTACCCTGTGTGTGCCCTTCAAACTTGGAGTTTCTTTTTCCCCCAGTGCTGTCAAAGTCCTGCAATCAATCCCACTAGCCTTCAAAGTCTGATTATCTGGGAATTCCTCCTCCCATTGCCAGACCCCTAGGTTGGGGAGCCTGTCGTGGGGCTCAGAACCTTCACTCCAGTGGTGGACCTCTGTCGTATAAGTGTTCCCCACCTTATGAGTCACCCACCCAGCAGTTATGGGATTTGATTTTACTGTGATTGAGCCCCCCTTAACATCTCATTGCAGCTTCTCCTTTATCTTTGGATGTGGGGTATCTTTTTTGGTGAGTTCCAGTGTCTCCCTGTCGATGATTCTTCAGCAGTTAGTTGTGAATCTGGTGCTCTTGCAAGAGGGAATGTGTGCATGTCCTTCTACTCTGCAGTCTTGACCCAATCTCTCTCTTTCTCAAGTTTGAATTGGAGAAATTTCACTAGGGGAAAAAATAGATATCACATATCTAAAAGTTAAGCAATAGATTTTTTAAAATGTAACACATATGGAAAAGAAAAGCTAGAAAACTTTGTATAAAACTAATAGAGGTTGCATAAAACCCCATCAATAATCATCATATATAAATGGGAAAAGTAGATTAACAAACAAATCAAAATGGTTAACACATTTTAAAAATTACCACCACTAGTTTAAGAAATATAGATTAAAATAAAATAGCATTTCCCCTATAAAATTAGTAGACATTTAAAAATAGCAATATGAAACACTGATAAGATATGATGATACCCTCATTAAATGGTACTGTGTATATAAATTACAATTTCTTGAAAGTAGCAATAAAACATCAATCTTAAACATGCTACACTCTTTTAACTAGTCTGGTCTCTAAGGATTGCAAGTTGTAGAAACTCTCACCTTACACCTGCTTATGTCAAAAAAGAAATTATTATATCCTAGTTTTAGGATGGAATCTGTTACTGAAATTCTGTTATTAGGAATCTGTCTTTTTAAATCTCTAGCTTCTGCCTTTCTTCTGTGTTAGCTTCATACCAAGGCAGGCTCTCTCCGGTGGCACTAGAAAATTGGGCTTGTATCAGATCACATTAGCAATCCCTAATGAAAGGGAATGACTCTTCCACAGTAGTTCTTAGAAAAACCAGGGCTGAATCTCGGTGCCTGTGTTGGGTCTCCCATTCAGTCCTGAATGAGTAAGTGCAGCCAGGAGGGATGGAGATGACTTTACTCAAACATCTTGGGATACAAAGTGAGGTGCTGCCACCAAAAGAAGGGGAAAAAAGGCCAGTCAGGAAAAATCAATAGATACTTACTACATAATTTCACCCTTTAATAACACTCCTATGAATCAATGTTAAGAAATAATAGATGCAGATTTACATCAGTGTTTATTACAGCTTTAGTTTTAATGCTAAAAAACAGAAAACAAGAAAATGTAAACAATCTTATTGTCCAACAACAGGGAAATTGTAAATTAAGGAATATAAACTATTTTAGAGAGTCATTAAAATAATATTTTCAAATGGTTTTTAGTGCTTATGAGGAAAGAACATTTTAAAATAGAAAGCCATAATAGCAGAATATGAGATAATTTATAGAGTATGATCTCACCTCTATAAAAAATGTGCAGAAAAAATGAGGAAAAACCTATTAAAATAATAATTAGTTCTAAGAACTGTTGGCATTCACTTATTCATAAAAATATTTTTGGAATGCTTATTTTATGGCGGAATTTTTATTCAGAATATTGTTGTCTCTATAATTTCCATATTTTTACCTATGTTACAATAAGCAACTGAGAGGTGCATTACATTTAGACTGAAATTCTAATAACGTTACTTAAATCCTTACTATGTTCCAAACATCATTCTAAGGTGCTTTCAGGTACACTGTCTCATTCAATGTGTCCCTTATGAAATCAGTTGTCAGCTCTATTTGCTTCACGAGAGTATTTTTCTTCTATAGGAGCCATAAATAAAATCTGTTGACTGATAGAGTGATTCATTTGTTCATTCATCCAATCACCACCTATGAATTGTTGAAGGGATTAAAAAATAACCCCTAAAGAAATTTCCTAAAATTGGAAAGGTAAGAAAGCTTTTAAATTATCATAGGTCAGTGAACAGGTTTTTGCTATGATTAGAATATGTTAATTATTCTTTGCTTTAAGTAAGTGAAGAGTTACACGAATGTCAGCAATTATGTCAAAGCCATTGTGTGTGAAGAGATTATATTCATGTATAGTAGCATTCAATTGCAATCATAAAAATCATTTATTATGTAAATGGTCTTTCTGCAAGATTTTGGAATTATTGTAATTCCTATTATTGTTTAAATGTATAGTTAATGTGTATGTATGTATATATATATATATATATATATATATACATACATACACATTAAATATATTCAGAGTTTATTTTCTACACATTTATTTATGAATAATTTTCATTCCATCTGCTGGCTCAAGCGGGATAAAAGGTTACAAAGTTTTCTGACCAAAGGATCTTCTGGTGGGAGTTTGTGGCTGCCACACCCTGAAATTTCAGATCATGAGAGGGCATTATTTGGGGAGGCAGTGCATCCAAACCTCCAACGAGACTGCTGCAGCCAACTCTCACAAGAAAGAGATGTAGGCAGAGGTTTCCAGGTTGAAACCTCTGATGGGGTTGTCAATAGTAACTGTGAGAGAACGTTTTTATAGAGTGTCACAAAGCAGGCAGCTTTGTGCTGCAATGACCTGGGGTAGTTTTTAGGCAGGACAGAGGAGAGGCACTGCATGCTTATTATTTTCCCCACCTAACGCAAAGCAAGAAGGTGACAAATGCTGCCCGTCTAAACGCAGAGCTTAGCGTGTCCAGATAACTTAATTCTTAGTGATTCACACACAACAGTTCACTTACTCCTCACTAAACCCTATAGGATAGGTACTATTAAACAGATAAAGGAGCTTTTTTTCTTTTTTTTAACAAATGAAGGAAATGAGGCTTTGAAAATTACTTGACCAAGATCACACAGTTAGTAAATGCCTGAGCTCAAATTCATGCTCTGAATCCCAGGGTTGGTTTCTAAAATGCTGAAAGGAAACAGACGAGTTATACTTGATAGTGGTAGGTTTCCATTTTTTTTTTTTAATTAATTTATTTATTTATGGCTGTGTTGGGTCTTCGTTTCTGTGAGAGGGCTTTCTCTAGTTGCGGCGAGCGGGGACCATTCTTCATCGCAGTGCGCGGGCCTCTCACTATCGCGGCCTCTCTTGTTGCGGAACACAGGCTCCAGACGCGCAGGCTCAGTAATTGTGGCTCACGGGCCTAGTTGCTCCGCGGCATGTGGGATCTTCCCAGACCAGGGCTCAAACCCGTGTCCCCTGCATTGACAGGCAGATTCTCAACCACTGCGCCACCAGGGAAGCCCCCATTTTTATCTTCATAAAATATGCATAATTTTTACACTGAAACTGAATAAATGAAATTTCTTTCAAGCTTACCTGATGTGTTTTTTTTCTTTTAAGAAAAAAGAACACATCTTTTAAAATATCTTTGTTCTTGGAAGTTTCGGGCATGGGGGATAGTCTGTTAAATATTATAATCCAATTCCCAATACCACCCTGCTTGTATTGGTGCCAGCGCGTGGGGAATTCAGTCCTTCCAGCTGCATTTGCAGTGCTTACCACTAGAGGGAGGGATCAGACCATGGAGAGGAGCAGCAAGTCCACTAAGGAACTCCTTGGTCAATTCATTCATTGGCAGCTGCAAGTAGCCTGAGCAGAAACTGGGGAGCCCTTTGTTAGTAAAGACAGATGTCTTCTTGTTACCTGGAAGAGATGATTTTGCAACCCCAGTAAAGAGAAGAGCCAAGTTGTGTAGGCTTGAAGTGAGAGACGCTAATATACTTAGTATACTAGATTTAATCTTTAGCATTATTGACATTTTAGACCAGTTAATTCTTTGTTCCTGGGGGTTGTCCTGTGCACCATAAGAGGCTTAGCAGCATCCCTGGCCTCTACCTACTAGGCACCAGTGGCACTCTCTTTCCAACTGTGAAAATCAAAAATATCTGCAGACATTGCCACATGTCTCTCCAGGGGCAAAATTGCCCCTGATTGAGAACCACTGTCTCAGAGATCCAAAATCTCTTGAAGACTTGAAGCCCCAGGATATATAAAATATTTCCTTTCCCTGGTGACTGGGGAATTCCTCAATTCAATGCTATGCATGGAAAAATGAGGTTAGTCCCAGTGCATAAATGAAGCATGGATACAGAACAACACATATTGTAACACTAGTGAAAGTGGCTAAGGAAGCAAGAAACAGGTTGAAATTTTGCAATTAGGGAGAAAAAAGTAAGAACTGAACCCAAAGGGATGATAGGAATGATGTTAGGCAAGAAGGAGTTATCAGGCTCAAGAAGCAAAGCCTGGACTTCTCTGGTGGCACAGTGGTTAAGAATCTGCCTGCCAATGCAGGTAATGTGGGTTCAAGCCCTGGTCCAGGAAGGTCCCACATGCCGCGGAGCAACTAAGCCCATGTGCCACAACTACAGAGCCTGTGCTCTAGAACCCGCAAGACACAACTACTGAAGCCCGCATGCCTAGACCCCATGCTCTGCAACAAAAGAAGCCACCACAATGAGAAGCCTGCGCACTACAACAAAGAGTAGCCCCCATTCACCACAACTAGAGAAAGCCTGTGTGCAGCAACAAACATCCAGTGCAGCCAAAAATAAATAAATAAATTTAAAAACAAATGTATAAAAAAAAAAAAGAAGCAGATTGGTTCAAGATGGCGGAGTAGAAGGACATGCCCTCACTCCCTCTTGTGAGAGCACCGGAATCACAACTAACTGATGAACAATTATCAACCGGAAAACACTGGAACTCACCAAAAAGGATACCCCACATTCAAAGACAAAGGAGAAGCCGTAATGAGATGGTAGGAGGGGCACAATCACAATAAAATCAAATCCCATAAGTGCTGGGTGGGTGACTCACAAAGTGGAGAACACTTATACCACAGAAATCCACCCACTGGAGTGAAGGTTCTGAGCCCCACATCAGCCTTCCCAACCTGGGGGTCCGGCAGCAGGAGGAAGAATTCCTAGAGAATCAGACTTTGGAGGCTGGCGGGATTTGATTGCAGGACTTCAACAGGGCTGGGCGAAACAGAGACACCATTCTTGGAGGGCACACACAAAGTAGTGTGCACATCGGGACACAGGGGAAAGAGCAGTGACACCATAGGAGACTGAACCAGACCTACCGGCAAGTGTTGGAGGGTCTCCTGAAGAGGCAGGGAGTGGCTGTGGCTCACTGTGGGGACAAGGACACTGGTAGCAGAAGTTCTGGAAAGTACTCCTTGGTGTGACCGCTCCCAGCATCTGCCATTAGCCCCACCAAAGAGCCTGCAGACTCCAGGGCAGGGTCTCCTCAGTCTAAACAACCAAGAGGGAGGGAAACCAGCCCCACCTGTCAACAGACAAGTGGATTAAAATTTTACTGAGCTCTGCCCACCAGAGCAACACCCAGCTCTATCCACCCCCAGTCCCTCCATCAGGAAGCTTGCACAAGTGTCTTAGATAGCCTCATCCACAGAGGGCAGACAGCAGAAGGAAGAAGAACTACAATTCTGCAGCCTGTGGAACGAAAACCACATTCGCAGAAAAACCCCAGACAAAACGAAAAGGCAGAGGACTTTGTACCAGATGAAGGAACAAGATAAAACCCCAGAAAAGCAACTAAATGAAGTGGAGATAGGCAACCTTCCAGAAAAAGAATTCAGAATAATGATAGTGAAGATGTTCCAGGACCTCAGAAAAAGAAAGGAGGCAAAGACCGAGAAGATGCAAGAAATGTTTAACAAAGCGCTAGAAGAATTAAAGAACAAACAAACAGAGATGAACAATACAATAACTGAAATGAAAACTACACTAGAAGGAATCAATAGTAGAATAAATGAGGCAGAAAAACGGATAAGTGACCTGGAAGACAGAATGGTGGAATTCACTGCTGTAGAACAGAATAAAGAAAAGGGAATGAAAAGAAAAGAAGACAGCCTAAGAGACCTCTGGGACAACATTAAACACAACAACATTTGCATTATAGGAGTCCCAGAAGGAGAAGAGAGAGAGAAAGCACCCGAGAAAATATTTGAAGAGATTATAGTCGAAAACTTCCCTAACATGGGAAAGGAAATAGCCATACAAGTCCAGGAAGCACAGCGGGTCCCATACAGGATAAACCCAAGCAGAAACACACCTATACACATAGTAATCAAATTGACAAAAATTAAAGACAAAGAAAAATAAATGAAAGCAACAAGGGAAAAACGACAAATAACATACAAGGGAACTCCCATAAGGTTAACAGCTAATTTCTGAGCAGAAACGCTACAAGCCAGAAGGGAGTGGCGCAATATATTTAAAGTGATGAAAGGGAAGAAACTATAACCAAGATTACTCTACCCGGAAAGGATCTCGTTGAGATTCAACGGGGAAATCAGAAGGTTTACAGACAAGCAAAGGCTAAGCGAATTCAGCACCACCAAACCAGCTCTACAACAAATGCTAAAGGAACTTCTCTAAGTGGGAAACACAAGAGAAGAAAAAGACCTACAAAAACAAACCCATAACAACTAAAAAATGGTCATAGGAACATACATATCAATAATTACCTTAAACATGAATGGATTAAATGGCCCAACCAAAAGACACAGGCTCGCTGAATGGATACAAAAACAAGACCCATATATATGCTGTCTACAAGACACCCACTTCAGACCTAGGGACATATGCAGATGGAAATTGAGGGGATGGAAAAAGATATTCCATGCAAATGGAAATCAAAAGAAAACTGAAGTAGCAATACTCATATCAGATAAAATAGACTTTAAAATAAAGAATGTTACAAGAGACAAGGAAGGACACTACATAATGATCAAGGGATCAATCCAAGAAGAAGATATAACAATTGTAAATATATATACACCCAAAATAGGAGCACCTCAATACATAAGGCAAATGCTAACAGCTATAAAAGAGATAATTGACAGTAACACAATAATAGTGGGGGACTTTAACACCTCACTTACACCAATGGACAGATCATCCAAAATGAAAATAAATAAGGAAACAGAAGCTTTAAATGACACAATAGACCAGATAGATTTAATTGATATTTATAGGACTTTCCCTCCAAAACTGGCAGATTACACTTTCTTCTGAAGTGCACACTGAACATTCTCCAGGGGAGATCACATCCTGGGTCACAAATCAAGCCTTGATAAATTTAAGAAAATTGAAATCTTATTAAGCATCCTTTCCAACCACAACGCTATGAGATCAGAAATCAATTACCAGGGAAAAAATGTAAAAAACACAAACACATTGAGGCTAAACAACACGTTACTAAATAACCAAGAGATCACTGAAGAAGTCAAAGAGGAAATCAAAAAATACCTAAAGACAAATGACAACAAAACCACGACAATCCAAAACCTATGGGATGCAGCAAAAGCAGTTCTAAGAGGGAAGTTTATAGCAATACAATCCTACCTCAAGAAACAAGAAAAATCTCAAATAAACAATCTAACCTTACACCTAAAGGAACTAGAGAAAGAAGAACAAACAAAACCCAAAGTTAGTAGAAGGAAAGAAAACATAAAGACCAGAGCAGAAATAAATGAAATAGAAAGAAAGAAAACAATAGCAAAGATCAATAAAACTAAAAGCTTGTTCTTTGAGAAGATAAACAAAATTGATACACCTTGAGCCAGATTCATCAAGAAAAAGATGGAGAGGACTCATGTTAATAAAATTAGAAATGAAAATGCAGAAGTTACAACAGACACCACAGACATACAAAGTATCATCAGAGACTACTACAAGCAACTCTATGCCAATAAAATGGACAACCTGGAAGAAATAGACAAATTCTTAGAAAGGTAAAACCTTCCAAGACTGAGCCAGGAAGAAATAGAAAATATGAACAGACCAATCACAAGTAATGAAATTGAAACTGTAATTAAATATCTCCCAACAAACAAAAGTCCAGGACCAGAGGGCTTCACAGGCGAATTCTATCAAACATTTAGAGAAGAGCTAACACCCATCCTTCTCAAACTCTTCCAAAATATAACAGAGGGAGGAACACTCCCAAACTCATTCTATGAGGCCACCATCACCCTGATACCAAATAAAGAAAATTACAGACCAATATCACTGATGAATATAGATGCAAATTTCCTCAGCAAAATACTAGCAAACAGAATCCAGCAACACACTAAAAGCATCACACACCATGACCAAGTGGGATTTACCCCACGGATGCAAGAATTCTTCAGTATATGCAAATCAATCAATGTGATACACCATATTAACAAACTGAAGAATAAAAACCATATGATCATCTCAATAGATGCAGAAAAAGCTTTTGACAATATTCAACACCAATGTTTGATTAAAACTCTCCACAAAGTGGGAATAAAGGGAACCTACCTCAACATAATAAAGGCCATATACAACAAACCCAGAGCAAACATCATTCTCAATGTTGAAAAACTGAAAGCATTTCCTCTAAGATCAGGAACAAGACAAGGATGTTCACCACTATTATTCAACATAGTTTTGGAAGTCCTAGCCATGGCAGTCAAAGAAGAAAAAGAAATAAAAGGAACACAAATTGGAAAAGAAGAAGTAAAACTGTCAGTGTCTGCTGAAGACCTGATACTATACATAGAGAATACTAAAGATGCCACCAGAAAACTACTAGAGCTAAGCAATGAATTTGGTAAAGTTGCAGGATACAAAATTAATGAACAGAAATCTCTTGCATTCCTATACACTAACAATGAAAGATCAGAAAGAGAAATTAAGGAAACAATCCTATTTACCATTGCAACAAAAAAGAATAAAGTACCTCAGAATAAACCCACCTAAGGAGGTAAAAGACCTGTACTCAGAAAACTATAAGACACTGATGAAAGAAATCAAAGATGACACAACAGATGGAGAGATATACCATGTTCTTGGATTGGAAGACTCAATATTGTGAAAATGACTGTACTATCCAAAGTAATCTACAGATTCAATGCAATCCCTATCAAATTACCAATGGCATTTTTTACAGAACTAGAAGAAAAGATCTTAAAATTTGTATGGAGACACAAAAGACCCTGAATAGCCAAAGCAGTCTTGAGGGAAAAAAACAGAGCTGGAGGAAACAGGCTCGCTGACTTCAGAGTATACTACAAAGCTACAGTAATCAAGACAATATGGTACTGGCACAAAAACAGAAATATAGATCAATGGAACAGGATAGAAAGCCCTGAGATAAACCCACGCACCTATGGTCAACTAATCTATGACAAAGGAGGCAAGGATATACAGTGGAGAAAAGACAGTCTCTTCAATAAGTGGTGCTGGGAAAACTGGACAACTACATGTAAAAGAATGAAATTAGAACACTTCCTAACACCATACACAAAAATAAACTCAAAATGTGTTAAAGACCTAAATGTAAGGCCGGACACTATAAAACTCTTAGAGGAAAACATAGGAAGAACGCTCTTAGACATAAATCGCAGCAAGATCTTTTTTGATCCACCTCCTAGAGTAATGGAAATAAAAACAAAAATAAACAAATGGGACCTAATGAAACTTAAAAGCTTTTGCACAGCAAAGGAAACTACAAACAAGACGAAAAGACAACCATCAGAATGGGAGAAAATATTTGCAAACAAATCAACGGACAAAGGATTAATCTCCAAAATACATAAACAGCTCATGCAGCTCAATATTAAAAAATCAAACTACCCAATTTTAAAAATGGGCAGAACTTTGTAAAACTAGCAACAATAAAAATATTTCATGTACAAGTAAAAAAAAAAAAAGGGCAGAAGATCTAAATAGACATTTCTCCAAAGAAGACCTACAGATGGCTAACAAACACATGAAAAAAATGCTCAATATCACTAATTATTAGATAAATGCAAATCAAAACTACAATGAGGTATCACCTCACACTGGTTAGAATGGGCATCATCAGAAAATCTACAAACAGCAAATGCCGGAGAGGGTGTGGAGAAAAGGGAACCCTGTTGCACTGTTGGTGGGAATGTAAATTGATACAGCCACTATGGAGAATAGCATGGAGGTTCCTTAAAAAACTAAAAATAGAATTACCATGTGACCCAGCAATCCTACTACTGGGCATATACCCAGAGAAAACCATAATTCAAAAAGACACATGCACCCCAATGTTCATTGCAGCACTATTTACAATAGCTAGGTCATGGAAGCAACCTAAATGCCCATCGACAGATGAATGGATAAAGATGTGGTACATATATACAATGGAATATTACTCAGCCATAAAAAAGGAATGAAACTGGGCCATTTGTAGGGATGTGGATGGACCTAGACACTGTCATACAGAGTGAAGTAAGTCAGAAAGAGAAAACCAAATATCGTATATTAACTTATATATGTGGAATCTAGAAAAATGGTACAGATGAACCAGTTTGCAAGGCAAAAATAGAGACACAGATGTAGAGAACAAATGTATGGACACCAATAGGGGAACGTGGTGGGGGGGTGGTGGTGGGATGAATTGGGAGATTGGGATTGATATATATACACATATGTATAAAATAGATAACTAATAAGAACCTTCTGTATAAAAAATAAATTAATTAAAGTAAATTAAAAAACGAAGAAGAAGAAGCAAAGCTTTCCACAAAGGGAGAACTCTTAAGAGACATGTGCATGCATGGGAAAGGACTAAGTTCTCTGAGCCAATTCAAATTCTTGTCTCGCAAGCTTCCTCTTCCAGTATTTTCTGTCTCACTTGCCAGTACTGTTCTCCATTATGCTAGAATTCTTGGAGTCATTCTTTGCAGTCACTGTCTTCAGGAGGGAAGTGATTTAAATATGTTTCCATAGCTATTAGAGACATTTTTGACCCATAGGACCTAGTTTACATTGAGGGTTGTAGTGAACTCTGCACATTCCAGCAGGCTGGCTACAGCTTCCTTACTTGCAAGCATACTGGCCACATATAATGCAAAAGAAGTTTAATCAAGAGGAAAAAACACGTATTATGCAAGAGGACAAAACCAAACCGATAATATATAACTTCCAGAGCAAATGTATTCAAAGCCCCACATGTTCTTTTATGTCATATAGGGACTCATACTGCCAAGAGCTCTGTTTATATCAAAGGTAATATTCATGGATCCTGGGTCTTGACACCAACAGGTCAGTGGTTGGTGCTCCTGGTAGGCTCAGGTCCAGCCTTGGGTGGACAGCTCAGTCTAAGCTGTCCATTCAGTTCTCCTGAAGCCCTTTGAAGAAAGGATAGTGTAAGGATCCATCCCATCCAGTGATAAACACTTTTGTTAAAAAGATACGGATTCTTGGGAATTCCCTGGCGGTCCAGTTGTTAGGACTCTGTGCTTTCACTGCCAAACCGTGCCAGGGCACGGGTTCAATCCCTGGTCAGGGAACTAAGATCCCACAAGCCTTGCGGCCAAAAAAAAAACCCCCCAAAACAAAACAAAAAACAGTAACAACAACAAAAAACAATTTCTTATACCAAATCACTAAAAACCATTAGTCTGGCACATTCAAGGGCATCTGACTTGAACATAGTTGCATTGTTTACTGGAGCAGGTCAGAGTAAGCAGGACTCAATGTTTCTTAATTGATTATATGAAGAAATGAATGAGTACATGCATGGCTACACTCAGAACTTAGAATATTCTAGTATTAACACTTCTACTTTTTTGAGTACTTGTTCTGCTCTGGGAAGTAAAGCAATTTTAATCAGAGGATGGTGTTGGTGCTTGCCTAGATTCCTTTTGTTAGCTGAAGCACCCATCCTACAAGGGCTCCGGGTGTTAACTACTAACAAATCAAAGCTTCCCCTTTCTCTTATAGAGAAATTCTCTTACAGAGAATTGCCCTAGGTCAAGAGGCAGCCAGGAGCCACCTGACCTGCCTTGGAGGCTATACCTTCCCAAACTTGGCCAGTGACTGACTGACATAGGAGTCCAAAAGTCAGCCCCTTCACCTCACGGTGAAACCTGTGGTGTAATTCCTATTCCAGAGCTTCTCCATGGGATCAAAGCTATTGTTTAGCTGAGAATACATCCCTGCTCAGCTTTATTTTTCCCTGCCTATTCCTCTTCCCTCACCGCCCCCCATCCCTTTCCCCCCCCCCCCCCCACTCCTGAGAACACTCCTCCAACAAGGCATTTGAACAGGTATCTCCATCTCTGGCTCTTCTAGGGAACGTGATCTCATCGATTGCACACTCAGAGCTACCAAGACCACATGTCAACAGGAAATGGAGCAGGACCCTATGGTCCTTACCCTCCCCACCCCATGTCCTCAGCCTGCCTTTTTTCTGTGGAAAAACTTTAGCCAAAGAATAAGTTTAATCAGAGAAGTGAGAAAATGCAGGAACAAAGGAAAACGGTCAAAGGAGACCAAATAATAATAGTTTAGTCATTAAGCATAGTCAAGAACATTTAGTTCCTCCTTAAGGGCTATAGATAATATTCTGAGCCATATCCTGTGAGCTGTCTTATAGATACTGAAACTCCCACCAGGTGGAAGAAGTTAACTACATGATGACCAGGCTGTAGCCATGACATAAGATGCCACAATTCCGAGAACTGGCCTCAAAGAAATGGAAACAAACTGACCCTGGAACTGAAGATTAACTGTACCTAATGCAGTCAAGATGACGCTGTTCAGACCACTGATGATGACTGTCAGAGCTGACTATACTGTTTCTACATGTAGCCCCCTCCCTCTGTGTATAAAAGCTCTTGTCCCCTTATTGTCAAGGTCGGGGGGAGTCGGCCTTTGGACAGGTGTCCACCCTTCCCCCCTCCACTCCCCAGTTGCCAGCATCCAAAATAAAGCAAACTTTCCTTTCCACCAACCTGGCCTCTTTATTGGCTTTTGGGCGGCGAGCAGTCGGACCCCACTTTTGGTTACAAACACTGGTGTCTTTCCCAAGCTTTTCAGAAAAAAAAAGGAATGGCACAGCATCCCAATCGCAGATAATTCTTTTTTTTTTTGGCCGCACAGATGCAGGATCCTAGCTCCTGAACCCACGCCCCTGCAGTGGAAATGCGAAGTCTTAACCACTGGACCATCAGCGAAGTCCCACAGATAACTCTTCTCCAGTTGTTCTGAAGTCACCGCCCTCATCTTACTTTAAGCTTTTATTTAAAGTCAGTATTATCAGTAAATCCTTGGGTGAAAGCAATGTAATGGTAAGACCTCAGGACTGGTATTTGTAGAATGGTAGACTATACAGCAGGAAAGGACCTTAGAAGTCATCTAGCTTAACTTTTTATTTTACAAATGTGTTGATTGTGGTCCAAAGACATGATTTTCTCAGAGTGATACAGTTAGTGAGTGGCAAAGCTGGGATAGAACCAGGTTTCCATTCTACCATTTTAGTGTTTTCTCCAAACCTCTCTGTTTCTTGTTAGGAACTGTGCTTACATGAGGGAATCTTAAAAATTGGGTGCTATGTAGGCAAGCTGGAAGAAATACCTTTTAAGCACTCAACATCATAAAATATTATTAAAATAAATTTAAGAACAATGTGACTGTAGGATGCTTGCTACATAGATCTTTATTTTTTAATCTTCTATAAAAATTAACTGAATTTTCTTGCTAGGGATAAATGCATTAATAAGATAAGATCCCATTTTCAGGAAGTTTTGGGGCTACTCTAGTGCTATAAGCAAGCTGTGGAGCCAGAGAGAGGTGGTAATTAATCTTACCTGGCAGAACCAGAGTAAGGTCCCCAGAGGGGGTAACATTTGAGATGGTCCTTGAAGAGTGAGTAGAATTTTGATAGGTAGAGAAGAGAGAAGGACATTATAGTTAAAAACAATAGAATGAGCAATTGCACAGATATTGGAAAGTCTGGGGCATGGAAAGCCTTCCCATGCGGCTGAAGTAGGTACATCTCAAGAAGAGAGGCTAGGAGCTTGACAGTTTGGATGAGATTGCTATGAAGGGTCTGGGATGCTGTACATAATGTTTTGTCTCCTGATTATAATGCCTTTCCATTCCTTCCCCCAATTTTCACCTCCCCATAAATTGTTTTATTCTTCTTTAGTTCTCATAGGGTATGGCACCATGCCGAATGTTTTGTAATATACACTTAAATCCAATTAGAGAAGGGGAAAAAGAGAAGAAACCTGCAGCTGTCATCTTCATCTCCTTTCTCGGGTGTTAATGAAGAGGAATAAGAAACAAAATCAGGAGATAAAACTGTAGCTTTGACACAAAGGTTAAACTGTCAATTCCTTAACTAATGAAGAAAAGAATCTGACATATTGAGCTTGTACTACTACTATTAACTATTACTGTTACTACTAAATATGTAAGCACTTTAGAATTGTCTAATTTAATTCCCACAAATTGCTCCATGAGATATATAACTGTAATTATCTCAAGTATAAAAATAAGAAACCTCAGGTATAGGAATTCAGTCAAATGGCCAAGGTCACAGAACTACCTTGACATGGAGCACTCTGAACAGTTTCATCTGTGCAATAGGCTTCCCAGGAAGCAGCAGCTGACAGTCAGTTGCTAGAATCCTGAGGGTTCCCTTTCTTTTTTTCTTTCTTTTTTTAAATTGAAGTATAGTTGATTTATAATGTCGTGTTAGTTTCAGGCATTACAGCACAGTGATTCAGTTATACACACACACACACACACACACACACACACACACAGTTTTTTCAGATTCTTTTCCCTTATAAGTTATTACAAAATATTGAATACAGTTCCCTGTGCTATACAGTAGGTCCTTCTTGGTTATCTACTTTTATATAGAGTAGTGTGTATATGTTAATCCCAACCTCCTAATTTATTCCCCGCTCCTTCCCCTTTGGTAACCGTAAGTTTGCTTTCTATGTCTGTGCGTCTATTTCTGTTTTGTAAATAGGTTCATTTGTATCTTTTATTTATTTTTCTTTTCTTTTAGATTCCACATATCAGTAACAGCATATGTATTTGTTTTCCTCTGTCTGGTTTACTTCACTTAGTATGATAATCTCTAGATCCATCCATGTTATGGGGGTGTTACCAAACACAAATTCATGTGCCCAATGCACACTGATGCCAAACAAACCAAAACGTCAGAGTTTGGAGCAGAGAAAGTTTTATCACAGGATCAAGCAAGGAGAATGGGTGGCTTGTGCTCAAACGTCCTAAACTCCCTGATGGTTTGAGGGGACATGTTTTTATAGGCAAAATTTGGGGTGAGGGATACAGGGTGTGTGACTTTCTTCTGATTGGTTGGTGGTGAGGTAACAGGGCAGTGCTCCAGGTATCTTGTGCTCAGCCAGAAGTTACCATCCTCCACCTGGGTGGGGGCCTTAATTCCTGCAGAAGAACTCAAAGATACTGTTATGTATATTCCTTGATGAGGAACCAGGACCCTGACTGAAGGTTGCATTATTGTTTCTTGACTGCTCCTCCTTTGTTTCTGCATTCCCTCCCTTCTGAGATTAGCAACTGTTTGAATCTGCCCTTTGGAACCCAGGGAAAATCAAGGAGGCTAAATGAAGCTGATTTCCTTAAAAAAAATTAAAAAAAAAAAAAAAAAGGGACCCAGAAGGACGTTTGTGCCTGAGAGCCCCACAGGGTCCTGCTCAGTTTCAGGGCTTCCCTTTCTAAAAGAAAGAATTGAGAGAAAAGAAGAGGAAGAGAGGAAAGCAAGATAGAAAGAGAACAGATATAGGGAGGAGAGAAACATTAAAAAGGGATGAAACTGAGCAGGACCTTGTGGGGTCCTCTTGGGTACAAATCCTTTCCATGTACCCTGTTCTTGTTTGTAGGAAATAGGCTTCATCCAGCCTTCTTGACCTTCCCTGAGTTCCAAAAGGCAGATTCAAACAGTTTCTAATCAGGGAAGGGAGGGAATGCAGAAAGAAGGGCAGAGCAGTCAAGAAACAATAATGCAGCCTCGTGGCAGGGTCCTGGTTCCTCCTCAAGGAATATATATAACAATATCTTTGAGTTCTTCTGCAGGAACTAAGGCCCCCACCCAGGTGGAAGATGGTAACTTCTGGCTGAGCACAAGATTCCTGGAGCACCGTCCTGTTACCTTACCACCAGCCAATCAGAAGAAAGTCACACACCCTGTATCCCTCACCCCAAATTTTGCCTATAAAAACATCTCCCCTCAAACCATCAGGGAGTCTGTGGTTTTTGAGCATGAGCCACCTCTTCTCCTTGCTTGATCCTGCAATAAGCCATTCTCTGCTCCAAACTCTGATGTTTTGATTTATTTGGCTTCAATGTGTATTGGGCATGTGAACTTATGTTCGGTAACAGGGACAGTAAAGATATGCTTTAAAAGCATTGGGTTGATTATAAATTATTATTCTCTCCACCAAGATACTTAAACATACAAATGTTACATCTCTCAATACATAATGAAAAAAAGAAACTCTGAGGAAAACATTTGTTAGTTTAAAATATATATATACACATATGTGTATATATATATTTTGATCTTTGTTTTACATAGGCTTAAATTATAAAGTAAAACTCAGGACTTCCCTGGTGGTCCAGTGGTTAAGACTCTGCACATCCACTGCAGGGGAGATGGGTTCGATCCCTGGTCAGGGAACTAGGATCCCACATGCTGCAGTGTGGCCAAAAAAAAAAAAAAAAAAAATTGTAAAGTAAAACTCAACAAAAAGATGACCTTGAAAGGGATGATCACAACCTTTGGTAACAACGTAAATACCTTTCAAGAATTCACTATCTAAAATGCTGTAAGAATATTCCCAATAAAATATTATTTACATTTCAAATCTATTAAAATTCTTTATTTTTCTGAAAGTAATATATTGAATTATTTTGAAATGCTCTCATCCATATGTATAATAATAATAATTTACTTCCTAAAACACATTATGTTTTTCCCTGTGAATTACCATTGCTAAGTTAGACTTGGCTCTGGAATGCAATGGGAAATATTAGATTTCAGACACTCAGAGGAAATTTTCTGCCCACACATAGTGGATAAACACACGTTACATTATTTACATGTATTGTATTTCTTCTCTCTCCCACTTGGATAAACAAAGCCTATAAATCGTCTTTATTCTGTTAGCAATGGAGTCTTTGTTTAGTGAACCTTACAGAGCATCAGGTGTTTTTCTCCTTGGGTCTTTAAACTGAAACTTAATTGTCCCATGTCACATCTGTTCACATCAATCACACTGCATTATTTTCTTTACAATGTGTTCTTTGAGGTGATATGATTGATGTAACTAAATGTGATGGATCAGAAAGGTCTACCAGGCACTACAGAAAATTTCAGAATCTCAGGCCTGCAGGCCAAGGGATCCTTGTCTATGCATAATTTGGTATAGAGTTAAACTTAGGACGGCAATACAGTTCACCAGATTAAGAATTTTTGACAGTGATTCTTGACAAACTACTTTCTGATGGTAAAGAAAAAGTATGAATAATTTGCTAGGGCAGAGTTAAGGTTAGGGAATCATTGCTCTGTTGTAAATCAGATAAATTTGGGAAGGAATACATGTGGAAAGGGATTTTCAGTTGGAAGACTCAGTTTTGAATCCCGGCTCCTTATGTTCCAGTTACATGACCTTGGAGAAATCACTTTAATTCTCTCAACCACAGTTTCTCCTCTGTATCATCTATCACAGATTATTGTGAGAATGATAAGGAAAGAATATATCTAACAGGTTATAAACTATGAAGTGTTATAACAAGACCCCACAGTTTGGATGAGGGCCTGCACTGAGTAGAAATCAAATTACCTGAAAACACACAGAAAGAGTAATGGTAAAAATAATTAGGTCCTGATGCCCAGAAGCACCTCAAATTGTGAAAGGAAGTGAAGTGGTGGGTAGAAGGCCTTATGTCCAGAATCCTCATACATTTAATAGCTACTTATGTTTTGATCGTCTACACATTCAAGAAATTGTCAAAAGTCTGAGTGATCAATCTTACTGAAAATACTCTTGTGTCAGATGATATATTCTCCACTTGCATTTTCACCAGAGTTTTACTATCGTTATAAATATTAAACTGAGAAAACTGTACCAATACCATTAGAACTCTCAAAGTGGGATTGTGGTTTGGAGTTTTCTCCTTCCTACATTTCTCTTTTGCCCAAGACATCTGTTCAGAGTCTATCAGTTACTTTGGGTTCCTCCCTGATTTGTTTTCATAGGTGACCTGCTGTAAAATAACTATCTGTAACTCTAATTTTGTTTTTTTGTTTTTAGTTATGTCTGTAACAAACAGACATTAGTATGTCTGTAACAAACATCAGACATACTCGTGGTCCTGAGAAGAATAAAGAGCTGCATCATTAACTAGAAGTTGGGGTGGGCAAAGAAATGCGGTGACTGGAGAGTCAGATATTCAGATGAGAGCCCTTGCTGAGAAACCAAGATACTTGTGCTTGGCAAAGAAGGCCAGCTTTCTACTAAGGTCAAGTGTAGTTAAAATTGCCCTTCTTTTTTCAGCTTTAATCTTGGCAAGGACATTTAAGCTTTCTGTGCTTCATCCTTCTCATAGATAAAATCTTCACTTTGTAGCTAAACTTCTGTATTTTGAGGAGGCAGATTGTCTCCACTACAACCCAGATATGCAAAGAAAAAAATATCTTTAAGTCTTCTAAGGAGTGGGAAAAAATATATGCAAAGCAATTTTAACTTAAATCAGCTTGAAGCAGTAGGGTCCAACAGTTTAATTTTTCTCTTTGGGTAACTCAGTTTAACCTTGCATTACTCATTTTTTGGGATTCTGCTTCCCTTCCAGGTCCCCCCCCACAAGGTGACATCTTTTGGGAGAGGGACAGGGTTATTGGACCTCAGGACCCTGAGAGAAATGAGGGAAAGAAATCCTCAAGTCAATTCTCCTTGGCTTCAACCTGATCCTTAGGAGTGCACTGGCGGGTTTATTTCCTTTCTGGGCTGTGTCCACTGTTGAAATCCATTGCTGAACCTTGTGGCAATGCATTTGCTCTCATTGATGCTCAGCTTGTTGAGGACCTGGTGTTCTCTCTGCATTAATTCAGCCCCACCTTGGCACTCCCTAGTACTATCTACACATCTAAACCCCGGACAGAGTGTTCTGTTCTTCCATCTCCAGCTCCAAGAAGCCTCATTCTTACTACAACAGCCACCCTTGACAAGCAAGCTCCCAGCTAGAACTTAAGAGTTGCTGCCAAGTACACGTGGTGTGGTTCTGTCTCCAGTTCAGAGAGCTGTCTCCTTTCAAAGTTCCAAATATAGAGAAGGGCCAATTTTTTACATTTAGAGTTTACCCAAGTTACTTGTCTTCTCTGGAAAGAAGATTGGAGATGGTAGATCAAGAGCCACTTGTTTTACCTCGGGCACTTCCTTTCTCCCTTTTCTTTCTTCTCCGTCTCACCCACACAAGAAGGAAAGGGCTTCTATATGGGAAAGGACTTCCTTCAACATTTAAAGACATGGCTCCACTACTGATGTTTTTCGAAGTCTAAACCCATCCTTGTTTTCAGTCCTTTTTATGTTACCAGATTTAATTCTTCAGAAGCTGTTGGGATCTTCTCTTTTATCCAGTATTGTGTAATTTCAAGTCATGTAGCTTGATGTGGGTCTCCTTTCATCCATTCTGTTGAACAGTGTATGATCCCTTTTAACCTAAAAACACTTAAATTCTGGAGACTTTTCTTGAATTATTTCATTGTTAATTTCTTCCTTTCTGCCTCCTCTTTTCTTACTTCCTCAAACTCCTGTGTTTTCAGGATCCCTTGGATTAGCCTTGTTACCAGTTCAAGCTCACTCTGCTCACCGCACAACAGGCCAATAAATTGGGCGAAAAGGTGTTGAGGCAAGGAATAACGACTTTATTCAGAAAGCTGGCAGACCGAGAAGATGGCAGACTAGTGTCCCCAAAAAACCATCTTATCGGGGTCTGGATGCCCGTTTCTTATAGAACAGAGAGGGGGAGGAGGTGAGGAGCTAAAGTAAAAAGGCCATGAGGCGGAGTCAAGATGGCGGTGTGGGAAGACGTGGAGTTAGCATCTCTCGACAACTAGGGCACCTGCTGGCCACTGCTGGGGGACTCTGACACCCAAGGAGATGGGAGGAACCCTCAAGTAAATCAGTAGGATGTGGGGGGACTGAGGGGGGGGAGGAGAAGTGGAGGCTAGACAGGATCGACACCCCTGAGGCTGGGGAGATCAGGAGAGGCAGGCAGGAGGGGCCCTCCATGAGGAGCAGGAGAGGAGCGGAGGGCATTTGCCCCACCCACTCGGGCACAGGGAGCCTGCTGAGCTCCCAGGCTAGTCCCCTGCCCTCCAAATCCCCCTCCAGGCCCTGTGGGTACTTGGGGGCATAGGAGGGAGGCAGGGGAGATCAGGAGAGGCAGGTGGGAGGGACCTTCCCAGACCAGAGAAGCAGGAGAGGAGAGGAGGGCGTTTCCCCCCTTTTTTTTCCTCTCTTTTTTTTTTTTCTTTTCTTTTCCCTCCTCCTCTTTTTTACTATTATGGTACTGATGTACCTTCCAGTTGTTGATTCATCTATATTTTTGTTTTTATATTCTTTCTAACATATCTGTTAGTTTCCTGGTCTAATTTTATTTTTTACTTTGTTATTGTTCTCTTTTTTTCTTTTTCCATCCCATGCAGCTTGCAGGACCTTGGCTCATGAGCCAGGAGTCGGACTGAAGCTCCTGCAGTGGGAGCGCTGAGTCCAAACCACTGGACTAACAGAGAACCTCACACCCCAGGGGATATTCATTGGACTGAGGTCTCACGGAGGTCCTCATCTCAGTGCCAAGGACCAGCTCTACTCAGTAGCCTACAAACTCCAGTGTTGGAAGCCTCAGGCCAAACAACCAGTAATACAGGAAAACAATCACTCAAAAAAAAAAAAAAAAAATGAGACAGCAAAAAAATATGACACAGATGAAGAATCAAAGTAAAAACCTACAAGACCAAATAAATGAGGAGGAAATAGGCAATCTATCTGAAAAAGAATTCAGAGTAATGATAGTAAAGAAGATCCAGAATCTCAGAAATAGAATGGAGGCACGGATTGAGAAAATACAAGAACTGTTTAACAAAGATCTAGAAGAACTAAAGAACAAACAAACAGAGATGAGCAACACAATAACTAAAATAAAAATACACTAGAAGGAATCAATAACAGAATAACTGAGGCAGAGGAACGAATAAGTGAGCTGGAGGACAAAATGGTGGAAATAAATGCTGAGGAGCAGAATACAAAAAAAAGAATGAAAAGAATTGAAGACAACATCAGAGACCACTGGGACAACACTAAATGCACCAACATTCGAATTATAGGGGTCCCAGAAGAAGAAGAGAAAAAGAAAGGATCTGAAAAAATATTTGAAGAGATGATAGTCAAAAGCTTCCCTAACATGGGAAAGGAAATAGTCACCCAAGTCCAGGAAGCACAGTGAGTCCCATACAGGATAAACCCTAGGAAAAACACACAAAGACACATATTAAACTAACAAAAATTAAATTCAAAGAAAAATTAAAAGCAGCAAGGGAAAAACAAAAAATAACATAGAAAGGAATCCACATAAGGTTATCAGCTGATTTTTCAAAAGGAACTCTGCAGGCCAGAAGGGAGTGGCAGGATATACTTAAAGTGATGAAAGAGAAAACACTACAACCACGATTACTCTACCCAGCAAGGATCTCATTCAGATTCAATGGAGAAGTCAAAAGCTTTTCAGACAAGCAAAAGCTAAGAGAATTCAGCACCACCAAACCAGCTTTACAACAAATACTAAAGAAACTTCTCTAGGCGGGAAACACAAAGGAAGAAAAAGACCCACAAAAACAAACCCAAATCAATTAAGAAAATGGTAATAGGAACATACATATCAATAATAACCTTGAATGTAACTGGACTAAATACTCCAACCAAAAGACACAGACTGGCTGAATGGATACAAAAACAAGACCCATAAATATGCTGTCTACAAGAGACCCACTTCAGACCTAGGGACACATACAGACTGAAAGTGAGGGGATGGAAAAAGATACTCCATGCAAATGGAAATCAAAAGAAAGCTGGAGTAGCAATACTCATACCAGATAAAATACATTTAAAATAAAGAATGTTACAAGAGACAAGGAAGGACACTACATAATGATCAAGACATCAATCCAAGAAGAAGATATAACTATAGAAGTTTAAGCACCCAACGTAGGACACCTCAATACATAAGGCCAATGCTAACAACCATGAAAGGAAAAATCAACAGTAACACAATAATAGTAGGGGATTTTAACACCCCACTTACACCAATGGACAGATCATCCAAACAGAAAATAAATAAGGAAACACAAGCTTTAAATGACACAACAGACCAGATAGATTTAATTGATATTTATAGAACATTCCACCCCAAAGTGGCAGAATACACTTTCTTCTCAAGTGCACACGGAACATTCTCCAGGATAGATCACATCTTGGGTCACAAATCAAGCCTTAGAAAATTTAAGAAAATTGAAATCATATCAAGCATCTTTTCAAACCACAACGCCATGAAACAGGAAATCAATTACAGGAAAAAAACTGTAAAAAACACAAATACATGGAGACTTAACAGTGCACTACTAAATAACAAAGAGATCACTGCAGAAATAAAAGAAAAAAAATACATAGCAACAAATGACAATGAAAACACGATGACTGAAAACCTACGGGACACAGCAAAAGCAGTTCTAAGAAGGGACTTTATAACAATTCAATCTCACCTCAAGAAACAAGAAAAATCTCAAATAAACACTCTAACTCTACATGTAAAACAACTAGAGAAAGAAGAACAAAGAAAACCCAAACCAGTAGAAGGAAATAAATCAGAAAAATCAGAGCAGAAATAAATGAAATAGAAACAAAGAAAACAATAGCAAAGTTCAATAAAACTAAAAGCTGGTTCTTTGAGAAGATAAAATTGATAAACACTTAGCCAGACTCATCGAGAAAAAAAGGGAGAGGACGCAAATCAATAAAATTAGAAATGAGAAAGGAAAATCAGAACTGACACTGCAGAAATACAAAGGATTATAAGAGACTACTACAAGCAACTATATACCAATAAAATGGACAACCACGAAGAAGTGGACAAATTCTTGGAAAGGTACAATTTTCCAAGACTGAACCAGGAAGAATTAGAAAATATAAACAGACCTATCACAAGTAATGAAATTGAAACCATAATTGAAAGTCTTCCAACAAACAAAAGTCCAGGACCAGATGGCTTCACAGGTGAATTCTATCAAACATTTAGAGAAGAGCTAACACCAACCCTTCTCAAACTCTTCCAAAAAATTGCAAAGGGAGAAACTCTCAAATTCATTCTACAAAGCCATGGTCACCCTGATACCAAAACCAGAAAAAGATGTCACAAAAAAAGAAAACTGTAGACCAATATCACTGATGAAAATAGATGCAAAAATCCTGAACGAAATACTAGCAAACAGATTCCAACAGCACATTAAAAGGATCATACACCATGATCAAGTGGAATTTATCCCAGGGACGCAAGGATTCTTCAATACACACAAATAAATCAATGTGACACACCACATTAACAAATTAAGGAATAAAATCCTTATGATCATCTCAATAGATGCAGAAAAAGCTTTTGAAAAAATTCAACACCATTTATGGTAAAAACTCTCCAGAAAGTGGGCATAGAGGGAACCTACCTCAACATAATAAAGGCCATATATGACAAACCCACAGCAAGCATCATACTCAATGATGAAAAACTGAAAGCATTTCCACTAAGATAAGGAACAAGGCAAGGATGTCCACTCTTGCCACTATTATTCAACATAGTTTTGGAAGTCATAGCCACAGCAATCAGAGAAGAAAAAGAAATAAAAGGAATACAAATTGGAAAAGAAGAAGTAAAACTGTCACTGTTTGCCGATGACATGAAAATACATAGAAAATCCTAAAGATACCACAAGAAAATTACTAGAACAAATCAATGAATTTGGTAAGGTTGCAGGATACAAAATTATTGCACAGAAATCTCTGGAATTCCTATAAACCAATAATGAAAAATCAAAAAGAGAAATGAAGGAAACACTCCCATTTACCATTGCAACAAAAAGAATAAAACACCTAGGAATAAACCTGCCTAAGGAGGCAAAAGACTTGTACTCAGAAAACTATTAAACACTGATGAAAGAAATCAAAGATGACATAAATAGATGGAGAAATATACCATGTTCTTGGATTGCAAGATTCAATATTGTGAAAATGACTATACTACCCAAAGCAATCTACAGATTTAATGCAACCCCTATCAAGCTACCAATGGCATTCTTCACAGAATTAGAACAAAAACTCTTAACAATTCATATGGAAACACAAAAGACGCCGAATAGCCAAAGCAATTTTCAGAAAGAAAAACAGAGTTGGAGGAATCAGGCTCACGACTTCAAAATACACCACAAAGCTACAGTAATCAAGACAGTATGGTACTGGCAGAAAAACAGAACTATAGATCAATGGAACAGGATAGAAAGCCCAGAGATAAACCCACGCATCTACGGTCAACTAATCTATGACAAAGGAGGCAAGGACATACAATGGAGAAAAGACAGTCTCTTCAATAAGTGGTGCTGGGAAAACTGGACAGCTACATCTAAAAGAATGAAATTAGAACACTCCCTAACACCATACACAAAAATAAACTCAAAACGGATTAGAGACCTGAATGTAAGACCGGACACTATAAAACTCTTAGAGGAAAACATAGGAAGAACACTTTGACATAAATCACAGCAAGATCTTTTTTGATCCACCTCCTAGAGTAATGGAAATAAAAGCAAAAATAAACAAATGGGACCTAATGAAACTTAAAAGCTTTTGCACAGCAAAGGAAACTACAAACAAGATGGAAAGGCAACCTTGTTGCTTTTAATAAATTTTCTTTGCCTTTAATTTTTGTCAGTTTGATTACTATGTGTCTTGGCATGTTTCTTCTCTGGGTTTATCCTGCATGGGACTCTCTGCATTTCCTGGACTTGGGTGGCTATTTCCTTTCCCATGTTAGGGAAGTTTTCAACAATAATCTCTTCAAATATTTTCTCAGACCCTTTCTCTCTCTCTTCTCCTTCTGGGACCCCTATAATGTGAATGTTGGTGTGTTTAATGTTGTCCCAGAGGTCTCTTAGGCTGTCTTCATTTCTTTTCATTCTTTTTTCTTTATTCTCTTCTGTGGCAGTGAATTCCACCATTCTGTCTTCCAGGTCACTTATCCATTCTTCTTCCTCAGTTATTCTGTTATTGATTCCTTCTAGTGTATTTTTCATTTCAGTTATTGTATTATTCATCTCTGTTTGTTTGTTCTTTAATTCTTCTAGGTCTTTGTTAAACATTTCTTGCATCTTCTCGATCTTTGCCTCCTTTCTTTTTTCCGAGGTCCTGGAACATCTTCACTATCATTATTTTGAAGTCTTTTTCTGGAAGGTTGCCTATCTCCACTTCTTTTAGTTGTTTTTCTGGGGTTTTTTTTTTTTTTTTTTTAATTAATTTATTTATTTATTTATTTTGGGGTGTGTTGGGTCTTCGTTTTTGTGCGAGGGCTTTCTCTAGTTGCGGCGAGCGGGGGCCATTCTTCATCGCGGTGCGCGGGCCTCTTACTGTCGTGGCCTCTCTTGTTGCGGAGCACAGGCTCCAGACGCGCAGGCTCAGTAGTTGTGGCTCACGGGCCCAGTTGCTCCGTGGCATGTGGGATCTTCCCAGACCAGGGCTCGAACCCGTGTCCCCTGCATTGGCAGGCAGATTCTCAACCACTGCGCCACCAGGGAAGCCCTTTCTGGGGTTTTATCATGTTCCTTCATCTGGTACATAGTCCTCTGCCTTTTCATTTTGTCTGTCTTTCTGTGAATGTGATTTTCCTTCCACAGGCTGCAGAATTGTAGCTCTTCCTGCTTTTGCTGTCTGCCCTCTGGTGGATGAGGCTATCTAAGAAGCCTGTGCAAGCTTCCTGATGGGAGGGACTGATGGTAGGTAGAGCTGGGTGTTGCTCTGGTGGGCAGAGCTCAGTAAAACTTTAATCTGCTTGTCTACTGATGGGTGGGGCTGGGTTCCCTCCCTGTTGGTTGTTTGATCTAAGGTGACCCAGCACTGGAGCTTACCTGGCTCTTTGGTGGGGCTAATGGCGGACTCTGGGACGGCTAATGCCATGGAGCACTTCCCAGAACTTATGCTGCCAGTGACCTTGTCCTCATTGTGAGATACAGCCACCCCTCACCTCTGCAGGAGGCCCTCCAATACTAGCAGGTAGGTCTGACTCCGTCTCCTATGGGGTCACTGCTCCTTCCTCTGAGTCCTGATGTGCACACTACTTTGTGTCTGCCGTCCAAGAGCGGAGTCTCCATTTCCCTCAGTCCTGTTGAAGTCCTGCAATCAAATCCCTCAAGCCTTCAAAGTCAGATCCTCTAGGAATTCCTCCTCCCATTGCCGGTCCCCCAGGTTGGGAAGCCTGACATGGGGCTCAGAACCTTCACTCCAGTAGGTGGACTTCTGTGGTATAAGTGTTCTCCAGTTTGTGAGTCACCCACCCAGCAATTTTGGGATTTTATTGTATTGTGATTTCGCCCCTCCTACCATCTCATTGCGGCTTCTGCTTTGTCTTTGGATGTGGGGTATCTCTTTTGGTGAGTTCCAGTGTCTTCTTTTCAATGACTCTTCAGCAGTTAGTTGTGATTCCGGTGCTCTCGCAAGAGGGAGTGACAGCACGTCCTTGTACTCTGCCATCTTGAACCAATCTCCTATGACATATTTTTATTCTTATTTTAAAAAAAAGAAAAGGTATCTTAGTTTATGTTCTCCCCAAAGCAGAGCTTCCGACAAGGTCATAGTGGCAAAGCATTTATTTGGCAGAAAGTAGGAGTGTGGTAGCATGGAGACTGAGACAGGGAAAGAAGAATAGACTACAGATAATATGGTGTGTGATGATAGCTGCTGTTGTGAGTGATGGGACTCAAGTTCACCACAGTCTCCTAAAAGGCATGCAGAAAGCATCCTTCCCTCACCCACAATTCTCCATATGAGAAGAATAGTTTTATTTAAAACTCAAATGGAAGAATAAATAGGCAGGAGTAAACAATAAAGATAGGAAAAAGAACAATGACGGAGAAATTGCTTTACTAGATATTAAACTTTGCTATAAAGCCACTGCAATCAAATCAGTAAGCTATTGGTATGAGAAGAAATAACTATTATATATAATAGATAAAACATTCAGAAATAGATACAGGATATACAGAAAATTAACATATTATAATCGTGGTATATGAATTAATTGTGTAAAGGATTATTTAATAAATGATGTTAACATAATGGGTTATATCCATCTAAAAAAAAATAAAAAGGACCTCCCTCTCGTCCCATATATAAAACTAAATTCAAGATGGATTAAAGGTCTAGGGAGTTCCCTGGTGGTCTAGTGGGTAAGACTCCATGCTCCCAATGCAGGCGGCCAGGGTTTGACCTGTGATCAGTAACTAGATCCTGTATACATGACTCAACTAAGAAGTCCACATGCCGCAACGAAGACCCAGCACAGTCCAAAATCAATCAATAAATAAATAAATATTTTTTTAAAAGTTTGATTAAAAGTCTAAATGTTAAAACAAAGACAATAAAAATATTAGACAAAATTATAGAAAAAAATTTATACAAAGTGGCCAGGAGGATCTTTCTAAGCATGACACAAAGAAAAAGTAGACATTTTTTTAACTCAAAATTAAAAACATGTTTTACGGTAAATGATATCCCAAATAAGTTTATTTTTTAAATTTATTTTTATTTTTTTATTTTTAAATTTTGGCTGCACTGTGCAGCATGTGGGATCTTAGTTCCCGGACCAGGGATGGAACCTGTGACCCCTGCGGTGGAAATGTGGAGTCCTAACCACTGGACCATCAGGGAACTCCCCCAGATAAGTTTAAAAGATAAAGAATGTTTGTGGGGGAAAATAGTAATAGTAGTAATCATAATAGCAACTAACATTTAACTAGCATTTGCCATGAACCAGGCCCTGTTCTAAGTGCTTTATATATATTAAATCATTTAATTCTCACAATAATGTTTTGCCGTAGCCATGTTATTAACCCCATGTTATATATGACATAGAGGAATAACACTCCTAAATACAAATATCTCCAAACTTGTTAAGAAAAAACACAGACAATCGAATAGAAAAAGAATGGGGGGCTTCCCTGGTGGTGCAGTGGTTAAGAATCTGCCTGCGGATGCAGGGGACATGGGTTTGATCCCTGGCCCAGGAAGAGCCCACATGCCGCAGAGCAACTAAGCCCATGTGCCACAACTACTGAGCCTGCACTCTAGAGTTTGCAAGCCACAACTACTGAGCCCACGTGCCACAACTACTGAAGCCCGTGTGCCTAGAGGCTGTGCTCCACAACAAGAGAAGCCCCCACAATAAGAAGTCCGCACACTGCAATGAAGAGTAGCCCCTGCTCACCGCAAGTAGAGAAAAGCCCACACGCAGCAACAAAGACCCGACGCAGCCAAACATAAGTAAATAAAAAAAAGAATGGGCACAGGTGATGAATGGAAAAACCACTAAGAGGAAAACCAAATGATAAATAAATATATGAAAAGATACTCAATCTCACTATTAGTCAAGGACATGGAAATTAAAGCAAACAAGATGGCATTTTTCATTCATCAAATAGGTAAAACTCTAAAAGAAAGACAGGTAGCTTGGTGAGGGTATAATGAAAGAGTTACTATCATACATTGTTAGTTGGAATGTTAATTCCCAACTTTTTGGAACGTAAACTTAGAAAATTTATTTAAAGTAGCAATACCTATACACCACAGAGAAACTATAGAAATAAAAGCATGAGTGTAGCAGAATATCTATAAGAGCTATTTATTAAATTATAGAGGGTAAAAACTGAAAACAACCTGAATAGGATCCATAAAGTTATAGCTGAATAAACTCTAGTATTCCCATACATGGAATTTTGTGGCATTATGTAGAGAGTTGACACTGTATATTTATGTGGGAGAATGCTCATGTGTGATACAACATGCAGTGATAAATTCAAACTCCAGAGTAATGTACATAATGTGGTTCATTAAAAAGAAACCTATATATGTGTTTTTATGACATGAAGAATGGTCTGAAGGGTACACACTTGACTGTTAGTAGTGCAGAATAGAGGAGCAGTGTGATAATTAACTTTATATGTCTCTGTGTTAGTTCCCCAGTCACAATAGGTATGTGATTCTTTCATCATTAAAGAGTCACATATTATATTAAAAGTTGTTTAACATTTTACGTTATTTTGGTAAGAGCACTTAAATATATGTTAAAGCAGAGAAGGCTGCCAGCACTTGCAGAAGAACCATAAATTCAAAAAGATACACACAGTGAGATTTGAACTTTTTTCTAATAAACTTTTGTTTTCATTTTTTAAAATTGAAGTATAGTTGATGTACAATATTACCTAAGTTACAGGTATGCAACATAGTGATTCACAATTTTTAAGTTATATTCCATTTATAGTTACTACAAAATACTGGTTATATTCCTTGCATTGTATAATACATCCTTGTAGCTTATTTATTTTATACATAATAGTTTGTACCTAAGAGGTAAGAATCCTCTACCCTTATCTTGCTCCTCCCCTCTTCCCTCTCCCCACCAGTAACCACTAGTTTGTTTTCTATATTTGTGAGTCTGTTTCTTTTTTGTTATATTCACTAGTTTGTTTTATTTTTTAGATTCCACATATAAGTGATATCATACAGTATTTGTCTTTCTCTGTCTGACTTATTTCACTTAGCATAATACACTCCAAGTCCATCCATGTTGTTGCAGATGGCAAAATTTCATTCTTTTTTATGACTGAATAGTATTCCATTGTGTGTATACACATGCACACACACACACAATGTCTTCTTTATCCATTCTTCTGTTAATGGACACTTAGGTTGCTTCCATATCTTGGCAATTGTAAATAATGCTGCTATGAACACTGGGGTGCATGTATCTTTCCAAATGAATGTTTTCATTTTTTTTGAATATATATTCAGGAGTGGAATTGCTGGATTAATAAACTTTATTTTTTAGAAGAGTTTTAGAATTACAAAACAATTGCAAAGATAGTACAGAGAATTACCACATACTCTTCACCCAGTTTCCCATATTATTAACATCTTACATTAGTATGGTACATTTATTACAATTAACGAACCAATATTGATATATTACTATTAACAAAAGTCTATATATATGTAAAGTCTTCATTGAGATTTTCTGTGTTTTTACCAAATGTCCTTTTATTGTTCCAGGGTCTCATTCAGGATACCACATTATATTTAGTTGTCATATTTTCTTAAGCTCTTCTTGGCTGTGGCAGTTTCTCAGACTTGTTTTTGATGACCCTGACAGTTTTAAAGAGTATTGCTTAGGTATTTTTTAGAATGTCCCTCAATTATGGTTTTTCTGATATTTTTCTCACTATTAGATGGATATTGTGGGTTTTGAGAGGAAGACTACAGAGTTAAAGCGCTGTTTTCATTGCATCATATCAAGGGAATATACCATTAACATGACTTAAACTACTGATGTTGACCTTGATAACCTGGTTGAGCCAGTGTCTGTCAGGTTTCTCCACAGTAAAGTTACTCTTTTCTTTCTCTCTTTCCATACTGTAATTTTTGGAAGGCTGTCACTACGAACAGCCCACACTTGAGTGGGAGTCATGCTCTCTCTCCTTGAGGGCAGAGTATCTACATAAATTATGTGGAATTCTTATGCATGAGAGATTTGTGTCTTCTCCCCCACTTATTTATTTATTCAATCACTAATTTATGTTATTATGAACTCACAGACATTTATTTTATACTGTGTTATGATCCAACACTATTTTATCACTCAAATTGTGCCAATTTTGGCCATTGGGATATCTTTTAGTTGGCTTCTGTGTCCCTTTGACATACCCCATCATTGTAGGTTTTTGTTTTATTTTGAGCACTTCCTTACTTTCTGACACTATAAGATAATCCAGTACATGTTGTCTATTGCCTAAGCCAGTCCTAGAATCAGCCATTTATCCAACGATCTCTTGTTCCTTTTACTGGAGAAGGATCTTAGAAACCAGATCTGAGTGCTAGTTGTGCTCTTTGCTTTTGAGGTGTTATGGCTTCCAGGCCCTCTCAGTTGATAGAGCAAGGAAATACCTATGTGTATACTGACTGTGAATATATACATATCTAATAAATATTTCTATATGTAACCATCTGTATCTATATTAAGCTAAACATGAGTTCATACTGATATCTCCAACTTTAATCCACTACCACATGGATCATTCTAGCCTCCTCTACTTATCCGTAAACTCTCACTCCAGCAGTGAGACACTGGCTCTCACCACTTGCCATCTATTTACTTAATTTTTCAATTCTAACATAATGGATAGCAGTATTAAAACTGTTAACCTATACCACTGTGGAGAAAAAACTTTATCAACTAGAGTGAATTGCTTATGTACATTTTTTTTTTGCCTTTAGTTTTACAAACTCCAGATATTTGCAAAGTTCTCAGGTCAGCACATTTTCCCCTCACCCTCTCGTATACTGTTCCTGCCCTTTGCCTGAAGTGGGATTCTTTAATTTTCCAGATGGTTTGGAGTCTCAGAGGTGGGAGTGAATGACAAACGACATGCTGAACACCTACAGTGGAGCTTCTACCAGCAGGATTGGGTTAATGTCAGAAGGCGTGAAGGTGTTCCAAGCCCTTTTATTACTTTCCTCAGGGAAGAAATTGTGGGCCCGTGGTTAGACCCACTCATAATCCTCACACCTCATTTGGGGCACTAAGAGCAAGTTTCTCCTTACCCTTCACAGAAACAGAAAGAACAAGACTGATACCTAAACCAAGCTGTTATGAGCTGAGGATTTACACACTGCAAGAAATTCTCTTTCCTAGCAGAGATAGCAGCCTATTTTCTAGGAAAGGGCCATAGATATTGATACTTCTCTGAGTAAGAACAATAGACAAAAATCATCGTTCCTTAAGTTCACCTACATCCCATGTGGAGGAAAGAAATCATTACCTGGTGGTGGCAGATATTTCAAGTTCTGCAAATGAGATTTTTCTGAGGGTCTCCCGTAAGACGTTCATCTCTTTGCACTAAAAAGATCACTCATACACACACAAAAAGTTACAAAATATTTTCAGAGTCAACTAAATAACTTTGTGGATGAACTCATCCACACAATGAAAAGTTCTTGGGTTTTCAATTCCACATTTAGGGAGTCCTTTGGAAAAACACAATAGGATGGTTTAGAAATCAGTCTAGTCTAGGTGATTCTGGGAACACCCTCTTAGAATGCTAGTAATGTTCTCACCATTCTCAAAACAGTCCCTTAAGTACTACATTTTGAAGTGACTTAGGTTGTTGTTCTATGAGAAAGTTGTTTTCTAGGCAATTTCCTATAGAAGTGGCAATTTTCTTTCAACTACAGAGGATGATCCTGTTAAAGCCTCAGTATAGGTCATCCTCAGGAGAATTATTTATTGAGATGGTGAAGGAAATGTTGCTCCATAGCTACCCCATCATGATTGTTACATGGTGATCATTGGATAGATTTCTTCATAGATTGACCCTTTTAGTACCTTGCTGGGACCATTTCCCGTGCATTACTTTTTAAGGTGACCATGAACTTTAATGGATATGTCTGTGTCCCTAGGGTTCACACCCATCAGTCCTATTATGTCCCTAGAGCAACAATGGATAAATCTGATAAAACTTTCACAGGAAGCAACCAGATTCAACAATAGGATTTATATCTATTAGTTTTGCCAAATACATATCATATATATTAAATAAGTTACAGTATATAACATATAATTATCTATCAATCTGATTCAGCAATATGACATATCTATTAGTGTTGTCAAATATATATGGTATATATTAAATAATTTACAGTATACAATATATAGTTATTTCTCCATCAATCTATTTATCATTACTCTCTGCAGACAGCCTCCATTGTTTTGTAGCATATGTGAGTAGAAATTACATGTTCTTAGACGCCCTTGTCCAAATTTTCCCTTTATAAGTCTGAAACACCCTGACACACTATGTTTTTCCTCACTTAAGAGAAAATATAGAAAAAAGTGACTTTTCTATTTTTTCTCAAATAAATTGCAGCAAGATTTATGTGTGCAATACTCAGTAGTTGTAATAATGACAGCTCTCGCCAGAAAGCAAGGTGAGTAGATGGATTGGGTAGAACATAAACAAAATACAGTACAAATATATTATTTGTATTATTGAGAATAGGATTGTTTTAAAATTCATACTGTGAAAATTGATTTTCTTTCATATGTTTTGTTATTAATTATTAAATGCCTTAATATGTTTTTCTATTTGGGTAAGTACCAGTAATATAATGTTTTATCATTTAGAGATTAAATATAAGCCTTGATTAAAGAGATGGTATAATCTAGAGGTTAAGAAGGCAGGCTCTGAAACCTGACTATATGGTTTTGAATATAGCACCATTATCTACCAGCTGGTATTGTGTGACCTTGAGCATGTTATTTATCTTTTTCCTGCCTCAGTTTGCTCTTTGGAAAAATAGGAAAAAACGTAATTCTACATCATGGAGTTGTAGTGAGCATGTCAAATTAATTAATGTGTGTGAGATGGTTTGAATAAAGCCAGGCACGGAATAAGTATTCAATAATGTTAGTTATGCGTTATTGTGGTCTTACAGTGCCACAATCTGTTTTAATTTGTGTGAACTATTCAGTACTTGTAACCAATAGGAGATACTGAATATATCAGTTTCTTAATCATCTGGATTATTATGTTAGGGCTTACAATAAAACTTGGAAGAAAATGAAAAATAAGACTAATTTGCTTTGAAATTATAAATTAAATATCTACCACCTCATAGAACAATAATCCATAATCTATGTTATCATCCATATAAAGCTGGACCTTATTGTTCTCACTCTGAAATCAACCTGAACATGGTGTGTAACTGGAAAACAAACACACAAATGAAAAACATAATACAACATTCCTAAAAATTTAAAAAGCAACTTAATTCACCAATGTAATCCCCCCCTAAAAAACCACCAAAGAGGAGTTTCAGTCATAACATATAACAAAGTTCTTTGAATCCTCTTTTTCACCTATCTTTTAGAGTCCTGCCCCACAAGGTAGACAAGATCAACCTAAACTTCCATCCGCAATGCTTCAAACATCCCCTAAAGCCAGTCAGGATTGATCTTTACCTTTCTTGCCCTCCTTTCCTTTATTTTTTCTTCTTTTCCATAATTTTCTTTTGCAACTCTTTGTCATCTCCAATTTAAAGCAATCCAACTGGCTCTGACTCCTTTCAATTCTTCCCTTGCCTGGTAACCTGACTGCCTAAGACCCAGGAATTTAACAGGCAAAAGAGAAATATTTTTAGTGGGCAGGGAAAGAAAGAGGATATGAAAATATCTTACTATTTTTTTTTCTGCAGCAAATGGAGTTGTAAAACAGGAAAAAAATCAGAATAAATGATAATTAATATAGACATATACTTATATATATATTAATTATCCAGTCCTCAATTATGCTTACTATTCAACTGGCAAAATAAATATGAAAAAATAACTGTAATTACAAATTGTGGATTCTTTAGACATATGGCAGGCTTAGTAAGACTAAGCTCTACTTTCAGAAAGAAAATGAAGATCAACTGATCCTCGTCAAAAAATAATGATATTTTACACCTTAAAATTGTTACATATTAGTGGTAAGTATAATTAAGGATGTGTTTTGGATAGTATCCTTTATTTCCAAAAGTTGACAAAAATAATATTAAAATGCTGTTTCATCAGAATATTTAGTTGAGCTACCCTTTTTGAATCTTTGTATCAGTTTTTGAATCTCTGATCATTTTATTCCTTATTTTGTTTAAAAAAAAATGAGAGAATGGAGAACTTAATGCCTTATCAATCAGGTGACTTTTTAAAATTCAGTAAGAAAGAATTTCTGCTACTTTGAAACATTCTATTGGAAAGTGAAGCAGAAAGGGAGGGTCAGAATAGCAATACTGACTAGTACCCAGTTCAGTAAATCTTATTTACTTTCCAGTTTCTCTGACACAGCTTATCCTGATACCTCATTTCATCATGAGAAAGTATAATCAGGAGTGGATAATTTGATACAATGTTATTACCAAGTGATAAAATGTTTGATTGCTTTATATTATTGCCTAAACACATCCCAAAATGAGTTTTTAGATTAGGAGTAAGTTTTGAGGTGTTATATTATGTTACAGACTGTGTAGTCATTTGAAAAATGTTTGAGGTTTAAATGAAGATAAATCAATAGTTGAAAATATTGTTCATGTAAAAAAGCTAGGGATTTTATCCTAGGCATGAGACTGACACTTCTTTTGATTCATATTTACAAACAACTTATTGAAGGGTCAAAAATACAGGTTTCTCTGAGCATACCTTTGAATATTTAGAAGAAAGTTATGAGCATGTTGTTATTCTCTACCACAAGGGAGCATTTTTCTGAAATACATTGGTCCTCTAAAATAAAAATGAACACAATCAATAGCAAGAGTTTCTGAACCTCAGCCTAGTATCTGACTATTTTGCTGCAGATTATCAAACTTTTATTCAAAGCTTTACCAGCTAGGTATCAAAATGAATTATTTGTCTTGACTTTTTGCCTTAGACAACAGTTTAAGGTAGATCTAAGGATTAGACCTTTGGGAAAAAATAAATCATTCAATTCTTCCCTGTATAACTTATTATCTCCACCACAACTACATATTAACAGTTTTTCATAGTATAAGTAGTGCTTTATATTTAACTATGAGAAAAGTTAGCCCAGAAAACAAAACAATGGACTTCCCTGGTGGTGCAGTGGTTAAGAATCCGCCTGCCAATGCGGGGGACACGGGTTTGAGCCCTGGTCTGGGAAGATCCCACATGCCGCGGAGCAACTAAGCCCGTGCACAACTACTGAGCCTGCGCTCTAGAGCCCGCAAGCCACAACTACTGAGCCTGCGAGTCACAACTACTGAAGCCCATGTGCCTAGAGCCCGTGCACTGCAACAAAGACAAGCCACAGCAATGAGAAGCCCGTGCACCACAATGAAGAGTAGCCCCTGCTCGCTGCAACTAGAGAAAGCCTGCACACAGCAACGAAGACCCAACGCAGCCAAAAATAAATAAATACATTAAAAAGGCAAAACAAAACTGTTGCTGCATGAGAGGATAAGTTCTCATTTAAGTACTATTATAAAATCTGAGCTATTTAGAGAAAATTCTGTCACCCTTAGCCAAGTTGTCAGATAATGTTTTAAGACTTATTCCACAGGGCTATTCTTAATTATTGTTAGTCACATTTAGTAGCTTCTGAAGATATATGCAGAATATAAAGTTGTGTCATAAATTATGGTCATTACCACAGGAGTGACAATACACCAGGATACAATTTAATAGTCATTTTTATGCTTCTCTTCTATTGGCTGCTTTTTACACCCATATGAAATTATTCTTCTGTAATACTTAAAGGAAAGGGAAGCAAGGACTTGCCTGGTGGTTCTGTGGGTGCTCCCAATGCAGGTGGCCCGAGTTTGATCCCTGGTCAGGGAACTAGATTTCACATGCATGCCACAACTCAGAGTTCACATGCCGCAACTAAGAAGTCTGCAGAGATCCCGCATGCCGCAACGAAGATTCTGCGTGCCGCAATGAAGACCCAGCGCAGCCTAAATAAATAAATATTTTTAATAAATAACTAAACAAATAAAAGGGAAGCAAAGAGTTCAACATAGTGAGAGGCAATTGTGGTTCTCAACTGCCAAGACTAATTATGTGTTTTGTTTATACAGAAAACCAAACAGCAAGATACTGAAGTAATAATGGGCAGAATCTTGGTTGTCATTTACCGTTTACCCACAGGTCCCTGAGGTTGTCTGCTGTTCTGAAATGTGAAGTAGCTGATGGCAGGGTATTTTCTTCTCTGGGATACTATTCCTTCCTTTAAGTCTATTTAGTGCTACTGAAAAAGAAATCACTAGCCCTAACAAATTTGCCCTGAGGAAGCTCTGTCTTGATATCAAAAAGTAGGACCAGATTTTTGGTAGGCATAGGCTAATTAGCAAGCAACAGAAGAACATATAAAATCTGCTTTTTTTCATTGGTTTACTAACTTGGAAAATAATGTTTCCAGATCACTGACTATTGGACAAGGTAGAGACATTATCAAAGATTTTATGAATTATTATAACATCCTTCCCCAACCTGTCAAGCTAAGAAAAATAATGAAGTATTGATAGAATAAATTAATTATGTGACATTAGGTAGAACAGTGTAAGTTTGCATTTACTATGATTAAATTTGAGGGAACAAATTTTCTTTTACCTTATGCTTTTCTTCTTTATTTTTCTTCTTCTTTTATTCTAACATTTGAACCCAGTGAGTTCAGTTATTTTATTTTTTTTAACTGCCTTTTTGGGGTTCTTGATTCTTTAGTTAGTAAGTGGATAACATTGTATTTTATGTGTCTTAAAAGCACTTTTTTCTTTCCACATGCCATGGCTTGTAGCTACTTGAATGCAAATACTTATAATACTATGCTAGTCTTTTCCTTATGTCTACTGCAAGCAATTGAAGTGGTGATGAGTATCAATGACCATTGTTGTTGTATTCTATGTCTCGAGAGTTGAAGTAAGGCCTAAACATGATTCAGACAAAACTACACAGGAAGCCAATGTGACACCTATTACATATATTAAAGATATGGAGATTTTGGATTCTATCACTATCTTTGTAATCTGTAAAATGTAAAAGTGCTAGGTTTATAATATTATTCATACCACTCTCATGTCCTTCTTGCTATCACTTCTTGGATTAAAAAAAAAAATTGGTGAGGAAGCAAAACTCAGTGACAACATTTCATATTTTACTGCTAATTAAAATCTTCAGGGCTTATATGATTTTCTTTGTACAAGTAAATATATTACTGTAGACTTTATCTTAGAGATAATTTGTTCCAATAAGCAAATCAATAAATATTATTGAGTCAAGGAAGGTGAGCTACAGTTGGCTGATTGCCAAGAAACCTCACAGGACCGCACTACCTTGGGGAATTTACTACAGTGTGACAATAAGGTCTGACACAGTGTTTCAGGCTTCTAAGATTTAAAATATTTTTGTCAATGGGCCACAGTTGAAAAGCCAAAAGCTCACTCAAAGTAGATCAAGCAAAAATGTGATATATCTGCAGGCTACAGGGGAATCTCATGGAAAGTTCAGAATGAGAAGCCAAACCTCAGGAACAGAAAGTCAAGTAATTTTCTAGTTCTCCCTTTTCCTTACTTCCCCATAAGTATTTTTTTCTATTTTCCTTTTGTAGATTGATCCTCTATGTTTATCTTCTCTCCTTTTGCTTATATTGCTGAATTCAGTTTATTAATTTACAAAGAGAAATATAACTCCCAAATGCCAGTGCATGTTTCCTCAATAGGCAAGCTTCAAGGTAAACCAAATTAATAAACGATAATTTGGTGAGCATGGGATCAGATGAGGTGAACTAGGTATGTCTATATAACTTTCCAACAGCAGCCACTTCTTTGAAATTGTACCCCTCTCAGAGCCCTTGCTAAAGTGATGGGTTTGGGTGATCATGTTTGTACTGTGTGATTCCATGATGGGTAGACAATTTGTATATAGACCTAATCATTCAGTGTCAGTGTTTAGAATTTGAACCAAGGGACACAGACATGAAATTGTTTGAAAACTGTGCATACTGTTCATTGAAGAAGCCATGATCAGGGATGAAATCAGTGGGAAAAAATGGGAGTTTTGTTCACAGTGCTCCTTCTTTTTAAAAATAATCCTTTGCCATTTGGCCAGAAACTAGACAAGGCATAATGCACTGTAAGAGTAGTGCTATTATAAAGAAGAAGCACCATGATGGAAATCAGATACAGGCAACGTATTCAATACCAAATGGTAAAAGAGATAATTTTTTTTTTTTAACTCAGATCTTTAGTAGCAGTCTTTGGAACACTCTAGATTAAAAATATAATAATTTGTTAAAGCATGCAAAAAAGTATAACAGTGAATAAAAACCACAACTGACAAATATATTGGTTAACACTTCAAACATGTATAACCAATGAACATGGCCTAGGTTTTTTTTTTTTTATTGGTACTCACTTCAGAAACTTGAATCCACAGATATAAGCAGTATATAACCAGAAAGTTACAAGTGGACACAGATTATACATGCAAATTTCTGTTCACAAAGGTCACATATGCAAGTATATGAATTAGAGGCATGCGTCTAAGATTACGGCCAAACTTTTTTAAAATGCAGAAATGTAAAATTACATCTTGAAAATATGAAGAGATGGTCTACACACTTCAAAAATCAAATGTTGCTTATACCAGATGTATGACAGCTACAGGATTCAAGTGACAAGCAATAAGATCTCAAGAAATTAATACTGGTCAAAGAGAATGGGAATATTTTTACACTTCACTGAAAAATACGTTGACTACTAGAATATGAAATCTAGCAGGAGCTTAGGGAAAAAATTACAAAATCTAAAGCCACTTACTTAATATTTCTTATTACCTAAACTACAGCATGACATTAAAAGAAAACTGCACCTTCATTTTAATTACCAATCTCACATTAATGAAGTTCTCAAAAAATGAAACAAAACGAAAAATGCTTCAGACTCCAAATGAAAAGTCTGTAAGGCTCAGATTAAAATGTGAAACGTTTCAAATGAAAGTAATAAAAATACAGCTGGTTTTGTTCTTTATTGAATGGAATCAAAAGTTTTGACATTTCTTTGAAGCTTGGAACTACTAAATTTCGTTTCTCTGAATGTTTCTATGTATCTTTCTTAGTGGTACAAGTGTCTTAAGTAGCATATGAAGTCAGTCTCTACAAAGTATTTCTGTCTGTTACCATTTTGATAAAACAAAAACAATTCTTCATTAACTTAACCGTATATGTAGTTTTGCTATAACACTTAACACTTGAACAGACGTCTATTATTTTTCCACTATAACAACAGAGTACAATAGTTTTCTTCTATCTGTATTGTATTTAAAAAAGGTTAACATTTAAAAACAAAGAACCATTATTTTCTTTGAAATCATTAAGCTTCTTGCACATCTTAAGCTTCCTTCTTCTGCCTGTGTTCTTCTGACAATTTACTCAGAAATTTCAACAGGAACATTGGGCTGATATGGTCCAATTCTGTACTCATCTGCGATTGTATAGTCCTCCTTGTTTTCATCACTGTGGCCATCTGCGTTTTCACTTGTATCTTTGTTGGGATCATCAGCATTCTCAGCAGATTCAGCACCTGGTTCTGTATTTTCCTAATTTTTAATTCTGTTTTCCAACACTGCTTCATTTTCTTGGTCAAGTTCCTCAATCTTGTCCACCTTTTTAAGCTTTATCTTCGCAGTTGCTGAAGCACTCGCATTTGCATCTTTTTTCACACAGCTTTTTCTGAAGTTTCCTTTTTCCCATCAGATGGCACATCCCCTAAATTAGCAAGATCTGTCTCATCTCCCACTGAACTGCCACTTTCTAGCAGTGCTGCTGCTGCTTCTTCATCTACAAGTAGCTCATCTTCAGATTCAAGAAGTATGTTAGGTTCTTGTTCTGCCTGGTCATCCTTTGTATCTTTTTCACCATCTTCACCTGACTTCTCTTCTTGTTCTTTACCTTCAGTTGTACTTTCAGTCTTCTGGGAACCATCAGTTTTGGATTTCTTATTACTTGGAGATTCTTTGCCATCTGGAGAGTAAGATGTTCTCTGGGATTTATCTTTTTTCAGTAAGTCAATGCCTCTGTTGGGAATCCTAAGTACCAATGTTTTGTATTTTTCAGACAGGTCAACTTTTACACATCTCCCTTGAAACCAAAGGGCCTTTTTCAAACAGTGGTCAACCATTGCCATTGCATCTTCTCTGGTCTCCATCTCAATAAAGGCCTTTATTCTTTTATACTTCTAGGATAAATGAACTCTCACTGGCTTGCCAAATACTAATGCTGGTGTAGCTGTATAATAATCCACTGCAGCCTGAGCATCTTTTGTGGTTGCCATTTCAATAAATGCCTCATTAATTTTATTTAGAATCAGATGATTTGAATAACTCCAAATGGTTCCACCAGCTGTAATAGTTGATATCTCAAGTTTTTCCCTTGCCAGAAATCCATGATGTGAACAACCTGGCTAGTTCCCACTCTGCCCTTTTGCATGTGTCTTGGTCCTTGCAGATTTCCATTTCCAGCACCTAGATTTCCTCTTGGTCCAACTGCTGGTCCCCCAATATGAAATGAGGGAGATGGAGGTACCAGAATTCCCGGTGCTGGGTTTGTATATTGCTGCAACATGAATGGATCACCCATAGTGTGTCCTGTATCATTGTTAGGGTTCCATTCTGGGTAGATTTCAAGAAGCTGGCATCAACAACTGTGACTTGCTCCATTGATATGTTGACTCCACTCCTTATTAGAATGAACTGGCAAATCACATATAGAGCACAGATGGGGATAACCCTTCAGTAAGAGTCCATGGAAGTCTTCTATATTGCTACTTGGAGGAGTGCCCCTCTTTTTCTCAAAGAGAGATCTCTCTTGTAAGGGGCCAGGACCATGTCCCATTCTCTCATACTCACTGTCAAATTTATGATAGTTACACGAGGTCTCACCAAAAAAAGAATCATCCCTACACCTTTCTCCATCTCTTAATCTGTCATCTTCATAATCCATTCTGTCATAATAACCAGATTCTTGTGAACAACTTCCATGGTCATAATCAAGCACTGGGTTGAAACTAGGGCCATGATCATCAAAACTATCTCTTCTAAAGTGCTTTTTTTCTTTCCAATCATCCCTAGGTACTCTGTATGGTGGCTCCCATGTAGCAGATCTGCCATCTCTACCATAACTCAATGTAGGGCCTTCTTCAGTTCTCCTCCTTTCAAGTTGTAGAAGGATTTGGGACAAGTTCTCAGGAGTAATCTTGTCCTCTGGATAATGACTCAGTTCATCTAAGTCTCTAGCAGACAGACCAAAGTTGGCCAAAATGTTACTGGTCTGGTATGCATCTCCACGGTGCTGAAAAGACAAAGGGAGGGGACCTCTACTTCCAATGTTAAATACAGAATTCAAATTATGGGAAGAAATACTAGCAGAAGAGAGTGCACTATGAGCTCCTTGTTAATTCAATGAAGAACTCATTCCAAGATTCGTCAAAGTGGCAAGGTGTGCAGTACCCTGGTTCATCCTTCCAAGAGATGCTGGCATACTTAAAGACTGGGTAGCAGCAGCAAGAAGGCCTATTCCTGCTGCAGACAGGTCACGCCCACGACCCTGCAAGTCGCTACCAAGAGATGACTGCTGGAATGACTTGGACATTGTAGAACTATCTCTTGTCTAGTTTATAGAGTAAAAAAATTTTTTTAAAAAGATAGCTAAAAAGAAAGCTCAAACTAGAAAACTAGGTTAACTTTGCTTCAGAAAATGGTTATGCCAAGAAAAAGGATCAATAAGGACTGTAGAATCTTCTTTGAGCTGAGAACCAGCAGACAACTCTCAGTCCCATTTCAGTACATGCCAGGCCTCTCCCCCTACTCAGCGCGCACACGTCGCTCGCACCCTCAGCGGCAGTCGTTTTTCTCTCGAGATAATTTTTAAACAGTGTTTGAAAAAGTGGGTTGAGAGTAGGAAAATAACTTACTGAATGACAACTTTGTGCCAGGAACTATGCTAGTTGCTTTGCTTATGTGCCATCTCACTTAATCCCCACAATTCACGGCCCTGTGAATTAGGCATTATACACTTCCTTACAGATTAGGAAACTGATGTTCACTTGTTAGTGCCAGGAAGTTAATGATTGACGTTGCTGAAATACAAGCCCAGATCTATCGAACCCCAGAGCCTGTCTTCTTTCTCTGTCATTTTCTTCCTGGCACAAGTGGGGAATTCTATTTAATATCCCTCAACATTATTATTCCTTTCATAAATATTTAGCTTCTCCCACATACCAGGGGTAGCGCCAGACGTTATAGATACAAAAAAGGAGTCCTTGCCTCCTTATTTTAGTGCCTGTTTTCCTCTTCTGAATATGCGAGTCCAATCTGATAACCTCAGTTATGCTGGATGCAGGAAAGTGGGACTCAAAATGCCTGTCATTTTGTTCAGCAAACACTGACTTAAATAGCAAAACAAACAATTAAGGGTTACACCCATAGAATAAACAAAGTAAATTAGACATAAAATTTTATGAATGCCCTTTTGTCATTCTAAAAAAATAGCAAATGTCTTTAAGATTAATATGACTTTATCTGAGTAATCTCAGCTATGTGTACTTGGCACAAATTCTGAAGGCATTATGCGTTTCTGTCTGGCATTTTGGAAACATACATCAAACGGACTGTAAAAGAATACTATGATCTCTCAGGAACGCTGGAACATTACTGTGTTATTTCTGAGAAGTGAGAGCTAATCATGAAGAACTTTGTGTAGGTGTTTGGAGTTCAAAACTTGATGTGTAACTGACTGGCATAATATGTGTTGGCACGGAGATAGTTTTTCTGGAAAAAAACGTAATAGTGTTTTCACCAAGAGAAATGACATCAGGGTGCAATGAATGCACTCTTTGGATATTTTTACCTACTGTCGGATATGCAGTACATGGCTTTTACTGGAAAAGGAAAATAATCTTGGCATTGTCATTATTTTTTGAAAAAGGATTTAAAAATTGTTTAGAAAACTGGCCTTACTTCAAAGGGTACACTTAAACTAGTTCTTGCATCCTGTCTGAAGAATCAGCAGCCTAGTTTGTTTTCATAGTTCTTCAACTCATCTGCTTTTTTTCCGCTAACATGGCAGGCTGGGTGCCTGGACTGACTTGCCAATAAAAACAACTAAACAGTTCTCATAAAATATATTTAATAAAATTTCCTTAAATGCATCAGTGAACTGATAATAAGGTAAAAAATTTCAGGTCAATTATCTAAGTTAAGTCAAGAGCTCAGAAAGGTAAGTTGAGAAATGGAACTGGCTTATTCCCTAACCATGTTTCTCCATGGCCCCACAGGATATGGCAACAGGAAACAAAGCCCAAGACTTGTTCAAGATAAGGAGTCTAATAGGAAGACACATCTCCCCTATAAAACTAGGACATCAAATGGCTAAATGTATAATGGTGAGCCAGGATTAAACATGCCCTCCCTACCTCACACCCCAGAAGATAACAAGGAAAATCAACTTTCTTGAACATAAGTGCTGTGCTGAGAAGGGTAAAAAGCTGTAACTGAGAATTTGAACCACAATCTGATTGGCAGGCTCAATATGTACTAGAGGTCCAGTATTAGTAATAAAGAAAAATAAATAATGGAGATGTGGATTGGAAAAAAGCAAAGATGCCATTATTTGTGGATTTTATAAATAGACATAGAATAGTAAAAAATTGAGAGATAAATTACTAGAATTAAGAAGAGATTTTAGTAAAGTTGCTGGATACAAAATTAATATGCATAAAGCAAACGCAATTTTATATGATTTGATAGTTTTGTTTGCAATGGCAAAAATAACGGAAACAACTCAAATGTCAAGAGTAGTTTGAACAAAAATGTGGTATAGGCAAAAAACAAATAGAATACAGTGGAAAAAAATTATTGGCAGCAACACACTTTCTTGGGTCAACCTCACAAATGTGTATGAGAATATGGAGCAAGTTATAGCATACTACATGCAGTAGGGTTCATTTAGATAAAGTCAAAAACAGGCAACACTTAACCTGTAGGTTAGGGATAAAACCTTTGATGGTACAAAAGGTAAAGAAAAGTGAGGGCGAACTTCCATGGTGACGCAGTGGTTAAGAATCTGCCTGCCAATGCAGGGGACACGGGTTCAAGCCCTGGTCCGGGAAGATCCCACATGCCGCGGAGCAACTGAGCCCGTGCACCACAGCTACTGAGACTGCACTCTAGAACCCGTGCACCACAACTACTGAAGCCCACACACCTAGAGCCTGTGCTCCGCAACAAAAGAAGCCACCGCGATGAGAAGCCCACGCACCACAAAGAAGAGTAGCTCCCACTTGCCGCAACTAGAGAAAGCCTGCGCGCAGCAGCAAAGACCCAACACAGGCAAAAATAAAATAAAATAAATAAATAAGTTAAAAAAAAAAAAAAGAAAAGTGAGAGCATGATTATCACAAAAGTAGAGGTAGTAAATGTGGCTTTGGTAGGAGAAATTCTGAACTTTAATTTGGCATTGAATTTCACTGAAAGTGCTCTGAGAATTTCATCTTAGATAAACATGTTGTAGATTCTGGTCCTACAGACCTGTATTTTACATGTTATCTTTTTATATCCTTACATGTAGTCATTTTACAATTAAAAATGTACATTTTTAATATAATTTTTATTTTTAAAAGTAATACATCTATACAGTTTAAAAGAGCAAATAGTACAAGGTTTCTAATCAATAAGCACTAATGCTCAGCCCTATCTCTCTCAAACCTCAATACGTGATTTCCTTGAGAGGTAAGCAATTTCAATACTTAATTTTTTTCTTCTCTTATTTACATCCATATTTTATTTTATTTTTAATTAATTAATTTATTTTTGGCTGTGTTGGGTCTTCCTTGCTGCGTGTGGGCTTTCTCTAGTTGCAGCGAGCGGGGGCTACTCTTCGTTGTGGTGCATGGGCTTCTCATTGTGGTGGCTTCTCTTGTTGCAGAGTATGGGCTCTAGGCGAGCGGGCTTCAGTAGTTGTGGTATGCAGGCTTCAGTAGTTGTGGCTTGCAGGCTCTAGAGTGCAGGCTCAGTAGTCGTGGTGCATGGGCTTAGTTGCTCCACGGCATGTGGGATTTTCCCAGACCAGGGCTCGAACCCGTGTCCCCTGCATTGGCAGGTGGATTCTTAACCACTGCGCCACCAGATAAGTCCAAGGCGGATTCTTAACCACTGCGCCACCAGGGAAGCCCTACATCCATATTTTAAATACAATATATTGCCATCTTTTTTTTTCAACTTAAAGCATATATTGACTTCCTAATATGGAAAACAAGGACGTAGTACTACAATAATATATTTATACTTGCTAGTTCATCTGCTTGTATAGCTATATCACAATTTTTAGTAAAATTTGTATCCATTGTGTCTGTATTTGTGACATGGAAATACTGTTCAATAGCAAGCCAGATAGTATGCTATGATTATAATTATTTTTCTGTACAATGCTTTGTTTCTCTAGGAGTCAGTGGTTGCCTTATTTGTTGTTATTATTGTGGCTGTGGTTGTGTTGTTGTTGGGTTTATTTTTCTATATTCTTACCACTAATTTTCTCCAAACTCTCCAAGATCATTGCAAGCAAGATATGTCAATGTGATCAAACACTTCAGTTAATTTCTCATTTCTCATTTTATTTTGTAGAAATCATTCCAGGACCACTTTGCCTTCGATTACAATTTGGCTGCTCTTTAGGACTGCCATTCTCCCCCCGCTATCCCAGCCTTATTCAGATATAATTGACATATAACATTGTTTAAGTTTAAGCTGTTCATTTAATACACTTATTTATTGAAAAATGACTGCTACCATAATGGTAGCTAACACCTCCATCACATCACATAATTACCATGTTTTTTTTGTTGTGACATTACTCTCTTAGAAATTTTCAACTATGTAATACAGTATTATTAACTATAATCACCATGCTGAACTTTGTACCCTTTGCCCACATCTTCCCATTTTCCCTATCCCCCAGCACCTGATAACCATCTCTCTACTATTTCTGAGTTCAGATTTTTTAGATTCCACATATAAGTGATATCATACAGTATTTATGTTTCTCTGTCTGACTTACTTCACTTAGCATAATGCCCTAAGGGTTCATCCATGTTGTTGCAAATGGCAGGATTTCATCTTTCCTCATGGCTCAATAATATTCCATTGTATATATACACCACATCTTCTTTATCCATTCATCCGTTGACAGACACTTTTAGGTTGTTTTCGTATCTTGGTTACGGTGAATAATACTGCAATGAGCATGAGAGTGCAGAGCTCTCTAAGAATCTTTCGGGACTTCCCTGGTGGTCTAGTGGTTAAGAATCTGCCATCCAACGCAGGGGATGGTTGGGGGAACTAAGAACCCACTTGCTGCAGGACAACTAAGCCTGTGTGCTGCAACTACTGAGCCCATGCACCGCAATTACTGAGCCTGCGCTCCACAAATAGAGAGAAGCCTGCAGACTGCAACAAAAGACCCTGCATGCTGCAACTAAGAGCTGATGCAGCCAAAATAAATAAATAAATAAATATTTTTTAAAAAAGAATCTTTCAATTCCTTTGGAAAATACACAGAAGTGGGATTGATGAATCATATGGTAGTTCTATTTTTGATTTTTTGAGGACTCTCCATACTGTTTTCTATAGTGGATGAACCAATTTACATTGCCATCAGCAGTGCACTTGGGTTCCCTTTTCTCCACAACTTCACCAACACTTGTTATCTCTTGTCTTTCTGATGATTGCCATTTTAATAGGTATGAGATAATATCTCATTGTGGTTCTGATTTGCATTTACATAATGATCAGTGATGTTGATCACCTTTTCATGTATCTGTCGGTCACTTGTATGTCTTCGCTGGGAAAATATCTATTCAGTTCCTCTGCCCATTTTTTAATTGGATGGTTTGCTATTGAGTTTTATGAATTCTTTATGTATTTTATATATTAATCCCTTATCAGACATGATTTGCAAATATTTTCTCCCATTCTGTTGGTTGACTTTTCATTTTCTTGACTGTTTCCTTTGCTGTGCAGAAGCTTTTTAGTTTCATGTAGTCCCACTTATTTGTTTTTGCTTTTGGTGTCATATACAAAAAAATAATCTTTGCCACATCTTGTGAAGAAGCTTTTCACCAAATTTTCTTCTAAGGGTTTTATGGTTTCAGCTCTTATGTTTAAGTCTACAATCCATTTTGAGTTAATTTTTGTGAGTGGTATAAGATAAGGGTCCAATTTTATTCTTTGCATGTGATTATCCATTTCCCAACACAATTTATTGAAGAGCCTGTTCTTGGCTCTTTTTGTTAAATATTAGTTGACTGTACTGTGAGGGCTTATTTCTGGGCTCTAGATTCTTTTCCACTGGTCTATACTATTTTTATGCCAGTACCATATTGTTTTGATTACTATAGCTTTGTAGTATGGTTTGAAATCAGGAGTGTGATACCTCCAGCTTTGTTCTTTCTCAGGACTGCTTTGGCTATTCAGGGTCTTTCGTGGTTCCACAAAAATTTTAGGATTGTTTTTTCTATTTCTGTGAAAAATGAATTGGGATTTTGATAGAAATTGTAGTGAATCTATAGATGGCTTTGAGTAGTATGAACATTTTAACAATATTAATTTTTCTGATTCATGAACATGGGGTATCTTTCCATTTGCTTGTGTCTTCTTCAGTTTCTTTCGTTGGAGTCTTACAATTTTTAGTGTATAGATCTTTCACTTCCTTGGTTAAATTTATTCCTAAGTATTTTATTGTTTTTGATGCTATAGTGAATGAAACTATTTTTTTAAAATTTCTTTTTCAGATAATTTATTGTTAGAGCATAGAAACACAACTAATTTCTGTATGTTGAGTTTGTGTCCTGAAACTTCACTGAATTTGTTTATTAGTTCTAACAGTTTTTTTTTGTTGGAATCTTTAGGATTTTCTGTATATAAGATCATATTATCTGCAAACAAAGACAATTTCACTTGTTCCTTTCCAATTTGAATGCCTTCCATTTCTTTTTCTTGCCTGATTGCTCTGGCTAGGATTTCCAGTACTATGTTGAATAGGAGTGGTGAGAGTAGGCACTGGAGCACAGTTGTGCAGGCCAGTGACAGAAGACAAAGCCTGATCCAGGCCCACGAGCAGTTGTGCGGCCCTGGCTGTTGGAATGCTCTCCCATGTCTGCACATGTGCACTGCAGTGGATGTTGATGACAAGTGTCAGGCTGGCAGTGTGAAAGTGCACAGCTGGAGAGGCTAGCCCCAAGTTTGCAGATGGTGGTAGGAGTCAACTGTAGGGATCTAGGCTGTCATCTTGCAGTACAGCTGCACTGCAGGGAGGTCTGCAGCAGCTGTGCTATTGTTTTTTTTTTCATTAGTAAAATCTGCCGTGTTTGTCTGCAGAGCAGGTCACTGTAAACCACAGTCTCTCCTACTGCATGGCTACGATTGGTAACCTCTGCTTCTCTTCCTTGTCCCTAGCCATCTCTATTGTTTCTATACGTGTCTCAGCTTTGCTGAGTCTGGGTGGGGTGAAATCGAAAGGGGACCTTCATGTGGTGCCCCAAAGGATGGGGCAGCTGGTCGCTCATTCCACTTTTCCTTTCTTGGTGAGGGTAACTCTTTCTAGCTGGGAAGTTCCCTCTTGTTGCTGAGCAATGACAGCTTGGAGGATGGGATGATGCAGGCAAAATGAAGCTATCTTCTTTCTTTTCTTGTGCAGTTATTCTCAGGGTTTTTGTTTGTTTGTTTTTTTGCTTGTTTGTTTCCCTGTGTTGCTAAAGTTGGACTCCAGAGCGCTCCCAGAGCTCTTTTTGTTTGTGGGTAGCTGGGGTCTCACTCCACTCTATCAAGTCTGCCATTCTGATATTTCTCTTTGCCATCATCCAGATCATTCCCTTAGTTCTCTTCTGTATTCATTCATTCATTTCAACAGATATTCTAGAAAGCTATGACCAGGCAGTATTATGGATATTGGAGTTATATCAATGAAAAAAGATGAAGTCCCTGCTTCTATAGAGCAAAAATTCCAGTAAGAGAAGCATAACATGAAAAAATATAGTAGGATGTTAAACTAGAAGTTTCTACTGAGTCACTAAGGTACATTAGATATGAAATTCCAAAATGAAATAAAAGGTCGATATTAAAATTTTCAAAGGAGAAGGTTGAAAAGTTTTTGCATGATTCTTTACCTGCTTAGGGAATAATCAGTGTAACAGTTGGAGAGAACTTTGTGATGAATGATTAGAAAAGAGTATTTTTTTTTAAATATGAGGGAGTAAAGATCTCTCTTTACTGAACACTATTTACTTTATTGATATTTGGCAGAGATCTAAAGAAAGTAAAAAGATCAGCTATATGAATATCTGAAAGTAAGAGCATTCCAGCCAGAGGGAAAACATCAAAGGCCATGAGGTAAGAGAATGCTTAATGCATTTTAGGAATAGCAAGAAAGCTTGTAAGCATCAAAGTGGCTTGGGGAAGGTGGAAGATTAGATGTGAATGAAATCAGAGAGGAAGCAGATGATGTCTTCACTTGGGGTGGTATCACTGGATGTTGTAAAATACAGACAGATTCTGGACATGCTTGAGAGTAGAGCTGGCAGAATTTCCTGAAAGCCTGGGTATAGTATATGACTGAAAGAGAGGAGTCAAGGATAATTTAAAAAATTTAGGCTGAGCAATTGGAAATGAGGGTGGGTCATTTACTGAGATGGGAGAGACTCAGGAAGTGAGAGGAGGAAGAGTATTTTCTTTCTTTTTAAATAAAAAAAATTATTATTTTTTTTATTTTGGGGGAAGAGTATTTTCAAAAGTTGGATTTGGAAATGTTAAATTATTAGAGTCCTATCATTTATCCAGATGGAAATGTCCAATAGGCAGTTGCATATAAGAATCTACAGTAGGGTTTCCCTGGTGGCACAGTGGTTGAGAATCTGCCTGCCAATGCAGGGGACACGGGTTCGAGCCCTGGTCTGGGAAGATCCCACATGCCGCAGAGCAACTGGGCCTGTGAGCCACAACTACTGAGCCTGCACGTCTGGAGCCTGTGCTCCGCAACAAGAGAGGCCACGATAGTGAGAGGCCCACGCACCGCGATGAAGAGTGGCCCCCGCTTGCCGCAACTAGAGAAAGCCCTCGCACAGAAACGAAGACCCAACACAGCCAAAAATAAATAAATAAATAAATAAATTAAAAAAGAATCTACAGTAAATGTGAAATGTTAGGGCTGCGGATAAAAGTGAGGGAGTCATCATGGTATACTTGGTATTTTAAAGTCATGGCTCATTTAAGTCTTTGTAGAGTGTAGATGCCTGAGTTTGGAAACCTATGTCTTCTGACTCATTTCACTCTTCCCAAACAAATAACGTTTCTCTCTTGAGTTAGTATGCCCTTGACATCTCACTAAACTCATGCCTGTATTCCTTGTACACCAAAGGTTTTTCCTCTAAGTATATCTGCCTATGTCTCATGAGGTCTAATTTCAGGATAAGACCTCATTCACACTCAGAGGACACAAACTTCTCCCTTGACTGTTTCTTGGTGTATAATGAAGCTTGAGCTATCAATAAATCCTTGCCCACTCAGAACACACAAAAGGCCTCCAACCAACTCTGTCTTCTTTTACAATGTAGCTCGACTTATTTAAAAATTCCTATCTACATGAACTATAAGTATTCATAAATTATGCTTCCTTGCATAGAACAAGGTGAGACTTCAAGCTAAATCCTTACCCACAACTTCTAAAGATTCATCCCAGAACTGCCAGCCTATGTTTTAGTAGGTAAACCCTCACTTATAGTGTACACACAGAATAAACCAAATTCTCTGTTATCTCTTCTCAACATTCTCTTTGTCCTTGGGGGTTTATGTCTTTTGTATTTCTTTATCCTCATTTTAGTGGGGTTTCTGGATAGAGTAGGAATAAATGCATATGTTCAAGTTGCCATATTTAACAGGTTAAATAATTTTTAAATCATAAAAATCCAGTAAAATGCTTCTTATAGGGTGTTACTAGTTAGAACAAATGTATTTTGTACAGGCAACTTTGCTTAATAGCAAAGTGTTTCTTAAAATGATTTTTTTAAAAAGGCTTTAAAAATTACCCAGTGCTTACTGTTGGTAGTCTAACAGTACTTGTGACATTTTACTATAATTTTGTAATTCACTAGAATATTGTATTATGGAATTTTGTTAGTAATTTTTTTATATCTGTATTAGAAAAAGGATAACTCAGTTTTTACAGAAAACCTCAAGTTACCAAATTCTATTAAATTGATTCTTCTTCCAATTCAAATGTTATTTTAGTGCCTTTCTACCTTTAAAATGTGTTATCCTAATGTTCATGGTTAGTATAAACAGGAAAAGTACCTGGGAAAAGAAAGGATATGCTTAATTTTATTGTTGAGAACATATATAAATAAATTTGAAACTGCCACTAAAAATATTAAATATTACAGAATACAAAGGCTATTTTAAATCTGTATATGAAAAAACTGACCTGGAAAACAAAAAAGTTTCAAAAGTAGTAATGGGATAAACAGAGGCAGCTGAAGAATTTGAATTAGACTATTATAGCTTCTCTTAGATAATGTAAGTATTATATGCCAAGATTACAGGAAAATCACCAAAACTACTATGGACAAATAATTGAACTGAACAGACTCTCCAAATGCTGATTCTTAGAACTGGAGGAAATCATTCAAGATAATATGTAGCATCTTGTCTAATTATTTATAAACGTGTCTCCCTTACATGTTACATGTCTATCTCACCAGACTGTGAGCTATTGAGGACAGCAGACTTGTCTTACCTATCTTACTGTTCACTGATCCAAGCATAACATATAACAAAGTACCTAGCACATGGCAGATATCTTATATGTGTTTGATTAGGAGATGGCTAGTGAGTGATTTTATAGAGATGATCAGTGACTCTGGAAAAAGAAAGAGTATGTCTGCTCGACTCCTTTCTCTTTTTTGATTTTTAGCCTCAGCCTATGTGCAGGATGCATGCATTCTGCTCTGCTTTCTGTCTACCTTCGTGGGGGTGGCTTGCTATTTTATAGCTATACAAATGGTTGGGTGGGTAAAGGCTAATTTAGCGGTGAAATATTAGCAAGCCTGTTGTGCCACAAACATAAGTCACATTTTTCAATTAAACTTTTAATGAAGTTGGTATTTTATCTTCAGCTGTTGGACTCCTATGTTTGCCTCTCAGTTCTGACCTTGGGTGGGAAAGAGGAGCGCTATTTATTGTGACCCCATGTACTACCAACTCTAAAAGGGCACTCTGTTTCTAAAATGAAAGTATAAATATGCATTAATAAAAGTAAAATAGTGTAGTAGAACTTATAACAAAAAGCAAGTGCTTCTGCCTCATTGCTGCCCCAACCCCATTGGAGTTTCAACCTCTCAGAGGCAACCATATTCAAATGTTTGTTTTTAATTGTCTTGATAGTTTTCTCATTAATTCAATATAACCATGCCATTATTTATCAACTTATCAACTTTAGACATAATCCATTGGCTTTCTTCTATAGTGCAGGAGGATTTAGTGCACTTATTCTATCCCTGGACTAAGAATTTGTTAGGTCTAGCATTATATATACTAATATGACAATTATGGTAGAAGAAATTTTCATCCGTAATTGTAAGATATGTGTGTATTGCCTAATATGTAATCATGCAATGTACATTACAGACATTCAGTAAATAGAGTGAATGTATACAATTTTAGGTTCAAACTTTTCCACTTAAAATGTGAATAATTCCCGTTATTGAACATTCATAGGAAACATATTTTTAAATGGCTGATATTAACAGCATATGCCTGTGCCATAATTTATTTAACCTTCAACCTATTATGAAATACTTAGGAGGTTTTCCAGTTTTTTAAAGTTACAAATAACCTGTCTGTAAACATCCTCATAATAAATCTATCAACTGCATCTCTGATCCTTGGAGTAGATTCTTAGAAATAAAATTACTGAGTCAAAAGTTCTTGATATATATTGCCAGTTTCATTTCCAAGATTTTGCTTATATGAACTCCTAATAACATAATAAAAGAGTAATCATTTCACTGCATATTGTTCAATCCTAAATATATATATGCTCTAGAACTCTGCTAATTTTGTAAATTGGTTACCTTGTTTTAGCTTGCTTTTTTTTTTTTAACCAGTGTGGCTGAAGATTTTTTCATGTCTATTATTCATTATTACATAACATTTTGATTTCTTCAGTTTAATACGTGGCTATATCACTAATTTAAATTTTTTAATACTTCAGAGGAATATTTTATAAATTAATTTGTTTTAGCATTATTGGCTAGTCTTTACATGAAAAAAAATCCCAAAGGAAAGCAATTTTAAGGATTAGCAAACTTATTGAAAGTTCACAGTGAAGCAAAAATTAGCTGCATGGCCTATTGTGTGCCATGGCATCCTCTAGAGTCTTAGGGAGTTTTGAATGCAGGAAGCATTGAGAAAAGGTGGTCAGAGGCAGTAGAAACAGAGATGATAAAAAAAGACAAACTGAGTCATGAAAATGATAGGATTATTACAGTCTGAATAACAAGTAATTAGGTTGGCACAACAGTTTCTGAATATTTTGAGAGGCTTTTGTATCTTTAACAATGATAAATGATATTTCAGGCCTGCATAAATGCTAACTGTGTATTGCTGAGACAACTGTATTTTCTTTACCTGTATCTTGCAATCCAAAATAGCAAATTTAAAAAAAAAAATGATTTTATTCAACTCTGAAGTGCATCTTATTCAAGGATATTTTGTAAGAACATGTGCAGAAACCTTCTCTGGGAAATTAAAGACTTTTGGAGAGACTGGAGGTTTTGCTTACTTACTTTACATTTAAAATTGCTATAGCTTCCCGTTGAATTAATATTTTAAAATTATGAAGTGACATGCCATATTCCTAACATCTCTTCTTCTTAAATTTTATTTTTGCTGACACAAATATAGCTTCAACAATTTTTTCTTGGATAATATTCACCTGGTTTTTCTTTCCTTACCTTTTTTTTTTTTTTTTTTTTTTTTTTTTTTTATTTTATTTTTTTTTTTTTTATTTTTTTTTATTTTTTTTTATTTTTTTTTTTATTTTTTTTTTATTTTTTTTTATTTTTTTTTTTATTTTTTTTTTTTTTGGTTGTGTTGGGTCTTCGGTTCATGCGAGGGCTTTCTCCAGTTGAGGCAAGTGGGGGCCACTCTTCATCGCGGTGCGCGGGCCCTTCACTATCGCGGCCCCTCCCGTTGCGGGGCACAGGCTCCAGACGCGCAGGCTCAGTAGTTGTGGCTCACGGGCCCAGCCGCTCCGTGGCATGTGGGATCTTCCCAGACCAGGGCTCGAACCCGTGTCCCCTGCATTAGCAGGCAGATTCTCAACCACTGCGCCACCAGGGAAGCCCCTCCTTACCTTTTTAATGTTAACTTTTCTATGTTTTTAGGGTTTTTATAAATAGCATATAGTTAGCTATTTAAAAATCTAATCTGACAGTTCCTTTAAGTGGAGGGTTGAGTTCATTTAAATTTATCAATGTTTTGTACTTTTTCTATCATGTATCTTTGTATATTTTAAATTTTTCCCATTTTTCTTATGCTCCTGTTTTCTTACTTGATTTTTTTTTTCAAATTGATTGGGTTTTTTGTTTTTCTCTCCTTATATCATTTTCCCTCCATTTTTTGAATTTAAGTTCTCTATATCTGGTTTTTTAATGGTTACATTTGAAATTTCACCATGCCTACCTGACCAAGTTTAATATCTTAAACTTCCTTCAGAAAAATTCAAGGATTGCAGAATACTTCAACTTATCATTATATTTCCTACTTACCCAGGGTTGTTTATAGTATTTTAATACTATGCATTTTCACCTTCACAAATTAGGATATTATAAATTACTTTTTTATACAGACAATATTTATTGAGGTATATTTAAATACGTTACTCCCCTCACCCCCTTTTTGGCTAACTTTCCTTTTTGAATTATCAGGTATTCTTTTAAGTTTTTTTCCTTCTTCCTAAGGTATATCCTTTAGAACAGTGGTTTTCAATCTGTGCAGTTCAAATCTCCCCCCAGTGTTCCCAAGAAAGCATTTTAGAAATATGTGGGGGACACTCTGTCATCACAATAATTTGATGGCATTTACTGGTATTTGTAGTGTGAGCTAGGGATGCTGAACATCTTGAAATACACAGGACACTCTCCCACACAAAAGAATTGTTCTGGTTCCCATATGACTTTCAGCAGTCCTGCTGGACATTCATGTAGATTAAAAAGCTCTTGATAAGTATCTGAGTCCATGAACTGATTCCATTTATATGAAAATAATATTTGGCAGTTTTAATACACTGACTTTTCTAGGAATGCAAAAACTATGTAAATAAAGAGTATATCTTATTTTGCTCTGAATTTTACCAATAATAGTCTACCATTTCAAAAAATTACATCGCTAATGGCTATGTTAATCCTGGTGTCTGAGTTGTCAATATAACTCACCTGTGTTAGTCTGAAAATGCAGTTGTCACGTGCTGGTGATTCTACGCACATACAGGTATTGGTTTTTATAGCTTCACCCACAAATAAAGGTACAAGTATGCCTACTCTGCCAGTGTGTTTTTTTCTTAATGTGGTAATAAGACAATCAAAATTGAGCATATATTTCACCAAGAAACATGCTGCTAGAGATGGCAAAGATATATCATACTTTTGCTCCTGGAAGTAACAGCATAAGACAAAGAAGTCATTGATCCTGGCTAACATGTAAAGTGAATCAGATGTTGTTGGACCAGGGGCATAAAATATAAAGCTGGATAAGGGAGAATTTATTGACATTGAACCACAGATCAGTGGTTTGGGACCGACTATTCTGTAGACACCAGGATCTTATCCTAACCAACACTGATGGGTTGGTATTTTGTAGCTTGGACATGACCATGGACTGGGGATTTACCTAGATTGGAAATTGTATGAAGGACCATGATTATCCATTGCAACTTCCTGCAGAGTGATCTTTATATATGATATCTCACGATTTAGTTCTGGAATCCCACTGTGTTCTACTACTTTCAAGACAAACCTCTAATCCCTTAAAAGTGCCAAATATGACCGTTTCCGATATGGTCCATTTACTTCTCTACACCCCTCACCTCCTCTTCCTAATTCTACAAATTCAAGTACCGGAATATGCTACACTCTCTCAGGTCCCTACCCTTTGCACGTTCAGTTTGTTTTCTCTTCACTTCTTTCCTTGACTCTTCTTTTGGGTTAAAAGGTGATTCTAGGTTTCCACAGCACCTACCTGGCGCATTTCTCTATCATAACACTTAATTGCACTGTGTTGTAATCGTTGACTTCTTGTTTGTTAGAATGTGAGAGCGTCCTCTTCTTTACAGTTCCTAGCAGGGTGCTTGGTAAAGGGTAGGAGTCAATAGGTGTTAGCTGTTTGAAGGAAAGAGCATTGCAACACTTCAATACCATTCACTCAATTAAAACTTTTCAAGCTGCTTTCAGTTTCACTTCTATTATCTTTCTTTTATTGACCCACCTTCTCCTCCTACTCTTTGTTTCCTCCCACCTACAACCCTTTCAGCGAGCGCACCTGAAACTTCCTCTAGGAGCCCGGCAGGCTGTCAAGCGGCACTCCCTCCCACCTGAAAAGTCACGTCAACGTGCAAACGTCACGCGTAGCGCTGACGTCCCGCCGTCAAGTCCACCCGCAGAGGCTTTGGGATATCTTTTTTGCTCTTAGTCGGTGCAGCTTGAATCCTCTTGGCCCGGAAGGACGGCAGCAACGAGTTCCAAAGGCGGGACCTCGAGGATTCTTGTTTCCCCAACGCAAGGTAACTTGTTTTTCTGAACGACGCGCCGGCAGCCGAGGGCCCGCCCCTAAGCGCCTGCCGCGGTCTCCCGGGGAACGGCGCTGTGCGCCGGTGGGGGCTGGGTGGGGACGCGCGTGCGCAGGGCGCGGCGTTTGCTGGGACCCTCAGCAATGGGCATGGGCGTTTGATTCTGACAGAGGATGGCCCATTTCTCCGGCGAGGGCGAAGTGATGCTGCAGGCAATGCTGAGGCAGTTGTTCCAGAGCGTGAAGGAGAAAATCACGGGGGCTCCCTCCCTGGAGTGCGCCGAGGAGATCCTCTTACATCTGGAGGAAACTGATGAAAATTTTCACAAGTAAAATTCCTTTTGATTTCTTAAGCAAACAAACCAGCTGATCCAGAAAAGATCAAAATGTAGTTGGATAAAGAATGTTCACTTGATTGTTGTCAAAATAGTGCCCAAGTTGGAGGTTCATGATTTCCTTTATTTACTCAGATACTGAATTTATTTTATATTCTTTACTTATTTTCCAAACCTTATGCTTCCTCTGTGTTTTTACTGACACAACCGACATATCCTAATTATTATTTTTCTCCTGGGCAACATAGTAACATTAGTTGTAAATTATTCTTGTTCATTTAAGAATAATTCTATCATCCCAAGGGATTTCTGTCACTATACCTCAAAAGCATTGAGTTCCCAAGATCCCTGCTGCTTTGCTGATCTGATCTTTCAGTGGCTGCACCAATTATGCATTTTGAGCACGACAGGAACACTCAAGTGAGATTGACTTCCTATGGAATAGCTTAAGTTCCTACAGAGGGATAAGGTGCATACTCAAATGTCTGTGATACATGTCAGGAGTATAAGTGCTATAGAAGTCCAGAGTGCTCTGGGTTTGGGAGCAGTAGATAGGAAGTTTAATGAGAGAGGTACCATTTGAGGTAAATCTTGAAGAGTATGTTTCCCTAGAGACGTGTGTTTTTCTTTTGATTTGAGTCATGTGTAATTTAAATTAAGCCTCTCCATCGAAAAGTTTACCTCCAGGTGCCTCAATTTATTATTATTAGTAATGATATTTTTAATTAAGTGTTTGCCTTTCATTTTGATCTCACAGAAGAAGACATTTAACAATTTTCTTGTTATGTTATCTTTACTGACTTTTGTGTGCCCTGAAGTTCTTATCTGGAATTCCTACCTGCTTCATATGTGGGCATCAGGGGATCCTTGAGCCCTTTAATATTCTGTACAGAAGTTTGTGTTTACTTGCAGATTTATGGGGGGAGCATTACAGTTTTCACCAGATTCTCAAGGGAGTTTTAAGAAGTGTGGAAGGAATTTTTTGTTAATTAGTATTTCTGGTTATACATATGCTTTCTTTTATATTTCCATGATTTTCTTGTTTATTCATTAAGTCCACTACTAAGAGCTGATATTGCATGATAATATTCTTTATTTTGGAGATACCAGAGGCCAGCTTTTATTGGTTAGCTATTGATTTATTACTTAAACAGAGGAATATAGAAAAATTGCAACTTTCTCAAATTCAGTTTTGGTTGTTAATGTTTATTATACTCATGTAATACTAATTTACCTCAAATCCACATCAAGCGTTAAATTTGGGGTTTAATTTCTGGTTTTTATTTCACATGTAAATACTTGTTTAAAATATTTTCAAATTGTTGAGTTTTTGCTAGGATCATATTCTGGGAATTTGTCCATTTAATCTAGATTTTCAAATTTATTTGTGTAAAGATTTTTGTTAATATCCTATTACTTTTTAAATATTTCCAGTATCTATAATTGTCCCCTTTTTATTCTTTTTTTAAATTTATGCCTTTCCTCCTTTGTTCTCCATCTGTTCTGCTAGAGGTTTATCTAGACTAATTTTATTAGTCTTTTCAAAGAACTAGCTATTAACTTCGATTTTCCTTTCTATTATGTATTTATTTTATGGTTTTTAAAATTTCTGCTCTTCTTTTTTCCCTTCCTGGGACACTTTTTAAAATTTGTGATGAATGTTTAACTCATTTATTTGCAGCTTTTCTTCTTTTTTTAATGTAAACATTTAAGACTACACATTTGCCTATAAATATTGCTTTAGCTGTGTCAATTTTTAAATGCTTTTCAAGTTAAAGTTGGATCATTCTGGTTCCTTTCAGCAGTGTAATGACTATTGTATTAATGTCAACTCTTCTTCAACAGTTTATTAGATTAAAGGCCTGCTGATTAATTGCATAGTTAATATTTACTATTTAATAAAGAGATTTGCTTGTGGCCTACCTAAAAAAACCCAGACACATTCAAATTATAAAAGTTTGTAGTCTTAAAAGTAAGATTTATAATTCTAAAAGTAGTTTGAGTAATTTTTAGTCTTAAAAATATAGATAATAAAATTCATGTGTTAGCTGCACTAGCCTGAGATCTGTGTCTTAGGAGGAAGGAACTCCTTATGAAGGAGGAAAGAGGAGGAGATGCTTGTGTTTGGTATTTTCATAGTATCTTACAGTCTCAGAGTTTGATGAGATCCTAACTGTCAGTCTAGGTACTCATATTTTCATTCATCTTTCTATTCACTGACCTAACTCTCCTTGAACACTAAATGTTCTTGAGTCACTTAGGTATATGTTGCTTCCCGAAGTGTTTCATACATCAGAATTATCTGTCATCCCATCTCCACTATCAGAACATTGGTTCCTTAAATCCACCTGATGTCTTGGTATATTAGCAAGAAAAGTAATCTTATTAAGTAGATTTATAGGGGAAACTGGTATCTTTAGGCTACTGGCATTTTTGTAAGAAGCTGGTTGTTAAAACAATTGAGTCCATGAATGATGGAATTTCAGGTAGTATAATAAAGTGGGGAAAGAATGCGGTCATTTGGGGAGAAAGCATAGTGTAGGCAGAACGGCCCTATCTGGGGGTTTGCCCCACAGTGCAGCTGCCCTAACCTATCTCTGCTTTTCATAGCCTCTTTTATTTTTATTTTTTACCCTAAACTGTACACTTTCTCTAAAAGATCCAAGCTTGCTTTCTTTTCTTTGAAAGTGGCAGCTAGGATTTGAGGCTTGCAGGAGGGGTGAGAGGTAGGGAAGAAGACATTGCTTTCATTATGTGTCTGTGTATTGTATAAATTTTTACACTTAGACTGGCTTCCTTTAAAAAAAAAAAAAAACAACAGCCCTGGTTTTCAGTCTTGGTTACACTAGGATTGATTGGAGTTTGTTTAAAAAAACACTGATGATGAACTTTAACCATAAGTGAATCCAAATTTCCTGGGGGGCTTGGCAGAGGGGGAGTGGTAGAGACTGGGCCTTGGTATTCTTGGAAAAACCCTCTAGGTGATTCTAATATGCAGCCAGGGTTGAGAACCACAAAGCTAGAAAATACTTACTTACATTTCAATGAGAATTGCTATATGTACATATATATATATATATATATATATATATATATATGTATATATATATATCATCAGGGTTGCTAAGTGTATAAATACTTAGCAACCCTAATGATTGTAACAGTCTCTAATGCAGAGGCTCTTCTTTGTAGCCCTCTAATCTGATATATTTTTGGTTTGATACAGAAGGAGCACAATTGTATTTATTGAATTGGGATTTTTTTTTTTTTTACAGAAGAATCTACCAGTGACTTTCTAAATTAGTGAACTCTAGTATGTTTAAGTGATATCTTCAAGAAAACATCCGTTATGTAAAGTGTTATCCCTGCATAGAAGAAATCGCTAAGAATTATATGTATGCTTCCATAATTAATGAATGCATTTAGTAACTGTTTATCATGATTCAGAGGCTTATTCTTTGACCTAAAAGGTTGTAGGTAGTATAAAATACTCATTCTTTTTTTTTATTCTTTTTTTTAATGTAGCTTTTTATACACTAATATATGTAAAGTTAAGTTTATCATATAATAAGTCCTATAATCCTGAAATATAATCCGTTTTAAGGATTCCAAATATCAGCATTATAATTCGTAACTTAATAAGTTATCTTTTTAAAACGTATCATTACTGATAATTTTTCTGTATATTAGTGAAAACGTTCTTGTTAAAATAGCTAAGAGGATGATTTCCTCAAACAAACTTGTACTAAATTTTTTATGTCCTTATACTGTAATAGTAATCTCTGTATATTTTGATATCAACATTTGAACGTGTCAGAAATTCATCATGGGAGAAAAATCCTTAAATTTTCCTAGGTAATAAAGGTGAAGAAAGAAGAATGGAAAACAGTGAATGTTCTTTTACTCAACTTAGTAAAATTTTCCTGTGTAAATGTGAAAAATTTCATATTTGTCAGAAGTAAAGCAGAATGATCACACACATTGCTGTGTATTTTACTTCTAGGATTTTTTGGGGTATTGCCATGAATTCAAATGGTAAAAGAACGAACACAAAATGAATTATCGGATGGGAATTTGAAGACATGGATTACTCTTACCCACGGAGTAGAAGGGCCCACTTGAAGAAATTACTGTTTTCACTGATTTGGGATTGGAGACTCTCAGAGTTTTCCAATGATCAGTGAGTCAGTAGAGCATCTTAAGGTCATAGGCAGCCTGGTAGTCCTCCCATGATGGAGGACCTGACCTCTCAAGAGATCTTTTTTTCTTAAAAGATTCATTTGAAAAGAGCAGTAACCTATTAAGGCAAGATTCAGACTTGGGGTCCTTGGGTTAATTTAACTTGGCAAATGAACCAAAACTTTAAAGCATTTTGAATGGGGTCTTCAGGGAGATGTTATTGTGGTCATAGGTCAAAGTAATGTCATTAAAAAAAAGTGTGTGGTTATTTAAGTTCCCAAAGAACAGATTTAAAAATGTTCCTAGCATATTTGTTATTTACATCTGATGCTAAATAGCGGGGATTTTAAAAATATGTCTTTTATTTTAGAATGATATTGTCTTAACTTTCTTGAATACATTTTGTTAATGGGCTTGCATTATATTTTCTTACTGCCTTTGTTATGAAAATATCATTTTTGTTACTTACAGATTGGGCTTTAAACAAAGCAAACACAAAAGTTATATTTCTCAGTTAAATATTCGTTTCTCCTAATTACCTGATTTGTGACACAGAGATAGGGCTGATGAAACTAAGGGACTAGGATAATTCTGCCATTCCATAGTAGGTGTTGATGGTGGGATGTAGAATTCATCCTCAGAAAGGCTCTTCTTTCAATTTCAGGGAAATAACTCAGGCTTGCCCCACCTTCCATTTCTCACTGAGTATCTCAGAGATGCCGAAGAAAACTGATGTGTCTGATTGACTAGCTTTGGGCAGGATTGTGAAGACGATCAGAATTATTTTTAGGGACTTTTCGTCTCTCTCTTCACTTTCTTCCACATTCACTGTTCTCTTCTCTTTCCCAGTAGTAAGAGACTGGCTGTGAGATCACACTGGGCTGAAAGGGTTATCTGGATCCTTTTCATTTTCAAAGTCATTTCAAAGAAAGCAGTGATACCTTTATGATACCTTGCCTGTGTAAGTTTTCACCATTTTGTATAAAATATGCAAAGATTTGGTTTAGAAATACCCTAAACAAAAAAGTCAACATTTAAAATGGATGGATCTAATAAATTATAATATATAAACTATAATGGAAAAGATTATGGAAGAGAATATACATGTATATGTGTAACTGAATCATTTTGCAGTACACCAGCAACTAACACAGCATTGTAGGAATCTGCTGATCAGAGTTGTAAGACACTTAGGCTAGTTTAAAAGCTATCTGAATACAGAATCTGTATCTAGATCAGTGCTTCTCAAGTTATGGTACTAGGACCAGCAGCATTGGCACCAGCATCAGCATCACCTGGGAACTTGTTAGAAATGCAAATTCTTGGGCCCACAGTATACTGGACCTCTGAGAGTGGGGCCCAGCAATCTGTGTTTTAATAAGCCCTTCAAGTGATTCTTATCAATGTTATACTTTTTAAAAAAATTAATTTATTTATTTTTGGCTGTGTTTGGTCTTCGTTGCTGCGCGAGGGCTTTCTCTAGTTGCGGCGAGCGGGGGCTACTCTTCGTTGCAGTGCGCGGCTTCTCATTGTGGTGGCTTCTCTTGTTGCGGAGCACGGGCTCTAGGCACGCAGGCTTCACTTGTTTTGGCACGCGGGCTCAGTAGTTGTGGCTCATGGGCTCTAGAGCGCAGGCTCAGTAGTTGTGGCGCATGGGCTTAGTTGCTCCACCGCATATGGGATCTTCCTGGACCAGGGCTCGAAACCGTCTCCTCTGCATTGGTAGGCTTATTGTTAACCACTGTGCCACCAGGGAAGCCCCATGTTATACTTTAAGAACCACTGATTTATAGGATGATCTAAGAGGGCCCTTGCAGTTGTTTAGCTAAAGTTATGAAGATGTGAACATTAATCTGATGGCAGTGGGAAAGGAAAGAGAAGTTGTGGAGGAAGAATTTACAGAATTACAGAGCTCGGTAACTAATTAGATCTGAGATGTAATAGAGAAGATTGTTTGAGGCTATACACAGGTATCTGATTGAAGGATGGTACCATTAACAAAGATACATGTCAGAAGAGAACGTGGTTTGTGAGCGGGTGGGTAGGATGATAAATTTGGTATTGATTGTGCTGATTGATATGGTGAAAAAAACATAAAGTAGCCTTGTCCAGTAGGTAGTTAATATATAGGCATACCTCGGAGATATTGCATGTTTGATTCCAGACCACTGTAATGAAGCAAATATTATAATAAAGCAAGTCACATGATTTTTGGGGGGATTTCCTAGTGCATATAAAAGCTATGTTTACACCATACTGTGATCTATTAAGTGTGCAATAGCATTATATATAAAAAAGTACATACCTTAATTAAAAAATGCTTGATTGCTAAAAATGCTAACCGTCATCTGAGCCTTCAGCAAACTGTAGTAGTAACATCAAAGATCACTGATCACAGATTACTGTAACAAATATAATAATAATGAAAAAGTTTGAAATATTGTGAGAATTACCAAAATGTGACAGACACAAAGTGAGTAAATGCTGTTGGTGCTGATAGACTTGCTCTGATGCAAGGTTGGCACAAACCTTCGGTTTGCTAAAAACTCCCAATATCTGTGAAGCACAATAAAGTGCAATAAAATGAGGTATGCCTGTATAGGTCTATATTCTGGGGAGACCTTTTGGCTGAAGAAAGAACTAAAGGAATCACCTGTTTGTGTTGAGTCTGAAGTTGACACTGTGGGAGTAGAGAATATCCTTTTTGATTTTGTTGTTTATAATGATTAAGTTTCTTGTCTATTGCCTCCTGAATTTAAAATAGTGGAATGAAGCAGACATGATCATTTCCAAGTTACAGATGGAAAAACAGACTTGTCCCAGGCCACTCCAGCTAGAGTGGTAGAGCTGGAGCTGGCATTCAGGCCGTTTTGACTCTGAGCCTGTACTTTTTCTATAATACTGCATGGTTTCATGTCAAATATCTCTACTTGACTTTTGGAGCCTGCATCGTCTATGGCAGGCCTGCCCCTTACATAACTGAAGCAGCCATGGAGATTCCAAGAATCAGCATTGGGTTCAGAGTTGAGGAGAAATGGGCAGGGCAGGAAATTCAAATCAAAAGCAGTTAAAATTGAAAATGAGATCCTTTGGCTACCTGGGTAAAAGGTGGCTGTTCTTTAGAGGACATACAATCATTTAATAAATATTAAACTGAAGACTATATGCTGGATACCATGATGGACTTATGTGAAGAAAATTATTCAGGCTCTCCTTGATCTCCTGTACTGCATATATGCAAGGCTCTTATACAGTGACACATTCAAACTACAAGTCTTGAACATAGTGGCATTTACAAAAATGGCCCGTCCTAAATTATCTTTGTCATTTAAGAGACCACAAAAACTTTTTTAACCTTTCTAAATTGTGATATTAATTATAATTGTTGCTCTTTATTTTCAGTAAACATGTTTCATAAAATAATTATCCACTTTTGGAACTCTTGTCCTTTCATATTTGCTTATTGTCTGAGTTTGCAAATGGATTTTAATGTTAGCATCAACCCAACAGTATGAAGAAAAAGGTCCAGTGTATTGAATTGTCTGAGCTACGTCTTGTGAACATAGTCTGACAAAAGCTGATTAGGTGGAATTTAGGTCAGTTCAAAATGAACACAATTTCCAAATGTACAAAAAACTCTTGATGATTGGAGCTTAACCTCTTCCTATTTATTCTTTTATAATTACTGTTATCTAGTGTGGTTTTCTTCATCAGCTTGAACAATTGTGAAAATCTTTAACAACTGCTTTCCCTACCATTAAGCATCACACGTAAAAGATATGAGCATAAAAAAGAAGTGTGAAAAGACTCCTAACCCCCTAAAGTTTGTGCTGGTCCCGAAATTTGCTGTCTACTGTCATCATCTTTAAATGTGATCTTTTCCGAGTGTCTCAGAAAAAAACAACAAAATTCTAGATTAGCTATATGATTTGGGATGAATAACTAATTTAATCCTGGCTTAAGGTAAGAAATCTGATTATATGTTACAAATCTTTCTGTGCTAACATTTTTTCTGGGTATGGTTGATAAGTGAGTTCATGATATTTACTGCATTTATTTTTTAAATGTTTGTTTCAGCTATGAATTTGTGAAATACCTTAGACAGTATATATGTAATACTTTGGGGTCTATGATTGAAGATGAAATAGAAAAATGGACATCTGATCAGAATCAGGGTGAGGAATTTGGCCATGACACAGTTGTACAGCATGTTACTAAAAGAACTCAGGAATCTAAAGAGTGAGTATGCCCACAGTAATATGTTAAAGTAATTTTTCTCTCAACAGCGTTCCTTGAAAGCACCCTTAACCCATGTCTCCTACAGTCTTTTCACCTCATAGCAGCCAGGATGATTCTTTAAACCAATGATTCAGATCATGCCGCTCTTCCACGCAACACTCTCTGAAGGCTTCTCATCTCATTCAAAATAAAATCCAGAGTCTCTTCTGTAGCCCACGAGGCCCACCATGAGCCTTCTCCTCCCTCTCCTACCTGATTTCTTATCATTTTCCCTCTTCCACTGCTCCAGCCACACTGGTATTGTTTTTTCTCAAACAAGCCAAGCAAAGCCCTCCCTCAGGGCTGTTTGTATTTATGTTGCTTCTGCTACCTAGAATGCCCTTTCCCTAAATATTTGTGTCACTTATTCCTTCACTTTTCACTTTTTAAAATAGACTTTATTTTTAGAGCAATGTTTGGCTCACAGCAAAACTGAGCAGAAGGTACAGAGATTTCCCATATACCTCCTGCTACTACACATATGTAGACTTCCCCATTATCAACATTCCGCGCCAGAGTGGTACAGATTTTTTTTTTTTTTTGGGAGGGGCTGCACTACACAGCTTATGGGACATTTGTTTCAATTAAGGAACCTACACTGACACATCTTTATTACCCAGAGTCCATAGTTTACATTATAGCTTACTCTTGGCATTGTGCATTCTGTGGTTTTGGACAAATTTATAATGACATCTTTTCACCATTATAATATCATATAGAGTAGTTTCACTGCCCTAAAATCCTCTGTGCTCTGCCTATTCATCCTTCCCCCTCCCTACCCCTGGCAATCACTGATCTTACTGTCTCCATAGTTTTGCCTTGTCCAGAATGTCATACAGTATGACATATGTCATACATACCATACAGTATGTAGCATTTCAGATTGGGTTCTTTTACTTAATAAAATGCATTTAAGTAGCACAGGGAATTATATTCAATGTCTTGTAATAACCTATAGTGGAAAAGAATCTGAAAAAGAATGTATATATATGTACATATATATGTATAACTGAATCACTTTGTTGTACACCTGAAACATTGTAAATCAACTATACTTCAATTAAAAAAACATTTAAGTTTCTTCCATGGAAACTTTTCATGGCTTGATAGTTCGTTTCTTTCTAGCACTGAATAAATTCGATTGTTTGGATGTATCAGACATCTTGCTTGCTTCCAACTTTGGCAGTTATGAATAAAGCTGCTATAAACATCGTGTGCGGGTTTTTAGGAGCCTGATTGACTGGGTCACATTGTAAGATTGTGTTTAGTTTTGTAAGAAATTGCCCAGTTGTCTTCCAAAGTGGCTGTACCATTTTGCATTCTCATCAACAATATATGAAAGTTCTTGTTCCACTTACTTGTCAGCCTTTGATGTCGTCAGTGTTCCAGATTTTGGCTATTCTAATAGGTGTGTAGTGGTATGTTGTTATTGTTTTAGTTTGCATTTCCCTAATGACGCATGATGTGGAGCATCTTTTCATATGCTTATTTGTCATCTGTTTATCTTCTTTGGTGAGGTTATCTGTTAAGACCTTTGGGTCATTTTTTAATCATGTTGTTTTCTTATTGTTGAGTTTTAAGAGTTTTTGTATGTTTTGGATAACAGTCCTTTGTCAGGTATGTCTTTTGCAAATATTTTCTCCTAGTCTGTGGCTTGTCTTTTCATTCTCTTAACAGTGTCTTTTGCAGATCAGAAATTTTTAATTTTAATGAAGTATCTTTCGTGTTATATCTAAAAAATCATGCCCAATCCAAGGTCGTCTACATTTGCTCCTATGTTATTTTCTAGGCGGTATATAGTTTTGCATTTTATATTAAGGTCTGTGATCCAGTCTGAGTTAATTTTTGTGCAGGTATAAGGTACATATACAGATTCATTCTTTTTGCATGTGGATGTCCAGTTGTTCCAGCACCATTTGTTGAAAACACTATCTTTGTTCCATTATATTGCCTTTGCTTCTTTGTCAAAGATCAGTTGACTATATTTAAGGGTATTTCTGGGCTCTCTATTCTGTTCCACAGATCTATTTGTCTTTTCTTTGGCCGATACCACACTGTCTTGATTACTGTAGGTTTATAGTAAGTCTTGAAGTTGGGTAGTGTCAGTCCTCTAACTTTGTTCTTCTCCTGCAGTAGTGTGCTGGGTATTCCGGGTTTTTTGTCTCTTCATATAAACTTTAGAATAATTTTGTTGATATCTACAAAATAGCTTCCTGGGATTTTGATTTGGATTGTGTTGAATCTGTAGATCAAGTTGAAAAGAATTGAGTCTTCTTAATCCTTGAACATGGACTGTCTCTCTATTTATTTAGCTCTTCTTTGATTTCTTTCAATAGAGTTTTATAGTTTTCCTTATATAGATCTTATATATATTTGTTAGATTTATACCTAAGTGTTTAATTTTGGGGGGTGCTGATATAAATGGTATTATGTTTTTAATTCCAAATTCCACTTGTCCATTGCTGGTATGTGGGAGAGTGATTGACTTCTGTATATTAACCTTGTATCCTGCAACCTTGCTATAATCACTTAGTTGTCCTAGGAGTTTTTTGGTTAATTCTTTCAGATTTTCTGCATAGATGATTATGTCTTCTGCGAACAGTTTATTCTTCCTTCCCAATCTGTTTGCCTTTTATTTCCTTTTCTTGTCTTACTGCATTAATTAGGACTTCCAGTAGGATGTTGAAAATCAATGGGGAGAGGGGACATTCTTGTCTTGTTCCTAATGCTTCTTCAGTCTTTTTAGGTCTCAGCCACTCTGAGTTCTTGAGCAGTGAGATAGCATGACAAAATGCCTGACTCTCACTCAGAAAACAATTTAATACAGAGCAGTAATTGAGATGAAAGAAGATTAGAGTTTCCTTCTCATGTTTAAACTCAGCTACTTAGGTATTTCTCATTTTAATTATCTTTCAACACTGACATATGATTGATGATTGAAGGTCTGGTTCTCCCCCGACACCCACCCTTGCTCCGCGTGAAATGTAACATAACAGAAGACTCTTCAGGGCTATAAAGGGCAGAATGGGCAAGTAGAGAGCATAAATTTCTAGTTTCTCCTTAATTCATACTTATTAGTGTAGCTCTATTTCGTTTCTAATTCTTAGGGTAGGTAGCATATTAATGTTATCTAATGTTAAAAATTGCTTTCTGAAGCTAGATTGCAATGATTTTTTATTCTGATAAAAATTTTACATAATTTTTATACACAGTAAAACTTTTAAAATTTGGATCCCCAAAATTTATTTTTGGTGTTGATTTGGACACATGACATTTGCTTTGTTAATTCTAGACTGTGGACTTGGATTTATGTGATGTTTTTAAGTGCCTTTGGCATCTGGTTTCTCTCCGTGCTGGACCAACATGGTTGCTTCCTATTGCAGTTTGAAGGCAGGTGCTGAAGCTTGAGATATAGCCCCTCTTTCAAGTAGTAGAAAAATTGAAATATATACCTGAGCTCATATTACCTATTATATTTTAAAAATTATATCTGATTTATTTTGAAATTGTTAAACATTTCTTTATGATGTTGGATGGGACCTCTTTCCCCTTGTGACAACTGATTGTTTATGTTATGAACAAAGTGACAGTGTGCAGCTATTTATAAATTTAGCAAGTTCTAACCACAGTATATATTAAGTAAAAAGCCATGGAGATCAAGATTTCTTATTTCCTGATTTGATGAAAAAACAAAACTAGAGCCACTTCCATCTTTGGATAATACAGTATCCCTGCTTTCCTCCAGGGGGATACATTCTAAGACCCCAGTGGATACTTAAAACCATGGATAGTACTAAATCCTATGGGTTTTCCTGTACATACATACATAACTATGGTAAAGTTTAATTTATAAATTAGGCATAGTAAGAGAATATCTGAATTGCTAACATCACTACTCTTGCGATTTGGGGCCATTGTTAAGTAAAATAAGGATGGCTTGACCACAAACACTGGGATACCTTGACCAGTAGATCTGATAAGCCAGATGGCTGCTAAGTGACTAACAGGCAGGACTGAATAAAGGGGTGATTTACATGCTGGGCAGCTGGATGGCTCGAGATTTCATCACCTACTCAGAACAGCAGACAATTTAAAACTTATGAATTGTTTATTTCTGGAATTTTCCATTTAATATTTTCAGACCACGGTTGACTGTGGGTGACTGAAACTGTGGAAAGCGAAACCACAGATAAGGAGGGACTACTTTATTATAATTACTAGTAGTCTATTTCTGACAATATCATTAAGCTTATTCTACAAGGGGGGACTAAAACTCTTCATTAGTCAGAAAATGAAAGCTTTTTAATGCTAAAGCAAAGTTTTACATGGGATTGTTAGGAAATTACTTTTAGTCTCTGGGTAAGACATTTAATTTTCTTGTGTTTTAGTTAATTCATGTGTAAAAGTTAATATAACAATAATTACCTCAAAAAGATTTTAAATGTCTTAATGAATGTCTTCTGCTTTGTGAATCATGGATGAAGGATTTTAAGTTGTACAGAGTATTATTTTCTTTCTTTTTTGTGTGTGATTCTTTAGAAACTACTTAGGGCTAATGTGGCAACAGTACATTTATTAAAAACATTTTTACTGTAATAATTCAAATTGCTTTCCTAATTAAACATTTTGATATTTATTTTTTAAATAGAGGTTTGCACATGAAACAGTTCATTTGTAGGATCTATCATACATTCTCATATATATAAGTGGAAGTACTCGCAATGTGTATTTTCATTGTTAATTGGTATGGTTTTTTTCACTACCTCTTAGAGCTTTTTCTTATTTTAACTTCTTGGAGTATGAAGGAATCTTCTGAATGGTGTCCATATTCTGTCCTTGGCTTTTTCAAATCTGCAGTTGCTACTGAGTTCTAGTTTATTTAACTCTTGATATTCAGGACCTTACTAGAGTAGTTTTTTGTTTTTTGGTTTTTTTTTTAAGTATTATTCTTTTATCTACCTTTAGCTAGTTTGCTGATATTTCTTGCAGAAGAATTAATGTTTGTGGTTTCAAGAAATTTATGTTTTCTGGAGGAAGTATTTCTAAAATGAAACTTACAGATTTTCTATGGATTTTAATTACCCTTATTCTTACCCTGTAAATCATTGAGATTTACTTTTTTTTTTTAACTTTTTATTTTATACTGGAGTATAGTTGATTAACAATGTTGTGATAGTTTCAGGTGTACAGCAAAGTGATTCATTATACATATACATGTATCTATTCTTTTTCAAATTCTTTTTCCATTTAGGTTGTTACATAATATTGAGCAGAGTTCCCTGTGCTGTACAGTAGGGCCTTGTTGGTTATGCATTTTAAATACAGCAGTGTGTACATGTCAATCTCAAACTCCCTAACTGTCCCTTCCCCGCACCCTTCCCCCTGAGATTTACTTTTATATTCCTTTATTAAATCACTATATTGTAAGTTTTAAGGGGACAGGAGTTTATGTTCTTCACATGGCTATACCTAACTGGAACGGAGTCTGGGGAGTGTAGTTTACTCCTATTCCCAGCTATAATCCAATTACTGTGGAAGGGGAGAGCAGCTCTGGTGGATAGCTATTTTTTGCTACTGGGGCATCATTATACTTCCCTGTTTCTTGGTGCTCAGAATGTGTAGAGGAGGAAGCTGGGGCCTCCTCACTCAGTTCCTATATGTACTTCACCAGTTAGTCTAATGAGTGTCTTAGGATTCAATTCCTTCTTGCTTCCTTTTTTTTTTAATTTAATTTTTATTTTATATTGGATTATAGTTGATTAACAATGTTGTTTACCCTTCTTGCTCTTTATATCCCTTTACTTTAAACTTGAATTTTCCCTGGACTGTTTCTCACCTCTATAGCGGTTCTTTTCTGTATGTGTTTTCCCTCTGTATCGTTCCTAATGTATTCTAATTTTCTTTTAATATTTTTGTGTTTTCTCATAATTTCTGGGACTTTAAAAATATGTACATATATAGCTATATGTATTATATTCAATTTACTTATAGTTATATAATATATAAATTATATATTGTTAAATAATATTAAATATATAATGTATTTTAAATTACATATAGAAATCACATATATTTAATAATATATAATGTATATAATATATAATTTAAAATATGTTTTTAAATTTCTCTAAAGTTCTTTTTTTTTTTTTTTAATTAATTAATTAATTAATTTTGGCTGCCCTGGGTCTTCGTTGCAGTGCACGGGCTTCTTTAGTTGTGGCATGTGGGCTCTAGAGCACGCAGGCTCAGTAGTTGCGGCACATGGGCTCTCTAGTTGCGGTGCATGGGTTCTAGAGCACGCAAGCTCAGTAGTTGTGGTATGTGGAATCTTAGTTCCCCGACCAGGGATTGAACCTGGGCCCCCTGCATTGGGAGCATGGAGTCTTAACCACTGGACCACCAGGGAAGTCCCAAAAAATTTCTTTAAACTTTAAAAACTCAGTCCACTATTTTTAGCCAAATCCCCCAGCATGATTACATTACTTCTATGAGAGAAGTATCCTTTCCCTGATTTATGTAGTTAATATGATGCATTAACCAGAAATATAAAGAAAGGGAAGTTTCTGTGCATATTTTCTAGTGTTATTTCCAATATTATAATGATAAACAATAAACATACATATTATCATGCTTCATATTTACAAGGAACTTTCAGATATATATTCTCATTTATTTCTTGCTATGGCTATGTGAACTAGATCAGCTAGATTGTATTTTTTTTTTTAATTTGAAGATCTAAATGGCTTTATTCAGTGATTTATAAATTAGGCAACATCCCATCTAGTAAATAGAAGAGTGCTCCTAGATTGTATTCTTTTTATCTCATATATAGTTGGGGAAAAAGAGACTTATTTATAATGACCGAGCTTGTATGTAAAGTAGTCAGGTTTCTAATCCAGGTTTTCTGATTCCAAATTTAGTACTTTATTCACTATGTTTATTTAAATCTTTATGCCTTTTTGTTTTAAATATAGAAATTTCAGTAGTTCACGTCTCATATTCCTCATTTGTAAAATAAAGGGTAGACTAGATTATTTTTGTTTCCATCTAGCTCTAAAATTCTATTTGTAGGGTTTTGGAGGATCTCAGTCTAATGTTAGTATGGATGCTTGAGAGTTTGCACTTAATAAATGGAGAAATTTATTATAAGTTTTAAAAAAATATATATTTTTAGACCCGCTAGAGCTGAAAGGGATCTTAGAAATTATCCAGTTCAAACTTCTACTAATTTCAGGAATCCTCTTCCTAACATCTCTGACAGCGGGTTCTCTAGCCTCTGTTTGAAAGGACCCACTGATCTCTTAATACTTATTTAGGTCTTAGTTGTGGTGATGGACGCCTATACATATAAATTATAGGCAGGAGAGAAGGGAAGCAAAGAAAATAGAGGAAGGGAGGATAGAGAAAGAGAAATTAAAAAAAGGAATAAAAGTGATGTGTAAAGTAGGCTGGGTTTTGGTAGTTTGATATTAATAGTTGACTTTGTTGCTAATTACTGGAATCTATGCCATTGGAACATCTTGCCTTGGATTCTTTTAATTTTACTGCTTTGGTTCATGTAACCAGATGGAAAAACTTGGGAAATAACACATTTTAGATTCCCTAATAATTTATTTTTCCTGTTGTGTGAATTCTGTTGTGCCATTTGTTCTTTCAGAAAAACTGACTTTTCTCTTTAGAATTGTTTGTTAAAGGGACTTTACAAGAAAAAAATAATCAGGTAGTTTAATTTAGTTGAATGTTTTAATCTGTGCTAATAGCCTTTCTCTTACAAAGATTGCTTTGAATTAAAGATACAAAGAAATGATGCATTCCCTGAAGAACATCATGATGATTGTGGTGGAATCTATGATCAACAAGTTTGAAGAAGATGAAATGCGAAGTCAAGAAAGGCAGAAAAAAATCCAAAAGGAGAAAAGCAATAGTTACTGCACAGACAATTGCTCTGATAGTGATTCGTCATTCAATCAGGTGTGTTGTTTAGTTTTGCATTTATGTCTTGAAATGGTGTTTAATAATCATTACCTTCAATACATTCTTTATTAGCTAGACTTTTTTCTGCTTTCTAGTGTTAAGATTCAGAAGAATAATAAACAATAACATAATCTAATATTAAAGATGTAGTCCATGAAATAACATCTTCTAGAATTATATGTTCAGTGAATTATATCTGAACAATTATTAATGAGGTAAGGAAATAAACTAGTGGATTTTGGATTAAAAAAATAGTAACACTTGAAACAAATCTGCTTAAACTTTAGTTAAAAGATCTTATTCCCAATTAATCATTATTAATCAAATTTTATCTACATTATAGATGAAATATGGAGATAAAACATTTCCCTTATTTATCTTCTGTGAAGGTTGCTGTAAATTGTTAGTTTTAACACATTAAGTTTTTTTTTTATGTCAAAAGATTTGAGGTTTTATATTTTATCTTTCCAGGTTATTGGAATCCTTGTCTTTTGGCTTCAGCAGAGCTAAGGGAAAGGTCAATGTCTAGATTAGTCCTAATAGAAGACAAAGGAAACTAGATAGAGTAGAACCCATGCATGCACCATGAAATTCCACATAGAAAATTTCAAGCCAGCTGGAATCTGTTTGACCTTTGTGTGAATCCTACCTGATATTTTTAGTGAAACATTTTCACCTAATTAGTTCTAACATAGGGACATAACTATAATGCAGATCCTAAACATATAGCAAAAAGGGATTTGTGGAGTTTGGGTGAAACCTGAAATAAGTGTGTGTGTTAGTCACAGTTGAGACTGCACTTTTGAAGGAAAAATGGCTTTGGAATTAGTCAAAGCAGAATGTAAAAGTTATCACTGCAAAAAAAAAATTAAAAAAAAATAAAAATAAAAAGTTATCACTGCATCATTTAGCAGGAGATATTGTGCTGAGTTTTAAATTTTACAAGTCAGGTTAATTATCTGATGTGAGGAAGGAAGTGACAAAGATTGTGAATTTTCTTCATGTTTTGGCTCTTAATCATCCCTTGTTGATGTACTCTTTGGAAGAAGCTGGGCCGTAGAGATTTTAGTTCAGCTTAATACAATCAGCTGGCTTATTCAGTAGGTTTACTGAGCTGCTTCTTCAGATCAAGGACTTTCTGGAAATGAAAGGCACAGAAAAACCCAACTTTAGGACTCTGAGGGATCATAAGATTATACTTTCTTAGTTATTTGATGAACCATGTGTACACACTGAAATCAAACCACAAGAGAAAAAAAGTGGAGCACTGTTAATTTGTTCTAAGAAGTACAGCTATTCAGATCTCAATAGGATTGATTGAGTAGCTGGCAGTTAAGAGGTGCTAGCTAAGCACCAACTTATTTCCAGTCATAGAATCATAGATTTTTGAAGAAATTCACAGCATTGGTAGAAATGGAGTCATACTTTCAGAAGATATTCTTGTTTTTTATTTTGTTTTGATTCTTGAGAAGGATCATGCTTTGAGTTTATATGGCTTCCTTTGGAATGTCCACAGTGTATATCTGCATTTTCAAGTGCCTGCCTTATGAATATGACTTTGTGTCAGAAGCAACTAATTGAATTGAAAGTGAACTATGCCCACCAACAAGATGTGGGATCCCTGGGCCTTTGGAAAAAAGCAGATGAATGCCAGAACTGTCCTGAAAGCTCTTTCAGTGTGGCCAAACTCTAAGATGTTTGGGTATGCCTTTGTTTAGTGAAAAAAGACTCTCTTGCATGTAACTGACTGAAGAGAGGCTGAATTAATAGGTTCAGAATTGAAAGGATCTCTGAAAATATATCATTCATTCCATTAAATATTGATGTTATTATTGATGCCTTCAAAATTGATGTTACTTGCATTGGGCTTTAAAAAAACTGAATTGTTCTATGAATAGTATTCAGTAAACAATTTTGATGCTGCTGTTTTGATATTAGAACACTTGTATTTTGTGAATAGAATAGGCTTTATTTCTTTGTTATTTTAAACATTGCATCCTGATTGTATATGGATTTCTGACCCAGTATTGAAAAACTTTGGACATTACTGCCTTGGACACTGTTTGTGTAAGTTTGAGCATATTAAAGAATAAAGTTGGCTGATTTTTACTATAGTTGTGAGCAGAGCATTCACTGAAAGCATTTGGCACTGTGATTAAACCTGGAAAAAGTCTGCAAAATAATGCTAGAAAGATAAAAATAATAATACTATATATCTGTTATTGAGATTGCTGCCATATATTGGTCCCTTTGCTTGGCTTTATATTCACTATAGGTGTTACCAGCCTACTTTACAGAAAAAAGTGAGGCTTATAATAATAGGTAAAACTCGTGTTGCTACTTAGGAGTCCACTGTGAATTTAAGCCTGGTCTCTTCCCCTTGATAGTCTGTTCTCTTTGTTCTGTGCTGCACAACCTGGAGACTTCTTGGGTTCAAACCTTTGTTCTACCACTTACTAGCTGTGTGACCTTAGACAAGTGTCTTAACTTCCCTGCCATAGTGTTTTTCATTTTGAAATGGGAATGATAATATCACTTACCTCATCCTGCTGTTGAGAAGATTAACTGAGTTAATAACTGCTGCTGCTCTGTACGTGTTAGCTTTTATTATTGTTGCTATTTCTTGAAGGATATGTTGAAATGGATACCGTTGAGAGACATACTCAAATAGAAATTTCCCAGCTCTAGTCCTGTATGGTTTCTAACTAAGCTTCTATGGGTCATTTTCTCCTGCTGGAAGATTAGAGGATTACCTCTAGTATACATTAATCTTTCAAAGTTAATATCCTTTCCTCTTGCAGCTTTTCTTTCTCTTCCCTGACAGTATTCAGTTGTAATATGGCACAGGCATTACATTATGCTTTTTTGTAGTGTGCAAACTATCGATATTTTATTACGTTCTAAGGGAACCGCAAGATGTACCCTTTGTATGGCGAAGGTTAGGATAACAGTCACCAGCTGTTCTTTCATGATGTGAACCTATTTAAGGAATGTACTGTTTCTTTACTTTCATGGTAACCTCCCCCTGAAGCCCATCCTTTGGTACCTATGGTAGGCAGAACAACAGCCCTTTCAAGGACATCCATGTCTTAATACCCAGAACCTATGAACCTGTTACCGTACATGGCCCAAGGGACTTTGTTAATGTGATTAAATTAAGGATCTTCAGATGGGGAGATTATTCTGGATTATCCAGGTGAGCCGGATGTAATCACAAGCGTCCTTATAAGAGAGACTCAGGAGGGTCAGAGGCAGAGAAGGTGCTGTGCAGGCTGAAGTAGATGTCGGAGTGATGTGATTGTTGGATTTGAAGACAGAAGGTAGTCCATGAGCCGAGGAATGCAGGCAGTCCCTAGAAGCTGGAAAAGGTAAGGAAATAGATTCTCCCCAGGAGCCAGAAGGAACACAGCTCTCCCAATGTATTCTGACCTCTAGAACTGTAAGATAATAAATTTGTGTTTTTTTAAGTCACTAAGTTTATGGTAACTTGTTACAGTAGCAGTGAGGAAACTAATATCTTGCCATTGTTGCTACCTGTTCAGCTGAAGGCCAGGATCTTTTCTGTTTTTTACTTCCTGGAAAAGAAGCTTTTTGTTTGAACTGCCTCCTGGGAGCAATTTGAATTCCATCTTGTTGCTAGGTTTTGAATTCTTCCAGTAAGACTTTTCTTGAGTAGCTTTTTCCTTTTATTGGGTTTGAGGCCTTTCCCCTGTCTCTGAGTATGTGCTGTGCTATCAACCACTCTAATTTACGTTTTACCCTAACTTCTCAAATCTTAGAATATCTTGAGTTCAGCCCCTTTTCTGGCCTCTCCTAAAATCTTTAAAGTTTTTACAGTGCTCTTTTTGGTGAGGAATTCTGCTTTTGAGGATGTCATACTACTGCTGAGGAATTACAAGATTCTCATCTCTTGTTCAGCAGCATGGGCCAGAACAGTAGGATAGCCACAGCCCAAACTACTATTCAGAAGTTCCTCCATCTCGAGCTACCCTTAATTGATAAGACTTTTATTATTATTATTTGTCTTATACACAGAAAAAGATAGGAACCTAAAATCCTAAAAATGTAGAAGGGAAAGGGAAAGGCAGCTGAGAGTAGGAAAAAAAAACACGGTGGTATTGGTGATGCAGCTGCCTAGAGTTAAGCTTGAGGCAGGTGGCTTGTTTGAGAGAAGAACTGGGTAGGTGCAGGTGTGAGCTTTCTTTGCTTGCTTGTTTAATAGTAATGTCTTGAGACAACTTGACACCAGAAAAACTAATTTCTCTGATTAACAATGCTAATATCTTTATGAATACCTAAGTTTCTTTATACTTTTAAATATTGATAGATTTTTGCTATTTCTCAATGGTAGCACTTTTAAAGAAAAGTGCAGAAGTTCTTTTTTTGTTAAAACATTATTTAAACATCTAGGAAATTAAGAACTTTATCATTTGAAAATATCTTTAAAACCTTATTTTTGTTTTGAATTAATAACTTTGTTCTGTATTTAAGGCTTAATGAAGGGTGGGCTCATAACTTTAAGAAGTTTTAGATGCACTACAATTTTGAAAAACTATTCTACATGAAGCTAATTCATTCCAAATCTTGGAAACAAGTCAAACTCTGGCTGTGCCATTGATGAGCTGTGGGCTTTGGCTTCTTAACCTCTTTCAGTGTCTCAATTTTCTTAACTTATAGAGGAGATAGTAATAGTATTTACTCTTATAAGGTTGCCTTGCAGATTTAATGTATGTAAAGCATTTTGAATAGTACTTGGCTCATATTAAGCTCTTATATAAATGTTTGCTGTTATCATTGTCATCATCACTGGGTGGTGGTTCTTTTTCTTTTGTAAGAACAGGAAAGAAATCATTGTACAATTACACATACTAAAGCCTAAAGAATCATTAGGTTTAATATTTATATATTTTATTTCCCATAACTCTTTGTTTGAACAACAGTAATAGTTGTCTTTCTTTGACTAGTTGTATTTCAATGGTTTATATAGTTTACAAACCAAATATTTAAAATAGTTAAGAGATTTCTAGAGTAATTTGAGGGTGGTATGATTTTTGAACTTAAAGTGTAGTTATTGACTAATGTGAATATTCTTCAATATATGTTGTAATAAAGTGAATATATCTCTTTAAAACAACAAAAGTTACAGAATGCATCTTATGTTCACTATCTTTAGGTATACTGAATTTGACAGGAATGTATACAAATTTTATTTTAGCATCTAAAGACCTTTAATTAGGATCCTTATGATCCTACAGTAGGACCACAATCCATCTTAGATTATCAACCTATTCTACTTCTTGCTCTTTTCCCTGTAGCATTTGATCAGAAATTATTTGCTTGGTTTATACTTTCACACACGTAAATATGTCTAAAAATGTTTTCCTTTTGGAATTATCTACCTATATTGATATCACCAACAGGTCTATTTTGTGTTGCTTTACCAATCAAGTTGGCAGACACTGCTCCCCTCAGGAATTTTTAATCTAACATTTTCAGCTGTTCTAAATATTTCTAACAACTCTTGTATTCAATGGAACACGTTATCTACATGTTCCAGTTAAGTATCAATAAATTATTATAGTTAGTTGCAATGGAAATTTGTCCATCCACTGATACACAATAACACACAGAAATGTTAAAAAACAATATAGGTAACCTTTAAGGTAGGTATTAGACTTATTCTCATTTCTAGTGTAGTATGTATTTCATTGCTTAAGTAACATTTTAAGAGTAATCTGTGCTATGTTTAAGAAGACAAAGGAATCTTAAAGGGTAGTAAGCATATTAATGAGGCTACTCCAATCAGATAACTACTAAAGGCTATGCTTTTCTAATATGCATTATTACCTGAGAGGAAAGGCAAACATGGTAGAATTAAGGGACTTCAACTCTTTGGATACATATTCAACCAACAAATATGTATTGGGCATATGCCATGTACAATATCTTGTGCCAGGCACTATAAAATTGCAGAGATTAATCAGATATACATTATTTTTTCAAGGAGCTTACTTGAGAGTAAAGAAATAGGATATGTACATAAATAACCAAGTTGCAAGTAGAAGTAATGTGTCATGGGAATCCAAAGACGATTATACCAAGAATATCCAAGAGCTATAGAGGAAAGTATTTCAGACAAGGGAAAGTTCAAAATTTCTGCATCAACAAAGAATGTGGCATATCTGGGAAGCTCTGAGTAGTTTATGTGAAGGGTTAGGACAGAGTTTGCAGGGAGTAAATTGGAAGGTTAGATTAAGGGCAGTTTATTGAGTAAGGGTAAGGATTATATCTTAATCATTATTTATTGTTTCTAGCTATAAAATCGTAGTGCCTGGTAACATAGTAGGTGTCTGACACATAGTAGATGCCAAATAAATATTTGAGGAATAAATGAATGCATTCAAAAGCTAAATTGAATTGTTTTGTAATTTGAGAGAAATCATTTTAGGTTTCTTAACAGGAAAGTGTGCATCAGACCTAACAGTTGGATGCAGAAGGGCATGGGAGGGGGAGAAAGTGGATGTAGGGAGATAAGTTAGAAGGCTATCATGGTAGTTAAGTAAAAAGTAATGAGGACCTGAACTGAGGAGGCTTTGTAGGAATAGAGACTGATGTGAAATTATTGCAGAAGTAGGATCATTAAGCTTGACTTTTGAGATGTTTTGGAGGGAGTAGTGCAAAGTGGAAGTAGGAGTTAAAGGTCTAATTATGGTTTTTTTAAGCCACAGTGGCTGGGAGACTGATGTTATGAACCAAGTCTGGAATTAGGGAGGAATTAGATGTGGAGAAGAATGTGGTGGGTTCTTCTTTTATTCTTTTTTGTTGTTGTTGTTGGGTATACGTATTGAATTTGAGACACCAGTAAGGTATCCCAGTGGTGTAGCAGGTAGTTGAACATGCAGGATTCATTTGGTAGAAATGTTGGGGATAACAACGTGAGTCATCTGTGCAGAGATGTTGCTACTTAAGCCACCTAAGTAAGCAAGACCTTAGGAAACACATTTCAGAGGACAGACAGAAATGGAAGAATGGGTTAGAAAGGGTACTAAACCATATTGCACTGGGTAGGAGGTTAAGGGGGGGGGATGAAGGCTAGAGGAAAGTCAAATGAGATGAGGACTAAGAAAAGATCTTTGGATTTGGTGGTTAACTGTTTACCACAGAATAATGTTGAGAGTAAGAGGAGGGAAGTTGAGGGATCATCATGCTGATTAGTTGCGATCATTTTTGTGAAGTAAAAAGCAAAGACATTTTCAAAGTAAGGGTTGCTTGCCTGAGGTATTGATCATAAAGAGAGAAAAAAAAAAGTCTTTGTCAGGGGGAGCATTTAAGCAAATGAATTTTAAGATCTAAGTATTATATTTTTTGACTGCTACTTGACATAATATTGGTTGTTTCACCAAATATGAACTCCTGTAGTTGCGAATGTTCAAACAGTATCTGACTCCGCATTTACCAGGGCTGTTGTAGAACGTGACTTCTCTTTTAGAAAAGAAGCTGAATGGAAATCTATGGAAATCAATGAATTATATTTATAGATCTTGAATAGGCAGTAGGTAGGGGGGACTCAGTTTTCTATTTTAAGATAGAAAATTTCCTGATTGAAGTAAATTTGAGATTTACTTCAAATTTTAAAATTTAATAATGATAAAGCAAAAAGACTTTACATTTTTCCCTTTTAATTCTTACAGTGATGCTAGGAAGTGGATGTGAAAACTGAGGATGGGGTTAAAGATTCCAGGGTCACATAGCTAGTTAGAATTTTAAAACCTGGCTTAATCTTCTGTCTGATTAAAATTCGTGTCCTTGATATTCTTATTTGCTAATGAGTTGGATGGCAGGACATTTTAGACAGAGATGATAATCTGATAAAAGTCACGATAGTGGAAGTGGGAGGACCAGAAGAAATCAATTTTACAAGAGGCAAAAGGGCCAGGCTAAAGAAAAGAGCTTGTGTAATTAGCAGTAGAATGAGTGTGTATATGCACTTTATATACTTATATACATACTATATACACATATGGACATATGTACTTCTATATATATACACAACATATATCTTAATGTTTATATATGTATATATATACCATGTAAGATATCCTGTGTTGTCTATGTATACTTTTTTCCCATTAGACAAGACAAGCTGCATTTATATATACTTACATTTTATTTAGTTACCACTCATACATTTTAGTATTTTAATTGTTGTATAATGAAAACTCAAAATTAAAGCTCTATTATTTAATATACAGTACTTCTAATTTTAAAAAGTAGTATATACAGACTTCAGCAGTTGAATTATATACTTTATTTTTTAATTTAAATTTTTTTTTTATACAGCAGGTTCTATTTTATACATGTTAGTATATGTATGTCAATCCCAATCTCTCAATTCATCCCACCACCACCCACCACCTCCTCCCCCCCGACCCCCACTTTCCCCCTTTGGTGTCCATACGTTTGTTCTCTACATCTGTGTCTCTATTTCTGCCTTGCAAACGGGTTCATCTGTACCATTTTTCTAGATTCCACATATATGCGTTAATATACGATATTTGTTTTTCTGACTTATTTCACTCTGTATGACAGTCTCTAGGTCCATCCACATCTCTACAAATGATCCAGTTTCGTTCCTTTTTATGCTGAGTAATATTCCATTGTATAAATGTACCACATCTTCTTTATCTGTTTGTCTGTCGATGGGCATTTAGGTTGCTTCCATGTCCTGGCTATTGTAAATAGTGCTGCAGTGAACACTGGGGTGCATGTGTCTTTTTGAATTATGGTTTTCTCTGGGTGTATGCCCAGTGAACTATATACCTTTAGAAAGGAGTAAAACTGAGGACATTTTTAAGGCTTTTTTTTTTTTTGATTTATTTATTTATGGCTGTGTTGGGTCTTCGTTTCTGTGCGAGGGCTTTCTCTAGTTGTGGCAAGCGGGGGCCACTCTTCATCGCGGTGCGCGGGCCTCTCACTGTCGCGGCCTCTCTTGTTGCGGAGCACAGGCTCCAGATGCGCAGGCTCAGTAGTTGTGGCTCACGGGCCCAGTTGTTCCGCGGCATGTGGGATCTTCCCAGACCAGGGCTCGAACCCGTGTCCCCTGCATTGGCAGGCAGATTCTCAACCACTGCACCACCAGGGAAGCCCTTTAAGGCTTTTTTAAGAAAATTTATGTTGAAGGATCTGAAATATCAGGCTGTTTTGGGTTTGTTATCGAGTGGCAATATGTACCCTGTATTGTTAGAGACAATGTAACACGGTAGGAAGACTGGCTATGGAGTCATTCTCAAGTTTAACAAATGTATATTGAGTGCCGACTCTGTATCCAGCACTGTTTCAGATATTGAAGATACTATAGTGAAAAAGACCAAATTCTAAGTGATAGGAAGGCAGCCATGCAAAGCTCTAGAAGAATAGCATTGCCAGGCAGCAGGAATGGCAATGGCAGAGGTTCTTAGGCTGGAGTGGGCATGGCATCTTCCAGGGATGGCGGAAAGAAAGGCCAGCATGACTGAAACCTGTATGGCAGAGGGCAGAGTGGTATGAGAGAAAGTTAAATAGGCCGGGGCCAGATCGTGTAAGTCAAACTTTTATATTTTATTCTGAGTAAAGCGGGAAGTCTTTTTGTGGGGTTGAAGTAAGGGAGATAAAGAGACTTGATCTATAATTTTGAGAAGCTTTATCTATTGCTAGAGAATGGATGATGGGGTAGAGGAGGATGAGATTAAGAGCAGAAGCAGGGAGACCAGTTAGGATGAATTTAAGTAGTCTAGAGTTGATGACGGTGCCAACTAAGGTTTTAGCAGTGAAGTGGCAATGGGTAGTTAGAGTTATGATATGTGAAACTTGGGAATTGTCATGGCATTGGATGTATGAAATGAGAGGAAGCAAGGAGTCAAGATTGACTCCTATTTTTGACTTAAGACAAAATATGGATGGATGGTAGCACTATTTACCAAGATGGGGAAGTTTGAGGGAGGAGCAGGTTTGGAATAAAAAAAATCAAGAATTTTATTTTGGATATGTTAAGTTTGAGGTGCTTATTAAACATCCAGGGGAAGTGTTGAAAGGATAATTATATGTTACCTTGGAGATGAAGTGACTGATAAATTTGAGTCATTGTGATATATTTAAGAACTAGATGAGAACACCTCAAGAGAGTATAGACAGTGAAGAGAAGAGGGTCTCTAATGAAGATGGGAATCTGAGTTCTGATTTCTGGGTGACTTGGTTTTCAGATTTCTCATACTTCAGAGTCATTGTGAATTGAGGTAGTACGAGGCTTGTTACCTAATAACGGCAGCTTTTATTTTTAGGCGGTTATTTAAGATATTTAATTGCTTTGGCAAGAAAAAGATTCCTTTTCTAAAACAGCTTATGGTCTACTCTAAACTTTTTTCTAGATGGAAGTTTTTACTTTAGGAATTCTTCACCTAAGAGGAGACATGGAGAAAGTTTAAGGAGAAGCACAGGAAAGAAAAGGAACAGAAAAGTTCAAGCAGCATCATAGCTATGCTTAGGGTACCATCAGTGCCTTCTTATTTGTTTATGTTGTTTTACCTTTGTTTCATACATCTCAGATTCCTGGGTACAAAACATTTTTAGCTTAATATCTTTTGAGTCTTATAATGTTCTACATGTTGCAATTGCTCAGCAAATGATAACCTCATATACATGAAAGTACACTGTCCTACTGGGACATTAAGTTTCATTTAAATGCCTTGGGATACAAAAATTCTAAGTTTGCCGCTAAATCAAAACAGATCATCCCCTTCTCTTGTTCAGAATTTGTTTTGTGCTTGAAGTTATATGGAAAATCATTTATAACAATACTTCTAAAAGTCTACTAAATGAATGAAGGAATTAATAGTCTGTTAATTGTGTTACAGAGTTATAAATTTTGTCAAGGAAAATTACAGTTGATTTTAGACCAGTTGGATCCTGGGCAACCTAAAGAGGTAAGTTTAAAGGATAACTGTCAAGTTCAGTCAGATATATATATATATATCTATATATAGATATATAGATATATATATATATGTAATAGATTATAATTAGTAGCAGCTGGATTATTTCTCGAAGATAGTCCTTTAATATCATGGCAGTTCTAGACTGATATCCCTGCTAGACTTTCTAGTCTTGAAATGAAAAGTCACAGAGTAAGAGAGGCTCTCCTTAGAGAGTTCTCACAGTTTGTAAGAGGAAATTTTTATTTCTAGTTTCAATTTTCAAGGATGAATTTATGAGCAGTTTCTCCCAAACTGTTCCTTCACTGTTGCTTTGTTTGTGATATTTTAGTGATTTCTTTGAAGAAAAAAATCTTCATTTAACGCTCTTTCTATTTCTGGAAAACGTGAGCAACTTTGACACATGTTCATTTATTAGAAAATATTTTTAAAAAGCAATTTTATTGAATTGAGCCTCTTTATATTGTAATAATTGTATAAATTACTGTTTATGAAGTTTTATTTCATTTGAAAGTCAGTTTGTTTCACTTGAAATAGAAAATGATAGGATTTTTGAAGTACCTCAGACGTCTGTTATATCTTGCCATTTGGTCTCGTTTTTGAAATACATTGTTTTTCTTCAACTTTTCATTTTAAATTAAGTGAATAGCTATGATTTACTCCCACTGATTTTTTTTTTTTCCTCTCAGCATTTCACATTCTGATTTATTTTCTAGGTTTTAGTAAATGTTTCAACAGATTGGCAATGGAACCTGACTTTATATGATAACAATATTATTGTCTTTAGTTTAAGTGGATTATTTGGAAATCTATACTTGTTCAGAAACCTTTGTTCTACTTCTGCAAATAGTAAATTGTTAATGGAGTTTTGTCCTAAAAATTAACTGAGCAGGAGAAATTTACTTAATATTTTTAAACTCTCTTCATAGTCCCCCTAATGCCTATCCCAAATAAAATTGTATTTAAGAGTTTTTCATATGAATATATAGACATTTTTAAACACATGTGTATTCTATTTGTTTCACCTAAAACTTGACACCCTGAAAACTGACACCTTGACACATTCCGAGGGCTTGGTGTCCTAAGGTCTTAGCTCTCTGACTCTTCATTTTTTTCCCCCCCTCACTAGGTTTCAGTTATTTCAGCTGAGGAACAACCAAATTTTGAGGAACAGGTTGGAATCAGTGTGTTATTACTCACTAGTTGGAGAGTGAGTGGGGGAGAAGCTTTACTCCACTTAGGATTGGAGTAGAGCTATTTGCCACTGCTGTTCCTTGGGTCATACTGTCTTGAGTGAATTCTGATTGAATTTTGAGAAGAATGTTTAATAAGATTTCTGTGAAAATTCAGAAATTCAATTTTGCATCACATTGCTGAATCACTTTTTTTCCCCCCTATATCAGTGGTTAGAAGGTCAGAAAATACGGTGTAGCAGCAAAAACAAGTTCAAATTAATTGTTTTGTGAGAATTGTTCATATATCCTAGAATGGGAATGCTTCACCAGGGACATAACTGGGCAGTGTTTTAGAATTAGAGTCCTCAAACTGTAGGACCACCTATGGGGGTCTGTTCAAGTGAGGAAAGTCTATGGAGGAGACACTGGAATACCTTATTCTGGTGATTCAGATTTGGCTACCATCCCTTCTCCTCTTCCCCTTAGACGTGTGACCTAGAATCTCCTAATATAGTTAGGTTATTTTATGTAAAGCAAAAATTAAAACACTATTTAGTTTCTCTGCTTAACAGTTTAAAAAATGAATTAAGAATTGTTTTATAAAAGGGCCTCTGATTTTCCATTGGCTCTTTAAAGCAGTTATCCAGACTCTGCCTTTCAATGTTTGTTAAATATTTGGAGAATTGCTATTATTTTGGTGGCTGAGTATTAATAAAAATTCTTTTAAAAAATTATAGGTGAGATATGAAGGCTTGCAAACGTTATGTTCAGCTCCTCCATCTGATGTACTGAACTGTGAAAACTGGACCACTCTCTGTGAGAAACTGACAGTGTATCTTTCAGATCCTGATCCTGTATTTAGTGTAAGGAAATGCTTACAGAAGTGTTAAGAATTCCTGTTTTTTTTTCCCTACTATTCTAGAAGCAAATGGAATATAATTTTCTTTAATAGTAGCTCAAATATTTAATAGTAGTGCAAATATAACTTCAGCTCCAGCTTTTGAATTGTCAAGATTTTTTTTTTTTTTTTTAAGGAATTAACTTACTATGTCATGATTAGATTCAAAGTATGGTTGGTCAGTGTCATACTTCATTGCCAAATAATAGACTATGTTAGCTTATGCATTTTGTTTTATCTTGTAAAGGGATATCCAAGTATCTGTGTCAATGTTTTTGAATTAAGAAAAATATTTTAAAAGAAAGAGTGTGTTTTTGAAAGAATTCATGATACATGAAGACTTGAACTTACAATGATTACAATTTATTCTAAAGGATTAATAAGTATTTTCCCTGTGCAGTTAAGTGTTAGAGATTGCTTAACTGCTTAAAAAGAGAAGTTAGGAAACTGTAAAGCTAACACTTTAGAAGATAATTGAGATGATAATTAAGATGAATTATAAAACTAATATAGAAAATTCCAAAAACTGTAAAGTTAGTCAGTAGAGAGAGTTATTTTATATTAAAAAAATGATTCACATATGACTTCTCAGAAACACTATGTTGAAAAGTAAGATTATATTAAAAAGTGCAGTAATTATATGGGATTAAAAAAAAATCCTGACTGTATTCCAGCATCACATTTAACTACAAACTAGGTTTTTTATATATGTACGTATGTATTTATTTTGGCCGCACTGGGTCTTTGTTGTGGCACATGGGTTTCTCTAGTTGCGGCACGCGGGCTTAGATGTGGTATGTGGGAACTTGGTTCGCAGACCAGGGATCGAACCTGGGCCCCCTGCATTGGGAGCACAGAGTCTTAACCACTGGACCACCAGGGAAGTCCCCCAAACTAGGTTTTTTTTAAGTGTCTTTTTCTTCATAAATGATGTGTCAGTGAAGAAAAAAATTGGCTTTAAAATTGATAAGGTTTTTTTATATAGAATTTTTTAAGGTATTAGTAGAAAAATTTTTCCAGCTCTTCAACAAATATGCACTGAATACCTACAGTGTACATCATTCTAGTTCAGATGCTGGGAACACTGAGCAAGACAGAAGCCTTTGCCTTCACAGAACTTCTAGAAGAGGAGACAGACAGTAAACAGTTAATACAAATAAAAATAAAACTCAGTACCTTTTTACTACTTAAAATTACTCTTCCATCAATGAAAATATAATTATACTGGTACACAGAAGTGGTTTAGAAACAAGTGGTTTGTTATTTTTATAAGGGGGGAAATGGTGTTTAATTACCCAATACCTGGATGCAGTTCAACCATACTAACCCCAGAGGGTGATGCAGACTTCTCTAAAAACTCAAGGATTCAAGAACTTCAAAGGGGAAAGATATTTCAGGGTTACCTTTTAACATTTCAAGGCATTCTAACAGGAAATACAACTGTAAATTTCCCTCTTAAAGACAGAATAGTGGTCTAATAGGTTTCCTTTATTCCTTTTATAAACATGGTAAAGATCCTACTGGGTCAATGTAAGTGGCATGATTTGACCATTATATTCAGCAAGAGTCAATGTCCATACTTAAGGCAATAAAATTGGAAGACATTGTCATAGAGGGGAAATGGTAATAAAACCAATCAACTTGAATAGAAAACAAGGCATGATGTTCTTTTCATCTAGAACTTACGCTTTACCCAAATTCTTGAGTTTGATTCTGTTTCTTCGTTTTCTACTCTAAAGCAGGGGTCCCCAACCCCCAGGAACTGGGCCGCACAGCAGGAGGTGAGCGGCTACGCTTCATCTGCCGCTCCCCATGGCTCGCATTATGGCCTTAAGCATCCCCGCCCTACTGTCTGTGGGAAAATTGTCTTCCACAAAACTGGTCCCTGGTGCCAAAAAGGTTGGGGAATGCTGCTCTAAAGGACTCTTACATGTAACTGAGTGAAGCCTATAGTGTTCGAAAAGTATGACAAATACTTACCAATTGCTGCAACTGTGAAAACTTCCCAAAATATTTAATATCCTGTGTTCAGTATGAACCTCTTGGGTTATTGAAATATATTTTTAGTCACTTGGGTAACCATTTTTTGTAAGTGTATTCATCTAATATTTGATATAGTCAAGGTTAGTTTTTTCTTCAGAGTAGAACATTTGAGAGAATTTTATTTTTTTAATGGGAAACTGAATTTCACTGTTAGGATCAATCCCATCAAAGTTGGTATAATTAAAATGATAAGCTGTCATTTCTAGGTGCCTACGAGTGTCAGGTACTGACTACATCTGTTATCTCATTTAATTCATTTACATTGTGGTAGTTTCTACTTTACGTTTTAATAATGTAAAATTTTGGAATATAATATTTTTCTTGGGAATAGGCAAAATTATTGAAGTCCTAAAAATCTGATTAATCTTCCTATGTGAGCAATTAAAACAGAAACAAATAGCGGATTTGGAAAGGAGTGGGGTTTTTTGTTTGTTTTGTTTTACATCTAGTACTCCTACTGTTTCCTTGTTTGGCTCCTTTACATTGTGTCAAATTGTAACAAATTATATTGTTTCCTTTCTTCACCCCATCTCCCCATGTCTGTATCTGCTATTACCAGATTTTACAACAATATACTGCTGTATTAGATTGACTCTTAGTTTTGGTTGACTTTACTTTTTGCCAACCAACACAAGAATGCGCCGTTTTAGTTACATTTCTACTGAAATTTTTGAATGGTCTTGGTTTATTAAGTTTTTTACTATGCAGAAAACGATTCTTACAAAAATAGATGATGAAAGAATCTTGGATACAAATCTTGTTTCATTTCCATAGGACCGGATTTTAAAATTCTATGCACAGACGTTTACACTTTCACCGTTACATATGACCAAGGAAATTTATAAAAGCTTAGGTATGTTTATTATATCATTTTTAAAACTTAAAAGTTTGTATTTAAGAAAATGGATAGGAAATAACTGTTGCAGAAAGCACTGTAAATGAATGGCATAATAACCTTATTTTTATTTTTTCTTTTTAGCTAAATATTTGGAGTTACACTTTATTTCTAGAGAAAATCATATTCCTACTCTTTCAACTGGCATAGATATAACTAATCCTAATGTGATCCATTTACTTAAAAAGGTATTCATTTTCTATAATATGCTTTTATTTCTGTTTAATTCTATATTTAAGAATCCTAACTTCTTGAGAACGGTTATGCACTGTTTTATAGGTTCGTCTTCTAAATGAATATCAGAAAGAGGCTCCATCTTTCTGGATTCGACACCCAGAAAAGTAAGCCCCCTAGTTTATGCCAATATAAAATTAGGAGTGTTACTGTCCACATACATTTCAAAGAGAGTAGAGACAGTCTTAACTGATTTATGTGGTTGGGAAAGGCTTACTAGTTTATTTTTTAGCTTTTCATTAGCTATGTGAATGGCTCTATGCAAGTACCATTTTATACCATTTAATTATCACAACAAGGTAAGAAGAGGATGTTGTAGCTTCAGGTTCTTTCATTACTGGTCTTCGCTACTTTGGTCAAGTTCCTTGAATGTTCTTTAAACTTTTCCCTTTTTAGTTCTAAGATCTTTAATAAGGTTGTAAGAGTAACTGTGGGTCTAAAAAGGAAAGTTAAATTTGGACAGCCAGTGTTGAAGTAGAGCATAAGTTTTTAGAGCAGAGAAAACTGGGGGTGAATTTCACCCCTGCCATTTACTGAAACATTAAAAAATGATGTTTCTAAAGATTACTTATTACTTTATCATTCCATAACTATAAAATGTCACGATTACATATATAATAGCATTTGTTTTTTTCTAAAAATCACTTTTTTCCCCAAACTTTAAGGTATATGGAAGAAATTGTGGAGAGTACTTTGTCTTTATTATCAGTTAAACATGATCAAAGCCATCTTGTCTCACAAAAGATTTTGGATCCGATATACTTTCTTGCATTGGTTGATACCAAGGCTGTGTGGTTCAAAAAGTGGATGGTAAGGAAATATGGAATGTTTTACTACCTTTCTTTGCATTGCTCTATTGTGTCAAAGAATAGCTGCTGTTTGAATGTTTACTGTGTGCCAAGAGTTCTAATCACTTTTACACGTGTTAACTCACTTAATTCCTATAACAATCTATGACATAAGTGGTGGTATTATTATCCCATTTTACAGATGCAGCAACTGAGGGATAGAGAAGTAATTTGCTCAAGATGGTTTACCTATTAGGTGACAGAGTCAGAAAAGGATTTTAATGGTAATTCATTTGAATCTATTAAACTGATGACCTATCCAAAATCATGTCTTAGTTTAAAAGCTACGAAATTTTTAAGCAGATGTGGTAGAACATAAGGGTTCAATGCTCACTTTTCTCTGGCTTAGATGTTTGAAAACATCTCTTCATTTGCCACTTAATGAAATTGCAGTTTGGAAAATGTGTTTAATGCCTGAATGCTGGTGACTTCCTGTGAAGTTGATCACTATCTTAGAACTGGAACTAATATTAAGAGATTCTTAAACTGTTACCTCCCTCATCTGCTGTTGAATAAGAGTGGTCTGTGTCTGGCAGTAGTCATAGCTGTGTTGGCTTGTGTTCTTACATCTTTGTTCCTCTCAAGCTGTATTTGTTGCAGTGGGGAAGGATGGGAATGGGACCATGACTTGCCATGCAAACCATGCAAAGCAGCAATGTGTTCATTTACTGCTTAGCACGATTTGGACATTATCTTGCTGATGGCTTTCTTTCTTTCTTTTTTTTTTTTTTTGCCTTTTATCTAAACTGTATAATAATGCCCAGTTAACCAAAACATAATTCTGTTTGGTGCTTAGCACTTACCTGGCCTACATATAGTATATGTTTCATAAATGCTTGCTCAACTTAATTTTACCTGAACCCTTTGTTCCTCACATCTGACATTTGACCTTTTTCTTTCTTTTGATTATCAAATTACACCACTATTGTAGACAATATACAAAATATGTAAAAGCACAAATAAAATTAAATTTCTCTAATTCTATAACACAGGGATAACAGCTATTAAGATTTTGTTTTATGTGGTTGTATGCTTTAAAAAAGACCTAAACAGGTAAATTTTAACAAATCATATTCTAAGTGTTTATAATTAACTTTTTTTACTTAACATTTTTATTGTCAGCACTTGATTCTTAAGAGAATGATGCACATTACAGGAAAACTAACCAATGGAAAATTATTAAATCAGCTCCCCAAGTGTGTTCTAGTATTATTAAAATTTATCACATTCTCCTCCACTCATCTAAGGCAGAAGTTGTCAAACTTTATGTAAAGGGTCAGGCAGTAAATATTTCTGGCTTTGTGGGCTGTCCTGTTTCTGTTGCAACTACTCAGTTCTCAAAGTAGCCCAGAAGCATCCATAGGTAATATATAAATGAATAGATGTGACTATGTTACAATAAAACATTGTTTACCAAATCAGGGGGCAGCTGAATTTGGCCTGAGGGTTGTGGTATGTCAGCTCCGGTCTAAGGGATGTACTATGAGGCTTTCGTTTTAGAACATGATCAATAGTTTAATTGTAAGTCAACATGTTTATCTTACTAAACCTGGAAAAAAGATTAATGGTTTTTTAAAACATTTTAAGCTACAAGGGGTAAAACACACAGGGTTTTGATTAACCCTCAATTAACCCAAACCCCACTTAATTAAATTCTATTCCCCAGAATTTTGATAGTTTTTACAGACTATTTAATTTTTTAAAGTAAAATAAAGAAACTACATTGAAGGCTAATGATATCGAACATAAGTAATATTCATGTAAAATTTCCCCTTTGTACAATGCATAAAAAGCATATTTTAATCTCATCTATGTTCTAAGGAGAGAGTTGTTTTGGCACTTCGAATCATTTTTAAAATATGACTGGCAGAGAATGATTAAGATACTGTCCCTTCAGAGCATTTCAACCTTGGCAGATTTCTGCGTGTGTAAACAGTACAGTACCCTCTTCACTGTGAGAGTTGTGATTCCTCCCCTGACCCCCCTCGCCCTCACTTCTTAATCTTTCCTTTAGGCTCTGTCATACACTGGTAGTCAGACATGTTCGTTTTTGGCTTTAAAGTAATTTAGCATGGTAACTGGACACAACGGAGGGATATATTGTTTTCTATTGGTCTGTCAGTAAATGCTCCAGTTTTTAATATAATTTTCATTCTTATGACTGCTGTGCTCATAATCATTGTACTTAGAAAAGCGTGTTTTACCCTGATTACAGTAATTTAAACTAAGTTATTGTGTAATTTATGTTAAGGAAATGTTGCAGGAAAAATAGATTTTGAATGGTATAGCTTGAATATTAAATACCATTTTCCTCCTAATTTTAGCATGCATATTATAGCAGAACTGCAGTACTAAGACTTATTGAAAAGAAATATAAATCTCTGGTAAGTCTATATTTCTGTTCTTATCTTGAGAAATATTATCACAAAAAGATATCTGATGTAATAACTTGAATATGCAAAGTTGAGTGATTAATTAATATCGGGTAATGAAGCAGTCCCCCTTTTATGTGACTTTTAAACTACCAGTCTGTGAACATAAAAGAATAAAAGTAGAGACTTAAAATACAGTCAGGATAACAGTTAGGAAATATATAACTTCATAGTAAATTGAGCTGGTAACTAGCTATTTTGGGATAAGCCATATTAAGTATTGGGTTGGCCATAAAGTTCGCTCAGGTTTTTCTGTAACATTATGGAAAAATCCAAATGAACTTTTTGGCCAACCCAATATTATCATATAGTTTAATTCAGATCAGGTGTTTGTAGGGGAGTTTGTTCTATAAAATTTATCCATGTTTTTAACTGAAAGTTGCATGATAAAACTCAGAATGGTAAATGCTTTTGTAGTTGCAAAAATTGATTCAAGTTACACTAAATATAAACTAATACTGTAAAATATATTAGTAAAATTTTCTGCATTTACTGCTATTAGTAGAACAACATGTTAGGGCACTGAAAGGAACTGAAATCAGCAAGTCTAGCAATTAATTGACAAACATGAAAATTGTGAAATTAAAGTTATACTAATATGACTTTGAGATAATAAATACGTTCTACGTAGTTAGGTAGAATCTTGAGTTGAGAAGTGAGGTAAAGGGAAAGATTCCTAGAACTGTGAATTTTAGGAAGACTGCAGTAGAACATAAATTGAAGAAAGGAGAATAATAATTGTTTTGTGTTTGAGAATTAAGAGAATTAGGCTTCAGAAAGGAGAAGAGGGAGATATTGAATATTAGGATGGGAATTATTTGTAGAGGTAATAGGTATTTAAAAATCCTTAGAGAAACTGAAAGTCTTTCCACATTCCTCTCATTCCCATTTTAAATGGAAATTTGTTGCTGCCATATGAGCATAGAGTGATCTTGCTAGAATAGAAAAAGGAGAAAAAAACCAAGAACAATTTTTTTCCTCTTATGGTTTGACATACAAATAACTGTTGGTATGACATAGGCCCTAGTGGACATATTTCAAATGTTTCTTGTAGATTAACTCTTAAAATCCATTCCTTATTTGAAAAATGAATTATACTATAATCACTTCTTAGCCTACAAATAGTTACTTTATTATCAACTTCAGTGTTCTATCAACTTGTTCAAATATTTCATGTTCATAATTAATCAAACTTGCATGAGATTTCCTCTTAAACCTCATTTTCTCTTAAAGCTTTCCTAAATTTACCAAAATATCAAGAGATTTTTTTTTTTTAATGGTGTGTTTGTGTGTGGGTGTGTGTGTGTATAATTTTAAAAGTAAACCCAACTTTTGAAAAGAAACATTGGGGAAAATGGATGCCATGTGTGTGTGTTCCCATTTTCCTTTCAGAACTGAAGATCAAATTTTGTATATCTGCAGTGGGAACTTTGGACCACTCCATGGATTTGTCTTTTGTTTTATAAGAGATCCTTACAAAAGGACTGCAGTCATAGCAGCTTGTTTAACATGAGTATCTACTAAAGCATTTCCTCTAGCTTCTCAACAGTGCTATTTGATTTTCTACATTTTCTACAACAGTGAAACATCTGCATTGTCCAGTGGGGTAGCCATTAGCTGTATGTGTCTACTGAAAACTTAATGTGGTTAGGGAAACTAAGAGACTAAATTGATTCCTTTTTTACCCCCTTTTATTTATTTATTTTTGGCTGCGGTGGGTCTTCATTGCTGTGCACGGGTTTTCTCTAGTTGCTGCGAGCGGGGGCTACTCTTCATTGTGGTGTGTGGGCTTCACACTGTGGTGGCTTCTCTTGTTGCGGAGCACAGGCTCTAGGTGCACGGACTTAAGTAGTTGTGGCATGCGGACTCAGTAGTTGTGGCTCGTGAGCTCTAGAGCGCAGGCTCAGTAGTTGTGGTGCACGGGCTTAGTTGCTCCGTGGCATGTGGTATCTTCCCAGGCCAGGGCTCAAACCCATGTCCCCTGCATTGGCAGACATATTCTTTATGACTGTGCCACCAGGGAAGTCCCTAAATTGATTCTTTAATTTTAATTAATTTAAATTTAAAAGTAATATGTGTTAGTGCAGTTTTGTGCAGTTTGTACTCTTTTGTGCAGTTTGTTCTGTCTCTGGCACATATGACATTTTCAGTAGGTAGCATTGGGCAACCCGCCTCGCCAATCTTAGGGGTTAACAGTTAAGTGAGCTGGCTGGTACATATTTCCTAGTGCAGGAGAATAAGTATGAAATAAAATCCTGAATTTTACAGCAAATTTGTCTTTCCTAAGGTTTAAGATAATCACTTTTTATACTCTCAACTTGACTCTTTAATATTTAAATTTACCTACTGTAGATCTGCTTTTTGCTTCTGCAATTTAAAGGGGATATTATATCATGTGATTGTCCCTCTTCTAAGATGTACCTTTTTCTGTGATTGTTACCCCTTCTCAAATAAAAGATAGCACATGTAAGAAGTAAGGGGAAGGAGTAGAAGGAACAGAAGTGGGTTTAAGTGGGTAGTGAAGATAAAGGTGAGTAGAAATGAGTGCAAGGAAGAATGGGTTTTTGAAGGTTTGAGTGGGAGTAAACTAAAGAGTGAGAAAGATTATCTTGGAGATAGTACTTTGAGTTCTCAGAGAAGCTATTTGTTCTTTTGTCTTCTAATTCTTTAGAGCCTCTCTTAAGTATATTTGTCACGTCAAAAGTTCTCCATAATGGCAGTTTTTCAAAGTCATTTTTTGTTGCTATTTACCAATTTATGTGTAAGAACTAGGATCTTAAGAGTAAGTTCATCTAGGAAGTAGTTCTGTCAAGGAGGTTGCACCTTAGATAAACTCATGACAAACATGAAACAGATCACTATACTTTTGGGCAAAAGTGTGTGCTTATGAATGGTGTCTCAGGTTCTGACTAAGCAGAAGCTAGGGAGGGGCTGTGTGATTGGTGGCATGATGATCATTGATTCTCCTCTTTCAAGAATTGACAAGTCAGGGAGTGTCCTCATGAAATTTTTGTAGAAGTCCCAAGGCAGTTTGACCAGTTGCCTTTGCATGAGTTTGTTGCTGGTAGCCACTCATCTCAGGGCTGGCTTGGATTGGATTGACTGGATTAGAGACTTTTTGGACTATGCCTCCTTTTGTTTCCTATGAACACTCCTTTATATATTCAGTAGATGCAAGCTAAACCAAAAGAAGACAGGAGTTCAGAGTCTACAAATAACAACAAAAGCAAAATGAGCACAGAAGAATAAGCAGGTTAATAGTAGAACTGTTGACCAAATGGTGCTCCTCCAAAACAAAAGGCTACTTTGTACAAAGACGTATTTCATTACAAATCCAAGGATAATAAAATCTAGCAATGAGAACTCAGTGAAGCAAGTTGAAGCTTAGATCATTGTTGAGACAGACTCACGTGGTGGCAAATCTGAAGGATTATCAAAGTTTGGGACTTGGGGACCCAGTGAACACTCTTCTTTGAGGACCCCATGGAATGATGCCAAATGAGAATCCTCAAGGTGTAATCTCAATGTAAGCTCCAGAATCATTGAGGGTTAAGACCACTGTTCAGTATCTGACACAATGAATAAAACTGAGTTTATTGCTTACTTAATTAGGCAAAGCAGATTGTTAATATAAAATTTCGGGGAAAACTTGGAACTCAGGTTGGGCTTTCAGAGGTGAGAGTGAGTTCATGCCAACTGTAGATTTCCTGGAATGTTGTCTGTTGTTGGCTGACTTTTAGAAGAAAGGGGCTAACTAATTGGTTTGCTTACAACAGTATGTTCATTGAGATCTGTTGACATGTCATGATTAACAAGGTTTTAAACTTGTTCTAGATACCTGTTAACCATGGTTATATAGAAATATGGTTCTGGTTTTTATCTATAGAACAATTGCTCATTTTCAAGGATAGTGGGAAATTTTTTATTAATGAATAGGTGTTATTCTGGGAAAGAGGGGTGGTGGTTAAGGTAGTGGTGGGAAAATATTTCAGGGCCATGGAATAGCATGTTTAAAGGCTTTAGGGATTAGAAAACACATAGTACACTTGGAAACTGCACATATTTCATATGGCTAGACATAGATTGCTAAGAGAAATGTGAATTAGTATTAGAGAAATTTCCTGAAAATCAGTTCCCTGAAAGCTAATATTAAGTGGATCATGTTTTTTGAAAAGTTCTTAGATGCTTTAAATTGGGTATGTGCCAGTTGACCTCAGTTTGTTTCATTCATGTATGAGGCAGGATAGGGCCTCATAATTCCATTAAAAATAGAAAAGAGCTACTTAAGGGGAATCTTCAGCCCTTTCCCTTTTGCAGATAAAAATGAGTTGTTAATTTCAGTTTTGAATGTGTTTCAAATTCAATTGGTATGCATTGACTGGTGAGATTTTTAGTGGACTTGCTTTTAATGAATTGGTCATTTGACTGGTCACATGTTGAACTGGCTTTTGGTGACAGACTTTTACACAGGTAGATGTATTTCTCTGCATGTGTGTGTGGCTGGGGAGGGGGACATCTAGAGGATAAGAGGAATAAGACTAATGTTAGGTCATTAAAAAGTTCTTATTGTCAAATTTAGGAGATTGACCTTTATTCTGGAGGTTTAGTGAGCCACTGATAGATTTTCATGTACTGAAGTAATATGATCATATTAGGGCTTTGGAAAATTTAGAAAATGGGCTGAAGGTGCTACGTGGAGATAGTTTTTACTTCAATACTTCTCCCCTAAGAGGCTTTGCAGTAATCCAAGCAAAAGATGATGGAAACATGAATTAAGGCTATGACAGTGTATTGAGATAAATGGGTGGACTCAGGAGTACTATATTTAGAATGTAGGTTTTAGAGGACTTAGCTTTTTGAAAGGGGGTTGGGTGAGGACTTACTCATTTGAATGTCTGTCATTCATTGAGATAAATAACAGTAGGAAGAAAATAGGAAAGTTGGGAAAGGTTATACCTTTAGATTAGGTAGATTTGGTCATATTGGGTTTGAGATCCAGATTTCTGGGGGGAAGTTTCATTTTATTGATCTGGATCCTAAAGTTTGATTTAGATAAGACATAGATATGGAAGGGGGGTTCCCCAAGCCCACCCCCAGATTTGATGATTTGCTGGGAGGACTTATAGGAGTCAGCACATAGTTGTACTCCCAGATATGATTTCTTACAGAAAAAAGATACAAAGCAAAACTGGTGTAGGGAAGAGGCGCATTGGGTAAAGTCTGGAGGATACCAAGCATAAGCCTCCAAGAGTCTTTTTTTTTTTTTTTTTTTTATATTACGAAATGATGACCACAATATTTCTAGTTAACATGTATCACCAAACATAGTTACAAATTTTTTTGTGTGATGAGAACTTTTTTTTTTAAATTAATTAATTTATTTATTTTTGGCTGTGTTGGGTCTTCGTTTCTGTGTGAGGGCTTTCTCCAATTGCGGTGAGTGGGGGCCACTCTTCATCGCGGTGCGCGGGCCTCTCACTATCGTGGCCTCTCTTGTTGCGGAGCACAGGCTCCAGACGCGCAGGCTCAGTAGTTGTGGCTCACGGGCCTAGTTGCTCCGCGGCATGTGGGATCTTCCCAGACCAGGGCTCGAACCCGTGTCCCCTGCATTGGCAGGCAGATTCTCAACCACTGCGCCACCAGGGAAGCCCCTCCAAGAGTCTTTTTTGCCAGTGGAGTCACACAGGACTCCACTTAATTTCTCCAGTGTCAATTGTGACCGCTCATGTGAAATGTTGTTTACCAGGGTAGCTAATTAGAGACTTAGTGCCCATTTTCTTTTCAAATTGGGGGTTAATCATGTTGGCACCTTCTGCCTACTACATACCAGGGATTCCACATCCCCAGAAGGAAAACAGACGTTCCGCATAAACCACATTGTTTGTACAGTTTAGGTACAGTTCTTAGAATGGGGGGAAGCTCCTGAAATCCAAAGTTCCCAGATGCTGGTTAAGGACCAATCTTGTAAGCAGGCCTCTCTAACGATAGAAATCCTGCCATGTTAACTCTTTTGCATGAAACTGAGGCCATAAGAATGAGTGAGACTAGGAAATCTATCAATTCCTTGATTCCATGATTCTGAACTTGCCTCTATCCACACAACCTCCATCTTTTTCTCATCTAAAGCTTAACCCTTCCTTCCACTTAGGTCCTAGCTGCTCCTGCTCTTAGACACTCTTCTGTCAATTATCCTTTCCTGCATAGTCAAACTTCCTTTCTGTTTACGTAAGCATGACCATATCCTTCCAACCTGAAGAATTCATTCTTGACTCTAAGATCCCACTCCTATGTTTTACTCGTTTTTTTCTTTCACAACCAGCCTTCTTGAAAATGAAAATTATACTAGCTGCCTTTACTTTTTCCGTTCCTATTCCTTATAGTTAGTTTTATTCCCCAAACTCCCCTGAAACTGATCTTTTCAAAGTCACCAAAAACCTCCTTATTACCAGATCTAACAGTTATCACTCCTTGTCTCACTGGGGGCCTCTATTTTATTTGAGAGTTAGAAGGAGAGGGCATCTACAGGAAGTATGTAGGTGCAGAAGAAAGGGAGAAGATCGGAAATCTCTGCTTGAGGAGAATGGGAGAAGGAGGTAGAATAAAGACTATCAGAGAATCACTGGGTATAGAAGTTGGAGGTCATTTTTTATGACTGTTCTTTGGATTGAGATTTTTTTTTATCAGTTTTTAGCAATTCTGGTATCTAAGATAGAAATGAAGGCTAGATCCAGTTCACATTTTGCTGGCTAAGTAGGAAGAAAAGACTCAAAGGCAAGGGAACTGGGGATATTGGCAAGATAATTTTTAAAGTCATGGCCAGAATTTTTGCATCTTTCACTATAAAATGTAAAGTACAGTTGTATTTTTGCCTTGACACCAACATTGTGACAATGTTATATTTGTTAGTTTACAAATACTTTCTGTGTTTCCCAGAATGATGCCATAGTTAAAATGTAACTGGGGAGACTGAGCTTTAATGGCCTGGAAAGGTGCTATTCTAGATTTTCTGAATATTTTTCTTAAATATTTTCCCAGCATATTTTACAGCCTTGACTAACTTCTTTTAATACATGGACTTGTGGACTTAAACTTCTGGAATTAATAAGCTATTATTTTATTAGATAACTACAGCAGTTCAGCAGTGTGTTCAGTACTTTGAGTTGTGTGAAACCATGAAAGCTGATGAGGTTTGGGGACATTCAAAGCCTTGTGGTAAGTATGATATCTTGTTACATTTTAAAAATGGTAAATTTTGTAATAAAAATAGCTTAGTAATTTATTTTTTAATATCATGATGAATTAGATTGCTTTTGCTAATACAAAATACTTTCCACAAATTTAAGATATACCATAATGATGACTTTTTATAGCAGATCTACATTTGAAGTTATTGTAGTGAATCTTACCATCTGCAGTTCTTCAGTTCATACCACGGTGTATGTCCTAGTGTGTTATGCTGCAATAATACACTAGAGGAAGAAAGAATGAAAATATATCAGTCATTTATGCATTTTAGTGGGAGGAATATTTCTGTTTTATAAAATACTGTTTTATTATTGGACACTTCACCCCACTCTGTGATTCTTTTCTGCTTATCCTCAGTCTGAGCTAAAATATCCTAGATATTTCATAATCTGGCCCTAATATATCTATCCAATCTCATATCTAGTTATTGATTAAAGTGAATCTTCTCTTAGAAGGCATACCAGTGCCTGCATACTTTATTATTCCTACTCCAGCTGCCACTATCCATAATCCCCTACACTGATATAAATCTTATTGTGAAAGAATAAACTTTGTTTTTCAGGAAGCTTCCTTTGCCTAGTGTGAATTTTTTTTGCTCTTTTGCTTACGTCACACAACTTGCCATGTGAATTTGATGTCTTTTATCATCCTATTTTATGTCACTTCTCTAAGCAAATATTAAGTTCTTTGAGAATATGAAGATATCTTATAATTTTCTTTATCCCTGAGTAAATTCTTAACTCAAGAAAAATGGTGAAAGACCAATTATTAACAGGTTTCAACAGATAAGTGTTTTGTAGTAGAGGAGAAAGTACAGAAGCCAGAACTTTGAGAGACAAAAAAGGTATATAAGTTGATATATATATTCTATCATCTGTAAATTCACAAATTTTTCTAATCTAGTATTAAAATGTTGTATTTAGCTTTTTTTCCCTCTACCACTCTCCCAGCCCTTCATGGCTTTGATTTTTTCCCTGTCTAGTGAAGACCTCTGGGTGTTTCACTGCATTCTTTTGACATTTCTTTCAAAATTCTTGCTTTCTTCTCTTTCAGAGTTTCCTGCCTGCAGTTACTCAACTTTAGATCATCTCTGGTCCCCAGGAAACTGAACAAAGAGCATTGTAACGTTAAATTGATGGTGCGCTGATGTATTTCTCTAGCTTCCATGGCTCTTTGTGTTGCTTTGGAATCAACTTAGATGTTCTTTCTTCAGTGTTCCACCAGTCCCATCAAACCCCCTGCCTTGCTCCTGCCCACTTTTCTCTCGAGGAAACCTTGCATCCTACTTTACTGAGAAAAATGGAACATTTTGGATATGAAATCCCCAAATGTCCTGCATCTATACCTACAGGTGCATATTTATATGCCCTTATCAGTATTCCCTTCTCCAGGCTACAATGAAGAGTAATCCTTCTGTTCCAGATTGATCCATTTGACTGTTCTTGATTCTGTTTCCATCTGGTGTTTTTTTTTTTATTTTATTTTTTTTAAGAACCAGGACATTGCTTCATTTGTTGTTGTGTCTCCCCTTCTATTGGTACCTTTCCTTGCATTCTCTAAACCTACTCATATCTTTCATATAAAAAACTGAGCAAGTTCATATGTACCTCACATCTCTCTGCTTCCCTTAAGAGAAAAGGCCTTCCAAGTGTTTAATATACACCCAGGCCCCATTTCTTTACCGCCTATTCACTTCTCAACCACGGAAATGAGGCTTTTATTTCTATGATTCAATGATCTTCCCATTATTAACTTTCTCTTCTTTCTTGCCCTCATTTTATAGCATTCGCGTCTCTTGACCCTTTCCCTCATCTTCCTAGTACCATTCTTTGATTTCTTCATTCTCATCTAATAAGTTTTTCTTAGTCACTTGAAGAGCTCTTTTCTTTATATGTCTGTACTCACAAAAGTTTTGCCTTTTATTTTTTTTTTCAGCTTAGTCTACCTGTTCTTTCTTGAGGGAGCCCATTCACTCTCATGGTTTCAAATATTACATATTTATATATATAAGTGATGACTCTGAAATATTTAAGTCTATACTCCTTTCATGAATTCCAGACCAATGTACTCATTATATTTAGTATTCTATCTGGAAGATCCATGGGAACTTCAATATTAAAATATCAAGGGCTGAAATCACTATTTTCTTTCTAAACATTTTTTCTTCAGAATTAAATAGAAGAAGAATTTACTATGTACACAGATATTTGAGTTAGGAACTTGAGAATTTTTTTTTATCTTTTCATGGTCTACATGTAATTCTGGCTAAGGCATATTGATTTCAGTTCCTTAAACATCTGTCTGCTGTTCTCCATTTTTTTTTTTTTTTTTTTTTTTTTTGCTGATTTTATGTTTAAAAACCACGGTCCTTCTGCATGGACATTTCTAACTAAATGGACCGACCTGACCAAAGGCAAGTTACAATATCGATGCCCATTATGGAGAACTTTTGAAATCCCTAAATTTACTTTTCTTAAAACTGAATTGGAAAACCTTGGCCCTGAAACTTCCAAAACTGAATGGAACACTTATTTTTTTTTTTTTTTTTTTTTTTTATTCACACACACACACACTGTATTTTATTTTTACAAGACATAAATAGACTGACACCAAGCGTTGTACATGGATGACCACAACAAAAGCAACAATGATTGCAATTACCAAACATGAAACACACTCGTACTATGTCATAATATTGACATTCAGTCCAGTAATCCTCCACTGTAACAGCTTCTTTACTTTGCAGTGAAAATTGATTCGTATATTCTTTGCCTCTGAGTCCTTGTGGGATTTTTTTTTTTTTTTTAAATTCAGACAGAAAGTCACAAAAATTATACTCATCCTCATCAGTTCACTCAGTCCCATGTAATTAATTTTTTTTTCATCTTGATCTTTTGTTAGCACTTTTATGAGTTCATCAGTTTTTCATTAGAGTTCTGAAAATGCTTATTCATTCAGTTCAGCAGTACAGTCAGTTACCAGAAACCTGTACTTGTCAGAGTCTTTTCCATGAATTTCTTGAAGATGAAACCCTTTTATAGGAACATATTTGCAAAATCATCAGAGTACACCCAGAACTGTCTGTAAATGACAAAAGACTTAAAAATGACCACGGTTAAAGATTTGATGAAAGTTCATAATAATGCAGTTGACAAGAAAATTAGTTATTTCTGAGATATACATTTTAAAGTAATAACTAGGATTATTACTTATAACATTATACCAGAACATATAAGATTTTTAGAAATTTCATGTAATGTCTGAAACATTTATATTAACATATTTCCATACATATTTCCATACAAATACAAATATAAGATTTTTAGAAATTTCATGTAATGTCTGAAACATTTATATTAACATATTTCCATACATATTTCCATACAAATACAAATATAAGATTTTTAGAAATTTCATGTAATGTCTGAAACATTTATATTAACATATTTCCATACATATTTCCATACAAATACAAATATAAGATTTTTAGAAATTTCATGTAATGTCTGAAACATTTATATTAACATATTTCCATACAAATAACCCAATGAAAGTTTAGTATTAGTTGTTTTGTTTGTTTTTTTATACTGCAGGTTCTTATTAGGCATCAGTTTTATACACATCAGTGTATACATGTCAATCCCAATCCCAATCCCAATCCCAGGTTCTTATTAGGCATCAGTTTTATACACATCAGTGTATACATGTCAATCCCAATTGCCCAATTCAGCACACCACCATCCCCACCTCACCGCAGTTTTCCCCCCTTGGTGTCCATATGACCATTCTCTACATTTGTGTCTCAACTTCTGCCCTGCAAACTGGCTCATCTGTACCATTTTTCTAGGTTCCGCATACATGCATTAATATACGATATTTGTTTTTCTCTTTCTGACTTACTTCACTCTGTATGACAGTCTCTAGATCCATCCATGTCTCAACAAATGACTCAATTTCGTTCCTTTTTATGGCTGAGTAATATTCCATTGTATATATGTACCACAACTTCTTTATCCATTCGTCTGTTGATGGGCATTTAGGTTGCTTCCATGACCTGGCTATTGTAAATAGTGCTGCAATGAACATTCGGGTGCATGTGTCTTTTTGAATTACGGTTTTCTCTGGGTATATGCCCAGTAGTGGGATTGCTGGGTCATATGGTAATTCTATTTTTAGTTTTTTAAGGAACCTCCATACTGTTCTCCATAGTGGCTGTATCAATTTACATTCCCACCAACAGTGCAAGAGGGTTCCCTTTTCTCCACACCCTCTCCAGCATTTGTTGTTTGTAGATTTTCTGATGATGCCCATTCTAACACGAGTGAGGTGATACCTCATTGTAGTTTTGATTTGCATTTCTCTAATAATTAGTGATGTTGAGCATCTTTTCATGTGCTTCGTGGCCATCTGTATGTCTTCTTTGGAGAAATGTCTATTTAGGTCTTCTGCCCATTTTTGGATTGGGGTGTTTGTTTCTTTGATATTGAGCTGAATGAGCTGTTTATATATTTTGGAGATTAATCCTTTGTCCGTTGATTCATTTGCAAATATTTTCTCCCATTCTGAGGGTTGTCTTTTCGTCTTGTTTATGGTTTCCTTTGCTGTGCAAAAGCTTTGAAGTTTCATTAGGTCCCATTTGTTTATTTTTGTTTTTATTTCCATTACTCTAGGAGGTGGATCAAAAAAGATCTTGCTGTGATTTATGTCAAAGAGTGTTCTTCCTATGTTTTCCTCTAAGAGTTTTATAGTGTCCAGTCTTATATTTAGGTCTCTAATCCATTTTGAGTTTATTTTTGTGTATGGTGTTAGGGAGTATTCTAATTTCATTCTTTTACATGTAGCTGTCCAGTTTTCCCAGCACCACTTATTGAAGAGACTGTCTTTTCTCCATTGTATATCTTTGCCTCCTTTGTCATAGATTAGTTGACCATAGGTGCGTGGGTTAATCTCTGGGCTTTCTATCTTGTTCCATTGATCTATGTTTCTGTTTTTGTGCCAGTACCATACTGTCTTGATTACTGTAGCTTTGTAGTATAGTCTGAAGTCTGGGAGTCTGATTCCTCCAGCTCCATTTTTTTCCCTCAAGACTGCTTTGGCTATTCGGGGTCTTTTGTGTCTCCATACAAATTTTAAGATGATTTGTTCTAGCTCCGTAAAAAATGCCATTGGTAATTTGATAGGGATTGCATTGAATCTGTAGATTGCTTTGGGTAGTATACTCATTTTCACAATGTTGATTCTTCCAATCCAAGAACATGGTATATCTCTCCATCTGTTGGTATCATCTTTAATTTCTTTCATCAGTGTCTTATAGTTTTCTGCATACAGGTCTTTCGTCTCCCTAGGTAGGTTTATTCCTAGGTATTTTATTCTTTTTGTTGCAATGGTAAATGGGAGTGTTTCCATAATTTCTCTTTCAGATTTTTCATCATTAGTGTATAGGAATGCAAGAGATTTCTGTGCATTAATTTTGTATCCTGCAACTTTACCATATTCATTAATCAGCTCTAGCAGTTTTCTGGTGGCAGTTTTAGGATTCTCTATGTATAGTATCATGTCATCCGCAAACAGTGACAGTTTTACTTCTTCTTTTCCAATTTGTATTCCTTTTATTTCTTTTTCTTCTCTGATTGCCGTGGCTAGGACTTCCAGAACTATGTTGAATAATAGTGGTGAGAGTGGACATCCTTGTCTCGTTCCTGATCTTAGAGGAAATGCTTTCAGTTTTTCACCATTGAGAATGATGTTTGCTGTGGGTTTGTCATATATGGCCTTTATTATGTTGAGGTAGGTTCCCTCTATGCCCACTTTCTGGAGAGTTTTTATCATAAATGGGTGTTGAATTTTGTCAAAAGCTTTTTCTGCATCTATTGAGATGATCATATGGTTTTTATTCTTCAATTTGTTAATATGGTGTATCACATTGATTGATTTGCGTATATTGAAGAATCCTTGCATCCCTGGGATAAATCCCACTTGATCGTGGTGTATGATCCTTTTAATGTGTTGGTGGATTCTGTTTGCTAGTATTTTGTTGAGGATTTTTGCATCTATATTCATCAGTGATATTGGTCTGTAATTTTCTTTTTTTGTAGTGTCTTTGTCTGGTTTTGGTATCAGGGTGATGGTGGCCTCATAGAATGAGTTTGGGAGTGTTCCTTCCTCTGCAATTTTTTGGAAGAGTTTGAGAAGGATGGGTGTTAGCTCTTCTCTAAATGTTTGATAGAATTCACCTGTGAAGCCATCTGGTCCTGGACTTTTGTTTGTTGGAAGATTTTTAATCACAGTTTCAATTTCATTACTTGTGATTGGTCTGTTCATATTTTCTGTTTCTTCCTGATTCAGTCTGGGAAGGTTATACCTTTCTAAGAATTTGTCCATTTCTTCCAGGTTGTCCATTTTATTGGCATAAAGTTGCTTGTAGTAGTCTCTTAGGATGCTTTGTATTTCTGCGGTGTCTGTTGTAACTTCTCCTTTTTCATTTCTGATTTTATTGATTTGAGTCCTCTCCCTCTTTTTCTTGATGAGTCTGGCTAATGGCTTATCAATTTTGTTTATCTTCTCAAAGAACCAACTTTTAGTTTTATTGATCTTTGCTATTGTTTTCTTTGTTTCTATTTCATTTATTTCTGCTCTGATCTTTATGATTTCTTTCCTTCTGCTAACTTTGGGTTTTGTTTGTTCTTCTTTCTCTAGTTTCTTTAGGTGTAAGGTTAGATTGTTTACTTGAGATTTTTCTTGTTTCTTTAGGTAGGCTTGTATAGCTATAAACTTCCCTCTTAGAACCGCTTTTGCTGCATCCCATAGGTTTTGGGTCGTCGTGTTTTCATTGTCATTTGTCTCTAGGTATTTTTTGATTTCCTCTTTGATTTCTTCAGTGATCTCTTGGTTATTTAGTAACGTATTGTTTAGCCTCCATGTGTTTGTCCTTTTTACGTTTTTTTCCCTGTAATTCATTTCTAATCTCATAGCGTTGTGGTCAGAAAAGATGCTTGATATGATTTCAATTTTCTTAAATTTACTGAGGCTTGATTTGTGACCCAAGATGTGATCTATCCTGGAGAATGTTCCGTGTGCAGTTGAGAAGAACGTGTAATCTGCTGTTTTTGGATGGAATGTCCTATATATATCAATTAAATCTATCTGGTCTATTGTGTCATTTAAAGCTTCTGTTTCCTTATTTATTTTCATTTTGGATGATCTGTCCATTGGTGTAAGTGAGGTGTTAAAGTCCCCCACTATTATTGTGTTACTGTCGATTTCCTCTTTTATAGCTGTTAGCAGTTGCCTTATGTATTGAGGTGCTCCTATGTTGGGTGCATATATATTTATAATTGTTATATCTTCTTCTTGGATTGATCCCTGGATCATTATGTAGTGTCCTTCCTTGTCTCTTGTAACCTTCTTTATTTTAAAGTCTATTTTATCTGATATGAGTATAGCTACTCCAGCTTTCTTTTGATTTCCATTTGCATGGAATATCTTTTTCCATCCCCTCACTTTCAGTCTGTATGTGTCCCTAGGTCTAAAGTGGGTCTCTTGTAGACAGCATATATATGGGTCTTGTTTTTGTATCCATTCAGCCAGTCTATGTCTTTTGGTTGGGGCATTTAATCCATTCACGTTTAAGGTAATTATCGATATGTATGTTCCTATGACCATTTTCTTAATTGTTTTGGGTTTGTTTTTGTAGGTCCTTTTCTTCTCTTGTGTTTCCCACTTAGAGAAGTTCCTTTAGCATTTGTTGTAGAGCTGGTTTGGTGGTGCTGAATTCTCTTAGCTTTTGCTTGTCTGCAAAGCTTTTGATTCCTCCATCAAATCTAAATGAGATCCTTGCCGGGTAGAGTAACCTTGGTTGTAGGTTCTTCCCTTTCATCACTTTAAGTATATCATGCCACTCCCTTCTGGCTTGCAGAGTTTCTGCTGAGAAATCAGCTGTTAACCTTATGGGAGTTCCCTTGTATGTTATTTGTCGTTTTTCCCTTGCTGCTTTCAATAATTTTTCTTTGTCTTTAATTTTTGCCACTTTGATTACTATGTGTCTCGGCGTGTTTCTCCTTGGGTTTATTCTGTATGGGACTCTCTGCGCTTCCTGGACTTGGGTGGCTATTTCCTTTCCCATGTTAGGGAAGTTTTCAACTATAATCTCTTCAAATATTTTCTCTGGTCCTGTCTCTCTCTCTTCTCCTTCTGGGACCCCTATAATGCGAATGTTGTTGCGTTTAATGTTGTCCCAGAGGTCTCTTAGGCTGTCTTCATTTCTTTTCATTCTTTTTTCTTTAGTCTGTTCTGCAACAGTGAATTCTACCATTCTGTCTTCCAGGTCACTTATCCGTTCTTCTGCCTCAGTTATTCTGCTATTGATTCCTTCTAGTGTAGTTTTCATTTCAGTTATTGTATTGGTGATCTCTGTTTGTTTGTTCTTTAATTCTTCTAGGTCTTTGTTAATCATTTCTTGCATCTTCTCAATCTTTGCCTCCATTCTTATTCCGAGGTCCTGGATCATCTTCACTATCATTATTCTGAATTCTTTTTCTGGAAGGTTGCCTATCTCCACTTCATTTAGTTGTTTTTCTGGGGTTTTTTCTTGTTCCTTCATCTGGTACATAGCCCTCTGCCTTTTCATCTTCTCTATCTTTCTGTAACTGTGGTTTTTGGTCCACAGGCTGCAGGATCGTAGTTTTTTCTTGCTTCTGTTGTCTGCCCTCTGGTGGTTGAGGCTATCTAAGAGGCTTGATGGGAGGCTCTGGTGGTGGGTAGAGCTGACTGTTGCTGTGGCGGTTAATCCACTTGACTGTTGATGGGTGGGGCTGGGTTCCCTCCCTGTTGCTGTGGCGGTCAGAGCTCAGTAAAACCTTAATCCACTTGACTGTTGATGGGTGGGGCTGGGTTCCCTCCCTGTTGGTTGTTTTGCCTGAGGCAACCCAACACTGGAGCCTACCGGTGCTCTTTGGTGGGGTTAATGGCAGACTCTGGGAGGGCTCACGCCAAGGAGAACTTCCCAGAGCCTCTGCTGCCAGTGTCCTTATCCCCACGGTGAAACAGAGCCACTACTCGCCTCTGCAGGAGACCCCCCAACACCAGCAGGTAGGTCTGGTTCAGTCTCCCCCAGGGTCACTGTTCCTTCCCCTGGGTCCCGATGCACACATTACTTTGTGTGTGCCCTCCAAGAGTGGGGTCTCTGTTTCCCCCAGTCCTGTCAAAGTCCTGCAATCAATTCCCACTAGGCTTCAAAGTCTGATTCTCTAGGAATTTCTCCTCCCGTTGCCGGACCCCCAGGTTGGGAAGCCTGACGTGGGGCTCAGAACCTTCACTCCAGTGGGTGGAATTCTGTGGTATAAGTGTTCGCCAGTCTGTGAGTCACCCACCCAGCAGTTATGGGATTTGATTTTACTCTGATTGCGCCCCTCCTACCGTCTCACTGTGGCTTCTCCTCTGTCCTTGGACGCGGGGTATCCTCCTTGGTGAAGTCCAGGGTCTTCCTGTCAATGATTGTCCAGCAGCCAGTGGTGATTCTGGTGCTCTCGCAAGAGGGAGTGAGAGCACGTCCTTCTACTCCGCCATCTTGGTTAATCTCCTCCATTCTTTTTTCTTATGGAGGCTTTTGTTCATGATTTTCCTAATGAGTCTTACTTTAAGCCTTGGCCTTCTTCCATTCACCTTTCCATGTTGCCATCAGAGTCAGTTTTCCACATGCGTGTTTGATTCCTTTGCTGCTTGAAACCCTTTAATATCATCCCAGTTGCCTCTATAATATAGCCCATACTGTTTCTGCAGCTAAGTTCTATGTGATCTGCTGCAGCTACCCTCTAGCCTTTTGTTTCTCCTACTTGTCCTCGCCATGCTCTGTTCATATCAGGCTGTTTGCCATACTCTGAATTGGAAGGCCAGTTTCATGCTGCTTCTTGGTTTTTGACACCAGCAAATAGTTCAGGCTCTTAAATAAAAGAGGTACTCAATAGATCTCGAATGTATGGATGAATGAGTGAATAAATGATATATGTTAGAAGGAGTCTGTATTTTGTTACAGATTGTAATTTCATTTGCAAACATGGTTATAAATATGATCGTCTGTAGTACTGGCTTTTAATTGGTAGAATTAAACAATAAGTAATGTTTTATATTCCTTTCTTTCTTAACTTGAAGTATGTTTATAATGAGAGATAACTAACAATCTTATGGTGTTTGTTTTAGAATGAACACTGCATGTTGTACTTTTCTGAGGTTTGATAAATTTTATAATGAATGCTTTTCTTCAGATTTAAGTGTGTTAAAGTATCTTGGGAAACAGTAAAGAATTTTTTAAAAAATTTACACCAAGTGTCTCCATTATAGACTGCAGCCTTGTTTAATATTCAGAGGGGAATGAAATAAGTACTGTAAAATATAATGGCATTAAAACAAATGTAATTGTTTTTCTTTTAAGGGAATAAGCAGAAAACTTTCTACTACTCAGGACAAGAATTACAATATATTTATTTCATTCACTCACTGTGCCTTTTAGGAAGATTATTGATCTATACACAAGGCAGAAAGCTATTTCCTATAAAGCTGAAGAATAAAAAAGGTAAGTGCAATTAGGAGATATGAATATGTTCAGGTATGGTAAGATTTGTGCTATGGATTTTTAAAATTTAGAGATTTAGCTTGGTCTCTCCTAGGGTACTGAGCAACATACCTTTTTGTTCTGCTGACAGGCTTACATATCTTGAAGTGTTATTATTATTTTTTGTTTGTCACTATGTACTTCTTCCTATATGTATAATTTTATTTCCCCTGTCTTTAATGTTTTCCTTATTTTTTCTCTGCCCTTCAAAATCCTAGATATACTGGATGATCCAAATCTGGATCCAGAACTAGAAGTCCTTGTTTAAGTTCTGGTTCCCCTAAAAACTAGCTGAGATCTTTGGGCAAATCACTGAACTATTTGTTTCTTTATCTGTAAAAATGGAATATCAGTGCTGGACTCAGGGAATATTTGAGATGATCACAGAGAAGAGGTTTGGGAATAGTATTTTATAAACTGCAAAGCCCTGTACCATATGATATATTACTATATTATTGTTACCCTAAGTCCCGTTTTTAAAGTTTTCTCCTTCAGAATTCACATGCTGTTAGTTGTCTTCCTTACTTCCCTTAAAACTTTTGTCTATTCTAGAAATATAGTACAGAGTAGAGATCAGCAAACTTTGCCTGTAAAGTGCCAGATAGTAAATTTTTTGGACCACATACTGTCTCTGTTGCATATTCTTTGTGTGTGTATGTATGCACACACATGCATGTGCAAAAAAGTTAACATATTAGGCCCAGAGACCACTATCCTTAGAAAGGGCTGCTTGCAAGGCTGGACTTTGGCTGGCATCTAGGAACTTGGATTTTTCACTGTTGCCAGAACTAATAACTTTTTAGGCATAGTGAGCCACTCTTAATACAAACAATGTGTTTTAAGCTGAAAACCTGCTTTCCTTCTGGGTGTCTGGAATCCTGGTATGTATTGGGCAGAGAGTGCTTATATATATATGACCAGTCTCCAATAAACAACTTTGCGCATTGACTCTCTAATGAGCTTCCTTGGTAGACAGCATTTCACATGTGTTGTCACAACTTGTTGTTGGCAGAATTAAGTGTATTCTGTGTGATTCCTTGGGAGAGGACTCTTACACAGTTGTACCTGGTTTGCTCTTGATTTCACCCTATGTGGCTTTTCCCTTTGATTTTACTTTGTATCCTTTTGTTATAATAAATCATAGCTGGGGGTATTACTGTATGTTGAATTCTGTGAGTCTTCCTAGTGAATCTTGGAATGGTTTTGAGGACCCTGACATGCTTTACACACCTTTTAAAAATGGAAAAATCATTCTTAGCTTTCAGGCCTTACAAAATTAGGATATGATGGCTATAGATTCCCAATCCTGTTATAAAGTATCTTCATTTTGAACATTTTATACTGTTTCCTAGTTGTTTTACTTAAGCCTTTTCTCCATGGTTAAGTTGATTATGAACTCCTTAAGAAAAAGTGTTTTATGTACTTTTTTGTGGTACTGCCACATAATCCTAGGTATAATGGGCACGCAGAGAAATGACTTTCAAGAAAAGAGCTGCCGTTGTATAGGATATTGTGAACTTTACAGAAATAGAAAGATTAATGTATATTTGTGATGTTTCAGGTGTTCAGCTTAAATTTATGTCTATCATCTAACTTATTTAGCATTTTAATTGACTTTTGACAGCAACATTTTGGCCTATCAGATGTCACAGATCATCTCAAAACTCAATTTTGAGAGATCTATCCTACTGTATTTAGTATAGGTCAGCATTCACTTTTAATTCACATGTGCTTTCACCAGAAATTTTTTATGTAAGCTTCTATAGCAGGTGTTGGTAAACTATAGCCCATAGACCAAATCTGGTACACTGTTCTATATGGCTTTTGAGCTAAGATAAGCTTGTATATTCTTAAATTATTGGGAAAACTTAATGTGTGATGGGAAAAAATATATAAAATTCATATTTCAGCATACATAAATTTTTTTGGAAAATAGCCACACTCATTCATTTGCAAATTGTCCATGGCTACTTTAGTGCATCAAGAGCAGAGTTGAATCTTTGTGACAGACTGTTTGGCCACAAAGCCTACACTATTCACTATCTGGTCAAGAAAGTTTGCTAACCTCTATTCTACAGTGCTATATCGGTAAGTTAGCTGGACCAATATACTAAGCTGAATTTTACTGCTCCTAATTGAATAAACTCAAACAACCCTGATCAGATTCATAGATCTTCCTATGGTAGGTTTATATTAAATGATTGGTTCAACATAAGTGGTAAAACTACACCTTCACATAGCAACTATTGCATCATTTACCCTCGTTATCTTTTAACTTACTATGTCTAATTTATTCTTCCAGATATAATCTTGGATTATAGCCCCTTTCTCCCTAATTGTACCACAGTCTCTATGAAACCTCAGATTAGGAGGTTGGAAGCTTAGTTAAAATTTTTCTAAGTTGTAAACATATGCTAGAAAATAACTTTTTTTTCCCTTTCTTTTTGAAGATTCAGTATCCCTTACAGATCTGCTGGTTCTGTTTACCCAACTTATCTATTACTCACCAAGTTGTCCGAAGATGACATCACCTGGTCATTTAGGTAATTCTGCTTCTATTGTTATTATAAATAGAGAAATAGAAACCATCTAAAAATATTCTATTTTCTGGATGTTTTGAGTGATGGACCTAGTTTAGTAAAGAGGTTTCATTAAGATGCAGCATTATTCATAAGAAATTACATTGGTCCTCCCAGATGGCTTCACAGGAGAATTCTATCAAACATTTAGAGAAGAGCTAACACCCATCCTTCTCAAACTCTTCCAAAAAACTGCAGAGGGAGAAATACTCTCAAATTCATTCTACGAAGCCACCATCACCCTGATACCAAAACCAGAAAAAGATATCACAAAAAAAGAAAATTATAGACCAATATCACTGATGAACATAGATGCAAAAATCCTGAACAAAATACCAGCAAACAGAATCCAACAGCACATTAAAAGGATCATATACCATGATCAAGTGGGATTTATCCTAGGGATGCAAGGATTCTTCAGTATACATAAATTAATCAGTGTGACACACCACATTAACAAATTAAGGAATAAAAACCATATGATCATCTCAATAGATGCAGAAAAAGCTTTTGAAAAAATTCAACACCCATTTATGATAAAAACTTTCCAGAAAATGGACATAGAGGGAACCTACCTCAACATAATAAAGGACATATATGACAAACCCACAGCAAGCATCATACTCAATGGTGAAAAATTGAAAGCATTTCCACTAAGATCAGGAGCAAGACAAGGATGTCCACTCTCACCACTATTATTCAACATAGTTTTGGAAGTTGTAGCCACAGCAGTCAGAGAAGAAAAAGAAATAAAAATAAGTTGGAAAAGAAGTAAAACTCACTGTTTGCTGATGATGTGATACTATACATAGAAAATCTTAAAGATGCCAGCAGAAAATTACTAGAACAAATCAATGAATTTGGTAAGGTTGCAGGATATAAAATTGATGCCCAGAAATCTCTGGCATTCCTATACACCAACAACGAAAAATCTGAAAGAGAAATTAAGGAAACACTCCCATTTACCACTGCAACAAAAAGAATAAAATACCTAGGAAGAAACCTGCCTAAGGAGGCGAAAGACTTGTACTCAGAAAACTATTAAACACTGTTGAAAGAAATCAAAGATGACATAAACAGATGGAGAGATATACCATGTTCTTGGATTGGAAGAATCAATATTGTGAAAATGACTATAATACCCAAAGCAATCTACAGATTCATTGCAATCCCTATCAAGCTACCAATGGCATTCTTCACAGAATTAGAACAAAAAAATCTTACAATTCACATGGAAACACAAAAGACCCCCGAATAGCCAAAGCAATCTTGAGAAAGAACAATGGAGTTGGGGGAATCAGGCTCCCCGACTTCAAACTATACCACAAAGCTACAGTAATCAAGACAGTATGGTGCTGGCACAAAAATGGAAATATAGATCAATAGTACAGGTTAGAATGCCCAGAGATAAACCCACACACATATGGGCACCTAATTTACGACAAAGGAGGCAAGAACATACGGTGGAGAAAAGACAGCCTCTTCAATAACTGGTGCTGTGAAAACTGGACAGCTACATGTAAAAGAATGAGATTAGAACACTACCTAACACCATACAAAAATAAACCCCAAATGGATTAAAGACTTAATTGTAAGATCAGACACTATAAAACTTTTAGAGGAAAACATAGGAAAAACACTCTTTGACATAAACCACAGCAAGATCTTTTTTAACCTACCTCCTAGAGTAACAAATAAAAACAAAAATAAACAAATGGGACTTAAAAGGTTCTGCACAGCAAAGGAAACCATAAACAAGACAAAAAGACAACCCTCAGAATGGGAGAAAATATTTGCAAATGAAACAATAGATAAAGGATTAATCTCTAAAATATACAAACAGCTCATGGAGCTCAGTATCAAAATAATCCAGTTATAAAATGGGTAGAAGACCTAAATAGACATTTCACCAAGGAAGACATACAGACGGCCAAGAGGCACGTGAAAAGATGCTCAACATCACTAATTATTAGAGAAATGCAAATCAAAACTACAATGAGGTATCACCTCATGCTGGTCAGAATGGCCATTATCAAAAAAATGCTGGAAAGGGTGTGGTGAAAAAGGAACCCTCCTGCACTGTTGGTGGGAATGTAAATTGATAACAACCACTATGGAAAACAGTGTGGAGGTTCTTTAAAAAACTAAAAATAGAACTACCATATGACCCAGCAATCCCACTACTGGGCATATACCCTGAGAAAACCATAATTCAAAAAGAGACATGTACCACAGTGTTCATTGCAGCACTATTTACAATAGCCAGGTCATGGAACCAACCTATTTGTCCATCAACAGATGAATGGATAAAGAAGATGTGGCACATATATCCAATGGAATATTACTCAACCATAAAAAGAAACGAAATTGAGTTATTTGTAGTGAGGTGGATGGACCTAGAGTCTGTCATACAGAGTGAAGAAAGTCAGAAAGAGAAAAACAAATACTGTACGCTAATGCATATATATGGAATCTAAAAAAAAAAAAAAATGGTTCTGATGAACCTAGTTGCAGGGCAGGAATAAAGAGGTAGACATAGAGAATGGACTTGATGATATGGGGTGGGAGGGGGAAGCTGGGGCCAAGTGAGAGTAGCACTGACATACCGAATATAAAATAGTTGGCTGGTGGGAAACAGCAGTGTAGCACAGGGAGTACAGCTTGGTACTTTGCGATGACCTAGAGGGGTGGGCTAGGGAGGAAGGGAGGGAGGCTCAAGAGGGAGGGAGTATGGGGACATGTGTATGCACATGGCTGATTCGCTTTGTTGTGCAGCAGAAACTAATAGGGTATTGTGAAGCAATTATACTCTAATAAAGATCTATTAAAAAAAAAAAAGAAATTACATTGGTCCTGGAAGTAAACCATGAAATTTAATTATTTCACTGATATTTAAGGTGTACATTTTTATTTAGAACCAATTTTGCTGAGAATTCTGATGTTTAAGATCAAGATATTCTTAAATGATATTAAGATAAGTTTGATAGGTACTAGTGTGTTCTTTATTGGTATTTTCTATCCTTTATATTTTCCTGGGTGTTTTGATCAGCTTGCTTGTTTCAGCTTATAGCCAATACTTATTTTTGGGGTCATCTTTTATTGAAGAATAAAGCAAAAGAAAACCTTTTCTTTTTTTCAGAAAAATACCTTTTAGTCTTATAACTGTTGACTGACTTATAAAAAATTTTTAAAATGTTAACATTTAAAAGATAACTTGTATTGATATTCAAAGGAAAAAGTTTGTTTTCAAAGTAAAACACTTAATAACAACCCGCCTCCTCCCCCCACCACCCAGATTTATAGACTCAAGCATTCTAAACATGGAAGTTACTTTAGAAATGATGGTACAGATTCTTAGAGGAACACAGGTGAATCACAGAAAAAAATTATTTGGGTCATATATTACTGTTGTAATACATCTATCAATTGGTAGGTTTTATCCATGCAATTATAACAGCCTATTAGTCCTAACAATGTTTCTCATACTTTTTCTGCCTTTAAAGTATTGATATTTACATGTATAAAGTACTAGGTTAGGTACCCCTGCTATATGCTCCTACAACATACTACCCTTCCTTTATGAAAAATATTATCCTTTGTTATAATTGATAATATCTTGCTTTACCATCTTGTGGACTACTTGTCTTATTTACTTCTTTGTCTACATAGTACTCAAAAGTAGCAGAAAGTTGGATGAATGAATGAATAATGGTCAGATGCTCATCAGTCGTCTCTCACTGCAAACAGGGTTTCTCATCTTGAGCTGGTTAAAAAAATCACTGAACTTTTCTGTTTTCCCTTTCTGTCAAGTATTTGCTTAGTGTATTTATGGAGTATGGAATATTGTAGTATAAATTAAGAACTTTGGTGTTTTAGTCTTGTATCTTACTAGGATAACCTTACATTACTAACTTTTGTAAAACACTGTCTTGTAAAACTTTATTATCTTCATGTAAAACACTATTTTGTTCAGTATATTAGGAGTTCAAATATCTGGAAATGTTAATTTGTGAAACTAAAAATACCATATTTATTTTAGGGACTGTTCCCCATATTATATTTATTTGTATCTGTGTCTTCCTATATATATTTTAAAACAAAGTCTTAAAAATTCTCATTGATTTCATTGGTTTTATGGTAACACAAGAAGTATTCTAGTCTCCATTAAAGTTTCTCCTCTGCCTTCTTTTTGGCTGTGTTTTGTCTTAATGACTCTAATTTTCTACGAGGCTTGACACCTGAAGACACTTTCTTCTTTTTTAAGAAAAAGAAGAAAAGTGAATACAATAAGTAAGGTGTTTGCCAGGAGGGGAGAAGTTGTGAATTTGCTTCAGACCACATTCTCACTGTCAAGCAGAGCGTTAATGTCAAACAGCAAATGATCTCATGGTGTCTTTTGGTATTTATATTGTCATTTACTCACTTTTATTAACTTGAAGATAAGTTAAGCTAACATTCTCTTAAGTTTAAGGTCATAATTTGGTAATAAATCATCCTTTGGGCATCCTTTTATTAACCTTGATGAGCTTTTTGGAACAGCTGTAGTTAACAGAAATAAAAGATATAATAATGTCTTAAGTTTTAATTTTCAAAAAATACTTCTTTTTTATCAGAGAATTACTCTCCTGCAAGTATGGTAACTGAAATTCTTTGTATACTCTGTGATCAAAAAGAATGTGCAATTGAATGTTTATATAACAACACTGTGATCGAGGCGCTTCTTCAACCTATTCATAACCTAATGAAAGGAACTAAGGTTAGTATTAAAGAGTCTCTTAATTGGATATTAGTGAATATTCAATGGGACTTCTAAATTTGATAAATCTGAAGTATTATACCATTTTCCCTATAAATGTATTTTAAATCTTAGTTTATGCAATCAGTTGATTTTAGTTATGACAATGTGGGGGGAAAAGTACATATAACATCTTAAACTTTTTTTGGTCAGGCTTAGATTGTAAGGACTAAAGTTATTATATTAAGCTATTTGTTTTGCAAATCTAATAAGTCTTGTGAATGTTTTGTTGTTTGTTTTAATGGCAACTGTATAGCCTTTGGAAATATTTTCCTGAAGAGCCAGCTTTGTTTTACATGAAGAACAAGCACTACTTTAGAAAAACTTATAATTATCCCAGTTCTGAACATACGTATATGTCTCTTTACAGGTTGTACAGTATATTTCCTTACATTATATAATTTAACCTTCACAGCTGAGGCTGAAAGAAGCAAATTGCTTAAGGTCAGACATTTAACAGGTGGAAGAGTTGGTACCACTACCACTAGTGCAGTCTAATATATCTCTCCACTTTTTATGACTTAAATTTCTGGGGAATGACTTAAAGCTTTATCAGTAGGCTACAGGTTTTCGCCTTTCCATGTCCGTGTTTTGTAGTGTTTTTATTAGTTTCGTCTCCCTTTGCCCACCTCTCAATGGGCTGGGCAGCTGCTCACCCATTCAAGTATTCATTATTTATTGCTCATTTAGAAAACATTACGCATTTATGTGAATGTAGTACAAAGTATAGAATTCTAGGAAAGTAAGTAGATATAATGAAAGTATTTTGACCTTAGTCAACCTCAGGGAAACAAGATGAGCAGAGAAGAAACAAATAGAGCATAATACACAATTGAATATTACAGAATGCCATAAAGTAAATTGTGAAACATAAACCATATACCAGAGCTGAGATAGGTACTCCTGAATCTTGAACCATAGCTATTGTTTGCTTCTTTGCTTCATACATCTATCTTTAACTTTCTGTTTTCTTTTGGCATCTTTTTTTACCAGTATATACTGGTAAAGCTAGTTTTAGTACTTTTAAGACTCAAAAGTGGGGAAATATGATTGGTCCAACCTATGTTTTCTCATTAGGTGACATCATTGGCTATTGGCCAGCCCATGAATTGGCTGTTCTTAGTCACACCTACAACTCATGACCCAACAACCAGGTGTAGGAAGGGATGGTATCCCTTAGAAAAGATGGTAGTATATTAGATACCATGTATAATAAAATTAGATTGGATATACAGGAACCCAGTGAGTGAGAAGTAAAGGGCAAAGAAGAAGAGCTACTGCATTTGTTAACTAGAATTATATACATATAAAACTGTAAGAGCAGCAGTTCTTTCAACTGTCTTAATAATCAGTAATTGGTTTGGGTAAAAAGTGTGTATGCATTTGCCTTATCAACTGTGCTGGTACAAGAATATAATCTAATGACACATTTAATTCAGACATTATTTCACAGCCAAACAATCAACTTTTTTGTTGTGGTAATATAATTTTATTAGACTACACGACCACCCTTGAATGTTAGTCTGTGATATGTTAGCATGTCTGAAAATTATATGATATCTTTAATGTACAGGCTGCTCCAAATTGCTCTGAAACAGCTTTAATTCATGTAGCTGATATTTTGGCAAGAATTGCTTCTGTAGAAGAAGGACTTATTCTACTACTTTATGGAGAAAATATGAGCTCTTCTGAAGAAAAAAGGTATGTTTCTGTTTTGAATTTGTGGAATTTTTTAGCATATTTTCTCATAACTGATTTAAAGTTTCCAAAAATTTTGTCATATATTAATGAAAATCGGGATAACTATTCTAGATATAGTTAGGTTTCCTGATCAACTGCTGACATATTAGATCATCAGAAAGTTGCAGGAGTAACCAGGATTATGGATTATACAGGCAGAGTAGGTCTTGATGTCTGTAACTTCAAAATAAGAATAGGAGGAGGGTTCACTCTACATGGGATCTTTTTTGCTTCCTTGGACTGTACTCTTTCAACTTCTAAAGCCACACATGATTGATTTCAAGTTATACCACACAATGGAAATGCTGACTACTTCCACATCTTCCTTCTCTAACCTCTACTCAGTTCCATCTCCTGGCTTAGCCAATGGTAACATTTTGGTTATGCTTCCAGACTTTCTCTGCACCTATAATGATGCATCAAGTATATATGTTCATATTTGTAGAATTCTTTCTTATTTCAAAAATGGTGTATACATTACTCTGCAGTTTTTTTGTGTGTAACCAAAGCATCTTCCTAGGTGAATGAAACATTTTTAATAGCTCTATGATACTTTTTTGTATGCTTTACCATAATTTATTCAAACTTCTCTCCAATTATTGGATATCAAGTTGTGTTTAGGATTTTGCCTTCATAAATAACACCACAGTGAGTGTTCTTTTATCCTGTCGAAGTGGTAGATTACATTAATTAACTTTTTGAATATTGAACCAGCTTTGCGTACCTAGAATAATTGTTTTTATACATTGTTAAATTTGATTTGCTATTGTTAGTAGAGGATTTTTGTCTGTGTTTGTGAGAGAGATTGGTCTGTAGTTTTTGTGATCTTTGGCCTTACTGTAAAATGCTGGTCTCATAAGTTAGGAAGTGTTCTGCGTCTATCTTCTGGAAGAGATTTGGCATAATTTCTTAAATGTTTGATAGAATTCACCAGTGTACCTATTTGGGTGTGGTGTTTTCTGTTTAGGAAGATTATTATTTATTCTATTTCTTTAATAGATATGGGTTTGTTCAGATTGTTAGAGTTTTGGCAGGTTGTGTCTTTCAAGGAATTGGTCCACTTATCTAAGTTTTAAACTTGTGCATAGACTTTTTTTTTTTTTTTTTTTTTTTTTTTTTACAGTATTCCTTTATTACTATTACCCTTTTAAAGTCTATGGGATTAGTAGAGACGGCCCCTCTTAATTCTGATGTTAATTTGCTTCTACTTTTTTTTTCCCCTCTAACCTGGCTAGAGGCTTTTCAATTTTACTGATCTTTTTAAAAGACTAGCTTTTCCCCCCTCTGTTCATTTCCTGTTTTTAATTTGACTGATTTCTGTTCTAGTTTTTATTTTCTGCTTCCTTTTGGATTTAGTTTCATTTTCCATGGTGAAAGCTTAGATTATTGAATTTTAGGTTTTCTTTCTAATATGTGCATTCAATGATATAAATTTCCCTCTAAGCATTGCTTTTGCTGCATCCGACAATTGAGTTGTGTTTTCATTTTCATTAGTTCAAAATATTTTTAAACATCTCTGGAGACTTCTTTGACCTATGAGTTATTTATGGGTCTGAGAGTATATTTTGTATGATTTATATTTTTAATTTGTTAAAATGTGTTTTATGACCCAGAATGTGGTCTCTTAGTGAATGTTATGTCTTATGTGAGCTTGAGAAAAATATATATTCTGCTATTGAAGTATTCTATACACACCAGTTACATACTGTTGGTGTTGGTGGTGTTCAGTTCAGCTATGTCCTTACTAGCTTCTTGCTGGATCTGTCAATTACTGACAGAGGGGTGTTGAAATTTCAGACTATATCAGTGAATTCATCTTTTTCTCCTTGCATTTCTGTTAGTTTCTGCTTCATGTATTTTGACACTATTGGGTGCATACACATTAAGGATCGTTATGTCTTTTTTGGAAAATTGACCCCCTTTATTATGTAATGTGCCCTTTGTGTAATTTTCCTTGCTGTGAAGTCTGAAATTAATATAACTACTCCAGCTTTCTCTTGATTGTCAGCATATGTCTTTCTTCATCCCTTTACTTTTAATCTATCTTTGTCATTATATTTAAAATGCGCTTCTATAGATACCACGTAACTGAGTCTTGTTTTTTTATCTAGTCTGACAGTCTTTCTTTTAATTGATTCTTGTCATTTAGAGTGATTTGATATGATTGGATTAATATCTACCGTATTTGTTACTGTTTTCTGTTTTGCCTTTATTCTTCCCTTTTTTTGTGTGTTCCACAGTTTTTCTGCCATCTGTTATTTTTTTTTCCATCGTGTGTTTTAATCTGTTTACATCTAGGAACATACTGTCTTTCTAATAATAGTCACACAGGACCAAGGTCTTTTCATGGGTCACCGTTTAATCCTCACAGTGGCTAAGGAGGGGGCGTCTGGGGTCATCTTCATTATATAGATGGAGACTTTTTTTTTTTTTTTTTAATTTATTTTATTTTTGGCTGTGTTGGGTCTTCGTTTCTGTGCAAGGGCTTTCTCTAGTTGCGGCAAGTGGGGGCCACTCTTCATCGCGATGCACGGGCCTCTCACTATTGCAGCCTCTCTTGTTGTGGAGCACAGGCTCCAGACACGCAGGCTCAGTAGTTGTGGCTCACGGGCCCAGCTGCTCCGCGGCATGTGAGATCTTCCCAGACCAGGGCTCAAACCCGTGTCCCCTGCATTGGCAGGCAGATTCTCAACCACTGCGCCACCAGGGAAGCCGTAGATGGAGACTTTGAGGCTTGGATTTCCATAACTTTGATTTAGTATAAGAGAAGTAGTTTTTTTCTTTTTGTTTCTTAATTGTTTTATTTTTGACCTATTTTTCACAATAAAAAATTTCTTTTTTCTGCTATACAAAAGTCACACATTCTCCCAACAGTGAACTTGGGAAGGAGGGACGGAGCATTAGTAACTAAATTGAGAGGCAGCACTGAGTGAGGGTTAGTTGTATGAGCCCTGGTTCAGACCACTTGGGTTCACGTCCTAGCTCCACCGCTCAGTCATTCCTCACCTGTGAATTAGGGATAATCAGCACTACCTGACTCACAGGGCTGTCAAAACTTTAAGCCAGTTACTACATATGAGGCACTACGGGTTAGTTAGCTTTTAGTGTGTGCACATGTGCCTTATAAAAAGTGGGCTTGTGCCTTGTGTGGTGTTTTCTTCAAGTACCTAACAAGTTTTGTAGAAGGTAAGCTTTCTGAACTCCTACCTTTGAACAGAATAAATACATTTTCATAGTTGGTTGATAACTTGGCTAGGTGGGGAGACTGGAAACATTGTTACATTGCCTTCCTGCATCCACTATTGCCAAGTTCCATGTCTGAGTTTCTTTTTCAGGAGCCTTTTTTTTTTTTTAATTTTTTTGTAGTATCCACTACAAAGGAGTAAAGCGGTGAACTTTATTTATTTATTATTGGCTGCATTGAGTCTTCGTTGCTGCGTGGGCTTTCTCTAGTTGCAGTGAGTGGGGGCTACTCTTCGTTGCTGTGCATGGGCTTCTCATTGCGATAGCTTGTCTTGTTGTGGAGCACAAGCTTCTAGGCGAACGGGCTTCAGTAGTTGTGGCTCATGGGCTCTAGAGTGCAGTCTCAGTAGTTGTGGCACACAGGCTTAGTTGCTCCGCGGCATGTGGGATCTTCCCGGACCAGGGCTCGAACTAGTGTCCCCTGCATTGGCAGGCCCAGGGCTCGAACCCGTGGCCCCTGCATTGGCAGGGGGATTCTTAACCACTGCGCCACCAGGGAAGTCCCCAGGAGCCTTTTTTACCTCTGAAACTTTCCAGGACCTGATGTTTCTTGATGGTATGACTTACTCTGGGCCTTTTTTCCTTTTCTCAGGCATTAGCTGGACAATTTTAGGGAGAGGACTTGCATTCTTTGGCACAGGGGACTTTGCTTCTGTTGTGAGTTTGATCACTTTCTCTGCTTCTGTTTTCTCTTTTTGGTGCTCCTGTGAATTGGATGTTGAATTTCCAGGTGTGATCCTCTGGGTCCCTTAGCTTTTCCCTCATAGTCCTGCCTTTTTGATCTTTTTTGTTACACAGAAGATGTTCTTGGATTTATTTTGATAGTGACTTTTACTTTCTAAGAATACTTGGTTTGATATTTTTTAAGCTTGTCAAATGGGCCAGGTTTTCCATGCCTGGCTTCCCAGATCCTGTAGTTTAGTTGGGGATGGGCCCTTCTGGTCCAGAATGCTGACTTCAGCCCCTCTCGAACTCCCTGTCTAGTTGGGCACCTCATGGCTGTCCTTAGCTATGCCTGGCTTCCAGCTCTGAGCTTCTTAGGTTTACCTTCTCCAGAGCAGCTCCGTCCAGTAGAGCTTTATGTGATGATGGAATGTTCTAGATCTGAACTGTCTAGTAAGGTTACCACTAGACACTTATGGCTGTTGAGCACTTAATATATGGCTAGTGTGACAGAACTGAGTTGTAACTTTTATTTGCTTTTAAATTTAAAAAATTAAATGTGGTTAATGGCTATGGTATTCACCACTCTAGAGAATAAACCTCTAGTCTTTTGGCAGGTGGGGAATAGGGGCTCTGGGTTGGGAGACCTTAAACTACTACTCCTGTGTTCGGCCCCACCTGCATCCTGCCCTGGGCTGTTCTTGATGCCTGAGACCTTTGGGCTTGGGCTGTGCCTTGCTTCTGCTCAGCTCTGCAGGTCTGCTTCTTCCTGGGCTGCTCCTCAGTTACCACATGTCTCACTGCTGCTTTTCACCTCTAAGTCACTGCTGACATCTTTTGGCTATTGTTCTTTCTTCTCTTTTCCATTGTGGGTTTATATCTCTTTAATTCTTGATCCCTGTTTTTCTGGGGCTCGGGGGGAGGGTGCTGAGATATGCATGTGGTTTAATCTGCCATATACTCAGGAGTGGAATTGCTGGGTTATATAGTAGTTTTGTTTTTAATTTTTTTGAGAAACTCTGTATGGTTTTCCACAGTGGTTGCACCAATTTACATTTCCTACCAGCAGTGTAGGAGTGTTCCCTTTTCTCTACCTCCTCGCCTCTATATCCTAACATTTGTTATTTGTGTTCTTTTTGATGATAGCCATTCTAACAGGTGTGAGGTGAAATCTCATTGTGGTTTTGATTTGCATTTCCCTGTTGATTGGCAGTGTTGAACATCTTTTCATGTGCCTATTGGCCATCTGCATTTTTTCTTTGGAAAATATGTCTATTTGGTTCTTCTGCCCATTTTTTAATCTGGGTTTGGTTTTTTTTGATGTTGAGTTGTATAAGCTGTTTATATGTGTTGGATATTAACCCCTTATTGGTCATATCATTTACAAATATCTTCTCCCATTCAGTAGGCTGTCTTTCATTTTATTGATGGTTTCCTTTGCTGTGCAAAAAGCTGTTAAGTTTAATTAGGTCCCACTTGTTTATTTTTGCTTTTATTTCCTTTAGGAGATGGATCAAAAAAAATATTGCTATGATTTTATGTCCAAGAGTGTTCTCACTAGCATCCTATTCTTGTTTCATGAGTGTAAGTTCTTCATACCTCTGTGAAGGTAATGAAGTTTTCATTTGTCATTTTATTTTTCTGTTCAGATAGACTTTTGTATTTGTTATCTTGGTCTCTGACTTTTTAAATTAGATTTCTTCAAATATATTAAAGTTAGTAAAAAGCTGCTTGAAACTCATGCAGGGAAGTAGGACTTGTCACTTGTGGCCTTTGCTGAAGGGGAACCTTGCCATGGTATTGTTTGAGGAACCTCTAATGTAAGTATCTTTAGTCTTGTCTTTGTTCTGGTCAGAGTCCATAAAGAGGCTCTTACAGTTAGCTGCCTGAAGAGAGTATAAGCCTAGTGAGAGAAGACCACTGAATGGAAAAGGTGATGGGTCTCAAGCCTTAGTATATAAAACTTGATTAAATCCTGTGCTGCTTGCTATCAGTTTTAATCTCTGCCTAACTTCCAAGAGGTACAGGGTTGACTACATGGAATGTGAAAAGAATCTGGAGGTCAAATTCCTTCTTAAACTGAGTTTCAGGCATCTCTATTTTAAGTCCCACTTGTACCCCCAATTATAGAGATTTTTGGTGCCACCAATTTGATTTTTTTGAGAGGTTCTATGAAGTCATGTTGATTCCATTTTCTACACTGTGGCTGATCATTCAGTTTTTCTAGGCTCTGAATTACTCTTTTATTCTAGGTTCCAAACTTTGTTACTATTATATCCTTTTCTTTCCTCCTTGTCCTTGATGGCTGCATGAGCCTTCTGAAAATTTTGTTTACTTTTGCATTTTAATATTTCAGGAGGGAGCAGATGTGAATGTATGTGTTCAATCTGACATAGTTAACCTGGAAGTCTTTTTCTTATCCATATATAACAATTCTTTTAAAATTATGAAGACTAACCCTTTGTCATGAGTTCTAAGGTTTCTTTTTATTGTCCATCACTTCTCTATTTAAGTTTTTTTCTGCTATGTAGACATCCTTTAATTGTATGTAGTCGTTTTTCCCAATCCTTATCCTTATGATTTCTAGATTTGTTTTTTTTTTTTTAAAGCGTCTCCCTCACATTGAAGTTAAACAGATAAAGCATAACACATTAGAACTTCTTCTGAGTCCTCATTGTGCAGTGGTCAAGAGTTTCTAACTTTATTAGCGAAAAACTGGATACATCTCAGATGTCCAACAACAAGAGGCTAGTTGATTAAATTATGTTTATACAAAGGAGTACTTAGCAGCTGTAAAAAGGGGATGAGGAATTTTTTATGTACTGCTATAGAATTATCATCAGAATATATAAAGTAAAAAACAAAACAGAAGAATGTTTATAGAATGCTACCTTTTGTACAGTAGAGGGGAATATGAATAAATACAATTATATTTGCTTTTTCAAAAGGGAATGATAAAAGAATAAGCTGAAAAGTAATAGTTTTAGAGGAAGGGAAGAAGTATATGGATCGGGAGGTATGGGTATGAGACATCTGGGATTATTCCTTGATTGTACCTAGGTTTAACTTAGGAATCATGTATCTGTTTCATATACTAAATGTTAAAGTTAAAAAGTAGAATTAAAAAAAAATTCAAACAAATGGAAATAAGTGAACTTAACTACCAAACAGTCAAGTTAGTGATATACCCATGCAGAGAAAAGCAGTTCAGTCAGATTAGGTCACTTGAAGTACATTGCTTTAGGTATCATCTTTTAGTCCTGCAGGTGCTCATATAATTGCCCAGTTTTCGAAAAAAGTTCTTGATGAAGATATTTCTATTTTTTCTGGATCGGAAATGTTTCCTGCAGTCAAAGGAGCTTTTACTTCTGTGTGTCGTCAAATATATTGTACATGTGAAGGCTTGCAGGTTTTAATTCCTTATAGTTTGCATGAATCTATAGCAAAGGCATGGAAGAAGGTAAGTATTTTCACACTTCTTTTTTCTTCTCTTCAAATCTTTATTTCAAATGTGGTCACTATTGTAATATCATACTACAGTTAAAATATTTTACTGGAACAAATATGACTTCTTTAGCACTACAGTAGTCCAGGGGACATAATGCTTTCTTATTTGGCACAAGATGACTTCAGTACATCCTCTCCCCATAGCACAAAGCTCTGTGACCTAACTGGGCACTACAAAGTCTTTTCTTCTGAAAGGAGAGCCTTGAATAAATTGTCTCTGCATAGACTGACCCTTTGGAAGTTATTTCTGAGCAATTTTTACAGATAGCTGGGTTTTTGTTGCGTACACTGGAGATCATAATGTAGCAACAGTCAAATATAGTATATTTGACATATAGTATATGTCAGTATCTTCCCCCCACCCCATTTATATGCTTCATTTATGAAATACTTTACATTATATTTAAGAATCAAATAACTTAAAATTTGCAGGTAATTTAATTTTTAATTACATTGAGTCAAATATAAAAATGTTGCATGAGAGCTTATGAATAACACTATCAGTAAAAAAAAAAAAAAAGTAAATTTGTTATATTTTAGACAAGTTTGCTATCAGAAAGAATTCCTACTCCAGAACAGGGTTCTGATTCTGTTTCTTCGATAAGCCAGGAATCCCAGAACATGTAAGTAAATCTGTTTTTTCATATTTGCTGAAATAATTTCAAAATGAGAAATGTAATAGAATACTGTGGCAAAAACATTTTATAGGAAGCTAGATGTATATATATATAATATATAGGATCAAGGAAAAATACACCTAGGAGGAACTTTAGCCATCATATATACTTGTACCTTTTAAAAGAAGAAAAAATAGCAATATTTATTATACTTCAACCTGTATTTACATTTTGGGTTAGGAAATGTGACATGTTGTAGTGTTTCCAGAAAACTTGGAGAATTACCAACTACTAAAATTGGAAATTCAATAGAAGTAGAATGTTTTCAAATGCCAGTGAAGTCCATTTACATTTAAACTATAACTTTCCAAAATGTGTGGGGTACATTTTAGTTAGATTTTGGCATTGGAGAATTATTTAAATCAGTATTTATAGTAATTTTTTAATTTAGATGTTTCCATGTTGTTTTCACATATATCAGTAGGATATGGAGTCAGATTAATAGGGAATATATGTATATATTTTAAATTAAGATCTGGTGATGTGTTCCTGGAGTCTCTTTTTAATTGAGTGTCGGCATAATCTACAAAGATAATTAGAACTTTAAGTGATGTTTAGTTAAGAGAAATTTTAAAAGTCACCATTTTTCTTTAGGTAGGCATAGTTTAACTGAAAAAAAAAAAGTCAAACAAAGCCTTTTACATTTCCTTAATGATGTAATCGTTCAACAAATAGTTAATTTTCTAAAAATCAGTTATAGTTTTTTTTTTCTGATATAGTCGTGAAACTTAAATCAACTGCCATCTTTTTCTTTGCATGAGGGAGTGAGTAAAAATGTTGCTGCAATTCATTTTTCAGGTAATTTCTAGATCTGTTTTCTTCGATCTATGATTTATCGTTTTCATTCATGCGTTCATTTTCTACTCATTCATTCAGCCATTTATTGGAGCAAGTACTTTGCTGAGTTCTGAGTATACCTATATACCTTAGAGAACTTATTGTGTAGTGTAAAATACAAATAAGTTAATACAGTGTGGCAATATAGCATGCTAAATTTATGATAGGGGTCATTCAGGGTCCTTTGAGAGCTAACTTGGGGAAATCTTTCCAGAAGAAGTTGTTATTAAACTAAGTTAAAATGGATACATGGATATTAACTGTCTAAAAAGGGGAGAACATTATTTCGGGTGGAAGAGATAGTGTGGTCAACAGACTAGCAGTGAGAGGGAACATAGTCAATGTATTTAACACGTTTTACTGTCAGTAATATTTTTAGATTCTGATGTTAGAGTCTGAGGGAACTAGTAAATTATATGTCACTCCTTTTCTCCTGTGTTGTGAACCAATTAATAGAGATAAAGAAGTCAGGGAAATCAAAACACTGAATAACATAGGCTTCCCGAGATCAGAAGAATTAGACAGATTTACCCTTCTTTCACTATCAGCAGTGGATAGGCTTCCATCACCCTCAGAGGCAGAGCTTACAAAGATCAAACTTAACTACGTAGTAGAACCAAGCAGACTGTGTGCTTCCTACAGGTAGCTGGGTCACAAAGAAGTGGTGGACTGGAGGAGAGGCATTGCCTAGCCAATCATGCTTAGGTCATCCTACAAATCTCCTGAGTCCCTTCTTCAGTGGGGAGGAGTGAGTGATTAGGTGGAGAGAGGCAAGCAGTGTTAAACTGGGTGGGGAATGTGCTCCATGTGTAAACTTGATGCTAGAGGAAAAGGAGGTTCCTTCAGTATCTGATATTACTGTCTTAGAAACAAAGGTTTAATAGTTTTTGATAAAATAGAACGGTTTTCATTTTTGTCATCAAAATCAAATGATCTCATGGAGTTGTTGAGTATCTTCTGCATTGATTTAAAAGTTGGTATGAGATGGGCATTATTTGTTCCATCGTAGTTTGGTAAAACTTGAGCATAAAATCATTTTGGCCAGATAACTAGGCTAGCTTGTCTCCAGCATGTAGCAGGTGCTTGATAGCGTGGGTGAATTAAAGAATGAATAACACTTCTCCTACCACCAGGCACTGGTTTCTAAATAAGGACACTGATAGTAAGTCTGAGATCTTAGTCTTACTGAGTAGGGTAAAATGAAGAGTAAGTTGTTAAAATCTATATTTTTGAGCCTCTGACAGACTAATGTTAGGCATTTTGATCTTATTTTCTGACAGTGTATGTTGGAGATTTCCTTTCCATCCTTTCATTTATTGGTGCTTACAATACTATAGAGAAGGTAGAAGCTGCTGTGTAGTCATCATAGGTTATGTCTTAAATCTAGACTTTGAAATGCAACCCCAGATGAAATTTCTACGAGGCTAGTTTGATGTCGGTGATTGCAGTGACTGCAAATTACTTAGGGACCATCCTTAGGGTGACTGTAGAGAAGAATGTAATCACAAAAAAACTAATGATGCCCAACCTGCCCCAACCAATTACCAAGGGACCTTTGGTAAAACTAGAGGTTGAAGTAATGGGGGAATCTTTGATCTTCAAAAACAGCCTATGATCCCAAAGAAATAAACACCTAAAACTTAATTGCCATGACAGTGTCTATACTATACACTCTATAATATCTAACCATTCAAAAAATGGAGTTCTCATAAGCTAATAAAGCAGTGTGATCATTGCCTATTGTCCTAGGGGGGAGGGTTCTCCAAGGACGATAAACAAATTCAGTAGCTTAGATCTTCCTTCTGTTTTGAAACATTGAGTGTCTTCACTATAATTTGAAGGGAGAATTAAATGCTAGGTTAATAGGAGAAATGATAAACTAAAGTATATTAACTTTCTCAGAATTATATGATACAACCTGTAAGTTTTTTGCCTGTGTTTTTACTTGGGGGGAGTCGGGGTAGACTTTTTAAAAACAATTTCTTTAATGGCTAATAGTTCATTCAAGGTTTTTATTTCTGCTTGAGTGACTTTTGCTATATTTTCTAAAAAACATTTTTTTAATCTGAATATTTACTTTTTTGGTGTTAATTTGTACAAAGTATTCTCGTGATGTTAAAAAAATTTCTTTAGCTGTAGTTATTTCTCATTTTTTGATTCATAGTATTTTTTGCTGCCCCCCCACCAATTTATTTGCATTAGTTTATGCAAAGACCAGTTTCTGATTTTGCTAATGTTCTCTTTCCCTCTGTCTTCTCTCCTTCCCTCACTTCAGTAATACAGGAAAGCAAGTGAAAGGGGATTGAGAATGGATATTAAAAGAAGGAATCTACATCAGCCATTCTAACTTTAAGACATTTTGATATGTAGCACTTGCATTATTAAGCTCTTATAAATATTGAGAAATTTCTATCTTGATTTTACTCTTTAAATCCATGAAATATTTGGAATATATTTAAGTTTCCAAACGTAGTTTGTTTTTTTTTTACTACTATATTTTACTGTTGACTTCTAATTCATTTCTGTTCTTTTCAGAAAACATAGATTGTATGATATGTATCCTTTTAGGTTGGTTGAGATTTTGTGTTGTAGTACAGGGTCAATCAAAACAAAAATCTGTCCTTGCTTGAAAAGACTATTTTATGTTTTTTACTGGAAGTAGAGATATTCTAAGTTTTTAATATTTCCACCAATATTTTGTTTTGTCTGCATATGTATAATCATTCACTATAAAAGTTGATTTGTCCATTTCTCTTTGTAATTCTGGGGTTTTGTTTTACATACTTATATTTTATGCTATTAGGATCATAATTCACTGTTTCTTGGGCACTTTTTATTATATAGTATTTCATTATGCTTTGCCTTAAGTTTTATCCTGTATGTTACTAATATTGTAAATATACTTGGCTTTAGTTATTTGCAGAGTACATGAGTTAAGAATGTGTCTGATTGCAGATAGCTCAGTAAGGCTTTCTTTTTTCTCATAAAGCAAGAAGTCTCATGGAATACTACCCAGGCATTGAGTTACTGATGTGGTTTGAGACCCAGCCTCCTTTTCTTTTTCATTATTAATGTTTTTTGGGGGTTTTTTTGCCCTCAAGTTTGCACAATGGCTAACCTCTAGACTCACAGCTGCTTTTGAAGAGGAAAAAGGTTGTAGAGACAAATGGCTTCTTTTCATGATACTTTGTCTTTTATTTAGGAAAGAAGTCTCTTCTCATTAACATTTTTTGTGAACATCTTACTGGATTTGCTGTATGGCCACTTCGTGCTGGATGGGAGTTGATGAAAAAGGAATTTAGATGGAGGTTGGGTCAGCCTGTTAACACAAAGTATAATTTTCATCCCTTTATTTCCTACAGTAAATTTTGAATTTTTATCCAGTCTGACAATCTCTATTTTTTACTAGATGAGTTGAAGTTTTTTACATTTTTGCAATGCTGATATTTGGGGCTTATTTTTCGTATTTTGTACTTTATATTCTATTTTCTTTGCTTTTCTTCCTTTATTGCCTTATCTTAGATCAATAAATTTTATCCTGTTTTTCCCTTGGTTTTGACTTTATAAGTCACTGTTCTTCTTTTTTTAAGTGGTTGTTCCTAAATTCTCAATATACATATTTAACCATATATTTTTCTAAGAAAGTATAAAGTAATTGGGTATTTATATCATGTTTTGAAAAGCGTTATGGAGTTTAGCATACTTCGACCAGTTGCTGCTCCTCTAAATACTCCATGACTCTGTCTTGTTATAGTTATCCAGAATTTTGGTTTTATATTTTTTAATCACCTGATTTATTTCTTCACACAGATATTAAATTTTTTGACATGTTTATTATTTTACACCATTTGTTGAAACTTGTAGGGCATTCTTTCTGATAGGCTCACTTTTTTCCTTAGTAAGTTTCTAAATATAGTTATCCTTTAATTGTTCTTAACGGTTTGAGGGTAGTAAACTGTCCTTATCTTTCTGTGTCTGATAGTAGCTCTTCTCCTTCCAGCCCACACAGACCACCCCAACCCTGTCCACAGCTTTTGAGGGCTCACATTCTCTCTCCTCTAAATGGTAGTTTTTCTGGGTATCAAAGTTTGATAGACAATCATTTCTTATTATTATTTGAGGCTTTACTCCACTGTCTTCTAGAATAAGTAGTAACTGATAAACCTGTTAGTATAATCACTTTTATTTTATAGGTCATATCTTTTCTCTCTCATAGCTTTTAATTTCTTTTTGGGGATGTTTGCTATTTCTGTGTGACTTAAGTTTATCCTGCTTGGTACTTTTTTTTTTTAATTTTTATTTTATTTTGGAGTATAGTTGATTAACTCCTGCTTGGTACTTTGAATGTTCTTTTGATCGATAGACTGGATTGGCATCTTTCTTCAAATCTAGAAAATTCTTAGTATTTTTCAAATATTTCTTCTATTCTCTTGAAGCTTTTACTAGATGTATTTGAAAACTTTTAGTATGTTCTGTCTCACCTGTTTTCTCAAACATTTATTTCTTATCTAGCTACCATTCAATTCAATAATTCTTTGTGGCTGAGAGTTTTCCCATTTGCTTTTTTAAATTAATTAATTAATTAATTTGTTTTTGGCTGTGTTGGGTCTTCATTGCTGCGCGCAGGCTTTCTCGTTGCGGCAAGTGGGGGCTCCTCTTCGTTGTGGTGCACGGGCTTCTCATTGCAGTGGCTTCTCTTGTTACGGAGCATGGGCTCTAGGTGTGCAGGCTTCAGTAGTTGTGGTATGCAGGCTCAGTAGTTGTGGCGCATGGGCTTAGTTGCTCTGCGGCATGTGAGATCTTCCTGGACCAGGGCTCAAACCCGTGTCCCCTGCATTGGCAGGCGGATTCTTATCCACTGCGCTACCAGGGAAGTCCCCCTATTTGCTTTTTAAGTGGGTTTTTAAACAAATACTTCCAAGATTTCCAATGGGTTTTTTTTTTTTAATATCTACCTGTTTTTCATTTCTGCTTTTTGCTTCAGTTTTAATGGAAGATTAAAAAATTTCCTTTGAGTATCATAAATAAAGCTAATCATTATTTCTAAATTATTTCAGCTGGAATGGATTCATTTAACAAATGTTGATTCTGCTGGCTCTTAGCTTTAGATGTCTTTTGAAGTTTGATTGCAAGTCCATTTAAAAATGAGTCTTTTTTTCCTTCACTACTTTCCTCCCTTCTGCCCTCCCTCATTTCCCCCAGTTTCTACTTCTATATTCTTTCTTCCCTGTCCAGCAGTTTTATGTTTTTTTCTTTTACTACCCCTATGTTTTAAATAAACATTGTATTGGCATTTTGAGGCTCCTGTCAGTGATGATGAGGATATTGCATATACTGTTAAAAGTTAGAAGATGAATTGATTATGTGCTCATTTCTAGAAATGAAGCTTTTTCTGTATCCTCAAGTCTCCCTAGGCTTATGGCTTGTCAAAAGCCCCAATTTTAGTCAGTTTTATACATATATAAGTATTTTGTTTATATATTTTCTTTAGGTATATAAATTATATATTTTAATTTTAGTTGAACATGTATTATTTTTAGTAGTCTTACCCAGTCATGAATCTTAATCAGTGAGCTTACCGCTGGTCATACATCTCATATGCATATGAGTCCGTTATATCCTATTGGAGCCAAATTTGGTTTCCATTGCTTGCATTTGCCTGAGAACTAGTCCTACTTCTTTGTCCAAGGTATATTTATTTTGTGTTTGAACATGGTTATATCTTTGACCATTGCTGTGTGATCACTGATTGATATGTGTCAGCATATACTGATTGTTCCTTTTCTGATCAGAAAAGTTCTGGATTTCAAATCTCTTACCAGTTTCAAAACATACTTCTGAAACTTCCTTGGGCAAAAAAAGGCACACTTTCCCATGCTCTGTTTCACTGTACATATAAACATTTGATTTTGACCTATTTTAATATCCAGTGTTTTTTCTAGGCAAGTAGGAATATCCAGTAGGGTGGGTAGAAAATTTTCTCTTACTTCTGGTACTTCAGATGAAATGCTGATATCCTCTCCTGTGTTTCCAGATTGCTAGCTCTGACTCTCCTATTTACTGTGTGTCTTCTGAATGTTTCAAGTTGTTTTCTTTGTCTTTTCTTTTTCTCTGGAGAATGTTACTGGCCTTTTAGAAGTATTCTGAGAAAAAATGTTATTCTCCAAAAGTAAGACTAAGAACCAATGAAAATAAAGATAAAATGCCTGATATGCTTTAGAAAGTCAGAAGACAAATAACTGTGACAGATCTTCTCTTTAATGAAGAGAAAGTATAGAAATAATGGAAAGTTGGGGCTTGGGGAATCCAGGCACAGCAGAATTATAATAGGAAAACAGAATGAAATTAAGACCTGGTTGAGAGAATCTAGGTGTAATGAAAATGCTGACATGTGCGGTTAATATTTGATTCATTTAGTGAAGGAAAATTATTGGATAGAAGAAATAAGAAAAACAACTCACTGTCAAGGAAACCATGATGTTTATCTTAATTTTAAACATTTGAGTACTTTGCAGCTAATGTGTACTCTATAAATTTAATTGTTAGTAGTATTAAGCTGTTTTTTGTTTGTTTGTTTTTTCCAGTTTTGAGTATAATAAAGACGTTCATACCTTTCTTTTTACCTGTTTCAGTATGGCTTGGGAAGAGAATTTGTTAGACGATTTACTAAATTTTGCTGCCACTCCCAAAGGACTACAACTTCTTCAAAGAACAGGTGCCATCAATGAATGTGTGACATTTATGTTCAACCAATACACAAAAGAATTACAGGTGCGAATTACCATCTGCCACAGGCAAAAGGAACTTTCCTTTCTGTAAAAGCCATTAAGAACATTATTCTGTTTTCTTTGTGTGAAGAAATTATTAAACCTCAATTAAAAAACCATGTAGCATTGTAATATTTAATGATATTTTTTCAGGAAAGCTTTAGAGAGTTGATGTTGGTATCTATGAGTATTTTACAGGCTGAAACAACTGGATGAAATTGAAAAACTCAGTGAATCATCTAGGTGTTTTATAAATATGATATCAAACATCTGGCTATACTGAAACTTGGTGGAATTCCAGGAGAAAAACCTTTTGAGTCTAAGTGTATGTGTCATTGAGAGTTTAGGGTTCACATTTTGGAAGAAATAAATATATTTGTAGAGGGGTTTTGTTATTGGTACTGTTAAATAAAATTTACTATAAATTTAGCCCTTTATCAGACAGAGATCATTGAGGTATATTCATCATTTTGCTGTTAAAGTAAATATCCCTAGACATCAGGGCTTCTTAGGATCATAGATATGCTTTTAAAAGTGTTTCCTTTATCTCTGGAAGCTATTGTTTCTTGATGTTCAGACTTCTTATTGTAGCCTAGCAGAAGGGGCTAGGGCCTCTTGGGGATCTTTTTTTATAAGAGCACTAATTCCATTCGTGAGCACTCTCTACCTTCACAACCTAATAGCCTCCCAAAGGCTCCACTTCTACCATTACTTCCAATGCTTAGGATTTCAACATAGGAATTTTGAGAGGAGATAGACATTTAGATTATAGCAAATATAGAAGGTTTTCACGCTTTTAGTTTACATAAATTGTGTTTTGATCTGCTGGTGAGTTTGAATTTCTCCTTGTGTACTAGTTAACCATTTGGGTTTCCTTTTTTTTTTTTCTTTCCATTTTTGAAAATATTCAAGCAACTGAAAGATATCTTTCTTTCTCATTCAGATTCTTGAGACCATGCAGACATAGCTTTTCACTGTTGTGATAATATACCTAAGACTAGATGTCATTTTTTTATATTCATAAATTTTAAAACAATCTGGTCTTCCTTTGTAATATACTGTTTGTTGTAATAGACTGTTTGTCTAAGTCTTGTTTAGTGAAGCCTCTCTAGCTTCTCTGAAGTTTTCCTCTGCCTTTCCTTTTTAGTATTTAGTGTTGATCTGGAAAACCCCTGTGGCTACTAATATCTGAATCAGCAGTGTCCTTTGGGATGGTTGATGAGTAAGGTGTTTTTTCCATTGTCATGGAAGAAGGCAAGTGGGAAAAAAGATAGACATTTATCTTGCTGTACTTCTGTGTTATCCCACTGTGGAACTAATGGATGATAAATTAAGGAAAATGGAAAATAAGAGTAATAAAAATGGAAAAGGAAGGCAAATTTATAGAGATGAGCAGCAAAAAAATTTAAGAAATAAACCTAATTCTTTCCCATGGTCTTTTAGTCGTCCCCCCCCCACACACCTTTTTTTTTTTTGCCCTTAAAATGGAATGTATAGTTTATATTTTTAAAATTTGATAAAAACATATCCTTATCCTTTTAATGAAATGTTGAAAAATACAAATTCTAAATGGTTAGCTCTGTTTAGAAGTCAAACACTTTGTCTAAGATCAGGCTGACCTATAAAGTCTGAGGAAGGAGGAATATTTTCTAACATCTTTGTTATTTTCTTATTCTGATTTCTGCTAAGAGATACTTCTGAACTGTACCATGAATACATGAATGATATTCTTTGTGGAATAACAAATTATTTAAGGTTTTCTACAATGTTGTTTAGAAACCTGTATATTAAATGAAGGTTGTGTGTGTGCGTGTGCGTGTATATAACTTCCTTCTTTAGGAAAAAAAATCACATTGCCTCTAAAACCGTCATTTTTAAGAAGATACCATTATTCTTTTTAAAGTTGTTTATTTGAAAGCCCAGTTAAAAAACTGGCAGTCAATACAGATTAATTAATGAGAATTTATTATCGAAGAACCAGCCTAAAGAATAAAATAGTAAGATAACAGAAATTAGAATTGGAAGGAGTTTCTCTTCATCTGGTCCAAAGTCCCTTATTTTATATATAAGGAGACTTAGAGACATAGTGACTTGTTTATGGTCATGAAGCAACATAGTTTTAGGGCTGGTTCCAGAACCTAGATCTCTGAAACAAGATTATCAAAAATATTACATTAGTATTAACTCACTGATTGTTATAGTTTGAGTTTTTTCTGCTCTTGTTATCTTTCCTTGAAAGACTGTCCAGCATTTTAATAAAGAAATCAGTAACTCTACGTGTAACATGTGAATAAACTATTAGCATTCTGTGTTTTCCTGCTTCTCATTATTCCTTATTTATGTTAGGTCAGCAGGCGTAAAAAGTTTGGCTATGGAGTTCTGGTTACACAAGTGGCATCAACAGCGGCAGGTGCAATAGCACTACAAAGTTCAGGTAAGTTCTTTAAAATTATAACTTAAATAAAATGAGCGAGTCTATACAAAATTTTACTGCCATGATCAAGTATCAGGTATTTCACTCTAAAGTTCTTTTTCCCATGTTAGGCCTTAGGTAAAAGAATGTTGCTGGGATTTCCTTTTTACCTTTTCTCTTCCATGAAATCCCACTAGGAATTTTTTTTTTCTCTGTAAAAATATATATAAATTTTTTCTTTCCTCAGAACAATGGTGCATAATGACCTAAACTGAGATATACTTGATGTCTTTAAGAAGCCTTCATCTTATAAATCAAAAGTTTGTCATCCTCTCTTGGTATAATTGCATCTGATGGGATTTAATGCTCAGTTTCAGTGAATTATATATAAGTCAAGATCTCCAGTCATAATAGTTATCACACATACATGCCATTTTCTTATTCCTTTTTCTCTTCCTTTCTTGAAAGATTCTCTCTCACCCACTTAATTTTCACCGCTATTTTTGGAGTTTGTAGTTGGCATGTATTGAATATTATCTACTACAGATTGGATTTTTAAGACATTCTAACATTGGGAGATTTAATGTATATTAAGATTATCTGAACCCTGAACCAGAGACAAGATGTAATCTCTAATAGAGATGCTGTGATTATATTTAAGTCTTAGAAGTGAAGAATCATAACATCAGTGGTCACTATTGATTCTCTCCTCAAATGTAAATATTTTTCTATAGTGTATCTTAAATATTTTTTGGCTGGACTAATTTGGAATACTTATGAAACACGTTTCTTGCAGAAGCTGTCCTAAGCTGAGCCACTTACTCTTTTACTTAAAATAAAATCCAATTTATTTATAGTACTGAGGGACACATTAATGGAAGCATTTGAAGACTGGATTCAATCCCAGATTTTCTTGTTGCTCAAGTCATTAAGCTTCTAAACCTCATAGTATCCAACTTTTATTGAGAGGATTAAATGCAGTTTTTCATAGGACAAAGGAAGGAAGACTAACACTGTTCGAGTTCCTCTGATGTCTTGGTACTATATTAGGACCTCTGTGTATATCGTCCCATTTATACTTTAATGGCAACCCTCAAATGCAACACTTTTTCAGCTTTCAAATCGGGAACTGATGCTCTTAGAAGTCAAAAGATTCAAGGACATATAACTAACAAGCTGGCAGATTTGTAACTTGAACACTGCTATTTTCGATTTCAGAGCCTATATGTTTTCCATTATACCAGAGGACCCTTTCTGCTCTAATGTGTTATTATGAACTTACTGATTTATGATTAGGTGTTCTGTTTTGCACCTTTCCATACGCTTTCATTCCTCATAAAGGAATTTGATAATCGGGCTTAATAATCACTTTCATTTAGATTTATAGTATCTGACTCAGGAGAATTTAAAGACTGTATAGAGCCAGAAGTTGTATGAAGTGGAGAATTGTTCTAAGCATGAGGAAATACAAAAAAATTGTTACATTAAAGAAAGGGAACACACACTCTTTGGATGCTTACTGTGCCTCTGGGATACCTCCTTCCTTACACACATACACCCCAGCTTTCAGGCTGCATTTCACTGTTAGCTTATTTGCTGAGTAACATGTAAACCTTATTTTTTTCAGGAAAACGTGCTCAGAGAGGTTATTGGCTAAAGGATAAAAACTGGGGCTCAAAATTCAGTCCTCTAGGGAAATAGTCTTTGAGAGTTTAGGCATTCCATAGTTATATGATAATGAGGCATCATAAATGTATATTAACAATAGCAGATATAATTTCTACCAAGGTTAGAGGTTATTTCTTGTACAGGATACAAGTATGTCTTCTGTCAGTGTGGACCAGTCTTGTCAGAAGGATAATTATGTCTTTCCTCCATAATCCAAAGAAGTAGTATATTATAAATATGATGTAAAATTCTTCTTAGGGTTTATTAATGCACTTTTAACTGAATTATGGGCTAATCTGGAATATGGAAGAGATGATGTTAGAGTAACCCATCCCAAATCTACTCCAGTGGACCCTATTGACCAAAGCTGTCAAAAGGTAAGAAATGATTTAACTAACAATGTATAGACTTGAAATATCTCTCTCAAATTACTTCATCCAGACCTTAATCTCTACTCAGTTACAACCAGCAGCCTTTCCTAATTTTTTTCCTTCCTTTCTTTTATTTCTAAATTTTTATTTTTAAAATAAACTTAGTAAAAGACAAATACCAGTGTTCCCTGGGAATTGTCTTGCAAGACGTTTTTCTTTTAGGATATTCCTACTATAATTTTTCTCAGTTAATAAACTACACACCAGACATACTAAAAAAGCAAAACAACAAATGCCGACTCAAAGGAAGTAGAAAAGAACAAACAAACCCAAATTTAATAGAAGGAAAGAAATAATAAAAATCGAAGCAGAAATAGAGACTAAAAAACCAATAGAAAAGATCAGTGAAACTAAGAGCTGGTTTTTTGAAGAGATAAATAAAATTGATAAACCTTTAGCCAGACTTCTCAAGAAAAGAGAGGAGCCAAATAAATTGGAAATGAAAAAGAAGTTACAGTCAATACCACAGAAATCATGGTGTTACTATGAACAATTACATGCCAATAAAGTGCACATCCTAGAAGAAATTGTATATTTCTAGGAATGTATCCATCTCCCAAGACTGAATCAGGAAGAAATACAAAATATGAACAGACAGATGACCAGTAACGAAATTGAATCAATTTTTAAAAACTCCCAACAAACAAAAGTCCAGGATCAGATGGCTTCACAGGTGAATTATACCAAACATTTAAAGAGTTAATGCTTTTCTTTCTCAAACTATTACAAGTTTGAGAGGAAGGAATGCATCAGAATTCAGTCTATGTGGCCGGCATCACCCTGATTCCACAATAAAAGACTGTGAAAAAAATAAAAATACAGGCCAATATCACTGAATGTAGTTGCAGAAATCCTCAATAAAATACTAGCAAATCAAATTCAACCATACATTAAAAGGATCATACACCATGATCAAGTGGATTTATCCCAGGGATGCAGGGATGGTTCACTATCTGCAAATCAGTTGTTGTGATGTACCACATTAACAATTGAAGAATAAAAATCATATGATCATCTCAATAGATGCAGAAAAAGCGTTCGACAAAATTCAACATTCATTTATGAAACTCTCAACATTCACTGATGTATGAATGGATAAAGAAGATGTGGTATAGGTATAGAATGAAATATTACTCAGCCATAGAATAGAATGAAATCTTGCCATTTATGACAACATGGATGGACCTAGAGAGTATTATGGTAAGTGAAATAAGTCAGATGGAGAAAGACAAATACCATATGATTTCACTTTTTTTTTTTGTATTGTAAGTTCTGGAATTTATTGTAAAATGAGATTTTTATAACTATCCACAAAACTTTATGTTTAAGGTTTTTTCCTATATGTTGCTTTATTCAAAAAAATTTTTGAAGTTAAAATTAATATGAATAGTATTTGGTCAAATATGAACAACTACAGCAACAAGGCTGCACTGTCGATGAATGTGAATATGTGAAGAAAAAACATCATTTACTAATTTGTAGAAGATAAAAAAGTTAACATATGATTTCACTTATATGTGGAATCTAAAAAATGAAGCAAATGAACAAACATAACAGTCATAGATTCACAATAGACCGGTGGTTGCCAGAAAGAAGTGCAGTGGGGGAATGAGTGAAATAGGTGATGGAAATTAAGAGATACAAACTTTCAGTATAAAATAAATGAGTCAACGTGATGAAATGTATAGTGGTGAATATAGTCAATAATAGTGTAATATCTTTATGGTGGTAAAGGTGGTCAAAATGTACAAAGTTTCAGTTATAAGTAAGTAGTAGGGATGTAATGTACAGTATGATTAATATAATTACCACTGCTTTATGTTATATGAAAATTGTTGAGTAAATCCTAAGAAATCTCATCACAAGGAAATTTTTTTTTTCTATTTAATGTTGTATCTATATGAGATGATGGGTGTTCACTAAACTTATGGTCATCATTTCCTGATGTATGTAAGTCAAATCATTATGCTGTACCCCTTAAACTTATGCAGTGTTATATATCAGTTTTCTCAAACTGGAAGTAAAAAAACAAAGCTGAAACAAAAACCAACCAACCAAAACTAAGAAAGCTTTGAACACTTAGACTCGAATCTAATAGAAAATTGTCATGATTATTTGAAGGAGGGGGTGGGCAGAACATGCTATAGTATATAGCATATAGTATATAGTAATGTGGCAAAAAAAGAATTCTTAGGCACTCAGTGGTTTATTATAATTTAATGACTTTTATATATTTAATATGTTCACCAATTTTCACTAAAATGCTTCCTGACTTTGACTTTATGGTGGCTTAGGAAGTTTTCATTCAAAGGGTATCATAAAATTTTTAAAAAATCAGAATTTCTGCTTTTCTGCTTTCTGTAATAGTGGACTAGTTTCCTCCAGGAGAAAACACTTAAAACTCAGGAAAAATAAGCCAACTGGAATATCTAAAAATAGGCAAAAAATGGAGAGAAGTCAATATGTGGATGAAGAGAATGTTACTGCTAGAGATTCTGGATTTAACAGATTTACACCTGAGGGCAAGTACCAGTTGATGCTCCACAGATAGAAATCCATACTGTAACAAGCCTGAAAAACCAGAACACAAAGCTTAGGGCTACACAATATGGAATATGGAAGGAGGGCCCTGGAAGGAGAGGCACATATCAGGCCCTCCATACTCTGTGTATGTACTCTGTCCAAATATGTGACTGTCCCTCAAACTATATACTTGAACTTAACAGATCTCACCTACCACAGGGGTCAGAATTTAGAATTTGAGTTCAGTCATGTTAACTACTAAATTAAAATAAGCACTCCTTGGGGGGTATATAACAAAATCCAGCATCTCCACAACATATCCTTACAATATATGGAATATAATCCAAAATTACTAGACATATGAAGAATAAAAGAAATGTTACTGGGAAGAGGCAACTGATAGAGCTTGACTGTGAAATGTAGAAGTTGGAATTATTTGCCAAGAATTTTAAAGCAGTTATCATAAATAGCATGTAAGAGAAAATATGCTTGTAATGAATGAACAAGTTAGAAATCTTAGTACAGAAACTATATAAGAACTAGATTGACATTCTAGAACTAAAGTTATCTGAGAATTTTCTAGGTGGGCTTAACACAAGGTTTAAAGATGACAGAAGAAATAATGTCATCTCAATTCAATGAACTTGAGATAAATCAATAGAAATTAGAGTCCAAAAAGCAGAGAAAAAAATTAGGAAAAAGTTGTGTTTTGTGAGACCTTATCAAAAGGATTAAGATATGTGTGATTGGAACACCAGGAATATGAGAGAATGGAGTAGAAAGTTTTTTGAATAAATAGCTGAAAACTTCCAAATTTATTGAAAGATGTAAATTTATAGGTCAAAAAACTTAGTAAATCCCAAGGAAGAATATGCAAAGAAGGAAAATAAAAATACAAAGAAACCACAGAAAGGCTCACTGTAGACACGTAAACTGCTGAAAACTAAAGCTAAAGAGGAAATCTTGAAAGAAGCCATAGAAAGTCACACATTACATACAGGGGAACAGCAGAAAACTTTGCTAGTATCTCATTAGAAACAGTGCACGCCAGAAGTCAATGAAACAACTTTAATGTGTTGGGAAGGGAAAACAAAAGTCCACCTAGATTTCTATATCCAGCAAAAATATTCTTAAATAATAAAAGCAAAATAAATTTAAAATAAAAGCTAAGAAAATATTTTACAGCAAACCTGCCTTTTAGATAAAACTAAAGGAATTTCTTTAGGTTGAAGGAAAATACCTGATACATATTTGGATTTTTAGGATTAAAAGAAGAAATTTCAAATAGTTATATACTCACTCACCTGTTGTTTTTCTTATTTTCTTGTAAGTACATGTGACTCTTTAAAAGAAAACTGATATATAGTTGGATTTATTTTCTACTTAAAGGTAACATACGACAGCTATACCATACAGGACAAACAAATTATAAAATGTTATACAAATCTGTATGGGTACAGGATTCTTAAATTTTACATAAAGTGGTACAATACTAATTCTTAATCCCTAGGAAATATTTCTAATTCAAATTTAGGGTTACAGGGATTTAATTTAACTTCTTTGACTTTGAAATGTCAATGTAAACTAATAATTAACTTTTCTCCTTAAAAAAAATTGTACATTCCCCTAAACAATGTGCTGAAAAATCTAGAAATAACTCATTGTGGTAAACAGTCTGAGCACCCAGCTTGTAGATCTAGATATTATTCTTTCCTAGGGATTCTGTTTTCTTTTGGGATTTAATTTAATTGTCATTTAAATTTTAGGAAACAATGATGTAGCTTCAATATATAATAAGGTACATTTAAAACTTTCAGTCCAGTTCCTCCCTCCTTCTCTCTATAGCTTTGCTTTTGTAGTATGATAGACAATAGCCCCACATAGCTATGCAAATTTAAAACTAAAGTTAAAAATTCAGCCTCAGTTACATTAATCATATCTTAAGTGCCCATCAGTAGTCACATGTAGCTAGTGACTATCATATTGTACAGCTCAGAACATAACATTTCCATCACCACAGAACATTTTATTGAACAGTCAGGACTACGGAGCAAGGGTGATACTGTTTAATAGTGTCTGAAGATTATTTGTTTTGTAATGAGTAATCTTAGCCTGGAAATAAAATACGATTAGTTCTGCTACCAATTTTTTGATTATATGTCTTTGGCCAAGTCACTTCACTTCTCTGGTCCTCAAGTTTTCTCATCTATTAAATGAGAGATTGAATTAACTATTCTTTTAATTACCTCAGTGTTCTGATTTTAGTGAAAATTCTTAATGTGTTTGATCCTCAGAATTTCTGAGTCTAGTGAACATTTTAAAATGACAAGCAGAAAACTTAGTAGTTACAAATAAGTGCAATTAATACAATACAAACTAAATATACAAGTATTGGCAGAATACAGACCTTCTGTAGGTGGACAGACTTAATTGGAAAGCCTTCTAGAAAAAATGTGGCAAACATTTGAAAGCTTAATGAAGTAGGATAATGAGTAAGTGGGAGGGCAAGAAGGGAGCTCATTAGTAGGATAAGAGAGGTTTGTATATGTGGCAGTCACTTGAAGGAGACCACAGGCAGATTTGATTAACTGCAGTGGTGACTTCAAGCTGAAGAAACTTAACGGGGGAATTGAGGCTTTTGACACTGTGAAGAGAAGAAAAGTGTCAGTTAGTAAAGTGTCTTGAAACTCATGCTAAGGAGTTTAGATCTGATGTTTAGTAATGGGCAACCACTGCATGCTTCTGCATAGGGAATCCAAAGAATGAACTGTGCCGGAGAAAAATATTCAGATTCTTGTCGATAAGACAAGAGCAGGAGCTTAAAAATTTCACGGAGAGATTAACTTGGTAAGATTGCACCAGAAAATGAGCTGGGTTTGATAGGAAAAGCCATGGCTTTTTCTAATAACTATATTTAGGTTACTTGAATTTCCAGTGAATGTAGTTAAAGGATAAAGATAGCCTTGTGACCTGAGTGCTGTAATGTATAGAATTTATTATTATCTTGCTCCAGAGCCACAAAGTATTTTTCTTATATTTTCTTATGCATCAGATATAACAGTGCAAAGAATGAGAATGATGGCTCATTTCATTTTTTGTCAGAACCTAACTTTCAAGAGATATGTGATATTTTAAAGCACTTTCCAGTTCTCATTTATGTTTTGTTACAGTTGTTATGTATTGTTAGTACATGGATTATTGTTGACGTTAACTATTTTGTACTTATCATAGATGCATATATTTCAGTTATATGGATTGATTAGGCTTATTTTAAAAATTGCCCTTCGCATTAATGACTCTTCCATGGATGTGATTAAAAAAAAAAAATGAACCATTTGAACGATTGGTTTTTTCTCCCCCTCCCACCTCCCCCCGCCCCAGTCTTTTCTAGCACTGGTGAACCTGTTATCTTATCCTGCTGTTTATGAGCTTGTAGGCAATCAAGGTCTTCCTAATAAAGAAGAATATTCTCTTCGTGAAGTCCCAACAAGTGTTATTGTAAGTCATTTTCTTTTAATCTTTCACTTTTATAGTGCCACTTTTTAAGATTTGTGGTAAAAATGCAATTTAACAGAAAAAAAGGTATACTAAATCACATTTAAAGACTGTTTGATTTATTAACCTATAGAATGTTAGCTTCTGAATTATCTGTAAATGGAATCTTTGATCCGGCTGTCTAACAGTGGTGGCACCTATTGAAATAACAAGGTTAAGGCTTCCCAACTAGGAAAGAGATTTGGCATATATAGAAGTATGTGTATGAATTATTTTTAGATGACTTATGTTAATAAATTATATCCAAAGAGTCCAGTGCATTTTCTGCTTATATTTTAAACGAACTACATATTACTGCCCCATGAGGGCAGTATATACATATTTATTTAATTTGAGACTTATTTTATATTCATACTCCAAGATGGGTAATTTGTTTTAATCATTCAGAGACATTTAGTTCCTCATCTTTGGGTAAGTTTATGAATTGAACACACATAAATATGTGTATATATGCATTAGTAAAGAATTATTTAGTTCTGAAATTCCATTGTTAATCATTACTTTTATTTGTGGTCACTTTGTCCTGTGTCTTGTCTTTTTTTTACGGTTTTGACATTTTGAATTCTAATTCTTTTTGACCCTAAACATTTTATTTTTTTAAACTTTCTCTACTTTGGGAAATTTTTGATGATTTATATGAATGAAATATAAAGGTAGGTATTTTTATCATTAAACTTTTATATTCTTGAAGTGTTCCAATTTTATCTTATCCTTACTTTATCTTGGCACTTCTTTTTTTGTTGTTTAATTTTTAAATTTAATTTTATTTTTGTTTTATACATCAGGTTCTTATTAGTCATCCATTTTATACACATCAGTGTATACATGTCATTCCCAATCTCCCAATTCAGCACACCACCATCCCCACCCCGCCGCGGCCTTCCCCCCTTGGTGTCCATACATTTGTTCTCTACATCTGTGTCTCAATTTCTGTATCTTGGCACTTCTTAAGTAGTTTTGTAATTAGCCATTTATGCGCCCGTCTTCCTTACTATACTGTGAGGGCCTGAAAGCAAGTAGGATATCTTAGTCACATTTACATATAGAACATAGTAGATATCCAGTGAATGGTTTTTGAAAATATTTCTAATATTATTACCTTTATTGAAATCTATTATGGAACACAAGTACAAATGAATTATTTAATCTAGCGCAATGGCTTGGATGTTTGTTCTCAAGTTTTCGTGGATGTTCTACAGTGCATAGTCAGAAATATCTTTCCACTTATGTTAGGATTGGTCTTTTATTTAGTTTTTTTTAATAAATTTATTTATTTATTTTTGGCTGCGTTGGGTCTTTGTTGCTGCGTGCAGGCTTTCTCTAGTTGCAGTGAGCAGGGACTACTCTTCATTGCAGTGCATGGGCTTCTCATTGCGGTGGCTTCTTTTGTTGCGGAGCCCGGGCTCTAGGCACGTGGGCTTCAGTAGTTGTGGTGCTCGGGCTCAGTAGTTGTGGCTCGCGAGCTCTAGAGCACAGGCTCAGTAGTGTGGCACACTTGCTTAGTTGCTTCGTGGCATGTGGGACCTTCCCAGACCAGGGATCAAACCCTCATCCCTTGCATTGGAAGATGGATTCTCAACCACTGGACCACCAGGAAGTCCTGATCCTCTATCTTTGAGATTACTCCTTAGGGGTATGTAGAGCTCTTACTCATGCTTTTTTACAGTTACGTAGTGCTCTTGTGTGGATGTACTAGAGTTTATTTATCCAGTTGTCTATTGGTGAACGCTTGGTTTCTTTCAGTCTTTTGCTATTATCAATTATGCCAAAATTAATAGCCTTGGCTTATCTTGTGTTTACCAGTATGTCTGTAATTTTTTTTTTTTTTTTGGATTGCTGCATAACAAATTGCTACCAACTTAGCAAATTAAAACACCCACTTATTATAGGTCAGAAGTCAAGTACTGTGCGCCTGGGCTTTCTGCTCAGAGTATTAATAAGACTGATATAAAAATGTTGGCCAGGCTGAGTGCTTGTCTGGAGGCTCTGGGGAAAAATCCCTGATAACATATTCATTCTTGTTATTGGCAGAAGTCAGTTTCTTATAGTTGTGGGATTGAAGTGCCTGATTTCCTGCTGGCTGTCAGCCAGGGGCTGCTTTCAGGGCTTTGTCGGATTGTTCCCTCCATGTCAGCATTGAAGAACTTCACTCATGCTTTGAATCTCTCTGACTTCCTCTTCTGTGACCAGTCAGAGAAAACTCTGCTTTTAAGTGTCTCATGTGATGAGATCAGAGCCACCCTGATAATCTCCTCTTAAAATTAACTAATTAAGGGCTTTAATTACATCTGCAAAATCTCTTTACAGCACTACCTATTGATACATTAGTGTTTAAGGCCTGAGAATCTTGGGGCCATCTTAGAATTCTGCCTACTACTAATTTTGGGGCTGGATTTCTATAAGTGGGGTCACTGGGTTGAAAGGTAAATTCATACGTAATTTTAGTATGTATTGCTAGATTTCCAACCACAGGGAATAATCCTTCTGCATTCCCATCAATAAGATACTATAGTGCTTGTTTCCTGGCAGGCTCATAGAAGATAATGTGGTCAGTGGTTTAGATATTTGTCTGACAGGAAAGAAGTGTTAATTTATATTTTTCTCATTATGAGCAGAGTTATCTTTTCATATGTTTAATGTCCATTGACGGTTCTTCTTCTCATAGTGGTCTTTCAACTTATTTTTGCTTTTTTTCTATTTGTGTCATGTTTCTCAATTTTAAGAAATTCTTTATACGTTAAGAATATTTGGCCTTCACTCTTCATGGTTTCCTATTGAATATCTACTAAAATTCTAAGCCCTGGAACAACTTCCAACTTGTACTACTTGTGTCTATTAAAGATGAATGACACAAAATATTCTTTTCCTCTGACAGATATATTTTTCAATTGCTTTTCTATTTCTTTTCTGTCTATTTATATACGTTGTATATTAGGTAGGACCCCTTTAGTTATTGGAGGAACTCAATTTGAATTAGTTTAGGCAAAAAAGGAATTGACTTAACATCTTGCAATAAAATCAGGGACAAGTGGAAATAGAACTTTGAATTCAGTCAGGTCGACATCTATCTCTCTTGCTTTCCCCACCCCCTTTCCTTTTATTGCTCTCCATTTTGACTTTATTGAAAGGCATATACATAGTATAGTGGTTAAGAGTTTGTATTCTGAAGCCAGACTGCCTGGATTAGATTCCTGGTTCTGCCTCTTACAAGCTGTGTGACCTTGGACAAGTTTGACCCATTTTCTCCTCTGTTAAAAAGAGGGCAATACTGTTACTATCTCAGGGTTGTTGTAAGAATTAAGTGAATTGAATTAAATTAAATATAGAAGTTTAAATCACTGACTGGCAGATAAGTGCTATATAATTGTTTGCTGTAATTATTATTAATATGTTCTTCTGCAGATGGTGTCCTCTATAGGAGAACACATGGGAGGGACTACCTGTCATTCCATACTGACACGTTCACCATCCCCCCCTTGTATTAGTTTCCTAGGGCAACCATAACAAATTACCACAAAGTGGGTGGCTTAAAACAACAAATTTATCCTCTCTCAGTTCTGGAGGCCAGAAGTCTGAAATCAGGGTGTCAACAGGGACCACATTCCCTCCAAAGTTTCCAGGGGAGAATCCTTCCTTGCCTCTTCTCATTTCTGGTGGTTTCAGGCATTTCATGGCTTGTTGCTGCATCCCACCAATTTCTGCCTCCATCTTCACATGGCCGTCTCCTTTTCTTTCTTAAATCTCCCTTTGTCTTTCTCTTATAAGAACACTTGTCATTAGATTTAGGGCCCACTTGCCTAATACAGGATAATCTTATTCTCAAGATCCTTAATTTAATTACCTCTGCAAAGACCCTTTTTCCAAATAGGGTAACAATCATGGGTTCTGGGGATTAGAACATAGACATATCTTTTTTTAGAGGGAGTCACCATTCAACTCACTACACCACCAGAGTGGCGTTTTCCTCTCCCTCCTGTCTATAGACTGAATGTTTGTATACCCCCCAAATTCATATGTTGAAACGTCATTCCCAGTGTGATAATATTTGGAGGTAAGGTCTTTATGGGGTGACTAGTGCCTTATTAAAAACCCTAGAGAAACCTCTCACTCCTTCTGCCATCTGAGGACACAGCAAAAAGATGACTGATTGTCTGTGAACTAGAAAGTAGGTCGTCACGAGGCACAAAATCTCTGGCAACTTGATGTTGGACTAACCAGCCTCCAGAACTGTGAGAAATAAACTTTCTGTTATATATAAGCCACTCAGTCTGTGCTATTCTATTACAGCATCCAGAATGGACTAAGACAGTCCCCACTTTGAAAAATCCCAAGGGAGGACCTTAATAGACTGAGTTTTGTTCATGGATGTTTATGGACTAACCAATCACAAACCACTCTTAATAGTGCAGGTATAGGAGTATTGGCATTATAGTTGACATATTCCTCACCCTTCACTTGGCCCTTTCTTAAGTAAAAGAGATCAGATAGCACAAACACAGCCATTGGGACAATTGTAAACAGAATAGGCACTCAAACATATATTGATTTATAGAGAATGCATATTCCTCTTTGTTTTTCCAGTCTTGGTTTCATTCTGGCTTACTAGATTATTGAACATATTCTCAAGCTAGACAATATGCTTTTAAAAAAGCGCAGAGTTTCAGACTCCTTTTTGAGTCCCAAGCCTTACTTGCACTAAGTTATTTATCAGAAGCTGTTGCTTAATTTAGGAAACTGATTGCCTTATTGACACACATTGTAGTGCTTAGAAACTGAATTTCTCCATAAGGTGGGCTTCCCGGGAGTTTCCTTTACTTCCCTAAGTGGTGATCCATCAGTGTAATCCTCTTTGAAGAAGAATTTATTTACTGTAACATTTGTTCTCTGAAAATGCATTATCATTGATAGATAGCTGCTATTAACTTGTTGGTAATACATTCTCTACCTTGTATTCTTACAGTATCTAGTACTTAGATTCAGAACTAGAACTTTGGAGTCACAAGGTGTCATGTACTGTTTTGAAATGAGTGTCCAGCTAAGTAGCAGCCAACAAGGACAGATTATTTAAGATAGCAATCCTTTCATTCTTCATTGTTAGGCAGTTTATTTAATATTTGCTGATTGTAAACTCTTTGTGCTAATATTATTTACATATTTTACAAGATATTTGTAGAATGGTAAATGCATTCCTAAGTGTTCCATGTAAGCTTTCAGTTGGTAAGTTCATACAAAATCCAGTTTTTACTGTATCTTGTTTAGTATTTTTCAGATGTGATTTTTAGATCCATTATTTCCTCCTCCTTATAGGCTTATTTCCTGGCCTCTTACTTATTTGATATGTTTGTACTATCATCTACATAGACCTCAGGAAATATTATGTGACTTTATTCCCTAGCATAACCGTTCTTCTTTTGCCCTATTGGTTACAGAAATATCTTGAATTTAAACTCATGGAAAGTAACAAGTTTCTTGGTCAGGAAAATGATCAATGAGAGAGACAAGTATTTGCTATGAATAAATTTCTTAGGCCTGAACCCAAAGATATGCACAAAAGCCAGGTCTTATAGAAAGAAAGCCGTTTAGAGAATGCTCAAAATTTTGTGATGGGCTTAAATTGTCAGTGCTTGGGACAATTGATGGCACCTAGGCATCAGGTTCTCTCTGTACTTGCATCAGTGATTTTTAAGCATGGTTACCCATTGCAACAACTTGGGGAAGCTTTTACAAGGATGTTAATGCCAGAATCATACCCCAGGGATAGGGACTTAATTGCTTTGGGATAGAGCTTGGGCAGCTATTATATTTACTTTTTTTTTTTTTTTTTTTTTTCTTTTCTTGGCTGTGTTGGGTCTTTGCTGTGCGTGGGCTTTCTCTAGTTGCAGCGAGCGGGGGCTACTCTTTGTTGCGGTGTGCAGGCTTCTCATTGTGGTGGCTTCTCTTGTTGCGGAGCACAGGCTCTAGACGCGCGGGCTTCAGTAGTTGTTGCATGCAGGCTCAGTAAATGTGGCTCGCGGGCTCTAGAGCGCAGGCTCGGTAGTTGTGGCACACGGGCTTTGTTGCTCTGCACCATGTGGGATCTTCCCGGACCAGGGCTTGAACCTGTGTCCCCTGCATTGGCAGGCGGATTCTTAACCACTGCACCGCCAGGGAGGCCCTATATTTACTTTTTAAGTTCTCTAGGTGATTGCAGTGTTTGCTCAGGGTTGGAAACCACTGATTTACATGAGCAGAGAATATCTATTAATAAAATCTCAAATAGTTCCTAGATAAAACTATTTAAATCCACTGTTCATGCTTCATATTTTTAGAGTTCATATTTGTTTTTCAAGGTAGTTTACATTTTTAGCAGTTTAAACAGTATTTAACTGGCTGCAATAAGCAGCCTTGGCTAAACATTTGATTCATTTCAGGAATGTTTACAAGTCTTGATGCTCATACCACACCCACACCAATTAATTCAGAATCTCTAAGGGTGAGATTTAGGCTTAATTAAAAACAGTTTTTTTAAACAGCTCCCTACATTCAAATGCAAAGCCGAGTTTGAGAACCACAAATCTAAATAAATATTTGTTGATTTGATATTCTTTAAATGGTTTCAGCCAAGAACAGTCTAACTCTAAGTCTCTTTTACAGGATATTATTGACAGACTTATAATTTTGAATTCTGAAGCCAAGATTCGTTCTTTATTCAACTATGAACAATCACACATCTTTGGTCTAAGGTAAGATGCTGAATTTCACTTGATGTTTTCTTATTGCAAAAACAGTTAAGGATATGTTCTATATACTTTAAAAACGTATTTAAAATAAGCTAATTTTTAAAGCATGTTTAAAGGTAATTTGTCTTTCTATAATATTACAGAGTAAATTATAGTCATTAGATTTTTACTTTATGGCCTTTGCCACATTTAGGTTCTGTATTATCACAGTGTCTTTCACTTTTGCTCGATTCATTAGAGGCATTCTGTGGACCATTCAGTTTACTCAGGAGTCAACTGGGGCTTCCCTGGATTGGTGTTGGTTTGGACTCCTGCCATAATGTAGTCTTGAAAGAGGCCTAGAAATGGATGATTTATCTTGCCCAAATGTTGCACCTCAATGTTAATCATACTGTTTAACCCAAGGTTTAAATATTTTCTGGTTGAATTTATATTCCTTAACATTTAAAAGCAGCTGAATTAAAGAAAATTTTCACTTTCATAGGTTCATGATTTCCTTTCTACTAGCAAAGTAACTTTTTCAAGTATGTATGAGGGGGAGTGGGTCAGAGAGAATGTTCTACCTAAGAAATAAAGCAATTACTTTTCTAAAATTAGAATTCTCTAATGGTAGTGTATATTATAAGTCTTAAGCCTTTTTTTTTTTTACATTCATTAATAGTCCATTTTTGGACTTTATAGTTCAAAGAAGGTAGGAAAAAAAGCTGCAGCTATTATAGTTTGGGGTGATATGCTCTTTATCTCAAAACGTACTTTCATATTAAATTTTAACTTTCTGTGAATAGCATCAGATAATCATATAGCAAGTAGTGATGAGGAATTCTGGGGAAAATCTATCAGTAGAATCTCCTTTTGCATAGCAAGTATGTTTCTGAGTTTTCTAATTATAGAACATAGATTTTGGTCTCTTGTTATTAATACGTTGAGTGAATTTTTTTTTCTGTATGTTTTCTTTCTTTTATAGAGTAATATTTTCTTTGGTGTTCTTCTGGCAAACTATTTAACAGTAGGATTTTAAGTCATGTAAAAAGCAATCCAAGAAGTAAAATGCTCCTTGGAATAAAATATATTAATTTGCATAGTGTATGCTTTCTCATAATGTCTAAATGGAGTCATTCTATCCTACACTAGAAAATTTGCCATCCCATTGTTGATGCATATAATAGCCGTGCAACATAGTGGTCAGCAACATGGACTCTGGAGTCATTCTACCTACTGTTTACTAGTTTTGTGAAGTGAGATCTCAGTTACCAATCTGTAAAATGGAGGATAATTATATACTTTTCCTCACAGAGTTACCATGAGACTTACATATGAAAAATTAGAAGGGCTTATAGCAGTGCTTGGCACATAGCAAGCACTATAAAAATGTTAGTAATAGATATAAAGTAGCAGTACTTCAAGTGTTTCTTTATATCTGTCTACTTGATGTATACGGTTTTTGAGTTTTACTTAGGAAATAAATTGACTTCATTTTTTCAGTATCTCAGTAGTCTTCCACATCTGCCAAGAAATGTGTTGTCTACAATATCAGCATTCAGACAAAGAAAATGACAAAACCACTTTTTGAGGAAAAGTTTGTATTTTAATTTTATGTGTCTTTTAACAAATTTTTCTTTGACAAGAAATTTCATGGTATTTTGAAGTCCATTCTTATAATACTCAGTTGTATTTTTAAGTTTTTAAGCATCTCAAGTTAACTTTCATTTTTTAAATGAAACTTTCATTTTTCTATGAAAGTTTACTTTCATTTGTCTACTATTTCAGTCTAGCATTGGTCACTGAGGTCCAGTGGTGATAATTTAAATCATAGCTTAGTATTATATAAATCTCGTGTTTCTATGTATTTCAGATTTTGCCTGTATCATTTTCTTTCACTCCCACAGTTTTTTGTTTTTAATTGTACCGTTCCCTCCCAGCAAATCATCTCATTAATGTGTTTGATTTCTACATTTAGCATTGCTTTGTTCCATTCACTTTATTTTTTTTCCCCTTGCTTCAAAAATCTAGACTAGCATGATGGTAAGTTTGATACAATTTCTTTAGGTTTACCACAGCTCTTAGATGAGGCTAATTTGGGGCTTAAGGAAATGTGGATTTTCACATTCAACAGCATCACATTCTATTTAAGTTTCTGAATTTTTATTTGCCAGGATCGTCTTACAAATCTTATATTGTAAATGACTAATATACAAGAAGGTTGCTCCTTTGATTAGCCCTCCTATCCTCTTTGTTTCCAGTTCCAACCTGTCCTTTTCTACTACTGGTATCAGTGTGCAGACATGCCTTCACATGTCCCACTTTACAATGAAATGAAACTAAACACACGCACAAAGAAACTCCTCGACATCACATACCTTTGCAGTCACTCTCCGATTTCTCTGCCTCTTGCAGCAAAACATATCTATACGAACTGTCCCTACTTGCTCACCTCTGCTTACTCCTCAGCCCCCTTAGATTTGACATTGACTTTACAGTTCTGTCAGAACTGCACATCCTGCTCATCTCAAGGTCACTTATAACTTTTATGCTGATGAATCTAGTGGATTCTTCTCTTGATTCTCATCTAACTGTAAGTAACATTTGACATAATGGGCCATTTCTATGTGAAAGTTCTTTTAGCTTCTGTGATACCACATACTCCTATGGCTGCAGTTTCTCCTCCTTTTCATTCTCTAAGCAACCTCTGAATGTTAGAATACTCAGGGCTTGGTCCTGGGTCCACTTTTTTTCTTTACACTCTGCCCCTAGTTCATCCACTTACTCCTTTGCCTTTAAGTATCATCTGTATGCCAACGGATGCCCCAATTTATATCCCCAATCTAAACCATCATTCTGAGCTACCAGACTCATATCTATGACTGCATCCTGATATCTCCATTCATACATTTCTCAGATATCACAAACTTGTCTAAAATTGAACTCTTGGGTCTCCTCCCACAAAAACAAAACAAATCTTTCAGTTCCATCTCATTAAGTGGCCCAACTATCTATTTAGTTGTTCAATCTTGAGTCATCTTAACTTTCTTTCTTTGTGTTTCAAACAATAATTTGTCTTTATTATAAAGAAATTAACCAACACAGGAAATTAAATATAATAAATTAAATGAAATTCCTCCTAACTCTGAAAGTGATATTATTAACACTGAGGAAAATCATTCTAGATGTCTTCTATGCGTATACAGACAGAAGAATAGCTATATGGAAATATTTTATAAAAATGGAATCATAATATGGTTTCTATTTTAAATTCTAAATGAATTTTATAGAAAAGGAAAAGAAACCCTAGTGAAACAGAAGAAATTGCTGAATTTCAGATAGCTGGTTTTTCACTCCAGAGGTAATTATTTCCCCAGCATTTCCTCAGAGGCTAAGAACAAAGATTATATAAAACACTGCAAGTGGTTTGAGCATTATAATTCACTTTTAGACAGTATGCTCTGTGCTGCATGTGGGGGATGTAATAATGTGTGAATATGATGTGGTTCTCATTCTCTTTAACCTGGCTACCTAGTGAGGAATTGGATTTTAAGATAATGAAAAATGTGAGGTAATTAATGCAGAAGAGAATAGCATCTTTATAAAGCTCTCCATCTTCCCATTTTAAATAACTGGCAATTCCAGACTCTATTATGGGCCTTTCAAGGAGCTCCAGAATATCTCCACTTTTCCTGTGTATAATATTTTCCACCTTCCTCAGCCTGAACTAATGCTCTGAGTAGGTTAGACTTATCTCCCTCAAGCACAGTGTTTATTATTGCCTGTATACCTGTTTGTCTTGAATATTGTCTTCACTTTTGCTGTCTTTGTACAAATTTGGATCATCCTTCAAGACAAAGCTTGCTTCATGAATTACTTTCTCCATGACTTACTATAAGAACACTCTGATAATTTTCCTGAATGTCCTTTGCCTTTTTGGTCATTCACACATTCTTAATTTTATTTCTATCTCTGACTAAAATTTAAACTTCCCAAGGGAGTATCATTTTCTTTTACTTTCATGTCCGCCACATTTCCAAGTACTTTTTGGTTATTTGTTTAACGTTCATTTGCTAAATCTGTTGATTAAAACAGTTGCCTGGAAACTTTTTTAAAGAAAGTTGTACATTTATTATATGCTGGGTGCAAATTATTTTCTTGAACACCTGTCTTTTAAGGGCACTAATTAAGGCACAAGGAGGTTTTTGTCCTCAATAATTTGAGCTGTAATTAACATGACATATTAATTTCAGGTGTGTAACATAATGAGTTGATACTTGTATGTATTGTGAAACGGTCACCACAAAAGTCTAGTTAAGATCATCATCATACATAGTTACAGGAATCTTTTTTTCTTGTGATGAGAACTTTTAAGATTTACTGTCTTAGCAGCTGTCAAATACGGAATATGCTCTTCACCCGTTTTGCCCCCCACACCCCGCCCCTTGCAATCACCAGTCTGTTCTCTGTATCTGAGCTATTTGGTTTTTTTAATTCCACATGTAAGTGATCATACAGTATTTGTCTTTCTGACTTATTTCACTTACTATAATACCCTCAAGGTCCATCCATATTATTACAAATGGCAAGATTTTGTTTTTTATTGCTGAATACTCTCATTATATATACCATATTTTCTTTATCCATTTTTTTCATCAATGTCAGTTTGTTTCATGTCCTGGCTACTATAAATAATGCTGCTGTGAACATGAGGGTACATACGTCTTTTTGAATTAGTGTTTTCATTTTCTTTGGGTAGATACCTAGAAGTGGAATTGCTGGATTCTATGGTAGTTCTACTTTTAATTTTTTGAGGAACCTCTGTACTCTTTTCCATGATGGCTGTGCCAATTCACATTCCCACAGCAGTGCACAAAAGTTCTCTTATCTCCACATCCTCACTAACATTATTTCTTGGTGTTTTTGAAAATAGCCATTCTAACAAGTGTGAGGTGTTCTCATTGTGGTTTTGATTTGCATTACCCTGATGATTAGGGATGTTGAGCGTCTTTTCATGTACCTGTTGGCCATCTGTATGTTGTCTTTGGAAAAAAGTTTATTTAGACCCTCTGCCCATTTTTAAATCAGATTTTTTTTTTTTTTTTTTTGCTATTGGGTTATATGAGTTCTTTATATATTTTGGATATTAACCCCTCATCACATGTATGATTTGCAACTTTTTCTCTCCCATTATGTAGGTTGCCTTTTCATTCTGTTGATTTCCTTTGTTGTGCAGAAGCACTTTAGTTTCATGTAGTCCTGCTTGTTCATCTTTGCTCTTGTTGCCTTTTCTTATTGTTGTAATATCCCCTGGAAACTTTTGATGTTGCTCAAGGCTTAGCAGTTTAAGATTTTCTCAGCCATCTGTAGGTTAGAGGAATTTTATACTCTTCCCTAGAATATTTTATTTCAGTATGAAAACTGTATATCTTATAGAGAAAGAATTACATCATTATTTAATATTAATAGTTTTCTTTATATCAAACTAAAAATTAAGTTTTAGTTATAGACTGTAGAATTGCTTATTTTTAACGTCTTAAATCTTAGGTAGTCATTCTTAATTATACACATTAAAATTTAATATGGTTAAAAATGTTAATATAGTTCTTCTAAAACCTATTACTTCTTTACTTGAAACTCTAATGTGACTTATTTGTTAATTTTCTACAAAGCAAAACTCAGGAATCTATACTTAAAGAATAGCCTTTAAAATTAACCATTTTCTGTTTCAGTTATTTTATATTTATCAATCAGTAAGTTTTATATATAGTATAATGAACAGTTTTATGTATAACTAACTTTGTAAAAAATTTGACCTGCAAGATGACTTTAAGAGGAAAAGTGAAAAATACATATTTGTTTTTCAGTTTAGAAACAGCCTGGTTATCTTGAACATAGACAAGTGTTAATATTCCATCACAACAAATCGCCAAATTATTTATTTCCAGTGACCCAGATGCTAACTAGAGTTAAATCTTATTAACACTGGTAATAAGAAATAATTTTAAAATTCTCTTGTAATCTTTTTTTAACATTGGAAATTAGAATATAATATGACTACAAAACTATCCACATTTTGGATTTTGGATATACACACATGCACATATCCAATATTTAATTTTATTCTATTAAGTTAATTTAAAGAAAATAATCAAATGGTCTGTTGCTAATCGGAAGATATCAGTAACTGATTCAGAATTCTTACTTAATCAAAGAATTCCTATTTATATAGAATAATTGGAATATAATGAAAGCAAAAGAAAACAATACTCATTATCCTCTTAAGGGAAAACTCATACCTCTTAAAGACAGCCACCACTAGCCTCTTCATGCCTATATTTCCTTTGGCTGAAAATACTTTTTTGAAAAATATGCTTATTGTTTTTAAACTGCCTTAATTATTTTAAATTATTCTTTCATACCTATAAGTATTTATCTATATCGTAATTTTAAAGGACTAAATAATATTCCAGTACATGGATAAATCCCACCTTTCTGTTTTTCATACATGTAGCTTATTTTAATTTTTTTATTATACATCTTTATAAATATCTCTCTCTGTAATTATTTCTTTAAAACTAATTTTTAGAAATGGGCTTGCTTAGTTCAAGTGTAGGCATATTTTTCATACCTTATGTATTTCTATCTGCCCTCTTTCTATGGTTCATTTTACTTCTCTGTACCATTTTATATTCTACCCACTTTCGACACTTTTTCCTTTCATTTGGTTCATTCATTGAGAAAATAGTTACTGAATTCCTACTAAGTGCTACCCTGCTGTATATGGTCTGCTGGGGAGAATTCTATGACTTTGATAAAAAGGATTCCAGAAATAAAGAGACCCAATCATTTTTGTTGACTTTTCCTTTTCTACTACTTACTTTTCCAGCTGAGTTGTAGAGTACGTCTTTAGTCCTTTTTCCATTTTTTTTTTCCCCACAGTGGCTTCAATTTTCACTTCTTTACTGGCTAACCCTATATCTGTGTATCTATCCCTAAGCTTTCTCTTGATCATATATCCAAATTTTATTGAACATTTGGATATGCATACCACACAAGTTCAGCAAACTTGTATGTTCAAAAACTATACTCTGTTTGTACTTACAGAAGTCTGAACTAACTTCCAGCTTCAGGAGATCCCAGAGCACTTTCTGAAACTGCGATATGAATTTGGTACATAGCGCTAGTGAGCAGGCTCTCCACAGCCCCTGCTCACTCTTTGCTGCTTATGTAGAGTTTTATTGGCAAACTGACCCTATTCTCTTTTCTACTCTTCAGATATGGTTATAGGTATCAGAAACTTTAAGCTCCAGATTTGGAGGTGTGGTTAGTGTGTGTGTAATTCCCGTCTCATTCTTATTTTTGATCAGCATGCAGGGAATTGGTATTGCATTTTTACTAGCTTGTTTGTGTGTACTAATCAGAAGGAAATCTTTTGTATTGGGTTTTTGTATCGTTTGGTTAAGTAAAATATACACACATGATGTATTTGATTAGAGTTTATAAAAGTATAACATGGAATTTATGGTGATGCATACATGGAAGTAATTAAACCGTTATTAGATATGTGTTGTTTCAGCGTATTCAAGGAAGAAATACTAGGAAAAAGTGGCAGGGTGGAGAGAAGAGGCTTATGACTGCAAGCATGAGGTAAACAAAGAACATTCTTGGACTTCATTCAAGTAGAGATGATAGCTAAGCGTAAACTTCACAGAACCATTGCGGTAGCCTGGACAAGTGCCCATCTGCTCACATTAATTATATGATGATGATAATTAAAAACTGACATACAGGACTTCTCTGGTGGTGCAGTGGTTAAGAATCCGCCTGCCAGTGCAGGGGACACAGGTTCCAGCCCTAGTCCAGGAAGACCCCACATGCCTCGGAGCAACTAAGCCCATGTGCCACAACTACTGAGCCTGCAGTCTAGAGCCCGCAAGCCACAACTACTGAGCCTCTGTGCCACAGCTACTGAAGCCCACGCGCCTAGAGCCTGCGCTCTGCAATGAGAAGCCACCGCAATGAGAACCCTGCACACCGCAACGAAGAGTAGCCCCCGCTCGCCGCAACTAGAGAAAGCCCATGCGCAGCAACGAAGGCCCAGCGCAGCCAAAAAAAAAAAAAAAAGTGACATACAAAGAATATAGTAATTAAGAACAGAGAATTCTTCTGGTGGTGAGGTTTGATTTGGGTTATTAGCAAACTCATGGGGAGTCTACCATATTCAGGATACATTCCAAACCAAGTGAAAAGATTAGGCCCAAATTTCAGAGATTGTTTTATTCCTTGAAACAGTTCAAATAAACATTCATATTAAGGAGACACTGATTTTCACTTCCAGAAATGAATTGAAATTCAGAGATGTTTGGTTGGATTTTTAAAATAAATTTCTATATACCATGCATTATAGGCACAAATTCTTTTAAACTTTTGAATATTATAATGTGTATTAACTTGGCATTATCCTGCCTCAAGTGCCACAATTTCTGACTTGAAATTCTAAGAACTTATTTGCTATCTGCATCTAATCTTACCTGAAGTGATGAGATTCTTTGTAGTCTTTATTTAGCCTGCCTAATTTAAATATCAATATATTTTGCCAAAGAAATATTAATATGCTTGATTATGAGGTATTGCTCTGGACTCTATGTATACTGTAGTTGCTAAATGCATAAGAATTTAAATTCTTGGTCCTAAGATTTATGGATAAAGAATCATAGACCTTTGCATCATGACTCTGCAATTTTTAAGTCACTGAGGGTGAAGGGGAGGAAGAGGTAAGGGAAAGGAAAATTATAGAGTGTGTGGTATTTGAAAATCCAGCTTTGCAATGATGTAAAATGCCCATTTCCACGAAAGTGGGGCCTGTGGCTCAGCTGCAGAACTCTCAGCATCCTGACTCATTCAGGACAAATGGACTCTCCTCGAGTCAGCCCTCACAGGGAACCTCACAGAGGCTCACAGTATGGTTAGTGTGAGCTGGTTCACCTCATAGCTTGATCCCATTGTTAACAAAAACAAGCTGGCCTAGTTATCTTTGATTATAACTAGATTATGCTAATTGGTACCTATTCAAGGGTATATTGATGTCTCCTGGTGAGCATCAGCACTTTATGCATCTGTGTGTAGTGATAAATCAGATGTCTGTAATTTATTTGGGGTTATAGAATGATACATATTAAGAGCCTTTTTTATCCAGTGCATAAGAATCCTTTAATTAGTGTGTTTATATGTTATAATATTACATAAAGCATAAGAATATCTCAAAATTTACAGGGTCAATATAAAGTTAATGTTTTATTCTTAATAAGTATATAACATATTGTTATCTGTTAAGAGCAGTAACCAATTATAGTCTTTTTTTTTTTTTAAAGGCTTTTTTTTTTTTTTTTTAACTTTGGGTTTATTTATTTATTTATTTATGGCTGTGTTGGGTCTTCGTTTCTGTGCGAGGGCCTTCTCTAGTTGCGGCAAGTGGGGGCCACTCTTCATCGCGGTGCGCGGGCCTCTCATTATTGCGGCCTCTCTTGTTGCGGAGCACAGGCTTCAGACGCGCAGGCTCAGTAGTTGTGGCTCACGGGCCCAGGTGCTCCGCGGCATGTGGGATCCTCCCAGACCAGGGGTCGAACCCGTGTCCCCTGCATTGGCAGGCAGATTCTCAACCACTGCGCCACCAGGGAAGCCCCCAATTATAGTCTTAATGTTTTAACATTCAGTCCTGCAAGTTTTAGGAGTCTGGTAACTCTGGTTAACAATTCTTTGCCCTGGAGTTCTGACTGAATGAATATACTTAAGGTTTGTTTTGTTTTTGTTTTTGTTTTTTTTTCCTTCAGAATACTTCTGTTTTTGTAGGTCAATAATGCCAGTTTCCTATGGTTAAACCTAAATCCTTTCCTCAGGAGGAATTTTATTTCAGGTTTCTAGTGTAGACAAACTCATTAGGAATGTTAAATTGGCATTTAAATTTTTCTTAACTTCTTTACCCAAAACATTTCTTTATGACCAAAATTAAATCATATTGATTCAGTTATATTACATTACAGGTAAAATTTAACGAGGTGAAGATAACTTTCTTAGATGATTTAGAGCTTAGAAAACAAATATTTATTTTAATTATTTGAGCAGAAGCAAAGGACTGAGTAAAGTCCAGATTCTGTGCAGCTTAACTTCACTTTCCAATTCCAGCAAAGAGTCTATGTTTATCTTTTTTATGGCAGAGCAGCTGGAGAAGGTATTAGTTCATGGTCTATTTGATACCTACCAAACACTATTTTTTGTTTTTTTAAGACAATAAATGTATATAGTTTAAACAGCCAGAGAGTATGGGAAAGGTTTTAAGAATGCAGAATAAGTAATCCTCTACTTATCTTTCTCCCACTCCTCAGAGGCTGCCACTTTCAAGTCCTTGAATTGTTTCTTTTGGTAATCACCTCTAGATTTTTAAATATCATGCTTATACTATGTCTTGATTTTTGAAATTTAGATTTGATCTCTTGTCTTTTTTGAATACTTAAAAAAATTTTATTTATTTATTTATTTCGCTGCGTTGGGTCTTAGTTGCAACACTTGGGATCTTTGTCGCTGTGTGCGGGATCTTTGTCGCAGCATGCGGGCTCTTTAGTTGTGGCGTGTGAACTCTTAGTTATGACATGTGGGATCTTGTTCCCTGACCAGGGATTGAACCCGGGTCCCCTGCCTTGGGAGCATGGAGTCTTAGCCACTGGACCACCAGGGATGTTCCTGATCTCTTGTCTTAAAGAATTTCGAGTCTTAGGACTTAGGTTTCCTCTGCTCTCCCTCTCTCCCTGCTATATAGTTTCATCACAATCTTGATTAAATCACTATTGAAAGTTTACATTATTGTGTCTATATAAATATTATTCATTTATGGGCCAAGTAGTATACTATGACTATTTCCTTTTTCCTACTTTATTTTTTCTGAAGTTATCAATTGCATGGCTTTTTCCCATTTGCTTCATTTTCTGTGTATCTACTAATGTATTTCCAGACTGTCCTAAAAAAAAAAAAATACACTACCTCTGCTGCTGCATAACACTTGTATAGTGCTCATTATGCCCCAGGTACTGGTATTAGTTTCACATTTAAATCTCTTAATTTTAGAACCACCCTATCAAATAGGTACTCTAATTAGCTTCATTTTTTAAAATGACTCAGCTGAGCCACAGAAGTTAAGCCTTTTAAGATGACACACCTAGTAATTAATGAAGCTGGTGTATGGACCCAGATGGTCTGGTTCCAGAGAATATAATGCCTGACCCATACATTGAATTGTTTTACAACAGGCGTCCCCAACCCCTGGTACCAGTCTGTGGCCTGTTAGGAACCCGGCTGCACAGCAGGAGATGAGCAGTGAGCGAGCCAAACTTCATCTGTATTTACAGCTGCTCCCTATCACTCGCATTACTGCCTGAGCTCCACCTCCTGTCAGATCAGCGGCAGCATTAGATTCTTACAGGAGCTCAAACTGTACTGTGAACTGTGCATGCGAGGGATCTAGGTTGCACGCTCCTTAAGAGACTCTAATGCCTGATGATCTGAGGTGGAGCTGAGGCGGTGATGCTAGTGCTGGGGAGCGGCTGCAAATACAGATTATCATTAGCAGAGAGGTCTGACTGCACAGAGACCATAATAAATCAACTGCTTGCAGACTCATATCAAAACCCTATCAGTGAGTGGCAAGTGAAAACAAGCTCAGGGCTCCCACTGATTCTGCATTATGGTGAGTTGTATAATTATTTCATTATATATTACAATGTAATAATAACAGAAATAAAGTGCACAGTAAATGTAATGTGCTTGAATCATCCTGAAACCATTCCCCACCCCCGCCCCCCAGTCCATAGAAAAGTTGTCTTCCACGAAACCAGTCCCTGGTGCCAAAAAGGTTGGGGACTGCTGTTTTGCAACATAAATGTCAAGGGCCTTATAGCCATTCTGCCCAATTATATTTTATGGTCTTAAGGTTTTTACATTCTTGAAGGCAGGGACCATGTCCTGTTCATATTTGTGAATAATAAACTAAAGGACATCAGGTAATATTTTATCTTTTTTTCTTATATCACATGTGTTTGTACTGGAGGATCTTTTAGCCTTATATATCAGCCTTCCTGGGATTTCCCTTCACCATCATCCTGGGAATTGCTTCTTCTCTCTTCTGAGTTGGATTCTCTTTTACCTGGGATTTAATTTCCTGTTTCTTGGTTTACTCCCATGTTTTGATGGAGATAACTTTTTCAGAAAGGATTGTGGGATGGAGATATCCACAATATAATGTTGGGAGCTACAAAACAAATGGCTAAGTTGTAACTGATTTAGTAGGTCAGCAAAGCTAAAAGTATGAATGCCCAGAAGCAACTTTTTATCACAGTGTTCTAGAAATACTAGGAATTAGAGACACCACTGAAAATGGAGATGAAAATAGAGGATTAGGTGTGAAAGTCTAAGATTTTCAATAATAGGATTAGTTCAAATTATAAGATTTAAATATGCCCTCACATTCTCTCAATTCCTACCCACTCAGCCTAGGTTACTGTTCTTCCCAACTTCGGCAGAACATTGGAGGTTTACCTTCTGAATCAGAGACAAGTGCAGCTAAGGGAAGGGGTATTGTGTTGAAAAAGATTAAATGTTATTATCTGTCAGTTCAAGAGATATATTATCATTCAATTTCCTCTCCTCCCCAAATTTGTTTTTCTTAGCATTAATAAGGCATTATTTTTCCATCTGCTTAGTTTTTCCCGATGTATCTACCAGTAATATATCTCAAGATTTTTTCTACAAAAGCATAGTAATAATAATGTCAAATACAACAGTGTTTACTGTGTGTCAGGTATTATTCTAAGCACTTGGAGGATTGGTTTAAGAAGATTGGTGGAAGAGGTATATAGATGATCCTCTGAGAATACACTCAGATTGAGGGAATATTTTTGACTCATGTCAATGCTCTGATCTCTCCTTCTGCAAAGGACGTAAAATAATCCCTTTTGTTTGGGTCAGCCTCTTTCCTCAGCTACCCTAGTGCTTACTCAGCTGGGCTTATGAGCAAAGTAGCCATGGTGGCAGGGGCTAGACATTGTTTATCAAATAAGGATCATAAAACAGGAATATTTATTTTACAAAGAGAACATGGATTTGCTCCAAAATGTTAGGAGACCATGTGTGTATCTTGTATTGCCCCTTGCTAGAACCTCCGTATAGTATCTAATCAGCCGTTAAGTTTAAACATTGAATCTACTGGATTAAAGGCTCAAGTGATAGAGGTTCTAGATTTGGAGCCTGCCTCAGATCTTATTCTAGGCTCTAGGTCACATAAAGTTGATAGTTAGGGGTTACTTGATATAAATCAGAGAAGCATACCCAAATATTGTAGGTGTTGCTTCTAAAACTCACAGAGGCTAAAATCATGTATTATGTCACTTCCTTGGTGGTAAATAGTATAAGATTTAATAATACATCATGTATATTACATGTGATATCTTGACATTCTAGGCCACTAGAACTCAGAAACTTCACTGAGGTGCCAATGAAATGTCCCAGTTTTTTGGATCTCTCACTCTCTGACACACCTATTTTTTTTTTTTTTTTCACTAAAACATGTAGAATGCCAGCTACTTCCTTTTCACCTAGGTCCAGTTAACATATCATCAGTAGAGTAGTTTATCATGATGACCTGAGGGATGATATGACAATCAAGGCTGCCCTGGACTAAATTTTGATAAAATGAAAGATGTATTACTGTCCATGTTGGGTGAAAGCAGACTGCTGCTGGTATTCACATTGGCCAAATTAGCAGTATCTTCTCAGTTAGAGGCTTTGTTAATTTACTCTCATAAGGAGACTTCATCCTGATTATGTCTTTAGTTACATATAATGAACAGATACACTAAGGCAGGAGACATGTGCAGACTGAGCAATGCAGCATAAAATGTCTAATAAAGATAGGGACTTAGCCTTCAGTGCCTGAGGTGAGATGAGAAAACTGTTATTAGATGTCATCAATAAATCTGAGTCAAATAAGGCAGTAGATTTGATTGAATATCACCACAGGTATACAAATGCTTTCATGGAGTTACTACAGGGGCCTGGATCCTTCCCCACTTTAAATAGTCATGTCATGCCTCCAAAAGCTTTGCTATAGGCGGACAGACTCTTATGTCTTCACCACCTTCAAACAGCAACACCATATCCCTGAGCGCTAGACTGTTTGGGTTCCTGGGAACCATAAGGCTATAATAGTGTGGGTAATATTTGCACATTGCTTAGGATTGTATGAAATAGAGAATGAACAGCTAAGGTCTGTGATTACTGTCTGTCTTTTGGTGTACAGAAACTTCTCTTATTTTGATAAAAGTAACCTATAATGCCTAACAACCTAAGGGGGTTTGTGCCTGGGGTAGGTAGACTCCATCTAATTCTAACTGTATTCTGAGAGAGATACACATACATATTCACAAACACTTTGAAATTTCTTCTGTGAAACTTACTGTTGATATCTTTACATTAACTTTATTTTTAATACATTATCTGTCCATAAAAAACTGAAAATATACCATTAAAACACTTATCCAGTAATGAATTTGGATTTATCTTGAATAATTGTTGATTTTCTTTGGAATACTTCTTGATATAACTAACTTTATGTTTGAAATAAGCAGCAGATTCTTTTCTTAACTTTGGGAAATTTGGGTTGGGGCCAACAAAACTTAAACTTCATGTAAGTTTTGAGACATGTTTTTATGGTCACTGTTTAAAAATTAATGGATATAAAATAATCTGCACACAACACTCCAATTCACTTTGTAAACCTAGCCTCATGGTTAAGCTAAAAAGATGGTCTTACTCAAGTGGCTTTTTCTCCCATGTTTACTGTAGCTGCTAGCTTATACAAATATACTGATATAATTAATGAAACATTAAGATCTGTTTATTAGATGATTACATGATTGAGTAGTAAATGGCACTCATTGTTATCAAGGCTTTTATGCATAATTATTAAAGTATGCATTGTTTTATTGGTGTTTTCGATTTGTTTGTTTATTGCATACATGTTTATATTTCTTATAGATATAATGCTATACTTTTTCCCATTATCCACCCAAGCATAACACAAGTTTTTTATGAAATATTAAAAATATAAATCCTGCATAAAATATAAACATAAATTTAACAAAGTGTTGTAAAATAAATATCTACATAAAATCCCAGTCAAGTAAACAAAGAGAACTTACTAGTACTATGCATTTGTTGATCGTGACTGCCTCCCTTCTCCCCAATGGGTAACCACTATTCTGACTTTTATGGTATTTACTACTTTATTTTATATTTTTACTACTTAGTTATGTATTTCCAAAAAAATACATTTAATTTTGTTGCTTTTTGGGCTTTATTTTAGTGGTAACATAATGTATACTCTGTGACATCTGACCTTTTATATGTAGCATTATGTTTCTAAGATCAATATTCATTGCTATATGATATTCCGTAGCATGAGTATACTGTGTTTGGTTTATATATTATGCTACTAGCAGACATTTGAGATACTTATAGTTCTCTAGTTTTGGCTATTATAAACAACTCTACTACACGTGGAACATTAGCTACGTATCTGTGTGTGCATACATATACATAATTTTTTGTGTGTTACAGAAAAGGTATCTAAATATTCAAAGGTATGTTTCTGAATTTCCTATTCAGTTGGATTTTGTTCATCCTTGTACAAATATTAGATTCTGTTAATTACTATAGCTGTATAATATGTTACAATAATTGATAGGGTGATTGTTCCCACTTTGTTCTTTTCCAAAAATATCGTGGCTACTTTTAGTCCTTTTCTTTCCATACAAATTTTAGAATCATCTTGTCACACAAACCATCCCACTGGGATTTTAATTATCCTTGGATTGAATCTACAGATAAACAGTGAGTGAACTGACATCTTTATAATACTGAGTTTTCCAATCTGTAAACATTGTATATATCTCCATTTTATTTAAGTATTCTCTAATTACTCTCATTAGGACATTGGGGTTTTTTTCATAGGTCTTATATATCTTTTGTTAATTTAATATTTGTAGCCTTATGTTCCCCAGTATATACTGCAGTATGTGGCAATATCACCCAGTGGTTTAAGAGCATGGCCTCTGGAACCACATTGTCGAAGTGATTTTAGACAAGATTCGTAACCTCTCTATGCCTCCATTTCTTCATATGTGAAATGGAGACAGTAACTCTACCTTCCTTGGAGTTATTGTGAGACTAAATATGTCACATAAATTTAGAACATGGTAAGCACCATGTCTGAGATAAATGTCTGAGACTGTATAGATATACAAATTATTAATTCATTTAACTATTCTCCTTGAAATGCTTTTAGGTTGTTAGTGGAGACATTTTGTTGAACTCTTACCACAAACTTTGTGGCTTAAAACATCACGCACTTAACCTCAGTTTCTGTCTACATACACCTTAGCTTGCTTGGTTCCTTGTTCATAGTCTCACAAGGCTACAATCAAGGTGTCAGATGGGGCTGTGATCTCTTTTGAAGCTCAATCAGGAAAAGATCTGTTTCCAAACTCACAGATTGTTGGCAGAATGTAGTTCCTCATGGTTTTAGGACTGAGGGTCATGTTTTCTTGCTGCTTAGAGGCTAGAGCCCTTGCAGCTTTGTTAATTGAAGTCTGCCCTCAATTCTTAGAGGCTGCCTGTAGTTCCTCGCCACATAGGTTTCCCCAGTATGGCTGCTTCTTCAAAGCCAGCAGAGTAGAGAGACTCCAGCGAGAATGGCATACTGTTCTTCAAACATGCCGGTCGTGCTCTCAACCTTCAGTCCCTTGCTCAAGCTGTTTGCTCTGCCTTGGAACATTTTTCCCTCAGATAGCTCCATGGCTTGTTTCTTCATTTCTTTTAGGTCTTTACTCAAGTGTCACCTTCTTGATAAGGTCTTTCCTAACTACCTTATTTGAAATTGTGTACAGTGATCTATCCCCACTGCTCTCTTGTTACAACTCCTTATTCACTTCCCTGCTTTAGTTGTGTCCATGCTGTATTTTTGTTGTTGTTGTTGTTAACTGTCCCCCTCCTCTAGTATTTAGCATTCTATAAGGACTGGGATTTTTGTGCATGTGTGTTCAGTGAGGTGTCCTTGGCACTTAAAACAGTAATAGGCACTTAGTAGGTATTCAACCAATATTTCTTAAAATCAAGTAAATTGAATTTTATGTCATGCGGAAGGGTAGTTTCCAAATAAACAGTTTTATCATCTGATAATGAACATCATTATTTCCTTTCAGATAGCGTTCCTCCTTTCCTTTCAGATAAGATTCCTCTTATCTTTTTTGCATTGGCTTAAACTTCTAAAACGATGCTAAATAATGGACAGTTTTGCTGTTCTCATGACCTTAATGGGAATGCTATTTTTTGGAGGACAGGCAGTAGAGAGTGGATGTTGAATCTTAAATTAAATAGCTTTCAAGCATCTGCTCAGATGATTGTATATTTTCTATTACATATAGATGTCATGAATTATATCAGGAGATGTTTTAATATTAAACTATCCTTTTCTTCCTGGAATGAACTGTACTTGATCACAGTATGCTATTCTTTTAATTTACTGCTGGATCAAATTTGCTAACCTTACATTATTCCTAGTATTTGTAGGATTTTTAAAGTCTTACATCATTTGTTAAAGTTTCTATTTACTCATTCTCTAATGAGAATTCAGTCCAGGCATGTATCTGCTTTCAGAGCTACTCTAATTTACCTTGGATCATCTCATTGTCCATCTAGAGTCTATAGACTCCTCTTTTCAAATCATAAACTAGAGGATGTTGAGGTTATTTTCATTACCCGTTCACTGATTTAGTAACCTACAGAAAGTAGAAAGGTTACTAGGTCCTCCCTAAACCTTTATAACTTAAAGCCTTATTACTTAGTTGGTGACAACTTGATACTTCTTATTTTTCTAACAAAACATCTGAAGTCATCCTTGGTATCTTTCTTCTTTTTGCTCCACATATTCCGTCCACCAGGAAATTCTATCTGCCCTTGACATATTTAAAATTCCTCTATATATTTGCATCTGTTTGAATGTTCTTTTGTTTATTCATGGCATTACTACACTTTTAAAATTGTCACAGCTTTGTAGTGTGTGTTACTATCTGGTGTTAGACCTCCTCCCAGTATTGCTTCATTGTCCTGCTGGTATTGAATGTTGCTGTGGGTATATCTGAGAACAGCTTGATTCCGTTCCCCCCAACCCCAACTCTGTTAGTGACTTATCTTTTTCCCTGGATACCCCAGTGGTTCTTTCTCTAAGTCTAATAGCTCTGTCTCAGTGTTGACTCTTTTGGTTCAATTTACCCTGGATATGCTGTTATGGTTGCTTTTCTCGTGGAATTTGAGTAGTATCTCTAAACATGTATCCTGTTAGGTTATTTCTGTTTTCTCTTCAAGAAATCGATAATTTAAACTCTTTATTTTCATTATGTTTTTCACACTCTCATTCTGTTCCCTGTATCATTTATTGTGCTTTTAGCAGCATCTTTTCTTTTTTGCTCTTTCTAATTGTGCATTAATTTCTGTGACACTTTTATTCTTCTGCTTCTTTCCTTAGCTCTGCCAGTTCATGTTTTATCTTTTCTGGTTGTTTTGCTGTTTCTTCCCTGTGCTTATACAGCTCTACTTTGTGCAAAGAGCTTATTGGAGACTACTGCTTTATTAAACTTTTCACTTGAGAGATAATTGCAATATAACATTCTGTAAGTTATACAACCTGTTGATTTGATACATTTATATAACTTAATTCACGGACAATTATTTGGTCATAGTGTTGGAGTGTATAATGGCTGCGCTGTGTGTTTGTATTTGCCATCTGCTCATCCTGTTATCTCCTCCTTTTTCTTGGAGCACCTTTGTATGCGTCCTGTGGTATTTGTTTTTGGAGGGGTGTGAGTTTTTTCATCAGCAGCTGTTTATAGGAGGCTCGTGTTGAAGAGAAGTTATGGTCATGTTCTCAGTTAGTTGAACTTTTTCTGTGGACCTGAGTTTTCGGTCTGTGTGTGTTTTTGTGTTGTCCCTGCCAATCTCACTATGCATGTAGTCAGTTTTAATTATTAATAATTGTCTCTATAACCTGTAACCAATAACTAATAATTGATTTGTCTGTGACTCCATGTTCTACCTTTTTTCTTCTATTGCTACGAACCATAACAGGACCAGGGGTCTTCCTGCCTCTGTCTCGTGTATCCTGTTTCCACTGTTGTAAACAGAGAGTTTCATCTGAGTATACTCCTCATTTCTGAAAGTATTGTTTTTATGAATTTTTTTGAGAAATTAATTGTTGTTTTTCATGGGCAGCCGTGACATCCTTTCTCAGTTTCTTTCCTTCCCATAGTGGTCTTTGCCCAATTTTGATTGGCCTTGACTGTCCTTCAGCTCATTTTGTGGCTAAACATTTTTATGATCTTTTCCTTCCTTCTCAATCCTTGGGGTTATTTCTAGGCTGAGAAAAGGGAAATACCAACTTACACTACCATCTTTAAACTAGAAGGCTAAGTATTTTTTTCATTTTATCTAGCACAAATGTTTTTACTTTTATAAACTAAGTACGGAACATTTCTCTAAACTGATAGTAGATTTTCCCTTAGTTTTGGATACATTTGGTTATTTTAGCCAGGTTCTGGGGAGTGATATTGAATTGCCATTTTTGACTGTTAAATGCATCCACCAAGCATTTTCTATTTATGGATGCTATTGACTAGATAAAACATATGATTGCACCAAAATTCAAAAACTATAAAAGATATACTGTGAGAAGTATATTCCCTTCACTCTGCCAGATTCCAACCACCCCCCCTCCCCCCCCCCCTCCCGCCAAGCTAACAACTCTTACCAGTTTCTTTTTTGTCTTTGGAGAGGGATTCTACGTAAAAACAAATACGTACTTAAATATGTATTCAAGTGTGTCTCCATTTTGGTTTGAATGCTACCACTATACACGTCTTGTGCCTCCTCTTTTTTACTTAACATACCTTGGAGATAGTTCCTGTGTGACTCAAAACGCATTTTCACAGTTTTTGGTTGAATCATGATCAAAACAAAATCTTCACATTCATTTTATTTTTCTTTTAATTTATAACTTTCTTTATCCCCTTTTTTTATGAACCATTTTATTTCCAGAAGAAATATATAATGTGTAGAATTCTCCAAATTCTGGTTTTTGTGTTGACTGTTTCCCTCTTGTGGTGTCTTTTTACATATTTCTCTGAGCCTTGTATCAGTATAAACTGATAATGAGATATCTAGGATTGGTTAGTTTCAGGTTCCATTTTTTTGGCAAGAATATTTTGTAGATGGTGCACTCACTGTACATCCTCTTGCATCACAATAGGGGCCACATGATTTCTACTTTTAGTAATGTTAAGATAGATCATTGTGTTTCGGTGTTCTCAGCTTTATCTGACAATTATAAAGTTAACCATTGACATTTCACCTAATATTTCCTGGATTGGTAGCAAGATGATTCTGTCATTCCTTCTGTACTTAATTGAGCAAAAAGTGGTGGCAATTTATAGTTTTTATAGGTTTGCTAATGTTCCCTAATTAATTTTTAAATTAAGTATCAGTTGAGAAGAAAATTTTTTATTCCTAGATTTAGATAAATTTTTAAACTAGATTAGAAAAAACCCATGGTCTTTAAATGATATTTCAATTAGAAAAACTTTTGAAGTCAGTTATTCAAAATGATTAAAAATATATCTGAAATAACTACCTGATTTTTCTTACAAAATTTCATTTCCATTTATAGGTGTTTGAGACACCAAGAAAGTTTCTAAACTTTTAGGATATATTTTAGAAAATCTACTTTTATTGTTCCTTTTTATTTAGGTTATTAAGTGTGGTATGCTGTGATCTAGACACTCTTCTCCTATTGGAGGCTCAGTATCAAGTATCTGAAATGTTACTAAATGCTCAAGAAGAAAATACCTTAGAGACCTCTGACAGTCACAGGTAAAAAAAAAAAAAAAATTGCGAGACAATAACAGCTTTCTTTACAGATGTTCTGTTAAGACAGTAATTTTCTGTACAGTCTATTTAATGTTTTTCCATTATCTGAATTCAGTAGATTTAAATAAGAGTAAAAAGCAATAAAGCATAAATGTCACAGTTAAAAAGATTGTAGACAGTGTTCTTGGAGACAGCCTACAGAGTACTACTTTCTAAGTTTCTGTTTAGTTTTTTGTTTTTTATTTAAGTCCTAACTTTATTAAGTTGTATCAGCTTTAAATTCAGACTCATATGAAAGATGACCCATTAAGCAAAACGTTTGATTTTTGTGTCCCTTATAGAGGCAATTTTTACTTATTCTCTTAATTACGTTAGCTCATAGTTATAAATTCTTATTATTGCAAAACGAGGTTATGGTAATATCTTGAAAACTTTTTTCTATTAATATGTCATATTTACCATTACCTTGATTCAGTTAACATATCTTGAACACACATTCAATAGCTGGCATTGTTTTTGTGTCTGTAATTAAAAAAAAGTGTGCCTCCACCCTAGGTAGACCTTGGAAAAATAGTACAGAAGACCAGGCCACATTACTGAATACTCTAGGTTTGATATAGAAAGATAGTATTAACAGCTGCAGGAAGTGTGGAGGATACAAAGTTTAGAATTTGAATTAAGACACTGGGTCTAGAACTTAAGGGAACTTTGACTAAAAATGTGATAGAGTTGTTGTGGAAATTATGCACATCTTAATCCCATTTCTTTTTAACATGTGACATTTATCAAGGAAATATTCTTAATCTCATTGATCTCATTATATCAGTTATATCTCCAATTCTTTGCTCTGTAGCTAAGAAAGCTGTAAGATAAAAAGTGAATTTATTTTTCAGACTCTTCTATAAAAATTGTATTGCTTTTTTTCCCTCTATATTCCACTGACATGATCTTAAAATAAAATCATATTCAATTAAGGCAGTAACAATTGATATATTTATTTTTCAGAGATTTTATAATTGATAGCTTATCAGTGGAGAGAAATCATGTTCTTGTTAGAATAAACCTTATTGGTGGGCCAATGGAACGAATTTTGCCTCCAAGGATGCTAGAGAAGGTAAGTGGGATAAAGAGGAGGGGGGAATGTTTTTCTGACATTTTGAAACAAGGTAGCCAACTCAAGTGACAATAAACAACTTGCAAATATCCACATCAGGGAATTGAACTTTTGTTACTAGAAAAACTTTAGGATGCAAGTAAACACTTTCTAATGAAAATAGCATTCTTCAAGGCAAGGTGTCATGAGTGGTAGTTTGTGTTGCGGAGTAGGATATTCTTTTATTAAAAACTTGTCATTTTCCTTGTGTGTCTTTGAACACATATTAAAATTTTTTCACTTTTACTATCTTTCCCCTTCATGATACCTGATTTTTATTAGATGACTAATTCTTATTGTGTTTCATTGGCAATATATTGAGTACCTCTCCTTTCATCAGTATCCATAGAGTTTGGTTTTCTCTTGAAGGGTTTTTTTGTTATTTTTACTGTTGTTTGTTGTTATATTAAGTACTTCATTCCAAGATGGTGAGCTAGAAATGATTGACAGCACAAGAGAAATAGTTTTGTGAGCAATCTAGTTGCTACAACAAGTTATCTTATTTGTCTTTAGTACTTATTTAATGTTGTTTCTATATTTCATTTTAGTTAGTATCCATTAGAGTGTTGAATTATAATGTCAGATAGCTTTTGGTTAGTTATGCTACAACTCTGGAATTTATGAAACAAAAGCCAATTTAAATGATATTTCAGAAAGTTAAAATTTAATATTAAACTACTTCCTAAAGTCATCTGTCTTGCTTCTTTTTAGGGTGATGATCCATATCCTTGGCCAATGTTTTCATCATACCCTTTACCAAACTGCTATTTGTCAGACAGTGTTACGAGAAATGCTGATCTAAAACAAGGTAAAACATTTACCATCAAGTGCCATGTTTTATTGCTTTTTCTTTTTATAATTTGAAAAAAGATAAAGTATTATGAAGGGAGATTAATACCATTTTTCACTCAGCTCGTATACATGAATACATATATGTCTGTTTCTTTGTAAGTTTTCATTATTTCACGTTCCTTACTAAATGAATATTTGTATGATGCCGAATAGTTCTTATCAGAACCTTTTTTTTGTTTTAAAAAAGGGGATAAGTGATTTTCGATGAATTAATTCTCGATACGAAGAACTTTATTCAACAGATTAATATTTTTTAATATCTGTGTGCCATACGTAAGTCCTGTGTGCTCAGGACTTAAAATATAAATGTTATGTAAATATAATAAAATAAAAATTCTGGTATTTATGACCTTTTAGGGAATACATTCAAGTAATTAGACAATTGTATGGTAGTACCGTGTGATAGGAACTAAATATATAGAAAAATGTGTAGCCTGCTAGGGTAGCACATAAACAGATGCTCTTCCAAAGAACACTGAGTTTAAAGTGAGACGTGAAGTAGGTGTTTTCTGGGCATTAGAAGAGCATTTTTGACAGAGGAAACAGCAGTGAGACTAAAAGGAGCAAATTGTATTAAGAACCATGAGTAGTTCAAGGATGTATGAGATTTGGAATGTGAGGACAAGAGTGACCAGATAAGACTTAGACAGGTAAGCCAAGTTCAGCCGTAAGACCAGGGTACCTCAAGTTCAGGTATTTAGACTTTATCATAAGAGCAATAAAAATTCAAGCAGTTTTTAGACTTGAGAATTCTAAGATGAAATATGAAGATTTTAAACCATTGATTTGAGAAGTTAAATCTTAATATCAACATGATCTCCTTGTCGTACTATCAAACTTGCATTGGAAAGAAATAACGTATATAATTCATTTCATGTAGGTTAGATTCCACAGAGTGATTGTTGAAAAATAAGAAATTTTTCTTCTATGTGAGGCTTCATAAGCCATTTACTTTTCCTGGTGTTTACTTGCCTTAAATCAATCAATAGAGGCCATCAGTTGATACACGTTTTTATTTCTATCCAGTGTTTAAGATATACACTGTGTATCTCACAATTGCATAGAGACAAAATTCTATTTTTTTTCTATCTACCTAGGTTAGGGAAAGAGAACATGAGGGATTTTTTAAAGTTATTAATATTTGTCTTTTTAATACAGTTTTAAAATTTTGCCGTGTGTTTTTCTCTTGTGTGACCTAATTCAGAGATGTGGGAGCGATATTAAGTATTTTTCAAGAAGAAACTCTTGAAAGAATATCATTTTGGACTCTTACCACTGACTTGCATCTTTCAGTGAACCCAGTCTTTTATGTCTTCCTCTCCTACTTTCAGTCTTTTTAATCAGTCTTTATATTTTGTCATTCTGTCTTTAGGTTTCATTATGTATTTGCCTACTCATTCCTTTATTCAACATGTTTCATGAGTGCTGATTATCAGGTACTTCACTAAGCACCAGATATAAGATGATGTTTAGCACATGATCCATTCTTCGTGCCTCAACCCTTCAGCCCTTTTCCTTGTTACCATATAGCATCATTACCTTTGCTAAATTTCGCTTGGAAACAAATATATCTTTTCTTTTGAACAGCACATTCATTCATTGTCAGTCTTACTTTGTGACTGCCATATTAGATAGTTTGTTTCTTCAAAGTATAATAGTTTGATTAAAAAATATGCTTTATTTTCAAATGACCAAGGCAGACAAATCAGAAAGTAAGATTAAATGGAGGATAGTTCCCTGAGAAGGAAAAAAAAAAAAAAAAAATCAATTCCTAGGAATCGGTGCTCAGAGGAGTGTAATTTTTTTCCCTGCTCTACTCTTATAAGTGATTTAGAAAAGGGAGTAATAATAGCTTCTCTGTCTAGCCCAGAAGATAACTGCAGAATGGTTATTAACCTCTAGTGAGCCTGGAATGCTGCCAGGCAGTCATACAGTGTGTCCACAGGTCCTACTCTCCTAGTCTCCTAGATGACTGTTTTCAAATCTTCTCTTTCATCAAACCTTCCTAACCTCTTCCCAATCTTTCCTACCAGATGGTAACTTTGTTTCCTTTTTTTTTTTTTTTTTTTTTAAACTGAGGAAATAGGAACAGTCAGCTTCCATGTGCTCCTGATACATGTCAGCTCACTCGGCTGCATCTGTGCCAATTTAGATTTTGTATTACTATGAATAAAACTGCAAATGTTAATTACAAAGTCCAGTTTCTCCATTTGTGCCCTGCATTCCATCCTCTTTTTTGCAAAGATATTGCTTCTAACAGTTCTCCCTTTTTCTTTATTGTTTTTCTGTGGGGGTGGGGTGTGGGTATGAATCTCCACTGTAGCTTTCCTACAGGTCAACAAGCATGCTGTTAATTTTTCCATATTTAAAATATCTTCTTTTGAATTTACTTTTCCCTCTCTACAATCCCATTTCTGTCCTCCTACTGCAAAATTCCTTGAAGGAGTTGTCTAATCTTAATGTTGTAGTTATTCTCTTTCCATGCTCTCTTGAATCCACTTGAAAGCTAATCAGACTTTCACCCGTACCATTCTACCATGATTAAATCGACAGGTCAGATCTCATCCTCGTCCTACTACACCTAGCATTAAAAGTTAAAATGTTTGATGCCTCTCTTTTTTGAAACATTTTCTTATTTGGCTTTCGGAAAGTACATTATCTAATTTTTTTCCCCCCTGCTGCATTTCTGGCAAATTCTTCATCTCTTTTGTTGGATCTTTCACATCTCTCCAACCTCTAAACTTTGGAGTGCCCCAGGGCTCAGTTCTCTTTCTTTTTTTGGCTGTACTTATTCTTTTGGGGATTTCATCTAGTCTCATGACTAAAATACCATCACTCTGATTTATATCTTAAACCCGTATTTCTACTTGACTGTGTTCTTATATCTGTCTACTTGACACCTTTACTAGGATGGTTAATAAACATATCAAATTTAACACGTCTGAGATAAATTTCTGATACTCTTTCCAAATCTATTCCTTTGGTATTCTTTCTCATTTCAGAAAGGACAACTTTGTGCTTCCAGTTCTTTAGGCAATAAACCTGAAGGTTTTCTTTGACTCCTTCTGTCTTCATAACCCCACATCTAATGTGTCAGCAAATGCTCTTGCTCCTTCATATCTGAAATAAAACCACATTTCACTCATCCACTACTACCCTCATCTCTCACCTGTATTATTGTAGTAACCTGTTCAGTTTGTTTCCAACACAGCAGCCACAGGAATGGCTACTGAAATGTGGGTTGGATCATTTAACTTCTCTACTTGAAACCCTCTCATGACTCCACTATAGCCTACAAGGCCCAACTCATTTGTGCCTGCCTTTCTGTCACATGTTCTGTTTTAATTTAGTACAATTTCAATTTTCTTTATTTAACTTCATATTTTCCCACCATATTGGATAGCAACTTCTAGTTGCCTTTCTGTTTGTACCTAAAACACAAGTGTTTGAATAAGACATTATTCTCAATTTAACAGCAGTACCTAATACTTCCTCCTAATAGTGGTCCTGGCATTATTGTGGTTCTTGTTAAGCGGGAGAGAATGATCTAGGTACCAGTCAGTGGATAGCCAAAGAGGTACCTCAGGAAGTGATTTTACATAGGTACTTACTGAGTCAAATATGAATCAAATATATGTCATTCTGGTATTGCTGATGTATCACTCACCCTATACTCGTAGAAGAATGGCAGAAAATGGGAGAGGAAATCAGAAGCATGTCTGACTTTGATAGTACCTAAGAGAATACAGTGATGATATCTCTGTAACCTCAGTGAGAATACTGGAGCCAAACGTATTTCTAGCAGATATAAGGCTAAATTGAAAGTAATGTTCCTGGTTAAATACTGTTCAATAAGTTAAACATTAATTATGCATTTAAAAATACTGTTTAAGCAATACTTTAAGATATAAATAGCTATTTTAAAAGCAAGTGTTCATATACTTTTTAGATTTAGAGGTAATAATTCACTGATTCTGATAGATGTTATTCCAGTCACTTGCACTGCAATATTTTGGGGTATCATTTCATTGTTGTGGAAAAAAAATCACTGTAGTTGTGTGCACATGGTGACATTCACCTAATTTGTCTCCCAGCTTCTAGATTTATCCTTCTTGCTACACTTAGCATTTCCTCATCTGTTAAATTGCCTCTTGTTAGTTCCTTGGCATCAGTGTTAGCTATTAGATGATTTATCTTCATCTGTGAATAAGAATCTTGAGACATCATTTGGTTCAGTTATTTTTCTTTGTATTCATTTTTAGGGTCACCATATTAAAATGTAAAAGCCCTTTAAAAGCTGATTAACATTATTTATGTACATATGTCACATATGTGAACATACCTAAATCATCATACATAAAAAAAAAAATCTCTTCCAAAATATCATCTCTCTGTTATCTGAGAGTTGAGAAAAGTAGGAAGAAATGTGTTAGTACAGTAACTTATTGTTCCTGTGCAGAAGATAAGAAAGAGGGAAGGGGAGTCAGAGAAAGAAGAGTTTGTACGGTGGTTAAAACCAAGTGTGTGTTAGCATGTCAGTGAACTACTAGAGATTAACTCATAATTCCTTTCCGTATGAAACAGGAAGATTGTGAGATAGCAATCTGTTTTGTTTCGTTTTTGTTTTCCTAAGCTAAAGTTAGATCTCCCAGGAGTTATAACATCCCTAGCAACTAGCATACATTCCATTTTGATGTGTTCAGGATGAGTACTTCTTTCTCTAAGGAGGAAGGGAAATTCAGTACTTCCATACTGGGAAATAAAAATAGCTTGAGGAGTTGGATAGTGTACTCTGGGTATTGGAAGCATCAGAGAGAAATATCTTAATAAAATGAAAAATAAGCTCTTCTTACTTCCCTTTCTAGCATCTTCCATTCACTTTATTTTTTATTTTATAATGTTTATTCAGGCTGAATTATAAAAATCGGCAGTCTAGATTATGCCTGTATCCTATATACCTTACTACTGTAGAATTGCTATCTTTATCAAGAAACCATTTGGAAATATATTTACTTCGTTGGGGCTGGTGTCTTCAAAGTGGAGAGTAAGTTGGTGGTGGTGGTGGTTTTGGTTTTTTTCGTTTGGTTTTGGGTTTTTTTGGTCATTGCCTGTATGTTTCTAGTACTCCTAACAGGGCCAACAGAGTAGCAGAAGCACAGCAATGACTCACAAGGTTACTGACAGCCAGGCCATTGGCAATGATTGCTATTCTTTGACCTTAGAAATTCACATGGCTGCTCATTGAAAGCCTCAAACATATTAGTAACTCCTGATGTAAGTAAACTTGAATGTTCTAAGAACTCCTCAGTAGTCACTCTTTACCCATACATCCCTCTGGAGATCCTTCCTTTGTGCTGTCTAAGAAGTAAACAGAGTGAAAGCTAATAACAAATATGTTACTTTACCATTCTTTCATCCTGCTTGTCTTTTACTTCATCTCTTGTCTTTTCTCTTTCTTAGGTAATTATCCTATATATTCTTCATCAATCATATAGGTCTTTGAAAAATTTTTAAAACAGCTTCATTGAGATATAATTAACATACCATACAATTAACCCATATAAAGTGTGCAATTGAGTGCTTTTTATTATATTCAGGTATGTGCAACCATCACCACAAATTTCAGAACATTTTCATCACCTCAAAAAGAAACCCAGTATCCTTGCTTCCCCTCTTTCCTCACCCAACTCTAAGCAGCCACGAATCTTTCTGTCTCTAGAGATTTCTCTAGTCTGGGCTTTCATATGAATGGAATAATATAGTATGCGGTATTTTGTGAGTGTCTTCTTTCCCTTAGCATGATGTTTTCAAGGTTCAATAAGGTTTGTCCATGTTGTAGCACGTATAAGTACTTCATTCCTTTTTATGGTCAAATAATATTATATGGATATACCACAATTTGTTTATACATTTGTCTGCTCATGGACACTTGGATTGTTTCCACCTTTTGGCTGTTATAATAATGCTGCTACAAACATTCCAGTACAAGTTTCTGAAAGTGCCAAATCCTAGCCACTAGGCCACCAGGGAACTGCAGGTACAAGTTTCTGCATGAACATGTTTTCATTTCTCTAGAATGTTATACCTAGGAGTGAAATTGCTGAATTATATGTTAACTATGATAGTTTGAGAAACTGCCTCACTGTTTTCTAAAGCAGCTAAACCATTTTACATTCCCACCAGCAGTGTATGAGAGTTGATTTTTTCCACACCTTCATTTGTTATCTGATATTTTTGATTCTAGCCATCCTAGTGGGTGTGAAGTGCTATTTCCTTGTGGTTTGATTTGCATTTGCTTGATGACTAATAATGTTGAGCATCTCCTCATGTTCTTCTTTTTAATTGAGGTATAGTTGATTTATAATATTATGTAAATTTTAGGTGTTCAACATAGTGATTCACAATTTTTAAAGATTATACTCCATTTATAGTTATTATAATATATTGGCAATATTCCCTGTGCTGTACAGTATATCTTTGTAGCTTATTTATTTTATACACAGTAGTTTGTACCTCTTAATGCCCTGTCCCTATCTTGTACCTCTCTGATTCCCTCTCCCCATCTCCCCACTGGTAACCACTAGTTTGTTTTCTATATCTGTGAGTTGTTTCTTTTTTGTTGTATTCACTAGTTTGTTTTATTTTTTGGATTCCACATATAAGTGATACTCTTCTTGTTCTTATTGGCCATTTGTATATCTTCCTTGGAGAAATGACTATGCAGATCCTGTGCCCATTTTTCAGTTGGGTTATTTGTCTTTTTAGTACTGTATTTTTTATATATTCTTAGTATAAGTCCCTTATCAAATATATGATTTAGAAACTTCTTTCATGCCTTGAAATACATTGTTTGTGCTTCTGGGCCTCTGCTCTTGATATTCCCTTTTCCTGGAGTACTAATTCCTACTCTTCATTTGGGTAATTCCTTCTAAACCTTTTGAAGCTTAGTCTGAATGTTACTTCTTCATAGAAGTAATTTCCACCTTATGTAAATAGACTTCTTCCCTTGCTTCTCTCTCTGGCTCCCTGTTTATTTCTCTAACAGCACTTATAGTTTACCTATGAGGTTTACTTATGTATTTATTTATAAGCAGAAAACACAAATTGGAAGCAAATATTTCACAAATAAGTTTCAGTCTAATAGAAAGAAGGGTGACTTTCCAAATGAAGCCTAAGAATCTGTTGCTAGTTATTTTATGAAATCTTCCATTTATTTGTTTCTTTTGTAGCAGTTGTTTATGATATACTGTATAAAATGCACATTCAAAAATGTCTGATATCCTTGGAAAGAAGTACTAAAAGTTTTCTGTATAGATTTTCTTTGCATTTATATTAAGCTTACATTTTTCCTCCCCTTGAAATTGAGGTTCTTTCTTTTTACATTATTTATAGTATAAGTATAATCTTTCCTTCTATATAATAATCTTTTGAGAAACAAATTATACAATATCATCAAGTATGAAAAGATTATGGTGCTTACCATAACAAAGAATTTCAGAGTTTAGGTATGAAATATTGACTCTAATTGAATTTTGTAAACATGAAACTTGATGATTTTCCTTTTTTCCATTTTACTCAGTGGTAGTAAGTGCGTGCTTAATTGCTTGTTGCCAGAGGGAGCTGTCCCGTGCATTGTAGGATTTTTAGTAGCATCCTGGTCTCTGCTCACTGGATGCCCATAGAACTCTCTCTTTGCACCCACCCCTCCCAGCTGTGACAGCCAGAAGTACCTACAGACAGTACTGAAATATGGGGAGCAAAACTTAGTCCATTTGAGAACTATAGCTATAGATACGTTTTTCCATTCTAGCACTTCATACAAATAGAATCACATAAGATACTTTATTTGTGCTTGCTTTCTTTAAGCATAATGGTTTTGAGATTCATCTAGTTTGTTACATGTACCACTTGGTTGTATCATTTTACTAAGTAGGATTCCAGTGTAGATAACTACAATTTGGTTAAACATCACTTTTTGTTTGTATTTTCTTAAAATCCTTAAAAACAACTGCTTTAAAATTTTTGGCTGCTAATTGTATCACCTCAGTCCTTTCTGAGTCTTTATATTAACTGATTTAACTACTGGTTATGAGTCGGTTTTTTTTACCCTTTCTCATGTTAGTAATTTTTAATTGAATATTCAACATTATTAATTTTACATAGTTGAGTTCTAGATTTTGCTGTCTTTAAAGAGTAATGGACATTTTTGGGCATGCAGTCAAGTTACTCGTGGATCAGTTTGGTCATTCAGGGCTTTCATTTTTTTGTTAGGGTAGGTGCAAAGTTGTCTTTATGGCTAATTTAACTCTGTTACTAAGGTGTGACTCTTCTGGTCTGTGGAACGCTGGTAATTAAGGAGGACTCTTCACACTCTGTTTGGAACTTGGACATCTTCTAACCCTATGTATACTCTGGGAATTGTTCATTTTACAGCTCTCAGCTGTTCTTTACCCAGTCTTGTGGAGCTTCACTCTTCAACTGCACAGCTGATTCTTTGCAACCAACTTGACAAAGACTTATACAGATTTCTGGAGTTCTTTCTTTGTTCATCCTCTTCAGTACTGTGATCCACAGATTTTAGTCTCCTCAGTCTCTCTGCAATTTGACTTCTGTCTCTTTAACTCAGCCAGACCTCCAGGGCATCCGCCTTCCTGCACAGTGATCTTGAAAGTGATTCAAGAAAAAAAACTGGGCCCAATTGTAAAAGCTACTTCATTAGTTTCCCTTTTCTCAGACATGACGGTCCTGTATTGCCTATTGGCCAGTGTCTGAAAACAGTGTTTTGATATATTTTACCCATTTTTCAAGTTGTTTATGGCAGGAAGGCAAGTCTGTTTCCGGTTCCTCCATCATGACCAGAAGCAGGACTCTGGTTTTTAATTTTTTTGTGTGATTATAAACATAGAAATTTTGGCAAACATTAAATTCTGTGTATCGTTCATGCTTGTTCTACTCCCCAAATCACTGATTCAGAGTTACTGTATTCCTATGGTACCATTCCTTTGATTCCATTTCCCCTTACCTCATTCTCCATGCCCAAGGGCTTTTGCTGGAGTAAGATTATTGGCCTCTCTCTGGACTTCCTCACTTATTCTGTACAAAGTTAGGAAAGAAAAATGTTTGGTAGGTGAATTTTGGAGAAGGAATGGAAAATCTTAGATTAGCCTACTTAAAGGCTGTATTTCCAAGTTAGCCTAACTTTTTTGTTTGTTTGTTTTTAAAAAGTTTTTTTAAGTTAGCCTATCTTTAGATTATACTCATACCTTTCCTAACAAGGGCAGTCAGGAGAGGCCTTTGGTGGTCTGTCATTGTCTGTGATTGAATATATTCAGTGCAGGGGAGATACTTGTAAGTCTCTGTGGCAGGAGATCCAAGTTGTGGTGCCTAATTTAGCTGTTATAGTACTAGCACTGATATTTTGAACTCCATTTATCTACTCTTGTCTACTTTTCATTTGGTTCCAAATTTAGAGGGGGGAATAAAGGAACTGTTTCCCTCAAACTTGGTAACATCACAGATACAAATTTTCAATAAACATCAAATCACTAAATATTTTTAGCTGTGAGGTTGCATATTGAAGAGCTCACACTTCCACTGAGAGCTGGGGGAAATGATAACCAGAGGTTATGAGCATACCAAGTTGTCTCTCTAGGAGTCTTGCAGGCACTCTTGTCTCCAGCTCAGCATTTGTTTATTGCCTCAAATCAAACTTCCAGGTACTAAATTGGGCCCTTTAGCCTTTCTACCAGTTGGTAGATTCAGATGCATACCACATTTGCTGCTTCAGAATTGTTTACAGTCTAGTGCCTGTGCTCTTTTCCTTAGAATGAGATGAAAAGGCAAAATAGAATAGCAAATGTGAAAGGAGAGAGACAGGAGAGCAAGATGAGGCTGTAGAGCAGGAGGGAAGAGGGAAAAGATAACAGGATTTTTAAAAAGCAGGTAATTTACAGAAGAGCTGTATGGACATTCTCTATCTGAAGGAGATGGTGGTGGTTATAAAAGACAGGCGTACACATGGATAGAAAGAATGACACAGAAGGAAACAAAGATGAAAAACAAACTGCATTTGTCTTTCCAGTCATGTGCCACTAGTGATTTTTTATAGAAGTATAACTGACTCTTAACAGTATTATATTAGTTTCAGGTGTACAACATAGTGATTCAGTATTTTTATAGATTATGCTCCATATAAAGTTTTTATAAGATATTGGCTACATTCTCTGTGCTGTAATTATATCCTGTATCTTACTTTACACCTATGGGGAGTGGGGCAAGATCAGTGAAGGGGATTAAGAGGTACAAACCATTAGTGATTCTTAATAGGTTCTAGATAGTTTGTTCTTGGGAAATAAGTAATGTAGATATTCTGAATGGAAACTATAAAAATTCCGTTTTAATGCTGTTCAGTTGTCTTTTACCTAACTTATATTGAGATGCATTTAACATTAATACTCTGCTGTTAATAATATAATTTTCAACAAAATTATCAGCTTTGATATTTCTTGTTTTAAGGTTTTGAGAATATTTATTAAAAATAATAATTTTCTCCTTTGACTAAATCAGTTTCATTTTTCTCTAGATATTGCTTCTGATTGAGGCCATTTATGGAATATTACAGAATCATTCTGGTCTTGATATTTAAAGAGAATAGATTAGATTAGTACTAAATATCAGAATTATACATTCTTCCAACAAAACAGTTTCTAGTTTATGTGTATATTTATGAGTGTGCATATGTTTGGTATATTTGTATACTCATGATGATTGTATGAAAGAATATGTCTGTAGCTTTGATATGAGAAGGTTTTTTAGTGACCTAATTGTCAAATACAGAAGTAGTTACATAAATTATGATTTATATACTTAATCATATAATTTTATATATGATGACTGTGAGGACTGTGTGAGGATATGTAGCTGCTTTTTTAGGACTAAATAAAACCAGTTTAGACCATTGGAATGATATGTATGTCTTGTTTTGTTTTGTTATATACACTTCTTATGTATGTCTTGATTATGCTCAATTATACTCCTATCTGTGTATATATTGTATATGCATACACAGACACACACACACACACATGCTTTATGACATATAAGTTTCATGAGGGCAAGTGACCTTGTCTGTCTAGATTGTTACAGCCACATAGGAACTCCATACATGTTTACTGAATGTATTTTTACAAAGATTAGATGGAAAAATAAAATAGTTCAGTATGGTAAAAAGTTTAGTTTTTTAAAATTTGTAAGAACAAGGACTTGCTTTATTATAACTGTATTCATTTTAAAGGATAAAGAGTTGGTTGAAACCCTCTCTAGTGTTAGATTGACTACTGGTGTACCCTTCCTGGTGGAATTCATCAGCCCAAAGTAGAGCTTAGGTGGCTGTATTTTGTAGTGTTCCTAACCACTTCTTTGGGCAGAAGTAATCAGGCCTTTGACTCTGTACTTTGAAAAAGTTCTTGTTCCTTTTTTCCCAAAATCTTCTTCAAGGAAAGTGGTAAAATGTATGAGTTGATGCAACTATCTGTTCCCCTCATGCTCTTCTAGAAAACAAGAGAACATCTTTGCTTCTTTTTCTCCCCTTTGAATTTTTACCTATATGTGTGAGAAAATAGTATATATGCTTTTATGTTTATATACTTGTATATCCTTTTTTAATGACACCTAAATCTTCAATATATTTAGAGATGTTTTCTAATGCAAAATCTGATGGTAATACAATTTAAATGGAAGACAGAAAAAATCTCATGGGAGTAAAATGAAAAGATAAAATTGGCATGTATTCATGAAATTGTTAAGAAAGAAGGAAAGTTATATTTTAGCCATAGATACTGTTTTAGCATGATTCATTTTCAACCTAGTTTTATTTTCCCCCCCAAGAAGAGGAAATAAATAATCGACTAGAGATTTTTCTACACTTATGCTTTCTTTTTGCTTTTAAAAAGAATGAATAAAATTGCGCCTGAATGTACGTGAAGAATGAGTATAATGTTTATGTCAGTCTCTGCAGTGAAATCTTAAGGTCCACACTATGTGTTAAATCAAATACTCAGTAATGAGTCATGTTTGTGTAAGAAAGAGTTATGGTTATAAATCAATCCATTTTATGAGCTTTTAATAAGTCTATTTTTATGAGCTTTTAATAAATGGGGTAATAGCAGTTTGACGGTATAAGATATCATTACAGAAAAATGTCTGTTTTCTTTTGAAACCCATATCAAATACTTTTTCTGGAACTTGTAACTGTTTACATAATTAAGTTGAATACTTATTTTTCAGTATATCTAGCATGTTTTGTTAACATAACACGTCATCTTTCTTATTAGACAATGATCTTGGAAAACTTTTATTGCGCTTCAAAATGTCTGATAAGCAAAGTGAGTGGATAGAACACTGCCGAAAACAGTTTTGCAAAATGATGAAGGCAAAACCTGATATAATCAGTGGAGGTGGTGAGTATGTTTTAATTTTTGTGACTTTTTTGGCTTGAAGAGTATATTAACAGAAGCTGTGTTTTCCTGAAGATTAGTACTGGCATATCATATCTAGAATACATGATATTAATTCCAGAAGTCCATTGACTTCTGAGAAATTTGTGGTCCTGGAGAACAAAAATTAAAATTTGAGAAATTACTCAGCTTTCTTTTAGTACTGTTTCAGAGGCCTTGGAAGCTAAATCTACCTTTGCCTAGGTAACAGTTTGCTTGGTTTCACCAGCTTTCACCTAGCTATACCATACTGCTCTGTTTTTGGAACTTTATTGAATGTTTTGACATATTTTGAAACTCCGCCACATCTAGCCGAATAAGTTTAGTGACTTGTAAGGAAATTTGGGTGTGTGGCGGGGGGGGATAGCTATGTTGTTTAAACCAGCAAGCAAGTTGTTTTATATTCAGATATTTATATGTGTGCATGCTTCCTAAAATTATCATGCTTTAATTAACATTATCTTAAATAAAGATAGTCTAAGAAAAAAGTTCTAATGTCAATATAAGCTAGATTTCTTGAAAGCTATAATTTAAAAATAATTGTCCTCTTTATCAGCCATGCTTTATGGTTTTCATGTTTGTATCATTTGCTATAAAATTTAAAATGGGAAATAAAAATAAGTTTATATTTTTTTGGAGAAATTATATTTTCAGGGAATATGATATATATGGGCAAGAAATCAAACATTATTCTCCAAAATTTTAGTGTAAAATGAGCAGTTCAACTGTTTTATACGCCCCCAAGTATTTTAAAAATAGCTATTAGAAATATATATTTATCACTGGTTGCATAATAGAAAATATTTAAAATAGGTTTTGCAAATGCCAAAAGGTACAGAACAAAATGAGAAAGCAGCAGCCTGGAATATTGTTCAGTTTAAACATAGTAAGTAAAGGTGTAGTTTTCTGAGTTTCTCTCTTACAGGGATGGTGATAAGACAAAAGAGAAATCACATGTTCAATCCTATCCATGACTCTGAAACAACATAAACAAGTATAACATTACCATTAAAACTGTGTTCTATTTGGAATCTTGGGGCACTTCCCACAAGATTTGACCTTAGTTCTACATTACTCTGATACCGTGTCCACCATTAGATTTTGAGCTACTTTCAAAAGTAGATCTTGACCTCTCTGCCCAGCAAGGTCTAGTAGGTTACACAAAACTCAGTTACTTTCAACAGCAACTTTATAAGATAGTCTGCATTTTATGGATAAGGAAACAAAAGCCTGGAAATGTTAGATAACGAGCTCAGTTCACAGTGGCAGACCCAAGAAGTGAATTCAAGCAATCTGAATCCAAAACTCGTGCTCAGTATCAGCTTGCGATACTACCTCTTTGCACCTTCTCTTTACTACCTAATGTTTTCCACGTGGGAGGCAAACAACATTTATTAAGTAAACCCAGATGAGCGTAATACTGATGGAGATAGAAGATGATAAAAGTTTTTAATATCTCCAGTCTCATAGCATACTTGTTTTCTGCCTATAAGCTAAGATGAACTAATTTAGGGGGTAAGCTGCAGAAATACTAAACAAATAAATGCTTTTGTAAGGCAGGCATGCTTATTTGTCTGTGTGCATGCACATGTACATCTGGCTCTATAATCTGGTTCAACTTGGGTTTTGGGGGTTTTTTTAAACATCTTTATTGAAATATAATTGCTTTACAGTGGTCTGTTAGTTTCTGCTTTAGAACAAAGTGAATCAGCTATATGTGTATATATATATCCCCGCATCTCCCTCCCACCCTCCCTGTCCAACCCTTCTAGGTGGTCACAAAGCACCAAGCTGATCTCCCTGTGCTATGCAGCTGCTTCCCACTAGCTATCTATTTTACATTTGGTAGTATATATAAGTCCATGCCACTCTCTCACTTCCTCCCAGCTTACCCTTCCCCCTCCCCGTGTCCTCAAGTCCACTCTCTACATCTGCCTCTTTATTCCTGTCCTGCCCCTAGGTTCTTCATAACCACTTTTTTTTTTTTTTTAGATTCCATATATATGTGTTAGCATACAGTATTTGTTTTTCTCCTTCTGACATTTTTCACTCTGTATGACAGTCTCTAGGTCCATTCACTACAAATAACTCAATTTCATTTCTTTTTATGGCTGAGTAATATTCCATTGTATATATGTGCCACATCTTCTTATCCATTCATCTGTCGATGGACACTTAGGTTGCTTCCAGGTCCCGGCTATTGTAAATAGAGCTGCAATGAACATTGTGGTACATGACTCTTTTTGAATTATGGTTTTCTCAGGGTATATGCCCAGTAGTGGGATTCCTGGGTCGTATAGTAGCTCTATTTTTAGTTTTTTAAGGAACCTCCATACTGTTCTGCATAGTGGCTGTATCAATTTACATTTCCACCAGCAGTGCAAGAGGGTTCCCTTTTCTCCACACCCTCTCCAGCATTTATTGTTTGTAGATTTTTTGATGATGGCCATTCTGACTGGTGTGAGGTGATACCTCATTGTAGGTTTGATATGCATTTCTGTAATGATTAGTGATGTTGAGCATCCTTTCATGTGTTTGTTGCCAATCTGTATATCTTCTTTGGAGAAATGACTATTTAGGTCTTCTGCCCATTTTTGAATTGGGTTGTTTGCTTTTTTGATATTGAGCTGCATGAACTGCTTCTATATTTTGGAGATTAATCCTTTGTCAGTTGCTTCATTTGCAAATATTTTCTCCCATTCTGAGGGTTGTCTTTTCATCTTGTTTGTGGTTTCCTTTGCTGTGCAAAGGCTTTTAAATTTCATTAGATCCCATTTGTTTATTTTTGTTTTTATTTCCATTTCTCTAGGAGGTGGGTCAAAAAGGATCTTGCTGTGATTGATGTCATAGAGTGTTCTGCCTATGTTTTCCTCTAAGAGTTTTAGCGTGTCTGACCTTATATTGAGGTCTTTAATCCATTTTGAGTTTATTTTTGTGTATGGTGTTAGGGAGTGTTCTAATTTCATTCTTTTACATGTAGTTGTCCAGTTTTCCCAGCACCACTTATTGAAGAGTCTGTCTTTTCTCCATTGTATATTCCTGCCTCCTTTATCAAAGATAAGGTGACCATATGTGCGTGGGTTTATCTCTAGGCTTTCTATCCTATTCTATTGATCTATATTTCTGTTTTTGTGCCAGTACTATACTGTCTTGATTACTGTAGCTTTGTAGTATAGTCTGAAGTCTGGGAACCTGATTCCTCCAGCTCCGTTTTTCTTTATCAAGATTGCTTTGGCTCTGCAGGGTCTTTTGTGTATTCCACACAAATTGTGAAATTTTTTGTTCTGCTTCCGTGAAAAATCCCATTGGTAATTTGATAGAGATTGCAGTGAATCTGTAGATTGCTTTGGGTAATATAGTCATTTTCACAATGTTGATTCTTCCTACCTAAGAACATTGTATATCTTTCCATCTGTTTGTATCATCTTCCATTTCTTTCATCAGTGTCTTATACTTTTCTGCATACAGGTCCTTTGTCTCCTTAGGTAGGTTTATTCCTAGATATTTTATTCTTTTTGTTGTAATGGTAAACGGGAGTGTTTCCTTAATTTCTCTTTCAGATTTTTCATTGTTCGTGTATAGGAATGCAAGAGATTTCTGTGCATTAATTTTGTATCCTGCTACTTTACCAAATTCATTGATTAGCTCTAGTAGTTTTCTGGTAGCATCTTTAGGATTCTCTGTGTGTAGTATCATGTCATCTGCAAACAGTGACAGCTTTACTTCTTCTTTTCTGATTTGGATTCCTTTTATTTCTTTTTCCTCTCTGATGGCTGTGGCTAAAACTTCCAAAACTATGTTGAATAATAGTGGTGAGAGTGGGAAACCTTGTCTTGTTCCTGATCTTAGTGGAAATGGTTTCAGTTTTTCACCATTGAGGATGATCCGTTGTCTATTCAGGTATTCCACAGATGCAGGGTACATCAGGTTGTTTGTGGAGATTTAATCCACTGCTCCTGAGGCTGCTGGGAGACATTTGCCTTTCTCTTCTTTGTTCGCACAGCTCGTGGGGTTCAGCTTTGGATTTGGCCCCACCTCTGCGTGTAGGTCGCCTGAGTGCGTCTGTTCCCGCCCAGACAGGATGGGGTTAATGGAGCAGCTGATTAGAGGGCTCTGGCTGACTCAGGCCAGGGGGAAAGAGGGGTATGGAATATGGGGTGAGCCTGCGGCCGCAAAGGCTACTATGACATTGCCACAGCCTGAGGTGCGCCGTGTGTTCTCCTGGGGAGGTTGTCCCTGGATCACGGGACCCTGGCATGGAGGGCTGCACAGGCTCCCGGGAGGGGAGGTGTGGATAGTGACCTGTGCTTCCACACAGGCTTCTGGGTGGCTGCAGCAGCCGCCTTAGCATCTCATGCCCATCTCTGCTGTCCGAGCTGATAGCCTCGGAGCTCGTTTAGGCAGTGCTCTGAATCCCCTTTCCTCGCGCACCCTGAAACAATGGTCTCTTGCCTCTTGGGCAGCTCCAGACTTTTTCCCGGACTCCCTCCCATCTAGCTGTGGTGCACTAGCCCCCTTCAGGCTGTGTTCTCGCTGCCAACCCCAGTCCTCTCCTTGGGATCCGACCTCCGAAGCCCGAGCCTCAGCTCCCAGGCCCCGCCCGCCCCGGCGGGTGAGCAGACAAGCCTCTCGGGCTGATGAGTGCTGCTCGGCGCCGAGCCTCTGTGCAGGAATCTCGCCGCTTTGCCCTCCACACCCCTGTGGCTGCGCTCTCCTCCGTGGCTCCGAAACGTCCCCCCTCCGCCACCCGCAGTCTCCGCCCGCTAAGGGCTTCCTAGTGTGTGGAAACATTTCCTCCTTCACAGCTCCCTCCCACTGGTGCAGGTCCCGTCCCTATTCTTTTGCCTCTGTTTTTTCTTTTTTCTTTTTTCTTTTGCTCTACCCAGGTACATGGGGAGTTTCTTGCCTTTTGGGAAGTCTGAGGTCTTCTGCCAGCGTTCAGTAGGTGTTCTGTAGGAGTTGTTCCACATGTAGGTGTATTTCTGGTGTATTTGTGGGGAGGAAGGTGGTCTCCATGTCTTACTCCTCTGTCATCTTGAAGGTCTCGGTCAACTTGGGTTTTTTTTTTTTTTTTTTTTTTAATTTATTTTTGGCTGCATTGTGTCTTCATTGCGGTGGCTTCTCTTGTTGAGGAGCATGGGCTCTAGGCGTGCGGGCTCAGTAGCTGTGGCTCGCGGGCTCTAGAGCGCAGGCTCAGTAATTGTGGTGCATGGGCTTAGTTGCTCCCGCGGCATGTGGGATCTTCCCGGACCAGGGCTCGAACCCGTGTCCCCTGCATTGGCAGGCGGATTCTTAACCACTGAGCCACCAGGGAAGCCCAACTTGGGTTTTAAATAGAAGCAATCTATAGTTATCAAGAACCAAAGATTTTTAAATTATCATTACCTATGCTGCATTTTCTCCCCAAAATCTCTACGTATGACTCTGCAATGCACAATAAATACCATGTACCTTCATTAATATTTTTTTCATAATTATAATAATGAGTGAATGAATTAGTCTTAATTTCTCTATAAATTATATGATCTGAATCCAAAAGGAGGTAGACAAAGGAAATTCAGTTAACAAGAAACTTACTGAGAACCTACGTGTTGACTCCCTGTTCTGCTCCCCACTATGGGCAGCTACTGTCCTTTGTAGGTAATGGTAAGGAGGGTGCGAACAATCCATCAGTAGTCTTTCCAAATTGATTTAAACCCAGGGCATCTAAACAGCTATCAGGAGAGAAAATGTCCAGCTTTCTCTGGCTTGGGCTTCTGCTGTTTCCAGAGTTTTCTTTCCCGGCTTTTAGCTTTTAAGAACAAGTGAGACAATGTAGATGTGTAATTGCACAACATTCCTGCACTCACTTGTAATGAGTCACTGGGAGAAGCGATAGATTATATGACCTAGAGCTCACAGGCCGAAGTTAATTTTTTAAAACATAAGTCAGATTTTTCCTTTTCATGACCTTATTTTTGGTCTGTGTGTATTTTCCACCCCACCCCACTATATCTGAGACCTTTTTCCTAGCATAGAATTAACTAGGACATGTTCCCTGAACCTCTATAAATTTCCTTCATTTTCATGTGTTTATTTCATTCAGCTTTGGGAGAGAACATAGTTTCTTCTTGTCAGGAAGGTCCCTGTAGGTCTGATTGACTTCTAGTTTCCGCTGAATTTACTAACCTAGCCTCTTGTTGTCTATCCATTCTAAATATTGGATTCCATCATCAATTGCATGTTTAATTCTTTCTACTCTTATATCTGCCTTTGTAGAGTTGTCTCCCTATAAAAAGAAGCTTCTATTTCTCACATTATCTTATAATCATTGTTTCCCACTAATCTTTTATTTGCGACCTAATAATTAAATATACAATTTTAAATATGTTCCAAGTATGTTCTTCCTATTTCTGTTCTCTAATATTGATAATATAGTTTATAACTGGAATTCTAGTGTAGGTTTCATATAATTTGAGTTGGTCACTAGATAACATGTACAACATGTCTGATAGACAATGTTGGAAACTGGTATGCTTTATAACTATAATACATTTTGTATAACTATATACTTCAAATGCTCAAATTATCACAACTTGGACTCTAAGAGTTTTTGTTTAAGCTGGCCTCTTTGTCCTTTAAATTTTAATTTATTTTTTCTGTTTTCCTCTGAAAGAATCCTGGCATAGTAACAACAATGAGGTTCATCTAGACTCACTTTTTTGGCTCCTAAACATAGTTCAAGGGATTCTGGTTCCTTTCAGTGGGGAGAATAACGTTAGGGGCAAAATTTGAGCAACAGTGTGCATTAGGTGCCTCCACATAATCACTTAGGATAATAAGATGACATGAGTCAAGAGTCCTCTTAAAAAAAAAAAAAAAGAAAGTGGGGGGTGTATTTTTGTTTCAAATTTACTTCTGGCTATATATATTTTTTAATTTTCCTCTGAGCATTTAATCTAGTTTTCTCATTTTGTCCTGCCATTTAGATTTTATCTATATGAGATGCCATGGAAGGTATTAAAGTGTATTCTTCTTCTTGCATTCTCTTTTCTGGCTGCTGTCACTAGTGTATACCTAGTACAGTAATTGAAAGAAACAGCCTGGTTCCCTTTGACTTATTTCTTTCATCCTCTGACTCTCATGTACTTGATTACCATGTCTTAGAGTTTATTCTTATTTTTTTTTTAATCTTTCTTTCTCATCCATGTTCTCTGCTACTACTTTAATTCAAGTGTTAACCATTTAGCAACTAAATTATTGTGTGAAATACATGATCATTTTAGGAAAACTAGAAACTATAAACAAAATGAAGAAACTGAAATTTACCTGTAATCTCTGAAGGATAAGGTTAGCACTAAGTTATTTTTAGCCAAAAAGATTTATACCTACCATACTATTTTCTTTTGCCATTTCATTCAGTACAGTATTGTACAGAATTTTCCATGTCAGTGAATGTGCTTATACAAACTAATTTTAAAGTCTACTCATTTATCTATGGATCTGATTCCTATAACACTTTCCTTTATTTCAGTTGACCCCCTGGGATCCTAGCCAGTTACTGTTTCAAATGTACAGTAATGAGACCAAAATCTTTAATAATTTAGATTATCTGATAATATCAAAGCACTAGTAAATCACTTTAAAAAAGGCATATACAGACTGCTATAAGCAGAAACAGACATTAAAGCTCATGAAAGAAAGCATAAGAGGTGCTATGATGATAACAAAAGCCTGAGGCCTGAAAGGAGGATCCCTAATGGCTGACGCTGAAGGGGCAAAAGCATCAATTCCTTTGTTTTTCCACTCTCTTTAACCTTGTGAGCACCATCATATATCGTTATTGGTCTAGCCTTAGTGGCATTCTTCCAGTGGTATTTGCCCATCGTGTGATTCTGTTACCAAAGCTCCTTTTTTCATACACCCTCTTCTTGGCATAATTAACCAAGGGAAAGAGGAATTCAACACAATTTCTAATCCATCACCTTCTGAATCCTTTTGTGCTTCAGTTATACCATAACAACTCAAAGTTGTTGTGTACCCATGGACTTTAAATTGGCCTGTCTTCTATCTACTTATGGCTATAAAGCAGTTGTACTTGATACAAGCAGATAATTCTCTAAGACTCAATATTAATCACATGATGAATAATATAAAAATAAAGAATGATTTCAAATAGGCTAAGAATAAAAAAATTTTATGTGTGGTTGTCTAATTTATATGATGGAACTTACATCCAGCCTTTAAGGAGTCTAAATATTCATAATGAAAAAAGTACAGAGATGATTTCTACTTCTGAAAGATGGAGTAGTTGATCTTTCCCTTTTCCCTCATCCTATGTACAGCTAAGATTTCTGGATATCATCTTATGTTTTATATGTGACTCTGGAAGATGGAGAGAAGGCAGACTGGCTAGGGACCTTGGGACCTAAGGAACAACTCAGAGGTGATGTTTCTTGGGTTTTCTTTTTGCCTTGTATATCCTAGGCTGAGTAATTAAGATTGCCAACAGATGCAGGAAGAAAAATGAGGACTGGGCAGTAAAAGCCTGCTCTCTCTAACCAAAGGACCAGGAAAAGGGCAGTCTACCAAGACAAAATTTGTAGATAGTGACCACTTTAATCCAGACAAACACCGCTTTAGAAAATATTGCCAACAAGACTTGGGGTTCAGCCTGGACTTCTATTCTCACCTGCCAGTAATGAGGTACCCCTGCCTCTCCCTGATAAGATGGTATCAGAGGAGACCTAGGTAGAGAGTTAGGAATTTCACCATCACCCAATGGTAATAAGGCCACAGTCTCTCCTTCCCCTCCACACATGTATTTGTTTCACACATGAAACAAATTTTAAAATACAAAGTGTCAGCAAAGAAATATATAAAGAAAACCCAAAAGGAAGTTTTAGAACTGAAGAATTCCATACCCAAAATAGAAAGCTCAATGAATGGGCTCAACAATAAAATAGAGGGGACAGAGGAAAGAATCAGTGAACTTGAAGATGTTAAGAGAGGAAATAGACTGAAAAATTTAAAGAAAAGATTGAATCCCAAAGTCCTGTGGAACCATAACAGAAGATCTAACATTTGCATCATTGGAGTCATGGAAAGAGGTTGGAACTACAAATGTATTTGAAAAAATGATGGCTGAAAACTTTCCAAATTTGGCAAAAGACCTAAACCTGTGGATTCTAGAACCTCAAAGAGGGTAAATCCAAAGAAGTCCACACCAAGACACAATACAGTTGACCCTTAAACAACACAGGGTTGAACTGTGTAGGTCTACTTATACACAGATTTTTTTTCAGTAGTAAATACAGTACTAGATGATCTGAGGTTGGTTGAATCTGTGAATGAGGGTAAGGAGGGCTGACTATAAATTATATTGGGTTGGCCAAAAAGTTCGTTTGGTTTTTTCCATAAGATATCTCCAGTAGCACTTAGTTGTCTTTAACTTCATTTGAAACAATTTTGTTAGACTGTATTGTGACAGCTGTCATATCAGCGTGCATTTAAAAAAAAAAAAACTTACCAAAATTGATGAATTTTTGTGTAGCCATTTTAATATTGAAGATGGAAGAAAAAAGCCACATCTTCGGCTTTATTTCAAGAAAGGTAAAAACCCAACCAAAATGCAAACAAAGATTTGTACAGTGTATGGAGAAGGTGCTGTGACCGATCGAACGTGTCAAAAGTGGTTTGCGACGTTTCATGCTGGAGATTTCTTGCTGGACGATGCTCTAGGGTCTGGTAGCCCAGTTGAAGTTGATAGCGATCAAGTCGAGACATTAATTGAGAACAATCAACGTTATACCACACGGTAGATAGCCGACATACTCAAAATATCCAAATCAGGCGTTGAAAATCATTTGCACCAGCTTGGTTATATGAATCGCTTTGATGTTTGCGTTCCACATAAGTTAAGCGAAAAAAGCCTTCTTGACGGTATTTCCCCGTGAGATTCTCTACTTAAAGGTAATGAAAACATTCTGTTTTTAAAACAAATTGTGATGGGTGATGAAAAGTGCATACTGTACAATAACGTGGAATGGAAGAGATCATGGGGCAAGCGCAATGAACCACCACCAACCACATCAAAGGCCAGTCTTCATCCAAAGAAGGTGATGTTGTATATGTGGTTGGATTGGAAGGGAGTCCTCTATTATGAACTTCTTCCAGAAAACCAAACGATTCCAACAAGTAGTGCTCCCATTTAGACCAACTGAAAGCAGCGCTCGAAGAAAAGCATCTGGAATTAGTCAACAGAAAATGCATAATCTTCCATCAGGATAATGCAAGACTGCATGTTTCTTTGATGACCAGGCAAAACTGTTAACGGCTTGGCTGGGAAGTTCTGATTCATCATCCGTATTCACCAGACATTGCACCTTCAGATTTCCATTTGTTTTGGTCTTTACAAAATTCTCTTAATGGAGCAATTTTCAATTCCCTGGCAGACTGTAAAAGGCACATGGAACAGTTCTTTGCTCAAAAAGATTAAAAGTTTTGGGAAGATGGAATTATGAAGCTGCCTGAAAAATGGCAGACAGTAGGGGAACAAAATGGTGACTATGTTGCTCAATAAAGTTCTTGGCGAAAATGAAAAATGTCTTATTTTTACTTTAAAAACCGAAGGAAACTTTTGGCCAACCCAATACATGATTTTTGACTGTGCAGGGGGTTGGCATCCCAATTCCCCCGTGTTGTTCAAAGGTCAACTGTATAGTCAAACTTCTGAAAATTTAAGACAAATCTTGAAAGCAGAGAGGGAGAAACAACACCTTACCTACAAGGGAAAATCAATGCAAATGACAGTGGACTTCTCCCCAGAAAAGATGGAGGACAGAGGAAGTGGCATGACATTATTCAAGAGCTGAAGGCAAAGAACTGTCAACCTGAACTCTGTGTTTATTGAAAGTAGCCTTCTGGAATATTGAGGAAATCAAGACATTCTCAGGTGAAAAATAGGTCACCAGCAGACCTACCCTAAATAAAGGAATAAAGGAATTTTTCTACCTCTGTCATGTGCCTGCAACCTCCTGTTAATCTATAATTGTACAAACTTTCTTTTAAAAACAAGGAATGAATATAAACTACTTGAGAACATTGAGAAAAATAGTCTTTGCTTATAATTTGTATAAAAAGTGAACATAGTTGGATGTGGTGAGATTGTAAAGTGCTTGAAACACATTAGTAGAGTTCTGACTTCATGGAGGGTAGAGAGATGAGAATTGTGGTAAGTTCTGAATACGGAAGTGTTCAGGAACAAACATCTGGTGGTTACATGAAGGATGGTGTTTGGGAAAAAATTGCACGCATAATGTAATTGTCTTGTGATCTGATGATGTGCCAGCAGTGATAAAAGATGAAAGAATTAAAGAGTGAATTCTGGAGAAATTTTGCATGTTTACAAACATTGAACTTTTTGGAACCAGCTGCTGTTGTGATGGCAATGCCAAGGGAGAAAACAGTCAGTATCCAAGTATCCTGAACAAGCTGCCTTCAGTTTTTCCTCATCAGTAAAACCCGTGTCCTCTTTTATTATATACGTATTATAAACCTTGGTTTCATAGTCTACTAATGTCATAGTCCAACCCTAGGGAATAAATATAATTAAAAGAACAGCTCCTAATTTAAAGTCCTTTTGAAATTCCAGGTCTGTCATTTAAAATAAAAATTCACTTAAAACAATATTCTGTAGTTTACTTTCTGGATAGTAATATCCTGGAGTTAATTTACTCTTAAAGTTAAGAAATGTTTTATGTGAATTAATTTCCTTGAGTTGCAGATAATGGAATTTTTAGTGAATTGACAGGTACTGAGTCATACTGAGATAGCCACTCTAGTAATTATGCAGTTTAGCTACACTTATGTTTCGTTAGTTAGAGAGATGGTACCAATAAATTGTAGCCATGGGTTCAGTTACCATATATGGATTCGTTTTTAACATTGTTGCATGGCTGTAGCTTATCCCTCAAAATATTTGGAAATGCATAGTGCTGTTCATATGGGTTGCTGGGCAAAGCAAAAAAATTGGAATCAGCAGAAATTCAGAACCTTCTGTAGGTAGTTCAGTGATGTCATCTTTATATAGGATGCATAGAATTACTTTATAAGCCTCCAATATATTGATCTAATAACATAATTTCATATTTCAAGATCAGTGCTTGCTGGAAAGTAGTATGCTTTGCAAAGTCTGCAGTTAGTCTGGTGACTCTTAAGTTTCAAATCATATTGTGTTTTAGCAGCTTCAAAGATGTGTATTTTGTCTTCACTAACGTATGTTTAGCTGTCTGATGGCTAAACCTGATTTCAGGCATTGGATTCAAATAACTGTTCAGCAGTGTGCTGTGACTTTTCCCATTAACTCAGCCACTTTGCTTAAATGCATAATTTGTAACAAACATATGGTTGTGCTAAAATGAGAATAATTATAGTTGAGTTTTAAATGGACATTTCCATTTAAAATTTTTATATAATATTTGTTACTAATGTATATCTCACACCTTATTAGGAATGATTGTATCTAAATTTCATCGACACATTCTTTCTGAAAAATTATAATCTCAAGAGACAGCATTAGGTGACTTATAAACAAATATGTAGAAGTTGAAAGCTCTCACCTAAGGGCCATTATTTACATATAGGTTCATAGAAAAAAAAATTTGAAAGATTTCTCTAAGAGTGGGAGAATTTGTGCCTATGTATTTGAAGATAGAACCAATCTAAACAACTATAAGTTTAAATAATCTGCAATACTGGTGTCCTTTCTGATCCTCGAATATTGCATTTTCATACCTTTAAATATTCATTTCAACTTGAAATCAGAATATGAATAGAGTTCCATGAATAAAAAATTTCATTTTTATCTTGCGATATAGCTCAAGCTATATCATGAGATGTAGCTTGGTAGACCTATAGTTGTTGGAAAGCATATGTTATTCCTCTTTGACGTTACATTTTTGACATGTTGAACACTAATTTTTCCTTCATGAATTATGTCTTTAAAATGCACTTGGATGTGAAAAAAGGTGCATTCAGTTAATACAGGTCATAGTCAGAATCCTGAATATAACTAGGGCACAATTTTAAAAGGTGACTAAAACTTACTTTCTATAAGTGTAAACATATCAGTTACCCTACAGATATATTTCTTTCTAGCAAAAATAATTCTAGATTGCATATTAATTATAATCCACCTGGTTATACCCATTTGGGAGGTAATATATGCAAATACTGTGGCATTATTTATATACTATTACATTGACAGGCATATTTTTCAACTTTTCTTTAAATTAATAAACTTAGAGCAGTTTTAGATTCACAGCAAAGTTGAGTGGAAAGTCAGAAAGTTCCCACATACATTCTATCCTTACATATGTACAACCCCCCCCCCCCCAACTATCAACGCCTCACCCAGAGGGGTACAGTTGTTACAACTGATGAACCTACACTGACATATCATTATCATCAGGAGTCCAAAGTTTACATTAGGGTTCACTCTTGATGTTTCACATTCTATGAATTTTGACAAATGTCATAATAATGACACGTATCCACCATTGTAGTATCTTACAAAAAAGTTTCACTGCCGTAAAACTTCTGTGCTCTGCCTGTTCATCCTTCCCTCTCCCCAACCCCTGACAAGCCTACTTTTGATCTGCTTGCCTTGAACAGATACCGTCTGTTGCAAAGTACATAAAACATATAATATGTCCTGCTTTTGAAAGGGATGTGAGCTATGCATTGATTCTGGTCTTGGAGCTCACGTGATTTTTTTTCTGCATGTGTGAATGACGATGGTAAGATATTATAGCCTAGTTTGTGATTTTTTTTTCTGAATTGAAATCATTTAGCAAATTCTGAAGTAATCCTTAGAGGATCTAAAGATAACAGATGATTCTTTTCCAGTTTTACATTGAATAGGTTCTCAGTGAAGCTATTAAAATTTAGTTTACATTGGAAACATTGTTATGAATATTAAAATGATGTTTTGAATTGGCCCCCCTTAAGAGCATAACTGTGAAGAAGTTCTGATGACTTTTTTCTACTAGTCTGTGATTTAGAAATGCAGTATCACATATTGTTCTTGACCTTTAACATCCTAATTATTCTCTTGTTTATTACAGCTTTAGTAGAATTACTTGAAAAATTTGTCCTTCATCTCTCTGAAAGCCCATCTGAATGCTACTTCCCCTCAGTGGAATATACAGGTACAGTTTAAACATTTTTGTATTTTGGAAAGTGCTCAATGTGCAAATAGATAATGTTTCGTAGAGGAGTGTAATTAGACACAAATATGCACAAGGTTTTTTCACCCTAAAAAATCTCTCCCTTTGTGCCATATACATTCCAGATATCTATCAGTTTCTTCTGTGCAAATGTCTGGGTTTCCTTGTAACTTTCTAGCTTCGTTTTTGAGCTTTTTTTTCTTCTGTCTACCCATTAAAAATTGTTTTTCCTTAAGGCAATGTCTTCCAGTGTCTTTCACTCTTCTGCTTTTATCCACTAGGAGATGATCTCCTGGTGATCTCATCTGCTTGTACTGTTTTACCCACCTTATATATTGATGACTTCTAAATATACCTCTTCTACTCAAAGATCTATAGGCTTCATTCTCATATTTCCAGATGCTTAATCGGTAAGCATCACCTGGATGTGCTAAAGAACCCTCAAGCTCAAAATGTCCACCTTCTCATACTTCACTGAGATACATCCTCCTCCTACACTGTCTGTTTTTGTGGGCAGTGCAATCATCTGTCCATCTAAGCCAGGTTCCCTCCCAGTCACCGAACTGTATTCTTTGTTCTTAATATAGCTCAAATTTATCTACTTATATCTATCTCTACTCTTCTTTATGTTAGTTTAGGCCACCATTACTTTTTGCCTAGGTTATTACAACATTCTCTTTACCTGATGTCTCTAGTTGGAGTCTCATTTCTTTTCAGAGGTATTCTTTATGCTGCTTTCAGAGTGACCTGTGACGTGTAAATCTGATCTGCTCTTTCCTCTACCTCTTAGAAGCTTACCATTGACCACTGCATACAGTTTAAGCTTCTTATCATGGTACCCAAGGCCTTATGTTACTCTTCTCCTTTCTTCTCTAGCATCATCCCTTTCTCTCCACGCCTCATATTTGTTTTTCAGGGGCACTAAACTATTAGCAGCATTGCCAACCTCACCCTCTCTTCTCCAAATACACATTCATTTATTCAACAAATGGATATTTTCCTCTGCTATATAATAGAACTGCTCTAAACACTTGCACACATCAGTGAACAAAAGAAAAAAGTCTTGCCTTTACAGAGTTTACCTTCTGATTGGAAGACAGACAATAAATAAGTAAAAAGATTCAGTATGTCAAGTGGTATGGTGGTAAGTGAGAAATGCAGAGCAGGGAAGGGGTCTAGGGAGTGCTAGTTGGGGGTGGCGGTTCCAGTGTTAAATAGCGTTCAGACCAGCAGAAATTGGGAGCAAGACACATGGATGTTTCCAGAAGGAGAGACTTCCAGCAAGTGACTAGGAAGGAGATTAGTACAGCTCAGAAGGAGTAAAGGGGAAGGATTGTTGGTGTTGAAGTTAGAGAGGAGAGGATGATATAGGTTTTTTGTTTTTTCTTTTTTTTTTTTCTTTTGGCCGCACTGCGTGGCTTGTGGGATCTTAGCTCCCCGACCAGGGATTGAACCTGCGCCCTCGGCAATGAAAGCATGAAGTCTTAACCACTGGACTGCTGGGGAACCCACTGATCTAGGGTTTTTAAAGTCATTGCAAGGTCTTGAACACAGGAGTGACATGCTCTGATTTACATTTTTAAAAGATCACTATTGCTGCTGTATCAGGAAAAGACTGAAGAACAAAGGGCTAAAGCAGGGAGATGAGTTAGGAGGCTATTGAAAAGATACAGATGAAAAATGGCAGTGGCTTGGATGAGGATGTCAGTGGAGTTAGAAGTACTTGGATTCTAGGTATATTTTGAAAATAGGACCAACAGAATTGGGTAACAGATTGAATATGGGGTGGGAGAGAGAGGAGTCAAAGGACCCAAGTTATTGATCTGAGCCACTGGAAGGATGGGATTACCAAACACTGAGATAGAGAAGAATGGGTAAAGAATAGGTTTCAGAGAGGAGATTAGGAGCTTGCTTTTATGTTATGTTTCGAATACTTATTACACATTTAAATAGACATGCTCTGTACATGTTGGCTGTTTGAATCTGGAACTTAGGGAGAAGGTAGGGCTGAAAATACAAATTACTAAATCATCAGCTTAGTATATAAAGCCAATACACATCTCTTTGTCATGTTTTTCTCATATTCTGACTTAATGTCTAATCCCTCACGTGACAGCACACTCCTGTAAGGTAGTTTCCTTGTCTTACCTGTCGTATCCTCTGCACCTAGAGTAACAGTGCCAATAAATGTTTGACAAATAAAGGAAAAAAATGGATAGAAGAATGAAGAATAAGAGCTTTGTATACTGTGTCAACCAGTTGGTTTACTCTATTGCCTATTAAAATTAAAACATTTAAGATTTATGAGCAGAAGCTTTACTTGATTCATCTGTACCTTAAGGCAATGAATTTAGTAACTGTGTAAAGGATGAAGTAGGGTGAAGAACTAAAATTTCACAAAGGTGAATATCCAGTGCCTGGGGCTCAATAAATGAAGACACAGTGAAGAAAAAGCAGAGAGGTAGCATAGGCTCCTGATAATAGATCATCATGGGATATTGCCCCTCTTCCTCATAAGGGTAACATGACTTTTCTGTTTGCTAAAGAAACCATCCTTCAAAATGTGTTATTTATTCAAGTTAGACACAGTGTGTCAAATCTCCATAGAAAGAAAAAATTTTTAAAGATACATTTTCAGTCTGGCTCAGACTAATTTTTTTAGGTCTATTATTCATCACTGCCCAAACACATCCTGTGCATTCATATCATTGAACCTTTGCTCCTACTGTTCCTTCTGGATAAACATTTTCCTCCCCATGACACCCATATGATAATGTCCAACTCCACTGTAAAGTTGCAGCTAGAATGTCACCTTCCTTCTTACTCCCAGTCAGAAGTCCCTCCTCTGTGCTCCTATTGCATTCACATTAAACTACCATTTTGATATTTATTATATTGTATATGGCTAATTTAAATTATTTCATTAGGTCTCAAATGCCTCTGTATCTTTAATATGGCATTTGAGATATTTTTATTGGATTACATATACATACTGTTACATAGCATCTGTATTCACACAATACATTTGTATAACAATCCTAAATCTATTGGGATTTACAAAAATACATAGGAACATATACCTAATTAAATCATAGTGACATCTAATGCAGATTTGGGAAAGGGATAAAAGTGATCATAAGAAAATGAAAGCAAAGAAATGAGAGGAAAATACAAGGTAGAATTAAACAGAAATTAAGGTAGGTGAAGGGAATTGATAACTATTGACCACTGCTTGTGAATTAAATAGAGTGCTGAGGCACCTGATGTGCATTATATCGTTCAACCCTGTAACTACAGTTGCCCCTTGAACGACATGGATTTGAACTGTGCAGGTCCACTTACAGGCAGATTTTTTTCAATAAATACATACTACAGTACTACCAATCCATGGTTTGTTGAATCCCTGGATGCAGAACTGAGGATAGAGAGGGCCAGCTGTAAAGTTATACGCGGATTTTTGCCTGCATGGGGTTGGCGCCCTAACCCTTGCATTGTTCAAGGGTCAGCTGTACTCTCTGAAGTAGGCATACTCATCACATTTAAAATCAGGAAACTGAGGTTCAGAGGGAAGAAAAGAGAAATTGTGAAGAGAATTTTGAGGAAAAACATCTGTGAAGAAAATTACAACTTTATGAACAAACCTGAAAAAGTATGTGAAAAACATACATGGATTAATGATCAAGTCTGTGAGTAAGAAAGGAAACAAGTAAGAAGTGGTGATCATGGAGATTTGCATGGCCAAAGTGGGTATCTCTCGTCTTCAGTATGATGGTCTTCAAATTCTGCAGCTCTCTTTGGCACATTGTTCTATTGGGTCATATTTTCTATAGATAATCTAAAATTAACATTATGTTGTATATGTTATCTAAATACTCAACAAGACTGATTGTTCAGTGTGCATGCATTTACTACCCTCTGTTATATTTCTAAATTATGCTGCGGGAGATCTCAGATGTTGGCTTCGTTGAATGTATTATCTAGGCAGATAAACCCTGAATGTGAATTTAAATTCTTTAAAGGCTCCAGCGGAACAACTATCTACTGGTGTTTTTAGAGTACAGATGAAAATAAAGTGGCTTCCTGTTGATTGATTGTTATCCTTTTATCATTTATTTTTTGGCTGGTGGAACAATGGTTTGCTATTATAAAATTTCACTCTATTTACTTTAAATAAACAGAAACCATGTTTTGATATAAAAGATGTTTCAAAGCAGACGCTGGATAGATATATTCAATGTTTTTTCATGTTTCTTGAAATGAGAAATTGATTGACTTCTTAAAAATGACAGCTTGCTAAACCCTAAGGTAGCTGAAATTAGAATAACACAGTCATCCATCTGTTGTTAGCTCCCTCAGGATTTCAACCCATTATAAAATTTGCAAATCTGGAAAAATCAAATTAGTTTGGCTGTTTATCCCCTAAAAGAAAGAGGACAAACAGATAAAGTTCTGCACACTTGCAGTTTGTAACTCCATACAAGTATCTTACCAAATCCTAACAGACATTAACCATTTGTCAGCTCATTTCCCTGGGACGAGTTGGAGATTTTTTCCTTCTGCAGTTGCTTCTTTGAAATGATAAATTAAGTAGTCCTTTCAGGGTGGTAAATATTTTAATGTTATCCTTTTTCTCTTTATGTTGTTAATCAAAAGGTTGGAAAAAATATCAGAATATCATTGTTTCACCTTTTGATTATTAAAATATTTTTATACTTAATATATACAGTTAAATATCCATTATACTTCCTTTGGGTATTCAGCAAATATGCTCTTTTCTGTTTTGCATTTATGGAGCGTGTTTGTGACTATGGTCGATAATTGCAAGGAGGTATATAATATGAATGACCCTGTCCTCAAGGAGGGGAAATAGGGCATATACCTAAAATGATGAATTAAATAATTTGCAGCGTATGGTAAAATAGAAAATAAAGAAATAGAAAATTGACATTTTTAAGCTGGCTACTTTGTTTCAGGCAGTGTGCTAGAGCCTTTAAGTATGCTATTTGAGTTGAGGTTTTGTCAAATGAGGGGTTGTGTGGTATGTGCCACAGGTGTTCAGTGGAAAGAGTGACCAGTGTTGACTAATGCCATTATGGAAGATTAGGGGAGGAAGCAATGATAGAGCAAGAGGAGTGGCACTGGTGCTGCCTCCTGGGCTATTACAGCTGAAAGAAATAGGAGAGGCAAAGAGTCTTGCAGGCAAGGGCAATTGTATAATCAAAGACATGGAGAAGAGTAATGCTTTTCTCCAAATAGTGCTGACTATATCACTTAGGATGCTGAGACTTAGGCTAGTTTACTGGTCATAAGGAATTAAATTTTATGGCAGTAAAAATTGAATAAAATGGATAGATAACAACCACATGTTAAAAAAGAAGCAACAGAACCTTCCAGGCTTACTTTGGGGAAGGAAGAAGGTAGGAGGAAATGGACTGACTGGTTGGTTTCTTTGGGTGGTGAGAGTTCTCTGGCTTTACTACTGATATAGCAGGGCTTCAGGAGAGTCCGTCAACAGCCAAGCTGTAACTGCTTCTCTAATACTGGATTTGTCCCCCAGTGGAGATATGGTTTACTCTTCTGAAAATTTATTTAGTTTCGCACTATTAGCCAAGTGCCAGGCAGAATAGACTTAATTTCTTCTACCACTGCTCTATGTGCTAGCTTTCCAGATTAAAAATAGAATAGAATGTATTACCAAAGTGAGTGATTTCAGTCAATATTCAGTTAATTTTTTTCAACTCATTTTGTTTTGAGACTATTATATTTATAATTAAAATGATTGGTTATTGCAAATAGTTAATGCTGAGATTGAATTAGTCATTGTTGTGTAAGTAGGGTAAGTCTGATGCTATAGTTGTCATTGTTTGGTTGACCTTTATTCAGTAACTTATTTTATTATGCTTCACAGTGACTCTGGGGTATCCTTTTGTTTCTTGATTTCAATATACAGAAAAATGTTTGTTTGTTTATTTATTTATGGCTGCATTGGGTCTTCGTTGCTCCATGCTGGCTTTCTCTAGTTGCGGCAAGCGGGGGCTATTCTACTTTGCAGTGCACTGGCTTCTCATTGCGGTGGCTTCTCTTGTTGCAGATCACGGGCTCTAGGCACGTGGGCTTCAGTAGTTGTGGCTCGCAGGCTCTAGAGCACAGGCTCAGTAGTTGTGGCGCACGGGCTTAGTTGCTCCTCGGCATGTGGGATCTTCCCAGACCAAGGCTCAAACCCATGTCCTCTGCACTGGCAGGTGGGTTCTTAACCACTGCGCCAGCAGGAAAGCCCCAGAAAAAATTTTTAAGTTCATATCTATTTCCATCTCCACCTTGCTTCTAGTTTGATATGTAAAGCACAATTTTTGTTGTTCATTGGATGTTTGTTCATTTATTCGTTCATCTACTCATTCATTCACTCAGTGTTTGTTAAGCACTTATTACATATCCCACACACTATTGTGCACATTTCAGTAAATCACTGGTTACCAGTGATGCATCAGAGTCCCCTGAAAACATCCATTTTTATCATTGAATTTTACTTAATCATTTTGCTCCATCAATTTTATTTCTGAAGATTTTAATTTCTGCTTCATAAATTGTATTTAGTCCAGATTAAATGTAACAAAGATTATTTCACTGAACTTTTGTAGTCCAAGATCCATTTCTACTTGTCAGGTTGTCATATTGAATGTCAAATACAAATTTAAATCTGAAGCCTCTTTTTTAATATATACCTGTAAACCATTTTCTGACTTCATTAGTGCTTCAAGAAACTTTTCATTTCTTCTTTTTCTAACGGAATTTTATTCACTCTCTAGTCACCTACATCTGTATCATATTAGTGATTTTTTGAGTGGATATTTGATATTTGTTTTGGTCTGCTTAATACCTCATATATTCTCCTTTAAAAGTCTTTTTGGAGATTTAACTGATACCTCCTTTAAAGTGAAATGTGTGGAGCAAGGTATCACTGTCCAATTATAACTTTCTCTAAAGTTCAGTTTTATTCCTTTAAGTGGGGATCTCAACTTCACTGCACAAGAAGTAAGCTGTAGAGGTCTTCTAAAAAAACAAATGACTGAACAGTCACCTTCCGCAATCTTGTTCAGTAGTTTGGAGTATTTATTTTTACTTTTAAAATGCTCCTCAGAGGATTTTGATATACAACCACAATTGGAAAACATTATCTGTTGAAATGTGCAGAGTTAAGTTTTTACTCTGAAGGTACAGAATCATAAGCTTTTAGAGGGAATGGACTTGGGAAATTATTCCTACAACATCAGGAAACTTATCTGTCATCTCAGGCCGACAGCTAGGCCACTCTGGAAAGACTCTATTCTTCCATGGCGAAGAACTAAGAACCTGAACCTTATGTAAATATTCAGTGTCATAGTCTTTTTGGGCAAATTCTCTCATCTTGATTCTTGACTTTATTCCATTCTTTACTGTAATGGTAGAAGGTACTCTGATCTATAGAATTCATGACATTGGGAATGCCCATTCTTAGCACTCTTAGCCCACTGCATACTTCTCCTCTATTGTTAAGATATCTATACGTTATTCTGCTTTCCAGAAGGGAAACATAAGTATTATTTTAAGCACACAAATCTACATATTAACAAAGATATTTCTTATGCTTAATAATCTAATTTTATGTGTACTGCATTCTAAGTGTTATCATCTAATCTAACTTAAAATTGTTCTGGTAGTAGCTTATAAAATCACTTTTGTCATTATATCACATTATGATAGTTGATAAGTAGGTCTGTTCCATGGCTATAGCAATATATAAAGTCAATGTTTATTTTATTGAAACTATTGAAATTTTGCAAAATCAGCCAATGTCACTGACACTACAGCACTAAAGTTTTACATTATTTAAACTTAGGAAACTAAGAACTTGGAATTATGGTGAGCATATGAATGATGATTAATAGTTTTTAAATATTGGTCATTATTTTGTGAGTGAGAATAATTTGTGGTATATGTTTTAGTACCAAGTGATAGAAACCCAGATCAGACTTTTTTCTTTTTTTCTTTTTTTGTCTAAGCAGAAAAAGAGGCAGAATCATTGGCTCATAGTATTCAATAATAGGGTAAATCTGTCCTTAGCAATTTGTCTCCTTTCTATGTCTCTCCCTTTCCTTGTATTGAATATATTGGATTCATTTTTCTCTACTGGAGACACAGAGTACCTCATAGCCCTGTAGTTAACGGTGAGGGCATTGTGGGGGAATACCATCTTCACGCTAGTTTGAAAAATCTGGAGAAGACATTGCTCAGCCTGTTGCTAGGAGAATGACAAAACCGGTATCCTTCTTCCATAGGGACAGAAGGTACATCTGTTAGCAGAGTAAGAGTTATGAATAGCAAGGAATTAATTCTAAGCTATATGAACTATAGCTTAATTGCTATCATTATAGGTGAAATTCAGCAATATTGCTAAGACCGTATTCTGATCTAAATAAGTAAAACTCAGATGTAGCTTATCAAGAAATTAATTGACACCTATCTTTTAAAATTTTTATTTATTTTTCTTTAAGAAATCACCCCTCTAGGCTAGATAGGTGACCAACCAGCCTGGTTTGCCTGGGACTGTGAGGGGTTCCTGGGGCATGAGACTAAGTGCTAAAACCATGCAAGTCCTAGGCAAACTAGGAGAAGTAGGTTACCTTTACCAAGAGTGCTGAAAGATTAATTATTGTTGCTTTAAAGAGTAGATGTTTGTTAACCATGATGTTTACTTTGTTCTTCCCTATCTCTGCAGATCTCAACGCTACCCATATTTTAAGGTTCAGTTTAAATGCCACTTCTTCCCAATCTCTTCCTCTTATGAATTCATGTAATTCTTTATCTGTACCACTCTTGTTCCACTTTGTGCTTTAAAACATCTTTATCAGAGTTATCTATATACAAACTTTTTCTCTGACACTACAGGCAAAGTTCTTTTAGGGCATGGTGTATGATTTATCTTTTATCCCTCATAGATTCTAGCGTGGTGCTCCACACTTTATAAGAAGGGATTTATTAAAAGTAATGAATAAATTCATGCGTTAAGTAGGTATATTGTTAATAATATGAGATGTACCAGTGTGTAATGGGAGAAAAACTGCTGATACAGAATTCAGAAAACCTAGCTTTTGCCCCTCCCTATCACTAGATAACTCTGTGATTTTGGACAGTTTCCTTATTTGTGTGTGTGTATATCTGCACACACACTATGCACACGCTATAGTTTCTTCGGCAATAATTGAAAGTTTCAGCTAGATCCCCCTTGTTATCTAGTGATGCTTTTGAGTGTTCATGCTTAATTTGGTCATCCAGTGTTGTCAAAGACTAATCCAAACTTTCAGTCTCTCCTGTAGTCCTCTGTACTGTACAACCCCTTCACTTTTGGTAGATGATCACACTTCATACCTCACGGAGAAAATCTGCCTGCAGGAAGAAACTTGTTCAGTCCACCCTCGTACATTGCTGTACATTATACGTAGAATAATATCAATTATTCCTTCCTGACACTCACGTGTAAATCTTTAAGAAGTAAACAGACATACTTATCTATATTTGTAATTCAAAATCTTATATATGCATTGCTTGATGAAAGTACAGTATTCTAGACCATTTTTGTGTTAACAGCTTTTGTGTCCTGAAAACCAAGTAAAAGTAGATTGCTTTAAAACTATGATTATTTGTTTTGTACTTAATATACTTTTAAATGCTTTTTTTAGGAGAAAAGTTATTTTGTAAAAAGTTTCCTGTTAATTCCTTTGAAAAATATAACTGACAGCTCTTAAAAGAACAGGATTCATCAGTGTGTTTTCAAAATTTACATTAAAATATGTAAAAATATTGCTTTCATCAATTTTCAATTAAAATGTGATTATTATGTAGAGTTTTATACATTTTTATAACCCAGTGTTCTGTTGTTTATAGCTACTGATGCAAATGTGAAGAATGAAAGTCTTTCATCTGTGCAACAGCTTGGCGTTAAAATGACTGTCAGGTATATTATAGGGAAATATCTCCCTGTGCATTTCTAGAATTTGTTTTGTCTAGCTGATATGTGCTTAATAGTATTTAATTTAACAATCAACTATTTTGTATGCTTTAAATGCAGAGTTTGTCATTCAGAAAATAATAACTTTGTTTTGAGGATATTGACACATGATTAAATTACCCTTACAGGTAAATCAGTTACAGTTCATTACTACTTCATAGGCTAATTACAATGTATTTAAGTCTCTATGACTGTCAGGTGTTTTCCAAAAATAACATTTTAAAAATCAGCACATTGGTAGCACAATCATACCATTTTCTAAAATATGTTTAGTTTTTATTGTCAGGATATAGTTATGAGTAAAAAGTACCTTAATGATAGATGCAGAAGTTAAAATGAATAAATGAATTATAGTAGTTTGAATTTTTTGTACTGAAATTATAATTTTCAAAAGAAATGGACAAGCGGAACAGACTGGGAGTTAAGGTCTGTGTCCCTGAACTCCTCTTTTTCTTGATTATTACATGGGACTCTTGATAGTCCCATTCTATCTACTTCGTTGGGTAATCTTCAGAATCAAGTGTAAAAAAGATGCATGTGAAAGCTTTTAAAGAAGACTGTTTGGGGCTTCCCTGGTGATGCAGTGGTTAAGAATCTACCTGCCAATGCAGGGGACATGGGTTTGAGGCCTGGTCTGGGAAGATTCCAGATGCCGCGGAGCAACTAAGCCCGTGAGCCACAACTACTGAGCCTGCACTCTAGAGCCCGCGTGCCACAACTACTGAAGCCCATGCACCTAGAGCCCGTGCTCCACAACAAGAGAAGCCACCGCAATGAGAAGCCCACGCAGCGCAACGAAGAGTAGCTCCTGCTCACCACAACTACAGAAAGCCCGCGTGCAGCAACGAAGACCCAACATAGCAAAAAATATATATAATAATAATAACAATAAAAATAAAAAGGACTGTGTAAATCCATAGCGTTATAACAAAAACTATGATAGTAATTCTAGCTCACCCACCTATATCACATAGGGTATATAACCCATTGATTATGTTTTGTGACCCTATACCCGCCTTTTATATTGTAATGACCTATTTCCATTCTGAAATGGAAACCGTAGGTAATATGAGCAGTCTAGTCACATATGTTTTTTTAATTCAACATAATGTCTTACTGTTAAGAAATAAACAAAGTGATTTATAATGAAATGTTTGTATACTACTATGGCGCCAGTAGTGAGACATAGCTGGCACACATTTAGAATCATTGTAGCTGTGGCAGCTACGACTAGAGACTGATTTTATTTTGGTGCATCAAATATTACAAGAGGGTTGCCACTGGCAAAGTGACTTTGCAAAATGGTGAACAAGTCTTAGTAAGGCTTCAAGCAAAGCAAAAGAACTATCTTTCCCCAACTTACACATGGTTTCATTCAGTGTATAATAAAAGATATGACTAATATTTTATGATTTATATGAAACAGAATTAGTTTCAGATAATTATAAATAGATTTTTCATCTATGCAAATGACAGGCAGGACATTTACAAGTTGTTACTGTGCAGGACTAACTGTCCCATGTCTAACCTTCTGGCCCTTACTCAGCAACTATCAGTAGTCCCCCAGTCACTATGACAATCAAAAGCACTCCCATAAATTTCCAAACTAGCCCCTGGGGGAAGTGCCACCCTTATATAGAACCATTGGACTATATGAACTCTAAAATTGCTTCTAAACTTAACATTATGTCAATCTAGCCTATGAACGTTCCATGTTTTAGGTTAAGTTCAGGAAAAAATGCTTATATTCTACTACTCATCTATAGTATCCATGTTTTGTTCTTTCACTACCATTTCATTTTCCTTTAAAGTTATTGTATTTACCAGATGAATACTGCTAATTCCAATAGATCATAATAATCAGGTACATATATTGAGTGTTATTCTTTCATAAGTGCTCTGTATAACATAGTCATGCTAAAAGTAGAAATTTGAAAACTTAAAACCATGAGATCTCAAGAGAACTACACTTTGATGAATGTTAAAAAATGAATTTACAATGCAGGGCCTGACATTTTTTCATTTTGTATGTTTTCTGGGCTTTTACAGGTATGGCAAGTTCCTCAACCTGTTAAGAGATGGTGCAGAAAATGATCTTACCTTGGTTTTAAAGCATTGTGAGAGATTCCTGAAACAGCAGCAAGCTTCTGTAAAATCTTCTCTTCATATCCTTTTCGAATAATTGACAGGACTTGAACTCTCTTCGTATGTTTTTCAGAATTCTTTGATGGGGTACTTTAATACATTTATAGGAAAATAATACTTTAACCTATATTGGTGATTTGTAGCAATATACCTTTATGGTATTTTATTCTATATTTTAAATATGTACTTTATTAGACTGAGTAGTAATTATTAAATTTTATTAGTTGAATCTTAAATGAATAAGTAAAGTTATTAGAATGTATTTTCAGTTATATATAAGGAAGTTTTAAAAATCGGTTTACTAAATCAGAATAATACTCTAGATTTAGTAAATCTAGAATAAGAATAAAACATGCATTTATTTTATTTGAATTGGTTATCTTTCAGAAATAGGGTTTGACTTCAAGAAAAAAGTGTATACAGATCTTTTGCATTACTGAATTCTCAAAATGTGTGGATTTTTTTTTTATACTTGATTATGCTAATAATTTGGCAGATAACCTAAACTAGAGAAAGGATGGTACTATTGTGTTAGTGACTTGAACAGTGTGTTTCCACGGAACAGATAGTTTTTCCTCTGGTTGCTGGTGCTGTTGGCCTCCACTGGATGTGTCAGCGCACATGGTACATTAAAATAGTCACTATGCAAGTGATTTCTTTTATTAATAAAGTTTGATTTTATATCAATAGCTTGTAAATTGGTTGATGACAAAATGAGGACTAAGTATCCTTAATATCTCTTTCCTGATAGAGATTCTGGAAATGAATATTTATGGAGTTCTTATATCTCACCATGTTAAGATAAACTATTATAAAAGTTCCTTAACTGTGCTTTTCAGTCTGCTTGCAGGGAAGTTACACTGGCCATGACTGGTTTGTATCTTCTTTGTTCATAATAATGTTGGGGGACAAAGACAAAACATTCCGATTTCTTCAGCAGTTCTCCAGGCTTCTGACTTCTGCTTTCCTTTGGTTGCCAAGACTACATATTTCTGTAAGACTTTTTAGTCTATTTTTAAAGGAGTATTTTAAATTTTAAGGAAAATCCTATTTAAATTCATTAGGATCTTATTATTTTATTTGTAGAGTGCGCTATGTACTCAATAGTCATTTTCTATCTGAATGCAATTTTGAGTAATTCCTTCTGAAGATACAGATTTGGCATTTTCTTGAATACTTGCTGTCTTACCTAATGGTAACTTAATGAAAGATTAGTGATAATAGGTGCATTATTAAATTTTAAACTTGTCATTTAGTAAATTATAAAATTCCATATATAAAGAGAAAACTATTGAATGGATATTTTTACTCTTGCTTTGTTAGAAAGAATCTCAGGTTAAATTATAGTATGAGAAAATAATAAGTTGAAATTGTATCCATATTGTATAGAGGAAAAGCACACTATATATACATTTTGGAAATCTATGATGAGTTTTGATTAAGGTAGTATAGTGTATTTTTAAAGATTTTACTAGTTCCGTGAGATCCAAGTTTAAAAAGTGCATCCCTCAATTTATTAAAGTTTCTGTATTTTGTTTTACTTATGTACTTAGTGCATTTAAGACCTCCAACTTGGGGAAACTATCCATTAAAATAAGCCATGCTAATGCTTCCCAAACCTTTTCCATGACATGTTGTACTTGGACAACAGAATTACACGGCACCCAAGGATAAGTTGTTAAGGGGGCTAGAGAGTATCTATGTCAAGTTAAATGAAAGCATTTCTGACATGCTTTTGCAATATGTATTTGTGATAAAGAAAAGAAAGCACCAAGGAATACATTAAATATTGAAATTTTATGATTTTATGCTTGAAATAGCTGTATGTAATTCCTGAATAATACTTCACCATAATGAGAAATTTGCTCACGTGAACAGGAGGAAACAAAAGGCAAAAAGCTATGTACTAGCTTTTCTCCAATCAATGGAACTGTTTTCCTTCAGTTAACCAGAGTTTGAACAATTCTTTAAATTGTACATGAAGATTTAAAATATCCTAAAGGTCTTTCACTCTTTCATTTACAAATGTAATGTTAAAAATTCTTTTGATAATAAGTATGGATTTTAAGTCTATCACACATTTTCATGTCAAGTATTTTAAAATGATACCTACATGCCACTAGTCTTAAGTATTCTACTTTAGTGTTCAGAGTGTGACACAGTCAGACATCACCAATGAACTGTTTTTAACCATAATTTTGTAAAGTTGCATTTCTGCTTTGACGCTATAAACCTAGTTTTCTCACACATTATTTTATTTTTAACACAACAAGAGTGATGTGCTCCACTAGCATTTCTTCCTATAAAACTGAAATCAGGCAGGACTCTAGCAGCTTTGAGTTTATTAGACTTACCATTTTGATAGCATCAATTTAATATGGAATATAGATCTGTGAATGGAATGGAGTGACTTATTACCCAGGGGTTTTAGAATGAGCTCTTGATGTAAAACCTTGACACCTTTCTGTTGGTGCAGCTATATCATCAGTGAAGACTCATGCAGTGCCTTCTGTAGTATCATTTTTTTTTCCTTTTCAAGTACAAATATACCAAGTTGAATATTTTATTACCAGTAGTTTGTTTTACTGTTTCTTTGTAAAGCAAATAACATTCTGCTAAACATTCCTCTTCAAGGATTCTATCTAGAACTGTTAGCTAAGTGCAGTTACTAATGTCCGTATAGTCAGTACTCCATAGTTTAAATGTTTTTGATTTAATAATCTTTTGGATTGGTGTTCTTGCTATGCCACTTTCCTTGTTAGTGCGTGCAGTAATAGACTTAATATATTACTTAAAAAGTGGTCCTTTTCTATTATGCTTGTTCCATTGGTCTCAGACATTACACTGACATTTTCTATGCAGGTTGACAAAATAAGCAAATCTGCAGTTGCCACAAGACATTTTAAAGACACTTTAGCTTTAGCCATTAATAACACAGCCTTGTCCACCATCTTTAGCACAATACCACATTTTTGTAATCAACCTCAAAAAAGCTTCAACCTGTTCCCCCAGTCCCCCATTCCCCTACCTCATTACCCTGTTCTATTTTTTTCCTTTTGTTCCATAGCCTACATCAATTCCCACTATGCTTCTTAATTTATGTATTTGTTTATTATTTATACACTTAAACATAAGCTCTCTGAGGGCAGGGTTTTGTCCGCTGACATGTCCCAAACTATGTCCCATCATAATTATTCAGTAAATGTGCTGATGTATGAATTAATATTTAAATAAAAATTTGTAAGGGACAGTAGGCTTTTTTATTACTTTAGAAAATGTATTTAAGAGAGCTCCTCTACATTCGTAAAAGTGTTGTAAGCAAATTGCATCAAAAAGATTTAAAAATTTGGCCTAGGATAAACAGTATAGGACATAATGAAATATTAATTTGAAGTTCTCAAAATTTTATAAACTATTACTATTATCATGAGATCAAAATAATTTGAAAAATGTGTCCTTAAGCTGTTTAGACCAGAAGAACTCTTTAATGTACTGATTTAATTAAATTATCTTCCAATTTTATTTGTCCTTAAGAAAATCCTTCCTGAATGATAAAATAATCATTTTTTATGGAATTTCATCAAGAATCAGTTTGACTAATTGTTAACATCAAAGCTGTTAATAAATATAGATTAAGAAAAATCAAGAAATCAGTTATTTCCATGGAGGAATACCTAATCTCAAACAATAATTATAATAAAAGTTACAGTCATATATGCCTTCTCTGTTAGCAGAAACATATGAAAGAGAACAAATTAAATTGAAATAAAAACTGAAGTATTTTAATGCACATAAAACCAAAACTCCATTGATGATAAACCAGGCTGAAGTGGCATTCAAATGAAGTACTGTAGTTCAACAGGAAGGTATCATGGAACACTTACTTTATATACATTATATTATTTATATAGATAAAATAAGAGCGTGTGCGAATATCTATATCTTCCTCTTCATAAAATAAAGTAATAATTACCTAACACGGGAAGTTTGGAGTTTAAAATTCTAGTAGCATTGAAATATTCATTTGATTTAAATTTTACAACCATTAGCATGTCGTGGCATGTTTGTAACCCATTTGCAGGGCATTAGCAATAGTAAGTCATGTAACCAGTCACTTTCTGGAAAGAGGACAGGTGTCAAAACCCCTTCCCTTTCTTACACGTGACTTTAAATCTTAATCATATTTGAAGATTCCATTTTCCTATGTTTTTTTTTCCCGAGAGGAGAAAGATTTGTTTTTTAGAATTATAGAATCTAAGTTTAAAAAGATACCTCCAGAGTTTTCTATTCACCCCTCTGCACGATGTGCATAATGCACGTGCTGCACAGTCACTGCAGCACTGCCAGTGAAACACACAGTCACTGCAGCACTGCCAACGAAACACACAGTCACTGCAGCACTGCCAATGAAACACACAGTCACTGCAGCACTGCCAGTGAAACACACAGTCACTGCAGCACTGCCAATGAAACACAGTCACTGCAGCACTGCCAATGAAACACACAGTCACTGCAGCACTGCCAATGAAACACACAATCACTGCAGTACTGCCAGTGTTTCATTAAACACGGCCTGTTCTCTGCCCACAGAACCCTAGAGTGGAGGACTGGACTGGATTGGATTGGATCAGTTTGGATTGGTTTGGAGAGTTTGTCTTTTCTAATAGGGTCTTTCTATTTAATTTCCATAGATTTTTCTTAGTGTCAGGAATAAAATGACTCATCAGAACTACCTCTAGTGGAAGAAAACAACTAAGACTGCTTACTGTGTTTCATTTCTTTAAACACATATCTTTCATTTTTAATCATTAAAGCCAAATACTCTAAGAAGTGGCATAACATGAACATTTTGGTACTGATAATTTTTTACTCATAATTTTTTGCATGATACTGGCCTAGTGTATATGTTACTTAGGTGATCTATTAAATGCTGTGATCCTATATGTGGTCTGCTTCATCCTATATTCTGAATTTTATTTAGAGTTACCTTTTATTAAGCGTTACCATCCTTTCCAAGAGTTATGACTAACCAAAATATATCAAAACACTAAAAGTATAACAAACATAATTTATAATTTGATGATTCAGAAGATTCCTTGTTATATTCATGTGACTCAGAGCTGTCATTATTGATTTGGTTTTATGAATACCATTTACTGTAAATTAGAGTTATGAAATAAAAATAGACCAATTAACAAAACTTTTATTACAAGAAAGTTTCCTGTGATTACAGTGTGCAATCATTAGTATGTTGTTGTCATTCAGTCAACTTGTTGAGTAGCTACTCTATGCAGGGCTTGACGCTAGGAGCTGTGTTGGTTACCAAAATTTATGGCATAATTTCTTCCAACAGAATATAATTCATAAGAGTAGAAGAATTCTTGCCTTATCTTTGGGAATCCATTATATAATAATGTTTTATTTTCTTTGAGAAGGTAATTAATTAGTCTATTATCTCCATCTCTATACAAACCTATTCTAAATATGTTGTTTTTAATACAAATTAGAGAACACTGTGTAAGAAATATTTCCAATATATACAATTCTTACACTATTATATAGTCAGAAAATTATTAGCTAAGTTTGCATTGAAAATTAAAGTATTACATTTGTATAAGTTGATTTATTTTGCTTTTACATATATTTATTAGATTCATTAATTCTACTCTACAAATAGTAATTAGTGAAACATTGTGTATTCAACAAAAGAAGGTAAATCAAAGGGTACTAATTCTCATTCAGTTCATATTATTATTCTTAACTACTTAATAAAAGTAATTTTCTTTGCACATCCATCTGAAGTTGACTACAAGATGTTCATTTAATATGCTATGTATGTCTTCAGTCGTCAGTATATAATATTAATTTTTTTGTGTAGTGAGATATCTCCCTAAGAACCTATCATAAAATATATATTTGTACCTGTATGTTCCCACAAATATATATTTCTACAATGTGAAATGGTAAACCATTTATCATAATGAATGATAAAACACAAAAACTACTGATAAATCAACTCACTGATTTCAGAAATTTTCATATATTACTCAAACCTAAATCCTTAAAAATGGTTTAGCAGTATAAAGTTTGAAAAAATCCTCCTTATTTTAACTCTTATGTAATTGTTATATATGAGTTTGATTTTTGATTTTAAAGTATTAATTTTCTTTTATTAAAAAAGTTTAAGTTGCCCATTAAAGGTAAAAACGTTAAAATGGCTCTCTAGAAGTCAGATCTAATTTGAGTATCAATGTTTATTATAAGTCTATAGGATATAATAGCTAGTCTAATAGTTTTTCTTGAAACAGAATTACATCTTCAGGTTTATTCTTTGTTTAAAAAATTTATTGTGGTTAGATGTTGGGTTTAAAGTAACACTCATTAAAACATTGAGCATTCATGATAAATTGTACCCAAGAACTAAATTGAAAAAATAACCGACTTTATGAAGAAATGGCTGAAAAATGCAATGCAAGTTTGTAAATATATGTGTATGTGTGTATATGTATCTATACATATATAATATATATAATATATACATAGACATATAAATAAATATAAAAATACATGAAATAAATTTTATATATTTGTAGATAGATAGCCTGAGTACTTTGATGGGAATGCATCACAGTTTTAGATACGAATTTCTTATGGATTTCCCAATTTCACTTATTAGTAACTAGAGCTTAGATTTGGGTTATTTAATGTTAACTTAGAAAAAGCGGATTAGGCAAATACCAAGAGCTGACAAACTAAATAAACCTTTTTGATGTTTTAGAGTCATTGACTAAATCCAAGGATATATAAGCATATTGAAATATACTTAGTTTTAAAATGTAAAGCATTTATTACTCATGTACTCATCCATGTATTTATTCTTTCATGCAACATCCATCTCCATTATTCCATAAGGGATTGAATTTGTCACAATTACAAAGTGTTAATTTTATTCCTTTATCTTGGAAGGAAGGTATATCATACTGCCTTTATTGAGTTTTAATCTTTCTATAGTGTTTAATGTTCTAACTTTTTAACTTACATAAAATTTGCAGTAGCTTGTTATGCCACCATGGTAATTTTGAAGTAGCAATTTAGAGCAAAAGATTTAGATGAATTTGATTGGTTTTAAATTAGCTGCATATTCATTAATTCTCAATTTTTCTCTTTTATGCAGAGGTACCTACCTATTGACACCATAGAATCTGGCATTCATCCAGTATATTTTTGCAGCACTCACTATGTTGAAATGCTACTGAAAGCGGAAGTGCCACTTGTATTTTCAGCTTTTCACATGTCTGGTTTTGCACCATCACAGGTAATCCATAGGAAATAGTATTTCTTCAACTCCCAGATCTCAGTGTATTTAAAGAAAATTACATTCTCATCAAATATAGGAAATACATTGAAATTAATCACGTCATTTTTGTAAGTAGTCATACATCTCTATGTGTTTAAATCTTTAAACTGGCTTTTTTCCCCTAGGTCTTTTATAACATATAGGTTTGCTTTATAGTAGATCCCTGGCATTCACAGATGTTGAGTTCTGTTTCAGCTATTCAAGACATAGACATTCTGAAAGTCTATGACATGTAGCTATTTTTTTTTAACATCTTTATTGGAGTATAATTGCTTTACAATGGTGTGTTAGTTTCTGCTATATAACAAAGTGAATCAGCTATACGTACACATATATCCCCATATCCCCTCCCTCTTACGCTTCCCTCTCACCCGCCCTATCCCACCCCTCTAGATGGTCACAAAGCACCGAGTTGATCTCCCTGTGCTATGCTGCTGCTTCCCACTTGCTATCTATTTTACATTTGGTAGTGTATATATGTCCATGCCACTCTCTCCCTCCGTCCCATCTTACCCTTCCCCCTCCCCAAGTCTTCAAGTCCATTCTCTACGTCTGCATCTTTATTCCTGCCCTGCCCCTAGGTTCTTCAGAACCTTTTTTTTTTTAATTCCACATATATGTGTTAGCATATGGTATTTGTTTTTCTCTTTCTGACTTACTTCACTCTGTATGACAGACTCTAGGTCCATCCACCTCACTACAAATAACTCAATTTCGTTTCTTTTTATGGCTGAGTAATATTCTGTTGTATATATGTACCACATCTTCTTTATCCATTCATCTGTCGATGGACACTTAGGTTGCTTCCATGTCCTGGCTATTGTAGATAATGCTGCACTGAACATTGTGGTACATCACTCTTTTTGAATTACGGTTTTCTCCGGGTATGCCCAGTAGTGGGATTGCTGGGTCGTATGGTAGTTCTATTTTTAGTTTTTGAAGGACCCTCCATACTGTTCTCCATAGTGGCTGTATCAATTTACATTCCCACCAACAGTGCAAGAGGGTTCCCTTTTCTCCACACCCTCTCCAGCATTTATTGTTTGTAGACTTTTTGATGATGGCCATTCTGACTGGTGTGAGGTGATATCTCATTGTAGTTTTGATTTGCATTTCTCTAATGATTAGTGATGTTGAGCATCCTTTCATGTGTTTGTTGCCAATTTGTCTATCTTCTTTGGAGAAATGTCTGTTTAGGTCTTCTGCCCATTTTTGGATTGGGTTGTTTGTTTTTTTGATATTGAGCTGCATGAACTGCTTGTATATTTTGGAGATTAATCCTTTGTCAGTTGCTTCGTTTACAAATATTTTCTCCCATTCTGAGGCTTGTCTTTTCGTCTTGTTTATGGTTTCCTTTGCTGTGCAAAGGCTTTTAAGTTTCATTAGGTCCCATTTCTTTATGTTTGTTTTTATTTCCATTTCTCTAGGAGGTGGGTCAAAAAGGATCTTGCTGTGATTTATGTCATAGAGTGTTCTGCCTATGTTTTCCTCTAAGAGTTTTAGAGTGTCTGGCCTTACATTTAGGTCTTTAATCCATTTTGAGTTTATTTTTGTGTCTGGTGTTAGGGAGTGTTCTAATTTCATTCTTTTACATGTAGTTGTCCAGTTTTCCCAGCACCACTTACTGAAGAGGCTGTCTTTTCTCCACTGTATATTCTTGCCTCCTTTATCAAAGATAAGGTGTACATACTGTGCATGGGTTTATCTCTGGGCTTTCTATCCTGTAACATTGATCTATATTTCTGTTTTTGTGCCAGTACCATACTGTCTTGATTACTGTAGCTTTGTAGTATAGTCTGAAGCCCGGGAACCTGATTCCTCCAGCTTCATTTTTCGTTCTCAAGATTGCTTTGGCTATTCAGGGTCTTTTGTGTATTCCATACAAATTGTGAAATTTTTTGTTCTAGTTCTGTGAAAAATGCCATCAGTGGTTTGATAGGGATTGCATTGAATCTGTAGATTTCTTTGGGTAAGTATAGTCATTTTCACAATGTTGATTCTTCCAATATAAGAACGTGGTATATCTCTCCATCTGTTTGTCTCATCTTTAATTTCTTTCATCAGTGTCTTATAGTTTTCTGCATACAGGTCTTTTGTCTCCTTAGGTAGGTTTATTCCTAGGTATTTTATTCTTTTTGTTGCTGTGGTAAAGGGGAGTGTTTCCTTAATTTCTCTTTCAAATTTTTCGTCGTCAGTGTATAGGAATGCAAGAGTGTTCTGTGCATTAATTTTGTATTCTGCTACTTTACCAAATTCATTGATTAGCTCTAGTAGTTTTCTGGTAACATCTTCAGGATTCTCTGTGTATAGTATCAATGTCATCTACAGACAGTGACAGTTTTACTTCTTCTTTTCCAATTTGGATTCCTTTTATTTCTTTTTCTTCTCTGATGGCTGTGGCTAAAAGTTCCAAAACTATGTTGAGTAATACTGGTGAGAGTGGGCAACCTTGTCCTGTTCCTGATCTTAGTGGAAATGGTTTCAGTTTTTCACCATTGAGAACAATGTGGGCTGTGGGTTTGTCATATATGGCCTTTATTATGTTGAGGTAGGTTCCCTCTATGCCTACTTTCTGGAGCGGTTTTATCATAAATGGGTGTTGAATTTTGTCAAAAGCTTTTTCTGCGTCTATTGAGATTATCCTATGGTTTTTCTCCTTCAGTTTGTTAATACGGTGTATCACATTGATTGATTTGGGTATACTGAAGAATCCTTGCATCTGTGGGATAAACCCCACTTGATCAAGGTGTATGATCCTTTTAATGTGCTGTTGGATTCTGTTTGCTAGTATGTTGCTGAGGATTTTTGCATGTTTGTTCATCAGTGATATTGGCCTGTAGTTTTCTTTCTTTGTGACATCTTTGTCTGGTTTTGGTATCGGTGATGGTGGCCTCGCAGAATGAGTTTGGGAGTGTTCCTCCCTCTGCTATATTTTGGAAGAGTTTGAGAAGGATAGGTGTTAGCTCTTCTCTAAATGTTGATAGAATTCGCCTGTGAAGCCATCTGGTGGTGGGCTTTTGTTTGTTGGAAGATTTTTAATCACAGTTTCAATTTCAGTGCTTGTGATTGGTCTGTTTATATTTTCTATTTCTTCCTGGTTCAGTCTCGGAAGATTGTGCTCTTCTAAGAATTTGTCCATTTCTTCCAGGTTGTCCATTTTATTGGCATATAGTTGCTTATAGTAGTGTATCATGATTCTTTGTATTTCTGTAGTGTCAGTTGTTACTTCTCCTTTTTCATTTCTAATTCTGTTGATTTGAGTCTTCTCCCTTTTTTTCTTGATGAGTCTGGCTGATGGTTTATCAATTTTCTTTATCTTCTCAAAGAACCAGCTTTTAGTTTTATTGATCTTTGCTATTGTTTCCTTCATTTCTTTTTCATTTATTTCTAATCTGATCTTTATGATATCTTTCCTTCTGCTAACTTTGGGGGTTTTTTGTTCTTCTTTCTCTATTTGCTTTAGGTGTAAGGTTAGGTTGTTGATTGGAGATGTTTCTTGAGGTAGGATTGTGTTGCTATAAACTTCCCTCTTAGAACTGCTTTTGCTGCATCCCGTAGGTTTTGGGTCATTGTGTTTTCATTGTCATTTGTTTCTAGGTATTTTTCGATTTCCTCTTTGATTTCTTCAGTGACCTCTTGGTTATTTAGTAGTGTATTGTTTAGCCTACATGTGTTTGTATTTGTTACAGATTTTTTCCTGTAATTGATATCTAGTCTCATAGTGTTGTGGTTGGAAAAGATACTTGATACGATTTCAGTTTTCTTAAATTTACCAGGGCTTGATTTGTGACCCAAGTTATGATCTATCCTGGAGAATTTTCCTTGAGCACTTGAGAAGAAAGTTTAGTCTGTTGTTTTTTTGGTGGAATGTCCTATAAATATCAATTAAGTCCATCTTGTTTAATGTGTCATTTAAAGCTTATGTTTCCTTATTTGTTTTCATTTTGGATGGTCTGTCCATTGGTGAAAGTGGGGTTTTAAAGTCCCCTACTATGATTGTGTTGCTGTCAATTTCCCCTTTTATGGCTGTTAGCATTTGCCTTATGTATTGAGGTGCTCCTATCTTGGGTGCATAAATATTTACAATTGTTATTATCTTCTTCTTGGATTGATCCCTTGATCATTATGTAGTGTCCTTCTTTGTCTCTTGTAATAGTCTTTATTTTAACGTCTATTTTGTCTGATGTGAGAATTGGTACTCCAGCTTTCTTTTGATTACCATTTGCATTTTTAATGACAATGATAATATCTCCTTCATAAGGCTTCTGTAAGGATTAAGTAGGGTAACTAAGGGCAAGAATTCTTATCACCACTGTGTATCTGGTATGTGAGATACTGTATCTTATCTAACAGTAAGCATTCTTGTCTCTGCTTTTGGGGTACTGGGAAGGTTTAATGGTTTTTTGAGGGCCTGGAATTGGAAATGTGGTCATATGCAGTAGCCCCAGATGTCTCCCTCCTGTGCATAGTTAGTCCTTCATTGGTGGAGTGTGGGTTGTTTCTTCACTATGTTATCAGGCTCAAATTTAATATTGTAGAACTTAAACCTTTTTTCTAATTTTAGAATCTTTAGGTCAGAGTCCCAGAAGGTAGAAATACTTAATCAAAAAGATATGAACACTTTTAAGCCTCTTGATGCATATTATCAAATTGTTTTGATTTTTATTCTAAGAAAAATGAAGAGACTGTCTGTTCTTCAGGACTGCGTATTTGGCTTTTTCAAAACTAATTGCTAAGTTTTTTAAATTTGGGGGGTTTGGGGAGTTTTTTAAACATTAATATGGTTGATTATAATTCCATAGCTTTGTTAGCTAGATGTATCTTTTTATTAATTGCCCACCTGTCTTAGTGTTTCCTATTAACTTGTAAATCGTCTTTAAAAGTAACTACCACTCTCCAAATCTCTTCAATTCTTGAGTAATAAATATTTTACATATTTACTTTTGTAATATATTGGCTATTTACTTAGTTACTATTGTATTTTACTTATTGTAACTTTATATTGTGTCTTAAAGTGGGGTAAGAGTAAGCCTATCATTTTCTTCCTAACTCTGTCCTTAAAAAGTTAGTTTAGCTATTTCTAAACTAATGGTTCCTCTACGTGCACTTTAAGGTTATTTTTCCCAGTTCAAAGTGGGCATTTGAGTTTGAAATTTAGATTGCTATTATGTTAAACTATAGATCCTCACTGTACTCAACCTTCCTATCTAGGAACATGGTAAGTTTTGACATTTATTTTCTTTATGTTATATTTTACTAAAGTTGTAAAGCTTTTTCCAAAGAGGTGTAGTACATTTCTCACAGATATTTCTAATTAGTTTAGCTTGATCTCTTTTTCAGTTTTATTTTCTCTTTGGTTATTATTAATAACTAGTAAAGTCATTAGCTTCTGTATGTTGATTTGGTTATATGTTTTTTCTAGATTTTTGTTAATTTTTTCCTCCAACCTTCTAATGTACTTTATTTCTGCTTCATTCTTTTTTAAATTATGTAATTTTTCATTAAGCATAATACCCTCCAGGTCCATCCCATGTTGTCCCAAATGGCAAAATTTTATTCTTTTTTATGGCTGAATAATATTCCGTTGTGTGTGTGTGTGTGTGTGTGTGTGTGTGTGTGTGTGTGTGTATATATATATATATATATATATATATACCACATCTTCTTCTATCCAGTTTATCTGTTGATGGACACTTATTTTGCTTCCATATCTTGGCTATCATAAATAGTGCTGAATGTGAACATTCAGGTGCATATATAACAAATCAGAAGCAGACTCACAGATACAGAGAACAATCTAGTAGTTACCAGAGAGGGGAGAGGGTTGAGTGGAGGGGCAAAATAGGTGAAGGGGATTAAGAAGTGCACACGACTAAGTATGAAATGTTACAGCATAGGAAATATAGTCAGTATTGTAGAATAACTTTATATGGAGCATAATCTGTAAAAATATCAAATTACTGTGTTATACACCTGAAACTAATATAACATTTTAAGTCAACTATACTTCAACAAAAAATTTTTGGAAAATTTTCCACTATAATACTAAGTAATAGTGACTTACTTGTTTTAGACTTGAATGATTACTGGGAGATCATCCAGCATTTCACCATTAAGTAGTAACTATTTATGGAGAGTATTTTTCCCTGTCATGCTATGGAAGAATCTTTCTAGTCTATGTAAGGTATTGAATTTTGATTTCTTTCTTTTAATCAAGTGAGAATGTTGAATTTTGTCAAGTTCCTTTATTGTTAAGATTATCTTGATCTTGGAACTTATTTGACCTGTTTATAGGACATGTTGATAGATTTTTTTAATAGTAAACTATCCTAGCATTCCTTTGGATTTGTCCTACTGGAGGTCTTTTTCTTTTAACTAGACAATATAGTTCCTGACATTATGATATGTGCCTTTATACTTATTTTGAAGAGACCTTATGTCATTTATTACATCTACTTGCATCAGGTTACTCTGCCTGCTGAATTTTAAATTTCCTGAAGTTTAATAAGAAGTCTAAATATAACAGAGGAATTGCCTGTAGTGGAAAAGCCAATTCTTTCTGTGCCAATTCTAGCTCTTACTGTGTATGTACCTAAAACACTTATGAGAATTTTGAAACAGAAAATGTTTAATTCTGCTTGGAAGTAGTTACTTAAATATTTACTATAAGCTCAACAATCCATTCTTTCTATTTTTTTTAATAATTCAAGCCAGGGAGCAATATGTTCCTGAGAGTTCCTTGTGTCATTCTAGTCTTGATTAATATGATGTATATTGTCTTATATCTCCAATCATTTATTAAATTGCTAACATATAACCTTTAAGAATGGACTACTAAAAACTGTGGGGAAAAACTTGTAATACCTAAGGCCCCACTATATCAGTTTGGTACCTCTTTATCATTTTGGCATCTCTTTAACAATTTGATATATGTTTATCAATTTGAAACTGCATACATGTAGCAGGTTTACCTAATAAGAACTACTGCATTATTTCTGAGTAGTAATGTTAGTATGTTTCTTAAATTTATCTAATGTAAAAATGCCTTTTTAATGGCTCCTTATGTGAGCTAATCATTTTGTGCCTTAAGAAGTGTGTATCATTGCTTTGTTTATATTATTTGCCGTTCTATTGCTAATTATGAACTATGAGAACAACTTTTAAGTAGGTATAGGTGGTTAAGTAATTATTTGGGTACAAATTTTGTATTTCAAAGCTTATTCATTCTGATCTAATTAAGAGCGGTGCTTTTTGAAGTTGCGTATTTATAGACACTAAGGGATTGGTTGATTAATGAAGGAATTTGTGAGCAGGTTGCTAAATAAAATATACAGATCTCTAGAGTAAAAATAATAAGCTTAACTAGAATACAAAAAATTAAATGTAGTTAGAAATATATATTTGTTGATTAGAGTTTGAGTAACTGAGATTGGAAGGAAAATCAAAATTCAAATATATATTCTTTCTTTTTAAATGAACAGAAAATCACATGTTCTAACTTTTTGACCAATTTTATTCTTTGGTGAAAAAAACTTTATTGTATTTTAGTAATTCTCGTGCTTTAAGAAGTACCCTTCATCTTTAATGATTTACCTTTTTTTCCTTGGGGTTGTCATTCTGCATTATCAGTGATTATTGTACTATACTGTGTCAGCAAGTGGGCTAACATGGATAATCCTCCGAATATATTTACCCCCACCATGAAAGCAGGATTAAAGAAAACTGTTTTATTATTTCATATTTTGTGACATAGTGCTTTTGTAAAATGCAAAATTATACAAATGTAAAGCTAAATTTCAAGACTGGGAATGCCCCTTGTTCAGTCACATTCATAAATGTGCATGTCCCCAAGCTTTCCCTTTCCTCACATTGTTGATGTTGCTACTTGAAAGGATACCTTCTCCCTCCTTGTGCCCCATCTTTACTTGTCAGGTATTTATCCTTGATGTCTGTCCAAATGGAAGCTTTTTGGATCACCTACAAGTAGATGATTCTGCTTTGAATTTATTTGCAGTTTCTGAATTATTCTTCTTGTAGAAATATATCTTTTTCTTTGTGGAATCATTATTTGTGTGTTTACCTCTTTCTTACTAGTTCAAGTTCCTTAAAGGTATGTGTGCCTGACCTATCTTCAAGTCCTTTAAGTATCTGACACAGTGTCTTGTCTAGAAGTGCAACAAAAATAGTATCTTTTTATTTATAACAACTTTTTGCAGTATAAAAAGTGTGTTTCCAGATCTTATTTCATTTAAAATTTTAACTTCATGACAAATGGAGAAATTCAGGATCAGTGAAGTGAGTTAATTGACTTACTGATATCACCCTGATAGCGAGGACTTCACTTTAAACCACATCTTACTTTACTAATATTCTTTCTATGATGAACAAATAATGCCAGAAGAGCTGTTAAAAATAGTGTCTTTGTATCATAAAACTTGATCATTTAGAGCATACCTATTTTGGCTTAATCAGGTATCCATAAGTAATTGTTCTAACCAATGTTTTTTCTTAAGAATTAAGTAAATGTTTTGAAGATTGTTTTTTTTATATCTAGATACAAGTGAGAATAATTTACCTCAGATAAAATAATTATGTTTATCTCAGTGTTGCACTTAATGTGCTTTGGCATAAGCTTAAGTATGATTAAGGAACAAAATTTTCTAGGAAGGCTATGGTACGTTTTGATGCATATTGTATAAGTGATTTTCCCCCCTCTTTATCCTAAAAAGACATTCAAATGTTTCAAATTATAATGTAGTGTAAGGAACATTGGTTTACTATAAAAACATAATTAGTTTGTTTCACTTTCTTTGTAACCTATTCCATAAACTACTAATAATATTTTCTCAATGACTGTAAGGCCTCAACTGCTTGGTTTTGAAAATATAGTGTATTTTTGAGACTTATTATAAGAGGGAATTTGGCAGTATCTAGCAAAAACATATGTGCATTTACCCTTTCACCCAGCAGTCTCATTTATAGAAATCTATCCCAGAGATACACGGACAAAAATTTTGAAAACATATGTGTACAAATATGTTTTTATAGCATATAGTATCAAAAGACTAGAAATAATGCAAGTGTCCATAAATAGGGGATTGTTGAATGAGTTATGGTTTATCCACAGGGTAGCCCTATGCAGTTATAAAAATGAATGAGAAGTACCTCTATATTGCCATAGAGTGATATACAAGATCTTTTGTTAAGTGAGAAAAAGGTGGAGACAAAAAAGAGTGTTTAGTTCATTACTATTTGTATGAGAAAGGGTGGAGATATAAATACATGTACAAATATCCTTATATTAAAAACATGAAAGAATGTATCATATTTTGTTAAATGATTTCTTATAGGGATAGGGAAAAGAATAAGCTGAAGAGTCAGGTAATATACCTTACTTTGTCTTTTTACTTTGGAGTCATTTAAATAGTTCATATAATAATATAAATACATATAATTAGATGAACCTAACAGTACCCACTTGATAGTATAACCTTATAAGAGGAACTTTATTTTTTTTAACCATTTTTAAATTATAGTTAATTTACAGTGTTGTGTAAGTGATTCAGTTATACATACATATATGTGTGTGTGTGTGTATATATATATATATATGTTATTTTCAGAATCTTTTCCATTATAGGTTATTACAAGACATTGAATATAGTTCCCTGTGCTCTACAGTAGGTCCTTGTCGTTTACCTATTTTATATATAGTAGTGTGTATATGTTAATCCCAAACTCCTAATTTATCTCCCGCACCTGCTGTTATCCCCTCTGGTAACCATAAGTTTGTTTTCTATGTCTGTGAGTCTCTGTTTTGTAAATAAGTTCATTTATATCGTTTTTTTTAGATTCCACATATAAGTGATACCATATGATAGTTGTCTTTCTCTGTCTGACTTATTTCACTTAGTGTGATAACCTCTAGGTCCATCCATGTTGCTGCAAATGGCATTATTTCATTCTTTTTTATGGCTGAGTAATATTCCATTGTGTATATGTGCCACATCTTCGTTATCTATTCATCTGTCGATGGACACTTAGGTTGCTTCCATGTCTTGGCTATTGTAAATAGTGCTGCAGTGAACATCGGGGTGCATGTATGTTTTCAAATTAGAGTTTTCTCCAGATATATGCCCAGGAGTAGGATTGCTGGATCATATGGTAGCTCTATTTTTAGTTTTTACGGAACCTCCATACTGTTCTCCATAGTGTCTGCACCAGTTTACATTCCCACCAACAGTACAGGAGGGTTTCTTTTTCTCCACACCCTAAAAGGCACTCTAAAACACAGTAATTTGACTGTACATGCCAAGTAATACGTTGTCTAAATGACAAATAAAACAGCAAAAATACTACTGTTTTAAGTAATCATATTGCTTGTGGTCATGTTGGTATTATTATTCTGGATTATTGTTTTTGTCGTGTGTGGTAAATGAAATGAAAAATTGATTCAGTTTGTTTTAAAGCAAACACAGATGTAACATATAGCAACTTACGATGTGTTTTATCTTAAAATTTTTAAAGAGGGGGATCCTATACAGGAAAATGGACTTCAGACATATCAACCAGTCAGAATTTTGAAGCTTTGATGGGTCTGGTTCATGTACTGCTTTTTTCCTTTTATGTATATCTGGAATAATTCCATAATAAAAATGTTACAGAAAAAAGTTCATGTCTATTTAGACACATACTATTTCTTTTGTCCTGTTGGAGTCCTAGACTGTCAGCTGATTCACGGACTATTTCATTTTATAAATATAGAGAAGTTACTTCCTTAAGAATTAAAAACTATAACTCATGGTTCAGCATTCTTCCAGGGAAATAGTGTTTTAGAATTCTGTTACAATTTAATAATTCTGGAGTATCTTACACATATAATAGCAATAGCAGATACAGTTCCTACCAAGTGAAGAAGGTCATATATTTAAAAAGTGTATGTCTCCTCTTTAAATATAAGTCCTATGAGAGCAGGAACTAACTGTCTTTTGTTCACAGAAGAATTATAACACTTCTAGATTAGGTACATAAATGTTTGTTAAATAATAAACATTTGTACCTTTGTTATAGAATAACATTTACATAGCACTTGATATATTTTCAATGTGCTTTCAATTATAATCTCTCTTTTTCCCTTTCCTAAATTTCCCATGTGTAGAAAAGGCTGGTATTATTCTCCATTTAATGGAAAAAAATAGACATTGTATAGAAAACAGTGCTTGAATGTTGTGTAAGTGCCAGGAAGTTGCCACTGCATTAGAAACTATGTATAATAAATAAGTAATTGCAGATTTGGGGGCAACTTTTTTTAACCAATATGGGTAAAGCTTTATGGATAAATAAGTATTTTGACTTCGGATATCTGTGTTTGAATCATATAAAATTGCTAGGCTTAAAGGTCAAAATGAGTTGACGATCAACAGTTCCACACCATTCAACCTGTAGAATAGTCAGGCCAACTAGAAAGAAGATAGAAACTGTTACCCCTTCATTACTGTCGACTTGCTAGTCACCTATGAAGCTGACAACTGAATGGGAACTGCTTTCTCTGGCTACCTGGATCATTTGTATTAATTTTCACTCTTCGGTTGTTTCTCCTTCTTCATTCATCCAGAGTCTCTCATTTTCATTAACAAAGCATGGTCCTAAGTTGATTGGTATTAACATCTGTAGCAAAGAACAGACAGAAGCCTGGCAGCAGTGCATTAGGGAATTAAAAACGTTTTGCTTCTAGTCAAAGAACCACTGACTCTTTCAAGCCATCTAGTCAAGTAGGAGCAAGAGATATGATATTTCCTCCCCAGGGCAGCTGAGCCATACTGTGTGGATACTTGATTAGGCAGTGGAAGTTGGTGATGAACTTTGCATGCCAACCTCAGTGCTAAATTGTAAATCATAAATAAAAATAAAAAGATTGGAAAGTAATTGTCTTAGTTTCCCAGGACTGTAGTATCAAAGTACTACAAAGTCAGTAACTTAAAACAACAGAAATTTATCATCTCAGAGTTTTGGGGGATAAAAGTGTTGGCAAGGCTCTGTTCCCTTTGAAGGCACTGGGGAAAGAACTGTTTGATGGCTCTCTCCTAGCTTCTGGTAACCTTAGATATTTCTTGGCTTATAATGTATCACTCCAATCTTCTGTCTTCACGTGACATTCTCCACGTGTGTCCTTTCAACGTCTGCCTTCTGTGTGTGTTCAGATTGTTCAGTTTCCTTGATACCAGTCATATTGGAATAGGGTTCACCCTAATGACCTCATTTTAACTTGATTACCTCTGTAAAGACACTGTTTTCAAATAATGTCACATTCATAGGTCCTGGGGTTTAGGACTTTGACATATTTTTGAGGGAAGACACAATTCCACCTGCAACATTAATGTACCAAAATATTAACAATGTTAATCACTGTATTTTTTTTTAAGTTTTCTGTTTGTTTTTGTGATGGGTATGTATTGCTTTTATAATCTGAAAAATATTATTCAGAAAGTAAAGTAAATGATTTTTGTAAAAAGTCTCATTTTTGAATTCTATTCATTAGCTCTCAGTTTTTATGTTATATAATTCTAGTTGGTTTAAATTGTTTTCTGATTCAGCAAGAGTCCATTTGCATATTTAGCAATCGTCATCTGCATAATTATACATCTGTGATTATAGGTAGGATAGAAAAAGCTCCCATCTCTGAATTAAAATAGTCTCAGCATTTGTTATCTGTAGAGAGCAGACTGGTGTTATGGTAAGAGGAGGAAAATATGACTAAAGAAGGCGTTTAGCAATAGCATATGAACAGTGTGAACACCATCAGTTACCCCTAAGTCCTGAATCCTAAGGCCATGAAACTTTTCTCACACGTTAGGTAAATAGGTGAAGCATCCTTATTAGGCTTCTTGTATGCAAAATGTCTTTCTATTTTGACTAAATGCTAAGCTCTTCATTGGTTTTGTGTGAGTTATTGGGTACTGTTTTTTAAAAGTCAAATATGGCTTTATAAGTTTTCTAATGAACTAAATTCTTTTTTTTTTTTTCCCCTAGATTTGCCTGCAATGGATAACTCAGTGTTTTTGGAATTATTTAGATTGGATAGAAATCTGCCATTATATTGCTACTTGTGTTTTCCTTGGTCCTGATTATCAAGTATATATCTGTATAGCTATATTCAAACATCTACAACAAGACATTCTACAGCACACTCAGACTCAAGATCTGCAGGTTTTCCTAAAAGTAAGTAACTTTACTTCTAGAGGAAAAATTTTGGCTGAAAGTTAATGGTCAACTTTGATGGGGTGTCTAATGCCAGATATTTTTCTAGACACTCATGAAATCCTAAAAACAACCTTGAGAGGTAGGTATTTATTTTAGAGATGAGGAAACCGAGGCACCGAGTTAAGTAAATTACCCAAGATTTTACAGCTGGTGAGTGGTGCTAGAGAGTGGTGGGCCTAGGATATAGGATATGAAGTTAAGCTGCCTGGCTACAAAATTTTGCTTTCAGCCAGTATGCTGTGCCAAAAGGGCTTTTTTTTTTTTTTTTTGGATATTCCTATATCTTATTTAGTCAATAAAAGTTCAAGTTACTGTGTGTTAATACAGAGCTTTGATATTTTTTAAAAACATTTAATGTAATTTTCTTATACCTTCATATTTTTCTAAACTATCAAATATTTTTATAAAAGGGTTCCATGAAAGATTCTATCATAACACTCTTTTTAAAAAGTCACTACTATATATAAGTTAATATTTTAAAGCAAGATATAGCTGCTTTCTTTCTCACAATATTGGGACTTTTGAAGCTCTGATCTTTAGAAAATACAAGATATATAAATATATCCCTATGTGTGATTTTGGCTGGAAATCCAACTTTTTGTTTTAAGTTAAAATCTTTCCTTGAATTTAAAATATGTTTCCCTCCCCCTGCTACCCTCAGACACACATATGCACGCATATGCATACATACACCAAAACCAACATTAGGTTTTTTCTAGGTGGACAGATAATTTCTACGTGAATTAATTTTGTCTTTATTCTTTACCATTAGATACTTATCAGTTATTTTTCATTTAATGATGATTTTTTGTAAGTACGTGTTATTGATCATTTAAGATTGTGAAACTATCAAGCATTTTTACTTCATAAATACTGAATTCAAAAGGTCTCAAACTTCCTACATATATCAATAGAATTATGATCTTAGAAACATTCTTAATGAAATAAAGTATAACAAGACAATGGTCATACATGTAGAAGGAAAACTTAGGTAGAAAAAGAAAAAAGTGGTCTGTAAGAGGTAATTTGGAGAACAGGGATGGTTAAGTAAATGAGAATTATGTTGAGGACAAAATGTGGGTTCCTTTTCAGTAAGGGACATATTCATTAGTTGCAGTGGTCAGTTATAGAGATTTCAGAGTCTGAAATTTCCCCAAACTCTTATATTTTTATATCTCCTAACCTATAATTCTCTAACCTCTTATCCTACTTTAGTTTCTCTTGTAGTGTTTGTCACTGGATGAAATTATTTTAGATATGTTTTGTCAGTCTTCCCCAGTATAATGTGTAAGTTCCACAAGGATTGTGGTTTTGTCTATCTCGTTCACTAATGTATTTTTCAGTGCCTTGAACAGCACCTGACACAGAGCAGGTGCTCAATAAATACTTGTTGATAGAGTAAACAAAGAATGTAAATAAATATAAAGGGAAAGATGAATGAACTTAGTTTTTATTCACATTGAATAACAAACATTACTAACATCTTCCTTTCTATTAGAAGGATATCCTTATATTTCATCACCTTTAAATCTGATTGATGTTGGTGATTATTGCAGTTTCATCCCTTTCTTGATTACTGCCAGGAAAAATTATAATAGGGTTTACAAATGGTGACCTCTTTAAATATTTCCCAAACTCTGTTGTGTTCTGAGCATAATGTTTCAATTTAAAACTTAAATTTAAAGAATTTTAAAGTGAGGGTAAAAAGATTATCTTTACTACCTAAGTCCTATTTAAATTACTAAAATATTAATTGAATTGGTTTAAATCCAAACTAAGAACATGTTGGCAAAGAATTAATTTTAGCACTTGTCCTGGAACTAACCTTACTTCTTACTCCTGCTATTTGCATTCATCTGAGGTATTAGGAAAAATGCCTTTCTAATACCTTTCTATTACTGTGACTTCACTTTATTTTCAGCAGGTAGGTCTCACGGTCACTGATTTCTTTTGGTGGGTATTTTTCTTGTGAGATAAATTCCAATGTAGTTTATTTTTAAATATGCATTTACATACCCCTTTAAGTACTCCATTAAGCCCTGTTACAATCTCTTCTTTGCAAGGTATATGAACATATGTATACTATTTTTCACTTATTCACATATTACCCAATCATGAAATTTTGATTAAGGAAGTGATTTTTATTCTTCCTTCCCTCAAAAGATCCCCCCAGTCAGAAAGATATATGATTTTAAAAGTCCTCATTAAACTACCATTAGGGAGATTAAACCTTGGAAATTATGTTTTATACCTGATCCAAAATCTCAGACTTGTACAAAAGGAAAAAAACTTATCAGTAATTCTCCATATAACTACATACCACAACCATAATAATATTCTTACTTTGATTACATGTTGTGCCCTGACTCTACATATTTAATAATGACTGCTTCTGAGAGGAAAGAGGAAGAAGAGTAAAACAGGGGACTTTTACTTTTTATTTTGTATATTTATGTGGGCTTTTTTTTTTTTGAATTTTTGAAGAATGGGCCCATGCTTCTTTTGTAATAAAACTACTTTTTAAAAGGAGGATATTAATCATTATATAAAAATGGATAGAACAAGCATCTGACTGTGGTAAATAAGTTCAAATAATCAGGCCCAACTGAATTAGTTTCCAAAATACTGGAAAACCACAAACATGTTTTCAGTTACAGTATTATCAGTTATCCCGAGAAACTTGAGATAATGAGATGATTCCAGAAGATTGAAAATACGCAGTTCTTTTCCCGGTTTTAAGTTTCATGTACTGACAGAAGGGGCATGTTGGAAATATTACTTTAGGAATAAAAATCTGTCTGAAGCATGTGTATAGACAAAATACCAACCCATTCTGTATTCACTTTGGTTTAGGCTCAAGATTTTAAATCAGGTAATTGAATCTAGACTCAGTGTTTGAGTTTCTGGTAGGCCACTGAACAATTCTTCATGATCAGTATATTAAAAAGATGACTTGAAATTTCTCAACCCAGGTTTACTAAAAAAAAATCCAAGCAAGCAATAAAACTTGTTTATGTTTCCTCATTTGATTAAACCACTAAAAGATTAGATGAATGCCATGGGTATAAGTTTATCAGCAAGGTATTGTCTGAGTTTTTCACAATCTCTTTTTAGACACAACAAGAATGTGGGTTGGATAATAGAGAAGCTAAGTGCATTATTCCCACACTGTGGTGACTGATAGATTAGTGCTGACCTAGAAGGCAACTTCTAAAGGTGTGCTGAAGAGCTTAGTCCTTGGACCTAACGTTTTTCTGTGACAGATGATGGTTCAGAAAATCTGTAGGCATCAAACATCCAGAAACAAAAGCATCATCCGACAAAATAAATATTCTCAAATATCTCAGACTTGAAAGTCTAAAGTTGGGTTGGTTTGTTTTTAATGGATGGATAGATGGATCTCTCTCTCTCTCTCTCTCTCTCTCTCTCTCTCTCTCTCTCTCTCTCTCTCTCTCTCTCTCTCTCTCTCTGTCATGCACCCACCCACACACAATCAACAAGTGTAGGGAGAATTACTTTGATAGTACTTCAGAAGACCCACTGTTTTAGCAGACTGGCTGTATAACATTCCTCTGCATGGTAATACGCTGACAGCAATCTAGGTTTTAGTTTATGAATTCAACCTGGGGACAAACGTCACTGAAATGCCAGGCTAGGAGAAGATTGCCTTCCAGTGAAAATCAGTCGGTGAAGACTCAAAATACTAAATTAAAATGCTTCAACTAAATCCTGCACATTATGGCAAAACCAATTTATAATTATGTAAAAATAAGATTAATTTCAACCCATCAGTAAATTGTCAAGAGGGTTTTTTTTTTGTTGTTACTATTGCAGCTGTGGTTACCTGAGCATGTTGACAGGGTAAGAAATGGAGATCAGACTGAAAAATAAATAAATAAATAAATAAATAATTGTATACTAAGCTCTCAAAAGACAAAAGTGTTTATAGTATTAAAAATAATTCACCATCCAAAGGATCAAACACAACATGCTCAGTATTATTCAACTGTGGTTTTCAGTTTTGTTTTCTGCATTGACCTTATATCACTTGAGTCCACCTCAAGTTAAATTCTGCCACTCTGTGTAAGCTTGGGCATGTTGCTTACCTCTCCATGCCTCAGTTTTCTCATCTGTTTAACTGGGCATGAAATAATACCTATCACATAGAGTTGTTGAGGAACTAAATGAGATGATATCTGTAAAATATTTCTAGAACATTATCTGACACATTGCAAGTGCTTTAAAAAAAAAAAAAAGTAGCAGTTATTTGAGTTTCTACATCCCTGTTCATCCTTCTCTTGTATTTTTTTTTTTTTTTAAGAAAAAATGTGCAAACAACACAGCAAAGGAAACAGGATTTTCTCCTGGATCCATTGCTAGACTATACACTTTTGCTCCCATTTTCTTCTCCAGCTCCTGAGACATCTTGGTATTATATCATGTAGTAATACCAGGCATATACTGCAGATCTATGTCAGGAACATTCTCTTATGTAGTATCTGATCAAGGCCTATTCCCTCATTTACCCAGCCAAAACTGAATCATCTCTGTAGTCATCACATACGCCATGTACCCCTCAGCTGAGTTAAAGTCTTTACAAATGCATACTTTATCCTAAATATTTAAGAACATTATGTTCTCTCCAGAACTACACTTTCTGTCTAAACTTTCCTGATCTTAAAAATCACTAGGGTCCTTATTAAAACTGATATACCTAGATTCCTGCCAGACCTACTAAGATAGAGTTTTCATGACAGAGGCCTACGTTGTCAGATTTTAATATAAAATCTCAAGTAGCTTGCAACCTTTAGAATATGTGAAAATGTTACCTTTGGAGCTTGAACGCGAGGGATTCAGAAGTTTGGGGAATATTGGGTCCAGGAATTTCTAATTATACCAAACACTCTAGGAAGAATATACTAGAAGAAACGTGACTTACAGGTTGTTTGTGTTTCTACCGCTTTGACCAGGAAGGAAGGTCCTTTTTTATATGATAGTTCAGACATAACACCCAAGAGGTCATCTCTAGCAAGGGTAAAGAGCAGAACTAAGTTCACAAAACCCCGTCTCTCATGCAACTCTAACTATATAATTTGGTGCTTCCTATGTGAGAGATGACATTAATACGAATCCTTCGTTAAGTTACCTTAGTGGATAGTAAGTTCTATACCTTTTGTGGCAAACTTATTTTATATGCCTCCTGGTGATTACTAATGAGTTGACTCTTTGTTCCAATTTAACCCAAAGTGACATATCTTACTTTTTTTCCTCCATACGCTATAAAGAGCTATTATCTTTTTTAAAAAAATCACCTTTTGAATGCATTAATAATTAAATATTAGGGAAAGGGTATATCAGAAAATACCTAAACTTGGTCCTAAAATCTTAAAACTAAGGCATGTCATGGGAGCACACTTCGTCTTTTCATGCTTTATATCTATTTACCACCCTCAAAGTCCTTATCTTCAATTCAAATTCCAAATTTACAGGGCTTGCAGTAGGTCTAAAAACATTTCTGCTGGAAACTATTTTTGAAAACTTTGATAAAAATAATGATTGAAATTATAGGTATAGCTTGATTTCCATAATAGGCATATTCTTGAGAAGTTGCAAGAAAGGACAGTAATAGCTTAATATTTTAAGTGAATTGTTCTCTTACATTTTTGGTAAAGGGTTGAAGAGCAGAGACTAGAGTCAATAATCTTTAATGGGCCTGTCCACACTTAACATTACAAATCGGCAGTTCAATCAAGAAAATCTAGCTCAACCATTTCAGAGAAAGTTTAATAAAAATGTTATTATGACCACCGTTAATACCGTGAGTGTTATTGAATGCCAGGCACTGGGCAAGGGGATTAACAGGTACTGCTCATTCACTCATTGACCATTGTCCAGCATCTGTGTTCCAGGCATTGTTGTAGTCACAAGAATAGGCCATGGCCTTGCCAAATTGACCTTAACATTCTACCAGTAGGTAAATAATATGTGAATAAATATATAATATTTCAGGTATTGATAGATCTTATTATAAAGAAATCAAACACAGTAAGGGAGTCAGAGAGTGAGATTCATAGGTGCTGTTTAGATAAAGAGCCCAGTGAAGGCTACTCTGAGGCTAATTAGCCCAGTGAGGCTAATCAGAGACCTGAATGAAGCAAAGGAAAAAAAGCAATACAAAGATTTCTGTACAAAATCCTTCTAAATGAGAAGAAAGACAAGTGCAAAGGCTCAGAGGTTGGAATGAGCTTGGCCCACTTAGAAAGTGTCAAGATGACCATTATGGCCAAAACAAGGTGAGGGAGTAAGAATGGTCGGAGATGAGACAGGAGTCAGATCACATAAGGCTTTATAGTTCATGGTAAAGAGTTCTGACAACACAATTTATGCTGTTATTCAGCCTCTGTCAAATTGAGGCTTAGAGACTCTGTAAACTTTCCCAGGTTCATACTTCTAGTAACTAATGTAGGTGAGTTTTAACCCTTTTTTGGTCTGAATCCAAATCCTGTGCTCTTTCTAGTGTATCACTGACCAGTCTGTTTACTTTAAAAAAATCCTAAATTCAGCGGAACTTCTAATTAAGTGCTTTCAGTAGTAAAAGAAAACCAGTGGATACATACTTGAAACTAGATTCTATGTACAAAGGAGAGAGGGAAGCTGTGTATATGTCATATTATATAATTGAATACACACACAGCATTGTGGTTTAGGATGGTAATTTTTAATGCTTTTCTGATGGTTCAACATTTGAAACCCAACATTAATGAAAAAAAGCAAATCATTGAAGGCACACTGGTTGAAAAGCCATTAGGCAGAAAAAGAAAATGCAATATACTCATAATGAACTTCCCAACCAATACAAACTACTCCAGAAGTAACTTATTAAAACAAGACTTGAACAAATAGTGCACTGTTTATATAAAATGGGATAATGTTACCTTATATAATTACATATGCCTACCTATTTAAAGAATAAGGGAATTCATATTTTTATATAGAGTGCAATATACTTATGTCTATAAATGAAATGGTAAAGCAGTATTCTGAGGAAATCGTCCTTTATAACTTGAATGATAAGCTGGCAGTCTAAATGGTCATAATTACAAAGAAAAGTAATTCACTGAAAAGGCTATAAGAGAACATTTAGGATAAAATGAAACATTCCACTTTGAAGACAAAGTGGAATTCAAAGATTCTAAAATTTTATTCAGAGTTAAAATTGCCTGTGAATTTTAAATAATCTATATAATTTAAAAACATTCCTTTAAAAATGAATATTTAATTCATTATGAAATAAGACCTTAATAGCCTTATCTTTCTCTTATGAAATAAGACCTCAACTTTACTTGCCATTTTATGGGTGTCTCTTCAGTATAGTTATCAGAGTATTTTCTCTTTATTTTAAAATTAATGTCCAAAATGGAAGCCATAATTCAAAAAACATGTTTTAAGGAAAAAAGTATTTTTAAACCAAGTAGTAGCTATGGTTCTCCATAGGTAGTTTTTATTTTTAAATTAAAGTGGAGCAATAATTAAAAGATGTTAAAATAGGTTTTGCTTATTTTTGTCCAGAAAGAATTATTAGAGTTATTGTTCAAATGCTGTCATCTCCTATTGTAATTCACATTTAATGAACAATAAGCATTCTTTTAAAAATCATGAATATGTACTAAGACAATTTTTCTGGCATTAGGTTTTTTTTCTTCTGGTTAGAATAACACATTAATTCTTTTCCAAGTTAGGTATAGTTTTAGTGAAAGGGTGATTAATGTCAAATCACACATAATTTGAATGAAGAGAACGGATAACTTCATAAATAGTTCCGTGACTACAACTATAACCGTTTAAAGTGAATTCTTGAACAGTAAGATTGGTCTTACTTCAATTCTATTTTTTGCCCAAAGAACAAAGTGAAATATGTTTGATAGAGAGAAATTTACATAGTATTTCTGCTATTCATAAGATGAACATCTTTTGATTCAGTTGCTTATACATAAAACTGGAGATATGATATATACCTCAGCTGTTAATGTTTTAGGACAGAGACCTGTCTCATTCATCTTTGGGTCTTCACTGTGTAACCAAGGACTTTACATACAATAAGGGAATGAATGAGGTTAATGAATAAAGAAATGAAGCAATGGATAACATCACAAGTATTTTAAAATTAAGAGTAAAGTTCAAATTTTTATGTTCGAGGGTATTAGCTCTAGTCTTAAAGGTGTAATCTTATGCATATAACTTAACATTATTTAGTTTTCTTAGTTATAATATCAGCCTTGTAGATCAGTAATAATACTTTTTTTTAAAGTACCAGTTAACTTTTCCCCAAAATTACCCAGATTTTAGGTAGTATGTGGCAAGTAAGTGTACTCTCCTCCCAAGTTATGTGCAAGCTGTGAACTATTACTAATCTAGTAGTGATTAGCGAGCGACATCTGAGGCCTTTAAAAACATCCATTCTTAATGAGAATTTGTGATGTTTTCGTAACTACCCTACATTGATGTTTCTCATCTACAGACTGTCTCTAACACAATATTTGGTATCTGATAATATCTTATATTTTATTCTTTTGAATTGTTGTTTATTGTTAGTAGCTTTTGCCTTTAAGCTATATTCTCCAGAAAGGCATGAATTGCCCAAAATTTTTTATAACCTCCAAAACTTCTAACATAATACATTACATTGAATCAAGGATCATGTTTCTTTTGCAGAATTTTTTTGTTGTTACCTTGAAGGGTAGGCATTGCATAGCGAGTATTTGGAGATACTAAAAGAAATAGTCATAAAATTTCCTAAAAGTGTCTAAGATTCTAAATGGATGCTCCTACTATTTTTCATTCTTGAGTGCCTCATTTGGGACGCTAACCATTAAATTCCAAATTAGTATAGACATGCATAGTACCAACATTATGAATTGCAGACTGTTGGAGATTTTATGAACAGTAGCTGTAGAACTGATATTTCTTGCAATATTATAAGTATCCTTTGATAAGCTTTAGAGTCTTTACTAATTACAAATGTGAACAATCATTCTATAATTGAAACTATTATATCTTAAATATTAGGAAGATTTCATTATCTTGTTTTTTGTTAGCTGTAAAGCATTTTTGGTTTTGAAAACAGGCAACCTTGTTTCATAGGGACATGGTTTTTTGCTATCATATACCTATTGCCTACTAAATAAAAAAGCAGTTACACATTTATTAGAAACATAAAACCCCCATCTATAGCTGAAAAAAAATGATACATTAACTGTTTAAAACTCATTAACTTAGAATTGTGTGTCTTTACCCAAGCGAATGAACGTCTCTTTCTATTTTTTGACAGGAAGAAGCACTGCATGGGTTTCGAGTGAGTGATTACTTTGAATACATGGAAATTTTGGAACAAAACTACAGACCAGTGCTGCTGAGAGACATGTGGAACATTAGAGTACAAAGCACATAGATCATGGAACACGCAATTTAATTTTATGTTTTATTTATTTTTAAAGGAGACAGAGGGACTTAACTGTTTTCTGTCTGTGTCTATAACAACATATGCTTTGTGAATACACAGTATTGTAAATCAGTACTGAGAGTTTTTGAATGTAATAGTATATTCGAGTAGGTATTGGCTCAATTGAAGTGAATTCATTTTTGTAAGTTTGTTGTTGTGTAAGGTTGTTTTAGAATCAAATCTAGCTTACTTATAGTTCTTTATGTTTAAGATTTAGTCTTAACCTACATTTCCTTCTTCCCAGGATGATTAAAATATTTTTTCCAATGAGTTTGGAAAGTAGCAGCAATATTGTAAATAATTGACCAGCCAGAGAGATTCCATAGAGACAAGGAAGACGATTGTTTTCTTCATTTTTATGTCTTTACATATAAAGGAAAATAAGCAAAACCATAACTGCTTATTTTACATATGGAGGAACAAATGATATTTATCATGGCAAGTGGTAAGAAAATTGTCATCAGACATAATTGTTTTTCTAGGAATTGCTTTTGATACCTATATCAATTTATAATTTTTCATATGAAATGTAGTCTCTACATGGTTCATTTAAAACATAGATTGGTTATTGCATACTGATATGCATTTGACTCTCGTTTGTTAAGTGGTTTACTCAATGATAGATTTGATTTGTACTGAACTTGAAAACATTAAAGAGAATAGATTTGTAAATTATTTTAAATGACCAACACAGTGTTTTATTTTATTTAAATAGAAGGTTCGGCTCCAGTGAGATTAATATGCTAGGCTCTATTTTCTTATAACCATCACATTTAATATATGAAAGATAAGACACAAAAATATTATTAATTTTTCAGTCAGCAATTTCAGCAAGTTTTAAAAATTATAGGTGGAGGTCATTTTGTATTCATTGCTTATATTTAAATATAAATCAACCATTAAAACCATTCTGGAGCCTTTTTTTTTTTTTCCAACCAAAAATGGCTGATCTACAGACTCTATTTTTCCTTTTAGTATGATGAAATAACATACCATACAATTTTCAGTTTTGTGATATTTAGGCGATTGTAGTATCAACCTTCCAAAATCAGTTTTTGTGCTGTAAATGCCGGCAATAGATTCTCAGTAATGGTGTTCCTAAAGGGCATTGAAAAAGTTAAGAAAAGAAAATTGAGCAAGTTAATTTGACATATTGCTCACTTTAGCTCTGGCTGATTTGAGTTAAGTAAGAAAGCCCCAGGTTACTCAAAACACCAAGTTTTGTCTACTTTCAAACTTAATTTTGAAAAGCTGTTCCACAGAACCTGTAATACATGTTTCTGTTTTTTCCTATTCTGTTCCTGAGATGTTGTTATTGGTCCTGAGAAACTTGCAACTTTATTTCTTTTTAAAAGGTCTTACATGGTAATTGGAAATACAAATGGAGAAGGAACTACAACTTAATTTTATAATATTCATTGGTGATTTTGATTGGACACTGAAGCAAGATCTAGATAATAATTACATTATGGAAAAGTGACTTCAGCTGGAGCCAGAAAGCTTTCATTTTCATTTGATAAATATGTTTTGAACAATGACTTAGCAATTTGGTGAAATAACATTATAAAATATGGTAGTTCTTGTAGCTACCATTGTGAATTATTTTTGTAACTATTTTTATTTTAAGAATACTCTTTAGAGTAGAAATAAATACAGCCCTGTCTTGCTTCTCCATTTTATTTTTAATTATTTAAAGTGTAAGTTCTTAGGACTTATTTCTAATTTGTGAAGGAGGACTTTATACATTTTACAGGATTTATTATAGTTTATGATACAATGTAAACAAATTTGTGAAAAAGTTAAGTGTTCATATACACATCTTCAAATATCTGTTTTCAAAATTTCATCTTTGTAGTTTTGCCTCTGCATGTTTAGGCATCTAAAGAATCTGTGAAAGTAAAGTAAGTCTCAGAAATTCATCTAAACTTGCTAACAGGATTCTACCTAAATTTATGATTATTAAGTTAGGGTGTGCTCTAGTTTGATTTTCCAGTTCCAAGATGTTAAGGAAATTTCTTTGGTCATTCATTATATAGACATATTGTGAGTATTACACATATAATGAAATATTTTTAATATTCAAGGTAGGATAAATGAGATACAGCACCTCCATTCAGAGAGTCCACTGTCTTTGTGGGAAGGTGAATAATTTTAAAACTGAAAATACAGTTATAAAGATAAATGAGAATTGACCTTTGAATTTGTTGACCTTGATAAGAGTAGTTTTGATGGAGTAGTGAGGGCAAAAGATTGGAGCTGGTTTAAATGATGCTGAGAGGAAAGATTTTGGAAACTGTTCTTTCTAGGAGTATTGCTGTTACAGGGAAAGAGAATGTATGTGGTAGCTAGAGTACATGGGATCAAAAGACTTTTTAAAGATGGGAAAGGGAAACATATGTGGGTAGAAATGATGTAGTAAGGAAGGAAAAACTGACGATGCTGAAAAGAGAAACGCTAGAGTGAATGTCATTATAAGTGGTAGGGGAATGGTATCTAGTTAATAAGTTTTGGAATTAGCCTTTGCCAGGAACGTGGACCCTTCATTCAAAGTAACAGAAGAGGAGACAGTTTAAATGGGCACAGACACAGGATGGGCATTTCTGGAAGTTATTGTTCCCTATTTCACTGAGAAAACAAAGTCATCAGCTATGAGGATGGTAAAAGCTTTGGTAGGTTTTAGGAGATTGAGAGTAAGTGAAATAGTTGTTTAGGATAGTGGGAGAGTAAATAGACTAGGAAAATTGACTTGTGACTTAGTGGTCATGAGATGAGTTAGAAAGTTGTATGTTTTTCTCCAGCCACATTTCACTGTGAAGGGGCAGGCGAGGAGTAGGTAGTGAATTGGTTTTAACCAGGGGTTTGGTTTAGCCAAGAGAATGATGACAAAGCAAAGGAGGCACAAGGGAGTTGATGGTATATGCAAGTGAATTATTATGATATTATGACCATGGCAGTTAAGCTAGATCAAAAGAAAGTGGAGAAAAGAGAGGGATATGATGGATACAGAGAAAAGTTGATAAGATCAATTGATTTTAGGTTCTATGTTGAAGGATTTTTTTGATTTGGAGTACTCAGGAGAAGAAGGTGAGAAGATTAGAATTAGCAGTTAAGTAAAATGCTTAAAATTGAGATTTTGGAAGAAGATGACCATGATAGCTAAGAGAGTGGAGGATGAGATCATTGAAGGAAAGGGAAATCAGGAGCTGAGATTCCAAAGTATTGGGAGAATCATCTTTTTGGATATTGAAGTTACCAACATTTTCACAAGGAATTGTTTTGGATAGCTTGAAAATGACCCAAAAGTTAAAATCTTCCAGGATTAGTCTAGAAAAAAAAGTGATAAGTGGAAATCTGAGATGCAAAATCAAATAGAAATCAAAGACAATGGTGCACAGTCATTGTTATTTTAATGTGGTATCTAATTTGTAATTAAAACAGTTATCTAATTTTTTTGAAGCCTTTGGTTAGACAAACATTTCTTACACAAAAACCACAAACCATAAAAGAAAAAATAGATAATTTTTGTAGACTTCTTCAAAATTTAAAAAGGAAATAAAAAAGCTCTTTAAAAGTACTCTCAAATAAATGAAAAGATAAGCCACACATTGAGAGAATAGACTTACAAAGCATGTATCTAGTAAAAGACCTGTGTTCACATTATAAAAAGATTTTTAATCACTCAATAAGAGAACAAATAACCTAATAGGCAAAATATTTTAACAGACACTTCACTAAAGAAGATATACAGATGACAGCTAGGTACAAAAGATGCTCATCATTAGTTATTTAGAAAATGCAGATTAAAACCTCAGCAGATAATAAAATGCCAGGGTTGGCTAGGAGGTGTAACAACTGGGACTCATACATTTCTTGTAGGAATAAAAATACAACAGTCCTTTTGGAAATCTGACTTTTTTTTTTTTCTTTTTAAGTTAAACACACACTTAAACTGTGTGACTTAACAATACTCCTTTCTAGGTACTTCCCTCAAAGAAATAAAATATATATCCATACAAAGACTTGTACAAATAATAATTACAGCTTTATTCATAATAGCTCCAAACTGGAAACAACCCAAACCTCAACTGGTGAATGGATAAACAAATGTGTTTCAACCATAAAGTGGAATACAGCTCAGCATTAAAAAATAGCTACCCACAGATGCACACAAAATTTTGGGTGAATGTGAAAAGCATTATACTAAGTAAAATAACCCAGGCACAAAATGTGTTGTAGGATTCCATTTATATGAAATTCTAGAAAAGGAAAATCTACAGTGACTGAATATTAGTGGTTTCCAGGGACTGGAGCAGGTGGTGAATGTGAAGACAGGATTTTCTACATAGAGGCAGAGGGGATGTCTATATCATGATTATAGTGATGGCTATATAACCATATTCTTAAAAATACTTTGAAATGTATGCTTAAAATGGATGAATTTTATTGTGTGTAAATTTTGCCTCAATAAAGCTGACTCTATCAAACAAGGATAAATACTACAAAGAGAAACTGACAAATCCATCAAAATGGAAGAGTTTCAGCATTAACAATTATGTTATCTGTAGGTTATTTGTGGATGCCTTAATCAGGTTGGTGAAGATGTTTTCTATTATTTTTGTGGGAATTTCAGGAATAGAATTTCCATTGGAAAATAATTTTTATCAGATACTTTATATTAAAACAATCATAAGTTTTCCAGTTTTCCTTTTTTTTTTTTTTTTGGTTAATATGATGACTTACCGACATTTTCAAATGTTAAACCAACCATACATTCCTAAGATTAACTCTACTTGGTCATGATATTTTATCAATTTTACCTGTTGTCAGATTCAATTTGTTAAAATTCTGTTAGGAATTTTTATATCTATTTTTTTAAATTAATTTATTTATGGCTGAGTTGGGTCTTTGTTGCTGCGCGTGGGCTTTCTCTAGTTGCAGTGAGCGGGGGCTACTCTTCGTTGCAGTGCATGGGCTTCTCATTGTGGTGGTTTCTCTTGTTGCAGCGAGCCGGGGCTACTCTTCATTGCAGTGCATGGGCTTCTCATTGTGGTGGCTTCTCTTGTTGCAGAGCATGGACTCTAGGACGCACGGGCTCAGTAGTTGTGGCTCGCAGGCTCTAGAGCGCAGTCTTAGTAGTTGTGGCACACGGGCTTAGTTGCTCCATGGCATGTGGGATCTTCCCGGACCAGGGCTCAAACCTGTGTCCCCTGCATTGGCAGGCAGATTCTTAACCAATGTGTCACCAGCAAAGCCCTATATCTATGTTTATGAGGGATATTGATTTGTAGTTTTCTTTTTCTGATTTGATATCAGCGAATGCTGGCTTCATGAAATGAGTTGAGAAGTGTTTATTTTTTATTATCTAGAAGTTTGTGTATAAATGATATTTTTTCCCTTAAAGGTTTGGTAGCATTTTCCAGTGAAGCCTGGAATTTTCTTTGTGATAAGATTTTTAACAAAATTAATTTCCCTAATAGATACATGGCTATTAATTAATTAATACATGGCTATTCAAATATTTTGTTAAGTAATCTTTTGTTTGTTTCTTTCAAGGAATTTGTTCGTTTCATTAAGTTGTCAAATTTATTGTCATCATCTTGTTCGTAATAGAAACTTTCTACCCTTTTTAATACGTGTAGAATTTGTAATGATGTCACCACTCTCATTTTTGGTTTTGTTCATTTGTATTTTCTCTTTTTTTCCTTTTCAGTCTGGCTAGAAGTTTATGAATTTTATTGATGTTCTCAAAGAACTAGCTTTTAGTTTCATCAGTTTCTCTATTTTTCTGTTGCATTGATTTCCACTCAGAACTTTATTATTCCCTTTCTCCTACTTTCAGTTTCATTTGCTCTTGTTTTTCTAGTTTCTTAAAGTCATTTATGTGAGATCCTTCTTTTCTAGTATAGGTGTTTGTTGCTATAAAATTCCCTGTAAGTACTTGCCTTAGCTGCATCCACAAATTTTGTTATGCTGTTTATACATTTTCATTTAGTTAGAAATACTTTATAATTTACCTTTTGACTTTCTGTTTGATCTGTGGATTATTTAGAAGTATGTAATTTAGTTTCCAAATATTTGGGGATTTTCCAAGTTTACTTCTGTTATCAATTTTTAATGTAGTCTTATGGTGGTCATACATTCCTTATATGATTTTATTCCTTTTAAATTTATTGAAACTTGTTTTGTGTCCCAAAATATTATCTACCTTGTAAAAGGTTTATGTATACTTAAAACGAGTATATATATTTTGCTGTTTTTGTGTGGAGTGGTCTATGAATCTCAATTAGATCAAATTGTTTGATATTGTTGCTTGTATATTTTTACTGATCTTTCTGGCTACCTGTTTTAGCAATTATTGTGAGAGTAATGTTGAGATTAACCGTAATTGTGCATTTGTCTGTTTCTCCTTTTAGTTCTATCAGTTTTTACTTCATGTATTTTGAAACTCAAATTTACAATAATAGGTGTATAAACTTATGATTATTGTATCCTTTTGATGAATTGGCTGCTTTATCCTTATGAAATGACTGTGTTTATCTCTAGTAATTTTTTTTGCTCTAAAGGCTACTTAGTATTTAGGTTTTTGGTTTTTCAGGTTTTGCATGATCTTTTTCCATTATTTTACTTTACCCTTATGTATTTTTATATTTAAGGTGATTTTTATTGTAGACAGCAAGGAATTGGCTCTGGGTTTCCCTTACCCACCCCGCCACCCCACCCAAATTTGGCAAATCATGCCTTCTAATTAGGATGTTTAGACCATTTACATTTCATGTAATTATTGTTATCTTTGGGTTCATATTTTATATTTACATTTATCATCTTGCTATTTGTTTTCTATTTGTCCCAGATGGTCTTTTTCCCTATTTTTTATTCTGCATTCTTTTGGATTAATTGAATGTTTTAGTTGATTTCTTATCATGTCCTTCATTAGTTTATTAGATGTATTTCTTTCTTTTTTGGAAAATAATAATTAAAAAAAGCTTTAACTCTCATTGTTATTTAATGCCAGCATTATTATTCCAAAAATGTATCATTAATAAACACTTTTCTTTGGGAATGTCATATCAAAATTAAGTATAAACTTTTTTTCCTGTTTTTGAAGTTTTCCTTGATTTTTAAAAATATTTATTTATTTATTTATGTTTTTGGCTGCATCGGGTCTTAGTTGTGGCATGCAGGATCTTTCGTTGAGGCACATGGGCTCTTTGTTGCGGTTGTGGCACGTGGGCTCCAGAGCATGCAGGCTCGTTAGTTGTGGTGCACGGGCTCTCTAGTTGTGGCACACGGGCTCTCTAGTTGTGGCGCACAGGCTTTAGTTGCCCCGCAGCATGTGGGATCTTAGTTCCCTGACCAGGGATTGAACCCATGTCCCCTGCATTGCCGGATGGATTCTTAACCACTGGACCACCAGGCAAGTCCCTTTGTTGATTTTTAAAATTTATTTTATTGAAGTATAGTTGATTTACAATATTGTGTTAATTTGCTGTACAACAAAGTGATTCAGTTTCACATATATATATATATATATATATATATATATACTTTTTCATATTCTTTTCCATTATGGTTTATTACAGGATATTGAATATAGTTCCCTGTGCTATACAGTAGGACTTTAGGATTCTTTTGTTTATCCATTCTACGTATAATAACTAGCACCTGCCAATCCCAAACTCCCAATCCATCCTTCCCCAACCTCCCCCCTCTTCCTTGGCAACCACAAGTCTGTTCTCTATATCTGTGAGTCTGTTTCATAGATAAGTTCATTTGTGTCATATTTTAGATTCCACATGTAAATGATATCATATGGTATTTGTCTTTCTGACTTACTTCACTTAGTATGATAATCTCTAGGTCCATCCATGTTGCTGCAAATGTCATTATTTCATTCTTTTTTATGGCTAAGGTTCCATTGTGTGTATGTGTGTGTGTGTATATATATATATATGTGTGTGTATATATATATGTATATATGTGTGTATATATATATACACACATATATATATACCACGTCTTCTTTATCCATTCATCTGTTGACGGACATTTAGGTTGTTTCCATGTCTTGACTATTGTAAATAGTGCTGCTATGAACATATGGGTGCATGTATCTAGTGTAAGCTTCTTACGGATAGAGGCAAAGTTGATTAATTCCTATCTCCCAGAAATTCTAGCCTAGTGCTAGGCACAGAGCAGAGTTTCAGACTATTTGCTGAATGAAATATAAAAGTTATTTTGAATTATTACATTGCTACAGGAAGAACAGAGTTAGAGATATTAAACCAAATTTCCCCCACAGATCCTTGATTCAGTACAGCAGGGAGGAAATAACATACAACATTCTTGGTGCAAATATGTTTTCTGTTTACTGTGGAATGTGTTTTTAGTAGAAATAATAGTTCACTAAATTCTATTTAGCAAAGGTTGTAACTAAAATGTGTTATGTGTAAGAGTTTTCCTTCTGTATGTGTGTGCGCACATGAGTGTTTGCACGTGTGTGAAGGTATTATTGCATATGGGTATTGTTTTGGCTATAACATGCATCTGATAAGCTTGTGAGACCTAGCCTGAGAATCTAACCATGATTTGGAAACCAGACTACACCTTTTTGAAATACATCCTATGTGCAAATGTGTTCTTATCTTGTATTTACAAAAACTGACAGATGAATTTGGTGTTTGAATCTGTATAGTCTCTCTTCCTAGAAACCATCAGAGGGCAGATGGTTATATGCCTAAATGACGTAGTTCTAAAGGCAGAAGACTTAAATATCTGAGATGTCAAGATCTCTCCTAGCACAATGCTAAGTTCTTGCTAAATCTTGCCTTACTATTCTTTTATTACATACGATACTTTAGACATGAGACTAACTACAGCCTATTTTTGTAAATAAAGTTTTGTTGGGACACAGTGCTCATTTGTTTATGTATTGTCTATTGCTTTTGTGCTACAATGATAGAGTTGAAGAGTTGTGACAGGACTGTATGGCCTGAAAAACCTAAAATATTTATTATTATCTAACCCTTTACAGGGAACTTTTGCCAACTCTGGTTTAGAGTACTAATTACACATATAATTCCAAATCCACTTTAGATAGTATAACCTATTTAGCTTCATGGATGATGAAGCTGTAACTCAGAAAGTGATGAGGAATTCCCAAGATCATATAGAAGGGAAAAATAATGCAGTGGGTAAAATGAAAGTTCAGGAGGCAGACTGCTTGCATTTAGATCCCATGTCTGTCTTCATCATCAAGTTATTTAACTCCTCTGTGCCTCAGTTTACTTGGTAAAATGAGCATAACCGTAGTACCTGCCTTATAGGATTATGATGTAATGCATGTGTTTGTAAGAACTCCTTAGTTAGCATTCAGTAAGTTATAGCTAATATTATATGCTCTTGTGTGGCTGGCTGGTGGTAGCATAGCCTGAGCCTAATTCTTCAGACTTCAAGTTCAGTCCTCTTTCAATTCTTTTTATTTATTCATTCATTTAGTCATTTGGTATACCTTTATTAAATTCCTACTGTAGATCAGGCACTCTGTTAGGTATGGTTCTAATCTTTTCCCTCATTCAAACTTTTCCAGGAGTAACATATTTTCCTATTTGTGTTTTCCTTATTAGTTATAAAATGGCAGGAAAGAAATCAAAGTTCTATACAATCCAAGATGACACATTTTTGTAGTTTATTCCATTTTCCTATATTTCTTTCCTGTTTTGAAAGGTTAATTTTTTTATACTCTAGATTTAGCTGTGTAGACCAGATCAATGTATAAGGGATTATCGATGTATTTTTGAATTGTTTTATCTTCAGATAAAACAAATGTTTCCTTTTTTTGTGACATAAAATTTTACTGACATGTTCTTTGTAGCAAAATTGACTTACCTACATTTTTTTCAGCAGAATATTAAAAGAGAGTTATTACTTAAGTAGGTGCCGATGTATTTACTTATCTGATGAGTTTAAACAGCGTCAGGGCAGTTAACCTCACATAAACCCTGAATTTTCAGCACTAGCAATATTTTAGCTTTTAAAAATCACTTAACTTCTTTGGCACACTTCCCACCCCATATTCTATCATTGGCAATAGGCCACCATGAAATACTGAGCACCATGGAAATAATTGAACTGTCATGTTTGCTAATAGAGTGCTTTTGAGATACATTGGGAGAGACAGTTATTAAAATGTTGGCTGTTAACATTTGATCATCTAATCCAGGATTTAAGCATTTATCTGCTCTCATCATAATATGTGTCAGCTGTTTTTTATTGAATGACATTTACATTTAGCCTTTTCCTAAAATGCTAAAGTTCATCCTTTTCAGAGCACCTCTAAAATGTAATCATTCCTCTTACAACATCAAATATAATTAACTACAGTTTCACTGTAAATCATCAGATAATGAAAACCAAAATGCTCCAAACCAAAATTATCTCCATAACTGCCTACGTTTTTCTTGTTATTTTCCTCAGAGAAAAATTTTCAAATTAGTATTTTGCTTGCTATCATTTTACTGTCAAATTATTTTGACTTGAAAAAAAATTCATTAGAATGGATGATGGGTAGAGCAGAGACTAATTAATGTTCACCAATCGGTTTCCTCTTCCTAGATTAAGTATATTACAGGTCATTTAATCAGCTTAACCAATGTTAAGTGAGCAGACCAAAGCATAAAGGGCAGGTGTGTCTTCTCTATGAGCTTTCTTTCTCTTTGCCCCTAGAGCCTGGATGCTTAAATTTGTGAAGAACAAAACCTCCCTATCAACCCTCATTGGACTGTGACCTGAGGAAAAAATCAACCTTGCGTTAAGTGACTGAAGTCACATGTTTTTTGTTTGTTTGTTTGTTCGTTTTTAATGGTATCTAGCATTAAATACCCTGTCAGCTTCTTTGAGTTTCCCCATTTCTGCTCCCCTTTCGGAATAATTTTTGATGATCCTAGATAGGCATGTTCTTAATTTCATAGTGTTTTATGGGATTTCATATTGAAAATCTAAGTGTGTTGTCTAGCACAAAAGCAATTAAAGTTTCATCATACCCTTCATTGATATTTTTAGCAATCAGCAAACAGTTCTGCAGACATAATAGATACCATTTGACTAGTAGATATGTGTACTATCAAGGAAGCCTTGTTTCTATAGATGAAGGCTGGGACATCTAAAGATAGCCATTAGGGTATCAATCTCATCAGTGAACTCAAACTTGACCGGAGTTAGGTATTTTGAATATTATTCTATATGATAATTTTTTTGCATATATAACCTAATTCTACTTTCTTGGCCCCTAAGTCAATAACAAGAGAAGCTTATCTGCCAGCAAATCTGCAAAATGTGGTCTAAGATTCCAAAAAGCTCAATTTCTTTTGTTACCATTATTCTATTCTTGGAGCTCATATCATTATTCAGAAAGAGCTTGCTCAAACTATTCAGGTTCTTCTGGTTAAAGAAATGTTTACAATCTTTGGTTCTGCTGGTCCTTGACCCAAACTCTACATCCAGGCTACATCCTCATCCTAGGGAAGAAAGCTGAATCAGGGCTCAGACATACTTGAGCAGCATCACAGCCTTAGGCTCACCAGGATTTCAGAAAGCCCAATTCTCCCCAAAGAGCTAAATGCAAAAAAAAAAAAAAAAACAGAGGAAACAGAAGTGACAAGTCTAGAAGAGTATACAGAATACAGCTAATATCATCACTGAAAAGACAGAATAACTCCAAGAAAAAAGTGTCAAAAACTCTGTAATTTTGTATAGTGATTTATTGTTTTCAATGTATCTGTATGCATATTTCATCTTTACAACAATTCTAGCACCCAAATATATCTTTTTTAACATTATATATACATATCTCCAATATTTCTCATGAAGTGAAATGTAATCTTTATATATGGACAAAATTGTGATCATATTATGTAGATCATTTAAAATTCCTTGTTTATTTTTATTAATAGTACAATATAAGCAGTGATCAATATTTAAACTCATACATGCTGTACATGGAAATTATTTACTTCCATATTATAGGATTGTTTGATGATGAAATAAATTTCAAACTGATGAGTATTTGAGAGTCTACTCTCAGACGTCAAATATAAGACAATTAATCTCTACCTTCAAGATGCTTATGACTGAGAGTGATAAAACTCATACAACAGAAAAGACAAGTGTACAGGTTCCTATTTTTTAAATCCTGAGCAATATCAAGAGCAATTGGTGATAGAAAGACTCAGAGGGAGGAGGCAATACCTTGAGCTGATCACAGGAGGGGCAGGATTTTCATCTGGAAAGGATAGGAATAAAGCAAAACAGCAGGGAGCACACAGGATGGAGCTGCAGAGGGCATATTGAGAGTAGCCTGAGCAGAGAGAGACCTTAAGGAGTTTCAGTAGAGCCCTCTGGCTAGAGTGGGGGTTTTGTTTAAGGAAAAATACTGGAAGGTAAGCTTGATTGGCCAAATAATTCAGACTTTCTCCTGTAGGTTGTAAGTAATATTGAAGATTTTTCAGCAGTATAGTAACATGATGTAGTATTTTACTTATTCCACAAATTTTATTAAATATATCGATCCATTATAAATGAAATGCTATGCTTAAAACCATTTATTAAAAACCAATTTTTTTTCTTCATTCTTTTACCATATACCATATACCTCATAGTAGTTACCAATAGTTCACATCTCTAGAACTTTTTAAGCTGTGGTTTATGCTAATAAGGAACATCCTTCAAAATGACTTCCTGCAGGTTTTTAAAAAATTTCTCCTTAAATGGTATTTGAAATGCAATTCTACAAGCGATGTGAAGATTAAGAGGTTTGCATTCAAAACAAAAGGACAAATAAAACCCTCAGCAACTCTAGAACAAGAATCTATTCAAGAGAGTCTAAATGAACACTGCTAAATTCTTCTAATGAAGTAATTATTTCAAGCTGTGTTTCTTAAGGAATATTAAGTAATTAAGTTTATGAGTCCTTAATGAGAGCAAAGCTAAAATAAAGCACTGTACAGAATCCTCTTGACTGTTGTAAAACAGCCATAGAGAGTAGATGAAAGGATGTAACCTTGAAAGACCACCATCCGTACTATTTTTACTTTGTGAGAGAGTCTTTATAGTAGGTTTAATGCTGATTTAAAATGCTATATGTCTGCAGCATTGGCCCTGGACAAAGCTGTCAGGAAATTTGTTATCAATACCTCTTCTCCATCACCCTCACACCTCTTTATTTACCAGTAATTTTCCTAAGGGAACCAACTAATTTGATCCTATCAGTTCTCCTTCTAAGTCACCTCTGTTCTGTATTTCAGTCTAGAGCTTTACCTAACTTTAACCTCTTCATATTTAATCATATTGCATTGTGCAATGAAGAACACTAGGACAGAATATCAATAAGCATGTATTCTAGTCTTGGTACCATAAACAACTAACCAGGTCATCTCAGCACCTTAATGTTTGTGGACCTCATTTCTTCTGGTGTAGAACAAGGGTACATGACTTCTTGGGGTCATCCTAGTCTAACTTTTGGTTCTAATATTCTGTGCCATGTTACTGAAGGGTAGTTAATAGTGAGGCACAGATTGCTGATCAAAGTTTCAAGTGAGCTCATTCCCAGATTCCACTGGCATTTAAAAAAAAAGAACATTAAGTGAGATTATAAAACAGTAAGGGTTGTGGACATACTAGGTACTAAAATATGAAATTCCTCAGTTGTTTCTTGTTTTTAAAAAAAAAAACTCAATGAGAATTATAAGTAATGTAGAATACTGACAGAGATGATATCTTTATTGTGCAGTCATGGAAACTTGACCTATTACATAAATACACATTTTTTTTTGTTTAAATAAAACATTTTAAGATAATTTGTGAGACTATAATAGTCCTGAGCTACTCTTTTTCTACAGATATATCAGTGAAACAAATCTGTATTGTCTTTGAATCTGGTCTATAATTATAATTAACCAGTACTTAATGGGCATTTGACACTTCAAAAATAATACCCAGGTATTAAGCAAGAAAGACTGTCTTAAAACAGTTTGCCTTTGGGTACAGACAACAGTGAAAAACTTCTGCCAATTAGAATCCCTTATATTGAGAATACATTGTGACTGAGATTTATTATGTGGCCTCATCTTATTCCCATTCTCCTTAATTTCAGTTTAAATAAAATCCCTAATCAACAGGAAAACCATTTTTAGCATAGAGATAGGGAAGGGAGCTAATTCTTTACTTGAATCCTGCAAGGCAAGATTTTAAACCATGAGAGTAACTTTGGCAGTAAACTGAATTTAAAGGATACTGAGTGCCCAAGAAAGTAGTAGGAAAGAGCATGGGTTTAGTCCCCTTTGCTTTTCTAAATTTGATGGCAAAATTGCTAATGCAGATAAGGTTGGAAAATTAAGAGAAACTACAGTACTTGGATTCATAAATTTTATATTAAACTGTTTAATGAAAAGCAATATCAGTAACAATTCATCCTTTAAAAATATTGAACATTTGAAGTTTAATGAGATAGAAATTTAAAATTTTGCACTTCGAAAGAAGGAAAACCTTTAGAGCAATACTTTTTGTGTATAGTTGGCAGAGAAGCAAAGTGTTAGAAAGCAATCTGGCAACGTCTATTAAAATTAGAAATACCTATACCTATAGACCCAGCAATTCCTCTCCTAGGAGTTGATTCTCACAGAAATAAAGGTACCCATATGAAAGACACTAGTACAAGGATATTTATGGCAGCATTGTTTCTAATGATGAAAAACTGGAAACAAAGCGGATGCCCATCAACAGAAGAAGGGCTAACTAAATCACAGCGCATCTACACACTACACAATGAATGACTTAGAGCTCTGTCAGCTAACCTGAAAGATTTTCATGAAGTATTCTTGAATGCAAAAAACAAGATACACGAAAATATGTGTATGAGCCTATTTTGTTTTTAAACAAAACCTGTATGCGTATACATGTATGTGTGTGTAAATTGTTATATGAACACAAAGAAAAATATGGAAAAATACAAACTAGGTTGTTAGCATCAATGTGGTGGAGGGTGCAGGGATTCTGATATGCATGGAAGGGAAAAACAAAAAGATGAAAAAGTCTCTAGCAGCGGAGTAAAAAATCAAGAAACACAAAGTTCACAGCATCAACTCTTATTTTTTGGCTCAAGTTTCTCTCACGGATATTTTTGCAAGTTTTTAAGTTATAAAAGTTCCTGTTTTGACTGACCAATGTTAAACCACTGAGATTTATTGGCCACGATCAGTTTGGCTTGACAAATGTTAACCTTTGGAACATGGTGAAAAAAATTAGATAAAGGAAGGCAATGGGACATCTGAGGTCAAAATAACGTATGACTAAAAAGAAAGGGAACCAATATCTTCAAGTGAATAAGCCAGACTAATAACTTTACATTCATAATATATAATTGTTTTTCAAGAGTAAAGAAGTAATTGATATGTCGATGAAAATAATCGATAAACCAATCTGTAATAGGAATAGAAAAGAGTTTTATTTGAGCCAAACTGAGGACTGTAGCCCTGGAGACACAGATTCAAGAAGCACCTGAATTGTGTTCCACCAAACTACAAAATGGGGGAGTCTTATAAAGGCAAAAACCACAAAATTACATAAGTTGTGTGTCAAGAATTAAGATTGGATCTGGCAAGAATTAAGGGTTCATGTTAAGCAAGGATTGGTCGGGGTTTGAAATGGTTGTGTAGTTCCTAGGGGAGAACTTGAGACCATAATGTTGCAGCTGGCAGCTATACTAGCAGATATTATTTTGAGAATGGCTGGTGGTGTCCTTGAGTATGATGTAGTTCAGAAAATTCAGATTCTCAGTGATACAGGAATGTGTCTGAAATCACATCCACAATGGCCACCCAGATCCATTTTGAATGCCTGAACTACAGTTACTCCATTTTGATTTTTAAATGCATTGTTTTATTTAATGGTTAAAGCAGATGTACAATGCATGTTTAATAAGCCACAAAACAGGGTGTTCTAATAAGCCTAAATTTTAAGTTATATCATGTATAAGCCAGAATAATTTCCCTATGCCTCAATATGTGGAAACTTCTTCTATCAGATACTAAAATAGTTCTAGTCATTGAGAAAATAATGTAGTTAGCAGGCTACTCAAATGGAAGACTTCCAAACACCTTGAGTAGACAATGGTAATGATAACTATTTAATTTACCTTAGGGGGACCATTCATTTCAGGAAATCTACATCATCTTAGCAGGTCACTGGAATTCTCTGTGCATAAGATTCACTAGGCAGTTTGAAGAGACAGTGAAGGAAAGACTAAAACTGATGATCATGTGTGCCAATATCAGGATTAAAGGTCTTGGGTAATAAAGTTTGGCCAAGACCAGGGCAGAGTACTCTACACAGCTCAAGCCTGGTTCTTGTGGCATGTGACATAACTTCCTAAAAGAATATAGCTACTTGGGGTGGAAATAAGAGTTTCATAACTTAGAAATCCAATTGTCTAAGGTGACTGAAATCAGTGTCACACTGAGAGAAATTTCTCTGTTGAAGTGGAAGGAGCTATGGTTCCCAGGGGATGAGTTGGAGAAGGATGGTAGCACCTACAACAATGAACAATTAGGAGCAACTGGAGAGGAGTCATAAACTACTACTGCAGTAATGGCTGAGGCTGGGGAGTAGAAGGTTAGGAGCAATAGTGAATTGATGTTGGGGGCTGAGATAGTGTGAACCCTTGGAAAAGGTTGTTGCTGAGGATTTTCTCCTGATTTTTCCAGTCTCATTTAAGGAGTGGGTGGAGTTGAAATTTCTCTAATGGTGGGTCTGGAGCTGAGTGCATCCAGGATTGCAATTCAGGTCAGTGATTTTCCTTATGGCTGGTGTATAATAGAAGTACTCTTTCTGCATTTGTTTATTAATTTGTTTAACAAATATGTATTAAGATTGTCCACTGGCAGATTTTACTTTGTGAAAGTATGAACCAAGCAGGTAGACTGACTGTGCATTAACCCCTGGCCCCCAACCCAGGAGCCCTAGCTCTTCCTGAGTATAATGTTCCAGTGGCCTAACCTGCCCTCCATACCTGATGACTGGATCAGGAATAGCTTTTTCAATGGATCCATCTTTCTCTGTATCCAAGATTTACCTCCAACCCTGGCTTATCTCTCAATAGCCCCTTCTTTTCATCTTGCAGAAATCATCTTGATCCTTTGGTTTTCTGATATTCCCAAATCCAATCCACAAAGCTGTTACGGACTAAATTTTTTTTTTTTTTTTTTTTTACCCATTTGCTATTATTTTGATGGGATTTTGGAGGGAGGGATGATAAATATGACAGGAAGATATCTTATATTGGTAACAGAATAGCTGGTGGTCAAGTGTAGAGCAGAGGCAGAAACGGAGGTGAGGAGATTAAATAGGCTACTTCAGTAGTCCAAGCCAAAAGATTTTGCTTTTCTGTTTTTTTATTTGAAATAAAAAGGTTTTATTTTAATATATCAAAGGAAGATTGGAATTGGAAAAAGTAAAACAGTAAAAGAAAGTTACAAAGAGTAACTTAATACCTTATCAAAACCTTAACAGTGAGTCATTATTTCAGAATTTTTATCACTGGATTTATCATTTTTTAAAAGGTATCATCTGTTCTCGGTTGAAAATGTTACTGCGGATGCTATGCTTTTATTAGCATATTAAATATTTTAAATATATTTTTGATATCTAAATTTATATAATTATCTCAAACATCTATTTTGACAAGACTGTCTCTGGCAGTTACATAAGTGCTGCAATCACACCAGATAGACTCATATTCGTGCAATTAACAAAAAGAAATACCTTTTTTTCAATAAGGATGCACCAACCAACAAAATTTAAGAGGAAAGTAAAAAGTAAGCTGAAAATTTCAGAAGTTGAGCCTGGAAAAATGGAAGTTCAGTAGGGCATGGCTGGAAACATAGTCAAAGGCTTCATGTTCAATCAAAACCTGAACTCTACCTATAACTGCCCCTACAAGTGTGTGCCTATTTCTTTTGGCTGTTTAGTCCAATTTCATTAAACTCACCATAGGTATTTGAAGAAAGAACAGAACTGAAACTAATGAGTGTGTGTAGAGTTGTAAATCTGTATAATGGCCAGAAGCTATTGCTATGTTGTTTTCTGTAGTGACTCAGATCACTTTTCCTCTGGGCAGTCACTGCTTGAAATAATTACTGATATTAATGATGCACGTTCCTGAATCTAATATATCTAGGTTTATGCTGTCATCCATCACTGTGCAAACATCTTCTATCTTCTCTACTATCATGAAAAGTTTCTTTAAGTTTTAAGATATTTTACTGACCCAGTGATGCATTTTAACCATGAGAAATACCGAGCAAAAATTCTACCTCTCTAAGTTTTACGTATATTATGGTAGTTATATTAGTATAATTTTTTTTTGCCAAAACTTGAGAACAATGGATGCTAATAAGCTCCACACAACGCATCATCTTTCTCTCGTGTCATATGATCTTATAACACAATAAATTGTTACCACTTAATAAAGGCCTTGGTTTGATAATTTTCTAGTCTTCTTAAAAGACTAGAAAACTTTACATAACTTTGTTACTTAGCTCTGTTCAGGATTTGGCTGTCATCTTTTTCTGTTGTTCAAGTATAAGCAAGATGATTTCCCTGTACTCAGTAGGGAAGTGTGGGCAAGGAGACACTCCTAGCTTCACGGCTCTCTCCGGCTTCCTCTCCTGTGGTTATTCTGAGGTGTTCAAAAGTATGACCTTTCTGAGATGTGTCTCCTCTCCTTCCCCATTTTTATCTGTAACGTCCCTTTTCTTAGCCATTTTGTCTCTGTCTTGCTCAATTTAGATTCTCTGAGTAAGCTCTCCTGTTTGTAGGGCTTTGTCCTAGAAGAGAGCTTCACTTGGCTAATTTCAAAAGTTCTTACGACCCATATCACTCCACCACCACCTGAATTTCATTTTGTGTTCCCCTGGCTCTTACCCATGAGCTCTGCTATAGATTTGTCTGCTCCTCTCAGATCGGTCAGCTGAGCTTTCTCTGTGGAGTAGAGACGCTGCTTTAGAAGTGAATACATGCTAACAATTTAGTTTCTGGGATTCTTAGAAGTCTTTTTGCTTTACCTTTGTTTTTTGTTGGGCATTTCACTAATACCACACTTGTCTTGCTGTAGCTGTTTTGCTGCACCTACTTGTATTTTGGAGTCTGTGGTGATAACAAGTCATTTAGTTTGTTGTATTTAGCTTTTGTCTGTGGATTTTTTTCTTTGCTATCTTATTTACTTGGATTCTGAGGGGGCCTGGGGATTTACCCAACGAGTCTGCCCACTACAGCTTGCAGTCTTGCTCCAACTTCCCTTTTTATTTCTTCCTGACTTTGTTTTGCTAAAAAATATTTTTCTAGGAATTTGTCCATTTTTTATTTCATTTTGTTGAGAAATATAACACACATACAGAAAAGTGCATAAAACAAAATGTACAGCTTATGAGTTTTGATAAAGAGAAACTCCATGTAACCATAACCCAGCTCAAGAAATAAAATTAGTATTTTCTAATTTCCATTTGTCTTCCTCTTTGACCCTTGAGTTAATTAAACTGTGCTATTTAATTTCCAAATATTTGGGGTTTTTTCCAGATATTTTACAGTTATTAGTTTCTAGTTTAATTTCATTATGATCAGAGAACATCTTTTATATTATATTAATCATTTAAAATCTGTTAAGCGTTTTTAAAGGCCTAGTATATGGACTATTTGGTGATTGTTTCATGTACAGTTTTTAAGATTGTATACTCTGATGCTGCTGGATGAGGTATCCTGTAAATATTAATTAGGTCAAGTTGGTTCATAGTCTTGTTTAGGTCTTTATATACTATCTGATTTTCTATCTACTTGTTTTATGAATTACTGAGCTAGAATGATAAAATCTACAACTATACTTCTACATTGCCTATTTCTGCTTTTAATTCTATCATGAATTTTGAAGCTCTGTTTAGATGCATACACATTTAGGATTTTTATGTCTTTTTGGTGAACTAGCCCCATTATGTATATGAAATATCCCGCTTTATCCCTGATAACATTCTTTGTTCTCACGTCTACCTTGCCTTTTACTAGTACAGAAATAGCAGCTCCCTTTAGATTAGTTTTGCGTGGTATATCTTATTCTCTCTTTTTACTCTTAACCTATCTATGTCTTTGTATTTAATGTGAGTTTTTAGTAGACAGCATGTAGGTGAGTCTTGCTTTCGATCCAATCTTTCTTTCAGTTGGCGGTCAGATTTTTTTATATTTAATCTAATTATTGATATAATTAGATGGAAACCTACCATCTTGCTAGTTTTTTCTATTTCTTCTGTTCTTTAACTTACCTGTTTTTCTGCCATTTTTGGTTAATTGAATATTTTTCATGTTTTATTTATCTCCACTATTGTCACATTATTAGTTATTTACATAGCAGTATATGTAGTTATATATATATATACATATATAACTATCAATATATAACTATTGTCATATTAGTTTTATATATATCAGTATATATACATATATAACTATATTATATATAACTATATAGTAGTTATATGTATCTTTTATCTTTAATCACAGCCTACCTTCCAGTAATATACTGCTTCACATATAGTATAAAAATTTTATGACCATATATTCCCAATTCCTCCCATCCTTCTTGCAATGTTGCCACACATTTTACTACATTGCTACTACTTTTGCTATTGGTTTAACTAACAATCCCCCTCCACTGGGTAATTTCACAACTGTGTTCTCATCTAGGGCCAAGTGATTGATCAAGGGAGGACAGAGAAAGAAAACAAAAAACAATGGGGTTTGGCTCCATTTTCTTGGAACCCCAGCTTCACCAACTGGACAGCAAGTTACCTATTATCAAATTTTGTTTCCTGTGAATTCTCTTTACCAGTCACTGACACCAGCACCATCACCATGGAAGTGCTTGGGGGCTGGAGTACCAGACAATGGTTGAGATAAAAGAGAGAAAAAAAAAAAAAAAATACAATGCTGTGCTCTCTCTCTGAGCATTAGGAGTTCCTTTTTCAGCTCCTTGAGCCAGAACCAGAGAGATTCTCAACAGGTGCCCATTTTTTGGGTTGTCAGTGCTTTGAGTTCAAGTCAGGGAATACTGGAAGAACAAAATGTCAAACTCACTGACAATTCAGTAGCACTTTTAATTTTGGTCTTCTTCTGCAATCCTCCTCTGATATTTAATTTTATGTGTCTTGCTGTTCCACATAGTCTATCAACATTTTATAGCTGTATTCATTGAGGGAGACAGAGTGGAGTGTGCTTAATTTACTTAACCTCAAAACTGGAATTGTATATTAAGGTTTTAATTTTTATTTCTCTGTTTACTATTGAGGTTGGAAAACTTTTCATATATTTACTGGCTGTTTGTATATTTTTGTTTGTAAATTGTGTGTTAAAGCCTCTTGCCCTTTTTTTGTTTACAACTGGGTTGCATATCTTATTATTGATTTGTAGAAATTGTTTTGCTCTAAAGTGACATTTTCATAAATTATCAAGTGCTCTGTATGTTTAAGGTCTGTTCCTGGGCTCCCTATTTGCTTCTTCTTGAATATTTGCCCATTTTTGAACCAATACCACAGTGATTTAGTTATTATACTTTAATAAGTTTGATATGGAGTAGAGCAAGTAATTTTATCTGACTTTGTTCTTCAAGGGTTTCTTGGATATTTTTAGTTCTTTGCATTACATACAAATTTCAGGATCAACTTACCAGTTCTATCCCAGTCCCAACATGAAAATCCGATAAGGTTGTGTTTGGCATTGCACTGAATGGATAGATCAATTTGGGGGGGAAGAGACATCTTCATAATATTGAATCTTCTAATCCCTTCATTTCTTTAGGAGTTTTTTCTTTTAATCTCAATAGTTTTTGTAAATTTCTGCATCAAGATTTCACACAACTTTTGATCTATTTATTTCTAAGTTTGATCTATTTATTTCTAAGTATTTAATATTTTCATGCTACCCGAAATCTTTTTTTGAATTTAATTTTTTGTTTCCTGCCAGTATGTAAAAATGCAAATGATTTGTGCAAAACAATCTTCTATCCAACAATCTATCCTAATAATTTATCTGTGTATTTTGGGGGGATTTCCTTTATATACAATCATCTTTGATATGATTAGAACTGAAATTTCATTTTTAACTTTCCAATCTTCACACTTTTTATTTATTTTCTTTTTACACTCTTGCTAGGATATCTAGTATAATTTGCTAGAGCACCTAGTATGATGCTGAATAAAACGTGCAACAGTGGAGATCCTTGTCTTGCTTCAGATTATAAAAGTAAATCTTTTAAACGTTCACTATTTAGTATAATCTTTACAGTAGGATTTTATAGATATATTTTTTTCAGTTTAAAGAAGTTCATGTTTTCCCCTAGTTGGCAATTTTTTTAAAAATCATGAATATAGGTTTAATTTTATTAAGTTCTACTTCTTCATCAATTGATGGATATTTTTTTCCCTAATTCTGTAAATCTGGTGAACTACTTTGATTTGTTTTTTAATATTAAACCATTCTTGAATTCCTGGAATAAATCCTACTGGGCATACATATTATTCTTTCAATAAATATATGGACTTGGTTTGCCAAAATATTGTTTGTGATTTTGCATTTATGTTTACGTGAAAGATTGGTCTGGACTTTTTCTTTCTTATAATGTGTTTTTTCAGTTTTGAATTAAGATTATTAGATTATTCTGGATTAATTAAATAACTGAAACTGTGTATTTTTATCTGTTTTTTGGAAGTGTACAAAATTGAAATGCTCTTTCCCTTAAAATTTGGTAAAACTTGCCTCTGTAATTGTTAGGTGGTTTCTTTGGGGAAAATTTGTAATGACTGCCTTCTATTATTTCTTTTGTAAGTTGTTAAGTTATATTTTAAAGAGATATATCCATTTTACTAAGCATTTAACTGTATTAGCATAGTTAGTAGTTTTCTCTTATTTAAAAAAAAATACTCTTTTGTTTCTATAGTTATGCCCCTTTTTGCATTAAAATGCTATCTATGCCTGCTCTCTCTTCTCTCTTTTTTTTCATAAGATTTTACCAGATGTTTGTCTAGTATATTATTCCTTTCAAAGAACCAACTTTTGACTTTGTTGATCATCTGCAATGTGTCTTTGTTTTCAATTTTTTTAAAAATTCTGCTCTTAACTATATTCTTTCTTTCTCTTTTATTCAGATATATTCTATTTTTATTTTAAGTTATAAGTGAGATACTTAATTTGCTAATTTTCAGAATTTCTTATTTAAAATGTACATTTTAGGTTAAAATTTTCCCCTGTAGGTCTGCTATCACTGTACCTTTAAAGATGTGGTATTTCATTATCGTTTATTTATGTAGATTTTAAAATTTACATTATAATAGTTTGATTACTGAGTTTTTAAGTTTTTATAATCTTAAATATGCATAGAGTTTTTTAAAACTTACCTTGTTATTAACTTCCACTTCAGTTGTTGTCATTAGAGAATGTGATTCATACTTGTGAATGTGTGTGTATAAAATTATGCTTGTTAGTAGTTTACAAATGTATTTTTAATCTCCTTATATATCTTCTTATGACACATCAGTAATTTAGAGCTATGTTGAAATCACCTACCATGATGGTAGATTTGTTAATTTCTTCCTATAATTCAATTTTTGCTTTATATATTTTGAGGGTATTTTATTTTATGCCTGCATATTTAGAAAGTTTTATATATTCTCAGTGAATTAAATATTTTAGTATTATTTAGAGACTCTAATGAAGTTTTTTGATCTAAAGTTGTTTTCTCTTATGTTAGTAGGGCAGCATGATTTGTTCATTTGTTCCTACATACTTTCCCTTTTTTAACTTTCAGCCTTTGCATAATCTATGTTTTAGATGTATCTTTTATAAACAGCATGTAGCTAGATTTTTTAAAATACAATCTGACAGCATGAGCTTTTTAATTAAATCAGTGTAAACTGACAATGATTATGTATTTGCATATTTGTAATCTTACATTTTTATTTTAATTTATCCCATTCTTCCTGTTTTTTTCTACTTTTTTGCCTATTTAAAAATTAATATTTTTATCTCTTTTAACAAAACAGTTTATTATTTTCTAAACGTGTCTAGTTCTTCCTTATCCTCTCCCAAATGCTCATGAATTTATATTAAGTAGGATTTTCCTTGGGGCTCTATCTCAGCCTTGGTGGTAGTAGCTATTCCTTATTTTTGGCATTCCTATATTATTTAGAATTCTCTTTGCTTCCACTAGCCAATCCTTTGTTATCCCAGTCCCCTATTATAATGAATAATGCTTTATCTCACCCTATTCAAATTACTATGTGGTTGGACCCTGAACAGCTCATGCAGCTCAATGTCAAAAAAACAGATAACCCAATCAAAAAAATGGGTAGAAGACCTAAATAGACATTTCTCCAAAGAAGACATACAGATGGCGAGGAGGGACATGAAAAGATGCTCAACATTGCTAATTATTAGAGAAAGCAAATCACAACTACAATGCGATATCACCTCACACCAGTCAGAATAACCATCATCAAAAAGTCTACAAACAATAAATACTGGAGAGGGTGTGGAAAAAAGGGAACCCTCCTACACTGCTGGTGGGAATGTAAATTGGTACAGCCACTGTGGAGACAGTATGGAGGTTCCTTAAAAAACTAAAAATAGAGCTACCATATGATCCAGCAGTCCCACTCCTGGGCATATATCTGGAGAAAACCATGGTTTGAAAGATTACATGCACCCCAGTGTTCATTGCAGTGCTGTTTACAATAGCCAAGGCATGGCAGCAACCTAAATGTCCATCGACTGATGAATGGATAAAGAAGATGTGGTACATATATACAATGGACTATTACTCAGCTATTAAAAAGAATGCAATAATGCCATTTGCAGCAACATGGATGAACGTGGAGATTATCATAAGTGAAGTAAGTCAAAGAAATATCATATGATATTGCTTATATGCAGAATCTAAAAAAAAAGATACAAATGAACTTATTTACAAAACAGAAACAGACTCACAGACTTAGAAAACAAACTTATGGTTACCAAAGGGGAAAGGTGGGGGGTAGGGATAAACTGGGAGTTTGGGATTGACATATACACACTACTATTTATAAAATAGAAAACCAACAAGGACCTACTGTATAGAACAGGAAACTGCTCAATATTCTTAACAGCCTCTATGGGAAAAGAATTTGAAAAAGAGTAGATACGTGTATATGTATAACTGAATCATTTTACACCTGAAACCAACAAAACATTGTTAAACAACTATACATCAATATAAAATAAAAATTAAAAAAACATTCAATCCATGACAGGATGGAGTAAATGTAATGTGTGCTGCAAGGGTATCTGAATGGTACAAGAGGAGAATTTAAGTACATAATGTTAGTGCTCCACTCAGATCCCCTAGTATTTGGCAAGTTTTCTAACAGGCAGCACCCACAGTTCTTTTTCAGAGGACTGTTACTAGATACCAGAGTCCATTGCCTATGGAGAGCCACATGAGGTGCAAATTGCCTTTTCCCTCTCTCTTCTTCCCCATAAATGATGTGACTATAAAAGGTCCTTCTGCCTTGTCTTGAGTCAGGAGGACTCTGAGGTGTGGTAACTTTCAAAGGATCAGACTGAAGCTACAATCTACAGTGTTTTGCCTGATACCACACCCTTATTACTTCCCCAACTCTTTTTTTTTTTAATTTATTTATTTTTGGTTGCATTGGGTCTTCCGTGCAGGCTTTCTCTAGTTGCAGCGAGCAGGGGCTACTCTTCATTGTGGTGTGCAGGCTTCTCGTTGCGGTGGATTCTCTAGTTGTGGAGCACGGGCTCTAGGCATGCAGGCTTCAGTAGTTGTGGCTCGCGGGCTCTAGAGCGCAGGCTTATGGTTGTGGCACAAGGGCTCAGTTGCTCTGTGGCATGTGGCATCTTCCTGGACCAGGGCTCAAAACCGTGTCCCCTGCATTGGCAGGTGGATTCTTAACCACTGCGCCACCAGGGAAGTCCCACTTCCCCAACTCTTTTACCAATTTTTTTTCCTGAGAATCATTTGCACAAGACTCTTTATCTCAGGTTCTGCTTCTGAGGAAGTTGATTTAAGACACTGAGTCCATCTGTTCTACTAGTTCTATTTCAGATAGTGTATTTTTTCAGATTGTAATATTTGAGATAATTGTGCTCAGTACAGTTTTGGCCTGTGCATTTGTATCACCTGGAGATACTGGCTTCTGTATATGGTAAAATGTACTGGGGAAGTGCAAAGGCCAGACCTAATGTGCTTTCCCTTTAGTTAAACTGAGAATAAAGGAGGTGAAAAGCCTTAAGACACAAACACTAGGTTCCCCTAGACAATGGGTAATCTTTGCCATTTATCTTTCTAATAAGCCTCTTTTTAGGTGAGGGCTTTTCTTTGGAATAAACGACATTGGGAGGAGGTTGACCTTCCAGTTTGTAATCTAAGAGCCTAGGAGTTTAAAGGTGGAGGGGCAGAAGAGAGAGTACCCAGGCTGTCAGTTCTAATGTTTGTGTTTTTATTTTTTATTTATTTTTTTAACATCTTTATTGGAGTATAATTGCTTTACAATGTTGTGTTAGTTTCTGCTGTACAACAAAGAGAATCAGCCATATGCATATGTATATCCCCATATCCCCTCCATCTTGTGTCCCCCTCCCACCCTCCTTATCCCACCGAGCTGATATAGGTGATCGCAAAGCACTGAGCTGATCTCTCTGTGCCATGCAGCTGCTTCCCACTAGCTATCTATTTTACATTTGGTAGTGTATATATGTCCATGCCACTCTGTCACTTCGTCCCAGCTTACCCTTCCCCCTCCACGTGTTCTCAAGTCCATTCTCTATGTCTGCATCTTTATTCCCCTCCTGCCCCTATGTTCTTCAGAACCATGTTTTTCTTTTAGATTCCATATACATGTGTTAGCATATGGTATTTGTTTTTCTTTTTCTGACTTACTTCACTCTGTTGGACAGATTCTATGTCCATCCACCTCACTACAAATAACTCAATTTAATTTCTTTTTATGGCTGAGTAATATTCCATAGTATATATGTGCCACATCTTCTTTATCCATTCATCTGTCAATGGACACTTAGGTTGCTTCCATGTCCTGGCTATTGTAAATAGTGCTGCAATGAACATTGTGGTACATGACTCTTTTTGAATTATGGTTTTCTAACGGTATATTCCCAGGAGTGGGATTGCTGGGTCGTATGGTAATTCAATTTTTAGTTTTTTAAGGAACCTCCATACTGTTCTCTCTAGTGGCTGTATCAATTTACATTCCCACCAACGGTGCAAGAGGGTTCCCTTTTCTCCACACCCTCTCCAGCATTTATTGTTTGTAGACTTTTTGATGATGGCCATTCTGACTGGTGTGAGGTGAAACCTCATTGTAGTTTTGATTTGCATTTCTCTAATGATTAGTGCTGTTGAGCATTCTTTCATGTGTTTGTTGGCAATCTGTATATCTTCTTCGGAGAAATGTCTGTTTAGGTCTTCTGCCCATTTTTGGATTGGGTTGTTTGTTTTTTTGATATTGAGCTGCATGAGCTGCTTGTATATTTTGGAGATTAATCCTTTGTCAGTTGCTTCATTTGCAAATATTTTCTCCCAATCTGAGGGTTGTCTTTTAGTTTTGTTTATGGTTTCCTTGCTGTGCAAAAGCTTTTAAGTTTCATTAGGTCCCATTTGTTTATTTTTGTTTTTATTTCCCTTTCTCTGGGAGGTGGGTCAAAAAGGATCTTGCTGTGATTTATGTCATACAGTGTTCTGCCTATGTTTTCCTCTAACAGATTTATAGTGTCTGACCTTACATTTAGATCTTTAATCCATTTTGAGTTCATTTTGGTATATGGTGTTAAGGAGTGTTCTAATTTCATTCTTTTACATGTAGCTGTCCAGTTTTCCCAGCACCACTTATTTAAGAGGCTGTCTTTTCTCCGTTGTATATTCTTGCCTCCTTTATCAAAGATAAGGTGACCATATGTGCATGGGTTTATCTCTGGACTTTCTATCCTGTTCCATTGATCTATATTTCTGTTTTTGTGCCAGTACCATACTGTCTTGATTACTGTAGGTTTGTAGTATAGTCTGAAGTCAGGGAGCCTGATTCCTCCAGCTCTGTTTTTCTTTCTCAAGATTACTTTGGCTATTCGGGGTCTTTTGTGTTTCCATACAAATTGTGAATTTTTTTTGTTCTAGTTCTGTGAAAAATACCATTGGTAGTTTGATAGGGATTGCATTGAATCTGTAGATTGCTTTGGGTAGTAGAATCATTTTCACAATGTTGATTCTTCCAATCCAAGAACATGGTATATCTCTCCATCTGTGTGTGTCATCTTTAATTTCTTTCATCAGTGTCTTATAGTTTTCTCCATACAGGTCTTTTGTCTCCTTAGGTAGTTTTATTCCCAGGTATTTTATTCTTTTTGTTGCAATGGTAAATGGGAGTGTTTCCTTAATTTCTCTTTCAGATTTTTCATCATTAGTGTATAGGAATGCAAGGGATTTCTGTGCATTAATTTTGTATCCTGCTACTTTACCAAATTCATTGATTAGCTCTAGTAGTTTTCTGGTAGCATCTTTAGGATTCTCTATGTATAGTATAATGTCATCTGCAAACAGTGACAGCTTTACTTCTTCTTTTCCAATTTGGATTCCTTTTATTTCTTTTTCTTCTCTGATGGCTGTGGCTAAAACTCCCAAAGCTATGTTGAATAATAGTGGTGAGAATGGGCAATCTTGTCTTCTTCCTGATCTTAGAGGAAATAGTTTCAGTTTTTCACCATTGAGAATGATGTTGGCTGAGGGTTTGTCATATATGGCCTTTATTATGTTGAGGTAGGTTCCCTCTATGCCTACTTTCTGGAGAGTTTTTATCACAAGTGGGTGTTGAATTCTGTTGAAAGATTTTTCTGCATCTATTGAGATGATCATATGGTTTTCCTCCTTCAGTTTGTTAATGTAGTGTATCACATTGATTGATTTGCGTATATTGAAGAATCCTTGCATTCCTGGGATAAACCCCACTTGATCATGGTGTGTGATCCTTTTAATGTGCTGTTGGATTCTGTTTGCTAGTATTTTGTTGAGGATATTTGCATCTATATTCATCAGTGATACTGGCCTATAGTTTTCTTTTTTGTGACATCTTTGTCTGGTTTTGGTATCAGGGTGATGGTGGCCTAGTAAAATGAGTTTGGGAGTGTTCCTCCCTCTGCTATATTTTGGAAGAGTTTGAGAAGGATAGGTGTTAGTTCTTCTACAAATGTTTGATAGAATTCTCCTGTGAAGCCATCTGGTGGTGGGCTTTTGTTTGTTGGAAGATTTTTAATCACAGTTTCAATTTCAGTGCTTGTAATTGGTCTGTTTATACTTTCTATTTCTTCCTGGTTCAGTCTCAGAAGGTTGTAATTTTCTAAGAATTTGTCCATTTCTTCCAGGTTGTCCATTTTATTGGCATATAGTTGCTTGTAGTAATCTCTCATGATCTTTCGTATTTCTGCAGTGTCAGTTACTTCTCCTTTTTCATTACTATTTCTGTTGATTTGAGTCTTCTCCCTTTTTTCCCTGCTTATGCTGGCTAACGGTTTATCAATTTTGTTTTTCTCAAATAACCAGCTTTTAGTTTTATTGATCTTTGCTATCCTTTCTTTCATTTCTTTTTCATTTATTTCTGATCTGATCTTTATGATTTCTTTCCTTCTGCTAACTTTGGGGTTTTTTTGTTCTTCTTTCTCTAATTGCTTTAGGTGTAAGGTTAGGTTGTTTATTTGAGATTTTTCTTGTTTCTTTAAGTAAGATTGTATTGGTATAAACTTCCTTCTTAGAATTGCTTTTGCTGCATCCCATATATTTTGGTCCATCATGTTTTCATTGTCATTTGTTTCTATGTATTTTTTTATTTCCCCTTTGATTTCTTCAGTGATCTCTTGGTTATTTAGTAACGTATTGTTTAGCCTCCATGTGCTTATATTTTTTATAGATTTTTTCCTGTAATTGATATCTAGTCCCATAGCATAGTTGTCAGAAAGATACTTGATATGACTTCAATTTTCTTAAATTTACCAAGGCTTGATTTGTGACCCTAGATATGATCTATCCTGGAGAATGTTACATGAACACTTGAGAAGAACATGTATTCTATTGGTTTTGGATGGAATGTCCTATAAATATCAATTAAGTCCATCTTGTTTAATGTGTCATTTAAAGCTCATGTTTCCTTATTTCTTTTCATTTTGGATGATCTGTCAACTGGAGAAAGTGGGGTGTTAAGTCCCATACTGTGATTGTGTTACTGTTGATTTCCCGTTTTATGGCTGTTAGCATTTGTCTTATGTATTGAGGTGCTCCTATGTTGGGTGCATAAATATTTACAATTGTTATATCTTCTTCTTGTATTGATCCCATGATCATTATGTAGTGTCCTTCTTTTTCTCTTGTAATAGTCTTTATTTTAAAATCTTTTTTTTTTAATTTTATTTATGTATTTATTATTTATTATTGTCTGTGTTGGGTATTCGTTTCTGTGCGAGGGCTTTCTCTAGTTGTGGCGAGCGGGGACCACTCTTCATTGCGGTGCGCGGGCCTCTCACTATCGCGGCCTCTCTTGTTGCGGAGCACAGGCTCCAGACACGCAGGCTCAGTAGTTGTGGCTCACGGGCCCAGTTGCTCCACGGCATGTGGGATCTTCCCAGACCAGGGCTCGAACTCGCGTCCCCTGCATTGGCAGGCAGATTCTCAACCACTGTGCCACCAGGGAAGCCCTAAAATCTATTTTTAAGGAACCTCCATACTGTTCTCCATAGTGGCTGTATCAATTTACATTCCCACCAACAGTGCAAGAATGTTCCCTTTTCTCCACACCCTCTCCAGCATTTATTGTTTGTAGATTATTTTATGATGGCCATTCTGACCGGTGTGAGATGATATCTCATTTTAGTTTTGATTTGCATTTCTCTAATGATTAATGAACTACCATACGGCCCAGCAATCCCACTACTGGGCATATACCATGAGAAACCCTAATTCAAAAAGAGTCATGTACCAAAATGTTCATTGCAGCTCCCTTTACAATAGCCAGGACACGGAAGCAACCTAAGTGTCCATCAACAGATAAATGGGTAAAGAAGATGCGGCACATATATACAATGGAATATTACTCAGCCATAAAAAGAAACGAAATTGAGTTATTTGTAGTGAGGTGGATGGACCTCGAGTCTGTCATACAGAATGAAGTAAGTCAGAAAGAGAAAAACAAATACCATAGGCTAACACATATATATGGAATCTAAAAAAAAAAAAAAGGTCATGAAGAACCTAGGGGCAAGATGGGAATAAAGACACAGACCTACTAGAGAATGGACTTGAGGATACGGGGAGGGGAAAGGGTAAGCTGGGACAAAGTGAGAGAGTGGCATGGACATATATACACTACCAAACGTAAAATAGATAGCTAGTGGGAAGCAGCCACATAGCACAGGGAGATCAGCTCGTTGTATTGTGACCACCTAGAGGGGTGGGATAGGTAGGGTGGGATGGAGGGAGACACAAGAGGGAAGAGATATGGGGACATGTATATGTATAACTGATTCACTTTGTTATAAAGCAGAAACTACCACACCATTGGAAAGCAATTATACTCCAATAAAGATGTTTTAAAAAAAATCTATTTTGTCTGATATGAGAATTGCTACTCCAGGTTTCTTTTGATTTCCATTTGCATGGAATATCTTTTTCCATCTGCTCACTTTCAGTCTGTATGTGTCCCTAGGTCTGAAGTGGGTCTCTTGTAGACAGCATATATACGGGTCTTGTTTTTGTATCCATTCAGTCAGTCTACGTCTTTTGGTTGGAGCATTTAATCCATTTACATTTAAGGTAGTTATCGATATGTATGTTCCTATTACCATTTTCTTAATTGTTTTGGGTTTGTTATTGTAGGTCTTTTCTTTCTCTTGTGTTTCCTGCCTAGAGAAGTCCCTTTAGCATTTGCTGTAAAGCTGGTTTGGTGGTGCTGAATTCTTTTAGCTTTTGCTTCTCTGTAAAGGTTTTAATTTCTCCGTTGAATCTGAATGTGATCCTTGCTGGATAGAGTAGTCTTAGTTGTAGGTTCTTCTCTTTCATCACTTTAAATTATGTCCTGCCACTTCCTTCTGGCTTGCAGAGTTTCTGCTGAGAGATCAGCTGTTAACCTTATGGGGATTCCCTTGTATGTTATTTGTTGTTTTTCCCTTGCTGCTTTTAATATTTTTTCTTTGTATTTAATTTTTGATAGTTTGATTAATACGTATCTTGGCATGCTTCTCTTTGGATTCATCCTGTATGGGACTCTTGGTGCTTCCTTCACTTGATTGACTCTTTCCTTTCCCATATTAGGGAAGTTTTCAACTATAATCTCTTCAAATATTTTCTCAGTCCCTTTCTTTTTCTCTTCTTCTTCTGGGACCCTTATAATTCAAATGTTGGTGCATTTAATGTTGTCCCAGAGGTCTCTGAGACTGTCCTCAATTCTTTTCATTCTTTTTTTTAATTCTGCTCTGTGGTAGTTATTTCCACTGTTTTACCTTCCAGGCCACTTATCCGTTCTTCTGCCTCAGTTATTCTGCTATTGATTCCTTCTAGAGAGTTTTTAATTTCATTTATTGTGTTGTTCATCATTGTTTGTTTGCTCTTTAGTTCTTCTAGGTCCTTGTTAAATATTTCTTGTATTTTCCCCATTCTATTTCCAAGATTTTGGATCATCTTTACAATGATTACCCTGAATTCTTTTCCAGGTAGACTGCCTATTTCCTCTTCATTTGTTTGGTCTGGTGGGTTTTTACCTTGCTCCTTCATCTGCTGTGTGTTTTTCTGTCTTCTCATTTTGCTTAACTTACTGTGTTTGGGGTCTCCTTTTCTCAGGCTACAGGTTCGTAGTTCCTGTTGTTTTTGGTGTCTGCCCCCAGTGGGTAAAGTTGGTTCAGTGAGTTGTGTAGGCTTCCTGGTGAAGGGGACTAGTGCCTCTCTTCTGGTGGATGAAGCTGGATCTTGTCTTTCTGGTGGGCAGGACTGTGTCCAGTGGTGTGTTTTGGGGTGTCTGTGACCTTATGATTTTAGGCAGCCTCTCTGCTAATGGGTGGGGTTGTGTTCCTGTCTTGCTAGTTGTTTGGCATGGGGTGTCCAGCACTGGAGCTTGCTGGTCGTTGAGTGGAGCTGAGTCTTAGCATTGAGATGGAGGTCTCTGGGCGAACCCTCACCGATTGATATCATGTGGGGCTGGGAGGTCTCTGGTGGTCCAGTGTCCTGATCTCAGCTCTCCCATGTCAGAGGCTCAGGCCTGACACCTGGCCGGACCACCAAGACCCTGTCAGCCACGCGGCTCAGAAGAAAAGGGAGAAAAAAAAGAAAGAAAGAAAAAATAAATAAATTAATTAAATTTTTAAAATAAAAAATTAAAAAATATATTATTAAAATAAAAAAATAAAAAAGTAATAATAGAAAGAAGGAAGAGAGCAACCAAACTGATAAACAAATCCACCAATGATCACAAGTGCTGAAAACTAAACTAAGATAAACATGAAAGTCAGAAACCAGTCAGTCACGTACATCAAATCCCAAGTCTCCAGTTGTTCCCAAAGTCCACTGCCTCAATTTTGGGATGATTTGTTGTCTATTCAGGCATTCCACAGATGCAGGGTACATCAAGTTGATTGTGGAGGTTTAATCCGCTGCTTCTGAGGCTGCTGGGAGGGATTTCCCTTTCTCTTCTTTGTTCGCACAGCTCCCGGGGTTCAGCATTGGATTTGGACCCACCTCTGCATGTAGGTCGACTGAAGGCATCTGTTCTTCACTCAGACAGGACGGGGTTAAAGGAGCAGCTGATTCGGGGGCTCTGGCTCACTCAGGCCGGGGAAACGGAGGGGTTCAGAATGCGGGGCGAGCCTGCGGCCACAAAGGCCAGCATGACGTTGCACCAGCCTGAGGCGCGCCGTGCGTTCTCCCAGGGAAGTTGTCCCTGGTTCACGGGACCCTGGCAGTGGTGGGCTGCACTGGCTCCTGGGAGGGGATGTGTGGATAGTGACCTGTGCTTGCACACAGGCTTCTTGGTGGCGGCAGCAGCAGCCTTAGTATCTCATGCCCGTCTCTGGGGTCCGCGCTGATAGCCGCGGCTCGCGCCCGTCTCTGGAGCTCATTTAGGCGGTGATCTGAATCCCCTCTCCTCGCACACCCCAAAACTATGGTCTCTTGCCTCTTCGGCAGCTCCCAGACTCCCTCCCGGCAGCTGTGGCGCACTAGCCCCCTTCTGGCTGTGTTCACACAGCCAACCCCAGTCCTCTCCCTGGGATCCGACCAAAGCCCGAGCCTCAGCTCCCAGCCCCCGCCCGCCCCGGTGGGGGAGCAGACAAGCCTCTCGGGCTGGTGAGTGCTGGTCGGTACCGCTCCTCTGTGCGGGAATCTCTCCACTTTGCCCTCCGCACCCCTGTGGCTGCGCTCTCCTCCATGGCTCCGAAGCTTCCCCCCTCTGCCACCCGCAGTCTCCACCCGCGAAGGGGCTTCCTAGTGTGTGGAAACCTTTCCTCCTTCACAGCTCCCTCTCACTGGTGCAGGTCCCATCCCTATGCTTTTGTCTCTGTTTTTTCTTTTTTCTTTTGCCCTACCCAGGTACGTGGGGAGTTTCTTGCCTTTTGGGAAGTCTGAGGTCTTCTGCCAGCGTTCAGTAGGCGTTCTGTAGGAGCTGTTCCACATATAGATGTATTTCTGATGTATTTGTGGGGTGGAATGTGATCTCCACGTCTTACTCTTCCACCATCTTGAAGGTCCTCTAGGTTGAATATGTTTTTTAAATAAGTTAAAATTCTGAATTTCCAATTTTTAAAAATATATGAAACATGATAATCATTTAAAAGTACTTTCGAAACTACAATTTACTGTGCAGATTTTTTTACAATGTTAATACTTCCTTAGAAATACATAAATTGTATCTTATAATTATTTAAAATTTCTTTACTGTGCATTCTATTTAATATTTCATCAGTAGTAATCACAGCAAATAAAATATGCTTTTATGCCTTTAATACTCTCAGACACATTACCTTCTTTCTTAAGCTTTAAGCTAGGGTTTTAAATAGGAGATTTAATGTTCAGACCTTCAGATGTTACTCAACAAGAATATTTCAGTATAAGTACTCAGCTCCCATGATGCCCTCTCTTCAAAGAATTAAGTACAAACTGATCTTTCAAGAAGTGGGCAAATGATGCCCAGTATGCTGAGCAGCATGAACAAAAGACCTGAAAACAGCAAAACCGCTCTGAACCCTCTGGACTTTCTTATATTTCAGGTGCAGAGAGCTCCCATTCTGAAAGGTAATGTATCTTTTGAAACACCCAGTTTTCCTGTTCCCATCTCCCAAGGTTTCATCTCATAAAAAATGTTAGTTGACATTATAAACAGATGCTGGAAAGCACTCATCCAATTCATGAAAAATTCAGCGTGTTTTAAGCAAACATAGCAAAATCACTTATTAGGAAAAAATGCATAGCCTGATAGATGACCATGATTATCAGGTAAATTATTCATTTCACAAAGCAATCACCCATTGAAGACTCACTCATTATTCAGAGATTGTCAGGGAATAGGGAATAAGGAGTGCGGCTGTGGAATGAGTGAGCAGCGTGTCCAAAAACCAAGTACAGTAAGAAGTCCAACTGGAGCAGGGTAAACATGAAGTCTGGGGCCAAAAACTTGCAAAGGATTCACTGTCAGATTAGCATATATCAGTGCTACAGAGATTAAATCCATGAGAAGTCATCAGGGCCCAGAAACTCTTTTTTTCAGAAGCTGAAATCTGCTTACATTAGGAATATAAACAAAACTTTGTGCCAATTTTATTTGCAAAATTCTCAAGAACAAAAATAATTATAAACCTGAAGCAGCACTAAGTTGCATGTTAAAATATTTCTATCAGAGACAAACTTTGCAATGATCATAATTCCATCTATGAGATTGTACTATGGATTATATTGTACTCTGTAAACAATAGAAAACCCTAAACGCTAAATATGAATTAGATGATGCAACATGTCACTTGCTAAGCAATATATTGATTTCAGTGTGTGCTCTGTGGAAATTTAAAAATTACTTTAAAGTTATATCTTTTACAGTTGTGCCAGAAAAGTTCTTTTCCTCTTGAGTCAATTATTCACCTTTTTAATTCAGACCAACCAGTCAATTTTTATGGCCTGGGTTGTCCAGTAGTGTTTGAAGTTGTTTTTGAAGATGGTCTGCAATCAGAATGGTTCTGCAAATAGTCATGGAAGATAAAATAGATGTCACCTATCTTAACTGAAACACAGGGGTTTTGCCTTCTAGCTAGAAAGTAGTGTCTTTATAGCTGATCATCCATGATTCAATCCTATTTTCTCTCAGGGTTTGTCTGTACCGGAGAGTTGTTATGTGGTTTATAGTTAGGGCACTATAATATGCTAGTTTATTCTGCAATGCAGTACTCAACTCTTATCACACATTTAGAGTTGGGTCATATTCAGAAATATGTATCCTTCATACATAATCCACATTCCAATAGGTTCCACTGTTGCAGAGACCCAGTAAGAGATCCAGTAGGAAATATGTGTCTATATAAAAAGTAAATTTGGACATCTAGTCCCATCTCAATAAAAAGTAACTCCCTTTGGGGGAAACTGTAGAGTATGACTGGTCAAGGTATACCTACCATTAGGCAGCAAACCACTACAAAGTAATATTCAGTCAGTCTAAAGGAAAGTGAAGTTCCAGTTCAAAAATTTCCCCCCTTGGAAACCCTATACATTATCAAACAGGCAAATCCAAATCTGCCCTAAAGTTATGGAATCAAAGGAGCAGAACCCACAGGCATTAAGGGTTGGCCTGGTCTTTCTTCCTACTTTCATGTTTGATTACAGTAAAAAGGCCAGGTGAAAACTGGATCTAGAGTAAGTTCACTAACGATTCCATTTATTATAAATGAGTGCTTACAATCACAAAGACAAAGAAAAATGTTGTACTAAGAGATCTTGGACCCGAACTTCTTTTTCTGCTTGTCTTTCACTTCCTCCCTACACTCCCTTTTGAATTCTTCAGTACACAATTGATGGTCTTTTCTTTCCTAATGATTATTTCACATGCATTCAACCTTTAAAAAGTTTTAAATTCTTTTAAAATGATTTGTATGAGGTGCATTTATTTACACTCTTTGTATTTAAAAGTGTTCAAATCTAGATGTGTATTAACATTGAAGAATTGAACAGTGAGTGTAGGGAGGCCTTTGGAGTAACGCTAGAGTCAGCAGAGAGAGCTGTTGGAGGTCGGAAAGCAAGGTATAGACTAGCGGGAGGCCACATACCCTAGATTGGTCACAACAAGTGATTCTAGCAGCACTGAATAATTATTGGGGAATAATGAGTAGGAAGAAAGTTTTGAGAATGAGTGGCCTGAAGCACAGGCAATAAATCAGCCTTTTGCATACTGCCATCACTGGTTAACCCAAAGATTCATAGAGCCTTCCTCCATTTTGGCAGGTTCCATTCCATTAAGTGATCTGTTCCACTTTTTCTCTCTGGAAGGTTGCTTTCCCTGGGTTATCCTAGAGATTCTACCAGATGGTATTAGGTTCTATATCATTGAAAGATTTCAGTTTTCTAACTCCTCTTTCTTCCCCTTCTCCTTTCCTTTAGCAGTTTTATGGCTCAGATATAGACCATGATCATGATCTAGGTGCTAGAAATACTTCAGTGAACATAACTCTAGCTTTGAAGTTGTTCATAGACTAATGTGTGGATCAAGCAAATGATACACATGTTTTTATTTCTTCTCCACATATACTAAGGGTTTGATGCCCAATCTAATTAAGTCCTGAAAAACGTATGAAGACACCTGTATTAGTCAGCTCAGTTGCCATAAAAAAATTCCATAGACTGGGTGGCTTAAACAAAAAAAACTTGTTTTCTCACAGTTCTGGAAGCTAGAAGCCTGAGATCAGGTGCCAGAATGATAAGGTTCTAGTAAGGTTCCTTTTCCTGGCTTGCAGATGAGAGAGTTCTGGTGTCTCTTCCTCTTCTTATAAGGGTACCAGTTCTATTGGATCAGGGCTCCACACTCATGACCTCATTTAACCTTAATCACCTCCTTAACGACCCCTATCTATAATACAGTCACATGGGGGTTAGAGCTTCAACATATGAAATTTGGGGGACATAATTCAGTTCATAGTATATCTCAGTGATATCTCCTTCAGTGATACCTACCATCTCCCAGTTCAAACCCGTGTAAGCTTTTATCATCCTAGGTCTACCTCTGGTTAACTATTTACTATTTTAAAATTTCCAGTTCAAAAATATCTTCGGATCTCCCTTTGTTTACTTCCTAGCTCATAGAATTTGATACATAACTAATATAGCATTTTGATGTATAATTAGTTATGTGTTTTATCTCACTGACGAGTGCCTCAAGAACAGTGTCCCAATTATCTGTGGCTGCATAACAAATCACACCAAAACTTAGTGACTTAAAATAAGGATCATCATTTTATTACCTTGCATGGTTTTTGTGGGTCAGGAATTTGGAGAGAGCTTGACGGTATGGTTCTGGCTCACAGTTTCTGTATTAGTCTGATCAGACTGCTGTAACAAGAAGTTTAAGATCAAGGTGCCTGCAGAGTTGGTTTCTTGTCAGGCCTCTTTTACTGGCTTGCAGATTACTGACTTCTCACTGTGTTCTCACATGGTCTTTCTTCTGTGCACACATGAAAAGAGAGAGAGGTCTCTGGTGTTTTTTCCTCTTCTTATAAGGACACTGGTTCTATTGGATTATAGCCTCACCCGTATGACCTCATTTAACCTTAATTACCTTCTTAAAGGCCCTATCTCCTTATAAGTCACTTTAGGGTTTAGGACCTCAACATATGACCATTGGGCAGGGGCCACACAACTCAGTTCATCACAGTCTCTCATGTAGTTTAGTCAGTCAGTGGATGGAGCTGAAATACAGGGGGCTGGAGCAGATGGGAACTGTTTGAATTTCTCTCTGTTTCTCCTCTCTCCACATTTTCTTAGGATGTTTCTATGTGGTCTCTCCATGAGAACTATTTTGGGCTCGGCATAGTAATCAGGGTTGTTGGACTGCTTACACAGCATCTGGCTCTCCCCAGAGCAAAGGTCTCAAGAGAGCAAGGCAGAAGAACATGGATGGCATTGTTATGGCCTTGCCTTGAAAATTATATCACTTTTGACATACTATATTTGTTGAGGCAAAAGCTGACTCAGTTTCAAGGGGAGGAGATACAGACTCTGCCTCCCAATGGGAGGAATATCAAAATCACAGTAAGAAAAGAATGAAGGTTAGAAGGTATTGTTACTGCTTTTTTTGGAAAATATGACTTGCCATAGCCAGGAACTATGTTTCCTCCTTTTTTTTCCCCCCTTAAGTTTTATATTCCTTGTGCCTAACACAGTGACCAATATGAACAAATGTCCAATAAGCAATTTTCAAACAGAGTGATTATTCTCAAGTTCATGTGCATGTTTTCCATTTGAACCTTCTAGGGGCAGCCTTTTTAAAATTTTAAGTCATTATTGTTTATAATTATAATTGAAAAGATGAGATACACTGGTGATACAAAAAGCAGTAGCAAGAGTCATGAAGAAAATCTAAACATATTTCCATGACAAGTGTATTAATTCTAAAATGAATGTAAGATGCCATTTTACTTGACATTGGCTAATTAACACACACATACACACACACACACACAGACACACACACACACACACAGAGGAGTAAGGGAGGCAGAGAGAGAGAGAAGAATTTTAAGGAATTGGTTTATGTGATTGTGGATGCTGGCAAGCTCAAGATTTGTAAGGTTGGCCAGCAGGCTAGGGCCCCAGGGAAAAGCTGATGCAAATTGAGGCGAAAGGCAGTCTGATAACAGAATTCCCTTTTCTTCAGGGTAGGCTATTCTTTTTCTTAAGGCCTTCAACTGATTTGACGAGGCCTAACCATATTATGGAGGGTTATTTACTCAGTCTACTGATTTAAATATTAATCTCATCTAAAAAAAAATACCTTCACAGAAACATCCAGATGTGTGTTTGACCACATATCTGAGTACCTTGGCATAGACAGGTTAATATAAAATTAACCATCACAGATACTAATGATGGAGTTAGTCATTGTTCTCACTAGGAATGTTAAAAACCTTTAAGCAGATTTTACTTGTGAAATTAGCTCAGACAGATACCGTCTGTATTTCACAATTTCCTCTCCATTGAACTATTCTGTGTTTTTGTGCAATATCCTCAAGGAGATATGGTATGAAAAGGTTAGGCTAACTGCAATAATAAACAAACCCAAGATTTTGGGGACTTAACACACAAAAAAACTTATTTATCTTTTATACAAAAGCTTAATATCCATGAGACAAATCAAGCACTCAGACTCTTTCTAGCTGTACATGGGGAAAGGAGAGAGTGAGGAAAAGTCCTGCCTAGGTGGAAAGGAGCTAAGAAATGCAGTCTAGCATTGTCTCAAGGAATCAAAGGTAATTGTAGATCTTGGTGAGCAATCTTAGGCTCAGACACAGGCCATCACCTAGGGGCATGAGAACTCTGGGGACTGCCCTCCATCCAGCAGTGAAAAATGAACCTAGGAGTAGCAGCAGAACAGGAACCCTGAGACTTCCCTGGTGGCGCAGTGGTTAAGAATCCGCCTGCCAATGCAGGGGACACGGGTTCAAGCCCTGGTCCGGGAAGATCCCATATGCCTCGGAGCAACCAAGCCCGTGTGCCACAACTACTGAGCCCGCATGCCACAGCATGCCACAACTACTGAAGCCCGTGAGCCCCTGCTCTGAAACAAGAGAAGCCACTGCAATGAGAAGCCCATGCACCGCAACGAAGAGTAGCCCCAGCTCGCTGAAACTGGAGAAAGCCCGCACGCAGCAACGAAGACTCAGTGTAGCCGAAACTAAATAAATGAATAAATTTATTTAAAAAAAAAGAACTGCAAGTATCCACATTGTCTTTAGAGTATCCTATCTCTTGATTGGGATGTGGCACAAGATTTTTCTACTTTCCATTCTGTAAATATACCTAAAGTATAGTGCCTCTATTTTAACTATGCATTTTAGTTTAAGTCTATAAGAAGAGAGAAGATTCTGCAAAATTTCTCTTTGCTGGGAAACAAGAGATTAAAAGTAACACTCCAGGCTTTCGATCAATCACTGGTTCCATCTGGTGAATGTTCTCTTTGATGGCCTCATTTAGAACTTCAAGAGATTTTGCACAGATTTAAAATTCTCATTAGAGTCCTTGCCAAAGCATCTTAAATGCAAAGTAATCTTAACTTTAAAAATTTAGAAATTGTTGAAGGAGACATACCATTTAGAACCAATAAATGAAAACCGTGAGACAAAATGGGTCAGAAAAAAATTCTAGCACATTCTATAACACTGTTGCTCCCTGAAAATAAAAGTAATCAAACCTTCATTACTGTTTTTAAAGGTGCTTTTCTATATAGAACTATGTTCATTTTTTTGTAACTTTGTAGCTCCCATCCCAATTCATAGGGAGATATGAAATATAGCTGGTAGAGATTTTTCCTAATATTTGCCACTTTCTTCACCTTTGGAATGAATCCCAAATGGACTTGATTTTATAAGTTACATGTTTCTTCTGCTCTTCAAGCAATATTGATCTCCTTCAAATCCATTTCTTTCTCTTCTAGAAAAATGGACATCTCAATTTCTTCAGCGTAGCCTATATAGCCATTTTTAGTGGACAAGCAAAAAGGTACATTCATTATTTCTTTCCCCAAGAAACACTGTATTTTATCATTAAATTAACCTTAGTCTACCTTAAAGTCTCTGTGGCTACCGAGATTTTAAGCCTTCTCCATAACATCTTATTCTTAATGGGTTTTAGAGACATTTTGTTAACTTTACTATTTTATCTGTGAAGGTCTTTTCCATATTTTATATGGACTCCCACAACACATATTTTTTTCAAATTTTAATGTCCATTGAATTCTAATATGCATAATTTTCCTTGCATATTTTCCTATTTGGATTTCTAATTTTTTACTACCTTCTCTATAGTAAAAAGAACCATATAATATTTCTTTATATAGAATGGAAAGGAGAGAATAAGCAGCAGGAAAGTGTGCAGAGCCATCATAGTGATAGATTGGCAATATCTTCATAATTATTTCTATCATAACTCTTACAGTGATAGCACACAGTGACTTCAACAGAAGATATATCTATTTAAGTCTTCTTGGGAATGTCAAACACAGTATGCTAGAGAGAGGTGCAAGGCATATTGCTGCACATTCATAATGCCAACAAATTGAAAACAACCTGATTTTAAAATTCTTTTTCAAAACTAATGCTTTATTTGCTATAAATGAAGAATAAAACAGGCAAAAAGAAAGTAGTCCGGATTTGCGATGGAAACGGAAGGAAGGAAAGAGGACCATCCTTTGGTGAGTACTCTCTTTCGGTACTTTCATACAAATTATCTCATTAATTCTCACAACAATATCCTAATTGTTGTATGTGTATATAATTGTCTCTACCATGTATATGAAAAAATGAAGATTCAATTCAAGTAGTAAGCAGAAGGTTGCATTGCTAATAAAAAGTCATGTAAGGATTTGAACCAGCTCTGGATGGTAAAGATGCTATGGCTGTGGGGCCTGTAGGAGGGGAAAATGGAATCCACAGAATGGCTTTGAGCACATTAGTAAGTCATTTATAAAAAGAATATTCAGCATCTTCAAATCTATCCATTCCAGCATTTGATAAAAGCTAAGCCAATTTTATTTAATTGGTCCTGATGTGGATCATGTACAAAGTGATGGTAAAGACTATGAATTTGAACTTAACCAGACATTTTTTTCATGATTTCATGGATGACTAAATTAAAATAGCTGAAGGATCATTAAACACACAGGATTGATTACTTAAGTAGCTTGCTGAATTGTTTTCTTTGGCTTTCTTTGAGGATGAGGGAGAATGCATGATCATCTTTTCCAAGTTAAGTAGATGAGAGAGAGAATTCATTTTCCTCAGCTTCTTCAACATATAGCTCCTCTGAGAAATCTACCTTAATGTATTACCTTAACAATTGAATCTTCTATCCTGTGCTTCCTCAAACACTTAATGTACCATAATGCTTTGTACAGTAATTTATATCTGGTCACTACAAGTTCTATAAATGTGTTTGGAGTATTATGTATAGTATAGCTCAGTGAACTGGTTAATAAGCTTCTTCAGGACAGTGGTCAGCTCTTTAAAGTGTTTGTACTGGCGTGCATGTAGGGGAGGGATAATGGGAAAGAAGGGCAAGGAGGCCAATATTTTAGCAAAAAAAAAAAAAAAGAGCAATAAATAAGACAGAATTAGGAAACTTAGGAAGAAAGAGGAAAGCCAAAGAGAATGGTATCATGAGTCAAGAAAAGGAGACTCTAGAATGAGAGAAGAATCAAATACCACAGAGAGGTTGAGTAGGATGGGATTGACAGGAGGCTACTGGTTTTCAAGGAAGTGATTGATGGCAATTTTATTAGAATGATAAGAGAATAAGGCAGACTGCAGAGGACATATGAGTGAATTGGAGGAGAGAAACTAGAGGCAGAAAGTAAATTATCTTAATTTGCTAAGGAGCTTGATCATAAAGGAATGGAAGAAGCTAGAGGGTGGTTTGAAGGGAAATCAAGACTAAAGAAAGGTAGTTTTAGGATAAAAATACTTGAGCATGTTTAGAGAACAAGAGGAATAAGAGGACAAGAATAGATTGAGGATAAACAAGAGAAGGGGCAGTATTGGTCAATGCTAATCTTGTGTTATTTGGTACTAGACCACTAAGGTTTGAATTTAGATTTATGTTTTATTAGTTGTGTGAACGTACAAGCCTCAGTTTTATCACTTATTAAATGGGGATAATTTAGGATTATGGTGAAGATTAAATCTTACAATTAAAGTGCTTATTCTAATGACTGGCACCCAGTTAACATTCAATAGGTAACAGCTATTATTGTCATTGTTAGGAAGCTCCTAAATAAAAATCATAGATGGAGATGTTGGTGTGCAGAAGAACGGAAACATGTTTTTCTCACTGAGGAAGATAGGATTGATGTTATAGATTATACCTGGGAGGTAAGCTGAAATTGAAGGAGGAAATATCACATGAACTCAGGTTTTGTTTTGCTTTGTTTTTTAACAAAGAAGGGAGTTTAATTTAAATAGGTAGAATTCCCAAAATAAAACTGTCTTGTCTTGGATGAATTTTTTTTAAAGTTTCTTTTTCTTTAATACTCATTTGTCTATTCAAGTTTTTTATTTCTTTTTGTGCTCATTTATGGTATTTTATTTTTCTTCAGAAAATATGAAACTCCCTTCTTTGTTTTTTTAACAAAGAAGGGAGTTTAATTAATTAAGAATGAGGGCTTAATCATGTTAGATTTGGCTTGAAGCAACTTTATTCTGTTGACAAGAGAATTATGAGAAATTGATGAGGACAGAGGTAGATAGAAAACACTGAGTTATTGAAGGTGAAAATCACAAATTTTATTGTAGCTGATCTCTACTGTTATGTGAATTTTCTCCAGCATGTGCAATAGTCCAGAGGAAAAAAATAAGAAAAAAACATTGTGGTTCTCCAGGATTGATCAGAGAATTTGTTATGATTAAAGTTGGGTAGGCCCTGGGATTTGTGAATGTTTCTAAGAGAAGAAATGAAATTTAGACTGGATAGGGAAGGAAATGAAATCAAGGAGGGATAATAGTCTCAACATTAAATTACATTGAGTTTAGAGCAGGATTAGTAGGTCCAGCTGTAGGAGGAGGAAGTTGAGTCAGAGAAGGGAATTGCAATATTTCAAAAATTTAGGGGTGTAAATGTTAAGGGTAATAATGATTCCCTGGTTTTATTGCTCATTGTCGAGTAAGGTGAATGGTAAACTCTACAGGAGCAGATAATCTTCTGCAGATGGAGCACAGAATATACTGAGAATCAGGCCTAAGACTTAATTATAAGGAAGTAGAGCTTCAGAGAATGCTTTCTTTTCAACCCTGCAAGTCTTCTATATCAAGGTCAAGACTCTTTTGGGAAGATGTGGGATCTTGAGATTTGGGATGGGGATATCTGGGTCAACACAATTGGAAACCTTGAATCCTCCCATTCCCTGAACTCTCTGAACCGATGGAAGTGGCCCACTCTTCCTTTTTGAAGACTAGCACACCACCTCTTTTTGAAGATGATATAGGCAACAAATATTATCCTCCATTTCTCCACTTGTCAAGTATCAAAATAACTCAAGCAGGTTAATTGTGGGCTTACTCTGTAAGAGAAAGGACTTAGCCAACATGTACTAGCAGGAGTCTGAAGAATATATGTGGGCCTGGATTCTGGGTATAACTGAATCAAGAGAGAACAGAACATTAAGTTAAATGAGTAGTTTATTGATATGGAAGTACTCTCTTTTGATATAAGATTTAGCACTGTCAAGGACCCAGGGAAATGCTACTAAAATTCAGCTAAGCTGACTCTTAGAAACTTAGAGCAGGCAATGGTCCACACTAAATGATGTAGAAATGCCAGAGTTGTCATGGCAGATAATGGAAGAAGAAATCAAAAGACACAGAGAAGTGAGCATGCTAGAGAAATGTACTCTGTGAGTACAGAGGCCTCTCCATTTTCCAAAGCAGTAAGAAATGTTCTGGTGAAAGGAACCAGTATCACTGAGAATCTTTGTGGCTCTCCTCTGTAGATCACAGCTGATGATAGATGGTGTTACAGAACTGGGCTCCCTAATAGCAATGGAAATGATAGGATTCTGAAGTAATAGAGAGCAGGTTATAGCACTTAACCACCTGAAGCAAAGTAACGAGTGGCAAGGACTGAGACGTATGTGTGTGTGTGTGTGTGTGTGTGTGTATTTGTGTTTGTGTACTGACTCACAGAGATCATTACAAATGGTTATAGAACATGACATCCCTAGAGGTGAATTTAAATCCTACAACAATTCATTGGTTCACTATGTCAATGAAATTTTTACCTAGAGAGTGGTCTGTGGCCTGCTGGGGGCAACCCCTCCAAAGTATAGGACAAATTATTACCTCTCATTAATTCTTAAAACCTGGGCGTAATGCTCTGGCCCATTCATAAGTGACTGGAAAATGTTAGCTTTCACGGAGGCACAGAGTGGGTCCAGGATGGAATCAAAACGTATTCTGGGTATGTGTTTATATTTCCTGTCACTGAGCCTTAGCCAACATCACTAGTCATGATACACTGACACGATATTCCACATAACATCACATGGGACTAAGTGACTCACTTTGCAGCAAAGAAAGTGCAACATTACTGCACATGTTGTCTACCAAGAAGCTGCTGACCTTATAGAGCAATGGAATGGCATTTTAAAGCGGCAGCTGAGGCACTCAAATGAATACACATACAGTGGAGAAAAGACAGCCTCTTCAATAAGTGGTGCTGAGAAAAGTGGACATGTAAAAGAATGAAATTAGAACACTACCTAACACTATACACAAAAATTAACTCCAAATGGATTAAAGACCTAAATGTAAGACCAGACACTATAAAACTCTTAGAGGAAAACATAGGAAAAACACTCTATGACATAAACTACAGCAAGATCTTTTTTGACCCACCTCCTAGAGTAACGAAAATAAAAGCAAATATAAACAAATGGGATTTAATTAAACTTAAAAGCTTTTGCACAGCAAAGGAAACCATAAACAAGACAAAAAGACAACCCTCAGAATGGGAGAAAATATTTGCAAATGAAACAACAGACAAAGGATTAATCTCCAAAATATACAAACAGCTCATGGAGCTCAATATCAAAAAACAAACAAACAAACAAACAAAAAAAAACAATGTTTTAACAAACAGTTAAAAAATGGGCAGAAGACCTAAATAGATATTTCACCAAGGAAGATGTACACATGGCCAAGAGGCACATGAAAAGATGCTCAACATCACTAATTATTAGAGAAATGCAAATCAAAACTACAATGAGGTATCACCTCACGCCGGTCAGAATGGCCATTATCAAAAAATCTAGAAACAATAAATGCTGGAAAGAGTGTGGTGGAAAGGGAACCCTCCTGCACTGTTGGTGGGAATGTAAATTGATACAACTACTATGGAAAACAGTATGGAGGTTCCTTAAAAAACTAAAAATAGAAATACCATATGACCTAGCAATCCCACTACTGGACATATACCCTGAGAAAACCATAATTAAAAGAGAGGTGTCACAATGTTCATTGCAGCACTATTTACAATAGCCAGAATAAGGAACCAACCTAAATGTCCATCGACAGATGAATGGATAAAGAAGACATGGCACATATATACAATGGAATATTACTCAGGCATAAAAAGAAATGAAATTGAGTTATTTGTAGTGAGGTGGATGGACCTAGAGTCTGTCATATAGAGTGAAGTAAGTCAGAAAGAGAAAAACAAATACTGTATGCTAACATGTATATATGGAATTAAAAAAAAATGGTACTGATGAACCTAGTTGCAGGGCAGGAATAAAGATGTAGACATAGAGAATGGACTTGAGGACATGGGGTGGGAGGGGGAAGCTGGGGTGAAGTGAGAGTAGCATCGACATATATACATTACCAAATGTAAAATATTTAGCTAGTGGGAAGCAGCAGCATAGCACAGGGAGATCAGCTCAGTGCTTTGCGATGACCTAGAGGGGTGGGATAGGGAGGATGGGAGGGAGGCTCGAGAGAGAGGGGCTATGGGCACATACGTATGCATATGGCTGATTCACTTTGGTGTACAACAGAAACTAACACAGTATTGTGAAGCAATTATACTCCAATAAAGACCTATTTAAAAAAATGAATACTACACACTCAAAGATAACTATATATCATTATAGGGATGTAGATTCAAGAGACCAGGAATCAAGACGTGAAAGTAGGAATGGCCCAACTTATCACTATTCCCAGTAACCCATTTGGGGAACTTGTGCCTCCCAACCCCACATTTTAGGTTCTGAGGAACTAGAGCTCTTGTTTCCCAGAGGGGGAGGATGCATCTACCACGAGACACAGCATGAATCTTATTAAATTTGAAGCTGTGGATGTTCCCTGGTCCCTTCAAGGGTCTTGTGGTAAGAGAACAGCAAGCAAGGAAAGAAGTTAGTCTGCTGGCAAGGATAATTAACCCTGATCACCATGGAGAGGAAAGGCTGTTTTTGTAGAATGGGGGCCAGAAGAATACACTTTGCTCCCAGGTGTCCCTTGAGGACACCTCTTGCTATACATTGGCAAGTTTAATGATATGTGTATGAGTGGAGCAGTTATGGTCTGAGGAGGGCATGGTGACCAGGGACTCAGACTCTTCAGGGGTAAAACTCTGGTTCACTCCACCAGGTAAACCACCTATATCAGCAGTGTTATAGCTGAGGGTGAGGGGAATCTAGAGTGGATTACGGAAGAGGGAGAAGATGCGTATTGATGGTGGCTATAAGATCAGAAGCAGTAGTGGAGGCTATATTTTTTCCCCACTAACTTTTCTCTTTTTTAAGTTTCACCAGTGAAAGAGAACATTTGAGCTGTTCTCAATTGAACAAACTTATTATACAAAGTAATTGGATCCAGTTTGTGCAAAGGATGTACTGTAGTAGATACTGTGGTACACTGCTCAGGTCTCTCCTTCATGGCTTAGCCACTTATTTCCCTAGCTCTCAGGTATATTGGCTGCTTTTGGCTCGCAGTTGAGTCCCTCTCTAGCAATTGCCTTTAACCAAAAGGACTTCCTTTGCAAAAGATCGTGCTGCCTCCTTGGGAGCACCCCTGTTATCCAATGACTAGTCATTGTGGGGTTTCAAGGAACCTTAGTCTTTTTCCCTCAATTCTGGGCACATATGAAAAGTCATCGTAGCTCTAGAACATCCTGTGTGACCTTCTGAGTCCCCTGTTGTCACTGTGACACAATTTATCAATAAATTCCCTTTCTGCCCAATTCTACTTCCTTCGCTTCCTTACAAATCTCATTCCCAAGAGCACTCTTCAAGAAAGTATCTACATGTGAATTCCTGTCTCAGAGTCTGTTCCCTGGGGAACCCATACTAAAACAATGATGGATTTGAAAAGGTGAGTACATATGCTCTTAAGAGGCTAATCTAGAAGCCCGGAATGGTCTTCTTGTTTATCTTGCATCTCTCTTCTTCCTGACTTCCAAATATGGTTTCAGTATAACTATTTTTCTCTGAAATATTACTACAATATCAGAGTGTAAAGTTAGGATATAGAGAAAATAATATTAAAATAGATTTATTTTATACAGAAATTGAGACTAATTATTTAAGGATCATTTGTGTAGAAAGTTAGGTAGAGATACTTAATAAGCAAGACTACCTGATATGTAGCACAGGTCCAGGCACATTGTGGATGGTCTATAAATGTTTGTTAAGTGGATAGGTAAATGAGATTTTTAGTAGACCATTCTAATTCTCATACTGTTACTAATGTCCAAGTTAGGTGTGGTATTTAGAACAACAATAACTCATCAGAAGATTCAGTCATCTTTAGTTGTTTAACTTCCTTGAAACTTTGTTTCTTTGTCAGTACAATGCCTGCCTTCATGTAGATTACAATTTAACTCAGCCTTGAAGGTAAATTATAATTTTTCCACTTCTATTCTTTATGTGATATGATGACAAATGTAATAATCAACTGAGACAATACTGTTATTTGCTTAATGAGTACCTTTCTCTTTTAGTATAATTTTTTCCTCCAAGGTTTATTATTTTTTTATTTTATTGTTTATTTTTATTGAGGTATAGTTTATGAACGATATTATATAAGTTTCAGGTGTACAAAATAGTGATTCACAATTTTTAAAGTGGTATTATTTTAATTTTTGTTTTCCTACAATGCAGCTTATATTAAGTATATTTCTATTCAAATTATGAATCTGTGGGTTCTTGCAAAGTTCATTTTTGTACTAAATCATTCATAGGAAAAACATCAAACATATATTCAATGAGAAAATAATTAAATTGTTAACCACTAGTTTTGGCAGATTTCCAATTTTGCTTTAGTTATTTTGAGGTCACATTTGTAATTATTAAGCTTTAAATATGGCTACAGTCAGCAGAAACAACTGATTTAATCAATTGTGATCATAGATCAAAATATTCATGACCCAAACCTTTTATATGTATAGCTGAATGGGGAAAAAGTATATTTTTATTCACTGGAAATAGAGTTCCTTTTAGGAAAGGAATTATCTTTGCTTAGGAAAACAAAGGTAAGTGATTTGGTAACTTAAGATTAGAAGGAAAGACACCAGGGAAATGGGACTGAAGGAGTTTTTTTTTTTTTAATGCTAGAGCAAAATTACTCTGTATAAAAAAATATCAGATGCCAGCATTTTGGGTCTTGAGAGTAGCAATGAAAGGAGAAGAGAGATGGAATCAAGCAACATGGAAGAATTGTCCAAAGGACTTTACTAAACAATGATACTGAATGTGAAGTTGTTCTTTTTGCTGTGATATTACTTCTTGCTCTCCAGTTAGCTGAACTTTCTCTAAAGTATGGCCTTTCAACACATGAAATGGAGTTTCTTTTTGTGGAAGCTAAAGAGGAGGGGTTGAGTTCCTCATTTTTAGCTAGTCCAGAGTGGACAGAAAAAAAACAACTTCATGACATAGAACCAAGACTAAAAATTCAATAGACATAGAAAATTACAGCCAGAGGTGGCTCTGGGAAAATCCCTGGGCCTTCAGTCCAGTCTTACTTAGATTCTGGGAGGTAAAGTGAACCAAGCTGACTCTGTGTTACACGTGGTTTGATCTCAAGGTGTTCAGCAATCATTTCTATAGTACTAGCTGTATGACTTTCGTCAAGTAACTTCACTACTCTGTCTCTGTTTGTTCATCTATGAAAATGAAAGAAAAACAGGGCCTACCTAAATGGGTTGCCCCAATGAGAATTAAATGTTAAATATTTTCCTTGTAGTTGTTATTGTTACTATTAACATTGATATTGTTTCTCTTTGTTCTTTCTTCATTTTTTTCATTCCTAGGAAACAATATTATTGTAATAGTCCAGTTAAAGATGATTAGGATTTATGGGCATGGAGATGGAGAATTAAAGTGGGTATATGTAGAATTAATCTTTTTCTTCCCCTGTTCATCCAAAATCAACCATCAGCTGGAAAGCTCTACTAAGGTGTCCTTCAGATACCTCAACATACATTCAAAATTAAATCTATTTTCTTTTCTCCCTAAAACTGGCTTCTGATCTGTCATTTTAAATCACATTTAGTAACAACAGCAGCACAAATTGCATCTTGTCACTCAAGTCGAAACCATAGTCTTCCGTATTCCTTTTCCCTCCCATTTCCTACCCACATCTAATAAGTTAATGGTGTCCAGACTCTTTCGATCTTCTTACTTAGTAAAATATACTAAGCAACCACTCCAAAATGAGTTAATTTAGGTATTATTTACATGTATTATCAATCCATATATTAAATGTAAGGAAAGCCTATTTTTTATGTTTTAAGATAAAAATTAAAGTTCGAATATTTATTGCCCACAACCAACATATTGTCATGTTAAATCCTGCTAATTCTACTTCTGAAGTATATGTTTAATTGATCTCCTCTCGTTTCTTACCTCTTTTCACACTCTGGTTCAGACCCCATTTGACTAGACTGCTGCAAATGACTCTATTTGTGGTTTCTTGACTCTGCATGTGTCTTCCTCGAATCTTCACATGTGTTATATTTTATTTCAATATTTTATTCAAACTCTACAACTAAACCTGTTTTACTCTCCCGCATAAAACCTTTCATTAGCCTTCCATTGCCTATAGGACAAAACTAAGCTCTATTTAAAGCTTTCCATGATCTATATCCCTTTCTAGCTTGATGTGTTACCATTCCATTCTTTACATTTTAATTTTCAGCACAAAGTGCTGTACCTTATTAACTCACTTCTTTCTCACCTCTATTCCTCTGTGTATTTTTAGTGTCTCTTTTTTTATCCCCACCCTCCCTCTTACTACATTTATTTTTCTGATAATCTCTACTTATTCTTTTAGGCTCAGATTGGGCATTGGGCCTATTCTTTTAGGCTCAGATTGGGCAACATTCAAAATGCATTTTCTCTGACTGCTGGGATTAGAGATCCACATAAATCTGTAATATCCTTGGATAGCTCCACCATTTTGGAAATGAGTATAGTGGGAGGAACATGCCCAATTACATTGATTAGTCTCACCCTAAATATACAACTACAACTTTCAAGTGCACTCTTAAAATCATAGTGGTTGTTCCTAGTTATTCACTCTCTTAATTTCTTGGATATTATTTGACAATCTTCTCTTTGCCAATCCCCAGCACCATTCAGTCCATCCTGCATTTCAGCAAATGACTCAAATCTTATTCACTAAAAATAGACGCAAATGGAAGTGAAATTTCACACACTCTCACCACCCTATTTGTCAAGGTACCCAACATCTGTTACCACAGCAAATACTGTGCCTTCTCACTTGTTACCACAGAAGAACTATTCATGTTCTTATTTAAAGCTAATTCCTCTTCTTGTGCAGTAGATTCCATGCCTCTATTGCCTGCTCAAGGATGTTGCTCCAACAATATTATTTTGTCTGTCTTACATCATCATTTTCCTCTCTACTAGATAATTTTCATTACCATAGAAACACCCTATCATTTCCCCCAAATCAAAAAACAAAACAAAACTTATTAGCTATCAGATGATATTAAGGACTTGCTGTAAATTTTGTTTGAGGTGACAATGATATTATGGTTATGCTAAAAAGTCCTCAACACTTGGAAATACATACTGAAATATTTTTAGGTGAAATGATATGCTGCTTAAGATATGCTTTAAGAATATGGGAAGAGAGATGAAATAAGATTAGCAAAATATTGATAATTTTAAAACCTGGATGATGGGTACTATACTATGCTCTGTACTTTAGAGCTTTTATAAATTTTGTATTAGATTATTTTATCAATGAGTTGTAAGAGGTTTTTTGTTGCCGTTTTGTTTTTTACATATTTTGGATACAAGCCCTTTATCACATATCAGTTTTGCAAATATTTTCTCCATGTTTATGGTTTGTTTTTTTCCTTTACTTTACTTATTTAACACTTTGCCTTGTGCTTAGCAGGTGCTCCAAATCTGTTGAATGGATAAAATCCTTGTGAGGTAGAGAGTCAGAAGGGAGGGACAACACTAGTTAGAGGACTAGAAATTGAGGACAGGCTTCCAAGCAAGTTTTGGCACAGAGAAAGCTAGGTCCACTTCTCAGTAATGGGATCCAAAGCCAGGGCCAAATTAGGCCCTGTTTAAGTTTGTCCATTAAACAAGCAGACCAGTCTCTGGGGATGCATGGGAAGGTGAGATGCATGTTTGCTTTGAGTTTATTCTCCCACCTGAGCTTAGTGAAAGAAATGCCCACATAAATTTGAGCTGAGGTGATTAAGCATAAAAGCTTTGGGTGCACACCAGACTCAAAGAACTCTGTGATCTGCTTAGAAAGAAACAAACAGAATTGACCATTATAATAGCTTTGATATAGCAGGCAGTAAGCATTTGCCTATGCAAAGTGTTTCATAGAAATCATCTCACCCCAAATCAATGAAGAAAGGACAGACTGTTTAATAAATAACAGAAAAACTGGCTCACTGTATGGAAAAATAAACCTGCATTTTCACCTAACACTACAAAGTTGAATTTCAGGTAGATTATTTCTGCAAAGTTAATAGACGTAATGGAAGAGATTATTTTTGTCACATAAAGTTGAGGAAAGACTTCATAAAGAAAACCTCAAAGGTGCAATTCACGAGGTAAAAATGGATTAATTTTATTACGTAAAACTTGAAGATTTATTTTTCATTTTGGGTATTATGAATAAAATGGGAAAGCTACTTACAATGTCTAAAACTGACAAGACATACATCTATAGCACATGAGGAATTTAACCATAAGGAAATATAGGCAAAGGTAGAAATAGGCTACTCATAGAAAAAGTACCCCCAAAGTTATCTGGCATATAAAGAGAGGTTCAATCTCATTGTTATTTAGAGAAATGCAGGTAAAGCAACAATGAAACATCACTTTATACCCATATGATTGGCCATGCATAATATATGAACTCCCCTGTGCTACTAGTGGGCCTGTAATCTGGGGCAGGCAGCTCTTCTGAGCTCAACCTGAGAGTATTTACTCAGACTAAATATGCACATGACTTGTAATCTAGCAGTCCTGCTCCTGGGTATATACCCCACAGGTATTTTCACGTGAGTCCACAGGGGCACACATGAGGGGCATTGTTTATGATGGTGGAGTGTTGAAGGCAGTTTGGCTGGGAGAATGGAGAACTGAAATATGGTGAATACACTCTTCGGGATAGGATGCAGCAGATAGAACAACCCAGTTATACACAGAAACGTGGATAAATCTTATGCAATATTATTATATAAAAATAACAATAATCTTAATAATAGGCATTACTTATGTAGTATTTACTGTGTGCCAATTACTGCTGTGAGCTTATCACAACTCTGTGATGTATTATTATTACAGCTGAAGAAACTGAGGTACATAATGTCACACTGTAAGTGGATATGCTGGGATTTGAACTTTGGCAATCTGCCTGCAGAGTTCTTGTTCTGAAGCTCATTATTTTGCCTAAGAACTACAATGAGAGCTGTAGAACAAAAATTAAAAATTTTTTACATACCAAACTACAATACATGTTTTTGTAGAATACATCAAAATGTATTAGACATATTTCCCACAAAAGGAAATAACTAAGTAAATACATCAAGAGAGGGTTCTTACACAATCCAGTGATGAAAGTGCCTTAAGAGGAGGAGTGGATTAATTTAACCCTTGGGACACATGAGTAAATTTAACTTATAAATATTTTGTACTTAAACACAGTTTTATTAAAGTATTGATATTAAGGAAAGACCAAGAAGTAACTCCAGCAAGAGCCCTGAAGCAAGAGCAGGTATGATGGGCAGATGCAAGTGAATAAGAACATGAGACACAAAGAGAAGACTCAGGAAGTCGAAGAAGAAGCAGCAAGATGATAACAATATTTTTTAGCCACTTTGGCAAGGAGGAATTGGACTCTTAGTCCCATTGGTCTTGTCTTGTTTAATACACAATGATAAGGAGTTCATAGTTAAGGACTTAAACATTTTTTTTTACCTTAGAAGTCAACTTTTGTCATTTGAGTAATAAAGAGTACCGACCAAGAGCAGGATTTCTTATCTCTCCTGTACCTAATTTCAACCTTTTAATACCAGTCCTATCCTCATTCAAGAGCCATAAATTTAGTTCAAATAAATAGTTTTTCTGTGTTTGAATTTTTGTCATACCTGATAAAAACATGGGTTTTGATATGAGCAAAAAAAAAAAAAAAAAATCACAATGACCAGAGAATAAGAAACATAAAATAAGACTCAGAGAACAAAATGAAATGAATTGTTGGGCATTTTTTATTCCACACTTTTGTGTGCACAATGCACAGCAACTGGAGGTTAGACAGTGGGAACTGTGTCACAACTGGAACAGTAAAATGGAAAGGCAAATGGCAGAGCTGAAAAGAGAATGTGATCTGTGTTTTGCTTGGAGGTGCCCATGGTTGCTTGTGGCCCTTAGAAGCAGAGATGGGTTATTAGATTAAACTTGAAAAGCAGCAAGGAAACCAACTTATAAGGAAGATAACTATCCAAACCTTTTTCTTACTAGTTACCTGAGTCACTACTTGCTTTCTTCAAGAAGAACTGAGGGTCTCTCTCTTGGAAACTGCTTTTTTCCATTTTAAGGTAAGTTAAAAATTTTGGCCTGGCAAAATTAAAAAAAAAAAAAAAATCCTCATCCAACAGGTGATTTAAAAGAGGTAAAGGAACTCTAATTTTTCCTCCATTTTTCAACTCTCCCCCTGGATGCTTAATGACAGATGGCCTGAGGATGCTATGGGATCTACATACCTACAGTGGAAATGGGTATGGGAAACACTGCCCCTCACACACTCTACATTCTTGGCATAATCATTCAGTTGCTGTTTGCAAGGAACAACCTATACTCTTTTGCTTGTTTGTGCTCACAATTTTCTCCTCCTCTAGCTTTCCCTACCTATCTCTACCATTTAAAACTCATCCTTTTTTTGAAGCTACCTCCAGATCCTACCACCTCGATTAAACCTTTCCAAATCTTCTCAACCAATTAAGCTTTCCCATCTCTGAGTTTCCGTAGCCCTGTTTAAATTCTGCTCTGTCACCTATTAGTTCTGCCTAGGACTATAATAATTTGTGTATACATTTTTGTTTTCCTGTCTTGTTTATCTTTGCTTTCCTCATAGCATATGTTTACACATAGTATGTTTTCAATAAGTGAATATTGAATTAGAGTGTTTCAAACACAGTGAATGAATTTTTTTTAAGCAAGATAAACCTGGTGGTTTTATACAGAATGAATTGGGGGCTGGGAGATCATGGAGTTAGACAAATATATTTACAAACACATTGTGGTATTCAGGCATAAGGCAATAAGTGTCTAAAAGGGCAGTGACCGTGTACAGGAGAGGAAATGGTGATTCACAGGGAAATTCTGGAGAGAAAAAAGACACATTGTTAAGGATGAGGATGATGGTGATAGTAATGCAGATGCTAGCTTATATTTGTATAGCAGTTTACAGTTTATGTAGATTATTCCAGAGTATGCAAATCTCCCTCCTGATAGTCAAGTGAAGTGATACGATAAATAATCATGTGTTAAAGTAATAAAATTCATGGCATTCTTGTGTTTTTCTGGGAAAAGTTTGTTAGCTTCAAAGTTGAAAAAGAGATATGGCACAAAACATGTTGTCAACTTAGAAATCAGGTTAATCATGCCAATTTAAGAGTTGCTGCATTTCTCCTGCTTATCAGGGGGTAGTTAGAAGATGTATCCAAGGAACAGTCTGAGAAATCCATTAGAACAAATCCCTAATAATGAATTCCAAATACCAGTGTTATTTTTAGCAAACATTTATTTAACTCCCATGGATTTTGTGGGAGCTGTATTATTCCTCCTGAAGGATAGAGACAGAGCGATATTTCTTTCCACCTGGGGAGACATTGGCTTCCAGCTTGTTATATTTTGGTGCAAGGGCTAAAGTGAATGTCTTTGTTTTCTGAGGGCAAAGGCCACATGAAATTTTTAGCAGGTTGCCACTAGGCCACTTGCATTTGCACCATAGGAACCTGGAGCTGTAAAGGAAGTTGACTGCAGAAACCTTAGGAACCAGAGTACTTCCTTTATTATTATAGAGTTATATATATTGGGATTTTTTGATGAATGTCTTGCTATCCTTTTAAGCAAATTGATTGGAGTACAAAGTACCATGTGCTTAACTAGTGTCTATTTAAGTAGGTCCCATCACCAGCTAAAAGATAGAGATTTAATGTATGCACACATTGGACTGAATTAGTCTCATTTTTGTTTCTGTTTTCATTAATTTACACTTGTAGGAAGGGCTTGAATTTTGTCCTGTTATGGGACAGGGAAGAATTATGTTATTTTAAGACATAAATTGATGCCACTCCCTGGATTCCCCTTTCCTCTTTATGACTAGCAGGGATAAGGGAGTGTAATCGAAGTATACCTAAGCATCTGTTGATGGAATGGAATTATGACATTATACCTAAGTATCCATTGATGATGAATGCATAAAGATAATGTGATTATATATGCACACACACACACACATATACAATTCAGCCATATAAAAGAAGGAAATCCTGCCATTTGTGACAGCATGGGTGGACCTTGAGGGCATTATGCTAAGTGAAATAAGTCAGACAGAGAAAGACAAAAACTGTATGATATAATTTATATGTGGAATATAAAAAAAAAAAAAACTTGTAGAACCAGAGTAAAGTGGTAGTTACCAGGGGCTGGGGTGTGGGGGAAAGGGGAGCTGCTGGTCAAAGGGTGCAAAGTTCCAGCTATAAGATGAATAAGTTCTGGGAATCTAATATACAGCATGATAACTATAATTAACAATATTGTGTATATATTTGAAAATTAAGAGAGTAGAGCTTAAATGTTATCACCACATACAGAAACTGGTGGTCATGTGATGAGATCGAGGTGTTAACTAACTTTATTGTGAAAATCATTTCACAGTATACACTTGCATCAAATTGTCATATTGTACAACTAAACTTACATTATATGTCAATATATGTTATATGTCAATATCTCAGTAACGTTGGAAATAAATAAATACAATTTATTATCTTTTTGTTTTTGGCTGCGCCCAGCAGCATGTGGGACCTTAGTTCCCTGACCAGGGTTCAAACCCATGCCCCCTGCAGTGGAAACGCATAGTCTTAACCACTGGACTGCCAGGGAAGTCCCAAAATTTACTATCTTAAACATTAAAAAACAGAAGCTAAAATTGCTAAAAATAAAAGAAATATTTCATGCCCTAGTGACCATTTCAGCAGGTCCCTTCTTATGACATCCCATTATAAGAAACAAAAGAGGGGCTCCTTCCCACACAGACATTCTGAAATGTTACCTCAAAGGACAGCCCCCTTCCAACCAGATTATCAGTTTCCTATCAATCCCACTATGAATTTTTCTTGACCCATTCATCATCAATGGATGCTTAGGTAGTTTCCATGTCTTGGCTCTTGTGAATAATGCTGCAATGAACATGGGGTTGCAGATACCTTTTTAAGAAAGTGATTTCATTTTCTTTGGAAATCTATCCAGAGTGAGATTGTTGGATCATGTGATGGTTCTATTATTAATTTTTGAGGAATGTTCATACTCTTTTCCATAATGGCTGAACCAACTTACATTCATACCAACAGTGCACAAGAGGTTTTTTTTTTTTTTCTCCACGGCCTTATTGTTTTCTTGTCTTTTTGATAATAGCCATTCTAACAGGTGTGACATGATATCTCATTGTGGTTTTGATTTGCATTTCCTTGATGATTAGTGACTGAGCATCTTTTCATATACTTGTTGGCCATTTGTATATCTTCTTTGAAAAAATGTCTATTCAAGTCCTTTGCCCATTTTTAAATTAGATTTTTTTTTTTGCTGTTGATTTGTATGAGTTCCTTGTATATTTTGGATATTAACCCCTTATCAGCTAAATGACTTAAATATTTTCTCCCATTCCATAGGTTGATTTTTTATTTTGCTGATTGTTTCTTTTGCTGTACAGCAGTTTTTTAGTTTATTAGTCCCACTTGTTTATTTCTGCTTTTGTTGCTTGTGCTTTAGGTGTCATATCCAAAAAATTGTTGCCAAGACCTATGTCAAGGAGTTTTTTCCTATATTTTCTTCTAGTAGTTTTACAATTTTGTGTCTTAGATTTAAGACTTTAATCCATTTCAAGTTAATTTTTTCAAGTGGTGTATGATAGTCGTACAGTTTCATTCTTTTACATGTGGTTATCCGGTTTTCCCAAAACCATTTACTGAAGAGACTTACCATTTCCCCTTTGAGTATTTTGGGCTCCTTTGTCAAATATTAGTTGACTTTATATGTGAGAGTTTATTTCTGGGCTCTCGATTCTGTTCCATGGGTCTATGTGTCTATTTTTATGCTGGTATTGTACTGTTTAGATTACTATAGCTCTATAGTAAAATTTGGAATCAGGAAGTGTGATGTCTCCAGCTATGTTCTTCTTTCTCAAGATTGCTTTGGCTATTTGGGTCTTTTGTAGTTCCATACAAATTTTAGAATTTTCTGTTTCTGTGAAAAATGTCATTGGAATTTTAATAAGGATTGCATTGAATCTGTAGATGGCTTTGGGTGGTATGGACATTTAACAATATTAATTTTTCTGATCTATGGACACGGGATATTTTTCCATTTATATGTGTTTTTGATTTTTTTCATCAATGTCTTGTAGTGTTCTGTGTGCAGATCTTTCACTTCCTTGGTTAAATTTATTCCTAAGTATTTTATTATTTTTGATGCTATTGTGAATGGGATTTTTAAAAATTTCTTTTTAAATAGCTCATTATTAGTGTATAGAAACACAACTTATTTTTTTGTTGTTGATTTTGGATCCTGCAACTTTACAGAGCATTTGAGGAAGTGGACGCCTCTTTTGGTTTTTACATTGGCTTTAGCAGGCAAAGCTCTTCACCAGTCAGCCAGTCCAGAGATTGTGGGTGGGCAGTCCAGTGGTGTTTGAGGGCAGGCTTGCTGCTGGAGTCCTTTGATGGGCAGGTGTGGTGAGTGGGTTAGCAAGTGGGCAGGCCTGTTGCTTGGGTCTGCAGTGGGTGGACCTGGATCTTGGATCCAGAGGGGCCAACCAGGTGCGGGGACCACTGGGGTCCCACCTGACGCCAGAGCAAAGTGGGAGCACAGTGCCAGCATTGGGTCTATGGGGGCTAGTTGGCTGCTGGGGCAGGCCAAGAGCCTAAGTCTGAGGGAGCTGGTCTGTAGTGTGCATCGTGGGGACCAGTCAAATGCTCAGGTGAGCCAGGGGCCTGGGGCGGTGGGAGCCAGCCTGGTGCTGGGGCAGACCAGGGTCCGTGGCGAAGTGCAGTGCTCATTTCACTCTTTTCCCAGACAGAGTGTATCTTTCTGCGAGCTGGGCAGCTATGGCTTGAGGGAAGTGTGATGGGGTAATGTGAATCTATCTTTCCTACCCTCCTCAAGGCATCTTTTCTTATTTCTGTACTTCACTCAAGTACTGTAATCCCTCATCTGGAATCCTTGGCTCTTGTGAGGATATTTTCATGTGAAGATAGTAGTTCAAATTCATGCTTGGTTGGGGGGCAGGGGAACAAGTGCTAGAAATTCCTACGCTGCCATTTTGCTGACATCACTCCCCGAAATACTTCTTTACTGGAAAGGGAACACATTGCATTCACTCAGTTCCCAACAGGTGTGACTTTCAGGATAAGGGACACATAGGTGGGGGAGAAACATATTTTCCTCAGGCTTGTCATGACTCATGTTTACAAACTCAGAGAAAGAGCAAAGGTTCAAAGATGTGTGTAGCGTTGACTGGTTTGTGTGGTATGTTAGCAAAGGGCCCAAGGCAAATTGAAAGGGGACTCAGAGATCTTTGATACCTATAATGGTTCTGGGATCTTTAAACCATGTATGCCCTTTACAACCCCTTACTACGCTATCAAAGTTTGCTGACCAGTATGGTATGTGAGACCAGTATTTTCCTCAGTCTTTTTGTTTCGGATAACCAGGACCCTGAAGGGTTACCACAAATGGAGCTTTATCCTTGGAAAAATAAATAACAGAAAATATTGAGAATGGGAGTAAATACATATCAAGGGCAGTGTAATTGAGTCTTTTATTAGAAAGGCTGACAGAAATTTAAAAAAAAAATCTAAAGTTAAAACATAAAATCTACTTCCAAGACTGCAGCTGAACTTTGTATTGATGTTTCAAATAACAGCTGCATTACGGAACTGTGGAAACTCCATATCTAATCAGGAAAATACAAATATTGGTATCAGGCAAAGCTAAAGTTGTCTCAGTAAAATGGTCATATTAACAATGTGCTTAATTCAAAGGAGATGAAATTGCATGATTTGCAGAATGATTTTTATCTAGAAATCATTTTATTAGAACATTATCATTTATTAGAACATTTATTATGCATAAATCTGGCAGGAACTTTTAAAGTAAATACATTAGAAACTATCTGCTGGACAGAATAAATCAGGGGTACTAACATTTATTGCATTCTACTTTATACTAGACATTATGTTAATTTACTTATACACACTGTCTTGTTTCAGTGTCACAGAAACCATAAGAAATATAATTTCTTACCATTCTGGAGATGAGGAAGCTAAAGTATAGACAGGTTGATCACTTGTTCAAATAAAAGGTCCCATTTTTTTTTTAGGTCTTGAGAATGACAAGAGCAAAATGACAAAAATAATAATAAAAATTAATTCAGGCAAGAATAATTAGTTTCTGGGGATGGGACATTTTAATGAGGAACATATATTTACATAGTCCCAAAGTATCTCCCAACAAATTATTTACTAATAGAAAAGCAGAAAAATTAGTAAGTTTGCATTGGAAAAAACAGACAGATAAGAAGTGATCAAAATTAACATCCCCAGTAAGAAGCAATTGGTGTCATGTGATATTCTGAGAAGGACATGGTGTCACGTGTTATTCCAGTCAAGCTGCATAATATAAAGGTAATCGTGAAGAAAAGTCAAAAAACACATTGCGAGGTCTATAAAGTAATTGACATATTCTTCAAATTGTCAGTGTCATGAAAGACAAAGAATAAAGAAGACAAAGGGACATTTGAAGTATAACACCTGATACTGGACTGGACCCTGTACCAGAAGAAAAAAATGCTATAAAGATTTGGGGCAATTGAAGTAGTAAGACTGTAGATTACATTAGAATATTGTATCAGTGTTAAATAGTCTGAAATTGCTCACTCTTTTTGGGTGACATAAGAGGATATTCTTGTTTTTATGAAATGCATACTGAAGCATTAAAGGAGTAGAGAACTTGATGAATGTAATCTACTCTCAAATGGTTCAGAAAAAAAAAAAGGATATAGCTAGGGAAAGGTAAGGCAAATTCTGCAAAATATTAAACCTTGATGAATCTGGATTATGTGTTATTTGGGAGTTCTTTGTACTATTCTTGCAAATTTTCTATGTCTAAAAATATTTCAAAATGAAAAGTAAAAAATAGTCTGAATCATTGAAGAAATATCATGGAAGCATTACTTGAAGAAAAGCATTGGATAAAATAGTTATACAGTCACTTTTTATTCAAAGTCAAGTAACAGATAGCTCTAATGTTATATAAACTGTTTCAGAACATAGACAAAGGTGGAGAAGTTCCTTTTAAGGAAGCTAGTGTGACCTTGATGCTAGGGTTACCATGTAGGGTTGTGCAGGTGTTCACTGCTCAGGAGCAGCGACCAAGGAGGTGAGTGGGGGAGGGTGCTGAATATAGCTTGTAACCTACTTGGCAAGCCCTACACAATACTATGCCAGCCAGCAGGAATTCATATGAAGATGCTGCAGGGCCCACTTGTTTGAAACCCAAACCTGAGAAAGCACAAAAGGCAAACCAAAGACCAAATTCTCTCATGACTATAGGTGTAAAAAATACTAATAAAATAATGCAATTGAAAACATGGTGTATATTAAGAGTATACCATGCTATGACCAAGGAGATTTTACTTCAGGATTAGGCAGATGGTCAATATTAGACAAGCATAACTGAGTTCATCAAAAGAGCAAAGAAAAATTCAATGTAATTATTTTAACAGTGTGAAGTGTATTGGATAAAATTTAACATCAAATTCTGATACAAACATTTCTATAAAGTAGAAATACATTTTTATAATGTGAAAAAGTCAAATCAGAGACTTCCCTGGTAGTGCAGTGGTTAAGAATCCGCCTGCCAGTGCAGGGGACATGGGTTCAATCCCTGGTTCGGGAAGATCCCACATGCTGCGGCGCAACTAAGCCCATGCACCAGAACTACTGAGCCTGCACTCTAGAGCCCGTGAGCCACAACTACTGAAGCCCGCGCGCCCAGAGCCTGTGCTCCACCGCAAGAAAAGCCATGGCAGTGAGAGGCCCGAGCACCCCAATGAAGAGTAGCCCCCGCTCGCCACAACTAAAGAAATCCTGTGCACAGCAACAAAGACACAACGCAGCCAAAAATAAATAAATAAATAAATAAACTTATTTTTTAAAAAGTCCAATCATACTCAAAGATTAAAAACCCAAAGCACTGTCATCAAAATCAGAGTCCTTCCATTTGACAGTGGATATTATAATGCTACATTTCAGAATTGCTGTGAGAAGAGAAAAAGTGCTGAAAATAGCTAATAAGCATAAATGAAATAACGTGGAGGTAATGAAATCAAGATTCAGTCATTACACTAAATGTGATTAAAGATAATTCTCCTATTAAATACACACACACACACACACACACACACTTGAAATATTGGTAATTTGCTGGTATGAAAGACAAGATCTTTAAGCTTGAGTAATCAAACTATATTTGATCAGAAGATTCTCAGTGTACATAGAAGAGTAAAGGCTCAATATTGTTATACCATGCATGTTCCTTTGGTTAAAAGTATATAATCATGTAAGTCATCCAAATAAGTATTAAATTATGGTATACTTTATCATTATTATTCTTGTTATTAAGATATTAGTTACCTAAACAGAAACATAAGCTCAGCATACACCCTGGAAATATTAACACATCTTATAGATAAGTTATGAATGATATATTAATAGTATGTGATGAACAGGTAGAGACTAATTTTTCTTGAGCCAGAAAATAATTTCCAAAACACATATTCCTGCTGGTATTGGCATAATTCCTTAGAAAGACATTTACAAAGTGAATAATTTATATCATCTTCTTGCCCTATAAAATGCTTGGGAAATCTTAAGTTGTTAGGTTTCGAGAAAAAATTTTTTAAAAAGACAAATGGCAAAACTCTGTTTGGCATGAAGAAAGACCAGTAAGAGATAAAAAGAACTGCTAAGTCCAGTGGGTTTTTCTAACAAAATCTCCAAAGGCAAAACATATTCTTATGAAATACAAAATTCAGTCATTCTTTAAAAAATATTCAATGACATTAACTCACATATATGCCTGATTGGTTCATTTCTGACTCAGGCTATGTCTACCCACAGTCTCCGGATTACTCCCTTTCATAGGCCTTTTCTTTTTCTTTATAGCACTTATCACAATTGTAAATTAAGTTTTTGAGAGATTGCTTATTCAGTGTCTATGTCTCCCACTAGACTCTGAACTCTAAACATGATTAGTTTGTGGACACTTGTTATCTAGAAGCTAGCAGAGTGCTTGGCACAGAGTAGGACTCTATCCGTATTTACTGATGGATGAACCAATAAATATATGAACTAGTCAAGTTAGTAAATCAGATTAATTGTTAGTACATTCAAACAATTAATTTGGTTGTTTCCCACATAGCCTTGACCCTACTACCCTTATTCTCCAGTGATTTGATGCACTAGAATGAAGAGATTGCTTCTATGGTTGTCTTTTTGGTAGGAACAAAGGAAATTACTGGCAGCAAGATAGAATAATTCTTTATTAAGGCAACATGGATGAAGGTAATTGCCTACCTGGTGTGCTTACACTGGGAATTAGTATGATGACTATAATTATCAGTTGTATCCACCTGGTTTAGATAGATATTTTTTAAAAGATCTGAAAAATTCACTACAACTAAAGAATAAAGTGGCTAATCCCATGTTGTGGAAGGAGAACTATGTAGAATGGCTACAGTTTACAGTTAATGTGGTTCTGGTATTTTCTTCCAAACCTTCCCCATTAGAACTATGGGCCTGTGGTGTAGGGGGACATTTCAAAATTATTCCTGCTGTCAGTATATAATCAGTCAAAGCCATTTTAGTTCCTCATGATTGTAAGAGCTCTGACCTATGGATCTAAGGAGCAAATCCTCCCTCACAGTACTTTGATGAACTCAAATTAAATGCGATGAATTTAGAACACTTAGTATAGGGACAGGCTCACATTATATGTTCAGTAAAAGTTAGTTCCTTTCCTTTTTTCAACCTAATTTACCTTTTAACATCAACAACCAAACAACATAAGTATGTGGCATCCAATATATAGTACCTGCTGATTTCACTCTAAAAGATCAGATATTCTGAAAAACAAATGGTATAGTTTTTTTGAATTTTTAATATATTAACTGTTTTAAGCTTTTTAAGAGGATAAGGAGTTCTGCTACTCCAAGAAATAGAGAAATTAAACATTTATATAGTTTTGTTGTTCAGTACTCTTCAATTCAGATTCAATGTCTTTGTGCTTATTTACTTATGAAGATAACTCCTAATTTCCTTTCATATTCATGTTTGACTTAATAGGTTGTTCATCATCTCTCATGAAACAGCCTCAAAATTGTTTTTTATTAAACCACTGACTATTCTAAGGCTGCATGACTGTGTCTCGGTAGTATCTCAATGTATCTGTAAGTCTGAGAAGATAAAAAGGTATTAAACGATGTCCTCTGTGCCTTTTAATAGCATGGACACAAATGCTCTCATTTTGCTGGAGGGTCAAAATGATGAATAACTACTGTACATAGTCATATATTTGCAGTGGCAAATTAGCAGTCTTTGGGTGTGAAAAAAGCCATATTAAGCTTCACTTAAACAAGCTTCCTTAGTCTTTAATAATAAGAAGACGCTTTGAAACGATGGTGTGAGAATGCTCTCATCAGTTAATGGACCTAGATTAATGGAGCTCTTTAAGGACCCCAAACCTCATAACTAAATACTACTCAAAAATCAGTTCTCTAGTAGAAATACAGAATGAGGAACACAGTGTACCTAATAAAAGAAGTTATGACTGTCTATATTTTAGTTTAATATTTTTAGGAAAATTAGGATAAAAACTAAAGTGCACTATATTTGATTCACCATCTGTAATAAAAATTCAGTTATATATGATTAGTTTATATCCAATAATTTTTGTAAATTATCTTATAAATTGTTACCCAATTACAAAGATCCTTTTATATGTTGATTTTTCTCTTGAGCATGCTTATAGACTAGACCTTGAAGATATTTAATTTCTAAAAATTGTGAGGAAGAAATATAGAAAATTAACTTTTCTTTTTTTTTTTTTTTAGAAAATTAACTTTTAAGTGCTGCCTCTATTTCCTCTGTCTGTCTCTGTCTCTGTTGCTGTCTCTCTGTCTGCTTTGATTACACAGTAAGTTAATAAAATAGAAATAGAAACTCTAGTTTCATTTTTCCAATGAAAATTAAGTTGATTTCACTTTGGTTTTCATTCCTAATATTGTCTGGCCAGTGATCTTACAAATGACAGAAGATGAATTGAGTAACAGAGTATGGTTGGGACAAGTAACAGGAATTTGAACTGCAAAAGTCCATATAAATCATTAAGTCTAAGCTTTCATTTTAGAGCTGAGAGAGAAAATGTGGGTAAAAGATGTTGTCCTTTATCTAAGAGTGTGAAGCTATTCAATGATGAAAATGAAAAGCAGTCCTTGTGATTCCAAGTCCAGGGCTCTTTCTACTGAACTCAACTGTTAATTCATTACTACTTGAAAACTTATTCCAGGTGCTGAGGGAAGAATGTTGCTCTGTGACAGTGGGTATAATTCTCTGAGACAGGGCCGTCTGGGTAGGCAGATGGGGAATTAACATTTCCGCATCAGAATCCATCAGAATCCACACTCCCCCACACCCCAACCCTTGCCTGTAAAACAATCTGTGGCTGTATCAGCCTGTAGCTGCTTGAGACTCTGTGTTGTTCACTATCTTTAACAAATAAGTTCAATTATTTGATCAACATGTCCTGCCAAATCAGTCCAGAAACATTCAAGTAGACCAAATTTTTAATACGACTTATTTCAAAACTCAACTGTCTTTACTTGAATTGGTAATAAAAATTTAGTATGAACTTAGATACAGTCTATGGAATCTATAAATTTATTTCTGCAGTTCCCTAAATTAAGATTTTATTTTTCATTTTAATTTCAACATACAAAATGGACCAGTTGAAATAACCATATTCATATTTGACCTTAGAAAAGAGCATTTTTATTTCTGCTTAGGGAAAAAAAAAATCATACTTTTCCTGGCTCCAAAATTCTAATTAGTCCCAAATTTCTTGATGGCAAGGTTAAATTAAAAGAAAACACTAGAACTCCAAGAAGATAGATGCTGCTACTCTTTTCTTTAATATTAGAAATAAAAATAGAAAATTTTCAACTATTTAAAGATCAGTTAGCATGAATGGAATCCTGATCTATAATCCAAATTTTCATTTAATTCTTTGGTGGAGAGTGCTATTTAATTCTTCAGCATATGTTACCTTCACACTATCAATAAATTATAATATCATTGAACATCTTTAAGAATTAATTCAATATACAGATTTTCATTTCAAATACTATTCGTATCACAACTGTAGTCTTCTTGGACTCAACTCCTGAAGTATCAATGAAAGGAAAAATTATTTCCCTCTTCTCAAAGCCTCTTAAACACATTAAGCACAGTATTTCTCTGAATGGTTCACCACTATTGTACTTTTTCCAATTGCACAATAGAAAAGAGACATTATGATAAATGCATTCAAATGACTTCTTCACTGAGTTACTCCTGTCTACCTACTCTTGCACTTTTTGAGAAGGAATAATTATTCTTCAAGCAATTGATTTATTTTCAAAATTAAAAAAAATATATTTTAGAAAATAATTGCAATTAATGCTTTTAATGCAATTAACACCCGAAGTTCAAACGGAAAAACCTCTATTGCTTAAATGAGTTAATAATACCAAGAGTTTGAGAATATCCACAGAAAAGAATAGCTAAAGTAAAACTATTGATATTAGGCAAATGAAATGTGGTCAGTCACAGAGACAGCCCTGAAAAACAATCAACTTGTATTTACAGTTGATAAGGTAAATTTTGATCCACAATAAAGTATTTTATCCTATAAGCATAAATTAACAAGATATATAATCCACCTTCCTGGAAAAGAAAAAATTCTGAATGTGTATATTTTCTTCCTCTCCTTTTTTCTTCTTTCTGCTTTCCCCTTCCTTCCTTCCTTCCTTCCTTCCTTCCTTCCTTCCTTCCTTCCTTTCTTCCTTCCTCCCTCCCTGCCTCCCTCCTTCCCTCCTTCCCTTCCTTCCTTCCAACAGCTTTTACTATCTAGTTATTTTTAGGTATGATCTTTCTAGCACCAAAAGGGGAGAACTCTCTCATTATAAATATAAAATACTAAGATGCCCTTGAAGGAGTTTTAATCTTCAGGAAATTATTTCTTAAATGCGCTCTTCCAGAGGTGGTAGTGCTGGAAGTAGGGAAAAGAGCAGAAAAATAAATACAGTTTGCTGCTATGCAATCAGGCCAAGAAATTCAGTATAAAACTTCAAACTCAATAAGTCTCACACAGTTCATACTAAACTCCTCTAATTGCCAATGAATAGTACACTCCGGCATAGAAAATCAGAAAGGTCATGCTAAATTACATAGGTCCATGCTGTTCCGTAAATTCATTGCACCTTGCATCTCTGTCTTGTGTCTGCAGTGCAGTTTTCTGAACTTTGCTCAACTTTACCACCTACTGGTTATTCAATTCTAATCAGTAGAAGCAAATATTCATGTAACTTGACCTTCAGCAAACTGCAAGAAGACTAGAAGGGCAAGAGAATTCAGAGAGGAAATAAAATAGTGACCATGTCTTGTAAATGACGGGAATAGATATAATTTTTTAAATCTTATTTTAACTGGGGAAGGGAGTAAATTATAAAAGGAAATTGGCTTTTAAGTTCAAAAAAACTATGCTATGGTCCTGGAAAATGTCCATGAATTCAGTTTTTCATGAATTCTGTATATTTAGACTAGATGTAAACATGTTGCCATAGTAGTAAAGCTTCTTTTAAAAAGGGGACGGAGGAGGAATCACTAACTATAATTCCAGGGCTAGGAAAAAAACTCAAGGGAGATTGCAGTGGTTCTTTTTCTTTCAATCTTTTAAATCCCACCCCTAGACCAATTCTTTTACCTAGAACACCTGAAAAGAATGCATGGAGAACGGTCTATCTTGGTGCCTCTTGACCTTCACGATCCTGAAAACTCATACAGCTGTCAACGTTCACTAGGAAAGGAGTGTTTGAAATGTAAGATAGAGGGAAAGAAAGAGACAGGAAAATGGAAAGGCAGAAGAGGAGGCTTGTTGGTAAAAGACAAAGTTTGCCCTTGATTAACTCATTTCCCCATCAGCTCCTTACCTTTTTTCTCTTCTGACCCCCACAGTACTCTTTAATCTTCTCTTCTCCTACTCCTGTCAACACTGGCTTCCAGGGAGATTCACAAATCAGTTTCTTCAACTCTGAGGTGAATAGAAGTTAAATTGTTACTCTTTTCAAATTATATTGGCATACTTAAGCCTAAACTATAATTGTGGAATAAAAGATCTGTCTTCTGTTAAAGGATTTTTAGGCATCAGCAGGCAACTGGTGCAAGGTTTATTATTTGGGACGTTGTGCAGCAATATGAAACTATATACTTCAAAAAGAAAACTGATTTGAATTCTACATTGATTTACCTTAAAGTTTCATGAACGCATATAAAACTATTATCTGCTTTGATTTAATTGCCATTTGTAATACCAATTAGGGATTTTAAAGATCATCAATAAGTAAAATTTTAAAAAATTAAATTAAATTAAATTAAATTCCAGGGTGTGAAAACTGCCATTTGAAGAGGAGATTTTAGCATCTCTGAAAAGTCTTTTGCTTGTTGTGAAATTTTATCCATTCTTTTGGTAAGAGAGGGATAAGGAATGAGAATGTTGGTTCTCCTAAGTGTCTGCTCTGTGCTAGATACTCTCATAGACACTTTCATATACATTTTTTTTTACTCTAATAATTACTTCTTTTTTAAAAAATAACACATGAATTACATTTAAGGATTCTGGAGATCAAGGTTGTTTTTTTTAATACATTCTTTTTGGTTATCTGAAATTCTGAAGCAAAAGTCTTATAGACTGTATAAATTTAGAGTCTTTTAAAGGCATCAAACACCTTTTTTGCCCTTACATCATTGGATCTTTCAATGGAGAAAAGTATGTGTTATGAAATACTCTAAAAATCTGTTTGACATTTGCAACTCTTTTCATTATTTAATTGCTTTCAATTTGTACAAGATTGAATTTGAAAAATGTAGTATGTTGGGAGGAAAACTATTTGTATTCTCTTTTTTCCAAATATTTGTGATTTCATTAGTACTTTCAATGTTTACCCATTTAATGGGACTGTGTACACTTGTGTTGATTTGTGACTACAGAGGGTGTCCATACAAAAAAGGACAAAGGTTACTAACCATAGACTAAAAGCAGAGGCAGCAGGGCCTAAAAACTCCAGGTGTGTTATATGGAGAATGATGTAATGCTAAATACACTTAGCATCTGGAAGGGAGGATGCAAGATGTCAGGTAGTTGTCATACCCCTGGGAAAGTGAACTATCATGCTTTATAGTGGATTGTGAAAAGAATTAGATCTGCTGATTTACCAAGATGTTTTGACTCCATGGTCACACAGTGAGGTAGTCGATAGCCTACTTGTAGCTAGCAAGAATAAACAATTTCTTACATATGTTTATTGATAAACAAGCAAAAATTATATATTCAAAGAGATAGGCACTTCGAGTTCTTATAAGCTTTCACTCTTATTCCATAGAATGGATTTGTTATATTTATTCTCATTGACTGTGAAATGGACCCTAAGTTAATTAATAACTAAACTTTTCCAAAACCTTGGCGAGATATTCTCTTGAAAATAAATCCTTCATTAATTCCTCAGAGATGACAACCGGGTCCAAAATTCTTTAAGTAGATCAGAAGTGTTTTGCAATGCAACAAAAGGTCAAGGACAGAAAGCTCACTTTTAATAGACTGTTCCTTTAACAATGTTTCTCTCAAAAAGTTTGTATTAAAATGCAGTATACCTATTTCTTCCACTCCGGATATTAATTATTTTGACAAGCAATGGGAAAATGCCAGGAATATGTGAACTGATGAAAACAAAAGCAATGATGTTTCCAAGGATGCACCTGACAGCACTTAGGGGCTCTAGGGAAATGAGAGCAGAATTACAAAGATTTCAAGTGTTTTAGTAATAAACTCAGGCAATTTAAAGTTACAAAAATTCATTGGATTTCTACTGAACTTAGATCCTTTCTGGATGCATAGTAACTCTCTTTTATAACTTTTTTAATGCTGTACATTTATATTAGAATGATTTGATTTTATATTATGATAAGGTATCCTTAGTACGGATTTACATAATGAAACTTAGTTTTGTATGTTGTAATAGCTGTGCCTTGATTTCCAGTCTACAGTATGCTTGTCTGGATTACTAAATCTTAGGTTTGGAGAGTTCTGTTAATGGCAAGTTTCCTTCGTAACCCAGTTAATTTTTATAGTAAATCTTTATTTATTATTTGGTATATTTTTCTATCTATTTTCATTTTTATACTTAAAAAAATAAAACAATACTAGAACTAAAATTTCCTTACAGAAAGTTAGACATTTAAAGCTAATGTATTTAATTACTCAAAATAAATAAATAGACAACATTAAGAAGTTTGGAAGATATTGAAAAGGTCATGGGAATTCCTGGGGATCCTTTCATTTAGAAATTATAGTGGGATTTTTCACTTTTTTTTTTTTTTTTTTTTTTTTTGGCTGCGTCAGGTCTTAGCTGCGGTATGCAATATCTTTGTTGAGGCATGCGAGATCTTTCATTGTTTCACCTATTTTAAAATCATTATCCTGGGATTGAAACAGTATCCTAGAATTCACTACCACTTTCATCATTGTTGCACAGAGTTCTGAATTATATTGAAATATTAAGGCCAGCCTGTTTAATCCTTCCTAACCCATTCAAATGTTCTCAATAGATAGAGCACACCCTATGCTGTGGCTTTGAAAAAGGAAAAAGGGCAGATTTGTTAGCACACTGGACATGGAAGGAAGTGTCATTTGCAATCTGCCCATCCTGTTTTCCTAGGGCAAGATGTTCTCAGGTTTTAGGAACTCTTCCCCTAGAGGTGGATTAGACTGGCTGCAAAAGAGACTGGCTACAGAGGAAAAGGTGTGAGCCTGCAGAGGCATCCAAACAAGATAGGTGGTGTTAACCACTAGCAGCAATTCTACTTCATAACAGTCCTCCTACAGTATTCTCTTATTCCCGTGCATTAGGGCAAGATCAGCTTCCCACTGGTCCACCTCCTCAAGGCTGCGACATCAGAAACTAAAGCATACTTCTCTATTCCCTTAAGATCTTTTAAAGATGTGTGGGCCTCATTATTTATGGAATAAATAATTTTCTTGCTTAGGGATACAAAGTTTAACTAATATTGAGAACCTTAGCATTTTTGTGTTTCTGTCACATGTACCAGAATAAGACTGCCTTTACAATAATGAATTTTCCAAGAGAAGTAAATTCCAAACCAAAATGTAATCATCATGACTCCCAGTTTTCCTTTTCCCAAAGTGAGATAAAATCACTTTTTTGTAGAAAAACATTAAGAACTTACTAGCTATGACTTTTTCTCGGTACAAATAACATCAACTGCAAAAGCAAAAATATTCTAGTTGTAACTTTTGGACAAGAAAACCAACACACAATTCTTTTATAAATGGTAGTTAAAGATTCTTAAAATTGTGCTATCATCATCTTTATGGAAAAGACTATAATGTTATTAACAATAACAGAAAATGATTCATGTCTTCCAGAAAACTGAATCTTGAAAAAAATGTTCAGATAGAAACAATTATCTCATACATGAAAATATTCATATATATCTCCATTAGAAGAAGAAGGAACAAATCTTTCTGGATATCTACTTTTACCACTGAGGAAACTTTTCTATAAGCTCCCCCATGTTTGAAAGAAGGGAGAGGACTTTGGGTAACCAAACAATGATATCCTCTGCTATAATTTAAGGTCAAGTAAAGCAATAGTCAAGAATCAGACTTGGGGGGAAAAAAAAAAAAAAGAATCAGACTTGGGGGTAGGGGCAGGGGGAATTGGATAAAGGCAGTCAAAAGGTACAAACTTACAGTTATAAGTAAGTACTAGGGATGTAATGTACAACATGATAAATATAATTGACACTGCTGTATGCTATATATGAAAGTTAAGAGAGTAAATACTGATAGGAGGAGCTTCAAGATGGCAGAAGAATAAGACGTGGAGATCACCTTCCTCCCCACAAATACATCAGAAATACAACTACATGTGGAGCAACTCCTACAGAACACCTACTGAACGCTGGCAGAAGACCTCAGACCTCCCAAAAGGCAAGAAACTCCCCGCATACCTGGGTAGGGTAAAAGAAAAAAGAAAAGACAGAGACAAAAGCATAGGGACGGGACCTGCACCAGTGGGAGGGAGCTGTGAAGGAGGAAAGGTTTCCACAAGCTAGGAAGGCCCTTCGTGGGCGGAGACTGCGGGGGGCGGAGGGGGGAAGCTTCGGAGCCGCGGAGGAGAGCGCAGCCACAGGGGTGCGGAGGGTAAAGCGGAGAGATTCCCTCACAGAGGCTTGGTGCCGAGCAGCACTCACCAGCCCGAGAGGCTTGTCTGCTCAGCCGCCGGGGCGGGAGGGGGGGCTGGGAGCTGAGGCTCGGGCTTTGGTCGGATCCCAGGCAGAGGACTGGGGTTGGCGGCGTGAACACAGCTTGAAGGGGTTAGCGCACCACAGGTAGCCAGGAGGGAGTCCGGGAAAAAGGCTGGAGCTGCAGAAGAGGCAAGAGACTTTTTCTTGCCTCTTTGTTTCCTGGTGAGGGAGGAGAGGGGATTAAGAGCGCCGTCTAAACGAACTCCAGAGACGGGAGCGAGCCGCGGCTATCAGCGCGGACTCCAGAGACGGGCGTGAGACGCTGGAGCTGCTGCTGCCGCCTCCAAAAAGCCTGTGTGCGAGCACAGGTCACTCTCCACACCGCCCGTCCCGGGAGCCCGTACAGCCCACCACTGCCAGGGTCCCGTGATACAGGGACAACTTCCCCGGGAGAACACACGGCGCCTCGGGCTGGTGCAACGTCACGCCGGCCTCTGCCTCTGCAGGCTCGCCCCGCCTCCTCTGTACCCTCCCTCCCCCCAGGCCTGAGTGACCCAGAGTCCCCGAAGCAGCTGCTCCTTTAACCCCGTCCTGTCTGGGTGGGAACAGATGCCCTCAAGCGACCTACATGCAGAGGCGGGTCCAAATCCAAAGTTGAACCTCAGGAGCTGTGCGGACAAAGAAGAGAAAGGGAAATCTCTCCCAGCAGCCTCAGAAGCAGCGGATTCAATCTCCACAGTCAACTTGATGTCCCCTGCATCTGTGGAATACCTGAATAGACAACGAATCATCCCAAAATTGAGGAGGTGGACTTTGGGAGGAATGATATATATATATATATATATTTCCTTTTTCTCTTTTTGTGGGAGTCTATGTGTATGCTTCTGTGTGTGATTTTGTCTGTATAGCTTTGCTTTTACCATTTGTCCTAGGGTTCTGTCTGTCCATTTTTTGTTTTTTTGTTTTTTTTAATATAGTTTTTAGCACTTGTTATCATTGGTGGATTTGTTTTTTGGTTTGGTTGCTCTCTTCTTTCTATTTTTTTTATTACTTAAAAATTTTTTTTAATAATTATTTTTTATTTTAATAACTCTATTTTATTTTATTTTTTTCTTTCTTTCTTTCTTTTTTTCTCCCTTTTTTTCTGAGGCGTGTGGATAACCAGGTCTTGGTGCTCCGGCCAGGCGTCAGGCCTGTGCCTCTAATGTGGGAGAGCTGAGTTCAGGACATTGGTCCACCAGAGACCTCCCAGCTCCATGTAATATCAAATGGTGAAAGCTCTCCTAGAGATCTCCATCTCAATGCTAAGACCCAGCTCCACTCAACGACCAGCAAGTTACAGTGCAGGACATCTTATGCCAAATAACTAGCAAGACAGGAACACAACACCACCCATTAGCAGAGAGGCTGCCTAAAATCATAATAAGTTCACAGACACCCCAAAAAACACCACCGGACGTGGGAGTGACCACTAGAAAGACAAGATCCAGCCTTATCCACCAGAACACAGGCACTAGTCCCTTCCACCAGGAAGCCTACAGAGCCCACTGAACCAACCTTAGCCACTGGGGGCAGACACCAAAAGCAATGGGAACTACAAATCTGCAGCCTGTTAAAAGGAGACCCCAAACACAGTAAGTTAAGCAAAATGAGAAGACAGACAAACACACAGCAGATGAAGGAGCAAGGTAAAAACCCACCAGACCAAACAAAGGAAGAGGAAATAGGCAGTCGACCTGAAAAAGAATTCAGAATAATGAGAGTAAAGATGATCCAAGATCTTGGAAATAGAATAGAGAAAATACAAGAAACGTTTAACAAGGACCTAGAAGAACTAAAGAGCAAACAAACAGGGATGAACAACACAATAAATGAAAGTAAGAATTCTCAAGAAGGAATCAATAGCAGAATAACTGAGGCAGAAGAATGGATAAGTGACTGGAAGATAAAATAGTGGAAGTAATTAACTGCAGAGCAGAATAAAGAAAAAAGAATTGAGGACAGACTCACAGACCTCTGGGACAACATTAAACACACCAACATTCGAAATATAGGGGTCCCAGAAGAAGAAGAGAAAAAGGAAGGGACTGAGAAAATATTTGAAGAGATTATAGTTGAAAATTACCTAATATGGGAAGGGAAATAGTTAATCAAGTCCCAGAAGCAAAGAGCATCTCATACAGGATAAATCCAAGGAGAAACATGCGAAGACACATATCAATCAAGCTATCAAAAATTAAACACAAAGAAAATATAATAAAAGCAGCAAGGGAAAAACAAGAAATAACATAAAGGGAATCACCATAAGGTTAACAGCTGATCTTTCAGCAGAAACTCTGCAAGCCAGAAGGAGTGGCAGGACATATTTAAAGTGATGAAAGGGAAACACCTACAACCAAGATTACTCTGCCCAGCAAGGATCTCATTCAGATTTGATGGAGAAATTAAAACCTTTACAGACAAGCAAAAGCTAAGAGAATTCAGCACCACCAAACCAGCTTTACAGCAAATGCTAAAGGAACTTCTCTAGGCAGGAAACACAAGAGAAGGAAAAGACCTACAGTAACAAACCCAAAACAATTAAGAAAATGGTAACAGGAACATACATATCGATAATCACCTTAAATGTAAATGGATTAAATGCTCCAACCAAAAGACATAGACTGGCTGAATGGATAAAAAAACAAGACCTGTGTATATGCTGTCTACAAGAGACCCACTTCAGACCTAGGGACACATACAGACTGAAAGTGAGGGGATGGAAAAAGACACTCCATGCCAACGGAAATCAAAAGAAAACTGGAGCGGCAATTCTTATATCAGGCAAAATAGACTATAAAACAAAGACTATTACAAGAGACAAAGAAGGACACTACATAATGATCAAGGGATCAATCCAAGAAGGAGATATAACTATTGTAAATATTTATGCACCCAACATAGGAGCACCTCAATACATAAGGTAAATGCTAACAGCCATAAAAGGGGAAATCGAGAGTAACACAATCATAGTAGACGACTTTGACACCCCACTTTCACCAATGGACAGATCATCCAAAATGAAAATAAATAAGGAAACACCAGCTTTAAATGATACATTAAACAAGATGTACTTAATTGATATTTATAGGACATTCCAGCCAAAAACAACAGAGTACACTTTCTTCTCAAGTGCTCATGGAATACTCTCCAGGATAGATCATATCTTGGGTCACAAACAAGCCTTGGTAAATTTAAGAAAATTGAAACCGTATCAAGCATCTTTTCTGACCACAACGCTATGAGACTAGATATCAATTACAGGAAAAAATCTGTAAAAAGTACAAGCACATGGAGGCTAAAGAATACACTACTTAATAACCAAGAGATCACTGAAGAAAGCAAAGAGGAAATCAAAAAATACCTTGAAACAAATGACAATGAAAACACGATGACCCAAAATCTATAGGATGCAGCAAAAGCAGTTGTAAGACAGAAGTTTATCGCAATAAAATTCTACCTTAAACTGGAAGAAATGGACAGATTCTTAGAAATGCACAAACTGCCGAGACTGAACCAGGAAGAAATAGAAAATATGAACAGACCAATCACAAGCACTGAAATTGAAACTGTGATTAAAAACCTTCCAACAAACAAAAGCCCAGGACCAGATGGCTTCACAGGTGAATTCTATCAAACATTTAGAGAAGAGCTAACACCTATCCTTCTCAAACTCTTCCAAAATATTGCAGAGGGAGGAACACTCCCAAACTCATTCTACGAGGCCACCATCACCCTGATACCAAAACCAGACAAAGATGTCACAAAGAAAGAAAACTACAGGCCAATATCACTGATGAACATAGATGCAAAAATCCTCAACAAAATACTCGCAAACAGAATCCAACAGCACATTAAAAGGATCATACACCATGATCAAGTGGGGTTTATCCCAAGAATGCAAGGATTCTACAATATATGCAAATCAATCAATGTGATACACCATATTAACAAATTGAAGAATAAAAACCATATGATCATCTCAATAGATGCAGAAAAAGCTTTCAACAAAATTTAACACATATTTATGATAAAAACCCTCCAGAAAGTAGGCATAGAGGGAATTTACCTCAACATAATAAAGGCCATATATGACAAACCCACAGCAAACATCATTCTCAATGGTGAAAAACTGAAACCATTTCCACTAAGATCAGGAACAAGACAAGGTTGCCCACTCTCACTGCTATTATTCTACATAGTTTGGGAAGGTTTAGCCACAGCAATCAGAGAAGGAAAAGAAATAAAAGGAATCCAAATCGGAAAAGAAGAAGTAAAGCTGTCACTGTCTGCAGATGACATGATACTACACATAAAGAATCCTAAAGATGCTACCAGAAAGCTACTAGAGCTAATCAATGAATTTGGTAAAGTAGCAGGATACAAAATTAATGCACAGAAATCTCTTGCATTCCTATACACTAAAGATGAAGAATCTGAAAGAGAAATTAAGGAAACACTCCCATTTGCCATTGCAACAAAAAGAATAAAATACCTGGGAATAAACCTATGTAAGGAGACAAAAGACCTGTATGCAGAAAACTATAAGACACTGATGAAAGTAATTAAAGATGACACAAATAGATGGAGAGATATACCATGTTCTTGGAGTGGAAGAATCAACAATGTGAAAATGAGTATACTATCCAAAGCAATCTACAGATTCAATGCAATCCCTATCAAGCTACCACTGGCATTTTTCACAGAACTAGAACAAAATATTTCACAATTTGTATGGTAACATAAAAGACCTCAAATAGCCAAAGCAATCTTGAGAAAGAAAAACGGAGCTGGAGGATTCAGGCTCCCGGACTTCAGACTATACTACAAAGCTACAGTAATCAAGACAGTATGGTACTGCCAATAAAACAGAAATATAGATTAGTGGAACAGGATACAAAGCCCAGAGATAAACACACGCACCTTTGGTCACCTTATTTTTGATAAAGGAGGCAAGAATATACAATGGAGAAAAGACAGCCTCTTCAATAAGTGGTGCTGGAAGACCTGGACAGCTACATGCGGAAGAATGAAATTAGAACACTCCCTAACACCATACACAAAAATAAACTCAAAATGGATTCTTTAATGTAAGGCCAAGCAATAAAACTCTTAGAGGAAAACATAGGCAGAACACTCTATGACATCAATCACAGAAAGATCCTTTTTGCCCCCCTCCTAGAGAGCTGGAAATAAAAACAAAAATAAACAAATGTGACCTAATGAAACTTAATAGCTTTTGCACAGCCAAGGAAACCATAAACAAATGAAAAGACACCCCTCATATTGGGAGAAAATATTTGCAAATGAAGCAACTGACAAAAGATTAGTCTCCAAAATTACAAGCAGCTCATGCAGCTCAATATCAAAAAAACAAACAACCCAACCCGAAAATGGGCAGAAGACCTAAATAGACATTTCTCCAAAACAGATATACAGATTGCCAACAAACACATGAAAGGATGCTCAACATCATTAATCATTAGTGAAATACAAATCAAAACTACAAAGAGATATCATCTCACACCAGTCAGAATGACCATCATCACAAAATCTACAAACAATAAATGCTGGAGATGGTGTGGAGAAAAGGGAACATTCTTGCACTGTTGGTGGGAATGTTAGTTGATACAGACACTATGGAGAACAGTATGGAGGTTCCTTCAAAAACTAAAAATAGAACTACCACACGACCCAGCAATCCCACTACTGGGCATATACCCTGAGAAAACCATAATTCAAAAAGAGTCATGTACCACAGTGTTCATTGCAGCTCTATTTACAATAACCAGGACATGGAAGCAACCTAAGTGTCCATCGACAGATGAATGGATAAAGAAGATGTGGCACATACATACAATCGAATATTACTCAGCCATAAAAAGAAATGAAATTGAGTTATTTGTAGTGAGGTGGATGGACCTAGAGGCTGTCATACAGGGTGAAGTAAGTCAGGAAAATAAAAACAAATACCGTATGCTAACACATATATATGGAATCTAAAAAAAAAAAAAAAAGGTTCTGAAGAACCTAGAGGCAAGACAGGAATAAAGACTGAGATGTAGAGAATGGACTTGAGGACACGTGGAGGGGGAAGGGTAAGCTGGGACGAAGTGAGAGGGTGGCATGGACTTACATACACTACGAAATGTAAAGTAGATAGCTAGTGGGAAGCAGCCGCATAGCACAGGGAGGTCAGCTCGGTGCTTTGTGTCCACCTATAGGGGTGGGATAGGGAGGGTGGGAGGGAGATGCAAGAGGGAAGAGATATGGGGATATATGTATATGTATAGCTGATTCACTTTGTTATAAAGCAGAAACTAACACACCAGTGTAAAGCAATTATACTCCAATAAAGATGTTAAAAAAAAAAGAATAAATACTAAGAGTTCTCATCACAAGGAAAGATATATTTTTTCTATTTCTTTAATTTGTGTCTGTATGAGATGATGGATGTTCAGTAAGCTTATTGTGGTCATCATTTCATGATGTATGTAGGTCAAATCATTGTGCTGTACACTTTAAACTTACATAGTGCTGTATGTCAATCATATCTCAATAAAACTGGAAGAAAAAAAAAGAATCAGACTCAAGTTGTGGCTAAGGAATATATAGATAAGCAATAAGAAAGTACAGTCAAGAACACAGTAATTCAATAAAATACCTAATCATTCAGAGACTAGGGTAGGAGGTAGGTGGCATTTCGGAAGCAAAACACCGAAGTTTAATATATGATAATACCCAAGCATGACCTCTTTCCCTCCTGACCACAGGTGAAAACCTTTTCCCCAACTTCTTCTCTTCTAGTTTATAATAGTTAATAAAATATTAGATTGAATTACCATAAATATGGTTTAGTGATACCAATTTTACTTCCCTAGTTGACTTTTCATTTGCAGGGACTTTTTGTCAGAGGAGAACTCTACTCTTTTATTACTTTATTTATGGTCATTAATTCACTCATTTCACAACCACTTGTTAAGGAGCCATTATGTGCTATGGTTCATGGTGCTAGGTCCTAAAGTCTAAATATGTTTACAGTTAGAGGAGCTAAGTGTGTAAATTTATATTTGCAGAAGAAAATACTATGTTCTAGATTTGTAAACATTTTTGGTGGCAGAGCATTTTCTGAAGAGCTCAGTGAAGGCTTCATAGAAAACGTGTCTAATATGAATTCTAGTAGTTAAGGTTGACTGATGGACAAGGTGGGAAAGGTATTTCTGACAGAGGGAAGGCATTATAAAAGTACAGAAGTCTAAAATAATATGTCTCATTGAGAGATCTTTATATGATATAATGGATAAAGAGTTGGAAGCTGGAGAGGCAACTTTTGATCAGATAAGCACACATATCATGCTACAAAGCTTAGCGAATGAAAAGTGATCAGTGGGTTGAAGCATGGGCTGTATTTGAATTTTTAGAAATACCACTTTGGTGGCAGTATGATAAATGGACTAGAGATAAAAAGAAATGAAAAAGAGAAGACCAGTTATTAGGTAAATATTGTAATACAGAAGAGAGGTGAAGAGAGTTTAGATTAGGACAGTGACAGTGAGAAAGGCTATAAGGAAAGGTTAGTCAGATAGGGCTTGAGGACCAGTTGCATTTGAAGAATAAAGGAGAAGGAAAGTCAAAATGAATTCCATGTTCCTTGTTTGGGAGACTGGGAGACAGGAAGCATTATGCAGTTAGAAATTAGAGTTTGAATATGTTTTAGGAGGAGAATGACAAGTTCAGTTTGGGCATGCTGAGTCTGAGGTGCCTGTGAGACATATAGGTAGTTATACCCATTACACAGGTAGTTATGTGAACCTTGAGCTTAGGAGAGCAGTCTGCTAGATACAGATTTTGGAGTTATCAACATATAGATGTTTGCAAAAATTGTGTTGATACTCTTCAAGTGATTTAGTGAGATGAAAAGAGAGTAAGATTTATGAGGATAAGGACTGTATTTGTCTTCCTCATCATCATATTTCCAGCATGAAGCTCAGCACAAGATACATAATGACCTTTTAATATATGCTTGATTAAGGAATGTATAGATGAACAGAAGCCAGAAAATGGAGTGATGGGGAACAATAAGAGAAAAAGGAGGACAATTAGGAGGAAAAGCTTTGTGTCATTGAAACTCAGAGAGGAGATTTAAGAAAGGACTTATCAACAGTGTTTAGTGATGCAAAGGGGTCACACAAGATAGAAATTGTAAAATCAGAACATGTGCTCTTCTTCTTTTATAAAGAAACTCAAATACATGTATTTCATTTTTATTTACATTTAATACAATTTTAGTAGTGGAATGAATGTCAGGCTATGTTTTTGGTAGATGGATTTCTTTTTACTCAACCTCAAATTTTCTTTATAACTCGCCAAAGTACATATTTGTAATAAACAACACAGTATATTAAATGAGAGTGTCAAGAAGCAAAATGATGTCTTGTTGAATGTCGGTTAAATTATATAATCAATATTAAGATGTACAGATGCAAATGCAGTCGGGGGCCTCAAGAGTGAAAACAACAGTCTTTTATTTTATTTTTTTAACATGTTACAACCTTGTGTGTTCCCATGTTTCATAGAAAGGCAAGTAAGTGCTTTTAAGATATGGAAGAAAACTGAAAAAAAAAAAAAAATCCTTGGAAACATTAACTCGGAATAAACTCCCCTAAGATTTTTTTGAAGTGAAATAGGAAGCTAATTATGTGGGAAAGTCATTTATTCATTCAACAAATATTTACTGCATGCCTACTATGTGCCACTAGGTCATGTGGGTACAACAGTAAATGAAGCAGATAGCTCATGCCCCCTTAAACCTTGTGGTTATAGGTGATATGAAAAGTATATGATTAAAAAAGTTAATTAATTGAAATGGAAATACATACTCAGGGGACTAAACAGAGGATGTTTTGAGGGCATCTTGTTATACAATATATAACAAGATTTAGTATGTGCCCTCATAGTACCAAAATATATTTCAATAGTCTTGCAGAAATTATAGTTTCAAACTGTCTTGAGTAAGTGCTATTTATTCCAAGAATTAAAGAATGAGTAAAAGTTAACCTGATGAATTGGGAGTGGAGATGATTGGAGAGATCTTCCTGAATGGAAAGGACAGCATATGCTGCCTAGGATAGGAAGGAACCAGCTCGTTGGGAGAGCTGGAAGCAGAAGACGTTATCTGGAACATTAGAGAGAAGAAAGGAATGTGGCTTATGGAGAGATGGTAGAGAGAGCCTCAGTATCAAGTTAGGAGTTTGGACTTCATGCTTTTATGAAAAGCAGTAAATGATTATTATAGATGAGTGACATGAACAGCTGTGAATCCTTTGAAGGATCTCTCTTTGTTTAGAGTATTTAAAAAATGAAACAATATACAAAGCAAGCAGCTATCATATTTAGGATATTGTCTTCTATGATTAGGGATTTCCTCATATGAAAAATGGAAGTAATGTCGACTTCTTTTTAGGATTCTTGGTAGGATTAAACATATAAAGTGCTTCACATGATTTCTGGTATGTTATACGAAAAGTTACTTTCCTTCTTAATCCTAGATAAGTAAAACTGGTTGTCTGTTTATCATCAATTTCTTGTCTAACAATAAGTTAATGTTAACTGACTGGCATTGCTAGGGGAAAAAAATAGAGGCTTTTCAAGGATGTGACTTTCCATTCTGGGAACATCCTTGAGCCACCCATTAAGAAGGGTAGCCTGATGTTATCACAGTGACATCCTTGATGGGCACTGCCCTTCAGAGGTACCCAGAACATCCGGGCTGGAACTCTGATTGGACAGGCCTAAATCTGGGAGATGCACCATGATATAAAACTGCCTTGGGAAATTTGCATTTGGTTTAGGGTTAGTTGTGATTATCTGGAAATCCCTTAGGAAATTACATCATGTTAAAATTCTCTAAGAACACTGAGTATCCCACTTCATTAGGGAAAACCACTTGAAGACACACACAAGGCCTCATAATGGAAATTTCCAACATTTTTATGCCCTGAAATCCTTGGTTGCTTCAAAGCAATATTGATAAAACAGTTTTCAGCAATTTATAATTTTGAACTTTTGAGTGATTTTTTAAAGAAAATTTGTCAGTACAAGTGCACATCTCATATTAAAATCCAAGATTTCTCTTTCAGATTGAAAATGCACTAAAAAGGGGGTATTATTTAATGTACTCAGCAGTAATGGTGCTTGAGAGTGAATGAAAGCCCTAAGACTCCCTGTTAGCTTTCAAATGAGTGTGGGAGCAATGGCACACAGTATCCACTGACTTCTTTATTGAAAAATTCCTTTTTGACAGAACGTCTAAACAGTAAAGAACACCAAACACCAAAAGAACTGCTTTTTTATAAAAATAAAGCAACAAGAAGCTGCAGCCATGAATGTGATGGTTAAATTGCTTCAAAACACAGAAATCTTTTTTGAGCACGCAGTAGCAGGAAAATACTCCAGCCTGGGTGGCCATCTCTGCTGGAAGTTAATATAAACATGGTCATTAGAGCTCATATTCTGATTAGAAGCATTTCAGGAAAAGTTCCCCTTTCCCTAATTCTCCACGCTTATGATTCTGTGAGCTATTGATGTTTCGGGTTCACTTATTACTTTGCTCTAATGTGGACATATCATGTAGCCCTTAGGACTGACCTCAAAATTTGATTTATTTGGAATTGAACCCAGTGGAAATTGCAAAGTTTTTGTACACTATTGGGTTTTTATACTTCATTGGGAGTTCTGGAAAGTCGTTGAAAGAAACAGAGCCTAGTGAAAAAAAAAAGAATGCCATGTTCCTAGTGAGATAACTTAGAATGGTAATCAACTAAAGGGACACTTTTTTAAAACAAGGTAATTAGAACTGTTTAGATCAAAAAGATTTTCAGTTTAGCTCTTAAAACCACAGTCTACTAAAAAAAGGAGAGAGAGAGATTATTTTGTACATACTACCAGTCAATTGCATTAACACTTGACATTGGTGGAATGATGGCGCACAAAAGCAACCAAGCTAGAAAATAGAAAGTGACAAATTCACTGATTCCTGATTCACTGACTGACTAGAATCATAAAAATTCAGACATCATATGCCAACAACAGCAACTAATTGTCTTTTCAAATGTTTTGGGTGTTCAGAGAAGCATCAAATGAATTATTATTATTATTGTTGTTGTTATTGTTATTATTATTATAGTTTTTATCCTGGCTAGTGAATGTACATAAATGTATACTAACTGTATGCTTACATGCACACAAGAAAACATGTGACATTATTTTACAGGCAAAGGTGAATAACCATGCCTATATCTGATTCTTAAGACGTATGCAGGATTTTCTGCTTGCACAAAACATAATTTGAAGTTAACCAATTTTAGTACTCTTAACATTAATTTAGAAAAGGCATAACAAACACCAGAAACAAAAACTAATGTTCATGTGCTTATTTTGTGATAGGTGCAGAGTTTAAAGGAATGAGCATGGCTTCTGCCCTGGAGTACCTTATAGTTTGAGTGGAGGAAGAAGAAAAGCTAAGAAATAATGATGATGGCATGTGAGGAAGGTACATAATAGAGGAAGATATATAAGCAATAAAATGCTTACTCCCCTGTGAAATATTTGCAAAATAATATTTGGTCTGTGTCTGAAAGCCCTGAGGAAGTTTGTCATGAAGAAGGGTAAAATGTGGTAGTGCATCCCAGACAGAGGGAATAGAATGGACAGAGGACTCAGAGGCATATACAAAATTTTAGTTTATTCCAAGAACTGGGAGGAATTCAGTGGGTTGAAATCGTGGTCTGTGTCTGGCTCTCAACACACCTGCTTTTCTTCCTGTAATCCTTATGCAAGCTGATCTCATCACCAGATTGTTAAACCCAAAGGCCTAGAGGCCTGCTACTGCTACAAATCCTCCTTTATTATTTTATTTTTAAAAAAATTTTTTAAATCATTTTTTAAAGATTTTTATTTTATATTGGAGGATAGTTGATTTACAATATTGTGTTAGTTTCAGGTGTACAACAAAGTGATGCAGTTATACATATGCATATATCTTTTCTATTTTAGATTCTTTTCTCATCATGTAGGTTATTACACAGTATTGAGTAGAGTTCCCTGTGCTGTACTGTAGGTCCTTGTTGATTATCTATTTTTTATATAGTAGTGTATGTATGTTAATCCCAACCTCCTAAATTATCCCTCTCCCTCACTTCTTCCCTTTGGTAACCATACATTTGTTTTCTAAGTCTGTGAGTCTGTTTCTGTTTTGCAAATAAGTTCATTTGTATCTTATTTTTTTTTAGATTCCACATATAAGTGATATCATATGATATTTGTCTTTGGTTTACTTCACTCAGTATGATAATCTCTAGATCTATCCATGTTGCTGCAAATGGCATTATTTCATTCTTTTTTACGGCTGAGTAAGATTCTATTGTATAAATATTATTCTTTTATTTTTCACTCATAGCATACTCAATAAACCTACTGAATATCTCCTGTTTTTCTCTTTCTTTTTTAAAAATATTCTCTGCCACTGCCTTAATTGAGTCCATCAAAATCTCAAGCCAGAGCCACTGCAATAGCTTCCAAAATGGTATCCTACAAGAGACTGGTGGTACTCCAGCACATCCTTTGTCTTCCAGTCACTCCATACACTCTCTTATCTGTTTCTGAACAGTTACCATCTTTCATGCTCTGCTTGCATGCCTGCTTTTTCCTCTCAGTGAAATGCCCTTTCCATCCTCCTGCACCTAATGACCTGACTTCATTCGGTCTTCAATTCTCAGACAAACAGCCACCCATTCAGAGGAATCTTATTGACTCCTCCTTCCAGCTCATCAGTTCTTTCTCTGTGTTTCCATAGCACTCAACACTTAATCTAACATTTGTCACATTTTATTTTAATTACCTGGTTACTGGATTTACTCTCTCTACATATTAAATACTCTTCCAAGAAAGAATCATGATAATATTTTATATTTGCCATAGCTTTTAGCATAGTACCACATCTGCCACATAGTAGGAAAAAAAATAAATGCTTTATGAATAATTGAGTATCTAAATTTTAACATATCGCTATTCTATTAACACTCAAAATGACTAATATTTGATTTACTAAGCTTATATCTGATATAAAATTATCAGTTAGAATGTTAATTGCATCGAACTCTAATATTAAAATAAAATTAGGAATAGTAGGGGCAGAAACATTTGTCCTTTCATTGGAAGAGTGCTATCAAAGGCAGAAAAGTTATGGATGACTATTATCTTCTTTGTTTTAATTGCAGTAGAATATCTGTATAAAACAGACATAATTTAAGACCTTGGTTTAGCCAGAATTCTCAACAAATGTAGGCTTGGCGGTAAAATGCAAGGATATATGTTTTTCAGGCTCTCGTACATAAAAATCCAGAAATTGGAAATTTGGGGTTTTAAAATAGGGTGCCAAAATGTCCGCTAAAATCCAGAATTTGGAGGGTTTGTGGATGAATGTTGGGAATCATAAAATGTTGAAACTCAAATGGACAATACAGGATCAGAGACCTCTCAGGACAAAAGGGGGCAGCCATGAGTTATTTCTCTTGAGATAACAACAGATCTGATTTTAAATCAAACTTATGAGAGTGAGAGATCTTATCTTGTGTGAGCTTTACTAATAACTTCAAGGATACAGTAGTCTTAAAGAATAGTGAAGCTTGAAGGGGACTGACATAGCTGATGTCATTCCCCAGGTCCCTTTTCGGTCGCATGCTCTGGCCAAGATTTAACATGTGACCTCTCTGAGTGATGTGTTTGGCTAAATCACATACCCAAAAGGGATTGCTTCAGTTATGCTACTTCTCTGTATACATAATTATGATTATGTAGACTACATGTTATTTCTATTTATTCATAGATTCCTGAGTTTTCTTTATTTTTATTTGTTTATTTGTGTTTTTCCATAGGTAATCCTAGACAGAGCTGGTACATCCTGCTAGAAGCATTCTATCCATAAAGCCTTTCTAGGAAATACTACTTGTATATTTGACTAGAGGCCTATCATTAACATGCTTAGAAAGGAATTTGACAAGGTCACCTCCCTTCTTTTCTGGGGGTGCTTTCCTACTCCCATGTAAGGAAAGGATAGAATGCAAGCCTGATGAATCATTTTCTTCCCACCTGCTTCTGTCTGCTTCACTTTTCCCCTACTTGTCTATGGATATGGGTGATTATGGTGTGATGCTGAGACTGGGAGAAGATGTAGCTGGTAGGAGAAAACTTGGTTCCTTATTTTAATTTGGAAGCATATGAAATCTTTTGGAAGCTTCTAACTTCTTGGGTCAGTCTTTTTTTTTTTTTTAAGAAAGTTTTATTTTTTATTATTTATTTATTTATGGCTGTGTTGGGTCTTTGTTTCTGTGCGAGGGCTTTCTCCAGTTGCGGCGAGCAGGGGCCACTCTTCCTCGCCGTGCGCGGGCCTCTCACTATCGCGGCCTCTCTTGTTGCGGAGCACAGGCTCCAGACGCGCAGGCTCAGTAGTTGTGGCTCACGGGCCCAGTTGCTCCGCGGCATGTGGGATCCTCCCAGACCAGGGCTCGAACCCGCGTCCCCCGCATTGGCAGGCAGATTCTCAACCACTGCGCCACCAGGGAAGCCCCTTGGGTCAGTCTTGACCATGAGGACTATGAAATCTCTTATATTCCTGCAGGCCAATTGTCTTAGTCTTAATTTATGTTACCCAGGAGCACAAGGAAGTGATTTCAGTGAAGGGAGGAGGCATACATAATAGATACCACCTGCTTTTTAACTCGAATTTGCTGTGGGGCAAAAGACAGTAAAGGGAGATAGATACCATATAGATCCAGACAGTATTTACTTGATTCCTGAACAATCAAACCAGAAGAAAACTGTGGAAGTATAAAGAATTCAAAGTAATTGTTAGGCATAACAAAAAACAAATGAGTAACTGAATCCCAGCATCTTTTACTTTTCAACTATCCATGCTGAATTGGGTAAGTTCAAAGCAGGAAGGTTTTATATAACAAAAGGGAAAATAATTTTTAAAAAAATATTCCTATTCCCCTTTAAAATGGAAAAGGAAAAACAAATATCACACTTGTCAATTGTTTCTGAGAACTAATACCATCTGTTAGCTTTCATGTATCAATTGGGAATAATACAGGATCTACATTTAAAACGAGAGTCTCTTTCAAAGTCTAACATCAACATTTTGGTGTCTAATTTAAATACAGTATTTTTTATCTTGTATTAAGTATATTTGTCAGTGTTAAGCTCATGCCATCAAAATATTTTTAAACATAAAAATTTATCTCTGAATAGAAACAATATTATAAAATGGAAATGGAAGTAGTTTTACTTCTGAAAATCAGCAAATATTTCCAGCTGTCAATGAAAATAAGTATGATGCTTAATATTTCCTGAGATAGGTTAATGGAAAGAGAAAGACATAAGAATAAATTATAATGAGAAGTTATTGTTTCCTCTTAACTTTCTTAAATCCACTTGCAAATCCATTATTCAGCTTTGAAAGGCAATAATGCGGTGTGAAACCGGTGGATCGACTTTGCCCAAAGGACCTGAAGCAGCTCTCAGCTTCCTTGGACTAGCCTCCTCAGTAAAGCAGAGCAGCTGCAAGACACAGCCCTAGCTAACCTCACAATCTTTCTACATCTGAGAAGTCTAATACAAATCGGATGAGAAATTGAGAAGCTGATCCCAAACTCCAGATGACAATGTCTGCTTTCAAATTCACAGTCTTTCTGTAATACAATTCACCCTTGCTCTCCTAATTTTAATGAAACCTTTCTTTTGTTTATTTCTTGTTTTTCTTTTTTTTATGAAATCTTGAAATATATATTCTCCCTGAAAATAAGATTTCTGGTTACATTTGACATTTTACATCCTCAAGGTTTCTGAAAATTGCTAAATATATTGCTAATCAATTGCTTTATGAGCTTTCAGGAAAGACGTAACAAATCTTAAACCATGCCCAGTATGATTTCTTTTAAATCACAGCCAATCATAGGTTTTTCTTCCTCTCCTTTTAAATCTAGCTCAAGGAGTCCCTTGAATTAAACACCTGATTTATGTGGTTTCACTGGTTAACAATTTTTTAACAAGGCATAGTATTCTAAAATGTTATTAACATTCAGTTCTCAACAGGCTTCTTTGATTTGTACATTAAGGTTTTTAGGGAATTTGCCTTACTATCCTATGACCTCACTTTTTATTTTTAATTTATTATTATTATTTAACCAAGTTATAGGCAGACAGATAGAACAAAAGTAGCTCACTAGTTTGGAAAACAACCCAGTGTGAGGCACGGTATGATGTATTATGAGACTGTAATTGGCTTGCACTGTGATGCCTTTAATAAGAGACACTCACACCTATTTCCCTTGGGAAAAAAATTTAAAAGCTGAAGGAACAAAATAGAAAAACAGGCTGACATACGATTTCAGTACATCATAGTACTATGAAAAAGAACAATGCCATGATGTGTTAAGGGACAGTTTCTAGATGGGGGATACAAAATCCCACAGAAGATGAATGTCACAAAGAAGAGTGGATTGATGTTTGTGGAAAGATATTCAAATACCTTTCCTTGGGAAAGACACTTCTTAAATAAAAGGACAGGGAAATACAACAAAATTTGATTCACCCTTACAGAGGAATGTGATAGTGACATGTAGAAACTAAGCACTTACAGACATGGGGAAAGTTACAGAGAAGTCTTCACATAACTCTGTAGAGCATGAGAGCTGACCAAGGTCAGGGGAACACATGACCCACAAAATTACAGTTGAAGTGGGAGGACATCCTGGGTGCTAACAACTGCCAGAGAACCAGCCAGGCAACTTATAGGAGGAGGAACAACGAGGGTGCATTAAGAGCCAGTTCTTAGTGCCAGTGTTTCGTTTTACCTTTTTCAATAATATGAAATGCATACTAACCATTGTTATCAAGAGCCTACTGTTTTAAAATTTTATTTAAAAAATATATAAAGCATTTGGAAAATTCAGAATCAGTAAATATAAGAATCCACACTCCTGGTAACAATGATTGTTACTATTTTGTTGTATTTCCTTCCAATCTGTTTCTGTATTTTTGTCTTAAATAGCTGTGATCATATACACACATACACACATACATATACATATGCATGTAATTTTCTATTTATCTTTTTCACTTAATAATTATATATAAACTTATTTCCATGAGTTGCTCCTGTTAGGAAAAAGGCATTCTGAAAAGATCTAATATCACATTAACATTTTAAACATGTGGCTCACCCTGGGAATATAAATACACTTCAAAGAAAAAACCGCACAAATTAATAACATTCTAAAGGTGTAGCATCTGAGTAGGAAATTTGTTTTGAGTCATGGAGTTTTCTTGGTGTTCCTCCAAACATCCAGTTTAGACAATTTTTTCATCCATTTTCATTAACAGTCCTGACAACACACTATATGTATTGCAATTGCATCGAAGTAATGACAGAAACAAAACTTTTGTTTGACTGGAAATTGAACAATGTAAAAGAACAACTGAGTTGACTTTCACCATGTAACTCTCTCACCATGGTACCCTAAGCTCCTTGAATCCAAGGACCTGGTGCTTTTGAATGCAAGCTGTGAAGATCTGAGGGGATTTTACTATACAATAAAATAGATTAGATATACTTCTCTTCCTCGTAATGAGTCAGGGTTTGGTGTTCTGATTTCTATTCCAAAGATTGAAATGTTCTTCTCCCATGCTCATCTGGTAACCCTCCAACTATAGTTGTGAAGAAATAGAACTCTTAGTATGATTCTTGATTGCAAGTGTGTTGCTAAGGGGTTTCTAAACCCAGGGTACTGCCTACACTTCTGAGCCAGAGATTTATAAGTAAGGTGAGGCATGGCAGTCTGAGTATGCCAGTGCAATTAGAAGGGCATTGGATTTGTCAGCTAAGTGTAAAATACTCTTGTGCTGCAGAGTAAAGCCTCATTTTCTAAGTAAATTAACTGTAATAACTATCAAACAACAGCTGCTAAGCAAGCCAGCCACCTGTGAAAAGGAAATCCATCCACAGCAAAAGCTGCATTAGACATTCCTTCAAGATATGGAAAATTTGAACAAACTGAGCTAGTTTTTTGAACCCATGAAAGACAAAAGACAACATAAAATATCACCTTGTTACTTCATCTTTGCAAAGAAAATCAAACAGTTGGGAGATGAATGGACAAGTTTGATGGGTAAGATGTTCACCTTGAAATTGGCACAAGTAGATGGAAACAGGCAGAGTGAGATCATCACATCTACAGGCTAGTGACGGTTATGCAGCAGATGCCTTATGTAACTCTCTTCTATCCCACTGTATCTGGATTCTTCAAAGTCTTCTGGGGTCTCTTAATTATTTCTAAACTCTCACTAGTAGGCCATGGAACTGATTTTGTGAATTTTGTTCAACTTTACTTTGTGCAATGAAATATAATATTCAATCTGTTTCTTCACCTGGAACTTCCTTAAAACAGTGTTCATATTTAAAGCTCTTTAGCCCTGTTGTATATGGAAACTGGGGTTCTGATGCCTCTGCAGAATCTCTTTATGCTGGGTACAGGAAGAGGTTATGCCACACTTTTTTTTTTTTTTTTGGTGCTTAAAAGCATTCCTAATTCCCCTACTATATGTAATGAATTTCACTTAAGCTCTTTCAGAGGAAAGAAAATAGATACAGAATCAGGAAAACCTGTGTTTGAATCTCAGCTAAGTCACATTCTGCTATTGGGCCAAATAATCTCTTTGAGTCTTAGTTCTGCCAATTTTTTTTATTTATAAAACAAAAATAAAATAATATGTCCCTTACAGGATCTTATGAGACTGAAATGAGATCATATCTCTGGAATATCTCAGCCTAGTGTCTGCACCACAGAGGATGGTCAGTAATTGTTTGTTTCCCCTGTTTTCTTTTGAAGCTAAGTCAGAGAAGCCCGAATTTTCCTATACCCAACTGGCATTCACTATAACTACCCTTGTTATTTCCCCACAGGAAGTCATGACATCATGAGGAGAAATTATGATCATTCAAATAAAGATACTGGAAGAAAAGTGGTAATTGGAAAGGCATTTAGAATGAAAAGACAAAAATGTGACTTATGTAAAACTCAGATTGGAGAGCTACCACGAAAACAAAGTTATCTACGCCTACTACCAAGAGGGGAGCTCCCTTTCCTGCAAGAATTTTCAAGATTTTATATTAAGATAAAGCTAATATATTTTCACATGTGGTAAGTCCTATCATAACAAACATTTTCTTGCCTATATTACATGATGTGCTGGAAATCAGTGATTGAAAAATGCCTTGAGGAGTAATAACACTAAATGAATACATAATTATTATTTAGGGCTATTTATTTCACTTGAGTAAAAAATTGTTGACAGCCTCATTATGTCAAGCCCATAGCAAGCTGATAACTTATTCTGTGGTCTTTGAAATCATTCGTTGGCTTGTGCTGTGCATAAGTAAATTAATGATGGCTGAAAACATTGTTAAATGGAACTATGCAGTGAACACACCATTTTCCCCACTGAATCATAGGTACAGAACTTATGCAAATTTAATGGTCTAAAGGAAGACCTGACTTGAGAGCAGTACATGAAAAACACTTAGGACTTTGGAAGACCACAGGGTCAATATGATACCACATTTGTCAAAAAAGCTAATTCTTTCTTAGGCTGTGTTACTAGAAGTAGAACATTCTGATCCTGTGAAATGCTTGTACCAATGATATAATGCCTGGAATCTTGTGTTCAATTCAGGTCAACATATTTTAAGAGAGACTGACAAACAGGTTTGGGTGTCATATGAAAAGTAATTAAAGTTGTGAATATTAGCTAGGAGAAATGTTTTATTTAATATTTTAAGCTTCTGGAGAATGAAGGATACTTAAGCTGTGTTTTTGAAGTCAGCTTAACTTTGACAAAAGAGGGAACATTAGAGAAAGCACATTGGCTGAAAATAAGGAAGAACTTTCTAATAACTAGAGTTTTCCAAGCTATAGATGTTCTGAATTAGAAATATTCCAACAAAGTTTCTCCATTGGATAGAAGGATGAAATAGATAACATTTTTAACCCTGACCCTAAGACGTGTTTTTAAAATTTTTAAATATTCTGATAATAAATGTCTACATATTCTATACCAGGTAGTTGAAGTCAGTTAGGTTTGTAATTTTTAAATTCTATATCATTATTTAGATGATATCTTAATTTATATAAATTACAACCAAATTTAATTTTTTATGTTTTTCTTTGGGGGAAGATAAGTACTTAAAAAAAAATTGACCAGTCATTTAAAATGAAAAGCACTAGATACTTAGGCAAATAAAATATGAATAACGGTACACTTTGATTTTTGCTTTGCCTTGATTACTTAAAAAGAGTAAAGGCCATTACCACTTTCCACTCCGTCTCCAATCTCAGAGGTTCAGTTCCATGTTAAAGAAACTCCCAAACAAAAACAAATGAATAGACAAGCTAACATATCCATACCACTCAACACAGGAATCTTGTTTTAGAAGAAACAAAGTGTGAAGTTTGCAGAGTAAACTAGGGTTACATAGTCATGTAACCCTATGGCAATTCTATTTATATATATTTTCAAGATTTTCACTCCCAGAATGTTAACAATATTGGTTCATTTTGTATACAGTGTACATAGTGGGGGATTTTCAAGGTCTTTTGTTTTTGTTTTAATTTACTCTTACTTCAGAAGAACTAAAAATAGAAATAGAGATATTTTCCTCTGGGGAACAGGACTAGGCTGTGGAGGATTGAAGCAGGAAACTGTTGTTTTTCCTTACATGCTTTTCATTTCTTTTTCAATTTTTGCTATATGCAAGTATTACTTGGACATAAACATTTAAAAGGAATGTAAGGTAAATCAGGTGATATCAAGTCAGTCAGGGAGAACCACAAGATGCACTAGAATCAAGAGGCTGAGGAAATGCTATCTGAAGATCTAAACTGGAGGCAGTGGCACTAAGTAACATAAATATGGACTCTCTCTCTTTCCTGTTAGTCTGGCAACCGCTCCTTAAGGGGGTGTAGCTAGTGGCAAAGTCAGGTTGATTCCATGTAGTTGCCTGGAAAGCATGGAATCATTATCATCTGTTGACTTGTGCTACACTGAACAGTTAAATTCTCCTCTAATCTCTGTTACTCTTTTGTTCTTATGAACCTATTATTTATCCCCATCAAGTTCTCAAGTCCTTATGGACTTTTCATTACTCCATAAAATTAATCCTTCACTATTTTCACTTGCTTTCTTATCCAGCCTGTATACCATGTTGAGACTTTTCAAATATTCTCAAGCAAGAGGCCTAAAATTCCTAGTTACCTTGATCTTTTGTCATACTCATCAATCAGTATTCTTAGCTGTGAGAAACAGAAATCAATTCTATCTGATATACACAGGTAAGTCATGTATTTAAAGCATATCGAGCAGTTCTCCAAACTGTCTGGAAGGCTAGAAAACCAGAGTCAAAAATTAGAAAAGAACCAAGATGGGCAACACAGCCAGGACTATGCCAAACTCATGTGTCAGAAGTGGCCTGAGAAGTGCCATTACCACCACCACTATACACTAGCTGCTGTGGCTGGCACTTGGTTCTGCTGCTTCTAGAAATAGGATGTTGCTGGTGCTCCTCAAAGAAACTGTCTGTTCTCTTTCCTTGTCTGGAGTGTGTGGCACACTCCAGAATCAAAGTTGTGGGTGAAAGCATGTGCAAGGACAAGCCCCAGCCCTGTGTTCTCACCCAAGCTGCTAGGGTGGGCTTAAAGGAGTGTGCCTCATCTTTCTAGCTTTTCAAGTCACCCACCAAAATGTATACAATGGGACATCCCACAAATGTAAGACAGGGTTCACATGCTGGGCTACCAAAAGTAATTAAAATAAAATAAATAGCAATATAACAAATGTTTACAACAGTATATTTTACCATTTAATAACTCTCAGTGAACCTACTCTTTGCTTTCACTTCCGTGTATACTATATATTGACATTTCAGTACCTGGTAATATAAATTTTATCCCTATCACTCTTCTGAAATTTCTCTAACAAAAGTTACCTAATTATAAAATCAAATAGCTTTTTCTCATTTCTCATCTTTTTCTACCTCATTATCTTCTTTTTTTATAGTTCACAAGATATCTTTATTGACTTCATTTTTTTTTTTAATCACTAATTATGTTGTTAGAATCATGATTTTCACATAGTTCTTGTAATATCCACCGTAGAGCATAGTCAGGCTAGTATCATGGAAGCAGAGCCATTATGGGTGTTCTGGGAATTAAGGACCTTGTTACAGAAACTAGACTTTACACATCTTTATGAAAATTTATTCTTTGGCTTCTGTGTGATTATTTTATGCTAACCTTTTGACATTTCCTTCTTAACTCTCCTTTTATTTCTAAATATATGTATTCAAGAATCTCTTCTCAGGTTTCCTTTTCTATATTATTTTCTCTTTTTCTTTTTCTCTGCTGTGTCATTTATTGCCATAATTTCAACTATCATCTATATTGACAACTCTAAAATATACATCTATCCCCTCAATCTCTCCATTGAGTTCCATACTCAATAAATACTTGATAGGGTTCTTTACATAGATTTTGTCCTATCACCTCACATTAATCATGTTCACAATCAAACTTGTCTTAACGCTAAGCATTTTCTTTTATGATCTTTTGCTGGGTTAATGGCTCCATATTTTTTGCAATCAACTAGTCATGACATTTTAGAATTAATTTTTAATTTTCTTTTCTCTATCTCAGAAACCAAGTGTAAGAAACTACCAAGAAAAGTCAATTCTATTTCTGCAGTTTCTCTTGCATCCATCCTCTCCTTTCTGTTAACATTGTCACTGACCTGACCCAACCCTCTTTTCCAATAGTTTGGACAATTGTAATAGCTTCCTAATTGGTCTTCCCATCATCTCTAGCCTTCAGCCTTCCCTATCAATTTTTCTCACTGCTGCAAAAGAAAGTTTCTTAATTCACATGTCTTATCATATTACTCTCTGATTCCATAATCTTCTAGGACTTCCACTTGTGTTCTTTCTTGAAATTCAAGGTTCGCATCATCTGGTCCTCAGTGGTTATTTCACTCCGACTTCTCCTAACACTGCACACTGAAGGCATGCTCCGCAGCTGCCACTCCAGAGCCTACATCTGTCTTCCCTGCCACTTTGTCCTTGCTCTTGATGTTTCTTCCATTAGTAGTGCCCTTCTCCCATTTCTACCTATAAAAATCTATTTATCAGGACCCAGTCCTGTGTAATATCTGACTTCAAAATTTTTCTCCTTTGTGTAAATTTTAAATGCTTTATTTGGTAACATTAAATTGCTAAGAAGGAGTGTGAGCAGCTGGATATGAGAGCGCAAATAATCAAGATCATATAAGAAGCTGCATATGGAACAGGGTGATCAGCCTTTGAACAGTTCCCTCTTAGGGGATGCAGTTTAGAGGTTCCAGCATGGGCTGGAGCAGACTGCTAGAATTAGAATCACAGCTCCATCCCTCAGTAGCTATGTGGTTTTGGACAAACTAATCTACCTCTTGTCAATTCCCTTATCTGTAAAATGCGGATAATGGCACCTGCCATGTAGGGGTATATAAGGATTAGCTGAGCATTTAGTAAATGTTATGGAGGTTTGCTGTTATTGGATGTATATTTTCTGCTGAAAATATCTATTGCTGGCTTAAATATTAAATGCATTTATTGTTTTTATTAGCTCAGTGACATTTATTTCAGCTTTTGATCTGAGTTTGTTTTCCTGTTCTCGAACTTTATGAGAAACACAAGAATCAATAGGGATTATTTCAACTGAATTTAGAGCTTATCTAAGAGAACTTCAAGGGTTAGGAGACAAAACAAAACAAGAAAAGAGGATTTAAAAGGAGAAATTAGATTTAAAAGTTTAGGAGATTAAATGGGTGGATAAAGTCACCCAGCATGCACTTTAGATAAAGGCTGGAAAAGCAGCAGTGCTACTCTGCTTAGTCAATGGCTCCTGACCCCATTAGCAGTAAGTGTTAAACTAACTCTTGTTGTTTTAATTAATAATGCAAAATGGACAGTTTTTTCCCTTGCCTATGAAAAAATATATTAAACATGATTTATGATTTCCTCTAGGGAGTAATAATAACTTGAAATGTAGATGAATTAGTAGTGATGGTATGAGAAAAAAACACAGAAAACAGTGTATTAAAGTCCTACATAGATCTCAAATATAGCAATATTTTACCTTGAAAATCAAGGTTGTTAGCAGATAAGAGGAGTTAAGTTTCAACTGTTGTCTTTCAGTTGCAAAATATAAAATTTGGGAACTTTTAGGGGAGGACTGTGGAGAAATCTGAAGAATATCAGAAACAAATGAGAAATTATTATGGTTCAAATACGTTCATTTACTTTTGATCATTACTGGTTGCATAAAATTGACTATTTTAGAAAATGTGATTTTCTCAATTAAAAAATTTAAGCCTTGGGACTTCCCTGGTGGTCCAGTGGTTAGGACTCTGCATTCCGAAGGCAGAGGCCCTGGGTTCGATCCCTGGTCTGGGCACTAGATCCCGCATGCTGCAACTAAGAGCCCGCATGCTGCAACTAAAAAAGATCCCACATGCTGCAACGAAGATCTTGCACGCGGCGATGAAGATACCGCGTGCCGCAACTAAGACCTGGCATAGCCAAATAAATAAATATTAAAAAAAAAATTAAGCCTAGAGGCAAATTTGTAACCCACCTTTGGTAACTGTAGGAGTTTATGGTACCTATACTGTAATCAACATCTGTATCTATATCTATATATCTAACGTTATCTATATCATCAGCTGTATCTGTATATTTTATCCTACTTCCTATTATCTTCCAATCTTTATTTTTTCTTGCCCTTATTTCCCCATCCACTTTTTACCTTGTTACACCATAACTGTGAAAGCATCCTCAATCATTTAAAAAATGAAGCAGAATATCAAAAAAGCACATAAATACAAAGGGATAAATGAGGCCCCAGTAATCCTTTGCCTATTGCTTTCCACTGCTTTGGACATGAGCAACCATGCTGGATCTAACAAATATGTTTAGAATTATGGCAGAGATTTTAGTTTCTAGTATTAATGGGAAATCCCTGAAAGGTAAACTTTCCTTTGTTTCTTTTTTCTTTTCCTGAGAAAGCGTTTTTGGTTTTTTGTTGTTGTTTGTTTTTTAATTTTCTGGAATTGTATTTCATTCCTTCTTAAGACATAGTCAATAGTGATTAAAATCTTAGTTTGCTTTTGTTTATTTTAAACCATCTGATATTTTATTTGTGGTATTTATCATGAGGTTCATAGATTTATTTTTTACTTATTCCTAAGGAATGGAGAAGCCCATTAGATAGTAGCTGATGATCAAGGGCTTTTTTCATATAAATCAAAGAAAATTTTATTCTCAATTTCAGTATCTTGAGTTTTCATTGACTTCCACACATTAATATATTCCATTTAGGTCCTTGGATTTTGTTTTTAATGTCATGCCATAGAGACAAAGTGTGCCAAACTCATGATTATCTTGGCACAGTTGTTAAATCAATACTTTTAATTTTCTGGTGTAGGATACCCTTTCTTTTGTGAGAAAAAGTCATGGTAGCTTTTGAGTTTTGTAAATCTGTGGTGTTCTTCTAGCACATCATATGCTCAGTAATTCTGAATAGTCAGAATAATCTGTAGATCACATTCAGTCCTATATTTCTATGGAAATTCTGGTTTTGAGCTTTTTTCCCATAATTGTTCTTCAGTCACTAATTTCTATAACAACAATCAAGACAGTAATTAAAAAAATAGATTCAGAATTAAATTTAGAAATTAAACCACCACAGAAGATATGTGTTAAAATTTTATGAGCCCAGATGAAGGTGTTCATCTTCATAACTCTGTGCTTCTATGTCTCAGGGGACTGTATAGCAGTCACTTTAACATTCCTATTCTGTCAACATTTTCAACAAAAAGTACTACATATTTTAAAAATCATAATACTTAGATATGTTAGTGTATAAAATTTATAGATGGGAATGATATCACTATTTTGAATACAAATGCCTTAGAGTTTATTACCTTTAAAATATGAATGTAGCAGAATGAAATGGTACTGTATTACCTTCTAACAGACTGCAGTGAATGGGAGTACAGTGAAAGAAGTGGCTTAAACTAGGATTAAGAGCAATAGCCAAAACAAATGTTACCTGTTGAGTAGGCTCAGTCATGATAGCTAACTGTGATGTACTGTGATCATTTTAGGAGTTGCCTTCTTAGTTGCCTGCTTACCAGGAACTGTAAATAAAAGGAATAGATAAACCTTGTAAGTTCCAGAGTCTCATTTTTCTCAATCAAGCTATACTTTACAGTGAATCACACACACTAACTACTTTCCAGTCAGCAGTACACACCATAGTCTTATTTTTCTATCTCTTTTCATAGCCCCTTTAATCTTGAAAAGAGTGTGAAGAGAAACGATGGTGGTTGTAAAATCATCTAGATTGTCAGAAGACATATTTTAATAGCAAAATGTCAATGGAAAGTAGGAGCTATGAGGGAGAGGCTAAGGGCTTTTTCTTTATGTTGGCAATTGGATTTTAAAAGATTCAGCTGCACATCTAGTTAGTAAATCAAGAATAATACCACATAATCAGACTCTCTGAAATGCCATTGTTTTGATTTTGATATAATTCTTCACGATACTCTAAAACTTCTGTTCATTTTATCCCGGATTTCCCTTTTCAGAAGTAACGCAATGGAGAGTCATATGTATAAGATTATAAATTATAGCCGTAGCTACATAATCTAGGACATTACAATATTATTGGATACATGTCCTAAAGCCATATTGCCCTAAAATTGCTTTGTTTTAGTGGTATCAGCGTGAAGTGTGGTCTGAATCCCACAAAGGCAAAAGGAAATTCTAACACCAAACGGTGAACAAAAAAATGAATACCATCTCCTTACTCTAAGCATGGGGAAAGTGGGAGTTTTTTGTTTTTGTTTTTTTTTCTGGAAAGAGTTTATCTTTCAGTAAATCTGCAAGATAGTTTAAGCCAGCGGTTTTCAAAGTGTGGTTTCTGAGCTAATATCACCTGGAGAATTGATAAAAATGCAAATTATTGGGCCTCATGCAGGATTTACTGAGTCAAAAACTATAGCATGAGGTTTATAGTCATCTACATTTTAGCCAGCCATTCACATGATTCTAATGAATGATAAAATTTGAGAACACGATTTTAGACCATTGATGTGGCTAGCAAATGTAGCATTAAAGGCTTCAGTCAAGTCAACCCTTGCTTTTATTCTTACATTTAATGATTTTATTTGCTTTTATAAATCATCAGTGATGTTTGAAAAGTAGTGTTGCTACTACTGAAACTTTTGATTTGGTACCAAATTTTATTTGCTCAAAAAAATGCACTACTATAAGAAATTATAGAAGAAAATAATATATTGTTTTCTTTTTAAAGCTTATATTCTTTTAAAGATGAAAAATGTGAATGAGAGTCATATAGAACTACCATATGACCTAGCAATCCCACTAGTGGGCATATACCCTGAGAAAGCCATAATTCAAAAAGACACATGTGCCCTAATGTTCATTGCAGCACTATTTACGATAGCCAGGACATGGAAGCAACCTAAATGTCCAATGACAGATGAATAGATAAAGAAGATGTGGTACATATATACAATGGAATATTGCTCAGCCATAAAAAGGAATGAAACTGGGTCATTTGTAGAGTTGTGGATGGACTTAGAGGCTGTCATACAAAGTGAAGTAAGTCAGAAAGAGAAAAACAAGTATCAAATATTAACTCATATATGTGGAATCTAGAAAAATGGTACAGATGAACATATTTGCAGGGCAGTAATAGAGATACAGATGTAGAGAATGGACATGTAGACACGGGTTGGGGGAAGGGGAGGGTGGGATGAATTGGGAGATTAGGATTGACATATATACACTACCATGTGTAAAATAGATAGCTAGTGGGAACCTACTGTATAGCACAGGGAGCCCAGCTGGGTGCTCTGTGATGACCTAGATGGGTGGGATGCGGGGTGGGGGGTGGGAGGGAGGCCAAGAGGGAGGGGATATAGGTACACATATAGCTAATTCACTTCATTGTACAGCGGAAACTAACACAACATTGTAAAGCAACTATACTCCAATAAAAAAATTTTTTAAAAACCTAAGGAAATTAATAGAAGTTAGATTTTATAATTATCTCAGGCCTATTATGTTTTTCTTCTAAACCTAATGCCATATCTTTATTAATGATATATTAAAGTAGAAAATATTGTCTATGTAATTAATTTGTCAGGTCAGCAAGAAAAGTAAAGCATGCCAAAGGAATGTGATTGACCATATTAATGGCTGATGCTTTGAGTGATTAATATATCCTGCTTTGAAAAAAAAAAATGCTTGTCTCTGACATACCATATAGAATACATTCATATATCAAATGTATATCATATATACACATATAAAATGTCTACTAAGGTTATGTAGTGAGATGGATGGGATATAATATTAGATAGGAAAGGCCTTACCAGAAAGGATATTTGAAGAAATATCTGAAGGAGTAGATGGAAATGCAGCATGTGGATATCTGGGGGAAGAACAACCTGGGTAGTGGGAACAGCAAGGACAAAGGCATTGAGCAGGTGCATGCCTCTCCTGTTTCAAAGTCATCAAGGAAGCTAGTGTGGCTGGAGCAAAGTGAGCAAGGGAGATAGTAGCAGAAGACAGAGAAACCATATTGATGGCTTTTGCACTAGTTTAGGTGATAGATGATTATGCCTTGATCATGCAGAAATGGAGGTTATGAGAAATACACAGATTAAGGTGATGTTTTGAAGGTAGATCTAGTAGGATTAGCTAACGTGTTGATTTGGACTGTGAAATAAAAAATGAGTCAAACATGATTCTGGGCTTTTGTCCCAGAATGACAAAACTCCTGGATGACTGGAGTTGCTACTACTTAGAAGAAGAATGTTAGGAGAATCAGGTTTTTGGGAGAACACTGGGAGTTTGGTATTGGACAAGTAAAACTTGGGATGCCTATTAGATATGCAGGTAGCTAAGTCAAGTAAATGATTGGAACTACAGGTTGGGGGTTCAAGGTAGAGGTATCTAATGGAACTATAAATTTGGAAATAATTTATAGATGAAATTTAAAAACACAATGCTAGCTGAGATCACGTATGGAGTGAGTACAGAGACTTGAGTTCATGTATACTCCAGCACTTAGATGTTAGGGAGATGAAGAGGGACTAGCAAAGGAGACTGAAGAGTGGCCATTGATACTGGTTATATCAAATTTTGCTGATAAATCAAGTAATAAGAGGACTGAGAATTGATCATTGGATTGAGCAACATGGAATTCTTTGGGGACATTGTCAGGAGCGGTGTTGGTAGAGTGGTAAGGTGAAAGTCTAATTGGGGCAAGTTCAAGAGAGAGTGGGAGGAGGTGGCAAATACTGATAAATATTTCAATAAGTTTTGCTGTAAAAGTGAGCAGAAAGGGTTGTAGCTAGATGGGGATGCAGGGTCAAGCATTTTTGTGTGCTTCTTTTTGTTTTTTTAAGATGATAAAAGTAATGTTTGTGGATAAGAAAAATGTAGTTGAAAAAAATAATTCATTTTGTGGGAAAAATAGGGGAAAGTTGCCAGAGTGATGTGACGTCATTCCTTTGGCAAAAGGAATGTAATCTAGTGCACAGTAGAGCGATTGGCTTTAGATAGGAGCACAACTGGTTCATCTAATAAGAGAGGTGAATGTAAGCAGACAGAGGCAGTTCTTGTGTCCAAGTGCTTGAATAGGACTCTTCTTGTTGCTTGTGTGTTTCAGTAAAATTGGAAGAAAATCATGGTCTGAGGTGAGGATGAAAGAAGAAGCGTTAGAACTTTGAGAAGGTAGGAAATATTAGTAGATTCATTACTACACTAAGGCCTACCTGAGGTTTGTGGTCATAAATTTATGCGCAACCTGGCTGCATAGAGCTCATATGCATCAAGTAGATAGTGAGTTGAGATTTAGCTTAGCATAGCCTTTAAAGTATATGCAAGGGATTTTAATGAAGAAACATGGAAGCTAGTCTGGATAATGTGTAAAATGGAGAAATGAGAGTGATGGAAGTTTATATAATCAATTTATTATAGGTCACAGAGGAGATTTTAAAAAGTTATTGGGATTATAGTACTAAAAGGACTAGGAAGAGACAGAAACTGAGGTACTTGAAAAAAGACTAAGGAAGGGATATAGATATTGTTAATGACAATGTCTAGACTACAACCTGGGAGTAGGACTGACTATGACATTTGTGTTTGCTTACTTTCTTGATGTTGTTCGTTTGTATCACAAATCATAATACTGAGCTCCAAACAGATTTTACCTTAAAAGTTATTATATTTTTTTCAAGAAGAAAAATCCTAATTTCACGTAGTACACAACAGATTGAAACATTTGCTTCTGTCCTCAAGCCATTTTGAGAATTAATCGAAGAACTAATATTGAGATAATCCTGTTCTTCTATTGTTTTACGAGCTGTTTATGCCCAGAAAGTAAGTGAAATGCCAAAGGTGTTTACATAATGAAACCTGAATTACTGAGTCCTACTTTGTAAGAGTTAAGTGGTATTAGTTCCAAATGAAACTATTAAAATCTTTTCTGGAATCATATCCAAGGCTGGGTCCTCTCTTTACTAACATACATTACTGCTTCAAATCAAAGTGGTTATTCATTTTTAGAAATTGTGTCTAAGCTATCATCTTTTGATGTTTTGCCACTTACCATTTCATCACACCAAGATTGAAGCCAATATTAAAAAATATTGTTTTCACAAAAATGTAATTAAGTATAACTTTAAAAATGTATAGTTTCATTTAATAGTTACTCATGTAAGGTTTTATGATCTTCATTTTCCAGATGGGCAAATGAAACTAGTGAGGTTAAGATACTTCAGAGCCAGAGTTAAAGAGGATATTAAATTCTCCTGAGTCTTGATTTAGTAATATGATATGCAAACTAGGATCTACCCACTGACTTACTCAAAGAGACCTTTTGAATGGATTCAGGCTATAGAAGCATTTGGACTAACCTGGAAATTAAATTTCATGCCTGTATTTCTTTCAAACCAGTAAAATGCTAAGATGATCTTGGAACTTCAATCTCAGTAATACTTCAGTTAAGACAGTTAATCAACTAGATATGTAATTAGCACCATGGGTAATATAATTTTACTAGGCCAAAGATGTCAAACATGAGAATGAAGAACTACATCCCACTAACTTTTCCTTTGTCCCTAGCAGAGAGAATTTCTCTCTTACTTACTCTTTCCTGCTGAACCTAACCTCAGCCTCAGAGTCCATCTCAAGGTTGCATTATAGACAGTGAATACTAGTAGATAAACATTGACACACAAGAAGAAACTATTTTCTATTCATGCTCTGAGAATTACACATTTGAAAGAATTAACACCCTCAGATACTCCCCTTATAACCAAAGAATAATATGAGTACTAACAATATCTTGGCTAATAAACATAAATCTGTGTTTAAATTAGAGAGGAAGTATTACCATTTATTAGGCATGAAGTGTGGGAAAAGCATAGGACATACAGTGTTAAATAAAATAAATAAAGCATCTTTCCTCAGGGGGGTCCATAGCTTTTTAAAGGATGTTGGGTGGGTAGGGGTTTGGACAGACATTAAACAATTACATAATGATTAAAAATTGTGATTATTTCCATGAAGAAGTATAGCATGCTATGAGAGTAAAACAGGGAAACAATTTATTTGGGTAGAGTTAGAGAAGGTCTTAACATGGAAGCGATAGTAAAACTGAGAACTTTAGAGTGAACAGGCATTAACCACGGCAAGACAGCAGTGTCTGTACTTTTATGTCTGTGTAGTTGGGTTTCATGGGGTTAGAAGCAGAGAGCATTCCTCCTCAGAGCCTCAGAAAGGAATATGTTTGCATGTTTCAGGAAAAAGAAAGATCAATGTAAGGAGAAACTCCAAGTAAAACAAAAGCATGTGCAAGAATACTATGGTCCACTTATGAAGCAAACTAAAATGTGACATAATTTTGAATCATTGATGGAGTATAATAGAAGATGCTCTATTTGATCTTTATGTTGCTTAAGTAGTATAGGTGAAAGGTGGACTGAAGTCCTTTGAATGATGTGAGGTGAGCAAGTAGAGATGGCTTATAGAAACAATTCTTTGCAAATAATTTAGCTAGAAATTTGTAGCAAGAAAAATTTTACTAAGCTTAACTAAAAAGGAGGATTTATAGAAGAATTTTATGGGCTCCTAAGGCTGGGATTTATGTCAGGAACAGACTGCAATGAGGGATTGGAGTTCTGTGTAGATCCCACCAATTACTCTGTATGTTCCTTGCACCACTACATTGAATACTCAATCTACCTCTGCTGTGCTCTTCTTCTTCATTTTTTTTGTGTGAGTGTGTGAACACCCTTTGAGTGAGACCACATCTCAATCCAGAAAACATATTCTTGCATTTTGAATACAAAGTCACACATCTTATTTTTTATTTTTTTATTCTTAGATGGTTTTTATATTATTTTTTAAACATCTTTATTGGAGTATAATTGCTTTACGATGGTGTGTTAGTTTCTGCTGTATAACGTAGTGAATCAGCTATACATATACATATATCCCCATATCTCCTTTCTCTTGCGTCTCTCTCCAACATCCCTATCCCAGCCCTCTAGGTGGACAAAAAGCACCGAGCTGATCTCCCTGTGCTATGTGGCTGCTTCCCACTAGCTATCTATTTTACATTAGGTAGTGTATATATGTCCATGCCACTCTCTCACTTTGTCCCAGCTTACCCTTCCCCCTCCCCATGTACTCAAGTCTATTATCTATGTGTGCGTCTTGATTCCAGTCCTGCCCCTAGGTTCTTCAGAACCACTTTTTTTTTAGATTCCATATATATGTGTTAGCATACAGTATTTGTTTTTCTCTTTCTGACTTACTTCACTCTGTATGACAGTCTCTAGGTCCATCCACCTCACTACAAATAACTCAATTTCCTTTCGTTTTATGGCTGAGTAATATTCCATTGTATATATGTGTCACATCTTCTTTATCCATTCATCTGTCAATGGACACTTAGATTGCTTCCATGTCCTGGCTATTGTAAATAGTGCTGCAGTGAACACTGTGGTACATGACTCGTTTTGAATTATGGTTTTCTCCGGGTATATGCCCAGTAGTGGGATTGCTGGGTCGTATGGTAGTTCTATTTTTAGTTTTTGAAGGAACCTCCATAATGTTCTCCATAGTGGCTGTATCAATTTACATTCCCACCAACAGTGCAGGAGGGTACCCTTTTCTCCACACGCTCTCCAGCATTTATTGTTTGTAGACTCTTTGATGATGGCCATTCTGACTGGTGTGAGGTGATACCTCATTGTAGTTTTGATTTGCATTTCTCTAATGATTACTGATGTTGAGCATCCTTTCATGTGTTTGTTGGCAATCTGTATATCTTCCTTGGAGAAATGTCTATTTAGGTCTTCTGCCCATTTTTGGATTGGGTTGTTTGGTTTTTTGATATTGAGCTTTATGAGCTGCTTGTATATTTTGGAGATTAAGCCTTTGTCAGTTGCTTCGTTTGCAAATATTTTCTCCCATTCTCAGGGTTATCTTTTCATCTTGTTTATGGTTTCCTTTGCTGTGCAAAAGCTTTTAAGTTTCATTAGGTCCCATTTGTTTATTTTTGTTTTTATTTCCCTTTCTCTAGGAGATGAGTCAGAAAGGATCTTGCTGTGATTTATGTCATAGAGTGTTCTGCCTATGTTTTCCTCTAAGAGTTTTATAGTGTCTGGCCTTACATTAAATAATCCATTTTGAGTTTATTTTTGTGTCTGGTGTTAGGGAGTGTTCTAATTTCATTCTTTTACATGTAGTTGTCCAGTTTTCCCAGCACCACTTACTGAAGAGGCTGTCTTTTCTCCATTGTATATCCTTGCCTCCTTTATCAAAGATAAAGTGACCATATGTGTGTGGGTTTATCTCTGGGCTTTCTATCCTGTTCCATTGATCTATATTTCTGTTTTTGTGGCAGTATCATTCTGTCTTGATTACTGTAGGTTTGTAGTATAGTCTGAAGTCAGGGAGCCTGATTCTTCCAGCTCCGTTTTTCTTTCTCAAGATTCCTTTGGCTCTTTGGGGTCTTTTGTGTTTCCATACAAATTGTGAAATTTTTTGTTCTAGTTCTGTGAAAAATACCATTGGTAGTTTGATAGGGATTGCATTGAATCTGTAGATTCCTTCGGGTAGTATAGTCATTTTCACAGTACTGATTCTTCCAATCCAAGAACATGGTATATCTCTCCATCTGTGTGTGTCATCTTTAATTTCTTTCATCAGTGTCTTATAGTTTTCTCCATACAGGTCTTTTTTCTCCTTAGGTAGTTTTATTCCCAGGTATTTTATTCTTTTTGTTGCAATGGTAAATGGGAGTGTTTCCTTAATTTCTCTTTCAGATTTTTCATCATTAGTGTATAGGAATGCAAGAGATTTCTGTACATTAATTTTGTATCCTGCTACTTTACCAAATTCATTGATTAGCTCTAGTAGTTTTCTGGTAGCATCTTTAGGATTCTCTTTGTATAGTACCATGTCATCTGCAAACAGTGACAGTTTTACTTCTTCTTTTAAAATGACATAATTACTCAAGGGTAAATTTTTCATTGAAAATATTCTTATGGACCTAAAATAGTGAAGGTATATTTATTCAAGCCAGTCATATAATATTCAGAAACTCAAAAGGTTATCAGTTATAACCATTTGGTTGATATCTAAATATGTTCAAATATGGAAGCCTAAGGCAAAATAGATTGAGGTACTTGTTGAAATCACAAGTTTAAGAGTTAGTTTTCATAGTCAAAATTACAGTTTCATTAAGTGGAATCTTTTCACTTGTCTTATTCTTTACCAAAGACATGTAGTTCTCAACATATATAATAATTAGATGAGAAAGTTGATATCAGCTGTGGTCACTCTAATAGCTCAATAACCTCAATTTGCATTGCTAGTAAGCCCTTTTTTTCTCTTCATGATGCTTGTTCCAAACTTATCAACTATTTTCAAAATTCTGACCCATTCTTTCCTGAACTCAGAAATAAAAACAGAAGTCTTTAGATGAATGTGCTCCTTACTTATTTTCCCAGCATCAAACTCAAACCTGCCTATGAAAAGAAAACAGTAAGAGGAATCTGTAACTGAAGGGAGATGTGGGCAAATAGAAAATTAAAAAAAAAAAAATTGGAGAAACTAGAATAATTTGAACATTCTAGTTCAAAACCAGTAGAACCAGTAAAAAAATAAAAGGATAATGAGGACTAGAAAGGAAAAATTGATAAGAGTATAGTCCTGGAGAAAGTAGGGGAGAATGATATCCACTGGCACATGTGAAAAGGTTAGTATTGGCTTGGGGAATGGACACTTCTTCTTTGTGTCAGGGGAAGAAGGATAATGAGGGTCCAGATATTACAGAACCCATATTTTCATTTTTCAGAGGTAGAGATAACATTAGATAACTTCTTCTGTAACAAATGATTATTCTGGGACTTCCCTGGCAGTCCAGTGGTTAAGACTCTGCGTTTCCTATGCAGTGGGCACCAGTTTGATCCCTTGTCAGGGAACTGAGATCCCACATGCAACAGGGTGCGGTCAAAAAAAAAAAAAAAATCAAGGTGAAGAGACAATATTGAATAAAATATTTTTTTAAATGATCATTCAATTTTATCTTGTTCATATTAACAATATAGAACTTTGATATTTTAACTGACAATATGAGCAGATCTAATTATTTTGCAGGGAAAAAAATATAGGCCCCATCTAAAGAGATTCCTGCAGCCTACTTCTATGTAGCTATAAACCTAGTCAAGAATTCAAGTGGACACTTAACTTTACACAATTAAAAATTATCTCTTACAATATAACTTTACTAGAGTATTCAAACACTTGGTATCTGACACATTTTCTTTCAAACAGTACACAGAATACTTGCACCTTAGGTTCTTAGTAGATAGTGAGGATGTTTCTATCATTAATCTACTGTCAAACTTTAGACAAACTGAGGCATCAACTTTTAATTGTTCTTGAATAATAAGGTTTTGAGATGTTTCATATCTAGATTCTCTCCCTATCCACTTAGTTTAGCCCTACCCCATAGAATTGCCTTTTTTGAAGTACTTTCTAATGTGTTCACTAAAACTAATATATACGCAATGCAATACTTCTCATTTCATTTTTCTTTTTTGTAAATTCAGTGAACCTATGCAAACTATTTTCTTACTTCTGCAACAGGAAGTTAGGACTCTTCTCCCTCATTTGCTACTGGTAAGTAACGTTTGCTCTTTTCACTCTTCCTAATAAGAGTTTCAGAATTTAGTTTTGAACTTAAATCTTATAGTTTTTCCTAAGCCAGCATTCCTTCAAGTTGTAATTTTTAGTCTTCTGTTGTTTTAAATAGTTTCCAGTTTGATGGTATGTAGACCATCACAGATGCTTTTAAGAAGGAGGTAGGTTACCAGTAAACTAATTAATTTTAAACAATAGTCAATGACTAACTTATAAATCTATTTTATTGAACTGATGTCTTGTTATTACTAGCATAAGATATTAAATTAAATTAAGTATTATCAATAACATGTTGAATAGTAAGACCGTATAAACAAATTGTAATTGGGGGTTTGTTTAAAATATAACTTCAAAGTCTAAGGCGTGTTTTGAAAAACTAATGAATGAATTGCTTATAACACTTTCAAAATAATCTGTTGCCATAATGTGATCAAAGACGCTTTTGTACTTGGGCAATAATTTATGTCCCCTTGAATCATCCAGAGAGAGGACATTGAAATCTTACTCATTTTAGCAACCTTATTTTACAACCTGACAAGCAGAGATGTAGTCAGTATTTGATTACAGTTTATACAACAAAAGATAACTTTTTGATATATTTTCAGTTCAGAGCCTCCTTTTGATTTGGTACTAAACGGTTATTCTGAATATTGATTAGGATGTACAATACATAGTTTTAGCTTATCTCTGGACTTAATTCTTGTAATGGCTCCATATTATAGTACCTAGCAAAGTGCCAGGCCCTTGCTCCTTCTCTACTACCTCCTGTTGATCCCTGATTGATTCATGTTCATGAACTCATGTCATGGAGAGTTTATGCAAAAGTGATCTGTATCTTGTTCTTCTTTATCTACTTTCTTAAAAAGATGATAACTGTCAATTTTTGAAGATGGAATAGAAAGAAAAGCAAGCTATTTGCTAACAACTTGGAGAAAAATTGTTTTAATCTTCATGTTAAACCAGGAGGTTCTTTTTAACAGAGGTGGTTTAAAAATTTTGAAAAGGTAAATAAAACATGAAGTAAGATTTGTTATTTATAGTGAATTGTACAGTAAAATCCTAATTCAAAAATATTTCTTAAACTTTATAGTTCAGTACAAAGCAGTATATATTTTATATATTGACTGAAGATCAAAAGCAAGTTAATATCAAAAGTGATAGCAGAATAATAAAAACTTGGTGGATTAGTTAATTGAATTTTCTCTTAACCTATGCTACTAATTTCCTAAGTTACAGTTACTAAATAAATAAATACCATAAGCTGCACTAAAAGTGTACTGATAGACTATACTACAAAGCTACAGTAATCAAGACAGTATGGTACTGCCACAAAAACAGAAATATAGATCAGTGACACAAGATAGAAAGCCCAGAGATAAACCCACACACATATGGTCACCTTATCTTTCATAAAGGAGTCAAGAATATACAATGGAGGAAAGACAGCCTCTTCAATAAGTGGTGCTGGGAAAACTGGACAACTACATGTAAAAGAATGAAATTAGAACACTCCCTAATACCATACACAAAAATAAACTCAAACTGGATTAAAGACCTCAATGTAAGGCCAGACACTATAAAACCCTTAGAGGAAAACATAGGCAGAACACTCTATGACATAAATCACAGCAAGATCCTTTCTGACTCACCTCCTAGAGAAAGGGAAATAAAAACAAAAATAAACAAATGGGACCTAATGAAACTTAAAAGCTTTTGCACAGCAAAGGAAACCATAAACAAGATGAAAAGACAACCCTCAGAATGGGAGAAAATATTTGCAAAAGAAGCAACTGACAAAGAATTAATCTCCAAAATATACAAGCAGTTCATAAAGCTCAATATCAAAAGAACAAACAACCTAATCCATAAATGGGCAGAAGACCTACATAGACATTTCTCCAAAGAAGATATACAGATTGCCAACAAACACGTGAAAGGATGCTCAACATCAGTAATCATTAGAGAAGTACAAATCAAAACTACAATGAGGTATCACCTCACACCAGTCAGAATGGCCATCATCAAAGAGTCTACAAACAATAAATGCTGGAGAGGGTGTGGAGAAAAGGGTACCCTCCTGTACTGTTGGTGGGAATGTAAATTGATACAGCCACTATGGAGAACATTATGGAGGTTCCTTCAAAAACTAAAAATAGAACTACCATACGACCCAGCAATCCCACTACTGGGCATATACCCGGAGAAAACCATAATTCAAAAAGAGTCATGTACCACAGTGTTCACTGCAGCACTATTTACAATAGCCAGGACATGGAAGCAATCTAAGTGTCCATTGACAGATGAATAGATAAAGAAGATGTGGCACATATATACAATGGACTATTACTCAGCCATAAAAAGAAACAAAATTGAGTTACTTGTAGTGAGGTGGATGGACCTAGAGTCGGTCATACAGAGTGAAGTAAGTCAGAAAGAGAAAAACAAATACCGTATGCTAACACATATATATGGAATCTAAAAAAAAAAAAAAAATGGTTCTGAAGAACCTAGGGGCAAAACAGGAATAAAGATGCAACATAGAGAATGAATTTGAGGACACGTGGAGGGGGAAGGGTAAGCTGGGACGAAGTGAGAGAGTGGCATTGACATATATAAACTACCAAGTGTAAAATAGATAGCTAGTGGGAAGCAGCCGCATAGCACAGGGAGATCAAGTCGGTGCTTTGTGTCCCCTTAGAGGGGTGGAATAGGGAGGGTGGGAGGGAGATGCAAGAGGGAGGGGACATGGGAATATATGTATATGTATAGCTGATTCTCTTTGTTATAAAGCAGAAACTAACACAACATTGTAAAGCAATTATACTCCAATAAAGATGTTTTTAAAAATGTACTGATAGATAAAATAATGGTTTTATTTTATAAGTATATTTGAATATTCATGAGACTCCATTTTATATACATGGAAGGAAGACATAGTTCATTTTTATGCATTTTGATCAACATTATAATTAAGTGGTTTCCTGTATTTTAGTAAAGAAATAATTAGACTTTGGAATTTGAACTAAAATACATGCTTAGTTTATGATTTAACTTATTATTATTTTTTAATCTATGTAAATTTTGGCCTATCTGACCAGTTAGGTTATTTACTTAAATGTGTTATCAATGAGTAGTTGATGAATCAGTTACTTTTGAAGCTAAGGCTCTTGGCTCTAGACTTGGCTTGTGGCCACAAACTGTACTTCAGTATTGGAGGGTACACAAATGTCTATGGTGAATAATAGTATGGAGTCATTTTTTCCACTAGAAAAAAAAAAAGAACTTAAATCAGATATCACTTGCTTTTCTTAAAAAAAAAAATGTATTGAATGCGTCCTATATGCGGGCACTTTGTAAACTGCCTCATTTAATACTCACAACAACCTTAAGTCCCATTTGCAGATGGGGAAACTAGGACTTAAAGATGGTTAAGTAGCTTTCTAAGGTTACATGACTATTAAAAATTGATGTTTGTAGAAAACAAACTTATGGTTACCAAAGGGGAAAGGGGGAGAGGTAAATTAGGAATTTGGGATTAACAGATACACACTACTGTATATAAAATATATAAACACCAAGGACCTACCATCTAGCACATGGAACTATATTCAGTATCTTTTAATAACCTATAATGGGAAAGAATTTGAAAAAGAATATATATATATAACTCATATATATATGTATAACTCATATATATGTATAACTGAATGAATTTGCTATACACTTGAAACATTGTAAATCAACTATACTCCACTTTTTTTTAAAAAGTGATGCTTGGGTTGGAATTTAGGTTCATTTGATTCTTCAGGGTATAGCCTTTTCTTTAAAGTATAACACCTTCCTCTTTTGTATATTAAGAAAAAAGCTATTCTTATATTGATGTTTGTGAAAGGTAATCAACCAGATTCCTTATGATGCCTCAAATCACAAACATGAACATATTTTAAAAGCTTTCACATGAATCACTTTTCCATTAGGAATCATTAGTCATTTTGTACATCCTTGTACCATAAAATCATCGCCTTTTCCATTTTGATTTCAGTTTTCTATCTTAATAGATGGACAGTTGTCCACTAGTTGGAACACTAAACCAGTTTTGCATCATTTTTTGCTTGTTTTTTTATATAGAGTAAGTGGTAAAATAATAAACAATGTCATTCAAAATTCTATTTTTAATTTACCTTAAACCTCTGATTTAGGATTAAGAATTAATTACCCCTCTCTCCTCAGTCTGTTTATAGCCTTCACAAGTACCAGCAATTGGTTTCTATTTGTTTAATTATTTATTTGGTGGGAGAGGGTGATTTTCTGCATATGAACATCAAACATGGGATTTACTCATGTAAACCTGAAGAACATGAAGCCACAGTAACTTTTGGCTTAGGTCAATGAGAGCCAAGACATGATAATTTGTGCCAAAGACAAACTGTAAGTTATTATGTCATGGACTTTGAAATCACTTATAAGTACTCAAAAGAGTAAATTTTAAAGCCCTGGCACCCAAGAATCTACTTTAGGATGAAACAAACTGCATGACAAACAGATGGCAGTCTAATTATTCAAATATACAATTTTTACATGTATTCACAAATAACTAATTATGTGACTGAACCTATTGAACTGCTTTGAAATCTAAGAAATTTTACAATTTTAAAATTTATTCAATTCAAATCAAGATTACAGAATGTTCTTTGAGGAAAGTACTACTATTCATGTCTAATTAATTCAATAACTAAATCAACTTTGATCTTTCTGTATAAATTTATGCTTTTCTTTTTGAGAATTTAAAAATTAAAATACACACACATAGGGCCCACTATGTGCTTTAATAATTAAAGCAGGGCTTTGTTACATCTTTATATATTTACAGGCAAACTATAGTTAATTTTAAAAATAAGAATGGCTTTCAGTTACTTTATTAAAGAAACAAATATGGTCTTATACATATATATCTTGAATATATTCATTTCTGTAATATTTGAGTGCAGGATAGTGTATCATGCTTGAGAATACTTATTAAATAGAGAAGTCCCTATAGTTGTGTGTGACAGTCATGGCTTTAGTCACCAACAGAGTGTACTAAAAAGTGTAGCAAAAACTTTATTTAACAAAATAAAACCATATAGCCACATTCACTGCTTCTGATTTATTACCATTATTTTTGACTTGGAATATCCCTCCCTCGACATGCTGTTTCATGCCTTGTGATTCAGAGTGCCCTTTTATAGCATGTTGTAGTACTTCAGAAAGGAGAAGGCCCCAGTTCCTAACACTGCCATAAATCAGAGAGTCTGTAGCTATGGCAATCCTTGCAAGGTCACCCAACCCTAGAGTCTCTGATTTTTTTTTTTTTTTCTTTTTGTTTTATCATTGAAGATGGGCTATTACAATTCCGTTCTGGAGGGCTTAGGTATAACAGTGGCTTGTAGGTCATTATCTTAAATGAAAGAGAGAAATTTTGCCTGTTTGGACTGTTTTCACTTTAGTCTTTGATATAATAATTTCCTTCATCTTCTCTTTTTAGTTTGGCTTTCCCTTGTATTCAAACATAACTTCCCACACCAGAAATGTTCCTTCTCTTTAGACACCTATTCTGTTTTCCTTACCAAGAGTGCCTTGCTCTCAATTAGCCTTAATCATTTTCTCTTACATGTAGGCTGATAACTTATAATATGTCCCTTTCTATGGACATTGTATTTTAATAAAGAATATAAATATAAAAACTCTAATGGTGACATTTCAGGCATCTTGGCAGATAGCTAAGGGGATAGTTTTTGCCATGAGCTTCTCATTGCTCTCATACCACACCAGATCAGAAATTGTGCAAATCTTTAAGCTTGTCTTGCTACAGTGTTTCTCAAGAGAAGACTATTCTAGTGTCACAGGTATTCCTGTTACTTTTCTCAGTCTGCAATATTATATGGATTTCCTCTGGGTCTATATTTCTTCATTTTGATGTGTGCAATGAACGTATTTTGTTGACACTTTTCTACTCATTCTTTTGTTCAATGCTCGGACTTTATCACTGCTCTTTGTAATTTCTCCCTTGCTTCTTCTATGAGAAGAGTGTGATTGATATACCTGTATTGATGCTTGGACACTACAGCAGAGTGACCATCATTTTATGTACAGAAAAGTTGGCCTATGTAAGCAAAACACACAGGTAAATAAAAAGGAAGTGTCACAAAATTCTGAAGCTAGTAGTCTTAATGGAAGGGTAAGCAAGAAATATTCTTAATAAATAGAAGACATTTCCTGAATATCAGCAAGCACTCAGATTTTTAAAAATAGAGAAACTAGGGCTTCCCTGGTGGCACAGTGGTTAAGAATCTGCCTACAATGCAGCGGACATGGATTCGAGCCCTGGTCCGGGAAGATCCCACATGCTGCAGAGCAGCCAAGCCCGTGTGCCACAACTACTGAACCTGTGCTCTAGAGCCCACGAGCCAGAACTACTGAGCCCCACGTACCACAACTACTGAAGCCCACGTGCCTAGAGCCCGTGCTCCACAACAAGAGAAGCCACCACAATGAGAAGCCCACACACTGCAAAGAAGGGTAGCCCCCACTCGCCGCAACCAGAGAAAGTCCATGCGCAGCAACAAAGACCCAACGCAGCCAAAAATAATAAATAAAATAAATTAAAAAAAAAAATAAAAAGTAAAAAGTAGAGAAACTACTCTGTATAAACTATAGAGATGGATACATACCATTATAAATTTGTCTAAACCATAAAATGTACAATACCAAGAGTGTGTCCTAATGGAAACTGTGGTCTTTGGATGATGATTTTGTATTAATATCAGTTCATCATCAATGTAGGTACGTTTGTTCAATTATGACAAATGTAGACTATTCAGGTAGAGGATGTTGATAATGAGGGATGCTATGCATGTGTAGGGGTAGGGAGCATATGGGAATTCTCTGTACCTTCCTCTCAATTTTGCTGTGAACCTAAAACGGCTCTAAAAAAATTTAGTCTACTAAAACATAAAATAAATGAAAATTAAAAATAGCATATATTAATGAATTGCATTAGTTCATTGTAAGAAAACAAGGGAGTTAACAAAAAATATATATATGAAGAAGATGTAAAGAACAATAACAGCTCGAATTATTGCATGTTCGTTTTATGCCAGACATTATGCTGAGGAACTTGAATGACTTACCTAATTAAATTCTCACAGTGACCCTGCAAGAAAGTATCATTATTATCCCCTTTCACACATGAGGAAACTGAGGTTAGGGATATTTAGTAATACACACAAAGTCACACAGCTGGGAAGAAGAGCCAGGATTTAAACCCAAGGCTGCTTGACTGCAAATGTCTAATCATTCATGCACTGATCCATCTATTCATGTTGTATATATTTTGTATTTATATTAGAGTGCAGGAAAGGACTGCTGACGATAGAAAATAATAGGAAGCAGATGGAGGTAGCAGAGTAGTTTCGTGTTTTGGTACGTGTGTATATTATTTGAACATTTTATAAATAGGGTAGATCATGTATTTCTTGCCTAATTAAGAAAGAAGGCAACATTGAATTTATAGAAAAAAATATGTGAAGGATAGGATTTTTTTCCTAAATTTATTAAAGTCACCTTCCATTAACCACTTATTTAGGACCAAAACAAAACCAAAACTAATTCTTTAAGGAGAGTTATAATACAGCTTGTTCTTAAATCAGGTTAAACCAAATCTCAGAGTTTTCTATTTGTGTCTTTCTTCCTTCTCTTCTTTTCTCTCCCCTCCCCTTCTCTCCCTTCCCCTCCCCCTCCCTCCCTCCCTCCCTCCCTCCCTCCCTTCCTTCCTTCCTTCCTTCCTTCCTTCCTTCCTTCCTTCTTCCTTTGTAATCCTGTAGAAGTCTATCACTCCAGTAAATGAAGAGATGGGGAGGGGGGAAACTAAAGGAAGAGATTATTGTATGGGTGGCAACCTGAAGGTCAGCTTCAGAAAGGATGACTCATTGATTCATTATGTACCTATAATCTCACTGATGATAGGAACAAGTTAACCTATACATTTAATGATTCTATCAGTCATTCCTGATAGAGACTAGATAAAAATACTAGATGAATAACTAAAAGGCCTTTATTACTAGTGCATTTGAATGGTTTTGTAGTGTCTCACACCATGTTTTATTTAGTTGCTGTTCATAATACGTGCATTTTGACTGACTAAAGGGCAGATGTTTTCTCATGCAGGTGTCCATTCATTTAGTTACTATTTTCAGACTATATTAGGAGCTTATGATACATCTTCACTTATTTCAACAACCTTGAATGATTGGTATTAAAATCTTATTTTATAGTTAAGGATGAGGCAAATAGTCAGTTATGGTAGCCTAAAGCTACAGTGAAAATGTCAGAGCCAGGATTCAAACCCAGGTTGGTCTCTCTCCATTTCTTTTCACTATAATATCCTGCTTCTTAATGTTCAGAACTATCTAGCTGCTTTATTATTTCTTTGGGTACCTGCTAAATATCCTTTAAAATCTGAGATTTTCCTTGGGAAAAAAAAAAAAAAATTATGGTTTTAGTGTCCATTGTGCTATGCCATGTTGCTTACATTGACCTAAAAAGTAGTTTTATAAACCTGATGGTGATTAAGTATCACCCAAGAGAACAATAGAAGCAGTCTAGGGCCTGTAGTTAGTCTGGCTTCATTCTTCTATAGGGAGAACAACTCAGATCAAGTGTGGTGTATTTTCATTCTATCGGAGTGAAAATAACCTGAGCATTGTGGAGTGCATGATAATAGAAGGAAATGTTAAGAGAGCTGTCAGCTTCTTTTAGTGAAACAGTAACAATAATGAAACAGTGCAAAAGGCCTCATACCTTTCAGGAAAGATAAACAAAGCCACACACCATTCTTGAAAATGTGAATGGAAAGAGAAATATAGTACAGGCTCTACATCTGTTTCCTACTTAAAAACATTCTACTCAGCAAAGCTATTGAAGGCTTTGTCACTCACCACTACAGTTATTCAAGTTGACTTGAGATACAGTAGTTATAGCTCTCTGATTAAACAGGCTCTTATATTAGGAATGATTTAGGAAAGACTGGGCTATGTTATAAACATTTAAAGAAACTTTAAAATATTAAAAATTTTAAATGAAGTCTGTGTTACAAATGAACACGAAATAAATACCAAATCACGCACATTGTTTAATTCAGCCACATAAAACTAAAGGTTTTTGCTATAAATGGGATGGGATAGTGGAAGAGAAAACTTTGTCAGTTAATTTTATTTTTTAATCTAATTCTCTTGTTGGTACAATGATTTGGAATCCAATATACCTATCAATTAATTTCCAAATTTCATTTCTTCAGATCTACTAAATTAGAATATATAAGGATATATTTTGAGAAAATTTCCAGTTGATTTGATCTACAAAGGAAAATTGTTTGATATCTACCTGTTATTTGATCTAAAAAGGAAAATTGTTAATTTTCTTATACACACACACAAGTATACAACATATCGATATATCTATATTCTATACATATGTTCTCTATCTATATCCTCTTTAGACTACAAACACAGTAAGGTAGAATAATGTCTTATTCATTGTTGTATCCCCTGTGCCTAGAACCCAGTGCCTGGTTCCTAAGGAGCCTCTCAGAACATACTTGTCAAAACAATAGTAATTCTCAAAGGGGAGTTGGGAGGCAGGGGCAGTGTCAGTGATCCAATTATCAGACTATCCGTGGTTAGGGAAACAGGTCCTAAGCACTACCTTAGTAGATAGTGTCATGAGACCTCAAACCCTGGGGATAGAACAGGGGATACTGAGAAGGCCAAATGGTAAAGCTACTCTTGTTCATGATGGAGTGGTGGTGGAAGGGGGTGAGGGGAGTAAGTGGAAGGTTGAGATTAACACTCTATTAGTACTTTCTTCTTTTTCGAAAGCTAGTTTTACCTCTGCCTTCTAGTTCCTGCTAGTAGGTAGTGCTCAGTGTTTTCTTTTCTTTTTTTATTTCCCCGTGGTTTTGCAAGGTGGTTGAGTCTTGAGCTCATGTTGCAGATTTATCATGGTTAAGATTCCCCAGAGTATTAAGAATTGTTTTGGTCATATATGGCATTATATATGAAAATAAGTTGTTACCTTGTTTTGTTTACTAATGTATTTTAACAACTTAAAGGAATGCCTAATACATAATAAAGACTCAATAAATATTTCATTTAAGGATTAAAATTATGTATCTCATATCTTTATGGAGATTTTAATTAGTCAGGGGTTGATTCTTCCATTTATATCTTATAGAATATTGGATAGTCTTCTAAAGTCTCACTGGACTTTTCCAACAACTGCAGGTAGATAAGACAGTTACTATCATAGCTATTTTACAGAAGAGGAAACTAAGGCCCAGAAAAATCAAATTTCTCCTTTTATTTCACAAATTTATATATGTTTAGAATTATAAAGCTTTTAAATATCATCTGGTTTAAATCTTCTACATTCCCAACAAAGCTTCTTATGCTTGAGTTCTTTTAATGGGGAAGAAGGTCTTGCCCCTTAAAATACTTCCACCCATCCTCTTCATTACACACAGCTTCCTGCTTTTATGTATGTGGAGTCATCTTCCATATGATAGGCTTTCAATGTTTGGAAAAAATAATTGCCACGTGCCTTCTGAGGATTCTCTTGTCCTGACTAAACACTTTGGTTCCTTTAGCAATTCCTTGTGAGACGTGGTTTTGAGACTGTTTAGCCACTTATTCCCTTGCTTCTGCATATGCTTCAGTTAGTTTAGTCCTTTCAATAATTGTAGTCATGACTTAGAAGAACCTCTATTTATGAGTCCCAATTAAGTTCTACATGATTTGTCTGCACTGTTTCATTTAATCTTTGCAGTAACTCAGTTAAATTGTTTTAGTGAAAGACTCTTTGATTGCAGAAGCAAAAATCCATTTGAATTAACTTAAGGAAATTAAAGGGGAAAAAAAAAACCCTACATGGATTTCATTGGCATGGACTCTGAAATTCAGTGGGGACTTTTGAAAAGTGGGAAGTTGCCTGGGTGTGGAGCTACACGGTGAGAAGTTTCTGACAAGGAAAAAGGAGCAGAACTGGCCAAAGGATAAGGTGTTGGTTAAAAAGGCCTGGCAGAGTTTATACATAGAGCTGTCACATTTGCTTCATAGATAAAGGTTTGCTGGAAAATTGGAACTGTTTTTTTTTGTTGTTTTGTTTTGTTTTTTTGGTGAGTAATTGACTACTCATGAATATAATGCCCTAACTGACCTTTTTACTAGCTTACTACAGCTAACTGGTTTACCCTGAAAATGTATAAATGTACATCCTGCCTGCAATTTTTTTTCATTTTTTTCTTCACTCTCTCAACATGCCCCATACCACTGGACCCTGAGAAATTTCACGGAGGAAGAAGTTCTCTGAATTTTTGTTGGACTTATTTCCCATCCTCTGATATGCAGTTGTTTTACCAATAAGTCTAAAGTAGCTGCTACTTCTTGATCACTAGGTCAGAAGAACTTAATTGCAGTGATAGACCTTGAAGCAGAGAGATCACCCCTGGATTCCTGACCTGTGGGAACTATGATATAATACATGTTGTGTTAAGCCACTAAGTTTTTGGGTACTTTGCTATGAAGCATAGATAGACTTACATGACTTATATACTCCGTCTTTTAGTTAACGTTATATACAGAATCGGATAGGTTCAGTTCATTCTATAGGTCAGTTTTCTACCTTAAGGAAGTCAATTTTAAGTGATGAGTGGAAAATGTGGTATATGGGAAAGATGACTACTTAGTTAGTATTCCAGACTGGAGAACTTTTGAGAATAAAAGCTGGCATGGTTAATAATTAATAAGCATAAGTAGAACCCTTCTAGGTAGATGGAGAGAAAGGGTCACCCCACTCATAAGACAGTAACTTCCTGGGCCTATGGAAAAGGTTGGCTAAGGCAGAAGAGAAAGTTGAATATGGTAGGCAAGTGTTTCACCTATTTGACTCATGGGCATTATTTTCCCTATTACATAACTGGGAAACTGAGGCTCAGGCAAATCATCTTTTAAGTGGCAGTAGTTCATGTTAAAACTGATGGATCTGAGATTCAAATCCAGATCTGTGTCATTCTTGAGCTTGTTGTGCTTTCTATTATACTTAGTCATTGCATCTCTGTGGAACCCAATGTACTGCTCTAGTGTGGTCAGAAAGCCAGGGCAGAAGTATCATCATTTTTGTTCTGGATTCTTCTAGCACCATTCTTATTCAGTTCTCAACTTTGGGTGCACATTGGAATCAGCTGGGGAACTTTGTAAATACCAAATGCCTACTCTTCTTCTCAAAACTAGCATATCAGAATCTTTTGCAGTGGGATCAGGCATCAGTTTAAAATCTTGTCAGACAATTCCACTTTGTAGCCATTCTTGAGATGAGAGAGCCTTATGTGGGCTGGTAGATGGGGAATTGGCATGAAGACTTTGGATTGGGAAGGATGATGGAGGGTTTTTAAGGTCAAATTTTCTTATATAACAACTTTCCCTCTGATTTCCAAGAGAGGCGTGGAGATCTGTATTTTAAGCAAGTGTCTCAATTCTTAGGCAAGTTTGGGACCTGCTGATCAAATCCATCTTCAAAAAAGGGCTGTTGTATTTAGTTATAATAATAATGCCTCATTTCTTTATTAAAGTACGTTATACTCACTTAGGATTGACATTTAGATTTCAGGATTACCTTCTGATGCCCAGAAAAAAAAATGAAAAAAATGAAAAACCATTTCTGAAAACTTATAAGTGGGTATGGCTGGTCACTGTTTCTACTAGTGTGGATATCTCTTTGACACTGAGAATGAAAAATGGAGATCTAATGTTTTCTCAGGTATTACAAAAATATCAGATGTTAACGAGTCCACTGCCTTGCTGCCTTTTCTGTATTAGGAAGACTCAATGATATCAAATATTTGTAAGTAGTCTGTTTAAATTACCTTTACATTGAAGAAGGGGAGTTTCTTACTTTAACCTTATTCAGCTTTTTTCATCCAGAAAGAGAATAAAATGCTTTTTAAAAAAAGTGTACTGCTTTTTCTATGAGAATGGCAACATCCACAGCCTCTTGAATTTTACCTTAGGTAAAGAGATAGGCATAGGCATATGATTTAAGACAGGAAGTAGAAAATAAATTGTTCAATTAAAACTACTGTGGGAATTTTTGGGTGAAAGTAATCACCAGAGCTGGAACTTAGCCAGGACAACAGTTAATGCTCCTACCCACAATGAAGAAGGAAAATGGGAAATGAGTCTATCCCTACCTTCACCCCTTGTGTCAGAATGTATTACCTTTATGTTCTTGTTCCTATGTACAACTCAGATAGGAGAGAAATTTATTACTAGATTTATAGAAAAAGACATGTGGCTAGTTTGTACCTCATAATTCAAAATCCATAGAAGCCAGCAAAAATCCCCAAACAGAAATTTCTCCCCTGTCACAGTGTTTAAATGGTGTACAATATGTGAGCTGATAGCCATCAGTCAGGCATCATGTGTTAGGGCATCCATCAGGCACAAAAAATATTATATTCAGGATTTATAGGAAACAGAATACATGTTTTTTTTTCACTATCAGAGACATAGAGATTACAAATATAAAATCATTATGGCAAGCATAATAATCATTATTTGATCACTGAAGTATTTTTATCTTTTTCTCTTCCTCTATCCTAACATTTCTGTCATTTGTCTTGCAACTATATTTTAATTTTTAAGTTATTATACAGTAAAATTGACTTTTTTTGGTTGTATGAATTTTAACACATGTATAGATTCATGTGATCACCACCACCTCTATCACGATGTGGAACAGCTCTTTACTGCCAAAACTCCCTTGTGTATCAAAAAGTCATGTGCTCCCAACACCCCAAATGACTGACAACCATTAATCTGTTTTCCATCATTTTACTTGTGTCTTTGCAAGAATGTCGTATAAAAAGAATTTGAAAGTATATAACATTTTGAGACTGGCTCGTTTCAAAGTTTTGGAAATTATGAAAATAGCTGCTATAAACATTTATGTACCCAGGAATGGCACTACTGGGTCATCAAGTAAGTGTATGCTTACTTTTGTAAAAAACTATGAAACCATTTTTCATAGTAGCTATACCACTTTGCATTCCCACCAGCAAGGTAAGAGAGCTCCAGTTTCTCTGCATCCTTGCCAGAGCTTGGTATTACCAGTGTTGTTCGTTTTTTTTTTTTTTTTTTTTAGCCATTCTAATAGTGTGTAGTGATATATCATCATGGCTTTAATTTTCATTTCCTTAATGGCTAATGATATTGAACATCTTTTCATGTGCTTTTATACCATCCTTATATCCTCTTTGGTGAAGGGTCTGTTCAAGATTTTTACCCATTTTTTAATTAGTTTGTTTTCTTACTTTGGAGTTTGAAAGTTCTTTTATCTAAACATAAGTCCTTTGTTGGTTATGTGATTTGCAAATATTTTCCCCAATCTATAGCTTGTCTTTTCATTCTCTTAACAGTCCCTCTTAATTTCAATGCAGTATAATTTATTATTATATAAGAACTCATGGCCTAACTTCAGATCATGAACATTTTCTCCCATGTTTTCTTTTAAAAGTTTTACCTTTTATATTTAGAGTTAAGATCTATTTTGTGTTAATTTTTGTATATAATAGTTTTCATGAAGTTTAAGTCAGTGTTCATTTTTTTTTCACACAGTTATCCAGTTGTTCCAGCATCATTTGTTGAAAAGTCTATTCATTCTGTCTGTACAGAATTACTTCTTCACACTTGTGAAAAATCTATTTGCCATATCTGTATGGGTCAATTTCTGGACTTTCTGAAGTGTTCTATTGGTCTATGTTTATATCCCTTTGCCAGTACCATACCATCTTGATTACAGTAACACCGTGGTAAGTTTTAAAATTAGGTTGTTTGATTTCTTCAACTTTAGTTTTCTTTTCAAAATTATTTTAGCTATTCTAGTTCCTTTTATTTTCCAAATATATTTAAGACCACCTTGTCCATAGCTACAAAAATTTTTATGATACATTTTTGTATTGAGGTATAGTTGATCTATAATATTATGTTTCAAGTATACAGCATAGTGATTCACAATCTTTAAAGATCATACTCCATTTATAGTTATTATAAAATATTGGCTATATTCTCTACACTGTACAATATATCCTTTATGCTTGGTAGTTTTTACCTCTTAAACCCCTATCTCTATGTTGCCCCTTCCCCCTTCCCTCTCCCCACTGGTAACTACTGGTTTGTTTTCTATATCTGTGAGTCTGTTTCTTTTTGTTATATTCACTAGTTTATTTTTTAGATTCCACATATAAGTGATATCATACAGTATTTGTGTTTTTCTGTCTGATTTATTTCACTAAGAATAATACCCTCCAAGTCCATCTATGTTGTCACAAATGAAGAGGTAAATATGGGATTTGAACCATGCAGTCTGTCTCCTGGCCCTGTGCACCTAGCTAAGTGTAAGTCAATCATTTCTACCAAAGCCACAGGGCTGACTTATGATATTTTGTTTGAAATTGCATTAAATCTGTAGGTTCATTTGAGGAGATTTAGCACCTTTACTATGTTGAATTTTCTAATTAAAATGATATGTCTCTCTGTTTATTTACTTCTTCTTTAATGTCTTTCTTTAGAATTTGTATTTTTTTTTATTACACAGATCCTGTGCATGTTTTGTTTGATTTATACATAAGTACTTTATTTTTTGTAAATGTAATTCTTTTTTAAAACTTTGGTTTCCAATTGTACATTGCTAGTATGTGGAAATATGGTTGATTTTGTGTGTTAATTTATATCCTGCAAACTTGATAAACTGACTTAGTTCTAGAATTTTTTTTTGTAGATTCTTTCAGGTTTTTACATAGATAATCATATCATATATAAATATGGACAGGTTTATTTCTTTTTTAAAAAAAATTATTTATTTATGGCTGCGTTGGGTCTTCGCTGCTGTGTGCGGGTTTTCTCTAGTTGCGGTAAGCGGGGGCTACTCTTTGTTGTGGTGCATGTGCTTCTCATTGCAGTGGCTCCTCTTGCTGCGGAGCATAGGTTCTAGGCGTGCGGGCTTCAGTAGTTGTGGCACATGGGCTCAGTAATTGTGGCTCTCGGGCTCTAGAGTGCGGGCTCGGTAGTAGTGGGGCACAGGCTTAGTTGCTCTGCGGCATGTGGGATCTTCCTGGACCAGGGCTCAAACCCGTTTCCCCTGCATTGGTAGGCGGTTCTTAACCACTGCGCCACCAGGGAAGTCCAGACAGGTTTATTTCTTCATTTCGTATGCATATCCATTTTATTTTTCTTGACTTACTGTACTGACTAGAATTTCCAATACCACGTTGAACAACAGTGGTGAAAGTAGACATCCTTGTCCTATTTCCAATCATTGAAAATACATGTAGTCTTTCACCATTAAGTATGATATTTGTTATAGTTTTTTTGTAGATGCTTTTTATAAGGTTGGGGAAGTTTCTTCTATTCCTAGTTTGCTCAGAGTTCTTTCAAAAAAATCATAAGTGGACGGGACTTTCCTGGAGGTCCAGTAGTTAAGACTCTGTGCTTCCAATGCAGGGGACATGGGTTTGATCCCTGGTCGGGAAACTAAGATCCCACATGCAGCGCAGCATGGCCAAAAAATTAAAAAAAAAATCATAAGTGGATATTGAATTTTTCAGATAATTTTACTGCATAAATAGATATGACCATGTAGTTTTTCTTCCTACATTACTAGGAAAAACTCACTTAGTCATGATTTTTATATTTATACATACATATATATGTATATATATAAATATTAACAAGTTGAATAAAAACATATATACTTAGGCAATATCTGTCTAATTGGTTTTGTTGGACATTTCCATTTAATGTAATTTTAATATGTTTGGTTTTAGTTCTATCATTTTTTCTGTTTTTTTTTCCTTGTTTTTCTTTCTTTTTTAATTCCCCTTCCTGCCTCCTGTGGGTTATTTGAACATTTTTTAATGTTGCATTTTAATTTTGCCATTGTATTTTTGACTGTATACCTTTGTATTTTTTAATGGTTGCTGTAGGGATTATAACATGAATACTTAACATTTGACTTACTTAGAATAAATTATCTACCACTGCAAGTGGAATGTCAATTTTTTACTATTGTGTAGCTTTCTTTAACCACCTCTCTCCTTTGTGCTTTAGGCATCTCATGTATTACATATACATAAATTGAAATTCTCATCAATGTTATAATTTTTGCTTTCAACTGTCAAACATATTGTAAAGAGCCTAATAGAAGAGGAGTGATCTATTATATTTACTCAGATATTTACTATTTCTATTGCTTGTCTTTATTCTTGATTTTTCCAAGTTTACTTCTGGTAATATTTCTCTTTGACTAAAAAACTTCATTTAGCAATTCTTCTAAAATAGGTATGTTGGTTATAAATTCTCTTAACTTAATTTCACCTGAGAATGACTTTCTTTTAGCTTCATTCTTGAAGGATATTTTGGCTGGCTATAGAATAATGGGTTGACAATTCTTTTCTTCAAGTACCTTCTTCTTTCTGGTTTCCATGTTTTCTGATGAGAAATCTGCAGTCATTTGAATTCTTTCCCTGTAGGACATGTGCCATTTCCTTTGGCTGCTATAAAGATTTTTTCTTTTTGTTCTTAGTTTTCAGACATTCGGTTATGATGTGTTTATACGTGAATTTCTTTGAGTTAATCCCATTTGGGCTTTGATTAGATTCTTGAATCTGTAGGTTCTTGTCTTCCATCTAATTTGGGACATTTTCAATCATTATTCAAAATATTTTTCAGCACCACATTCTTCCTTCTCTCCTTCTAGGACTCTGAACACACAAATATTAGACATTTTGTTATTGTCCCAAGGCCCTTGGGGCTGTATTTATTTATTTTTAATGTATTTTCTTGCTTGTGTTCAGATTTGACAGTTTCCATGGATCTTTCTTTAAGTTCACTGACTCTTCTGTAATCTCCATTTAAATTTTAAGCCTATCCAGTGAGCTTTTAATTTCTATTATATATATTTCAGTTATAAAATTACTATTTCTTCTTTTTAGTATCTATTTCTTTGGTGTTTCTTTATATTTTTCCACTCATTTTAAGTTTCAAGAATGTTCACAGTTGCCTGTTGAAATGTTTTTATAATAGATGCTTTTAGGTCTTTGTCAAATAAGTCCAACATCTTGTCGTCTCTGCATTAGCATTAGTTGATTGTCTTTTTCTATGTGAGGTGAGATTTTTTTGGTTCTTAATATGCCAAGTAATTTAGGATTGCTATCTGGACATTTTAAATATTATGTTACAAATTTCTGAATCTTGTTGTAAATCCTATATGACATGTTGGTCACTTTATTTTAGCAGACACTCAACCTAGTTAGGTTCAGAACACAAGTTCCAACACACCTTCTGTGTGCTGTGGTTCCATTGTCAGTTCAGTTCTCAAAGCCTGTTCAGTGCTATTCAAATTTAAACCTTGTGTGCATCACCCAGTTGTTAGGGACCAGGATGGCAATCTGTAAGTTAGCTCACTTCATAAATTCTTTGGACGGGTGATCAGATCTACATTATGCAGCTTGAGGGTGAGCCCATGGAGTTCAAAAACAACTTTAAAGGCTTGTTTTCCTGAGTTGCTCTCTCTCTCTCTGTGCAATCTCTCCAGTACTTACCAGTTTTCTGAGGCTCCCTTTTTCAGTCTTAGTAAAGTAATGCTTTATAACCATGCTTTGCTACTTGCTTCCAGGACTGCACTCACATCTGGAGAACAGAGAGGCAAAAGCAATGGGTCATGTGACCTACCTTCATGGGATTACAGTTCTACCAACCAGAAAGATAGGTTCCCTCTTCAGATTTTTGTGCTTCCTGCAGGGTCCAGTTCCCACTCCTGCTGCCACCTCACCACAGGATTGCTTTTGGGCTAAGGTGTGAGAGACTAGAGAAAAAGACAAAAAGGCATTTCCACACTCTGTGTTTTAGGAGTTCCCTTTATAATTCTTGAGTCAGAGCTAGAGTGCTCCTTCCTGAGTGCTCTCTATCTGCACCCCAATACTCCTTTCTGTTTTGAACATCATTGAGATGAGATTGAAGGGGAAAAAATGGAAAACTTATCACTGTTTCTGGTCTTCTTTCCTTATCTATATGCTACTATTTACTTTTCAGAGACATAAAATAGCTGTTCCATGCATTCTGTCCAGGTTTTACAGCTGCATTCAGTAGGAGAGACAGAGTAGGATGTGCTTACCCTGCACTGGAACTTCGTCTCTCAACTCTTATTTTAAAATTCTTAGTCAAAAGTAAATAATTATCTTAGTTCTTGCCTTACAATCCAATTGAAATTGATCAACCTAGCTCTAGATCTTTATATATATACACACAAAGTATAAAGAAACTGTTCATATTTACTTGTTTCAAAAAGGCATTGAGAACAGTTTTGAAGTGGTTTAAATCATCAATATGTAGTTCAGTCATATGCAGTTCAGTCTTACATAGTCAGTAATCCATTAATTATTATGGAGTGAAGAGAATAAAAATGATGACAGACTAATTTCAACAAAACCTTTATGGAGTATTTTGTGTTCAGAAAGATACAGTATAATACCAAAGAAATAAAGGTGTATTTATAAATATGTTTAATAATAACTATGCCTGTTGTGCTTAAAATGCTTAAAATATGTTGGCAAAATGGCACAAATGCATAAAAGTTTAATTCTTCAATACAACTTCTTATTAAACTTGGCTCCTGGTTTCACATGTGTATTAAATGAGTGGTACAGACAGTATGTTCTATGAATTCTGAGGTAAGAGAGCTTGTTGTGCATTGCTAGGAACAGGAGAGGCTTTCTACAGAAATGATGTGAGCCTGTGGGAAGGGAGAATGTGGATGAGAGAGAAAGAAGGACCCAGATTTTACTACCACAGAGGAATGAAGACCCACGAGAAGTTCCACATATGCTCCAATTACAAGTCCAGACCTTTGCCTTGGGCCCCTCTGTCAGTGTGTCTGCCAGGACCACTTTGTTATGAACCGAGTGGGACTCTTCATTTTATTATCTAGCATATCCAAAGTATTGAATTCCTAAAACATGGTCCATGTTTACCCTAATATCAGGCAAAAATCAACAAAACTGAACATTTGCACCAAAGTAACAACTTTTTCATTGTAATGCTAGGCTCAATGAATTTTATTAAAGTACCAATGAGTTTTAAAACCTCTAATGAAAAGTAGTTTTCACGAGTAATTAGTGACTTTAATAAAATTTTTGTAGGATAGAGAATTATTGTGCTAATTATACAGGAAGAACGTTATTAATAGTCATCAAATTTGGCTATGTAAACTTTATGTAAAGTTTCAACATTCATTAAAAATAGTAACAACAATAACAACACAGTAGCTATTGAGATTACTCTGTCAAAACCCACCACATGCCTTGTTTATTTAAATGTGCAGTATTAAGTGGTTTCATGATTCTAAAAGAAATGAAAACAATACATGACACCACCAAGTTATACTCTATCTCTCTCTTCTCACTAGATTTTCTGGGTCCACTGCTGAGGTTAAAGAATGGACACCATTTCAATGTTAATTAAACATATTTTAATTGCTTATATCATGCTTATATTTTTAGATATGCCTTAGTCTGAATATATGTTTGGCTGCATGTACCAGAGGCCTAATATAAGAGTATCTTGGAGAAGGTGGGACTTTCTTTTCTTTTCCACGAAACTACCTGGCTAGTATGGTGCTCTGCTTCATGAAGATGCCAAGGAGGTAGGCTCCTTCTTCCTTGTTGCTCCCCTAAATGGTGTCATCAGGACTTATCCTTCAGATCTTCTTCTTCTGTGTGTTGCCATCATCCTCGCCCGATAGTAGGATGATTATAGTAGAATATCTAAGCCTCCTACGTCACATAAATAAGCCACTGGAAAAAAGAAATCTCTCTTACCGGAGCCCCAGGAAAAATGCATTTACTCTGTGTCCTTCTCTGACCTATTCACTTTAGCCAAAGGATGAGATAGACTAACTAACTTAGACCAATTAGGGCCCCAAGGGTAGAGTCAACTTTAGTTAAACCACATTGGCAGGGAGCTGGAGAGGAGTAAATTCTTTAATAGAAACTTACAATATTATTGCTGGAAGGAAGGAGAATTCAACACTGGAGAGGTAAACAACATATTTTCACTAAAGAATATTATTGTGCGTGATATATATACCAAAACCGCTATAGATAAAATTTAAATATCTCAACCCCTACTATCAGAGGGTAATTGTTTGCCTCCTTTACTATAATTAATTAATTAATTAATTAATTTTATGTATTTTTGGCTGTGTCGGGTCTTTTAGTTGCAGCGCGCAGGCTCTTCGTGTGGCCCGCGGCCTTCTCTCTAGCTGTGGCGTGTGGGTATTTTTTTTCCTCTCTCTGGTTGAGGTGTGCAAGCTCAGTAGTTGTGGGTACGGGCTTAGGTGTCCCGCGGCACATGGGATCTTAGTTCCCTGACCAGGGATCGAACTTGTGTCCCCTACATTGAAAGGCGGATCCTTTACCACTAGACCACCAGGGAAGTCCCTACCTCGTTTTTAAGTGAAAGAAATGTCAGCTACTTCATCACAAAGGCCAAGATGGAAAAATCACCTTGAAATCACTGATATAGCCTTTAAAAGAGTAGAGTAAAAGGGCAGAGTCCAAAAAAGTAGAAATTACATCTTGGAATCATTTGGGGAACTCCCAGGACCAACTATAGGTTGATCAGTACTGATTATTCAAAGGAAGGATGGGGGTGTGGTATAAGAATATCTTCTGTATTTCAAAGATTTAAGTTTTCTTATCCTTGGAGGTGAAATGGGTGGAAATTGATATGATCTGTAACCATATGGAGACAGATACTATAATCAGTTTTGATGTTTTCCTAGGAAAAGTCTTCTCAGGGAAGTAATTGGGAACTGAAAAAGCTAATCAGGAAGAATTGGGACCTTGGGAGCCCAAGTATGTAACAATTTTGGCTGGTCTTAAGTACATTTAATCATCTCCCAAAGAATTCCCAAAGCTTGAGCAGGGAATAGTAAGGTTTATTCTACAAAACACTATTGCCTATCTGCCTGTATAGAATGAGTCTTTAAAACAGACACTCTGTAGCAGTAAAACTAACTAGACTCAGTTCTTTCTGCTTGTTCCATAGGAACTGTCCCAACTTTTCAAAATATGTTAGTTAGGTATATAGAGTAGGGTTCTTTGGATGTTCCTTTACTGAGGGGAGATTTAGCAGCAATGAACGTCTATACCTGTTTAGACTATACCAAGGAAGAAAGAGGATGGAATAACAGATGCCAGAATTGTGGTTGTAAGGACAAACATCATATTTACCTTTATTTAAACTTACCTGATACAATTTTAGTAAACATATTTATTGATATGCTTAGTTTATCAAGAGTAAGACACAGAACAAAGTATGTCACTATTAGGAGACATGACCCTCATTAACCCTCATATGCTTTTCAAATTTGTTAGTTTGGGTGCTAACAGATCCAGTTATATATAGTGGATTCTCCAGTTATGTATAGTGTATATGTATAGTGTATTCACTCATTCTCAGTAGGCTGTGAAATCTACGTTTTTCTCCCCCTGACCTTTCCAATGTTTTCTTCTTAGAAAAAACTCCCACAAAACTCTAAAACAGTTATTGTGTGTTCAGCTCTCAGTGGTTCGGGATTCACTAGTGGAAAGGTATAATGAGACCCCTGGGAAAATAGCAGCTTCAGTGAACTTCCCTAGTCTATCTCACTCCTAGTTCCATTTCTACTTGAGTACAGAAATCAGGAAGGGCAAGCTGCTCGATGATTATTAAGGCTGGGGAAAAGGAAGCCAGAATGAACCCAGAATGAAAAATTGCACATGAACTCTTAAAGTTCTGCCCAGTTACAACACATATTACTGCTGCTTATCTATTATTGGCCAAAGAGAGTCACAAGGTACATTGTAAGGGTAGGAAAATTTAATCATACCATGTGCTTAGAAGGAGAAGAGCACTGAATATTTATCAAGAGTCCTAATTACTTCTATAAACCCCAAAGGACTTATAAACTAAATAATGTGATTTTTAAATTTAAAAATTAAAAAATATTTTGAAAAATAATGTGCTTACTGCTGAACTGATTGAGTGCTTGGAAAAATCCAGTAGAAGATGTATCTTACCACAAAGAATTGGAAATAGTTAATGAAAATATGAGATACGATAAAGAATTAATTTCCAAAATATATAAACTGCTGATACAGCTCAATATCCAAAAAAAAAAAAAAACTCAATTAAAAAATGGGCAGAAGACCTAAATAGACATTTCTCCAAGGAAAGTGTACAGAATGGCCAACAGGCGCATGAAAAGATCTCAATATTGCTAATTATTAGAGAAATGCAAATCAAAACTACAATGAGCTATCCTCACACAGGTCAGAATGGCCATCCTCAAAAGGTCTACAAATAATAAATGCTGGAAAGGAAACCCTCCTACACTGTTGGTGGGAATGTAAAGTGGTACAACCACCATGGAGAACAAAATGAAGGTTCCTTAAAAAACTAAAAATAGAGCTACCATGTGATCTAGCAATCCCACTCCTGGACATACATCTGGAAAAATGAAAACTCTAACTCAAAAACATACATGCACCCCAGTGTTCATAACAGCACTATTTACAATAGCTAAGACATGGAAGCAACCTAAGTGTCCAATGACAGATGAATAGATAAAGAAGATGTGGTATATATATATATACACATACATACATACATACATACATACATATACATACACACAATGGAATCTTACTCAGCCATGAAAAAGAATGAAATAATTCCATTTGCAGCAGCATGGATGGGCATAGAGATTATCATACTAAGTGAAGTAAGTCAGACAGAGAAAGAAAAATATCATATGATATCACTTATATGTGGAATCTAAAAAAATGGTACAAGTGAACTTATTTACAAAACAGAAACAGACTCACAGACTTTGAAAACAAACTTTTGGATACTAAAGGGGATAGCAGGGGGAGGGATAAATTAGAAGTTTGGGATTAACATATACACACTACTATATATGAAATACATAAACAACAAGGACCTACTGTATAGCACAGGGAACTATACTCAATATCTTGTAATAACCTATAATGGAAAAGAATCTGAAAAAGAATATATATGTGTATGTGTATATATATATATACATATATATATATCTGAATCACTTTGCTATATACCTGAAACTATCACATTTTAAATCAACTGTACTTCAATAAAAATAAAATTTTAAAAATTAAAAAAGATGAGTTTCACAAATAGAAATAGGAACAGATACTGAATTTATAATCTTACAAGTAATGGAGCTAGTTTCTTGATCAAAGGAAGAGCTTAAGTTTATAAATTAAAAGGACTCACTTATTTTCATGAAGAATTAATTCCAAAATTCAGTGATAAATAATAGAAATGCCTCCCCATACACTGAAACATCTCTTGGTATAATTTCAGAATTCCAAGGAAAGCTTGATAAGGCAAGTGTAAACAAAAAGAAAGTAAGAATACCAATATTAATATTGTGACTTTGATAGAAAAACACTAAGTGGCATATTAATGAAGCTAAATATATAAACATGAAGAAATTATGAGTAATGTATGGTTATTGCAATAAACAAACCTCACATTATATTCAGGCTTTGAAAACTTAAGAAGTACTTTTATTTAGCAAGCTTGTTATAACCATTGAATAAAATGACTTCTCAAATCACAAGAAGATACACTAAAATTAGTAAACAAAATTAACACAATTTAATTTGAATATTAATGGTTTAGATTTATAATAATTTCAAAATTTGTGTGGAAGAATTAAGCAAAATTACGGGGGCAGAGAAACTTCATCAATGGGTAACACTTGCTGTAAAATCACTGTAAGGAAAGTGTAATTGTGTTGGTATAGCAACAGAACAAAAGACAGGTAGAAGAGAATAAATCCAGGGGAAAAAACTAGCATATATAAGGATTTAGTGGACATTTTAATTTAGAAGGAGGAAAACAATTGTGTTAGATGGCTAGTAGTGTCCTAACCTTTTTCCCTCCTATTCCATGTTAACAGAGTTTTACCTAGGCAGGGTACATGACCCACCAGCTAAAGATCACATTTTTCAAGCTCCCTTGCATCTAGGCATGGCCATGTGACTAAACACTGCTCAAAGGGAAATGGAAAGAAAATGGAAATGAGGTGGTGGAATGTGTCATTTCTGGATCTTGTCTTTATGATTGGGTATGTGTTCTCATATTCCCTTTTCCCTTCTTGGTATCTGGGAACTGATGACTCAGAGATGAATGCTATGTGATGAGGGTGATATACCTGAATTAAATGGAAAGTTTGTCTCTGCTTCTATAGTTTAGCTTGTCCTTGAACTAGAACAATAGTTCGTTTAATAAATGGTGCAGACTTTTTATCTGGAAGATAACTGAGATACACACTTTATAATAGGTAAAATAAATTTTGGTTATATTAACATGTAAGTGTCTAATGTAAACCAAAAAAGCTATAGAAAGCTTGGAAAATATTTGAATAACCTCAGGGAGGTGAGATAGAGTAAGAGACTCTCTCTTAAGCTATTTAAGAGACCCAGAAGTCATAAAAGAAAAGATTTATGTTTAACTACACACACATTAAACAATTAAAAAACAACAATGATAAAGGATAGCACAAACAAAATAAAAAGCTACTTGTGAAAAATATTAACAAATACAGGGAAAATTAACATGTCTAAAATCAAAAGCTAGTTCTTTGAAATTATCAGTAAAATTGGTAAAACTCTAGCTAGGCTAACTAAGAAAAAAAGAGAAAGTTACAGAGTAATAATATCAGAAATGAAAGAGGGATTATCACTACTGATCTGAGGGACATTAAAAGAATAATAAAGCAATATTGTGAACAATGGTATGCCCACAAATTGATAACTTAGATGAAATGGACCAGTTCCTTGGAAGACATAAGCTACCACCTCACAAAAGGAGACATAATCAAGATAAACCTATGTTGATTAAGAAAATTGAATCAATAATTAATAACCTTCTGTATTAGTGAGGGTTCTTCAGAGAAATAGAATGAATAGGATATAACTAATAGGATATATATAAATCATACATATATATATGATTTATTATAAGGAATTGGCTCATGTGATTATGGAGACTGAGAATCTCAGTCCCTTGATCTGCAGTTGGCAAGCTGGAGACCCAGGAGAGCTTATGGTATAGTTACAGTGTATGTCTAAAGGCTTGAGAATCAGGAGAGCCCATAAGTTCCAGTTCAGAAGCTTGCATGCTTAAGACCCAAGAAAAGCCACTTTTTCAAACTGAGTCTGAAGGGAGGAAAAAGACTGCCCAGCTCAAGGCAGTCAGGCAGAAGGAGATCTCTCTTACTTGGAGGAGTGTCAGCCTTTTTGTTCTATTCAAGCCTTCAATGGATTGCATGAGGGCCACCTATATCAGGGAAGGCAATCTGCTTTACTCAGTTTCCTGATTCAAATGTTAATCTCATCCCCTCAGACCTTCAGAGACACATTCAGAATAATATTTGATGAAATTTCTGGGCACCCTGTGGCAAATTCAAGTTGACACATTAAAATTAACCAGTCACATCGTCCAAAAAAGGAAGCTCCAGGTCCAGATGGCTTCACTGGTGAATTCTGACCAAATATTTATGAAAGAAATGCTAACAATTCTCTACAATGTCTCTGAGGAAATAGAAGCAGAGTGGATAATTTCTAACTCAATCTATGAGGCAGGCATTATCCTAATACTTAAGCTAGATAAAGACATTTTAAGAAAGGAAAGCTACCTATCAATATTTCTCATGCACATTCATGCAAAAAACCTTCAACAAATATTAGCAATTCAAATCCAACAATGTATAAGAAGAACTCCACACCATGACCAAGTACTATTTATTGCAGGTATACAAGGCTGGTTAAACATTCAAAAATTGTCATCATTCACAATAATAGTGTAAAGAAGAAAATCATATGATCACTGGAGAAAAGCATTTAACAAAATGCAACATTTATTCATGATAAAACTTTTAGCAAACTACAAATAGTGGACAACTTTCTCAACCAGATAAAGAACATGTACAAAAACCTATAGCTAATATAATCAATGGTGGGAAACTCAATACCTTCCCCCTAAATGGGGAACAAGGCAAAGATGTCACCATCACCACTCTTATTCAGGATTGAACTGGACATCCTAGATAATGCAGTAAGAACAAAAAAAGGGGGGGGGACTTCCCTGGTGGCGCAGTGGTTGAGAATCTGCCTGCCAATGCAGGGGACACGGGTTCGAGCCCTGGTCTGGGAAGATCCCACATGCCGTGGAGCAACCAGGCCCGTGAGCCACAATTACTGAGCCTACGCGTCTGGAGCCTGTGCTCTGCAACAAGGGAGGCCGCGATAATGAGAGGCCCGCGCACCGCGATGAAGAGTGGCCCCCACTTGCCGCAACTAGAGAAAGCCCTCACACAGAAACGAAGACCCAACACAGCCATAAATAAATTTTTTTTAAAAAATTATTTAAAAAAAGAAATAAGAGGTATACAGATTAAGAAAGAAGAAAAAAACTGTCTTTGTTCACAGATGACATGACTATCTATGTAGAAAATTCCGAAGAATTAATAACAACAAAAAGTTCCAGGAGCTAAGCAGTTATAACAAGGTTGAGGGATATAAGGTTAATAAACCAAAGTCAATTGCTGTCTATATACCAGCAATGAAATTTGGAATTTGAAATTAAGAACACAATATCATTTACATTAGCACCAAGAAAAATGAAAAACTTAGGTCTGGATCTAACAAATATGTTCAGGATCTCATGAGGAAAACTACAAAACTCTGATGAAAGAAATCAGAGAATCTCTATACAATGGAGAGCTATTTCGTGTTCAAGTTCCCATCTTGGTCTGTAGATTCAATACAATCTTAATCCCAAACACAGCAGTTATTTTGTGGATATATACAAGCTTATTCTCAAGTTTCTATGGACAGGCAAAAAGACCGAGAATAGACAACATAATACTGAAGAAGAACAAAAGTGGAAGATTGACACTACCTTTAAGATTTAGTAAAACACTGCAGTAACCAAGACAGTGTGGTAGTAGCCAAATAATAGACAAATGTATCAATGGAACAAACCAGAAAGCCCAGAAATAGATTCATACAAATATAGTCAACTGATCTTTTACAGAGCAGCAAAGGCAATTCAATAAAGAAAATGTTTTTCAGTAAGTGGTGCTAGAACAATTGAGCATTCATATGCAAAAAATTAATGTAGACACAGACTTTAACATTTCACAAAAATTAACTTGAAATTGATCATAGACCTAAATGTAAAATGCAAAACTGTAAAACTCCAGAGGATAACTGACCAAAAATGTAAGTAACCCTGAGTTCAGCAATGAGTTTGTAGATAGAGCACCAAAAGCACAGTCTATGAAAGAGAAATTAAATTGGATTTTATTAACATTAAAAACTTATTCCCTTAAAAGGATATTGTTAAGATAATGAAAAGACAGGCCACAGACTGAGAGTAAATACTTGCAAAACACATATCTGATAAAGGATTTATATCCAGAAATATACAAAGAACTCTTACAACTAAACAATACGACAACAAACAACCCAAATACAAAATGGGCAAAATCTCTGAACAGATACATCCCTAAGGAAGATATACATTTGGCAAATAAGTATATGAAAAGATACTAAACATCATATGTCACTAGGAAATTGTAAATTAAAATAATAATGTGATGATACAACATCCCTATTAGATTGGCTAAAATCCAAAAAATAGCACACCAGACGCTAGTGAGGATGGGACCCAACAGAAACTCTCATTCATTGCTAGTAGGAATGCAAAATAGTACAGCCATTTTGGAAGACAATTTGGAAATTTCCTACAAAGCAAGCTCAACATAATTTTACCGTACAATCCAGCCATCACTCTCTTAGGTATTTACCCAATTAAGTTGAAAACTTACATCTACACAAAACCCAACACATAAATGTTTATGGCAGTTTTATTCATAACCACCAAAGATTGGAAATAATGAAGTACTTTAGTAGGTGATTGCATAAACAATCTGTTGAATATTACATAAAAAGAAATGAGCTATCAAGCCATGGAACCATACGGACGTACCTTACGTACCTTGAATGCATTTTGCTAAGAGGCTAGTGTGAAAAGGCTATACATACTATATGATTCCAACTACAGTACATTCTTGAAGAGGCAAAACAGTAAAAAGTTCATTGATTGCCAGGGATTCCAGGGAAGAGGGAAGGGATGAATAGATGAAGCACAGAGGATTTTTGAAATGCTGAAACTATTCTGAATAATACTGTAATGATGGATTTATTACATTATACATTTGTCAAAACTCATAGAACTATACAACACAAGATGAATATTAATGTAAATTACGGTCTTTTGTTATTAACAAGGTGTCAATATTGGTTCATTAATTGTAACAAGTGTGCCACACTAATGCATGATATCAATAATAGGGGGAACTGTGTGCAGGTTAGGGGGTTATATGAGAACTCTTTATAGTATCCACTCAGTTTTTCAGAGGATCTAAAAGTGTTCTAAAAATAAAGTCTATTAATTAAAAAATATACCCATGTACTATAAATTGCACAAATCTTAAAATTTTTATATATGCATATACTCATACAGTCACAATCAAACAAGATTTTAAAAAATTTCATTGCCACAGCAGATTCCTCCTTGCCTTCTCCCAGTTAAAGGTAACCGCTCTTTTGACTCATGTTACAATATTAGCTATGACTATTCTTGAATTTAATCTAAATAAATTATACACATGTACTCTTTTTAACTGGATTTGTATGTGTGTTTTTTTGTGTGTGTCTGTGTGTGTGTGTGTGAAAACTCTTGTTTTCAGGGTTATTGTGGCTCTAATTTCTCATGCATTCTTCCATATGAAGTTTATAATGTACTTGTCTAGCTCCAGGGAAAAACACACGGATGATAATTTTATTGGAATTACATTAAATTTATAAATAAACTTAGAAAGAATTGACATATATGTGATATTGAATATTCTTTATGCCATGGTGAGTGTTTCTACTTGTTAAATTCTCTTTGTGTATGTTTTTTATTTCAGTACTCATAGTTTCTGTACCTTTATTGTTGTTTGCTATGATACATGGAGTTTCTCCTTCCACTGAATCTTCTGATCAGTTATAATTTTTACATGAGAAGACTATCTATTTATCTGTGTTAGGTTTAGATCATTACACTTTACTCAGTTCCCTTATATTTTATAAGAATTTTTCTGTTAATATTTTTGGTGGATGATTTCTAGCTATACAATTATTTCCCCATAAATAGAGGTAGGTTTACTTGGTCCTTTAAAAATACTTGTATCCAGCAGCTTGCTCATGTCAATTATTCCCACTCAATGCTCAATTATAGTGGAGAAAGTAGAGATCCTTTTTTTTGTTGCTTTCATTGCAGGAATGCCTCTGTTGTTTCGTATACTGCACAATAACGGCTTATGTGTGTTTGTGTGTGTGTGATTGTATGTGTGAGTGCATGTTAAGGAAGTCAAGTCACTTCCTATTTTATTGAATGCTTTTAACATGAAAGGATTTTGAAAGTTGTTAAGTGTCATAAGATCCAAAGAGATATTCATATGCTTTTTCAAAAAGCTTAGGTTTATTTCAATGATGGATTAAATTAATGGCTTTCTTAATATTGATCCACTCTTGCATTCCTGGAATAAATCCCTTATGGTCTATATATGTTAATTTTTAACAGGCTATTGGATTTACTTTGCTAATATTTTAGATTTCTGCCTTAATATCCATGAGGAATATTTATCAGTAAGGTCTTTTGTCTGATCTTGTCTTATTTTTATGTTAACGTTACATTATATTTGTCTTATAAAAATAATTTTCAAGTTTTTCCTCCTTTTCTGTGCTCTGGAACCACTTAGGTAACAATGAATTTATCCAGTTCACAACTCTGGCATAGCCGTTTATGTCTTCCACTTTTATTTCCCACTCTCTTGAGGAGTGGTGAAGCTCTTTTACAATTTTTCTATTCTCTGACAGAAGTGTGTTGTATCTCTTATTAATGTTTTAGAAATTTTCACTTCTTCCATGCCTATAGTTTCTGCCCTATGAAAATTGCTGCTCTTTCATGGGATTCATAAGTAATAATAATTATATTTTCATGGTGAACTGTAGTCTTAGCTTTATAAAGTGTCCTTTGCCATTTTAATGTTTAATTTTTGGGTCTAAATTTTGTTTTGTTGGATGGCGAGGTTGTGAGTTGTGACCTCTGCTTCTTTTTATTTGCCTTTTATCATCTATCTATCTATCATCTAATTCTATCTTAAATACAGCATAGAATTGGACTTTGTTTTGTTAGCCTATAGGAAAAATTTACTTTTTCTTTTAATAGGTGTTTTGTGTCCAGTTACATATTTTTGAATGATCAGTGTTTATTCACACACACATATATTTGTGTGTGTGTGTGTGTGTGTATATATATATATATAGTTTTATAGTTTATTTCCTTTCCTTTGCATGCTTTCACTCACCCTGCCCCACTTTCCCTTGTTATATCTTTTGTTTGGTTTATTTTTAAAATTTATTTATTTTATTTATTTTTGGCTGCATTGGGTCTTCGTTGCTGTGCGTGGGCTTTCTCTAGTTGTGGTGAGCAGGGGCTGCTCTTCGTTGAGGTGCTTGGGCTTCTCACTGCGGTGGCTTCTCTTGTTGTGGAGCACGGGCTCTAGGCACGCGGGCTTCAGTAGTTGTGGCATAGGGGCTCAGTAGCTACGGCTCTTGGGCTTAGTTACTCCACGGCATGTGGGATCTTCCCAGACCAGGGCTCGAACCCGTGTCCCCTGCATTGGCAGGCGGATTCTTAACCACTGCGTCACCAGGGAAGCCCTATCTTTTGGTATTTAGAAAAGTTTATATTTTTACTTTAATGGATTTTTTAAAAGTTACAACTAAGATTTTTATATAACACCCTTCACTCTTCTTCATTTAGACACTCTTTCTTGGTTGTTTACTATGAATAGTATTGAAGCTACTAGTAGTCTCTTCTTTTTGTCTCTTAATAACCTTTTCTTTCCACTGCTTTTTCTTTGCCACAGCATCAATTGAAAGTAATATGTATGTGTATTTTTGCTAATAACTATACGGCAATCAATGAGCTTATTTAACTTTCCATATATGTACTCTCCCACTTCCTTCCCATTTTGCAAGTATCTTACCTATATTACCAGGGCAAATATTGAATACAATTACATAACAGTCTGTCGCATTTAAACACAACCATATAGCCTTCATTTTATAGTTAAATATATTTCGTGCTCATAGCCAGTCTTTATGTAAAATTTTTCTAAGTCATTTCTTGGTTGTTGACAGTGTATTCTCTGGTAGATTTTATAGGAATAAGTTCAGGAACATTATTCCCTACCTTTTAAATTTAATGATTACGTGTGGGGTTTGTATGAAAATGTCAGTTTAGCTGGATGTAAAACACTGATGCACAGTTTCTATTCCTTGAGTATCTTAAATATGTTAATTCATTTTTCTACTATAAAGTTTTGTTTTCAAAATCTTATATTCATCAGATTTTCTATCTCATATATGTGAATTGGCCTTAATGTCTAGAAGCCTATAGTATTTTTTCTATTTATCTTTAAATTTCAGTAATTTTACTAGAATATATCCTGATATTGACCATTATTTATAAGTTTTTCCAGGTACACAGTGTATGTTTTTGATGTTTAGTTCCAAGTCTTTATTTCAGAAAGTTTTTTGAAATATAGGGTTTTCTTTTTCCTACTCTATTATAGTATGGTCAATATTTATTGCATGTCTACTATTTTGATCACTTTCCCTTGGATCTATTTAATCTCATTATTTCTGTTTTACATTTTCATTTTTTTCCTTACCTTCTTCTGTTTTCCTAACCTTGCTTTCTATGGGGTCTGTTCACTTTTGTGACCTGTTTTAAATAGTTAACTCTGACTACCAAGTTAAAAACTGATTTACAGGGGGCAAGGATAACAGAAGAGCTATTGGAAGGTAATTATAGGACTTCTGACCAGAGTCGATGGGGAATAATACTAAGGTGGGAGTGAAAATGGATGTTGGTAAGAGTTAGTTTAGGAAAATTTTTTGAAATCCAGTGTATTGTATTTGGATAGTGAGAAAATAAGATGCAAAAGGATGAGTTAACCGTGTTTGTACTGAGAAGCAGGATGAGGTTGATGCCATTTCCCGAGAAGTGGAGGACTTGGAATGCAGCAGATTTAGGAGTATAATCAAGTTCAGATATGGTAAGTATTGGACCTCTAATTAGAATATTGAAGAAGTTGGATATATTACTCTTAAGTTTGGGGGGGGAATCTAGCACTGAAGATGTAAATTATTATAAAAAAAACTATTACATTTAACAAAAGAGATTTCATAGCGTTCAAGAAGAAACAACTCTGTTCCTTCTTTACTGTCTCTTTGTAACTCTGCTTGGTGGCCTGTTTTTTTTAATTAATCACAGATAAAATCTTTGGTAGGCCCCTAACATTTTCAAATTACTCCCATTTAAAAGTTTTATGATGACTTTCAGTCACAAGAGTGGTCTAATTTTAGTAGTTAAAGTGACCTATTCAGTGTAATAACAAAAACCATGAACTTAAAGTTTCTTCCCTTCCAACAATTTTGTACTCCTTGAGGTTGGAAGGCAATGTGTTGTTTGACATGTGGTCAGTCAACTTCTCAAAACCTTGTCTTGTGGGTCCTCTATTCTGCCCACCTCAGCTCACTAGCCATGGATTCTGACTTCTTCTTTAAATGGAAAGGGGTGGTTGAGGGCAAAAAGGAAAAAGATGGAAAGTCTTATTTTCTGTTGTGGTTGTCCAGATGGCTTTTTTTGATGTCCTCGTGGCTTGGCTGTAGTCCTGTGTTATTCAATCAAACACTAATCAAGGTGTGTTGTTGCGAAGGGATTTTGCAGATATAATTAAAGTACCAAATCAGCTGACTTTAAGTAAATGGAATTGACTTTAAGTAAGGGGGATAATACTCTGGGTGAACCTAGCTTAATCGGTTGGAAGGCCTTAAATGGAGCTAATGCAGCAGAGACAGAAAGAGAGGGGTGCAGGTAAGTAGAGGAGGAAAGAAAGAAAGAAGGAGGAGGACAGAAGGAGGGGGAGGAAAAAGAACAAGAATTCTGTCTGTGGACTGCTTCTTATTTTTGAGTCTATTTTATGATTCATATGCCTCCTCCCCCAATTATCAATTTCATTTAGATTTTTAAATCTTTATAATGTTTCTAGAATACATCTATGTTTTGCCCTACTTCCACAATTTTGCCTGATACTAAAGGACTTTTCAGAACTTTCTTTAGCTCAGAAACTTTTTTCCTCTTATATATTTAATTGCCATTTCTTCTTAATCTAATCAAACTGCCTCAACACTCTCAGCTGTCTAGCTTATCACATCCTCATCCACAGAAATTTTTGAAAGATTCACATCTCCCAGTTACATTAACACTTTGTAGAGTCCAACTTCTGAATTTTAGTTCCCAAGGTGATCTCTTAGTTTTTGACAATTCTGATTTGGGTTTGGTTCTTTCTTTGTACCTGTTCAGTTGTGAAAGTCTGAATCCTCCCCTACCTTCCGTAATCACCTAATATAAGATGCAGATTTCAATTCTACTGAAATGGTCCTCATGTGAAATGAATCTTAAGATATGCTATGCCTTTTCTTCTGCACAGCTCTGATTCCTGGTATAATCTCTTGGGCTGAATGTCCAGACTCATCAACTTTCAATCAACTGCTTGCTCCTTTTGTGATTCCTATTATAAGTGTATTGGATCTGCTCCCCATTTTTCATTTTTATTTTGTTTTCCTTATTATTTTATTTTGAGTTTTGAGAATGTATTTGTACTTTACTTGATGAATTTTATTTTCTTGAGCCTTCAGTATCCTGCTTATTATCTCTAATACAATTTTAAAATTAGTTGTCAATTTTACATCTTCATACTATCTTTACTGATCTCAATTTATTCTCTTACCATAACTGCCAGCCTAATTTCACAGATGCAATGTTATCTTGAATCTTGGTGAAAACATTAAATACACATTTTTAAATTATATATTCTTTCTCTTCTTTTTCACACCGTTTATCTACTTCAGAGGGACAGACTTATAATACGGGTCCTTATTTAGAACCACATATTTTTTTGTGGTTATGATGACTTGTTTCCATTTCCACGTCATTAAAGAGAAGGATCTGAAGATTTACTCACTCTCAGATTTGGCTGAAAGAAGAGTTTGATTTGATAGCTTTCTCTCAGATTGATGTGGATCTTGGTCTAAATCTAACAGACCTAGAGGCACAGAGGGTGGAAAATTCAGAATTATGTTACTTGCATTATAGTATTTTAGAAACTTAGCTACTTGGGGAAACAGATATCTGGTCCAAAATTAGGTTGGTGGCAGTTGACATGTAGCTAATGTACCTCTTGTTGATGTTTGTCATGTTTGCCAGAGTTTAAAATGGTCGTGCCTCTATTGCTAATGACAAAAGTGTCTTTATATCGTGTAAGCCAGAAAAAATGCTGTCACGTTATCTTTTTTAAATTTAGTTTTGCAGCCTCTGCTTTATTTTGAATTTGATTTGTCTGATATCACTCTTAATTGGAAATGGTGAATGCCATAGCAGTAAAATATCACCTATTTAAATTAATATCACAATCAACTATACCTTAATAAAAATTTTTTAAAAATAAAAAAAATTAATATCACAGAGGTGAGAAGCAGTTTGAGGAGTCAGTTTGAATTAGTGAAAAGCTGCAGTATAGAAATTTTTTAAAACAAAGAAACACATGTTTTCACGTACATCAGCAATTAACTGCTAATAGAGTATTTTTCAAATAGAGGCGTCAAAGTCAACTTTAATTAGAATTTTGCATTTGTGTGAGAATAATTTATTCTAAAAGCTATTAAAATTTAAGTTTATTCTCAGTAAACTTCAATCTATTTAAAACATAGTTTGCCATATAAATTATTTGTCTTTGATAAATTTAATATTACTCATGGTAAATTATTATAGATTCTGAGATTGTAGCTGGTTTACTAAAGTGTATTCTGTATCTATAGAATGTATGCTGTATATTCCATATCAAATGACTTTTGTAATACAGTTAAGGCACATCCTTTAATCTAATTAGTTTACATTATGGGTGTAGAGGCTTCATCTTAAAACAGAATTTGATAATTCTTGTAGGCCAGCAGAGAAGAGTCTCCATACTCCTCATTCATCCTAGGGCTTTCTTTTATTATTTTAGCCACCTTATCGAAGTATGCTTGACATACAAAAAGCTGTACATATTTAACGTATACAACTTGATGAGTTTGGAGCTAAGTAAACATCCACGAAACCATCACTGCAATCAATGCCTTAAATATATCTATCATCTCTAAAAGTTTCTTCTCACCCCCTTTATTCATGATATCTTGATTCAAGAATACTTTATACAGTGGTCATTGAATTGATAGGTTCCCCCAACAAGCTAACCAGTCAAGGGTGGACTGGTTATGCCTTCTTAAGTTTCACATGCCAGATTCTGTGGTAGCATGTTCCAACTAATTCTGAGCAAGATATTATCTTATAGGATAAGAGTTTAGAGTCAATCCTTCCTTCAGTATGGTCTCCTATGTCCTATACCTCATGGAAATTCCTTGACAATTTTACAAGTAGAATACATTCTTTCCTTGATATTTTTACAAGTAGAATACATCCTCTCTAGTTTTCCTTGCTGCTACAGGTCTCCCCTAGTTTCTGGGGAGGGAGAATTAGATTCTATTTCTCACTTTATGTTCTAACCTAAGTGTTCAAAAAATTGCATTTGAAGTTAGTGATGGAAGATGTGGGTATTAAGACATTTCCACATAGAAATATGTTCCCTCTTTACTTTTCAAACTTCAAAGTTAAGCTAACTCAACCAAAGTATGTTTGTTGATGATAGTACGTATTTTTCCTTTGTCAGTGTGTAAGGCTGAGTCAGTAACAATAGTCAGTGATAGACAATTCCTTCCAAACATTTCAGTCACTTATTATAAATGATAATATCATTTATAGAACTGAATTTTTATTGTCTAAATGTTTAATTTAGGCATGTATTTCTATCCAGTCAATTAATTTATTATTTAACATTATTAAACCACCCCTGAAAAAGACATAGAAAATATGCAAAACATAGTTCATATCATCATATATAAATATGACTCTTATGAACTAACTTACCTTTTCTTTTCCCCAACATTTAAGACTACAAAAAGCTATAAAGCCATGTATGTTAACACAATTCAGATAGAACATGCATTTTCTATTCAAGGTTCCTTATGTTAACAAGCTATAGAAAAATGAAAAACCTTTTTCATATTCTGTAAATGACTTTCTTTTTACAACTCTCAAACACAGTTTTATTTTTCTTAAAGGAATTTATTCTTTGCCTACATCCAGAAAATTTTGTGTCAGAACAGACCTTAGACACCACTTCTTTTTATTTTATTTTATTTTATTTTTTAACATCTTTATTGGAGTATAATTGCTTTACAATGGTGTGTTACTTTCTGCTGTATAACAAAGTGAATCAGCTATACATAAACATATATCTCCATATCTCCTCCTTCTTGTATCTCCCTCCCACCCTCCCTATCCCACCCCTCTAGGTGGACACAAGCACCGAGCTGATCTCCCTGTGCTATGTGGCTGCTTCCCACTAGCTATCTATTTTAGATTTGGTAGTGTATATATGTCCATGCCACTCTCTCACTTCATCCCAGCTTACCCTTCCCCCTCCCTGTGTCCTCAAGTCCATTCTGTAGGTCTGTGTCTTTATCCCTGTCCTGCCCCTAGGTTCTTCAGAAACTTTTTTTTTTTTTAGATTCTGTATATATGTGTTAGCACACGGTATTTGTTTTTCTCTTTCTGACTTACTTCACACTGTATGACAGTCACTAGGTTCATCCACCTCACTACAAATAACTCAATTCCATTTCCTTTAATGGCTGAGTAATATTCCATTATGTACATGTGCCACATCTTCTTTATCCATTCATCTGTGCAAATGGAAATCAAAAGAAAGCTGGAGTAGCAATTCTCATGTAAAACAAAATAGACTTTAAAATAAAGACTATTACAAAAGACAAAGAAGGACACTACATAATGATCAAGGGATCAATCCAAGAAGAAGATATAACAATTGTAAATATTTATGCACCCAACATAGGAGCACCTCAATACATAAGGCAAATGCTAACAGCCATAAAAGGGGAAATGGACAGTAACACAATCATAGTAGGGGACTTTAACACCCACTTTCACCAATGGACAGATCATCCAAAATGAAAATAAATAACGAAACACAAGCTTTAAATGATACATTAAACAAGATGGACTTAATTGGTATTTATAGGACATTCCATCCAAAAACAACAAAATACACTTTCTTCTCAAGTGCTCATGGAACATTCTCCAGGATAGGTCATATCCTGGGTAAATTTAAGAAAACTGAAATCATATCAAGTATCTTTTCCAATCACAACACTATGAGACTAGGTATCAATTACAGGAAAAAATCTGTAAAAAATAAACGACATGGAGGCTAAACAATACACTACTAAATAACCAAGAGATCAATGAAGAAATCAAAGAGGAAATCAAAAAATACCTAAAAACAAATGACAATGAAAACACAATGACCCAAAACCTATGGGATGGAGCAAATGCAGTTATAAGAGGGAAGTTTATAGCAATACAATCCTACCTCAAGAAACAAGAAACATCTCAAATAAACAATCTAACCTACAACTAAATCAATTAGAGAAAGAAGAACAAAAAAAACCCATAGTTAGCAAAAGGAAAGAAATCATAAAGATCAGATCAGGAATAAATGAAAAACAAATGAAGGAAACAATAGCAAAGATCAATAAAACTAAAAGCTGGTTCTTTGAGAAAATAAACAAAATTGATAAACCATTAGCCAGACTCATAAAGAAAAAAAGGGAGAAGACTCAAACAAATAGAATTAGAAATAAAAAGGATAAGTAACAACTGACACTGCAGAAATACAAAGGATCTTTTTATTTTATTATTATTATTTTTTAATTTTTTTAATTTTTAAACATCCACTTCATTCTTGGCAATAGTGGTAGCCCTTTTTTTTTTTTTGTGGTTAAGCCATCTTTCCCATTGCATATGACACTTTATTTATTTTAATATCTTTATTGGAGTATAATTGCTTTACAATGGTGCATTAGTTTCTGCTTTATAACAAAGGGAATTAGTTTTACATATACATATGTCCCCATATCTCTTCCCTCTTTCATCTCCCTCCCTCCAACACTCCCTATCCCACCCCTCTAGGTGGTCACAAAGCATCGAGCTGATCTCCCTATGCTATGCGGCTGCTTCCCACTAGCTATCTATTTTACATTTGGTAGTGTATATGTCCATGACACTCTCTCACTTTGTCCCAGCTTACTGTTCCCCCCCTCCGTATCCTCAAGTCCATTCTCTAGTAGGTCTGTCTCTTTATTCCTGTCTTGCCCCTAGGTTGTTCATGACCTTTTGTTTTGTTTTGTTTTTTTAGATTCCATATATAAGTGTTAGCATACGGTATTTGTTTTTCTCTTTCTGACTTACTTCACTCTGTATGACAGACTCTAGGTCCATCCACCTCAGTAGAAAAAACTCAATTTCGTTTCTTTTTCTGGCTGAGTAATATTCCATTGTATATATGTGCCACATCTTCTTTATCCATTCATCTGTTGATGGACACTTAGGTTGCTTCCATGTCCTGGCTATTGTAAATAGAGCTGCAATGAATATTTTGGTACATGACTCTTTTTGAATTATGGGTTTCTCAGGGTACATGCCCAGTAGTGGGATTGCTGGGTCATATGGTACTTCTAGTTTTAGTTTTTTCAGGAACCTCCATACTATTCTCCATAGTGTCTGTATCAATTTACATTCCCACCAACAGTACAAGAGGGTTCCCTTTTCTCCACACCCTCTCCAGCATTTATTGTTTGTACATGTTTTGATAATGGCCATTCTGACTGATGTGAGATGATACCTCATTGCAGTTTTGATTTGCATTTCTCTAATGATTAGTGATGTTGAGCATTCCTTCATGTGTTTGTTGGCAATCTGTATATCTCCTTTGAAGAAATGTCTCTTTAGGTCTTCTGCCCATTTTTGGATTGGGTTGTTTGTTTTTTTGATATTGAGCTGCATGAGCTGCTTGTAAATTTTGGAGATTCATCCTTTGTCAGTTGCTACATTTGCAAATATTTTCTCCCATTCTGAGGGTTGTCTTTTTGTCTTGTTTATGGTTTCCTTTGCTGTGCAAAAGCTTTTAAGTTTCATTAGGTCCCATTTGTTTATTTTTGTTTTTGCTTCCCTTTCTCTGGGAGATGGGTTAAAAAATGATCTTGCTGTGATTTATGTCATAAGAGTGTTCTGCCTATGTTTTCCTCTAAGAGTTTTATAGTGTCTGGCCTTACATTGAGGTCTTTAATCCATTTTGAGTTTATTTTTGTGTATGGTGTTAAGGAGTGTTCTAATTTCATTCTTTTCCATGTAGCTGTCCAGTTTTCCCAGCCCCACTAACTGAAGAGGCTGTCTTTTCTCCACTGTATATTCTTGCCTCCCTTATCAAAGATAAGGTGACCATATGTGCATGGGTTTATCTCTGGGCTTTCTATCCTGTTCCATTGATCTATATTTCTGTTTTTGTGCCAGTACCATATTGTCTTGATTACTGTAGCTGTGTAGTATAGTTTGAAGTCAGGGAGCCTGATTCCTCCAGCTCCGTTTTTCTTTCTCAAGATTGCTTTGGCTATTCGGGGTCTTTTGTGTTTCCATACAAATTGTGAAATTTATTGTTCTAGTTCTGTGAAAAATGCCAGTGGTAGTTTGATAGGGATTGCATTGAATCTGTAGATTGCTTTGGGTAGTACAGTCATTTTCACAATGTTGATTCTTCCAATCCAAGAACATGGTACATCTCTCTATCTGTTTCTATCATCTTTTCTATTTCTTCTTGATTCAGTCTCGGGAGGTTGTGCTTTTCTAAGAATTTGTCCATTTCTTCCAGGTTGTCCATTTTATTGGCATGTAGTTGCTTGTAGTAATCTCTCATGATCTCTTTTATTTCTGCAGTATCAGTTGTTACTTCTCCTTTTTCATTTCTAATTCTATTAATTTGAGTCTTTTCCCTTTATTTTCTTGATGAGTCTGGCTAATGGTTTATCAATTTTGTTTATCTTCTCAAAGAACCAGCTTTTAGTTTTATTGATCTTTGCTATCATTTCCTTCATTTCTTTTTCATTTATTTCTGATCTGATCTTTATGATTTCTTTCCTTCTGCTAGCTTTGGGGGTTTTTTTGTTCTTCCTTCTCTAATTGCTTTAGGTGTAAGGTTAGGTTGTTTATTTGAGATGTTTCTTGTTTCTTAAGGTAGGATTGTATTGCTATAAACTTCCCTCTTATAACTGCTTTTACTGCATCCCATAGGTATTGGGTTGTTGTGTTTTTGTTGTCATTTGTTTCTAGGTATTTTTTGATTTCCTCTTTGATTTCTTCAGTGATCTCTTGGTTATTAAGTAGTGTATTGTTTAGTCTCCGTGTATTTTTTACAGAATTTTTCCTGTAATTGATATCTAATCTCATAGCGTTGTGGTTGGAAAAGATACTTGATACGATTTCAGTTTTCTTAAATTTACCAAGGCTTGTTTTGTGACCCAAGATATGCTCTATCCTGGAGAATGTTCCATGAGCACTTGAGAAGAACATGTATTATGTTGTTTTTGGATGGAATGTCCTATAAATACCAATTAAGTCCATCTTGTTTAATGTATCATTTAAAGCTTGTGTTTCGTTATTTATTTTCATTTTGGATGATCTGTCCATTGGTGAAAGTGGGGTGTTAAAGTCCCCTACTATGATTGTGTTACTGTCGATTTCCCCTTTTATGGTTGTTAGTATTTGCCTTATGTATTGAGGTGCTCCTATGTTGGGTGCATAAGTATTTACAATTGTTATATATTCTTCTTGGATTGATCTCTTGATCATTATGTAATGTCCTTCTTTGTCTCTTGTAATAGTCTTTGTTTTAAAGTCTATTTTGTCTGATATGAGAATAGCTACTCCACCTTTCTTTTGATTTCCATTTGCATGGAATATCTTTTTCCATCCCCTCACTTTCAGTCTGTATGTGTCCCTAGGTCTGAAGTGGGTCTCTTGTAGACAGCATATATACGGGTCTTGCTTTTGTATCCATTCAGCCAGTCTATGTATTTTGGTTGGAACATTTAATCCATTTACCTTTAAGGTAATTATCGATCTGTATTTTCCTTTTACCATTTTCTTAATTGTTTTGGGTTTGTTATTGTAGGTGTTTTCCTTCTCTTGTGTTTCCTGCCTAGAGAAGTTCCTTTAGTGTTTGTTGTAAAGCTGGTTTGGTGGTGCTGAATTCTCTTAGCTTTTGCTTGTCTGTATAGGTTTTAATTTCTCCGTCAAATCTGAATGAGATCCTTGCTGGGTAGAGTAATCTTGGTTGTAGGTGTTTCCCTTTCATCACTTTAAATATGTCCTGCCACTCCCTTCTGACTTTCAGAGTTTCTGCTAACCTTATGGGGATTCCCTTGTGTGTTATTTGCTGTTCTTCCCTTGTTCCTTTTAATATTTTTTCTTTGTATTTAATTTTTGATAGTTTGATTAATACGTGTCTTGGCATGTTTCTCCTTGGATTTATCCTGTATGGGACTGTCTGTGCTTCCTGGAATTGATTAACTATTTCCATTCCCATATTAGGGAAGTTTTCAACTATAATCTCTTCAAATATTTTCTCAGTCCCTTTCTTTTTCTCTTCTTCTTCTGGGACCCCTATAATTCAAATGTTGGTGGGGTTAATGTTGTTCCAGAGGTCTCTGAGACTGTCCTCAATTCTTTTCATTCTTTTTTCTTTATTCTGCTCTGCAGTAGTTATTTCCACTATTTTATCTTCCAGGTCACTTATCCGTTCTTCTGCCTCAGTTATTCTGCTATTGATCCCTTGTAGAGAATTTTTAATTTCATTACTTGTGTTGTTCATCACTGTTTGTTTGCTCTTTAGTTCTTCTAGGTCCTTGTTAAACGTTTCTTGTATTTTCTCCATTCTATTTCCAAGATTTTGGATCATCCTTACTATCATTTTTCTGAATTCTTTTTCAGGTAGACTGCCTATTTCCTCTTCATTTGCTAGTTCTGGTGGGTTTTTGCCTTGCTCCTTCAACTGCTGTGTGTTTCTCTGTCTTCTCATTTTGCTTAACTTACTGTGTTTGGGGTCTCCTTTTTGCAGGCTGCAGGTTTGTAGTTTCCGTTGTTTTTGGTGTCTGTCCCAGTGGCTAAGTTTGGTTCAGTGGGTTGTGTAGGCTTCCTGGTGGAGGGGACTGGTGCCTGTGTTCTGGTGGATGAGGCTGGATCTTGTCTTTCGGGTGGGCAGGTCCACATCTGGAGGTGTTTTTTGGGGTGTCTGTGGCCCTATTATGATTTTAGGCAGCCTCTGTGCTAATGGATGGGGTTGTGTTCCTGTCTTGCTAGTTGTTTGGCATAGGGTGTCCAGCACCGTAGCTTGCTGGTCGTTGAGTGGAGCTGGGTCTTGGCATTGAGAAGGAGATCTCTGGGAGATTATCACCATTTCATATTATGTGGAGCTGGGAGGTCTCTTGTGGACCAGTGTCCTGAACTTGGCTCTCCCACCTCAGAGGCAGAGCCCTGATGCCTGGCTGGAGCACCAAGAGCCTGTCATCCACACGGCTCACAATAAAAGGGAGAAAAAAAAGAAAGAAAGAAAGAAGAAGATAAAATAAAATAAAACAGAATAAAATAAAATAATAAAAATAAAAATAAAAAATTATTAAAAAATTGTTTAACTAATTAAAAAAAAAGAAGAGCAACCAAACCAAAAAACAAATCCACCAATGATAACAAGTGCCAAAAACTATACTAAAACAACAACAACAACAACAAAAAATGGACAGACAGAACCCTAGGACAAATGGTGAAAGCAAAGCTATACAGACAAAGTCACACACAGAAGCATACCCATACACACTCACAAAAAGAGAAAAAGGGGAAAAAATATTTATATCGTTGCTTCCAAAGTCCACCTCCTCAATTTGGGATGATTCGTTGTCTGTTCGGGTATTCCACAGATGCAGGTACATCAAGCTGATTGTGGAGATTTAATCCGCTGCTCCTGAGACAGCTGGGAGAGATTTCCCTTTGTCTTCTTTGTTCGCACAGCTCCCTGGGTTCAGCTTTGGATTTGGCCCCGCCTCTGCGTGTAGCTCGCCTCAGGGCATCTGCTCTTTGCTCAGGCAGGACGGGGTTAAAGAAGCAGCTGATTTGGGGGTTCTGGCTCACTCAGGCTGGGGGGAGGGAGGGGTACGGATGCGGGGCGAGCCTGCGGCGTCAGAGGCCGGCGTGACGTTGCACCAGCCTGAGGCGCGCTGTGCGTTCTCCCAGGTAAGTTTTCCCTGGATCACGGGACCCTGGCAGTGGTGGGCTGCACAGGCTCCCGGGAGGGGAGGTGTGGATAGTGACCTGTGCTTGCACACAGGCTTCTTGGTGGCGGCAGCAGCAGCCTTAGCGTCTCATGCCCGTCTCTGGCGTCCGCGCTGATAGCCGCGGCTCGCACCTGTCTCTGGAGCTTGTTTAGGCAGCGCTCTTAATTCCCTCTCCTCCCGCACCAGGAAACAAAGAGGCAAGAAAAAGTCTCTTGTCTCTTCGGCAGCTGCAGACCTTTTCCCGGGCTCCCTCCCGGCTAGCCGTGGCGCACTAGCCCCTTCAGGCTGTGTTCACGCAGCCAACCCCAGTCCTCTCCCTGTGATCCGACCGAAGCCCGAGCCTCAGCTTCCAGCCCCGCCCGCCCCGGCGGGGGAGCAGACAAGCCTCTCCGGCTGGTGAGTGCTGGTCGGCACCGAGCCTCTGTGCGGGAATCTCTCCGCTTTGCCCTCCGCATCCCTGTGGCTGCGCTCTCCTCCGTGGCTCCGAAGCTTCCCCCTCTGCCACCCACAGTCTCCGCCCGTGAAGGGGCTTCCTAGTGTGTGGAAATCTTTCCTCCTTCACAGCTCCCTCCCACTGGTGCAGGTGCCGTCCCTGTTCTTTTGTCTCTGTTTTTTCTTTTTCCTTTGCCCTACCCAGGTACGTGGGGGAGTTTCTTGCCTTTTGGGAAGTCTGAGGTCTTCTGCCAGCGTTCAGTAGGTGTTCTGTAGGAGTTGTTCCACATGTAGATGTATTTCTGATGTGTTTGTGGGGAGGAAGGTGATCTCCGCGTCTTACTCTTCCGCCATCTTGAAGCTCCCCCTCTTTTTATTTTATAAATGAGGCTACTAAGGTTAAATGAGGAGTGGAGTTTGGAGAGAACACCATGTCTTTTGATTCAAAGCCGTGGAAACTGTCAAAAGCATGAACACTATGTACCCTCAGGTTAAAATAACCTTTGATCAGGATTTCTTTATTTGTGGTCCTAATTTGAAAGGATGGGTTTCAAGATATATATAAGCCCCTTCATATAGTAGAAAAATGTGTATGTCTCTGTGTGTATTTAAATTTTGTATGTGTCTTTTCTGGTTTCATTAGTTCCTTAAAAGTGGTTTGTAATTCTCCCAAAAAGTAATAAATACTGCTGTGTATTAATAAAAGATTCCACAACAGATGGTAAAAGTTATACAAATTTATCACAATATAGAGAGAGATTTAAATAAAACAAAATGTAAATTAATAAGGCTCAGTATTCTAAAGTCACATATTTTTATAAGGAAAAATAAAGAGAAACATCATACATACATTGTATACTGCACAGGAATCAGTAAGGTCTGTTAGCAGATATTTCTGATGATAAGCTTATTATTCAATTATACACTGAAAAATCTTCTTAATAAATATGAAGTGAACAAACATATTTATATATCTTCTTTATTAATTTATGAATTGTGTCATCTTATTTTTAATTTACTTATCTACAGTAGGGAAAGGTGCTTCTTTAATCTTTTAGGAAGAAGGAGAGAGATGGGAGAGAGAGAGAAGGAAAGGGAGAGATAATCCTGTTTCTTGATCTTATTTAATTTTTGGTCTCTATGAAAACCTCAGGGCTTAAGCGAAAACGGCAATGAAATGACAAAAGAACAGTGTATTTTAATCTTTCTGGGCCAAAGTTTCATAACATATGTATTATTCACAGTAGATTTCACACCAACAAAAATTTAATCCTCAGTCGCAAAGAATAAATAAGAATTTCTTGCAGTCTCTTGAGTTATCTTATTCCACAATTCATATGGTGATACTCCATTAACAATAATGCAGGCTAATGCACAGGCATCAGTCAATATACACCCTCCACTGAAAATCATTTCCTATTAATTTCCTGCCAGTCGACTTGCACTCAGTCATCCACCTGTTTGCAATACCTTGTGTCCTTGTGTGCACTCACGCAAAACTCCACTGTCCCACAGTCAAGATCACAATATATGTATTTACAGTAAAAATGATCAGACAAAGATGGCTTGTCAACCTTCTCTGGGTAAATAGCATATTATAATTTCCTCACAAAATGCTTCATAAAAACGTTGACCTTAATCTGTGTGTTCCAGTTAAAAACCAACAACATCTATCTGAAATATAAATAATAAATTTCATAATGAAAAGAAGCATAAACATAGAAAATCTTCTGAATGATAGCATTGTGCTCTAGGGGATATGGAAAGTACTCATCCAGTTGAAGTTTACAATGCCTTATTTCCTATTCCTCCCTTCATAACTTATGTAACTTTCTAAACTTTTGCTTTGATTTTAGATCATTGAAAATATTGAATGTAATCATTTCAGAAATTATGGCTTTTTATATGTTTAACAGGGCAATAAGAGCTAATACTTTTCAAGGGATTACATTGTGATTAGTGATTTATGAAACTTGTCTCATTTAATTATTTCTTTTGAGGTAGGTACTATTATTTCTATTGTATTATTTCTATGAGATTGGAAAACTGAGGCTCATAAGGATGAAACAGTTGCCCAGTGTTACTCACTAGTATTAGGAAAAGCAGGATGCACTCTCACAGTGGAAACAAGGAGGTCATCTGAATAGAAATACAAATTTGGTCTTAACCACATTAACATACAGGGCAGAATTGCTAATCTGTGATTAATTCATTAAATTGGGGTTATTGGTGAAATTGGTGCAACGGCAGTATGTCAAAAATTCCAGTAATGGGGAATTTATTTTGCCTTGTCCTTAATTTTTCACTTCTGTTATCTTCTATTCCAGGAAAGATCATCAAGTAGCAAATAGGTCAAAAGCATCTTTATTTGCAAAAGTCCTATAAAATGCATTTCTACAAATTTAATGCTGCTAAAATTAAAAATCAAAATTAATGACTCATCTTTAGTATTGATCTAATTATTCTTAATCTTGCTTGATGTTGACTACTATATTGACGACTGGTGTCAGAAGGCAAAAGTTATTGTTTGGTAATTCTGTAGAAATATGGATATCAGACACCATAATGTATGATTTTGTAAAATAATTTTACTTTTTGATTAGTGAGATCAGCTGAAGTGAGTACTATACATGTACAGTAATTCTCCATGGGCAGAGGGTTATTTTTTAATATTTTTAGTTATCTGGCAAATGCAGCTTATAGGAGTCAGTCAGAAGGGTGAATGGAACAACTTGAATTCATTATCATTCTTAAAAGAAAAAAAGCGCTTGACATGGTATGGTAACGGTGACTGAGAAACACAAAAGATTCATAATTTGAAAGTGTATGATTTTTATTTTGTTTTTTCATAATATATGGGAATTCACTATTTTCTGTTTATCAGTGAGAAGATGAGAAACCTTTTTAAATTATTGTACATAATGTGTGTTAATAATGTGTGTAATGTGTGTTCATAAATATGATCTGACCAGTTTGAGCCAATGGTTACAGTTTCAGATAAACACAAACTTGTCCTAAGAGTCTTTAAATGTGTTTCTATGTCCTTTTTTCTATTTGCCTTCTGAACAATGAAGACAAAATTTAATTGAGGTATTTTTATATGTATGGCTAATTAGTATGAGGCTGAAGAACAGCATTGTGCTGCTTGCAATATATATTAGTGCCTCTGCCACTTTTCCAAACATTAATAAGCATTTTAATATTTTATAAGGCAAGTTCTAAATTATGAAAAATAAACCTGAACACTGTTAATACCCAATGGGATACATTAAAAAAGGAGGACAGCATGAACTACTGTGTAGCTGAGTACTTAACTCAAGAAATTATAATTTCTTGCTGATGTTGGAGAACACAGTGAGGCTTAAGAGAGGGCATGGGCTTTCTAAAAAAGAGCTGGTAGGTCATGAATGTATTTGAGCACTGAAAAGGATAAAAATTCATGCTCAATTCAGCTCACTGGTGAATCAAAGAGAAGCAGTTGCAGAAGCTGTCTGAAAATCATAAGGTCTGACTAATTCTGTGCTTTAATCCATCACACGTCAGGATTTTCTCTGAGCCTTAATACTGTATCACTATTTTCAATTATATCTTGATAAATGCCAGGAAAAGGGCAATACATGGACAGGAAAACACTTCAACATCCATTTATTTCTAAATTGCAGGCAAAGAGCTGAATATAATGACGATGCTTCGCTCATCTTCCAGCTCCCCTTTACATCGGAATGTTTATGCAAGGATGTGCTTAGGTAAGTGTGAGTATAATTCATAATCAATGGTTTGAAACTGAATATTTAAGTGTGTGCACAGGTATTCGAGTGTTGGAACTCATACGACTCGACTCAATACAAGTATTTCACAGGAACTGATGAGAAGACTTCATTTTTACTCTCTTTTAATGTAAAATAAAAGCAGGGAAAAAAGTTTATTGATCTCATACACTTTTACTGGGTCCTTAAAAAAAGCATCTTTTGTGGTTTAACAAAATAACATAATATTCTAGTGAACATGGTTAGATATGAAAATTATAGAGTGAATTAAAAAAATTTTAGTTTGTTCTATCTATGTCTGCCATTAGTCACATTTTTTACCATATACTGCTTTTACCTTTAGTATCATTTTGGTCCTGTTAATATGAAATTAATAGTGATGTTTTATGCAAAATATATTTGATTTTCCTTTGTTTTCTAACTCAAAATATTTTTTAAGTATTGGTCATTAGATTTCCACATAATCCAGTCAATTGCCCAATTAAAAAATTGTGACTAGCAGATAGGTCATAACTGTAAGCAACCTTTCTTCCAGAGGCGTTTGCACATAACTCCTGCTCTCTCTTCAGAAGTAAACTTTCCAAGAAGCCCTTCCTGACTCCCCACACTGGAGGAAAGAGGGGACTGTATGATTTACTTTTCCAGATTGCACATGCGCATGAATGACAATTTGGGGTTGGCTCTTGGCTGGCACTCAGCCAACACTCTGTCCCGTGGGCATTGGCTCTTCTCCATATAGATCACTCCACGTGTTGATTGTGCTTCCTTACTTCATGATAGCTAGATTCTAAGAATGAGGATCCGATAAACAGGAAGTGGAAGCTGCCACTTTCATAAGGTTTGGCATAGTGTCACTTCTCCCTTGTTCTCCTATAAGATGTCTTATAGCACCCTGAATCTTTCTTTCATAGTCCCATTTATGGCTTGTCATTACACAGATATTGGCGTGATTTTTAAAATTGTCCGTCCCCTGTTAGATTATGTCTAGTGAGTAGGCATCTTTGATTTTTCTCACTACTGTGTCTCCAGGATTTAAGCCAATGACTAGTACATCAAGATGATCAAAAATATTTTTTATGATTGAATGAAATACATTCAATATTTTGCTTATTTACTTGGGCAAGAAGCCATGCTTGTGTAGTGTTAAATTAATATCAGATTCTGACTTTGATTGAATAATTTACTTTCTTGATTAGAAAAACGTTCTTAGTTTTTCCAAGTTGAATAGACCATTCATTTAAATTTTCTATCAATCACTGAAATTTTCTTTGTAGGAGGATTCATTTTTCTTAGTCTGAGAAAAATGTACTAAAGAGAGTTTGTGGTCAAATTTTACATTAATTTAAACTGAACTGCTAATAGGAATGCAAACATAATTATTATATAGAATTTTTAATTTTTAAGTCTTTCTCCTATATTATAGTATATGCAACCAATCAGATATTTTAGATGAGTTGTCCTCAACTTGGCTGCACATTGGAAAAGTCTGGAAGCTTTAAAAAGTACTGATGCGTGGATCCCACCCCCAGAGATTCTGATTTAATTGGCCTGGAATACAGCCTGGAAATTTGTTCTTTAAAATCTTCACAAATGATTATAATGTTAAGCCACGGTTGAGAACCACTGCTTTAACCAGTTCTTTTCAACCCTGCCTCCTTGGGTATTAATGGGGCTTGGCTATTTGTATTTTTTTAAAACCCTATATGATTCTAATTTGGAGTACCAGCTGAGAATCACAGCTTCAGACAGTATTATTTGCCTTTTATATTTATTTCACATCAAATAATCACCCACTTTATATCTTTTGAATTACATTTTTTCCAAATAATACACGTGTGCTTTAAAAAATATCTACCTATTTCTTATTATGTATTTTGCATGATCGCATTACTAATATTTGATGCTCAATATATGCTTAGTACCCATTGTATATATTAAATATGAATGAAGTCATTAATTACACTCACAATAATTTTCTTTTCTCTGAAAATGTTATGAATACTTTGCTATGCATTTATTACACTGATGAGTTATGCAGAACATGTAGAATAACTGTTGAGACCACAACTTTGATTTGCCTGGTTCAGTGATTGAGATAATTGAGCACTGGATCAACTAGTGGGAATAGTTAAACAAAGTAAATATTTGCAACATGATGTAATTTGAAAGAGCAAATGTCCCAAGAAATGAGAAATACATGCTACATTTTTCTTAAGGCCTGAGCCTGAAAGCACAGTGTCGTTTATAGTGTATCCCACTGTTCAAGCAGTCACAGGGCTCAGATTCAAGGAGTGGGGATGTAGATTGCACTTCTCAAAGGGAGAATTGTGAAAAAATTCCGGGCCATTTAAAAAATTGCTATGGAAGCACACCGAAAAATTGCATGTAATTACTTCCTTTTCTTGCAACGTGGTGAACTAGGTACCAAGATTGAGCCTCTTACTAACAGCAGCTACAACTCTGGATATCATAAAAAGGACGTCATCCTTAAATACATCAGATTGCTGACAAGAAATAAAGGAATAGTCAGGCCAAAGACTAAGTAAAGGTACATGCTAAAAGAAATAGGCAAGACACAAGCTAGATCTTGCCTTGAAGGCATTTGTAAAACTGAGTAAATTTGAGTTTCATAGGTCTTAGTGGATAGGAATAAAAACACAAGGTAGGAAGTCAAATAGGAGACTTCCTATAAAGTGCAGTCATGAAAGACATCACCATTGGTATAAAGGCAAACTAGAAATAGTTAACTAACTACCCTAAGAAATGCCAAAGATAATTGTTCTGTTCTGAATATTGGTGCTGATTGGAGGTGTAAAAAACTTATCCTGAAAATTAGCAAAAATAAACTGGTTTTTAATCCATAATTGTAGTCTGAATTTTCAGTGTTGTGGTGACCTGAAAATATTCTTTTTTAAAAAAATTTTTATTGGAATATAGTTAATTTACAATGTTGTGTTAGTTTCTGTTGTACAGCAAAGTGAATCATTTATACATATACACATAACCACTCTTTTTTTTTTAGATTCTTTTCCCATCTAGGTCTTTAAAGAGTATTGAGTAGAGTTTCCTGTGCTATACAGTAGGTCCTTATTAGTTATCTATTTTATATATAGTAGCGTGTATATGTCAACCCCAATCTCCTAATTTATCTCTCCCCTCGCCTTTCCCCCCGGTAACCATAAGCTTATTTTCTACATCTGTGACTCTATTTCTGTTTTGTAAGTAAGAAATATTCTTAACACTTGAATGGCTATTTAAGTCATAGAGTAGTTATACAACAGAGTAGTATACAGCAATTATGAAAAACAGAAACTCAACAACACAAAAAGGTGAATTGAGAGAAAGAAACTAGACATAACATTATACATAGTGTGTAATTAAATTATATGAATTTCAACAATAGGCAAAACTAAATCATATTGTTTAGGAATGCATAATTAGGTGGGAAAACTAGAAATAAAGCCATAGGTGAACCTCACAAAAATGAAAATAGTCTGTACTTCTAGCCAGGTAGGAGAAGGTCTATTAAGACATCTTAAAAAAATTAAAATATTGGTAGGAAATTTTAACTCACCCTTCTGAGAATTGATAAATCAAAGATGAGAGGAATACAATTAACTAGTTTAATCAGAGAATTTAGAAAGTTTTTTGGATAAGAAATTCATTATCTACAAATCAGTCAAATTTCTGTACATGAGAAAGCAAGAAATTATAATACAAAATACAAAAAATATAAAGTATCTGGGAATAATTTAAAAGAAGTTATGCATGCCCTTTATGGATAAAAAAGAAAATTTTGAAAATATTGAAACAATACCAAATAATGGAGATATATATCATGTTCATTGATTAAAAGTCACAGTATTATATTAATAGATTTAAGCAATTCTAATCAAAATCTTAACAGGCTTCTATGTAAATGTGAATGTGTGTGTGTGTGTGTGTGTGTGTGTGTGTGTGCACATACATAATTTGACAAACTTATTTGAAATTTATGTGATTGAGCAAAGAGTAAAGAATAACCAATTAATCACGAAGTAGAGCAAAGTGTGGGATACTTGCCTTTTTGTATACCAAGAATTATTTTATTACTACAGTAATTAATACAATGGTTTAACGGTGAAGAAATAGGCAAATTAACTAGTGAAATGAGAACGTAGAAAAGCATCTATAGAAACAGTAACCTGATTTATGCAAAATAGTAGAGAAACATTTTTGATTAAATGAAGTTAGGACACATAATTATCTTTTTTTTTTTTTTTTTTAAATTTATTTATTTATTTACTTATGGCTGTGTTGGGTCTTCGTTTCTGTGCAAGGGCTTTCTCCAGTTGTGGCAAGTGGGGGCCACTCTTCATCGCGGTGCGCGGGCCTCTCACCATAGCGGCCTCTCTTGTTGCAGAGCACAGGCTCCAGACACGCAGGCTCAGTAATTATGGCCCACGGGCCCAGTTGCTCCGCAGCATGTGGGATCTTCCCAGACCAGGACTTGAACCCGTGTCCCCTGCATTGGCAGGCAGATTCTCAACCACTGCGCCACCAGGGAAGCCCCCACATAATTATCTTGATGGAATAAAAATGAAATTAGAATCCTACTTTTCATGTCAAAAATCAATTTCAGTTGTCTTAAGAACCTAGATGTGAAAGGCAAGCTACAAACGTTTGTAAAATATATGGGAGAATATTTTTTAAGACGTGATGGTAAAGAAAGTTTTCTTAAACACACATATATACAAGTAGCAGAGACAACATAAGGAAAAGGTTGATTAATTTAATGACATTAAAGATAAGAACTAATGTTAATTAAAAGGCATCATAAAGAGTGGAAAGACAATTCACAAATTGGAAGGAAATACTGTAACAAATAAATCTGGAAAAGGACTGGTACCAAGAACATATAAAAAAGTCAAGAAATCAATAAGACAAAAAATCAACAATACAATAAAAAATGGGTAAAAGATTTGAGTATGCACTTCACAGAAGGGGAAACCAAAATTTCCAATAAGCACAAAATAAGACCACAGTGAAATAGCACTTAACACTCAATAGAGAGACAAATATTAAAAGGCCAGAGAATACCAAGTGATGGCGATGATGTGGAACAACCAAAATCATTATACCCTGGTACAATTGCTTTGGAAAACAAGTTGGAATAACTTAGTAAACTTAAGCATGATCATTCTTCTAACATTGATTCAGCGCCTATATAAGACATTCATTCAACTCCAATACGTGCACTAGGTCATGTACAAAATATTTAAAGTAGTAATGTTAAAAAAAAATCTCTGGAAATCAACACATAAACCTTTCAACAATCAAATGAATAAATGCATTTTGTTGTATTCACATAATCCAATACTATAGAGTAGTGAAAAATGAGCAAACTAGAGCTATATCCACCAATAAGGCTGAATTTGCAAAAAAGCATAATCTTAAGCAGAAGAAACAAGGAGAATACACATAGCACAATTCAACTGATGTAAACTTCGAAAAACCCTGCAAAATTAAACAACACAATGATATGCGAACATAGATTTAGTATAGTTGTCTCATCTAAGAAGATAAGAAAGTGAATGGGTTTAGGAAGGAATATAGAAGCGCCTTCAAAGTGATAATAATTTTTTCTTTCTTAATCTGGTTGGCATATACATGGGTGTAGTATGTATTGTTTTCTTTATCCCTTATAAGTATCTTACAACCTTTATTTTAGATCTTTTCAACATTGAATACATATGATACATCACACTGTTCTTCCAATAGGAGAATTGCTCAAGTGTTAGAGGAATCATTATATTTCTAGTATTTTGAAGTCTAGCTATTATAGCAATTGTGTCATCCTCCAAATATGTTAAAGTTCTAACCCTCACTACCTCAGAATGTGATCATATTTGGATAAAAGATCAATGCAGATGTAATTTAGTTAAGATGAGGTCATACTTGAGTAGGGTGGGCTTCTATTCCAACATGACTGGTGTCTTTCCAAGAAGATACTATGTGAAGACACAGATACACAAGGAGAACATCATGTGATGATGTTGTCAGAGTTGGAGTTGTGCATCTGCAAGCCGAGGAATGCCAGTGCAAAAGGAAAGCACCAGAAACTAGGAAGAATCAAGGAAGGATTCCCTTACAGTTTTCTGAGGGAGCATGGCTCTGCTAACAGCTCGATTTTGAACTTTAACCCCCCAGAAATTTGACACAATAAATTTGTTTTAAGCCATCCAGTTTATGGTACTTTGTTATGGCAGCCCTAGGAAACTAATAATGGACAAACTACTCATTGTATCCTTTCAGGAAGAAGCGTTGCTGGCCTCCCCAGGAAATAAGGATAGGCAGTAACTTATGCTCATAATGCTTTAACTTGAAGAGGAAGAAAGGCAACTATAGTTTTGACAGACTTCAGAATAACATATGATGATAATGCATTTTTTTTTAAAGTTAACTCTTTAAATTTTGAATTGGTAAAGTATTCATATGTTTAAAAAATCAAAAAGCAGAATATAATAGTACAGTCTAAAGTCTCTCATCCCCATCAATTAATTATGTATCTTTCCAGAGGAACTGATGCATATATTAGTACATTAACATATACTCCATTATTACACTACCCTTTTTTCACACAAAGCCCATTGTATACTCTGTTTTGTATTTTTCCTTTTTCACGTAACTTTGTATCCTGGAGATATTTTAATTAACACATAAGTGCTTCCTTTTACTTTTGGCTACATGGGCATTCAACAATTTTTTAACCAGTGATATTTAGTTAGATATTTTTAATATTTTAATTCTACTTTTTTTTTAAAAAGAGAGTTAGACTAATAGAAATTTTGGGTAAAGATAATTGAGTGAAGCTTCATCACTGATTTTAGTTCCCCTAATATATAATAAATATGAAGTGGTAAAATCTTATGCTATAAACTTTGAAAAATGATGACAAAAACAGAAAATTCTATACCAAAGTAGTTCCTAATTCTACTGCCATCCCAGTCTCCATGCCAGAAGGGCAAATGAGAATAGAAGGTGAGCTGACAAAATCCTGGGATTTTCTCACTGAGAACCCCAGTTTGGAGAGATGCAGACAGAATATGAATTGGCAGGGTAGGATAAAGTCAAAATGAAACTATTCAGAGTAGGATCTTAGCAGAACTGAAAATGGTCTCTAGGAAGTTGCCTTTTCCAATGAGCCAAAGTCTTTTATGACAGGAAATACCCCTGGTTATGTGGATTGTGCTCGTTATAGAATATCTAAAAGAGTTCCAGAGATAAAACAGAGAACAATTTCCTTAGAAGATGTGCGTTTATTTTCACGTGTGCTCTTCCCTTTTTCAGCACTACGAACTCTCAGACTGCAGATAAATGAACAGAAAACAAGATCTTGTCCTTAAACTTTAGTTTGGATAAAATGTGAGAGTGTCAAGGAGAAGGTACCTTCAGAATGTCAGAGAATATTAGCTTTCGGATTAGAGGCATGTTAATTATCAACACAGTTTTAAAAAATGGTCAGCAGCTAAACAATGGACTACAGCAGTGCACAGCAGATTAAGTACCCACTCAGAAAAATACATTGTCCAAAGAAGGGAAGAAAACTTTGCAAGTATGTTTTGAGCTATAAATAACTTAATAAAAACACAAAATCAATAAAACAACAGGTCAAAGACAAGGCACTAAACAAGAGAATAAAATGAAAAGGGAAATTTCAGAGCTAGTAAAACAAATCAAGTTTAAAACATCATCATTTACAACATTTACAATAAATTACAAACAACAAGAGACAGGAAAGACAGAGTAAAATATTGAATTTCTGCCCTGGGGGAAATACTTAGGATAATAAATTCAATGGAGAAAAATAAACAAAAGATTTTTTAAATTACAGAAGATGAGAAATTTGGAAACCAAAGATGATCTAATATAGGGACAATTGCTGTCTTTGAAGGAGAGAATACAGTTAATGGAAGAGAAAAACTATTAAGAGATACAAAAGGGGACATTTTCTCCCAAGTTAAGACAGATATTAGAATATATCCTAGATAAATTGTGACTTCTGAGAAAGAAAGACTTTTTTAGACATCTAGGAAGAAAGAAAATTTTTTCTGTCTCCTGTGAAAGGTGGGAAGTAGGAAGTCATAAATATCGCAAATTTCTCTACAACTTTCAATACAATCTAGAGAGTATAAAATTCTGAAGGAAAGCAAAACTGACCTAAAATATTTATCCAGCTAAGTTATCATTTATAGTAAAAACAACATTTGGCAGACATCCTCAGAGAAGAACGAACTCAGGGACTATAGCTCATATGATCTTTTCTCAAAGTAATTACTCATTGATGAAGTCCAAGTAATCAAAAGTGACTCAAATAAGAATTCAGGAATAGAAATGGATTTGCAATAAGTATAGTAGGCAGAATTCTAACATGACCCAACAAGATTCTTATGCCCTGGTTTATGTGCTTTATATAATCCCCTCTTCTTGAGTGTGGATAGGTCTAATAAATATGATCAAATGTCACTTCCTTGTTAGGTTATTAATCAGTTGACTTTGAGTTAACCAAAATGGAGTTCATCATGGATGGGCCTGACTTTATCAAGGGGACCTTTAAAGAGTATGAAGTTTCAGAGAGACACTCTCCTGCTGGCCTGAAAGAAAGCAAACAGACATGTTATAATCTGCCTATGAAGAGAAGTGGCTGGTAGCCAACAGCTAACAAGAAAATGGGGAACCTCGGTCCTATAATCATAAGTAACTGAATTCTGCCAATAATTGTGTGAGCTTGGAAGAGAACAAGCTCCAGAAGGAGCTCAGCCAACCAGCATCTGGAATCCACTCTTGTGAGAGCCTGAGCTTAGGATCCAGCTAAACCATGCCTGGACTCCTAACCCAATGGAAAATGTGAGATAATAAATGTGTGTTGTTTCTAGCTGCCAAATTTGTGTTACTTTGTTACATAGCAACAGAACGTTAATACAGTGAGCTTTTAAGCATAGAAGGAGGACAAAAAACTTGAGGAATTTGGATTTAAAAATATGATGTCATATTATAAAATTTGAAGAAGGAAAATCATATGACTAACTAATTGGGAAGAAGTTGAGGGAAAGGCAGAAAGAAGAGTATGAAGAATAATCTTATTTTTAAGGCAAGGAGTCATTCAAAACTATATTAGAAAATTGTGGCTGAAGTATAATGATACCAAATTCTTAATGTTTATATAATATTATTCTTAATATAAGCAGGATTTTGGAGAGCTAGTACTTTTAAAGAATTAATGGATTAATGGATCCTGTCTATTGTTTTTTTTAAACGACACTACTCCTCTATCTATCTATCTATCTATCTACATAGATGGATCTGAAATGAGATTCACAGGAGCTAACCTCACAGTTACACAGGTAATTTTGAGGTTACACAGGTAATTTGGGGGCAATGAAATTTTATGTACTTTTAGCTTTCCTTATTTTTGTATTGCTTAATATTTTGACTAGTGAGCATACTAGTTTCTATACAATAATTATTCTGAAATTATTTATGATTGTTGTGTCTTCTTAGGGGATTGACCCCTGTATCATTATGTAATGATTTTCTTTATCCCTGAAAATATTCCTTGTTCTGAAGTGATTTATCTGAAATTAACATGGCTACATCTACTTTCTTATTCCTTTTTTTTAAAAAGATTTATTTATTATTTACTAATTTATTTTATTTACTTTTGGCTGCATCGGGTCTTAGTTGAGGCACATGGGATCTTCGTTGGGGCATGTGGGATCTTTTGTTGCAGTGCGTGGGCTTCTCTCTAGTTGTGGCGCACAGGCTCCAAGGTATGTGGGCTCTGTAGTTGTGGTGCAGGGACTTCACTGCCCCGCGGCATGTGCATTGTAAGGCAGATTCTTTACCACTGGACCACCAGGGAAGTCCCACACCTACTTTCTTCTGATGTGTGTTAGCATGGTATATCTTTCTCTGCCTTTTGCTTTTAACCTGAGTTTTTAAATTTAAAGTGGATTTCTTGAAGACAACATATAGTTGGGTCTTATTATTATTATTGTTTTTTAATCCACTCTGACAGTCTGTGTATTGTGACTTGTGCACTACAGTCATTCACATTTAAAGTGAATGTAGACATAATTGGATTAATATCTACCATGTTGGTAACTGTTTCTCTATTTGTTACATTTTTCTTCTTTTTCAGCCCCCCAGTTTTCTGTCTTCTGGTTTCAACTGAGCATTTTATATGATTATATTTCCACTCCAGTCTTTACCTAGTAATTATACTTCTTTTTAATTTTTTTTGCAGTTGCTGTAGAGTTTGCAATATACATTTTAAACTGGTCTAAATTAATTTTCATTATGACATTCTCTTGTTATAAACATTATACCATTTTCTTGCTTGACTGGTTTCTGGAAATAAGTCTGTGGTCATTCTTTTCCTTGTTACTCTATAGATAAGGTGCCCTCCCACTCACACCTCACACCTGGCATCTTTCTAGATTTTCTCTTTGTCTTTCGCTTTCTGCAGTTTGACTATCACATGCCTGGATGTAGATGTTTGGCACTTATCCTGTTTAGCATTCTCTGAGATTTCTAAAACTGTGTTTTTGTGTCTGTCATTAATTTTGGAAAATTCTTGACTGTTATTTCTCCAAGTATTTCTTCTGCTCCATTCTCTCTTCTTCTAGTACTCCAATTACTAATATGCTATACCTTTAGTAATTGTTTCACAGCTCCTGGGTACTCTATTTTTTCCCCATTCTCTTTTCTCTTTGCATTTCCGTTTGGGCAGTTTCTATTGATATATCTTCAAGGTCATTGATTCTCTCCTTGGCTGTGTCCAGTCTACTGGTAAGCCCATCAAAGGTATTCTTCATTTATGTTATAATGCTTTTAACTTCTAGTATTTCTTTTTGATTTTTTTTAGAGTTTCCATCTCTCTGCTTACATTATCCATTATAGTCCTAACACATTAATCTCAGTTATTTTAAATTCCTCTCTGATAACTCCAACATTGATGTTATTTCTGAGTTTGCTTCTACTTATGTTATTGCTTCAGACTATGTTTTTTTCTTGCCTTTTACCATGCCTTGTGATTTTCCTTGTTGAGACATGATGTATCAGGTAATAGGAACTAAGGTAAATAAGGCCTTTAGTATAAGTTTTTATGTTAATCTGGCTAGGAGTTTGACCGTGTTTAATGTTTGCGGTAGCTGAAGGGGCTTCAAATTCCTCTAGCATCCTTGTTTGTACCTTCTTTTTTTAGACTGGGTTTCCCTATATACTTCTCCTCAGAGAGACTCTATGCTTTCATTTCTTACATCTCATCCACTATTATTTTACTGGAGTCCTGTTGATATGGTGGTAAGGTGTTAGTGACGGGAAGTATTCTGTAATCTCATGAATAAATCTCAGTCTTGTAGTGGACCTGTATTCCTGGGCTGTACCTTCACATGTATTTCTTGCTTCCCATACTCCTCCTTTTGGTGAGACATGAAGGCAAGAGGGGGCTGGAGATGGAGAAGTACTCTTTCCCCAAGTGGAATAAGACTCTGTTAAAGTCCCTTTTTTTTTTTTTTTTAATAGAATAGGCCTTTGTTATAGAGAATACTTCGTACCTATTTCACAGTGGCTGTTCTTCTCCCCATGCCAAAGCCACAAAGGGATCTCTGTTGTCTCTTCACCATGAGAAAGAACCTTGTGGGATTTCTGCAGGTAAAACTCATTAACGTGTGGCGGCCTTTTTATGGTAATGGCCCTTTTATGACTGTGGCCCCTAAGAGTTTCTCATTCTTAAGCTAGTCCACACTCAGCCTCCAGCAATTTGTAAAAATATCCAGTCAGTTATTACTACTGTTTTATGGCTCCAGTGGTTTAGGTAAGCAGATCTTGGCTATCACTCTCTAGATTCACTTGTCTCTCTAGATTTTGAGATGGCAGTTTGCCTTACGACCTCTGCTTTCTAATGGGTTCAAGAAAAATTGTTGATTTTCAGTTTATACAGCTTTTTCTTGTTGTAAGGAAAAGAGGAATGGCTTCCAAACTCTTCACATTGTAGCTGAACCTGGAAGATCTCTTGCTTATTTTTAAATCATGAGAATACATAAAATCACCAAAGGACAGACTGTAGAGAAATAAGTCATAAGGTTTTTGACACTTCAATATTTAGACATCAGATACAGTAGAACAATCAGTCTGGTAGTGGATACTGAGAAGGAGTAGCTTGTGAGAGATGGAATAAATGCCAGGAGACTGTGAAGTCATATAGACCAAGAAAAGAAAGAATTTCAAGAGAAGGGAGTGATCAAGTAGTTGAATGTTGCTGAGAGGCCAAGAAAGCCCCAAAGAGGGTAGTGCATATTTGATTTGTCAAAAATCACAGTTGATTTAGATAAGAGCAATCTCAGTAGAAAGAGATAGGAAGAGTGTGGATGTGAGTGTGAGTGTGTGTGTGTATTGAGGAGGAAAGCAGAAACTAGACTGGAATGAGTGAAAGTGTTTATTAGAGAATATGTGAAGATATCATGACTTAATCCTGTTTTCAAAGAGAGAACTTTTCATGCGAAGAATATTTTTACCTTTAGTCCAAAATTATTTAGGAGAACCCTGGAAAGGTTACTGAATATCTGTTCCCTGCCTGTAAATCTAATTTGAGAAATAAGAATAATAACAAACCAGATAAACTATACTATTAATGTGGCAATAATTATTAAAAACAATCCCTGGAGACTTGAAGAGCAGAACATTACTTCTCAAAGGAAAATTCTAGGGTCTAAATTTAGGGAGTCCAGGATAGCTAGGTAAGAATTTTAGAAAATAAAATTGTCCATTTGGCAAAGAAGAAGAGCTGTGGTTATAGGAACCTTATAAAAATATTATAGGAATCTTATAAAAATGTGGAAATCATTTTTATAAGATTCTTATATTTATCCAGGATTCTTAAGGAATAGTGTGAAGCAACAGTATATATGTGGCATTGTTCAGCTTTAGGATCTACCTGGGAGAAAGCACTGCTACTTTTTCAGGAGTGAATCATTCTTCCCATCCCCCCTAGAAACAGCCCTTACAACCCTCCCTACTTCAAGGACAAAGAGTCAAGTGACTGCATTAAAGCCTGCCTTTGAAACTAGAATTTAATCAGGCATTCTAAAAGAGGCAGACTCCAACAAGGCCAAAGGTGGTAGGTCTAATTGCTTTTATTTGTGCTTGTGTACTCTGTGCACTTTTGACCTGGTGTGGGGCCATGCTTCGAACCAGATTTCTCAATTAAAGTGAAACAACTTAGTCTAGTTAGTTGAGTTTCATAATGATCCTCTGAAGTTTCCCTTCTTAGCATGAATCTAATGATACATTATCATAGAACAAATTCATCACTCATTAACTCTAAAGCAAATTCACTTTCTCCATCCAGGAGCATTACCTTTCCAAAACTAGCTGTGCGAATTCTTCCACTTAACATGCACCACCATCATGTTAGTGGAGGCTGAATCTCAAATGTACATATCTACACAAATCCCTACTGACTTCCAAGATTAACTACTACCATAGATACCCCCTGGGAGATTAGAACACAGCAGGATATAACATGGCCTTAGACAATGTAATCAGCCATCCTGTCCTCTGAGGCAAATTTCCTGTCTAGCAGACAGAATGAAAACTCTGACAGTGACGCAGCCAAAAAAGTGAGCACATGTGGCTAAGGTATTCATAACACTCTTCCTTGTACTTTTATTCTGAATTTTCTCTTCTGATAAATATACTTCCTAAGTTAATTCTGTGTCTACACACAGACTTGGAATTCCTTTCACACAGTTCTTTTTATTTAATATGCGTTAGGACAGTCTCTTCGGATCTTTTATCCCCTAATGAATTTTTCAAAAAGAATTTTTCATGAGTAGTTGAGGATACTGCAATGGCTTTTATTTTTCCTTTTCTTTTATTCACTTTTCTTTATTCTTCATGAGTGCTTTTACTTTTAATAACGATCATGCCATAGGTTTCCTTTCACCTCCTAAAAGTGGAAGGAACCAACAAGTACTTATTTCTCAAGAAATGTTTCTTGTTTTTTTATGTAAACAGTTCCTCAGCCTAAAAAAGTAACTTTGAAACAAGCTACATTTTATTTTACTACAATGCATAAGAAGTAAAAGCCTCCACACAGTTTTGAAGAGAGGAATATTTACATTTTATCAGCAAAGAGCAGCAGAGGTAGTACCAGGAACCTCTGGAGGAAAGCTTGGCTGCTTCAAAGCTGACCCACTGGGATGAAAGAAGACCGTTTTGTTTTAAAGTTGGAAGTTGACTAGGAAATTTTTTTTTTTTTTTTTTTTTTTACATTTCACCACATTTTATTTGCTATTGCTTGCCCAGATTCCATTGTGTAAGAGAGAAGCCTCATGGGAAATCTAATTCTTCTCTCTGACCATTCTAATACTTCTCTCTGACCTCTTGTTAATATCGAGATAGATATTATGCTTTTATACCTTACACAAACATTTTCATCACTGAAATTGCAAAAGTGAAAAAGCAAAGTGCTAAAATTTAAAAACAGGATTCATCTTGAGGAAAAAGAAAAACTTAAGGAAGTGCAAACAAAGGCACCCTGGTTTTAGCTTTTTGTTTGGCTAACATTCATCTCATTTATGGAAAAGGGAGAATCAATATTTCATCAATACTTTTTTATAAAGATAAATTTCGAAAGGAGATTAAGAAACCTAGTTTCTCTCTAAACCTAGGTGATTTATAAATCTGGCTATAAGCAGGGCTATCAAAAGATGGGCCTTTCATTTAGGAAGTGAATTTGTGGAAGGTAATTATAAATATCAACAATAAATAAAATAGTTCTAGATTCACCATGAAGACAAGTGTTGTGAAAACAAAAATAAAATTAAATTTTTTTTTTTTAGAGAGAGACAGCTAAACCAATTTCTCTGTAAAATGTCTTTAGCCCAAATGCCCTTTGGTATTTAATAACATGACCTCAATATTAAAGCTTCTAACAAAGCATTCACGGGCTGCATTTGTGAAGCTATCAGCCTTTACCTTTACATTTCCAGGAGTATATTGTTGTATCATCCAGGATAACTAAGGGATATGAAAATAATCCATCTGTCCAAACTTATTTTTCATTCATTTATTTTTATAATTCGTTATACCACTACTGCAGTGTGGAAGTTGAGAGTTTGAAAAGGTTCTTATCAAATAAGATTGAGGTCCACAGAGGTTATGCTCCTTCAATTGCTGAGTATCAGAGCTAGGATTAGGACCCAGGGAGCCTGGCTCCAAGGTCAGAGTGATTTTCCATGTATGAAATGGTTTGCTTCCTCATGAGGCATAATTAGACAAAAGTATTTACTAATAGAATATAAGACAGAAGTAAAATTATATACCCCCTTAATTGATCTCAAATAATAACTTTTCTTTGATGTTTTCCTTGACATTCTGAGGTAAGATAGACACTTGTTCAAATTCCCAGAGCTTGTATTATACAGTAGTGTAACATATTTTCTAATCTTTATCTGTGTCCTACTAGCCTGTGAGCTATTTGAAATAAAAAAAAAACCCATAAATCTAACACATGTTTATAACACCAGAGGCCAGCATTGTTGAATGAGCTCATAAAAATACACAAACATACAAATTAATAAATACTGCAGAAGAGGGAACGAGAAAGGCAACCAACATCTACTGACTGCCCACCATGGACCAGGCTATGTGATTTACGTGTAATATTTTACTTGTGAAATATTGTCTCTCACAGCAAACCTGTGAAACTGATATTTATTACACCTTTTAATAGATGAAATTTAGAGGGATTAATAATTAAAGGGGTTAAATTACTCTTTAAAAATCATACATATGTTTGACCCCAGGTCTGACCAATTCAAAGCTCATACATCCATCTCAGGCTTAATGCCTTGGGGTAATAATGATGGGTATTTATTCTCCCCCAATCACTAAATTAAGAGTTGTTCATGCAATACATAATTTCTTCTTTACAACAATTCTAAAGAAGTAGGTACAATTATTAGCACCATTTTACAGATTATGAAACAGATTTAGAAAGATTAAGTAATTTGTTCAAAGTCATATAGATTTGTAAATACCAAAGTGGGGTTTAAAAGCAGGTCTGAGTGATTTGAAAATCAACCACACTTTGAAACTGAATGAAATATGTAAATGCATGATTGTTGAAAACTAACAAACAAACAAACAAATGTGTCATGTGCATGTGACTGATTTTAGCGTAGCCATGATGGACAGTTCCCTGTTCATGTCAGCTCCTGTGTCAAGAGTACAGACTAATAGTTCATTGTGTGTGTGTGTGTGTGTGTGTGTGTGTGTGTGTATATGTGTGTGTGTATATATATATATACACACACACACATACACACCACATCTTCTCTATCCATTCATCTGTTAATGAACACTTAGGTTGCTTCCACATCTTGGCTATGTAAATAATGCTGCTATGAACATTGGGGTGCATATATCTTTTTGAATTAGTGTTTTTGTGTTGCCCACCCCAGGGGTATGGGTCTTGACTAAACTGCAACTCCACCCCTCCTGCTCATCCTGTTGTGATTTTTTCTTTATATTTTTAGTTATAGAAGACATTTTCTAGTCTTTATCATCAATAGTTTCTCTGTAAATAGTTATAATTTTGGTTTGCCCATGAGAGAAGGGGAGCTCAGGGTCTTCTTACTCCACCATCTTCCAGCCTTCCTCTGGTGATTAGTGATGTTGAGCATCTTTTCATGTGCCTGTTGGCCATCTGTATGTCTTCTTTGGAAGAATGTCTATTTTTTTAATATAAAATTATTTATTTTATTTATTTATTTTTGGCTGCGTTGGGTCTTCACTGCTGTGAGCAGGCTTTCTCTAGTGGCGGCAAGTGGGGGCTACTCGTCGTTGCAGCACATGGGCTTCTCATTGTGGTGGCTTCTCTTGTTGTGGAGCACGGGCTCTAGAGTGCAGACTCAGTAGTTGTGGTCCACGGGCTTAGTGGCTCCGTGGCATGTGGGATCTTCCCGGCCCAGGGATCGAACCCGTGTCCCCTGCATTGTCAGGCCGATTCTTAACCACTGCGCCACCAGGGAAGTCCCCTGCTTATTATTTTTTAATTGAATTGTTTGTTTTTGATATTGACTTGTGTGGGTTTTTTATATATTTTGGATATTAACTCCCTTATCAGACATATCATTTGCAAATATCTTCTCCTATTCAACACTCAGCCTTAAAAAAGAATGAAATTTTGCCATTAGCAAAAACATGGATGGACCTGGAGGGTATTATGCTTAGTGAAGTAAGTCACACAAAGAAAGACAAATACTATATGTTTTCACTTACATGTGGCATCTAAAAATTAAAACAGGGACTTCCCTGGCAGTCCAGTGGTTAAGACTTCGCCTTCCAATGCAGGGGGTGTGTGTTTGATCTCTGGTTGGGGAGCTAAGATCCCACATGCCTTGTAGCCAAAAACCCAAAACATTAAACAGAAGCAATATTGTAACAAATTCAATAAAGACTTTAAAAATGGTCCACATCAAAAAAAAATCTTTAAAAAATAAAACAAATGAACAAATATAACAAAACAGAAACAGACTCACAGATAGAGAACAAACTAGTGGCTATCAGAGGGAGAGGGTTGGTAGGGAGAGGGAAGGGGCGAATAGGTGAAGAGAATTAAGAGGTACCAACTACTAGGTGTAAACTCAGTAAGTTACAAGGATGTAATGTTCAACATGGGGAATATAGTCAATATTTTTAATGACTTTATATAGAGTATAATCTAAAAAATACCAAATTACTGTGCTATAAACCTGAAACTAATATTGTAAGTCACTATACTTTAATTAAAAGGAAGAGCATAAACTTTCTCTGTCAGACACCAGAAAGACCACTCCGCAGGTCATGTGTAATCTATTAAATGCAAGGGATTTAACTCCCTCAGTGACAAACCTTAACCAATGGGGCTCAGAAGTCAGTGGATAACAGCTCCCATCCTATGGTGGGTCAATTCTGGGGCTTACTCTTTATGGTTCCTCAGAGTTCCTAGTGGGGTTGAGCCCAGATTCCCAGGGTGGTAAGTAGCTAATTAAAAACCCTTGATAGATTTTTCTCCCTTTACTCCCTTAATTCCTTGACTCCCTTACTTATGCTTCCCTGATCACATCCCCAAATAACTTATTTGCATTCAAGTCCCTGTCTCAGTGTTTGCTTTAGGGAGAACACAAACTAAAGCAATGAATCTAACAGAAGGAGAGGAAAAATAGTTCTCTATTTAGTGAAATACTTTGTGTAGTTTACTTCACTGTGGAAACATGGTGGGCACTACAAACTACAAAAAAGTGAATATATGAGTCTGTGTAGATAGATGTAAATATAAATGATGTAGATATAGATTGTATTGCCCCTTTTATGTCACTGTGAATTCCTGCATTATCTAGCTTTTTAAAATTCTTCCTTTTGGTAAGTGTTAAGAATCAGATTAGAATTCTTTATTTCTTTACCAAAACCCACACAGATGACTGTAAGACATGTAAAAAAAAAAAAAAAAAAAACCCAAAACAACAAAAAAAGATAATCTCTGCTTCCAAGCAGAATAAGACATTGCTCAATTACTGGCCTCAATATCAGTTTTGTAACCAGAATTATAACATAAAGCCCAATAATGGAAGAAATTGACTGTCAACTGCCAGTCACCTATTACTCCATTTTCCCTATTCATCTGTTAAAACAAATGTTCTATCCTATCTTAACCACTGCAGTTGTCTTCCTTCTAATTGTTCCCTACCCTGTCTGCCTCCAAGTTCACAAGCACACAGATTCAATTTTTTTTCAGTTATGTTGAATCCATACATGTCTCTATGATGAATCGAACCTGTGATGTAATTTTAAAATTTCTAAAAAAGATTTGGAATTTTGCAAATTATGGAAACATCAACTTTTTTAGTTTGTAGTCTTCCTATTTATAAGATATTTAGGCTGCTAAATTAAAAATAGATTCCAAATTTCAGCTTTTCAAAGAAAAATTCTTATAAAAATGAGAGTCTTCCTCTGCATTACTAAATTTGTGGGAGTTGGAATTTCTTGAATCATTTTTTTTTAGTGCAAATATTTCAGCATCAGGTTCCAGACTTTTTTTTTTAAACATATACATGTATATATTCTTTTTCAAATTATTTTCCCATTTAGGTTGTCACATAATATTGATCAGAGTAGTTCCCTGTGCTGTACAGTAGGTTCTTGCTGGTTATCCATTTTAAATACAGCAGTGTGTGCATGTCAGTCCCAAACTCCCTAACTATCCCTTCCTGCCATCCTTTCCCCCAGTAACCATAAGTTCGTTCTCTAAGTTTATTAGTCTGTTTCTGTTTTGTAAATAAGTTCATTTGTATCATTTCTTTTTAGATTCCACTTATAAGCCATATCATATGGTATTTCTCTTTGTCTGACTTACTTCACTCAGTATGACAATCTCTATGTCCGTCCATGTTGCTGCAAATGGCATTATTTCATTCTTTTTAATGGCTGAGTAATATTTCATTGTATATATGTGCCACATCTTTCTCCATGCCTTTGTCAATGGACATTTAGGCTGCTTCCATGTCTTGGCTATTGTAAACAGTGCTGCAGTGAACATCGGGGTGCATGTATCCTTTCAGACCATGTTTTTCTCCGGATATATGCCCAGGAGTGGGATTGCAGGATAATATGGTAGCTCTATTTTTAGTTTTTTAAGGAACCTCCATACTGTTCTCCATATAGTGGCTGTACCGATTTACATTCCTACCAACAGTGTAGGAGGGTTCCCTTCTCTCCACATCCTCTCCAGCATTTATTGTTTGTGGGTTTTTTGATGATAGCCATTTTGACTGGTGTGAGGTGATATCTCATTGTAGTTTTGATTTGTATTGCTCTAATAATTAGAGATGTTGAACATCTTTTCATGTGCCTCTTGGCCATCTGTATGTCTTCTTTGGAGGTTTCAGGATTTGTAATAACATCAGTGATCCAGAAGGCTGAGCCTGCTAGGCAGTTTAAGTGACTAAAAGATGGTATCCTGTGAATATTCATGGCTCCAGTACTGTTTTATGCCCATCACCCTTCAAGGCTTTCCCACAGCTTGATTGAGAAAAAGAGCCCTGATTTATCTGTAGGAGATTAACAACCACCCAAATTTTATTCTATTTTGGTATGGTTTTATTCTATTTTGATATGGTTTTTGTTTTGTTTTGTTTGTTTGTTTAATGGAATGCTTAGTGGCCATTCCAATGTGAAGGGGATTATATCTAAATTGTTATCTTAATACAGTTTTTTCATGGTTATTTCTTGGGTGGTTTGAAAATTCAAACTTATGTTAAAACATTCTACTTTATACATGTCAAAGATGATGAAACTCACTAGAAAATTGCATCAGGTAGGTATATCCTAACAATTTGGATAGTTACATGAGAAATACAGTGTTTTCTTAGAGAGGATCATGCTATAAATGAAATGCTAAGAAAATGGTGTCTAATGCTGAAAGAAGGAAGAAGGAATAGAGGAAGAGTTAGTTTTGATAGCATTTAGTTTTCTTCACTGATATTAAAATCACATTTATGTTGTATTTGTGTAGGCCCTCCATATAAAATATTGTGGATTTTATATAAAAACACACTGAGGGCATCATCTAGAAAGCACAAGAGTTTTAACTCCACCCTCTTACCATGTCACTCTTTCTCCAAAATAAAGTTTCATTATTAGAATCTCCTTCATACTTTTGAGTTTTGAGGTTCTTCATGAACTGATTGCTTTAAACACAGCCATTTCCCTACCACAATTCATCAACATGTGTCCTCTGCTCCTAAAATCTTCTCTGTCCTATACATAAGAAACCTTTATTTTTTCTTCCTTGCTTTTGGCAATGCTTTTGACCCTCCCTGGTGTGAATTGCTTCTCTTATATACCTACATCCAGGCACATTCTTCTGACTTCTTCCATGAAGTCTTCTCTTTATGTGTTTTTTTGCCCATGGTGATCTTGGCTGCCAATGACAAAAATTTATTTTACCGATGAAAACATGTAACTTATGTAACTTAGTTCTTTTTAAAGAGTGAATAGTAGCGTGCTGCTATACAAAGAATACTTGCTCTGCAATTCTATTTTCAATATGCCTAATCGCTAATTCTCAATATACGCACATGTAAAAGAAAGATAATCTATCTAATATGGCTCCTCATGTATTTATAGAGCTGCTTAAACTATATCAAAAAAAGAAGGCACTTATATCACTGTAGTATTTTTTCTAAATAGTTTATATATTTACATTTCATCTTAAACTCTAGGAGAACAGATAGTATGTCCCAATATGTATTGGTTGAAAACTTATGCAGAATTTTGAAAGAAACATGATAATAACAATAATAATGAAATAATAGCTAACATTAATGAAGTATTTTTATATGCCAGGCACTGGGTTAAACATTTGATACACATTTAATCTCATTTAATTTCTCATTATTTTTATTTTGCTAGTGAGGAAGCTGAGTTTCAGAGAGTCATTAAATATCAATAGCTTGTCCAAGTTTACACATGTAGTCAGCAGGTGGGGGGATTCTAACCCAAGAGTTTGTTTTTAACTTCAAAACCTATCCTCATTGCACATCTAACGATGAGGAAAAAAAAGTTCTTAGGAAAAAATGGATGGGTTTGTAGATGAAACTTTCTATGGAATGAAAATATCTAGGTTTGTGACTGTAACTCTCTGAGCTCAAGAAAGTTGTCAAAACTGGAAAAACAACTCAATTATGGTTGTGCACATGTAACAGAGGGGCAAGTAAACTTAGTACTTAGCTCAAACACTGTGTCTCCATAAACATTGTTTTTTCTATATGCAAAAAGCTGCCCTATAGAACAATTTGCCTTTCATTTGTATGGACACAACTGTCTAGTTAACACCTGACTAGATAACAAATTCACATGATGAGGTGAGTGGGAAAATAGCCATGCTCAAAACACATAATCAATTAGAATATTGCAGCTATTTGTTAAAAATGAACTAACTGTGGAGCTAGATTCAGCCAAAGCTGAAACTGAACATGCTTAATACCAAATAAAATCGCTAATTTTAGAGCTGGAATAATTCTTATTGTTTCTACATTTCTCTGTTTAGACTTAAATTTTAAATTAAATAGTAAAGCATGTGTATATTAAATTTTTAAAATTTCCAAGTAGTTTTATTCTGAAACCGAGGGTGTTTTGTTTTAAACATTTTCATTATAATTCATAAGAGGAATCATACAGCTGTACATTTTTCTGAAATACAGGGATAAACAAACTCAGTGATCAATGAGAATGGTCATTTGATGACTGAATACCTGAAATGGGAATTTTGAGTTCATGGAAAGACAAACAAGAGACTCTTTCTTGATCAGCAAAGTTAATTATCTTCCTAGCTGTATACCATGTGAAGAAATCATGTATTTGAGCAAAACTTTAAGTAAAATCTGGGCAAGCTTTTTTTCAGTTTCAATAGATCAATGAAAGATTAGAAACTATAATGACATATTGCCTACATTTTTCAAACATATATGAAAAATGTAACTTAATATGCATTCATTGGAATATATATGATAGTAAAGGAACTATCTTTTAAATAGGCTATGATGAATTATTTATTTAATCCAAGGCGGTAAATCTTTGTGTACTAAGTATATTTAAAATAATATTTTAAATTCTAATGATAATTTTATGTTTATAGACTTATTTTCTATAGAAAACTTAAATCAGTTTTTCTCAAATTGACTTCTTAAAAAAATGGATTTTATATGTATATATATGTACATATAAGATTTATGACACTTTTGTCATGAGTTCACATATTTATAATAAACTCTGATTATTTATAAGCATGCTACATACATTTAAAAGTGATAATAGGGACTTCCCTGCTGGTGCAGTGGATAAGACTTCTTGCTCCCAATGCAGTGGGCCTGGGTTCGATCCCTGGTCAGGGAACTAGATCCCACATGCATGCTGCAACTAGGAGTTTGCATGCCACAACTAAGGAGCTGGTGAGCCACAACTAAGGAGACCGCCTGCTGCAACTAAGACCCAGTGCAACCAAATAAATAAATAAATAAATAAATGGGATAATAAATTTAATAATTAAACTTATAAGCTTATTTTTTTCTCTTTTATTGGATTAAAAAAGTAAAGTAATGTGTTTGCCTGGTAAGGGGCAGAGCAGGGATTTAAAAAATTTCAAATGCATGCTATTTCATAACAGTTTATTGCCTTTCAATGTCCCTACATTTGTCTTACCTTTTCCTTTCTTAAAAAGAAATTACCTTTGAATATTTATAAGTGTAGAGTTGAAAGGGGCCATAGAGATCACCTAGGGTTCTCCAGCTTTTATTCCATTATTCACCATTCTATGTCATGCTTCTTGAGATTACTTACACAAAAAGTGCATAACCAAGGTTAATATCCTTCCTTCTTAGGGAATACCTCACTGTTAACTTATCATCATATCCCAAGAGCACTGACCCCCCGCCAGAGGCTGCATCCTTTCAATTGATTGTCGATATGGTTTTTTTGGAGGAAGAATCTGCTCCCCTCTCAATATATTTAAAGCTAATTGTTTTTATTATTTATTTTATTTTTCTTTACTCCAAGGTAGGTATATGTGAGTTCATCATTCTTTATAAATGAATTCCAGACTCTCCACTTTCTTAGTCTCTCACCTCTTATTGTCAATATTCCTTTTAAGATTAGGTACTTAGAACAAATGCAATGGTAGACCTGATGTTTCATCTTTGTCCCTGAGAATGACACCATACTTCATATATCTGAAATTCTTTCCTATTAGTGACACTAAGACTATGTTAGGAAACATATCACAAACTCATGTTGAATTTCATATCAGATAAAACCACTAAAATCGTCTTCACACTAACTACAGTACCCAGTTCTTATCTAACCTGTATTAATTTCTCAGATAATTTTGTATTAAAATAGGATCTTCCATTTATTTCCATTTATTTTTATCTTGTAATTTTAATCAAAATTTCTATGATAGCAGACATGTTAGCAGATAACAGCAAAATAATTCTGCTCTGAAAACTATGGTTTAAACCATAAAGCTTAAAATTTTCTGTTTTTTCCCTCCAGTTTTGTTGGGATATAATTGACAAATAAAAAATATATATATTTAAGGTGTACAATGTAGTATTTTGGTGTATATATATATTGTGAAAACATTACCACATCAAGCTAATTAACATATCTATCATTTCATATTTTTCTTTTGTGATGAGAACATTTAAGATTTACTCTCAGCGAATTTCAAGTATATAGTACAGTATTATTATCTATATTCACCATGTTGTACATTAGTTCTTTAGAATATATTTATCCTGCATAACTCTAACTTTGTACCCTATGACCAACATCTCTCCATTTCCCTTACCCCTGCCCCTGGCAAACACCATTATACTCTCTACTTCTATGACTTTGACTTTTTTAGATACTACATATAAGTGAGATCATGTAGTACTTGTTATTCTGTACCTGGCTTATTTCACTTAGCATAATGTCCTCCAGATTTATCCATGTTGTCCCAAATGGTAGGATTGCCTTCTTTTTAAGGCTGAATAATATTCCATCATGTGTGTGTGTTCGTTCGTTATAATGGGGTTATGTCCCAATAAGATGAAAATATCTAAGTCAAATGAATTTAAAGCCGAACATCATAACTTAGCCTAGCTTACCTTAAATGTGCTCAGAACACTTACATTAGCCTACAGTTGGGAAAATCATCCAACACAAAGCCTATTTTATATTAAAGTGTTGTAATTTACTTGAATATTGTACAGAAAGTGAAAAATAGAATGTTTGTATGGGTATAGAGTGATTGTAAGTGTATTGGTTGTTTACCCTCATGATTTCATGGCTGACTGGGAGCTGAGGCTTACTGCAGCTGTCCAGCATCACGAGGGAGCATTGTACTGCATATCGCTTGCCTGGGAAAAGATCAAATCCCAAATCTGAAGTATGGCTTCTACTGAGTGCATGTTGCTTTCGCGTAATTGTAAGGTCAAAAAATTGTAAGTTGAATCATCATGAGTCAGGGAGTGTCTGTCTGTCTCTGTCTCTGTCTCTCTTTCTGTACGTGTATATATATATAACATTTTCTTTATCCATTTATCTGTATACTGGACATTTAGGTTATTTCCCTATCTTAGCTAATTGTGAATAACGCTGCAGCAGTGAACAGGGGAGTACAGATTTCTCTTCAAGATACTGATTTCATTTCTTTTGGATATAATGCCCAGAAGTGGGGTTACTGGACTATATGGTAGTTTTATTTTTAAGTTTTTGAGTAACATCCATAATTTTTCCACAATGACTATACCAATTTATATTCCACTAACAGTGTACAAGTGTTCCAATTTATCCACATTGTTACCAATACTTGTTATCTTTAGTCTTTTTGTTAATATCCGTTCTAACAGGTTTGAGGTGCTATCTCATTATGGTTTTGATTTGGATTTCCGTGATGATCAATGATGTTGAACACCTTTTCATGTACCTGTTGGCCATTGTATGTCTTCTTTTGAAAAATGTCTATTCAGGTCCTTTACCCATTTTTAAATCAGATTATTTATTTTCTTGCTATTGACTTGTATGAGTTCCTTATATACTTTGGATATTAATCCTTTATTAAATGTATAATTTGCAAATGTTTTTTTCCCTTTCCATAGGTTGTCTCTTCATTCTGTTATTTCCTTTGCTTACAAATGCTTTTTTGTTTGATGCAACCCTATTTGTCTATTTTTGCCTCTGTTGCCTATGCTTTGGGTGTCAAATTTTAAAAATAAATTGCCCAGATCAATATCAGGAGGCTTTTTTCTCTATGTTTTCTTATAACTGTCTTATAGTTTCAGGTTTTACATTCATGTCTTTAGTCCATTTTGAGTTGATTTTTTGTATTTGGTGTGGATAAGTGTCCAATCTTATTCTTCTGCATGTGGATTTCTAGTTTTCCCAACACCACTTATTGAAGAAGCTGTTCTTTACCCATGTGTGTTCTTGGAAACTTTGTTGAAGAACATTTAAACATTATACATGGATTTATTTCTGGACTTTCATTTCTGTTTGGTCTTTACTTATGTTTTTATTCCACTATCATAGTGTTTTGATTATAATAGCTTTGTAGCATATTTTGAAATCAGCTAATGTGATGTCTCCAGTTTCGCTCTTCTTGCTCAAGATTGCTTTGGCTATCTGGGGTCTTTTGTGGTTCCATATAACTTTTAGGATTTTTTTTTCTATTTTTGTGAAAAATGCCATTGGAATTTTGATGAGGATTGCATTAAATCTGTACATTGCTTTAGGTAGTATGGAAATTTTAACAATATTATTTTTTTCAATTCATGAACATGGGGTACCTTTCCATTTATTTGTGTCTTTTTCAATTTTTCATCAATGTTTTATAGTTTTTAGTGTACAGAGCTTTCACCTTCCTGGTTAAATTTATTCCTAAACATTCCTTTCTTTCTTGATGCTATTGTAAATAGGATTGTTTTCTTAATTTCTTTTTAGGATAGCTTGTTGTTAGTGTATAGAAACCAAATGATTTTTGTATGTTGCTTTTGTATCCTGCAACTTTACTGAATTGGTTTATTAGTTCTAACAGTTTTTTTGGTGGAGTCTTTAGGGTTTTCTATATATAATATCATATCATCTGCAAACAGAGACAGTTTTGCTTGTTACTTTCCTATTTATATATTTTTATTTCATTTTCTTGCCTAATTTCTTTGACTAGGACTTCCACTACTATACTGGATTGAAGTGGTGAGAGTGGGCATCCCTCTCTCTCCTGGTCTGCAAGGTTTCTGATGAGAAATTTATTGATTGTCTTATGGGGATTCCCTTGTATGTAATGAGTCACTTTTGTCTTTTTTTTTTTTCAAAATTGTCTCCTAGTCTTTACATTTTCAGAATTCAATTATAGTATGTTTCTGTGAAGGTCTCTTTATGTTTAATCTATTTGAAGTTCTACAGACTTCATGGATCTGGATGTTCATTTCTTTCTGCAGATTTGGGAAGTTTTCTGTCAGTATTTCTCTAAGTAAGCTTTCTGCTCCTTTCTATTTCTCTGCTCCTTCTAGGACTCCCATAAAACATCTATTGCTTTGTTTGATAGTGTACTGTAAGTCCTGTAGGCTTCCTTCACTCTTTTTAAATTTTTTGTTGTTGTTGTTGTTATTCCTCTGACTGGTTAATTTCAAATGACTTGTCTTTGAGCCCACTGATTGATTCTTCCTTCTGCTTGATAGAGTCTGCTGTTGAAGCTTTCAGTCATTGTTTCTTCATCTCTAGATTTTCTGTTTGATTCTTTTTAATGGTTTCTCTGTTGAACTTCTCATTTTGTTCAGGTATTGTTTTTCTGATTTTATTTAGTTCTATATCTGTGCTCTCTGATAGCTCACTGAGCTTCTTTAAGGTAATTGTTTTGAATTCTTTATCAGAAATTTCATAGATCTCCTTTTCTTAAGGGTTGGTACTGGTACCTTATTTTGTTCCTTTGATGGTGTCATATTTCCCTGATTATTCATGATCCTGGTGGCTTTTCACCGTGCCTGTGCATTTGAAGAAGTAGGCACCTCTTCCAGTCTTTAAAGACTGGCTTTGGCAGGGAATTCCCTTCATTAGCTAGCTTGTCCAAAGATTCTGGGTGGGCCACCTGGTGGAGTACAGAGGTGGGCTTGCTGCTGGAATCCTCAGGTGGGCTGACCTGGTGCCTGAGTCAATGGGTGGATAGGATTGGCATCTGAATACACAGGGGCTCGCCTGGCATCTGTGTTCACAGGGGCAGGCCTGGTGCCTGGGTCCATTGTAGTGGGCCTGGCTATTGAGTCCATGAGGTGAGCTGAGCCCGGAACCTAGGTCTGTGGGCATTGCACTGGAGTCTACTAGGGCAGGTCTGGCACCTGAGTCCACAGAGCAAGCCTGGTTCCAGGACTGTGGAGGCAGGCCTGGTGCAGGGATCCTCTGGGGTGGGCCTTGAGACTGAGTCCATAGGGGCTGGCTTAGTGCTGGGGCAGGGCTGATGCTGATCCTTGGGAATGAGTCTGGTCCTGAGTGTACAGGAAAAGGCTGGGCAGTGGAATCCACTAGGGCAGGTCTGGCACCTGGGACTGTGGAGGTACACTTGGAGCCTGGGGCCATGGGGGCTAGCCTGGTGCTCGAGTGGGCTTGGAGTCTGGGTCTTCGGGGATGAGCTTTGTCCTGAGTTTACAGTGGCTGGCCTGGTGCTGGTCCATTAGCGCATGCCTGCTGTTTGGGACCATGGAAGCTGGCTCGGTACTGGGGCAGGCCTGGAGCCTTGGACAAGAGGGGTAGGCCTCGAGCCTGGGGCCAGGAGCCTGGGACGAGTTTAGGTATGGACCTGGAGTCTGGAACCCCAAGTTCAGCCTGGTGCTGTCGGCTGCCTGGAGCCAGGGTCCATAGAGGCTGGGCTGGATCTGTGGAAGCTGACCTAGTGCTGGGGCAGGCCAAGATTTTTCTTACATATTACACGTAATCATGGTAGCTTCTGTTTACTGGGTACCAAATGTTTTGCTAGGTGTTTTGTATTCATTATTTTCTCACTAAATTTTAAAATCAAGAAAAGTTGTTACCTCTATGTTATAGATGTGAAAACTGAAACTCAGAATTTAAGTGAGTGCTCCAGGATTCAATTGGCTATGTGGTGGAATTCTAATTTCAACCTAAGACTATTTTCTTCCAAAGCTTGTGTAGACTCTACTTCAACAAAAGACAAAAGTGCCTTAGTGTACCAAGTATGTCAGTAATCCAGTATTTTTAGACATTAGCTAAAGTACCCAATAATCAGTAGTATATGAACTTTAGAAGGAGTATTCTTCTTGTTTTGGAGAATGCTTTGAGTAATCAAGGAAACTCTGATGTTGCTTGCCTGAATTTCTGAATTCTCTCAATGCCTAATTTCTCTGAAATATATTGAGGGAGGTACTACATCAATTATAATTCAATTTCTGCAGGCATACACCAAGCCCACTTAAAGAGTGCAGAGAGTGGTTGCCTTTGAGAAATATGCTGGGTCAAAATCAAGTCCTTTCATCTAGTGCAATCTATACTTCAACAGCTGAAGTATCATTCAAAAGACATTTAAATCAAGTGATCCTTGTCAGATCTGCTGAAGATCTGGTCAATAGCGGAGTTGATTTCAAATGGCTGAGATTATAACCCACATCACATAGCAGCCACTGTGCCCTCCAACTGGAACTGGTGGACTGCATACTTTCCAGGAAACACATATCAGGTATTCTTGCTCAGCAACAAAAAATTTGTGTGACTCACTTTATCGTGATATTTGCTTTATTGTGGTGGTCTGGAACCAATTCTGGAATATATCTGAAGTATGCCTGTGTTTTCTACTGCTTAGTAGAGAGATAAGATTCAATATGATGGGATATATATCCCATGTCTTGATAAGAGGAATGTCAAAAAATTTCTAGGCCATAATTTAAAATGACCAAAACTTATTTGCAATTCTTCCATATGTTTGGTTCACTAATTCCCACCCAAGACCTCCCCAGTGTCCCATTTTATTAGAACAACAAGTTAAAGCTTGAGATACAAAATCTCACCATCTCAATCAAGTCTAAGTGCAAATGAATGTCCTTGAATTCAGCTCTTTGGGTACAGCTTTTCAAGATTCCTTCTTGATCTGAAGTCCTATGAACTAAAGAGGCAAGTGATCTGCACCACCCTCCTCCCACATATATACTCCACATATAATGGTGAGTCAGCATAGGATAACTGCAACAGACATTCTAATTCAAAAGGGGGAAAACACAAGACATACTGTAGTCACTGAGAATGAGTCCCCACATCTCCTGGCTTTGTCCTCTGAAGTCTTGGTTTCATCCTCTGAATTATCGTTCCTTTTCCATAAAATATAGTCCCCATTTGAAGCTGAGTAATTTTTTCAGTCTGCTTTTGCCCATAGGAGCTTGGACGCCCAAAGGTGTCTTTTCATTTTGTACTGATTCTGTCCTTTTAAATTCAAGTTGGTGCTTCCACCAGAACGATTACCTTTAAAAAAAACTACGGAGTTTCTATGAACTGTTTTAGGGCTCTGTCTTAGGCAAGGCTGTTATAACAAAATACCATAGACTGGGTGACAGCAAATATTTACTTCTAACAGTTCTAGAGACTGGGAAGTCCAAGATCAAGGTGCTGGAAGATTTAGGTTCTCATGTGAGCCCTCTTCCTGGTGTGAAGATAGCCACCTTCTTGCTGTGTTTCCCATGGCCTTTCCTCAGTGCATCTCTCTTCTAAATCTAATTACCTCCTAAAGACTCCACCTCCAAATACTTTCACATTGAGGGTTGGGGCTTCAACATATGTGTTTGGTCTAGAACAGTCTAGAACATTCGGTCTAGAACAGATTCACTTCATTTGACCAAAAACTATAAATCTCTTTGAGATAAGTCTGTTTCTACCTTGGGATTTATGTGATGCTATGAGACAACGCCCCTAATATTCTAAGAAGCTATACTGTTTAAAAGAGAGAAAGGTCCTCAGGTTACTTAGAAATTTGGAGAAACTTCATTATTTAACGAGAGGTATACTCAAAGCATGCCTTGTCTGGCTGAAAGTTTCCAGCAGGCACCATTTTAGATCTTTCTGAGGTCTTAACAAAGGATCTTATTGTCTTACCATGGATTTTACTTTCGGTTTGAGACACTCTTTCTTTGAGACTATTCTGACATCTGAATAGTCTTTGAATAAGAAGAGTTTTATTTTCTAACCTAAAGAGTGGTAAGGGACTCAATATTTGTGTCCCCTTTCATATGTTGAAATCCTAACCCCCAGTGTGATGGTATTAGGGGTGGGGCCTTTGGGAGGTAATTTGGTCATGAGGCTGAATTCTTTCGATCAAGTAGTGACAGAAGAGTAGTGTCAAAGAATTTGGGACCACATTTAAAAATTGCTATATTTATGAAAAGAAGATAACTGAAGATAAGCAGGTGAATAGATAGAGAAGTTTTATGAGAACCTTAGATTGCTTAGTTCTCTCTAACTACCTGAAGCAATCTTGGCTAAATGTGGTGAAGGGAAGATGAAAATTAAACAAACAAACAAACAAAAATACTTCTACCTATATGAAATAAAGAAACAGAAAAGGAGTGAATTTTTAATATTTCTACTAATGATCCTTATTGTTCATGTTGCTTTTCAGAATTCTGGTAATAAAGATCATTATAGCTTGAAATACAGTGTTAAAACATTAACTCATCATCAGCTACGTTTTTATATGTTGAGGTAGTCTAGATAATTTTCATTCTTGGAATAGTCCTATGAAGTTCATTTTAAAATCTTTATTTATAAAAGCACACTAATAGTTTCAGTATCTTGATTGGTCACAAAGGTATTATGAGCACAAGAGTAGTATCTTAACTGTGCACTTTCTTCAGCTTCCTTGAGCTTTATTTTCTCATCAGAAGTGCCATTGTATTACTTTTAGGTATACTTCCTATGGTGTTCAGAAATACTTTTTTTAAAACATTGTTAAATGCCAATGAAGGTCATATATATTGATATATCTTTAACTATAGCCATAGAAGTTAGAGAATTTTCAGTTTACCATATCCTTATTGAAATATCAACTCAGTGAAACATCTATTATATTATAGAATCAGATATTACTAGTCTTATCTCCTCCAAAACTAAAACACTGCAAATTAAATCAATAACTGCTATAATTGCCATTGTGGCTAAACTGCATATTGAAAGATATAAAATGACCTGGTGTGCAAGTCACCTTGCATGATGAGTTTCTGAAATTTCAGGTTATGACAGATATTTACTAGGATTTTTTGCCATAGCCTTGATGCTGCTTTCAGTAGGTTCATTTGTAGTCACTTAGACCAGTGCTAATGGATGAAGCGTCCTCCTGCCTTTTCCCCTTTCTTCAATCTGCTCAGTAATAAGAAGGAGGAATGGCATATTTTACCATTAGCTCAATTTTCAGAGAAACAGGATTTAAAAGGTTATTGTGCTATTAGGGCCACCACATGAGTAAACTTTAAATTTGAGAGACACTATCTTAATCTCAACAGGCCAAATTTATGTGGTGTTATATAGAAGACAATGATGATTATTACAAGCATAAAATAGTATTCTTTCTCTTCTGAATAATATTTTGAGGAAATCACAGGGCCTCTTTCTAATTTTGGTTTTCATCCTTTCTGTATTTGGGGGAAATATTTGAATACTTGAATTTATGAAAATTTTCACCACAATACAGGATAATAATATACAAAATTCAAAACAATTATAAATGGGGCAGGAATAGTTTCAAGAAAGCCTCTATTATTTTTTTTTTAATGTTTCACTGTGTGTTTTCACTGTAGAGCCTATAAAAGTGCCTGTCTGGCAGTCAACAGAAACCAGATATATATTTTGGATTGACTAACAGGATCAGAAATGCTCACTTTCTTCATTTAGGTACCCTTCAACATGTTGTTTGAGTAGAACCGCTACTTCCCTGACTTTATTTTCTTAGATTAGTAGTCAAAGTTCTTGAATATAACCCTCAGCACACATGTGCCTTTTGGTACTGACCTGAACTTATGTTCTGTTTTTCTTGAACACAGTATTTTGTCTGAAGGAAATCATCATAATAACTTGTATCTTCAGTTAGAGTTAAAAAAATATTGCAAGATAGTTAAAATATGCCAGGGCATCTACGATGTGTTCATAGCAACCCAAAGCAATGTGACACAGTGGCTAAAGAACCACTGCTCTAGAAAATATCTCAAGAATGCCAAAATATCAGAGAAAAATTCTTCCATTCCACTAGACCAAATATTTTCCAAGTACAGATTGAATGGAATTATTTTCTCAAATGTAGAAACTCCTCTTTCTCCTTTTTATAGTCCGTTGTCCATCACTTCAACTACACTTGCCCACACCCTAAATTCCATTGTCTTACAAGCCTATCATAACATCAATTCCTGGAGGGTCCCACAGATAGACTGTCCATGCCTGTAGCCATATTGGATGGACTAATTATTCTTAAATAGTCACTTCTGTTGCTTTTTAAGGTTCCAATTCAAAGACCTCCTCCCAGCATTGTTCACTAGACTTACTGTTTGGACTGACTTTTTGCAGTTAAAATTCTGGTGCCCACAAATGAAGTAAATGCACCACTTATAGAGTTGCCTTTTAGTGAGATATATTTATTTTCATATGTGTTATTCATTGTATTTCTCACAGTATGATATGGTATAATTTAAATATTAATTAGATAGAAAACTCTCCTTAGCCACTTACTCTCCCCCACCAAACTATACAACCACAGTAATTTTAATAAAGTTTTATAGTAATTCTAGTAACTGGTTAGTTTTGTGGTAGGTAACTTCTTTAGATTAATGTGAAATGGACAAATGTGCAAACGTTTATTTCAGTTTTTCAATTTGGGGTCAGCTTCATATATGAATGCTTATATAATTAATTAATTTTAGTTTATCATTTATTTTCTTACTTATGTACTTATTTATATTTTGCCCTTTGTAAGTTAGCATTATCTCCTTTGCCCTACGGTGGACACTTGTGTTTGTTTCATTGTTTACTCTGCTATTTGACATGTAAATGTAATATATTTTGAACTCAATTTTCGCGTTGAAGAAGGCTCGGTTATAGAGAATGCAAAAATAGTCTTGCTAAATATGTAACATTTCCTTCTTTTTCTTTTACACTTTCTTAATTTTTTAAATTCATGAGGTCAGCGCCTAACTCTCAAATTACTATTAACATTAAACTCATTTTTATTGGATGCACTAATTTCCTAATGAATTACATTTTTTTATGGATAACAGTGCTCAATTACTAGAGACACTATTAGAAATAATTTGAAATGAGGATAATGACCATTTTCCCCAACTCATTTGGTCCCTTTTAATTATTTATCTCATTTGACAAATACATATCTAGCTCTTATTATATGCTAGACCTTATTGAAGCACTTTGTAAATGTTAACTTATTAATCTTCAGAGCAACCCCCTCAGGTAAGTACTATTATACCCATTTTACAGGTGAAGACACTGACTAAGAGGGTTTAAATAACTTCATTCAACTAATAAGTGCTAGAACTTAAATTTGCCTGCTTTTCCCCTCTGCTAACAATATACTTTTTTTCCTCCTTATAAATCACTTTTATGACCAATTATTCTCATTGATTCTGTCAGATACCTATAAATTATGGATTTGTGATATGAATTTTGAATATGAAATATGAATTCAGTGTTGAGCATACAGTATGCTATTCTTTGCTTTTTATCTCATAAAGATAGCATGTTTATTAACATGTTAGGTTTGATAAAAAGCCCCAGAATTGTTGAAACGAAAGTCATTTCATTTAAAAGGGATCTCATGTCTCGTATATTCTTCCAACCTATATGAATATGGGCAGTGGCTAGTGATTTAGCTCTCTTGATCACTTTACTCTTTTCAGAAAATTCCTTTGGGAGAAATTATAATTTTATCTGGGTAAATATGGCCATACTGTCTTGGTTTTCCTGGAAATTTTGTTTCTCACCAAAATTGTTAATAAAGGAAAATGCATTATTTCAACTGATGTTACACTGAATGTGCGGGGCTTTAAAATATGGCTCTTTCTATGTTTTTAAACATATTTATGTTGGAAAAGTATTTTTGAAGAGTTTCAAGTGCTACACTAAAATCAATTTTGTTTTTGATTAATATGACAACAAAAACTCAACCCAACCTATAGAAATATATGCTATAAACAAACCATGGCCACATTATCATTATCATTATAAGTCTGATGAAATATTGTCTTAAGGAGAGATACACTACTGACAGCAATGAAAAACAAGACATCAGAAATTCCATTTAAATGCAGGTGGCAGTGTTATTTACTGCCATTCACTCATGTTACTGCCAGGCTTCTTAAATTTACACAGAGGGAATATATCCTCTCAGCTTGTGACAGCTGGAGAGGAAATCACACTGGGGTAATACTTTCTCATAAATGGCTAAGGAAGAACTGCTTTTCCTCTGTTCAACTTGTATATAATTGGAAAGTTAGAACACCAGTGATTATAACAAATAAAAATTTTTAAATTCCCAAAAGGCTTTCTTTTTTGATTTTTGCTTTCCAAATCAAATTTTGCCATCCTTATCATTTTCCCTTTCTTAAGGTAAGAAACCCACCACCACCACCAACACAGAACTAACCCAAATAAAATTTTTCTGTTATCACTTTTCTTCCTTATATTTTTTTAATCTTTACCAGTTATCTTTCTTAACTCAAATTTAGAGTTCTTTCCTCTTTTATAAAATTTGGTCACCTCATCCTCCTTGCTTGTCTAATTTGTCTTTCTCCTCTAATAGTATGTTAGTAATACTCCAGGATGCTAGATTATTTCCAGAGCAGTTCAGAAAGATAAGGTGGCCTCCAGAGAAGAATCTTGAGGCTTTTTAGAACCATTTCTTAGATGAAAGATAGAAAAAAAGACTTCTTGCACATAAGGAGACAATAGTTTGATCTGCCATTTGTCTTAGAGTAGGGACAGAGGTAGTATTAATGATGTACTATGGCCATTCAACCTATAAATATTAGCTAGAGATACAGAATTAAAGCATAAGCATAAGACAATAAATCCTGTACAGGGAGATCACACAGCCTGTTGCTACGAGGCCGATGCTGGACATGGGTGTTACTGTGGAGCAATAGGAAGAGTTGATCAAATGGCAGAATAATTTGAAACTTGGGGTGCCTAAGATTTGACAATGCCTAAGATAAATCTCTGATCTACGGGGACAGAAGGAGCCTTTAAACTCTCCAGGGCTGAGCATTCTTGTCTGTGCAACCAGACTGGATTAAGAGCAGTAGTTCTCACTTATTAGCAAAGTATCAGAATCACCAGGAAATCTTGTTTAAACAGTTTGTTTAACTTCAGAGTTTCTGATTAAGTAAGTCTGAGGTGGGGCCTGAGAATTTGCATTTCTAAAAAGTTCCCTGGTGGTGCTAATGCTGCTAGGTCAGGAACAGCCTTTGAGAAGCACTGGATTAGTCATTTTCCTGTAGTGGTGTTCAATGGACTCACTTCCAAAGATCTTCTGGAAAAAAATAAAAGGAAAAAAATAAATTTCGTGGGGTTATAAAATCTATGAAATTCCAAATAAAAATGATTTATTTTTGCATAATTTATCAAGTTAATTAATATGCTAATATAATCATAATAAATTTTTAATCTCAAATTTTCAAGCCTCATCTCTCGCCACTTCTTAACCAGAACCTTCTGCTTCAGCCAAATTGAACTACTACTTTTCCCTGAACATCTCATACTCTTAAATCTTATCTGCCTTTTTATATGCTTCTTTCTTTCCCTTACTTTGTGACCTTCTTCCTCCTACATGCTTTATCTGCTCGAGACTCTATATTCCTTTAGTCATTCCTCCTTCCAAGGGTCATCTATTCTCTGAAGCTTTCCCTGACCAAATTTATTTAGTCCCCTACCACAATATATTGTACTGTAAATACTGTTTGTTTCTTTGTCTCCTGGAGTTCCTTAAGGGCAGAGAAAGAAAGTGTTCTGTCACCCATGTCCTTTACAGCTAGCACACTGTCCTGGTAGTAACAGGTAAATGACACTACAAGTTTTTGATGAGGTAACCTGTTTCAAATTCATTGCTATAGAAACAGAAATTTCAAGAATTTACTCAAACTGGCCTGGATTTATTTGCTAGTTGTAGGAGGCTGAATAATGGCCCCACAGTGATGCCAATGGCAAATCCCCAGAAGCCGTGAATGTTACTGTACATGGTAAAAAGGACTTTGAGGATGTGACTAATTAAGGATTTTGAGATGGGAAACTTACCTTGGATTATCCAGGTGGGACCAATGTAATCACAAACATCCTTATTAGAGGAAGGAAGAGGGAGTTTTGACTGTAGAAGTGGCACATCAGAGTGCTGTAACTTGAGAAAGATTTGACCAGCCATTGCTAACTTTAAAAATGGAGGTAGAGGCCACAATCCAAACAATGTAGCTGCTTTCTGTAAGCTGAGAAAGGCAAAGAAATGGTTTATATGCTAGTGCCTGCAAAAGGAATACAGCCCTGCAGACACATTTTATTTATTTATTTACATTTTTAAATTTATTTATTTTTTATTTATTTTTATTTTTGGCTGCGTTGGATCTTTGTTGCTGTGCACGGGCTCTCTCTAGTTGTGGCGAGCGGGGCCACTCCCCACTGCGGTGTGCAGGCTTCTTATTGCGGTGGCTTCTCCTGTTGCGGAGCACGGGCTCTAGGTGGGTGGGCCTCAGCAGTCGTGGCTCACGGGCTCAGCAGTTGTGGCTCGCGGTCTCCAGAGCACAGGCTCAGTAGCTGTGGCGTACGGGCTCAGCCTCTCCGCAGCATGTGGGATCCTCCTGGACCAGGGCTCCAACCCGTGTCCCCTGCATTGGCAGGTGGATTCTTTACCACTGTGCCACCAGGGAAGCCCCAGACCCCTTTTAGACTTTCGAACTTCAGAACTCTAAAATAAATTTGTGTTACTTTAAGCCAATAAGTTTATGGTAATTTGTTACAGCAGCAATAGGAAAGTAGTAAAACTAGTGGAATAATATTACAAAAAATATGAATAGACCCTCTATAGAATTTGTCTCCCCAAAAGAATCACATACTCTAAATTCCATCATCAAAATTATTATAAACAACTGTACCAGAAGATATTTATTTGTTGCTTACTGTGTATCAATGCTTTAACTGCATTAACTTATTGAGTAATTATACAACCATATGAGGTAACGTATGTTTAGTATCAACTATTTACTGATGGAGAAAATGAAGGAGTGATTTTAAGTGATCACATTACTAAGTGGATGAGAAAGGCTTTGTTGAATCAGGTCTGTCTGTTCCAAACTATTATGCTATTTATTTTTGCAATACATGACTTTCATCCACAATTAAGAACAAGGTGATGTCTATAGTCATGTCCAGTTAGAGGTACTATGATTCTATGTAATGCTCAGCAGAAGTATGGGCCAACTTTTAAGGCAGTTAGTTCCTTTTAATTATGGTCTAGCTAGAAAGCCACCACTTTTTTCGGTAACTCCTGTAAAAATTTCATATGCATTCATATGTAAAATTTGCACCTTTCATCTTGATATAGGATTTTGTTTTAGGGATTTCACTTAGTGCAGTCAGGATACGCTTAATGAATTCTATATGCCTGCAGCATTAACTTGTTTGAATATAATCTTGTCATTTTCCTTGAGTGACCTGTATAAACAAATTTCAGCCCCCCAAAGACATGCTCTATGATGAACCATGATAATATTTATGGTTAGAAAACATATTAAAAAAACAAATATTTTCAAATGATTAAGGAAGTGCAGTGTTGAAAGCATTAAAATGAAATCATCACACATAGTGTCTGGAATTTAATATGCATTCAAATAAGTTATTAATTAAATAAGCCATCCAAAATAGTAGTCAGAGTAAAAAAATGACTCCTTTTTCCATCCCCATTTGATATGCATACCCACAGCTTCCCCAAACACATGTGGTGTGTTTGTGCTACCAGAACAGACTGTCCTATACATTATTTTGTAATATGGGTTTTTTATATATTTTTGTTTGTTGCTTAGTGTTTTTTGATGTCTTTTCTTTAACAGTATATATGAACTTTCTTTTTCTTAGTATACCTAGGTCTACTTTATTTTTTAGAGCATTGCTTCGTAGTCTGTGGTATGAATATACCATCACTTAACCAGTCTCATTCTGATGAATGTACAGATTGACTTCCTTTTTATTACTAATAGAAGTAACACTATTACAAAATCCTGTAGTATATCTTTATTTGCTTGAGTGATAATATTCATAGACTAGGTTCCTTGAAGTGGAATTCCTGATTCATCTGTATGCACCCTGAAAATTTTGACAGATAATGACAAAATGCCTCCATGAAAGGTTGCAACAATTTATATTCACAACAAATTTATGAGTTTCTTTCTTTTTTTAATAAACTTATTTATTTATTTATTTATTTATTTATTTATTTATTTTTGGCTGCATTGGGTCTTTGTTGCTGCACGCGGGCTTTCTCTAGTTGCAGTGAGCAGGGGCTACTCTTCGTTGCGGTGCGTGGGCTTCTCATTGCAGTGGCTTCTCTTGTTGCAGAGCACAGGCTCTAGGCATGTGGGCTTCAGTAGTTGTGGCACGTGGGCTCAGTAGTTGTGGCTCACGGGCTCTAGAGCGCAGGCTCAGTAGCTGTGGCACATGGGCTTAGTTGCTCCGCGGCATGTGGGATCTTCCCGGACCATGGCTTGAACCCGTGTCCCCTGCGTTGGGAGGTGGATTCTTAACCACTGCGCCACCAGGGAAGCCAAATTTGTAAGAGTTTCTGTTCTCCTTACTCTCACTGATTCTGGGTGTGAAAAAAATCTTTAAAATTTTCCAATAAGATAAATTGCACATAAGCTAGAGAGTGTTTTCTATATTTCCAGACTAATGGAAAGTACTATAAAGAATAATGAAGAGGTAGAAGATATAGTACTTAATTTCATACTCCTGTTCTTACTAGGGAAAGATTCCCTAGTTACTTATATTTAATACTGTATAAGTACAAAATAGTGTATGTATAAAACACAGAGTAAAGCTATAGGACTCAAATATTGAGCATGTTCAGAATCCAGTAGGCAAAGCAATTGATATAGTTGAATTTGGTGAGAGGTCCTAGTTATCATTATGAGAAGTAAGTTGGGTCTAGGGTAGGTGGAGAAGAAGACCTTAAACATTTCAGAAGCATATCTGATGGTAGAAATGAATGAGCTTGTGGCTTACATACTGTTTGTATACAGGATTTTATTTCTGTTGCAACAAAAATGTTGTCATTTGTCAATGAACATCTGTGAAGATGATAAAGGAGCAGCCTCTCTGGTAACTTAAATCTGAGTTTCAAAACTTCAGTATTTACATGTTGGAGGCTGACATTTCATTAATTCAGATGAATGCAGGAGGGATCAGAGGCATTGGAGGCTGCCACTAGATATAAATGAGAACTTAGGTGACAGGCAGCCAACACATATCTGTGATGTTTTAGCCCTAAGCCATGACCAGTACAGCATCTCAGATGCAGCTGTAACACTTGTATTCTTATGAGTGCCTGAAAGCAAACAACAACAAAAAAGTCTAAGAACAACTAACATTATGTGGAGAAACATAACCACAGGTGGCTACTGAATGCAAACAGCATATTTGGAATAAGAATTTGGAAATTATACCTGGGAGTCACTAGTTCTGAGGGAAAACTCAAAGCAGAGTACCTCAAAACTCTGAGGGAAAGCTTGGTAGGAAATGCCCAGAGAGAAAAGCATAAAGGCATCCCTCTCCTCAGGCACCAAACAAATCAACACGTGAAACATCCTGTGTCATAAAGAGGACAAGATATCCTGAACTCTAAGAAAAAATATATATGAATAAGAGTTGTAGCTTCCTTAATAAAATTCTATATCTACCAAACACCTGTTCCAGTTGAAAAAAAGGGAGATATGCAATGTGATGATTGGATAGAATATTTAAAATTGAATCATCCATGAGCAGTCCCATGTATTTGATATACATTTCCCCACTGGCACTTTTTCTAATGAAATATTGTTATGTTTGCTGAGGCAATGATTAATCAGCTGCTCAAGGCATGTGTGAGTTCTTTATGCTTCCTTTGAGGAATATATAACTATATCCCTTCAGGAGTCCACCAACATTTCCCTATCCTTGTGGCATTTACACTCCAAACATAAGAGTAACCCTGGAATACTTTACGAACCCTATAGAAACCCCTGGTTGAATGATATTTCTTTCTGTCTCAAAGTTCTACTAAAGTTGTCAAAGGGTAATGAGATTCAGTTGTATTTTAACTGAGGATCTAGTATGTTGAGGATGCTTCCTACTTCAGAAGACACTAACAAAAAAGACGTGTTATCTGCCCTGATATTAGATGAAATCACATTAAAATAAATCAGATGCAGTTGTAAAGGAATAAAAAGACTTGCAATTCAGTCTCAAAAACATATGGTGCCCTGTGATTACTTGAGGTATATCAGAAAGGGGTGGAAAAAACATAAATGTTAGACACACTCGATTTTGAACTGTGAAAGTTAAGAAACTAGATAAGTTTAGCTAGCATAGTTCTAAAATCCTAGAGCATTATCACTTTTAAAGTATATTACATTTTTTTTAGTACAGATAAGAAAACTAATGACAGAAGGTATGAAGAACATATCTGAAGAGAACATGGCAGGTCAGTGGCAGAATGAGGTCACACACCCAAGTTTCTTGATTCCTAGTTCCACACAAATATACTAGTTAATACACCTTAAACGCAATTATAGCTGCGGTTGTTATTTTTCCTGTGATATTAAAATGTAGAAGATTAAAGAAGAAATAGCACAGAAAATCTCTACTTAACAGGCAGGCAGAGAATAGGGTTGGGTCTCCCTTCCTAGTTCTTGTTAAGTTGTGCCACTTACTGTGTGGCATTGGACCAGAGGCAACCTGCCCAATGCATCCCATCTATTAATTTGGGATAATAATATCTTAGTTCATAGTCTTATTGAAATAATAAAATGAAAAAATATAAGTAAATAATTTAGAACAAGGCCTGGCCTAGAGTGATTATTCAATGAGCTATTATTATTATTCTTATCAGAATAGTCTTCTAGCCACTAAGCTTTCACCAACTGTAGGTCTGTGAATATAAATAGGAAACTTTAATCCAAAACAATGATTTTCTTCCAAAATCTATGACAAAGTTTACTTCTTATTCAGATTAGAAAACAGAAGTCTGCAGTTTTAGAATTGCAGATAAGCTCTTACTGACTGTAAATCATCTAGGATAGGATGGCTTGGCCAAACCGCAAACTTAACAGGCCTTTTTCAGTTAAAGACTCATTTTTCCATTTGTGATTTTGCTGGATCAGCTGTATCATTTACCTTTTAAATTCTTTATTTCAGATATAGGGGTCTACTTAATTTTGTTTCGTGTAACCAGAGATATGGAAAAAAAGAGACGTAGCTGCTTTTACATTCTCCTATTCTTGATCTTTTCCTAAAACATTTCATTTGTTGTAAAGGGGATATTTTTATCTATGTTTTACCCACTAAAACTCTTGTCTTCCCTTAAAGTTTTCTTTATTAAACTGGGTGAATCAACCACTTTCTACCCATATCTTTCCATGATTACTTACTAGGAATAGTAACTAATGACTTGGATTGCCTTTGTTCTCCTTTTGTCCCCTTCTGGTGCCTCCACCCTCCAGGACCACAGGACTTCACTGTCCTTTGCCTTCTACATGGACCCTCTGGATCACCCTCCTCGGCATGGGCCATCTCCTCTGTTCCTTTCTTTCAGGCTCTGAGAGTCTCTGCTTCCTGTTGCTTGAATAAAGTCATCATTCTTCATAGATAAAAAGGCTTTATCCTTCCAGGGCTTTGTTTTGAAGATACATTCAGGAGCACTGTGGCAGATCAGTGAGGTAGACAGTCCTGGACAAGTGAGTCTTTAAGTTCTGTTCTGGTCACACTGTGTACAGCTGCACCATTCCCACCATTCCCACCTACTCCATTATTTTCTAGTATCATCTCTAGCCTCATACAGAACTGTGAGACTATGAGTAATGTGTTGTACATTTTTACCTCTGGTATTCTTTTAAATTAAACGTATAAGGTACGTATTTGATCTTAGTTAATTAGTAAGTAATCGTAGGTCTTATTTCTCTCTGATCTTCTATATTCCTTCTTAAAGCAAGTACAGTTTCATATTTGTGCTAAGCTTCATGCCTGGTGTGACTTTCCCAGCCCTCTATGTAAACCCCTCTTCATCTTTCAAGCTTAAATGTTATTTCTTGTGGGAAGCTTTATCCAATCTTTATAGTCTAGCCTACAGAACTCTATAGCATTTTACAGTTCTCTTTCTTATATAGGACCTAACATGCCTGCCATAATTATATATTCATTTACTTGCTTTAACAATCAGACTGTGAGGGGTATTTTGTTTCCATTTCTTGAATAGATCCTTATTAGATTAAATGTTTAACTAATGTTTAATAATAGAATAACAGCTTTGAGGGAAATATTAAGGGCTTCATTTTTATATGGATATTTATTTCAGTGTTTAAAATCTTTTTTTCCAAGAAACAAATAATAAAACTGTTTTTACAGGGGTCTAAGGTTATCATACCCAAGTTTTAAAGAGAACTACAGCTATGATTGGAGATGAAAATGAGAATTTATACCTAATGAGGAAAGTTAACAAAAAGTCTACAGAAGTGACAATATAAATACCTGAGTTCAGTCTTCATTTTGCCTTTAAGTTGCTACATGAACTCTTTGGAACTGGAGGTTCACCAGATGATGTGTATTAAGGTTCTTGTATAAATTAAAATACTTTCAACTTCAAATAACAGAAAGCTTAAATCAAACTGAGTTAAATCACAAAGGGAAATCTTCTACTCATGTAAGTGAGGGCTTAAGTGAGGGCTTATTCAGAGGCTTAAAATGTCAATAGGGACTGTTTTGTTCAGATATTCTACCTCTAACTTTCAGTATGGTTGTTCTCATCAAAGCTTTAGGGTGGTTCCCAGCAGAAGCCTGGGTTACCTGCTTCCTTGTTCACATTTCTTCCCCTAATCATCAGCAAAGTATTGTGCCTCACTCTGATCAGTCCAATTCGTGTCATGTGTCAGCTGTCAACCCCTGAAACAATTATTGTAGATTGAGACAAGTTAATAACTTTTACTATACACACATACATATATATTTACTATAATTGATTGGCTTGTATCATCAAGGTCCTCACTTGGATCTGGGTGTATGGATCAATTCCACTCCAATTCCGTGGTTATTACACAATGGCCAGGGCCTGGAAATAATGTAGTGGCTGCTACCATGTTCACAATATTCTCATACAACTTTAAAATACTATAATCTATAAAATGTAACAAAATAGAAAGTATTATATATTCTATATTGGGGCATATAGACTAGAAAATGTCTGCTATGTATCTTTCATATTAAATATAGAGCAGCCAAAAATCATTTAGCATCTGAGAATTATTGCAAGTCCCCAAAATTAGAATGCTCGTTACCTCTCAGGAGGAAATGCTATCTCTACTTGAAGACATTATACCTTTTCTCTAGATGTATTTGGGATGCTTTAGAAGTATCTAAAAGCACCAGATCTAGAGATATTAGAGGTCAAGTTAAAAGAAATTTTAAGAGAGTAAAAAGAGACTGGTGGGAGGAAAGATGGAAGGTATACTTTATTTATTTATTTATTTTTATGGTATTGCCTGAATGTTTTTAATTGAATATGATCCCAGGAGCTCTGAGATCCTGCCCATTGTAACGCTGTTTTTAAATTTTCCTTTTCTCCTATGGTCACCTTATTTCTGATAAAGGAGATAAGAATATACAATGGAGAAAAGACAGCCTCTTCAATAATTGGTGCTGGGAAAACTGGACAGCTACATGTAAAAGAATGAAATTAGAACACTTCCTAACACCATACACAAAAATAAACTCAAAATGGATTAAAGACCTAAATGAAAGGCCAGACACCATAAAACTCTTAGAGGAAAACATAGGCAGAACACTCTATGACATAAATCACAGCAAGATCCTTTTTGACCCACCTCCTAGAGAAATGGAAATAAAAACAAAAATAAACAAATGGAAGGTATACTTTAAAATGTTTTCAATTTGGTTTAGATGACCCAGGCCACAGGAGCTTCACAAAGACTTGAATTTATCAGTTTATTACACACAGTTCTAGTATATATACAGTTCTGAGGATAGCAAATTTCATTACAAAGACCAGAATTATAGTTTACACAATACTATGCTCAAGGAATCCTAAGGGCTGTGACTCTATTTTGCTAGGCTAAGACAAAACTTTCATTCACTCAATATATAGAGTAAAAGGACATGTTGAAAAATGATGAGACATCTCCAAAATAACCTGAATGTCAATTAACAGAAGAGTGGATAAACAAACTGTAGCAGATTCATAAAATGGATTGCTACTCAGCAATAAGAATGAATACTGATACTCTCAACAACATGGTTGAATCTCACTAACATTATACCAAGTAAAAGAAGCTGTAAAGAGGAGTATATACCATATGATTTGATTTACTTGAAGCTCTAAACTAGGTAAAACTAATTTATCATTATAGATATCAAAATACTGGTTTCCTGTGGCAATGATGGTTAACTGAAAGGGGTCAAAAGGAAACTTTTAGGCACAATAAAAATGTCCTATATCTTGATTGGGATGGTGGTTACACGGGTGGTTGCATGTATAACAACTCATCAAATGACACAATTAATATCCAGGCACTTAAAAAAAATATATCCATGCACTTTTCTCTTTGTAAAGTTTACTTCAATAAAATTTTTTAAAAGATTCATATCCATTGAAGAAACATTTTTCATTTTAAATGATATCTGGGAATCCCTTCTTTGATGTTTGAGATTGCCTAACAAAAGAAATTATTGAACCAGACAGTGTATACTTATCAACTATAAGAAATTGATGTTTCTTATGTTTAGTTGTCCTATCATTGCCTGCTGACTCACATCTCAGGATTTGGGTCATGTCATTATCTAAGTCTTCCATTTACTCAAGGAGTAATGTCTACCTAGATGGCTAAATTAACAAATTTGAATTTTATATTCTATTGGCTTTTTGACATATTTACATATCTTTATAGCAAGGCTTAAAACTTTTAATTTGATTGAATGCTGAATTTCTTTTCATGGTTTTTCTATATGATTGATCACAACATTCTTACAGATATTAAAATGAGAGAAATAGAATTTGGGAATTTCTCATGGAATTTTAGTTATTCCACTGACACATGTCAGCTAAGCTACCATGCATTCCACAAATGAAAATCTGAGACTTTTAGAGAAAAGTTTATTTTTTCCCAAAATAATACAGCTTATACTTAATGGATAGAGAATTCACACTAGATCTTCTGACATTTTCACTACTGTTCCTGACATGGAAATGGAACATTCCAGAGGCTAAGTTTATGACTTACTATTTAGTTGGTGTGATGGTTAATTTTATGTGTCAACTTGACTGGGACATAGGGTGCCCAAAATTTGGTAAAAAATTCTGGGTGTTTCTGTGAGGGTGTTTTTGGATGAGATTAACATACAGATTGGTAGACTGAGTAAAGCAGATTGCCCTCCAAAAGGTGGGTGAGCCTTAGCCAATCAGCTGAAGGCTTGACAAGAGCATAAGGCTGACCCTCCCTTGAGAATTCCCCTTCCTGATGGCCTTCAAACTGGGATATTGGTTCTTCCTGGTTCTACAGCAGTATGCCAGCCTTTGGATTCAAACTGAGACATTGGCTCTAGCTCTGCAGATTTTGCACTTGCCAGACTCCATAATCACATGAGCCAATATAAAGAGTTAATCAATCTCTCTCTCTCATATTCATATATATATATATATATATATATATATATATATATATATATATATATATATATATGCAGTTCTATTGGTTCTATTTCTCTGGGGAACCCTGACTAATACAGTTGGTATATAGCCTGTGTTTATTTTTTATTTGAAACTCAACTAATAGTGTATAGAAGCTGAGACTGTTATATAAAAATTTATTTAACAAGTACTACAATATGAGTAGCATTTAACCACAATTTAGTACAATGTTTCTATAATAAAATATGCTATGAGTTTGGATTCCACAAACATTTTTATCCTCTTTTTCAGTGCAGGAGTAGGAGCACAACATTTTCCTAATTTTCAGTTATTTGTCCATTTGTCCATTTATTGAACAGCTACTGAGCATGTGCACTATGAAGAGCTCAGTTGTGTGGCTGTCTCATCTCTGCCAGGCCATCTTTTGATTCTCTTATTATTTCTTCAGTAAAGCCTTGCTCATGGTTAACAGAGGTAGTGCTGAGGGAAGGATAGTTTTATTTTATAGAGTAGTGCAGAGTTCTGTTTTTTTGTTTTTTCCTAGTTCAAGTCATGGCATCTGAAGCTGCAGGAATTGATAAACACTGGCAAGGGCGGGAGGAAGAAAAGTGTTTCCTGCTCTGGAGAGTAAAAACTAATGTTATAGCAAAAAGAGAAAGGAAGCCTCAAAACCCAGTTGAGATACTGTTTGGTATGTAAGAGAATTATATAAATGAAGGAATAAATTAGGGACTTTATACTGGGTAAATTGTTTTATAAGATATTTATATTAGGAAAGACATTTTAGAATAATGTAGGAACTCAATATGAGTTTTGCTGTAGTGATAGGTAAATATGGACCAAACAGCAATGTGACAGCAAAATCAGATTAATGACAAGATACTGAAAATTAATCTTTCAGAAATACAAATTACTGAATTATACCAGTTCTAGTGGTTTTAAAAAGCATTTCAAGAAAAAAGCTACACTTTCTTCTAGGTCAAGTATTTTTTCTATGATACTACTTTCTCTTCTGCAAAGTGAAGTAATCTCACATATTAGAAGACTTGTGTGTAATTCTTAGATTGTTATTGTTTTAAAACTATTTCTTTTTAAACAGTTTCTACTTAACTTAGAAAATCTATTTTAAAATTCTTTCATATTTTAAAATTCTCTTTCTCACTATATTTTTTTGTTTTTAATATGAAGTGAAGAAGAATGATAAGGAGTTAGTGATATGGTTCTCATTCTTATTAATAATCAATAACAGCAATAGAGAATGTTCCTAATCCCTTTAAAAGTGCATTCAAAGTAGATAGCAGTAGACCTAATAATTTACTTTTACCTTTCAATTAAAATCTGGATTTCTAAAGTTTCAGATTAATTCTTTAAGTAATAATCCATTATTAATTAATGTGGTTAGAGCAGTATTATCTTTTATGCTTTTTAGTAGTCATCATGCATATTCCTTTTGAATGTAAGCTAAAATTACAACTAAAAGGTAATCTGTCATTAATACAGCTACATTTTTATTATAAGAAGTATTTAGATAAAAAGACAAAAATTATTTTCCTTTCTAACACCCCAGGGAGAAACATATCTGATCTTTTAGCTATCTTTGCAGTGATCTAATATTCTTTGGAGGCTTAAGACTGTCCAGACACTTCAACTCAGGCATATACTGAAGGGCTGGGTCATGATATTTTTGGAAATTCTTACATTTCTGCCCATTAAAGAAAAAAAATCTTTTAACCTATGTCTTCAAGTCTCTCATATAGAATACATAAAATTATAGATGACATTTTTCCTGTTAATTCAATTGATCTCTTTAAAAATGTCTTATTTAGCTCAGCAGTTCATATAAGGGACTTTCAGAAGGTGTTAAATCTTATCTGTTCAGCCACAGAGTTAGTCCTGAGATTGAAACATTTCAGTGCACACCCTCTTTACTCAAAATAACTATAAAGAAACTTTTCCAAATAAACTACTTCTGGGTCAGTTAATGCATTTTTTCAAATCTAGAATTCTGTGAAATAACAGCTGTAATATCCAGGTTTTAATTTCTTCACAAAAATTACATACACATGCATTTTAAACACATTTTTTTTTTTTGTAATCATAAGGAGAGATAAATGAGTTCTTAAGATTGTCTCTAGTATGTGCGTGGCCAAGGCTGGACAGCTTTCCAGTGCATTATTACTTAGTTAAAGTTGCTTGAAGTTTTATCCATGGTTAGTGGAATCCAAAGTACTGAAATCTTTTTGAATTCCTAGGGTCCTATGCTCTCTCCAATATGTATGATGTTAACCTGACCATGAAATTTAGCTCTTATCTTCATTTAGAATAATCTAATTCTGTTCTTAAAAGTCCTTAGGTTGACCCAGCTGGCTCCCAGCTGTTGCTGGCTTCTCTCATCTTCCCTCTTCTTTGTCCTGTCTTCTTCCATTTCCTCACCCCCTATATAGTTTAGAACTATATGAAAATGGAAGATTGATTTACTTAGACAATTGAGAGGAGGTTCTGAAGAGTCAGGAACAAAAATATTTAAACTTAATTGGGAATAAAGATGAGATAACTGAGTGTAGACACTGACACTATAAAAGTTTGTGTAAAAAATTTTGTTAGGGAATTAGAGGAATATATGCTGCTCTAATGATCTTAGAACGGTAGAGTAAATTGTACCTGGAATTAGAAAGTCTTATTAGAATATTTTGTTCTGTTTGGGGGATAGTTTCCAGTCTGTGTTTGTAACATTGTGAACAGATATATTATCTTTCTTTTCAAAGTTGTACAACTGTTTCTGTAAGTAGCAACTGGGAAATTAAAATTAGATGAGAAATTTCAATGGTAATTATTTTATTGGAGAAGATTTAGATCTTTTCAGTCTCCTGATTGTTCTTGGGCTATTCATGGTGACTATTATTGGCCAGCAATATCTGTTCTTTAGACTATCTTTGCCAAAAACCATTTTCATAGAACGAACTTCTTAAAGACACTTGTTATGAGGGGCTCAGAGTTCAGAATAGGGGCAGGGTCACCTGGCAACATTGCTTAATTCCAGGCTTGAGGGCAAGGCAATCTTGTGTTTCTCCAACCTGATGGTTGACTCTATCCATTTGTGAGTAAGCCATTGTGGAATCAAAGACCAAATGCTCAACTGAACCAGGCATTAGGATCAGATGTTGCCTAAACTGTATGTTAGAAGGTCTTTCCCCAATTTCAGCCAAGACTTTTAGATAGCTCTTTTAGGAGACTGGAGACGGCATAAAAAACAAATCTGTAAAATCTTTTTGGCTATATTATTGTGGATAAAATTATCCATTTTTACAAAAAGGATGTGGAATCACTTAATTCAAGTAAGAGAAGATGTGTGTTAATTAAGCTTGAATTTTATACCAGGACACTAACCCCCAAACTTAGTTTTGATAACAATTACTATTGAATCCATAGGCCAAGTCAGCACGGTGAGGATTGTATCAGTTAGGGATTTATTGAGCTACTTCTAACTGAAATGAGACTTCAGTACATATACACAGAGAACTTGATTTATATTTTGAATCTAAAGCTATGGCTGGCAGAGTGGTTCACCAATGTGAACCAAAATGTCATTCAATGTCATTCAGAAATCAGGCTCCTTCTGATTTCCAGGGCTACCATCCTAGTGGTGAAAGCTGCAACTCCAGCCTCATGTATCTGTTCCAGGCAAGTAGGAAAGGGAAGGAGAAGATGCAGAACCCTCACTCTTTTTTTTTTTTTAAAGATTGATTGATTGATTGCTATGTTGGGTCTTCGTTTCTGTGCTAGGGCTTTCTCTAGTTGCGGCAAGTGGGGGCCACTCTTCATCGCGGTGCGCGGGCCTCTCACTATCGTGGCCTCTCTTGTTGCGGAGCACAGGCTCCAGACGCGCAGGCTCAGTAGTTGTGGCTCACGGGCCCAGTTGCTCCGCGGCATGTGGGATCCTCCCAGACCAGGGCTCGAACCCGTGTCCCCTGCATTAGCAGGCAGATTTTCAACCACTGCACCACCAGGGAAGCCCGCGCCACCAGGGAAGCCCAAGAACCCTCACTCTCGTACTTACGTTTCCTTGACAAGAACTGAGTCGTATGACTACTCCTACTAGTAAGGAGTACTGCAAAGTTCAGTATTTTAATTTTTTAGCCTACATTATAGAGGACACAGGGAAAGGAATTAAGCAACATAGTTTACAGCATCTGCCACAAATTTGTTTGTAACATTTTGGTAAGCCAGATATATATGTGTGTTTGTTTGTATGTTAATAAATATCTTGTAAAATAACAGACTATAATGGTGTCATTAACTATTACAGTATTTATATTACTTAAATAATAATTATAGCATTTTTTTTCCTAGATATATCTAAGATTTCCTAAATGTATCATTTAGTAAAATTTGAAATTTAAAGAATGGGATCAAGTAGAAGGAGCCCACACCTCGTAATTTAAGTCATGGGACTCTCTTTTACTAGCTGTATAATTTGAGGCATGTTTCTTAACCTCTCTGTGCTTCAGTTTCCTCACATTTGAAATATGGATAATGGCACTAACATGATAATGTTGTGGTACAGAGTAAATAGGATCATATATGGAAGCTTCTAAAATAAAGTCCAGCAAATAGTTGGAGCTCAGTTACCCACTCACCCACTTTCCTTTAATGAAGATACTGTTTATTTAAATGTCATTATCTAATTTTAAATGTGCTTAATATATAAATTGGGAAGCTACCAAAACAAGGTTTACAAAAATGACAATGATGATTTTCACAAAACTATCATCTTTTTTTTTCAATCTATAGAAAGTAACAACATTTATATAAGCATGTTTCAGTGATGGGTTTCCTTTTCTACCTACTTGAAAATAAATTGAATATTCTTACTGTTTAGCCTTATAATTCAAAGTATTTGGCCAGCTGAGTTTCAGTACATATTACTTAGTCCTAACCTAATAAAATAAAAGATATATGAAAATGTTCATGTAACCTATAGAAAAGTTTCAGGGGTCATTTACAAAAATCATTTATTTTTACAAAATAATGGAATGCCTAAAGAAAAACCTAGCAGTGAGATGCAGAGTATGAGTTTTTTAAAAAATGATTTTCTTTCTCTCAGAGGCTGTGATTCGCTGGTTCTAGCTGTTTATAGAACACCAAATATGTGTTCTTTGACCTCTGTGTAATTTATTTAAACTCAAGCTCAATAACTTTAAATGCAGTTATCATCACAATGCTTCAAACAATGGTCAGTGATCTGTGAAGAGGCACTGCACTGTCTCATTAAAGCAAAAAACCCCAGCAGTCTGAAATAAGCACACTCTAACTCCCTAACAATTAGATATGGTATCTTACAAAAATATGTGCAGCACAGCCGTGACCTTTGTGCTAATTAAACCTCCCTGGCAGCTGACTCTTCTTCCATACACACCTCCTTAAATAGTCTTGAATGTCAAATCACTTATTATTTACAAAGGCAGCACTGTCAAATACCCACTAGTATGCTATTTTCTTCCCGGAGGATCTGGCTGTCTTCCATGGCAGGCTTTGTGTTCTCACAGCTTTGAATCTTTAAGGAACGTGTCAGAGTCAGGTAGAAGATGAGATATGGGAATCCCAAAGGAGCCACTGGATTAGAGAATGGAAAAGAGGGAGCATGCCAGGCAGTGACAGGTGTGGCCACACAGGCGTGTGAGCCAAAATGGAGGTATGTGACATGAGAATGCGGTGGTGTGGGCTGGGAAAGGATGGGATTTGAGTGCTTAGCAATGGTTCATGCCATTTCTAAGATTATTCTTTGATTATATACTTGGCAGTTATTTATTAAACATGTAACCATGTAACCACATGCACTCTGCTAGCTGCTGAGAACACTGGGTTAAGCAAGACAGACATGCTCACTGCCCTAACAACGATTACTGTTAACAACGATTACTTAGGCATCTGAGAGCAGGAGTGAAGGAGAATATTGGTTCAAGTGCAGCAAGGTAAATGGGAACATCCAGTAACTGGTAGTGACTTCCTACAGTGGGGATACCGGAGATGAGCATAGGTAATAGGTAGAGAACTCAGTAACAGGATGACTGGTATATTAGAGGATTCACTCTATTTATATTACTCTGTGTTGCCTCTGATGTTATACTTCTCTATTTTTTTTAACTCATTGTTATTCCTTGCCTGTCTTCCTACTAGATTGTGAGTAGTGCTTAGCCCACAGAAGGGGCTCAGTGAATAAAGTCTGTTGAATAAGTGAATAAGTTAAGGTTCAAGTAGGAACCTAACAAAACAACCTCAGTAATGAGCTAGGTTTCTTGCCTTGGACAGAAGGGATTTTAGGTTCTGGGGGACAATCAACCTGCACTTAGAGCTTGTCACCCAGCAGCCATGTGGGGTAGCAACTGTACATGCGATAATGTAATAAGTACATGCGATGACTGTTTTGCAGAGAGAATCAAAGTAACTAAGGACATAATACTATTGTGCTTTACCGATTTTTTTCCTTTCTTTTTAAGCAATTGGCTCAATAAAAATTAGGTTTGAGGGTCTGCAAACAGAAAGCCAGATAAGGTAAATAAGTGTCAAGTTTATTCAAATGGACCTTGTGCTGTCTTATTCTGCATGACTGCTGAAAAGAGTCAATCTAGGAGACTTTAGATTCTTCCAATTACAAATCAGGTCTAATCTAAACATAGAATTAAAAAAGGGAAGAAAGGAAAAAGAAAAGAATCCTTCTAGTTCCATGGGATCTGGCCTTTGGAGCAGCTTCCTGAGAAGTATCATTTGAGGCTCTGATATAAAACCAGCAGTTTCATAAAAGGCTGAGATTGTAGGTCAAATAAAGGAGTTGAATTTCTGATGAGTTTCACACCAGGGGACTGTCCCTATCACTCTTAGCAGTTTCAAAAATAGCAATACACACATGTTTTTCCTATCTAAGAGGTGCCAAAGTGCAGACAGGCTAACCTAAAGTGTTCACCAACAACAGCTGGAAATGGAAGAAATCATGTGCACATCTAACCTAGATTTAAAACCATTAATTTCTCCTTCAGTCTGCTTTCATAGTACACCATTTATCTGGAACAAGAAAGAAAATACCTTCAAATGATTCCCTTGTTTTTCTATTTATCGTTTCATTTATATTAGAACACCTATCACATACTAATGCCATGTATGATCTGAAGAAGCACTAGAGTTTAATGGAAATAGCAGGGATAATATATTTGTATATGTATGTATGTATATATGTATGTATATATGTTATATATAAAGCTTTTAGTATAGTACCTGACTCAACTGGGCCCTGAATCAATGTTTGTGATTATTATTGAAGGCAACACGGAATTTTGAATCAGCTGACCTGGTTTTGAGTTTTGTCTTTGTCTCTTATTGAGTGGTAACCTTAAATACATAGGTATCCCTTTTTAGACTTGCCTCATGTAAAACATAAAACAAAAGTTTGAAAGTAAAAAAATGTAAAACAAGAAAATGCAAACTAAGATAAAGCTTTGTGGCTAGTTATTATTATTATTTTTTTTGCTAAAATAGCTAATAAAGACAAAAATGAGTTAGTAAGAGAAATCAGCCAATGAAAAAAGAAAAGGTTCAACCCACTTGAAAGCTATGACAGTTGTAAACATCTATGTATCTAATAAAATATTTTTTAACATAAATAAAGAAGAAATGAATAGAACTGCAGGAAGAAATTGCTAAATGCATCACCACAGTGGGAGAGAAATCTCTCTCATTTATCAGGAGATCAAATGGCAAAAAAATTAGTTAAGATACCAAAGACTTGAATTTCACAATTGATAAGGACAAGTTTATTTTTGATTTTATAATAGTATAATGTTTCAACCAAAAAATTTATAGTAAACGTTTATGAGTGAGAGGGGTGCTATAGATGATTACATTGGGCCAATAAGCATAACGAGGATTCACCTAGGCCAATTGGTCCTATGGAAACCCTACTTATATGGAACCTGCTATGTAACAGTTATGTAACAGGACAAACATTAACAACATGACCATGCGCCTGGCTACAGATCAAGTATCTACATATTTTAATACCATGAGTATAACACTAGACCCTGTTTTCTTAGCATAGTACAACTTGTTTAGAAATCAATGACAAAATATAAATTTGCCCCTCCCCTCATGTTTAGACATTAAAACACACACACATTTCTAAACTACTCATAGGTAAAAGGAGAAATCATAATAAAATTTTAAAATAACTGTAACTAAAGAACAAGGAAACTGGAACATATCAAACTATATGGTCAGAGCAATATTGATATCTTAAAGAAAAATTCTAATTTAAGTAGCAAAATTGAAAAGGAAAGGGCTAAAAATTAATGAGCTAGGAACCGAAACTAAGAAACTAAAGATAAAAGAGTCAAATAAATCCAGAGAAAGTAGAAGAAAGGAGACAATAAGGGTAAGAACTGAAATTAATGAAAAAGGAAACAAAATTAAAATGGTATGGAAAAAGCCAAAAGTTTATTTTTTGAAAAATTTAAAAATAGACAAATTTTGTGATGAGCTGACACAAATAAGCAAAATATGAGGAATGAAAAAAGATATTTTATGACAAACTATGTCAAAAAGTTTGAAAGCTTAACAAAAATTATGTATGTATACATATATTTAAATTTACATATATATGAAATACTTTTAAAATAACAAATCACCACACAATTGTTGGCTTAAAAAATAAGCACTAGATGATAATGGAGGAACAAATTTGGATCACAGAATCTCCATTTATCCAATACTTGAAACAATTAACAAAAAAGAGTAAAACTAGCCTATTACTAGGATTACGTTTAACTCCATGTGATAAAAAGCCCCCAATAGTAGTAGATTTAACAATGTACTGTTTATTTTTCACATATAAGAGAATTCTGGTGCGTTCATGGAACTGCCAGTGACCCAGGCTTATTTCAGCTTTTGACTCCTTCATTCCTAAAATGTGACTGTTCCTCTCAGGTTCTAAATTGGTGGCTAGAGTTCTATCCATCATCTCCGTGTATTAGGCCAGCACAGCAGGATGAAGAGGAGAGAAAATAGCAAAGGGAGCATGTCTACTATCTTTTAAGGAGGTTTAGTAAAATGTGCCAGAAAATAACTCTTCTTACTTTTTATTAACCGAAAGTTAGTTACATGCCTACACTTAGCTAGAGCAGATGCTGGCATATGTAATTTCTGTTCTAAGAAGTCATGTATACAATAATAGAGTAAATGTTCTACTACTAGGGAAGAAATGAAGAAGATGTAATGAGAGTAGACAACCGCCATTCTCTGGCATAACCAGCAATGAATTCACTAGCAGCATCCAAATATGCAAAGTAATTCAACCTTATAATATAAATTTTGAAAAGTAACTGATTCTGGTATGAAGCAGTTTAATCCTCATCCCTGTCTCTGTTTCTCAAATGCCATAAAGAGAAAAGAGGATGAATTGAAAACATTCTAAAAATACTTAGAAAAGCAGATTGAGAGGATAATTAGGCAGCACAGAGAAAATTTGAGAAAAGCTCTTTAAGAACAGAATCTTGTCTATGCTACCAGCAGGTTATCAGGCTCTCAGCAGAGGTAGGAAAAGCCACCAGGGGTCACTGTGTTCCAGGAGAATGATCAAAAATCCAAGTGGATCCTTCC